>NC_092133.1:50298274-51596607 GCF_043159975.1 Macaca nemestrina
CTTGCATTCTTGCATAAAAGGTACATTCAAGAGAAACACTCAGATTTCAGACATTGGATATATTCACTGTTTAGCTTATATCAGGTAAACAGAAGGCATGACCCACAGAATGATAAGATTTAACCTATTATATCATCCCTAATGTTAAATGGATACATAATGAATATGATTTTCACTGTTTCATTAATGGGTAGGATGTCTTGAAAATAATTTGAAAACAGTTCTTACTTTTAAAATACTTCTCACGTCATCAATGAGAAATACTATCTATCATTTACACAAGTTGATAGATGAGTAAATTTTTTTAAAAAGACGTTTTTCAGACAGATTATTAAAGCTTCTAGCCTTGGTTGAGATACAGGTAATAGAAGCATTGTTAAAATGCTAAATATTCTCAACTTGACATTTGAATGACATCTTCATCTGAGTAACCTATACATAGTAGTACACTGAATGTGCCCAAGTATTTCAAATTAACTGAAGACATTATAATTGTCTTCAAGAAACAATATATTGTGATATATCCCTGGAAATGTAATCTGAGTTCATAGAAGTACATAGTTTGCTGTTATAAAAGTCAATTTTGGATGTATTATATAATATTAGACTTACCATTGCTTAGATCTTTACACTGTATTTTAATCAAGTAATAACCTCATAGTATTTAGAGAAAGGATAGTCATGATAAAATAGTAAAAATATGCTGCAAGTATTCCAAGACCAATACTTAAGTGATTTGAAATCTTAGTAACTATATAATTTAATACCTAAGTTATTGAATTTATTACTTAGTCCTTAATTACTTTCATAATTTTATGTGCTCTTTACATTTCAATAGGTACTTTTCTAATCTCCATTAAAGTCATTAATATTCAATTTTTACACTCCATTTAACAAAAGATTTCTACTGCATGTAAGAAAAGTCAGTGAACATTATTATTCTCATTTCATGTTACATTGCAAATGCACTATTTTCCTCAAAGCTCTTGATCATTTTCAGCTGGATTCTTGCTTTTCTTCCACGTGTTACTAACACAGAGAATTAGAACAAATCAAAGCTTTTCTCAAACACTTTCATATAGACATAAATACAATTATATATTCCCTTTAGAGGCCCAATGACCATTTCTGTTTTCACTTTGCTTAGTTTTGCTTTTTACAAAAGTCAGAAATATCCAATTGTTTGAGAAAGCATCAGACACATTGAAATGTTTTTCCTGGTGAGATTATTGTAAAAAAGAGTAACTAACTGGGGTGAGTAGTATGGGCCAAGTCAATTACTTTGAACTTTTTGTATTGTTATGGAAGAAACACAAGTTGAACATTCACAAACATCTTTGAAACTGATATACTACATATATCAAAGTTCCTCAAATGGTTTTTGATAATTATTATCCTTAGAACAAAAGGGCAAAGAGCACATTTGAGATACGTATATAACTATGATTTGTGAAAATCATAACACTTCATGCCTGATCATTGGAATTTCATATCACATATTAAAACAAAAACTCACTGAGCTAACAGAAGATACAACCTTGTTTTATTATTTCCATGAGCAAATTTTATGACCCTTCCAATATCATGCTCTTTATTCTACCACGTATGTGTAAATTTACCTTGTTTAATGTGACTGAATTTGTTTCCAAAATGTGCATTTCAGTATCCTTTCAATTGCATATTTGGATGCTTTTACTGATACTTCCCTTATTTTCAAAATATTTCCTTGAATGTCTTTGTCTTTAAAGTTTGTTTACCTGGGATTATATGTCTCCCTTGTCTCTGGATCATCAAATGATTTCTAGACAGGCAATAAAAACCTTGGCTAGGGGTAACTTGGTAATTATTTTCCATGAATAAATAATAAAACACTGTAACAAAATCTTCAAGATTGGTGACTTGTTCCACACTGTCCAAGTGACAAAGTCTCAAGCATTATTGCAATCAAGTTGGCTTTGACTATCAAAAATCGATTTCCAAATAACTCAAACTTGAGAATATGCATTTCACAGATGTTGTAAGAAGGATACATAGATCATAGAAATATGTCTTACATCCCTTTCCTGCATTCCTATCCATTTCTATAACAGCTATTCTTGTTCCTACTTCTCACACTGCCTCAGGGCTAACTCAAAATCTTCTTGTTATTCACCTCCCCTTCATTCCCATCATGTACATCAAAAGTCCTCCAAAAGATTTTTGAGAAGCATGATCCACTCTGGAAGTCAGAGGAAAGGAAGACATTGAGCAGACAGAGTTTGCTTTATCATGAAGATAAGGAGACAATCTTGGGAGAATTTATTTGTTCATAATTTTAGTATCATGACATTTGTATGAATATTTCAATGATAATAATGATATGGTTCCCATTGTGTGCTCTCATCAGATCAGGAGATGTCTGTTTTTGTGATGACTTCAATTCACTGTCAAATCACAATTCTATCCAGGACCTCCTTGCTAGTAGGGACTGTTTGAGCACTCCCTAGGGTTTTCACCTTCAATCTCTCCAGATAAGGCCTCCTCACTCAATGGGAAGGCAATAAAACAAGGACAACAAATATGAAACACATATAACAAAGTAGTCCTTTTTTATTGATTTGATTTTAGAGAAATGAAATCTGATTTTGCATTATCAGATGCAGTAGTTTGGTAAAAGAACATAAATTTTAAATTTAGATAAATGAAGCAAAGTAATATACAGTTTTCCCAAGTGGTTTTATCATTTTGTATTTCTTTCTTTTTTTTTTTTTAAATTATTATTGTACTTTAAGTTCTAGGGTACACGTGCATAACGTGCAGGTTTGTTACATATGTATACTTGTGCCATGTTGCTGTGCTGCACCCATCAATTCGTCAGCACCCATCAACTCATCATTTACATCAGGTATAACTCCCAATGCAATCCCTCCCCCCTCTCCCCTCCCCATGATAGGCCCTGGTGTGTGATGTTCCCCTTCCTGAGTCCAAGTGATCTCATTGTTCAGTTCCCACCTATGAGTGAGAACATGCGGTGTTTGGTTTTCTGTTCTTGTGATAGTTTGCTAAGAATGATGGTTTGCTGCTATAAAGACACATGCACACGTATGTTTATTGCGGCACTATTCACAATATCAAAGACTTGGAATCAACCCAAATGTCCATCACTGACAGACTGGATTAAGAAAATGTGGCACATATACACCATGGAATACTATGCAGCCATAAAAAAGGATGAGTTTGTGTCCTTTGTAGGGACATGGATGCAGCTGGAAACCATCATTCTTAGCAAACTATCACAAGATTATTTTGTATTTCTACCGAGTATATGTGTAATAAACGTGAATGTTCAAATCAATTGGAGAAAATGGATTTTTAAGTAAAGAATGATTAAATTTTGGTTATCAATGCATACTGAAAAAAATTATGATAGATATTGACTTTACCAAATAAAGCTTTGGAGGATTGCCAAATAAGTCTTTACCAGCTACATCTTTGGTCAATTGCTTATGCCAAATATATCTTTGTAGAACTAAAGTGAATGTATGAGAAAAACACATGTATTAGAAGTCAACATAGGTGAAAATAAGAAAGGTAAATGATTACTTAAAAATATTGCAAATGCTTGCTTACAATGATTTAAAACAAGCCCATTAATAGGAACTGTTGAAGGCATAAATAACTTTAAAAGGTAAAGATGAATCAGATGGTCAGTTTTACTTAGAAAATATTTGTGATAGGTTGTCCTAATTAATTAACCAACAAACACTTATTGAAATAAAGTGAGTAGATGGCAAGTAGACATTTATTGATATTTGACTTGTATCTGGTTCTGTAGGTTTAATTTTCACAATGCTACTGTTATAGAACCTATCAAAAGCTTCAAGTAATAGGGAATATAGTTTGAATCAGAATCTGTCTTTGAATACTGTGTGTTTTGGATCTATTTGACTTTCCACCATTATATGGGTAAGGCTGTTTCCTCACGTTACCTACCTGTCTTGTTTGATTGTATCTCCCACTATTGTGTTTCTCATTCCTTAGTATCTCTGGTTTATTTTTCTTATTAAAATATGCCAAAACTTTCCTTTTGCAGGTTTTTCATGTTACTTCTTTAACCTTCCATTTATATCTCACATTTCAACTCAAATTCTCCTTCCTTAGAGAAGCTTCATTGACAACACTAGTTACCAAAGAATGCTGTTTTCTTAATTGTATGCATCAGTGCCTGAAATCTATTGCTGAAATTTTTATTTTCTATCTTCTTACACTAAAATGTAAGCTCCCCGAAGCGATAAAATGACAATGCCTATATCCCTAGTACATAAAACACTGTCCTGCACTAAAGGTCTTTCTCATTCACTTTCTCATTCTCTCTCTTTCTCTCTCTCAATAGATTAGATAGATCGATCGATACTGAGATAGAGATATAGTGTGTATGTATCTATAACTGATGGATTGATTTTTTAGGTAATATTTCTTGTCAAGGAGTTGAAAATATAATTGTAAGGAAAGTTTAATTAATATATGATACAACTAACAATTAAAACAATGTATAGTATGTGGAACTCACTTCCTACTGAATTACTCAGAGGACAGAGTAACTCAGAGGACAGCGTTATGAGGGAATCTGAGGAATACAGATATCACTTCACATTTCTTCAGAGTTTTGCAGTTTAACATATATTTTATTTCATTTGTGCCTCATAGGAGCAGTGTGAAATAAAGAGAATTGTCCTTTTTTTTTTTTTTTTTTTTTTTTGTCAAAGAAGTCAACTGACATCTCAATCCACAAATCCAGTGGTAAGACAAGGCTCCCTAAAGAAGGTAAACTTGCTAAAAATACTACCCTCTTTTATTTTTTTAGAAATTTAAAATTGCTACTCTTCATTGAGAAAAATCGAGCAAATGATAAGATTTTTCAAATATGCTACTGTGAGTTACATGTACGATGTTTGATGAAGTTAGCTTGCTGAAAGCATCATAGATCAAATCCCTAAAACAAGAAATATTTTGCGGCCTTACATGTGTAGGATTGAAGGATGTATGCATACTCTTTCAGTATACTCTAGAAATCGGTGAGCTACAGTGTGATGTCATACAGATATATTTGGCCACTGACCAAAAATAAAAGTGTGTTATAGAAGCATTCATCTTTAAACAATATACTTGCCAAACTGACTTCACATTGGAATAAGCCCATATTTTTATATTTCATATATGCAGGCAATCAATAAAAAATTCCTAAAGAATAAAGTCTTGTTCATGGTCCTCTACATGGGTCGTGGCCCAGTACACATTAAGTTGACCCACTGTATGATGTCCAGTCAGTATTATAAGGGCTTAAAGATTAAAAACAAATTATCAGATGTTTAATATGTAAAAGTTAATTGGTATATTCACAGTCTCTCAGTTATTTTTATTCTTTTTTGGGATCATCCTCTGTGCTTGATTTTTACCCAATATTTCAGAGCCATTTCTCCTAGTAATGAAAAACTGGAGATGAGGTTGCTTAGATACAGCAAATCCTTTATAGCCAGAGGGAAGCTGAAGGTCAAAGAGTGAATTAGATTGATGTCTTGTTCTTGTTTGAAAACAGAATTTATTTGTTTTGCTGACAGAGTAGGAAAATATAAACAGTCAAGAAAGGGAAGACACATTATTTTGCTATAAAGTGAATTCAAGAGGAAATAACAGGTATAAGGAAAAGCATAGTGAATATCATTATAGGAATAATCCATTAGAATGGAGAGACAATGAACTTAAACATTTGCTAATTCTTCTACTAAAATGGATCAAGTGATTGCTTCAACTGGGGAAAATTCCTAAACTAACCTAAATATAAATGAGTACTAGAGGACAGGGAGAATCACATCATGATACTGATTTAGAGGCACAGCCAGAAGTACAATAAAGCTAAGACCTGAGCTCTCTATATAAAACAACCCTTGTGTAACAAGTGAACAACCCAAGTATGTCTTTAAATTTATTTTTGTAACAATAGTTTCTGTCCTTATTTTCTAATAAAAATAAAATCATTTGATAAAAGACATACAATAATATCCAACATGAATAAAGTCCCAAGACTCAAAGGGAAACTATGTTTTCAATAACTGTATTCATTATATTTCTCCAAAAATCTTATTTAGCAAATAATATTGAGAAAAAAACAATTTTTGTGATATAACTCATAAGGCAAATGTCTGATATAAAACATAAAATGTCTTTTTGTTTTTAATTTTGCATTTATTTCTTATTTCATCCTGATAAAAATGAATGTGTACAGTTTCAATATGAGCAAATACATTTTTTTCATATATCCTTTAAAACTCTCTTATTCACTTTCAATCTTATAAAATATATTTGTTTACGATATGTTTATAGAAAGTCTTCTTGAAAAATTATGAAACTTCTGAATTTGAGGAGATAGTGACCTAAATTACTTTAAAGGTAATCTTGATCATAATCGAATTCTACAGAAGGGCTCAAAGTTTCACTTTTGTAAAGTAATAAATTGCATGGCATTTAACAGGCCTACTCTAAATAAGCCACAGCCTTGAAAAGAAAATTGCTTTCGACACTGGTCCTCTTGCCAATGTACTGATTTCTATTATTAGCCAACGTCTTCTACTGGCCCCTGTCAGGGGTCACCTTAGGTCTAGCTGGAGGTATATCCTCAGGGCCCTGAATGGATTCAGAATCAGCATGCAACATGCTTGTGGTAGCAGCATAAAACAGTCTACATGAGAGAATGGTCCATGAGAGGCAAATCAATGTAAGTATAAATGAATGTAGATAGGATCACCAATCTCAAATGTGTTACAAGAAGAGAATGAACAAAGTGACATGGAGACTAAGAGAAGATAGGAGAAGAAGTAGAAAGCAAACATAGGGTGAGTATTATGGAATAGTCCTCCAGTAAAGTTCAGTAACTTTAAAATTATAATTACTATGGCTCTATCTGTTAATGTAGAAGGCTATTTAAGTAAGCCAAAGTAGCATAAAGGAGGGCATTTCTATGGACTAGTTATCTGTGTGTTTCCAGAAACCTAGATAAATTTGTAGGACATAAACTCAATTGTGTCCTAGAAACTCATTTTCTATGTTCCAGTCTTGTAAATTCTACCAGGTTCTAGAAATCCATAGTCTAAGAGGCAATAAACCTAATTATGAATATAATAAGACTTAGTCCCTTCCAGGAAAAAGATTAAAAAAAAGCTATTGAAGATTATTTCCTTATAAAATGTAAACATGACCTTAATCTAGACTCAAATACAATTTTTCCTAAGAATTTTAGGGATTAAGGTAGAATTTCTGTGGTAGTAACAGGAGCACAGCTGCTAAATTTATGTCACTAGAAACAATGAAGATCACAGGAAAGATATAACCTGTCAACTTTGATTCATTTTGAGAAAACAGTACTCATGTAATGACGGTAATGGTATTTATCATATGTAAAATAAAACCATAATAAGCTTTTAAAATAGTTTTAAGATAAAAAAGAGTATTTTACAAACAATGAATTTGATCTCTTAAAATTTTTTATAGTTTTGTCACTAGTTTTATTAGAAGATTTTACATGTGTTCTTTCTGGGAGAAACAGTATTTAAAAAGTCCATTAACCTTTTCTAAATGTTTAATTTTTTCTTTTTCTTTCTTTCTTTCTTTCTTTTTTTTTTTTTTTTTTTTTTTTTTTTTTTTGAGAAACAGTCTGTCTCTATCACCCCCAATTTTTATTTAACATGAGTTACCAAATTAGGATCACTGCATTCTATTATACTAGTTTAGAAAAATATATAGAAACTTTTTAGTGTTCAGATATGCCAAGATATCACTGCCAAGATTTGTCTCTTTTTAGTCAATATTTAAAGTAATTATTTCCAGTTTTACATTTTAATGAATGTATACAGTCTTTAAAAACATTTGTAATGGTTTTAGTGGAAGCCATGTTTGTGTTGATTTTTATGTTTTTATTTTTCTTTCATTTTTTATTTTGAGACAGAGTCTTACTCTGTCACCCAGGCTAGAGTGCAGGGTCGCAATCTCAGCTCACTGCAACCTCCACCTCCCCAGTTCAAGCGTTTCCCTCCCTGAGCCTCCCAAGTAGCTGGGACTACAGGTATGCACCACCACCTCTGGCTAATTTTTGTATTTTTAGTAGAGACAAGGTTTCGGTATTTTGGCCAGGATGGTCTTGAACACTTGACCTCAGGAGATATGCCCACTTTGGCCTCCCAAAGTGTGGGGATTACAGGTGTGAGTCACCATGCCGGACCTGATATTTATGCTTTTAAATGGTTTTTGGTTTCATTCTTTACAATAATGACTGCAGTTGGTTTGATAATTAACCTTCATAATGTTCAAACAGTTTATATTTCTGCACATCTTTTCTATTTAAATACTGACAAGTATTGTGGTCTTAGTCTCTTAGAGACAAAAGAATTATAATATATTTGGAAACTGTTAGGATAAAAGACATAAAAATAAAGTTTTAGAATGAAATGTAGATAACTGTATGAAAATGTAAAATCAATGAGACCTTATTATTGTAGGATAATAAATAGCTATTAAAATACAGAGATTTAACACTACATGAAAATTTAAACATCTTTATGAAAAAGCTATCATTAATACAATCAGTGAATAAATGACAGATTTTGGAAAAATAACATCTATCAGAATGATGTCTAATACCTATAATAAATACTAATGAAAATTAACAATACTACTTCAAGTAGATAAGAAAAAGCATATTGCTAATTGAAAAAAAGAGACAAAGTTACTAATAGGTAAATTACAGATGAGAAATAAAAATGACCTTTAAGCATTTGGGAAAAAAAGGGTTCAGGTTCATTAGATTTTTTGCATGTAGTGGATGCAAGTATTAAAAATAATGTTTTTGATTTGTACCGGATTACCTGTAGGGATTTCCTACAAGTGGTTTTTAAAGTAAAGCAAGATACATTAAAATGTGTATACAAGTATTCTATTCTTAATGAACACATATATGCATATTATATCTATTTTTTATAATATAAATATTAAGACTTGAAGGTCAGAGTACATATCAGTGTTGGAGGAAGAGAATAAGGAAGAAGCAGAGAAAATAAAAAGGAAAAATAGGCACCAAAAAAGACTTGGAGAATGGCAGATGACCAAGGAGATACAGCTGGGAAGTGCCTCTTCCATGGAGAGGAACCCAAATATCCAGTAAACCTTCAAATTTTAAACAGATCTTTTGAGAGAAAACACTGGAAGTTGACACAGAGGTGACACAGACACCATGGTTGAAGAGTGAATAAATGGAACAGTCTGCTCAGAGTCACTAGACACCAGGACTGGCCCATATACCCTGAACAAACCCAAGGAAGGGATGGTGAAGGAACCCTGGGCCACTATATTCCCATAATGTACCTCTGAAATCCTAGCTATAGGAGATTCTACAACCCTCATAGATCTTTGGACCTGTAGGAGAGTTGCCTCTAGCACATGCTGAGGCACAGTTTGAACCCATGCAGAGCCCAGAAGGCTTTGTTGTGCTGTGCGGCTGCAGCAAAATGCAACCCTAGGTACCCATCCCACAAGTCTCCATTTCATACTGAGTGGCTAAGTTCCTGCTATCTGCCAGGCTGGGAGTGAACCACGCCTGGCCTGCTCACATGCCCAAGATAGGCCTCATCACCAACGCTGCATGATTAAGGTGCATCTGGTCCACATGCCCACTTGCTTGTCAATGCCTTCCCAGACCTCATTCCTGGCCACTCCTGCAAGAGGGCGTCCACAGCACAGCAACCACTGCCCAGCTTGAGTGTTTTGTTGACAGCCTGGGAGAAGAGCACCACCCTGCCCTCAAGTCACAGCCAGTGCTTGAAGTTTAGAGGCCAGAGTCCAGTCCCAACTCCCCAAGATTTGAATATGCCACTCAGGAACATTGAGCTGAGATTTGTGACCTAATCTCAAGTGAAGGAGGATCCTCCATAGTCAGAACGCAGAGAAGAGTGTGGTGTGGGTTCTTGGGAGTTGGACACCCCTCCCTTTGCAAGACCAGACCACAAAGTGTATGGTCTGATGGTGGTAGCTTCTTTTCCAGGGAGTGTCCTGGCACAGAATGCCTGGAGCAGCTCAACAATGTAGGAGCAGATGGCTCTGGGGAAGTCTAGTTGGTTGGGCTTGCTGCAAGGGTGAGTGTCTGTGGGAGATCTGCTGGGTCAGAGGAGTGTAAGCTAGGCAGACTCCATGGTTGCCTGCTGGGCTGAAAATCACAAGCTGCAGGCTCCATACTGGTGTTGCACCCATTGTGGCACTGCCCTGCCTGGAGATCCTCTACCCTTGAAATACTGCATCATCAGAGCGACTGCAGACATACCTTAAAACCTCCTCTGACTTTGGTAAGCACAGTGGACTGGTGGGTCTCTGGAGAGTTGTGTGTCCCTAGAGATGTAATCCTCAGTGTAGACCACTCCTAAGGGAAGGGGGAGTGCAGCCTGCCAAAGCACAACATGAGACAAAGAAAATGTGGCCACGGCATCAGTCACTTAAAGGAGCACCACCAAGTCCCAGAACCAGACTTGGAGAAAGAATTATGTCTTGCCTCCATCTCCATTCCCCAGTGCACTGTTGCAGATGCAGCAGTAGCTCTTCCCACAGGGGACCAGAAAGTATGCACTGAAAGAAGTTGTTTCTCATGATTCTCCAGTGAAGACAAGCATGCACCAAGACCCCGCCTGCCAGCTCTTACTCTTAAGTCCGTCTACCGGATTGAAGTTTGAATCATACCATCATATAAAAATACATTGCTAAAACAAGCAACATCTATGAAAGCCACTGCAGGAATCTATCTCTAACCAAGGAACATATATAGAAACTTCACCCTCTGTAACTACCCAGAAATGAAGCCAATCAATCACATACACCACAGTCATACTTTCAAGGAGAATAAAAAATATAAAAGCCCTGTGATGGTTAATATTGAGTGTCAACTTGAATGTATAAAAGGATGCAAAATATTGTTCCTGGGTGTGTTTTAAGAGTGTTGTCAAAGGAGATTAACATTTGAGTCTGGACTAGGAGAGGCAGAACAACTCTCAATCTGGGTGGGCACCATCTAATCAGCTGCCAGCATGGCTAGGATAAAGCAGGCAGGAGAAGACAGAAGAGCAGAATTGCTGAGTCTCCTAGCTTTCATCTTTATCCCGTGCTGGATGCTTCCAGTTCTTCAGATTTTGGACTCTTGGACTTACACCAGTGGTTTTCCGGGGGCTCTCAAGCCATCAGTCACAGACTGAAGGCTGCACTGTCAGCTTCCCTACTTTTGAGAATTTGGGACTTGGACTGGCTTCCCTGCTCCTCAGCTTGCAGATGGCCTATTGTGGGACTTTACCTTGTGATCATGTGAGTCAATGATCTTTAATAAACTCCCATTCAAATGTACATCCATCCTACTACTTCAGTACCTATAATGAACTCTGACTAATACAAACTCCATCTAAATGAAGCAAATTCAAAAAAGAAGTATCAACTCCTGCAGAAAGCACAAGAACTCTGGCAATACAAAAAGCAAGAGTGTTTTGTGATCTCCAAAGCCTCTCACTAGCTCCCTAGAAAAGGATCCTAACCAGATGTGAATGTCTGAAATGAAAGACATAGAACTCAGAAGATGGGTGGCAAGGAAAGCCAATGAGACGTCAGATAAAATTGGAATCCAATACAAAGAAGCCAGAAAAACAGTCCAAATTTGGAAGACAACATAGCTATATAAAGAAAGAGCCAAACTGAACTTCTAGAACTGAAAAAAATCACTAAATAAATTTCAAAATATATTTGGGAGTCTTAAAAACAGACTAGGCCAAGCAGAAGGAAAAATTTCAAAGCTTGAAGACTGATTCTTCAAATTAACCCAGTTATGCAAAAGCAAAGAAAAAATATTTTTTAAAAAGACAAAGTCTTCAAGAAATATGGGATTATGTAAAGAAACCAATTCTACAACTTACTGGTATTCCCGAGAGAAAAGAAAAAATAACCTCCTTGGAAAACATATCCGAGGAAAAAATTCAAGAAAATATTCTCAATTTTGTTAGAGATGTTGACATTCATTTCAAGACACCAGAAATCCAGAGAACCCATTTTAAATACTATAAAGACAGCCATCCCAAGATACATAGTCATTAGACTATCCAAGGTTAACACAAAAGAAAAAAGAAATCTCAGACACAGCTAGAGAAAAGAGCAACACTATCCACAAAGGGAACCCCATCAGACTAACTGGACTTCTCAGAAGAAACCTTACAATCCAACAGAGATTAGAGGTCTATTTTTAGTACTCTAAAAGAAAAGACATTCCAGCAAAAACATTCATATTCTTCAAAACTAAGCTTCATAAACGAAAGAGAATTTGAGTCTTTCTGAGTCAAGCAATCAGTAAGGGAATTTATCACCACCAGACTTGCCCTGCAGAAATGCTTAAGGGAGTTCTAAATGTAGCTGTGAAAGAACAATACACAAAAAGCAGAGTTAAGTACATAGTCCACAGATTCTGTAACACAGACTCTATAAAGCAACTACATAATTGAGACTGCAAAGAAACTAGCTAACAAAACTATGACAGGAACAAAATCTCACATATCAATGTTAACCTTGAACATAAATGGCTTACATCCTTCACTTAAAATACATAGAGTGGTGAATTGGGATAAGAAAAAAATTATCCATCTGCTGTCTTCAAGAGACCCATGTCACAAGTAATGACACTCATGGGTTCAAAGTAAAGGGATAGAGAAAGATTAATCATGCAAATGGAAAACAAAAAAAGAGCAGGAGTTTCTATTCTCATATCAGAGAAAACAGATCTTAAGCCAAAAACAGAAATAAGGACAAAAAATGTTATTGCATAATGACAAAGGGCTCAATTCAACAAGAATAATTAACTATCTTAAATAAATATGCACCCAACATTAATTGGAGCACCATGATTTATAAAGAATCACTATTAGACCTAAGAAAAGATGTAGACAGCCCCTCAGTAATAACTGGGGACTTCTACACCCCACTAACAGTGGTAGATAGATTATCGAGGCAGAAATCTGAACAAATAAATTCTGGACTTAAATTTGACACTTGACCAATTGGACCTAATAGACATCTATAGAACACTCTACCCAACAACCACAAAATATATATTTTCCTCATCTTCACATGGAACATACTCTAAGAGTGATCACATGCGCTGTCACAAAGCAAGTGTCAAGACATTTAAAAAAAAAATCAAATAATACCAAGCATCTTCCTGGACCACAGCAGAATAAAAATAAAAACCAATAGCAAGAGGAACTCTAAAACACAGACACACACACACACACACACACATACACACACACACAGAAACTAAACAAATTACTCTTGAATGACTTTCATTTGGGTAAACAATAAAATTAAGGTAGAAATAAAAAAAAATTGTTTAAACAAATGAAAACAGAGACACAATGAACAGAAACCTCTGGGATGCAACAATAGCAGTTTAAAGAGGAAAGATTATAGTGCTAAATACATCAAAAAGACAGAAACATATCAAATTAACAACCTAACATTGCACCTAAAGAAATTAATAAAACAAGAAAAAAACTATATCCAAATATAGCATAAGAAAAGGAATAACAAAAATAAGAACAGCACTGAACAAAATTGAGACTCAAAAATCCATACAAAGGAACAACAAAATGAAAAGTTGGTTCTTTTAAAGTTTAAACAAAATTGATAGACTGATAGCAAGATTAACAAAAAAGAGAAGATGCAAATAATCACAATCAGCAATAAGAAAGGCAACATTAAATCCAGTCCCATAGAGATTCAAAAGATTCTCAGAGACTACTATAAACATTTCTATGTGCACGACTAGATAACCTAGGAGAAATGGATACTTTCCTGGAAACACACAACCTCCCAAGTTTGAACCAGGAAGAACATGAAACACTGAACAGACCAGCAATGAGTTACAGAATTGAATAAGTAATAGAAGCCCAGGACTAGATGAATTTATAGCTGAATTCTACCAGACATACAAAGAGGAGCTCATGCCAATCCTACTGCAACTATTCCAAAAAATCTAGGACGAGAGATTCTTCTCTAACTTACTCTACAAAACCTATACCATCCTGATACCGAAATATAGCAAATACATATACACAAGAGAAAACCCTAGTCCAATATATCTGATGAACATAGATGAAAACATCCTCAACAAAGTACTTGCAAACCACATCCAGCAGCACATCAAAAAGATAATACAATATCAATGAACTTTATTCCTAGGATGCAAGGATTGTTCAATATATGCATATCAATTAATGTGATTCACCACATAAAGATAATTAAAAATGAAAATAAAACATAACATTATCTCAACAGATACAGGTAAAGTATTTGATAAAATCCATCATGCCTTCATAATTAAAACCCTCAATAGACTAGGCATTCAAAGAACATACCTAAAATAATAAGAACCATCTATTGACAAACCCAGTCTTCATTATACTAAATAGGTAAAAGTTGGAAGAATTCCCATAAGAACAAGAACAAAACAAGAATATTCACTTTCATCACTCTTATTCAATTAATACTGGAAGCCCTAGCTAGAATGATCAGCCAAGAGCAAGAAATAAAAGGCATCCAAATAGGAAAAGAAGAAGTTAAATTTTATTTCTTCACTGATGATAGGATTCTATACCTAGAAAACCCTAATGATTCTGACGAAGCATACCTAGAGTTGATTTAAAAATTTAGTAAAGTTTTAAGATGGGAAATCAATATACAAAAAACAGTAGTATTTCTATACAATGCAATGTTCAAACTGAGAACCAAATCAAGAACACAATCCCATTTACAAGAGCCACAGGGAAAAAAAAAAAAAATGAAATACTTAGGAATACCTCTAACCAAGGAGGTGAAAGATCTCTTTCAGTAGAACTACAAAACACTGCTGAATGAAATCATAGATGACACAAACAAATGGAAAAATATGACATGCTTATGGATTGGAAGATTCAACATCATTAAAATGTCTTTACTGTCCAAAGCAATCTACAAATTCAATGCAGTTCCTTTCAAACTGCCAAAGTCATTTTTGCGCAGAATTAGAAAATTGATTCTAAAATTTATATTTAACTAAAAAAGAGCCTGAATAGCTAAAGCAATCTTAGGCTAAAAGAACAAAGACAGGGGCAACACAAAGGCTACAATAACCAAAATGGCATGGTATGGGTACAAAAATAGACACATAGACCAATGGAACAGAATAGGGAATCCAGAAATGAAGTCTCATTCCTACAACCAAGTGATCTTTAACATAATTGATAAAAATACAATAGGGAAAGGATACCCTGTTCAATTAATAGTGCTGGGAAAACTGGATAACCATATTCAGAAGAATAAAATTAGACTCCTGTCTCTGACCATATGAAAAAATTAACTCAAGATCGATTAAAGACTTAAATATTAAACTTTGAACTATAAGAAACCTAGAGTTAGACCTAAGAAACTCTTCTGGACATTGGCCTAGGCAAAGAATTTATGACTAAATACTAAAATACAAAAACAACAAAAGCAAAAGTTGACAAGTGAGACCAAATTAAAGAGCTTCTGCACAGCACTTGCATGTTCTAGTGTAAATATGAAATAGCAAAGACATGGAATCAACACTGGTTTCCAACAATGGTGGATTGGATAAAGAAACTGTGATGCATATATACCATGGAATACTATGCAGCCAGAAGAAAGAATGAAATCCTTTCCCTTGCAGTAACATGATGGATGTGCCTGGATGCCATTATCCTAAGTGAATTAAGATGGAAACAGAAAACCAAATACCACATGTCCTCACTTATAAGTAGGAGCTAAACTTTGGGTACACAGGAGTAGAAGGATGGAAATAACAGACACTGGGGACTCCAAAATAGGGGGACGAAGGAGGGCAAGGTTTGAAAAGCTACTTATTGGGTACTATGTTTACTATTAAGATAGTAAGTTCAATAGAAGCCCAAATCTCAGCATCATGCAACATATTCATGTAACAAATGTACACATGTATGCTTAATCTAAAATAAAAATTAAATAATCAAATAAAATGATTTCCATGAATAAAATGGTAGATATGATTATGTGTAAAATGCTTTACTATTTATTATGTGTTGAATAACTTAATAATATTTAATAAACACATGAATGAAAAATAGCTGTAACTGTGTCTTAGGATTTTGATAATTTTTTATTTCATTCCTAATAACTTTTATGCATTATTACATATGTAATAATGTATATAATTAATGATAAAAAAACATGGTATTGAAATAATTTCCATGTAGAAGGAGGATCATCATATTTAAGTGACCTCATTATTCAAGTTAAAATCATTTATCAAACAGATCAAAGTCATTTACCTGCTCTCCTCTTTATGGGTCTTAGGAACACATATGTCGCAGACAATAAAACATCACTTCCCCATCCCACTACCTTGGCCTTCATTTAACATATTTGGGTAGAACAGAAACTGTTGATAAGGTGAGTTTTATTTTATAGACAAGAGAGGAAGATGGATACTTTGTGTGGTCTGGGACTTAGAAACAGACTAAGATCTCTTTTTTTTCTTTCTTTCTTTCTTTTTTTTTTTTTTTCTAGCATATAATATTAACTTGCAAAACACTGAATACAAGCTTCACTATCATAAAGTCAAAACATTTAAGCAATATTCCAAAAAAGATTTGACAAAAACTAGCCACCAAAAGAACAAAAATTACACATCAACACAAAGCATAAAAAAATGTAAACTTTCAAATTAAACAGTCAAAAACATGTATCTGCGTGATCACTTCCATACCTCGCCTGCCTTCGTCTGCAGCACACTGCTGACAAAGGCTGGGTGGCCTGGGTGGCTGCACTGTCGTCCCCCAATCCAACATTGCTTTCATCTGGGAAAATCTGCCTGCTAGCCAATTAAGCCATGGGAGTGGACATTTACACGGAGGCTATGCACATCTCAGGGGATGCTCAAACAACAGTTCGTTCCTCACACGCACTGTTGGGTGCAAAGGGCACCTGGAGAGTGAGGGAGACTTGGGCGCGTTCCTGCGGAGCCTTGGCCATGCGGCCATCGCCCGCATCCTGTCCCCTGACTGGCAGGGGACAGAATATTTGTACAGATTATGGTATAATTTGAATTATTTTCTAACCTACTTATCTCAATTTATATAGTTTATTTAAATGTCAAGGCAAAGAAATACATTGATCATGTTAAAGTCACGTGATGTGGTGGCGTAGTAATGACTTCCTGAGGAAACAGAGAAATTGGATGTTTTGTGATTTAGCTATGTGCGCTAAACTTGTTTTCCATGTTTTGAGAGCACATTAAACATTCACGTACAATGTGGGAACAGGCTGAGGCGTAACCAAAACGTCCCACCCAATACCACACTTTGAATCGCTGTGAACGCCATCCTATTGCCATTCAGAGAAAACAAGCAAGGCTGCGAAGCCAAGGGGTGCAGGCAGCTGCAGAGCTTGGGCCAGGGTAGCCCTGTTCTCGTGGTCTGAGGCCACGTGGCCCCACCCAGGGGTGGCCTGGCTTTTTTATATTGCTTACTGCTGTGTTTAGCATCGGGATGTTGGATAGGGACTTCAGAACAATCTCTAGATTTGCCCTGTCAGGATGTTGTATACTGAGTTCGGAATAAGCCCGGCTCAATTGAGGCACAGTCTAGGAGGAGGCACTGTTTCCCGCCTTCAGTGCTGTCAATTGGTAAAAGAGGAGTTGGATGTCATGTGGGAAATTAGTGTCACTTCCACTTTTTCTTCTTTCTTTTCTTTTAAAGCTTATAAATACCTTATAATAGTTAATATTGCTATAAAATATGAATATCCAAATCTCTGTGCTCATTAAAATAGATTTTTTTTTTTTCACTCAGAGAATGTTCAGGTTTGCCCTTAGTAATCCAAGCTGACAGAGACTCTTCCATTTTCTATTCATAGCTTTCTCAGTTGCCCAGAGAAGAGTGGACGATTTTATAGGTGACCATACACAAGAGTAAGAATTTAGTTCCTAGTCACTGATTTACTCGTTGAATACACATTTATGGAACTAGCATATTAATCACCGGGCAGATGATGAGACACAAGGAAAATCTTTAAGATATGTCACTGCTTCTTATCAATAATGTTCTAGTGAGTAACAAGAGTTAAGAACACCACTAATTATAGTATGGTAAATATAATTACAGCTCCAACAAGACATACATGCATAGAGAACAATTTTTTCTGGTGGTTGAGGAAATCTTCATTGAGTTAAGATATTTTTTGATGAACAGGATTTTTCAATAACTAACAGAGGAAGAATGTCTATGACTTATTTTTAAAAACTATTTTCTTATCCGCCTTGCATATCTGACACTTTCATCTCCTATCTTCCTTGAATACAATAGAGAACCTGACATTTCTTTCCTTCCAAAGATCCTTAAAACATTTCCTACATTTAATCTGAATGTCTTTCTCAGTAATTTTTCTTATACAAGCAATTATGGCTACATTTTCTTAATATAATCATGAAAAGGTGAGCAACTGACAATTTAATTTGGAGAATATATATGAAACATATTCAATTAATTCAACTTGTTGTTAGGCTGCATATGTTCAGCTTTCAGCAAAGGTGAACAAATGATGATAAATGAGAAATTGAAAGAAAACAAACCAATAGTTGTTTTTAAAGAAACAATATTATTAAAGTGCATATGTATTTTACTGAATCAAAGCAACATAGACCTTTTCCTCACATTGGTAGTCAGTAAGGTATATAAAAACAACTTCGTAAAGAACAATTAATATAGGTTCATGAATCACTGTGAAGAGGGGATAACACACTTTATGTTGGCAATGATCTGCAAGGCATTAAAAGTTAAAAAAGATGAAGAACAGTTGAATAGTTATTTGATCACAGTGTTTATTAAATTGCTTTTCCTGTATCTGGCAAGATTTACAGAAATGTCTTCAACAGAATAACTGTGTTGAAAGCCAAATGAAATGCATTATGAAATATGATTCTTCACTTAGTTTGCAGGTATAATCTCAGGTATAACTCAGACAAAGAGATAAATTCAATTTTAAGGTTTCATTTGTTACAATTTGATGATTGTGATTAAAGATACATAAAAATTTTATCTTTGACATTTCATTTTTTCCTCACAAAAGTATTCTACTGCAATTTTCTTAGTTTTCTTTCCTTTTAACTGTTGTGTTACCTATAAATGCTGAATTTCTCTGTTTTAAGTGTAACAAACCTACAATTTCTGTAACACCGCTTCATCTTAGCAACAAGAACCCATAAATATTTTAAAAATTCAAAATGTTTCATATAAAATGTTAAATGATATACCTAATAAATGTCTAAGTAGTAATTATGATTATGCACATAATTATACCCGTAAGTTAAAAATATGTTACCTGAAGTAAATTATTACACATTTTATGTTGGAAGTGCTCATTTATCTTTGATCTCTTTTAACACATTGTACTATGTGGTAGTAAAATAAACTGCTTTACTGAAGAGTCATTTATCTTTGGTTTCATATTTTTACTGCACTAATATTCCAACCCTATAGGTAGTGAAATTTAACATTGAAACAATTTGATAATGCAGTCAATGAATCCAGTTTTTAAAAATGGGATCCGTTTTCTAAAATTGAGTATATAGATACTTCATGAATTATCTTATCATGCATCCTAAACCAAACCAACCTCTTCCCTTGATTGTCTTACAGTACATTATTATTATTTTATCCACCACAGCAACTAGCACATTTTTCAGAACCTAGTGGATATTCAGTCCTTGTCTATGGAATACATGCACGCATTCTAAATTTGGACAGTCATCATTCTCGGTGTTTTAAAACAAACACTTCCTGTATTGCATCAACTATTTTCTAAGCAGCCCTAGGAATTCATTGAAGGAGGGTATGGGTAAGTTGGGGGTGAAACTATAAAGATGTAGATCCTCCTCTCAAAACTTCTTCAGCGTGTCTTGTTGTTTGTTTATTTGCTTGTTTGTTTGTTTTAAAAGATCTAGATATAGTCGAATAAGAAATGTATACATGTGATGTTCCACAATGATTCTAACTTACATGGTACAAAATAATGAAATATTACATTCTAGCTGTTTGTGGAAAATCATGGATACCATGAAGGATCTAGATTTTTCTCTCTCCTTTCCTCCGAAGATTTATTCACTCAGCAAAGAGTTACCTGCTGACTACTTAGTGCTAGACACTGTTTTAGACACTTGGGCTATAACAATGAAAAGAACAGGGCTTGAATTAGTGAAAAGTTTATTTTAATTAGCTGTACGGTAAAATAGGAAACTAACAAAAATAAACATATAACCTGTCAGATGGCAATGACTACTCTGAGAAAAATGAAGGAGAATAAGAAGTTCTAAATTATTATATATGACCAAATTTACCAACATATTATAGAAATAAATGAGCTCATAATGTTTATCAGAGAATTCCATGAAAATCACTACATTTTTCCAGAAAGCCAGGAACTGATAAGGGAATAAACAAACATATAACCGATTTTAATTTGATCTTCTCTTACAAGTGCAGCTATGATCTGTCATTGTATAGAATATAAAATTTAAAATTGTTTATATTTCATTAACGTTAGCATATAATGTTCTTACATTTTTTGTTTGTTTGTTTGTTTGTTTGAGATGGAGTCTCGTTCTGTTCACCTAGGCTGAAGTACAATGACACGACCTCGGCTCACTGCCACCTCCATGTCCTGGGTTCAAGCGATTCTCCTGCTCCAGCCTCCCAAGTAGCTGGGACTACAGGCAGGTGCCACCACACCCGGCTAATTTTTGTATTTTGTTAGAGACGGGGTTACACCAAATTGACCCAGTTGGTTTCGAACTCCTGACCTCAGATGATCCGCCTGTGCCTCAGCCTCCAATAGTGCTGGGATTACAGGCGTGAGCCACCATGCCCAGCTAATGTTCTTACATTTAAATATCAGCCATCTATCAGATTCCCTTTTCCCTACTACAAACATTGTATGCTTTTCCATAGGCACAAGATTTTGTTTTCATTCAGGTTGGACTCAACAAGTATTATTTAGCAGTTCATTGCATTTACCCATTTATCCAATAGAGGAAGTATATAAGCTTCAAATGAATAAAGTGTAATAATTCTTATACTCACTATTTGCCCTTATATCATGTAAGTTCTCAACTGTACATCATGTTTGTATTCCCAAAACCTTACTGGGAGGGAAAAACTCAGAAAAATAGAATAAATAGTATTATATATCTCATACATCTTCATTTTACAATATTCTAGGGGTACAGATCAGTATAAATAAGATACTTTGGTAAGTGCCCACCACATCATCTGTTTGTCATCCTAGAACCAGATTATACCATTCTTATTAAGAAAGAAAACTTGCTACTGTACCTTCTACCCAGTGACATATATATATGATACATATCATATATATATAATATATTTGCTACTGGTTAGGAGTCACACTTGGAAAATCATACTTAATAATGTAGTACAATTAGGTATAAATTCATTTAGTATTTTTAAATTTTATGTATATTCATATTTACATGAATCATCATTTAAAATCATGTCTACTGATCCTGATGGCATTAAAGGCATAAGAGGTACTGAGGATATTAATTTAATTTTGTTTACAGCTATGAACAGGTATTTTTAGTTCACTCAGATTTAATCCAGTAGTCTATTATTTGATTAACTATACAGCTATCAAATCATTCAGGACTCCCACTGTTTCAACAACAAGAGTGGAAAATATTTTTTCATTTATGTTTATATGTAGCTATTTGTAGTCTAAATTAATATTCTGGCAATTGATGGTGAAATTAAAATTATTTCTGTCAGATATGGTAATTTGATGACAGTGGATAAGCATGGGAGTAAGAGAAAGTTTTGAGAAAGAATGGACAGTTTTTGTTTACTTAATGATTACTCAAAACATGTTAAGTAAACATTCTCTGGAATGCTACAGAGAGTGGAATACAACATTGAAACAATTTAATAATGCAGTCAATGAATCCAGTTTTTAAAAATGGGATCCATTTTCTAAAACTGAGCATACAGACACTTCATGTTTTATTACGCATTCTAAACCAAACCAACTCCTTCCCTTGACTGTCTTACAATGCATAGGGTATCTCTACATTCTAGGAAAGGAATTAACAATCTGTTTGTATGCCACTTATAAAATCATGCTTAATAATGTAGTACAGTTAGGCATAAATTCACTTAGTATATTTAAATTTTGTAAAATGCTAACAAAAAGTGTTCTTGAAAAATATTTCTGAGAATATTTTCTAAAAAATGAACAAATTGTAATACCTAAGGGACAATATCTTTCTAGTGAATTAATTATCAGAGTATAATGTGGTATGTTCTGATTATGTTACATAATATTCTGATTAGCAGAACATTTTAAATAAGTGAATTTAGCAAAATATTTAGAGGTTAAGGACACTGTTTTACACTATGTTTTCGGACCCAAATGTAAGAAAGAACCCAATAAAAAGAGGCAGCCAGGTAATGCTGTTGTTTGTAAACTTAAACAGAAACTTGCATGTAATTTATGGTTCAAAGAAAAATAAAAATAGAAGTTATACTTTGTTTAGAATTTAATGACAGTGAAAAATTACACATAAAAAGGCAGACTGTTGAATACAGCAAAAGCTGAAATTATATATGAAATATAAATAAAAACACATAAAATAAGTGTGAATTATAATGAAGTAAAAATATATCAGAGAGAAAAAAGGAAGTAGTACAGTAAAAAATAAAGGTGATTCTTTAAAAACTGTAATTAAATAGACAAATTTCCAGCCAGATTGATTACCAAGTAAAGAGAAAAAGAAGGAGATAGATCAAAAGACACAAGATGATGAATGAAAAGAGGGTCAGCACTTATAAATGTAGTAGAAATTTAAGCCATAAGAGCACAAGAAAATATTATCAACTGACTTTTGAATGTATAAAGACACTTAAAAAAACTGAACAAAAATAGTTTTAAAAGAAAAAAGAAAATCATCAAACATCTATCCTTCCAAAAGTATAGACTTCAAAAGTATAGTCCTGGATGGGTGAACATAAACCACACTTTAAGCAAGAGCTCTCAATTATAATTGCTTGCAATTTTCTAGGATGCCAGCCACACTCCTGAACCAGAGCTTGGAACCGGCTATTCCTTCTGGAACACCCTTTTTCCCTGTCTAAGCAAAGACATGGAATCAACCTAAATGCCCATCAGTGGTCTGATGGATAAAGAAAATGTGGTATATAAACACCATGGAATACTATGCAGCCACAAAAAAGAACAAGATCTTGTTCTTTGCAGGGATGTGGATGTAGTTGGAGGCCATTATCCTTAGCAAACTAACACAGGAAGAGAAGACCAAACACTGCATGTTCTCACTCGTAGGTGGGAGCTAAATGATGAGAACACATGAACACATAGAGTGGGGGACAACACACACTGGGGCTTTTTGGAGGGTGGAGAGTTGGAGAAGGGAGAAGACAAAAAAAATAACTAATGGTTACTAGGTTTACTATTGGGGTGATGAAATAATCTATACAACAAACCACTATGATGCAAGTTTACTTATGTAACAAATCTGCACTTGTCCCCCTGAACATAAAAGTTAAAACTGAATGAAGCCTGTTAGAACCCCCCATTTAGTAGTCTAACATTTTCCCTAGTATTCCCAAACCCCTTTGCCTAGCCAACACTTTCCAAAGCGCTTTTCATCTTCTACTATCTTATAATTTATATATTTTTAGTGTATTTTTTACACACTTCCTTAGAATATGAGTTCCTTCAGGGTAAGGACTGTTGTTTGCTCCATGCTCCCCGTGTATTTCCAGAGCCTAGAACAGGGCCTGGAACAAAATAAGCAGCCGACACTATGCAATGAAATTTTTGGTGAGTACGAATACCTTTGATTCAAAACAAAACTCAATTTAATTGTGTGTGTGTGTGTGTATGTATGTCTAAAGTCACCATAAGCACACTGTTTATAACCCTAGAATGACTGACGTGTTCACATTATGCCTTTTTTATTTTATTTCATCATATTGACAGATAAAGGATACTAATTCCTAAACTTTTTCAATAATGCAGAAGCCTTCATAACATTTAAATTCCACTCATGGTAAAGATTTTTAGCAAAGAAAGAATAAATTGAACTTTGATCAATTACCTTAAAATAGTTATAAAAGACTTATAGTGAATATCATACTTAAGTATTAGAAGCTTTCTCTTTAAAATAAAGAACAAGACAAATAATTGACAACGTGACTTCTTTTCAAATTGCACAGCATTAGGAATCCAAGCCATAAAAGAAAATAAGACATGTAGATCGTAAAGAAAATGTAAAACGTTATTTACAGACAATACTGTTGTCTGCATAAAGATTCTAAGAGAAAGCTAAAAACTATTACAGTCCAAAAGAGACATCAGTAAGCTTGGTGGAAACAAAACAAAACAAGTACAAGTTGTCAGTGACTTTTCAACAACCAATTAGGAAAAGATATATATACATTAAATCTTAACACTGAAAAGCAACAAAAATGCGGAAACGGTGCTTCTTATATGCCAGATTCTGGTTGAAATGTTTTACAGGTTTAACTCACTTAATCTTCCCAATGATCCTATGAGGTAGAGGCCCTATTTTTCTTAATTTTAATAGATGCAGAAACTGAAGAACAGAGAGCAATTGACTTGCCTAAGGTAAAAGTTAAAAGGTAGCAGATGTAGAATTCACTCACAACAATCTAGATCCAGAGTATTTCTTGTGCCCCTGATTATATGCCAATTCTCTAGACTCTATCACTAACTCTACTAAATGATCAAGAACTTTAAACAAAAAATATTTAAATTAGTACATGAACAGGAAATGTACAAGTCATAAACATAGCAATATTTCTCAAAGATAATGTTTAATTGTGGTGTCATTACAACCAAAATACTAAAAATATGTGCAAGCCAATCTCAAATATGTGGTGGAGAACACCCAATATTAATTTGAAGAGGATAAAAGAGCAAGGCATCTCCCTTCCTGACAGAAAGACTTCTTGCAACTGCAACATTCATACTGTGAAATGCTATCATACTGGATATAGCACAGAAACAGTCCAAGCCACCACAAATGAATGAAAAATGAGTCCAGAAAAACACAGATCCATATGTGAAAATTTGTTTTATAACAGAAATTGCAAAAACAAAGCAGAGGTTAAATTTTAAAAACTATAAAATATTTCAGACAATTAATTATTTAAGTGGAAAAAAGTAAAGTTTACTCTTTCATTATCCTGCCCAGTACACAAAAATCGATTCCAAGTGGACTTAAAAACATAATGCAAAAGCAAAACTTTAACATAATTACCAAAAATATAAGTCATCATCTTTATGGTATTTAAATAAAAAAGACTTCTTTAAAAAGACACAAATAAAGCAAAACCCATAAAGAGAAAAACTGATACTCTTGATGATGTTCAAATTTAAAACTCATGTGAAATAGCACCAAAAGCAAGGTGAAAAGGAAGCTTCACAGAGGTACTAGAAAATTCTGCTATGTTTAACTAGCAAATTATTAGTATCCAGAATAAAGAAGAAAGTAATGCATCACTAAGAAAGTGACACACAACCCTATAGAAAAATGGGAAAAAATACGAATTGGCAATTCACAAAAGAGAAAACCCAACTGAATACTAAATATAAGAGAATGTTGAACAAGTCATACTATAAAAGCAATACAAATTAAATTGCCAATAAAATTATTTTATTCCCATCATACTGGAAACAATTAAAAATTCTGAATACCACGTGGTGGTGAAAATGTGACTGCATGAGTATATAGCAATTTGGACAGCAAACTGACAGCATGTGAGATAGTAGAAGATATTCACATGACCCAGAAATTCCACTATTCTAGAAAATGCTCTTGTGTGTATATATATGTAATAAAATCCATATAAGAATGTATACTGCAACATTTTAAAATTCAATTAAAGAGTAGAAAAGCTGTAAATGTCTCAAAACAAAGAATTTGAAAAATAGATTGTAAATAAATGTATACAGTGGAAATCAGTAAACTGATAAATCACAAAAACGTAAGTTGGAGTCACAACATCAAGTTACAGTACACGTGTTCAGTATATCATTTTACAAATTGACAAAATAAATATTGCTATAGTTTTATGGCCATAAGCATATAAAGGAAATATACACGTGACTTTCTAGATAGGTATTATTTCTTATATCTACAAATAGAAAATGGGCTTGGGCAGAGAGGATGATAGCTACAACTGCTTGTATAATTATTCCCTTTAAAAATTAAAATGATCTGACTCACAAACTTAAGAGCTGGTGGAAATTCAGCACATCTTTTTTCTCTTTTTCTCTCCCTGATTTAGTAATCATAAAAGCATGGAGGTGTTGTCACTCTCTTTCTGAGTCCCTCAGTGAGCAGAACATGGAGAAAAATACCCTAACTGACCCGGTAGTGGAAGATTTAAGTTAAATTACCTTCAAGAAAAGAGACCTTAAACTGTTTTAAGGCACTAATATTTAGGTGGTTTCATTGTTACAGGATAACCTAGCATATCCTGACTGATATTAGAATTCCTGCCATGAATCCTAAAATATATGATATAGTCTTAGTGATCATTGGGAGAGTGGCAAAGCAACTATTACTAAAGCTGAAAACATGGTAATACATCTTCTGCAGTGACAGGATATTTGATAAGACTTTCACCAGCAAAAATATGGAAGGTATATAACATTCCTAATAAAATTGTAGTTCCAAGAGAAGGATGGCCAGATTTAGCAAATAAAATTGCAAGGCATTCAGTTAAATTTGAATTTCGGATATACAACAGATATTATTGTCTAGAAAAATTTTCGTGTGATATTATACCAAATGATTATACATATTTGTACTAAAGAAAAACAGTGCTGTTTATTGAAATTCAAATTTAACTAGTTTTCTGTGTTTTACCTGTCAATCTCATCAAGAGACACTGTGAAATAGAAAAGTAGCAATATTTCTTGGTGACTATAAAATTTATTTAACAAGGTTTTATAAGGAAACATAAAGTCAGAGAAGAAGGTGGCAAAACACTAGTCATTTTAAAAACTAGGTGGGGAAATTTGGAAGTAGACGTGACCAGATTTCATAGACGATTGTAGGGTGAGAGGAGTATAGAGGAAGCCAATATAACACATCAAGGTTTATGGTTTGAAAAATGGAAAGTTGGAATATCAATTACCTGAAAAGAAGAAAATAGTGCACATTTGTAATTTGAGTCGCTTATTAGCATCCAACTAAAGATATCAAATATATAGGTAAATATCTACGTCTTTGAATTCAGGAGAGAGATTCAAACTGAAGACATAAATGTGGACATTGACAGCATATAGATGACAGTATACTAAGTTTATAAAGATAAAATAATAATAAAAGCTAATATTAACCTCTTTTGTATGAGTCCTTGATGTAATTTTTTTATGTGTTAACTCATTGAGTCCCCACAATAGGTTGATGTAATTGGTTCTACTGTAATTACACTCTTTAAAAAGGGATATTTTACTAAAAAGAAGGACTCAGTTTATACTTACCCTGAATTTGCAGCCATTGGTCTCACCTCTAAGATAATTTGTAGTAATTGCCTAGTCAGTGAACCTTGCCATAGTCCTTAGTTATGTAATTTTATTGTTTTTAATAATTCCTTTCATTACCCATAACACTTTAATAACATATTTTTAAAATTTTGACTTTAACACCTATATTATAGTGAATATTTAAAGAACTTCCTCCAAGTTCAGGATACAGAAATGGGTAAATTATCTCTACGCCTTCATATTTCACCATTAAGATGATGGTAAATTAGCAGCCCAAGAGATCATGTTCCTGAAAGTACAGAGGAAAAAATAGAACCCAGTGACCCAACACAACTAAGGAGCAGATTTGAGACGTTATCGTACTTGGTATTTCTGAAGAAGCACTGGGATGGAAGGGAGTTGAGATCATTTTGTTAGCTACAGCACTAAATTTTGGTCATGAATGTCAAAGTGATTCCATCTGTATGAGGAGCCTGTAGAGAATGGCAACATGCTCTATGTATACATTTTAGAATGGATTAATTGCCATCTATATACCTTTTATCAGGTTATTCTATTTGTTCAGCCTACCCCAAGATCTCTTTTGTACTTTACAAACCTAAACTTCAATTCTTCTTAGTTGAAGACTCACTTCAACCTACCACATCCTTAGTTTTCTGCACTTACTTGTTATTTCTTAAAAAGTATACATTATAATATTATACAATATACATCTGGAATTATACATTTATGTACTATAGTCACAGAAATTGGACTTGCCATTAAGCCCTCCTTTTTACATATATTCCTGTTGTTGTCTCACTGCTAAGTAATATTACTGGATGGCAAAATAAACCAAAAAACACAAATTTATATTAATGAAAAATATCAATATTAAATATTAGCTTAATAAATAACACAAGTGTATATTGAAATAGATGGGCATGTTAGGCTGGGCAACTTTTTGTGGGCACAATCATATAATTTCAAATTCAAATTCCATCATATAACAGGATGCTCTATTGGTACAATATCTCCTTGTTTACATGAAGAAATTAAGTATATTGATATTCATAGAACCCCAACTTTTAAATGTATTGGAAATTAATTATTTTAGGTGTCTCTCAACTCTCCCAATAGTGCTCAAATATATAGTTATGCTATATGTTAATAATTAAATAACTTTGGAAACTTACAACTTCAAAAAAATGTTTGCAGTTGTGAAAAGCTTCTGCAGTAGAGAAGGGAATGTGAATGGTATCAGTCTTAGATAACAAGAAAACCACTTCACTTTGTATCAGCTCTACTCATTTGCCATCCAAATATGATAGAAGATGGAGCTCATTCGTAACAAATGTTTCCAGATATCATGCATTCCTTAAAGGAGATGATACTGATTGCCCTCTCAACTTTCACTCACTTTCCCATTACAATTAGCAGCAGTTTCTTTTAATTATCCCTGCCCTTCTTAGAGCAGTCTCAGATATATAAAAATTAATTACCTGGAACTCACATCTTTATAATTTTAACCTTTTCATGCTTCACTTATTTACTGTGACATTTATTTAAAACACTTATCAGGTGACTGCACATGGTAGACATCTGGTTTACCAGAAAAGGCAGGAGAAAAAACAAATGTAGGACATTAAGCTTGCTATGGTGCTTTGAGACTTTCCTAGAAATCGTTAGCTTGTCAAAACTTGTTTTGGTATGGCAGAAAGACATATCCCATTAAAATGATATTAATGCAAGATCACTGTTGTCATTAAACCATCATATCACATATTACACATTTATCGCTGAAAATGGATTCAAACTTTTTATTCCTCTATCTTTTAATTATTAGAAGAAACTTTGTGATTATAGTCAGATAACTTAAAATAATAAAATCAATGTCACTACAAGGTCAAAGGATTTAGTAAAACCCTACTACTCATTTCCTTTTAAGTACTTAACGCATTTTAGAAATGAAGACTGCCTATTCATATGGCTTCTATGATTTTGTTAAACATTAATTAGCAAAATTTCTAGTTTTCTTTTTTTTCTTCTAGAGCAGTTCAGTGGAATGAAAGACCTTTTTTATCCTGTGCCTCTAACCACAACTGGGTGTCTCTATCTTAAAAGATATTTATCAAGTCTCTGCTTTGTATTTCCTTCTCTACACCATTCTTACAGTCCTCAGCAAGCCCTGATCACATGATCACACGATCACACATTTTGGCCCTTTATTGTTAGCCTTCTTTCTTTCATTGCTACATGTTAGAATAAATGGTGTAAGATAATGCTTTTATCTATTCGACTACTTTCTCTTTAGCTCCTGACCCACTGTCTTTGTTTCAGAATAATTATCAGTGCCTACATATAACCTTCATATATATGAGGCCTTCGTTCTTTTTGTTCTTTCCATTTCAATTTTCTGTACATTTGTATTCTCTAAAGTCCTCAGCTCTGTCAGTTGTTCCCTTTTCTCTCTCCAGTGGACACTGTCTGCTTTTCATAGATGTTCCTACTCAAAAGAGATCTTGAAAGCCAGTATTTCACATTAAATAATTGTTCTATTTCTTGACTTTTGCTGGCCTATAAATATAACACATATAAAAGTAGCCATTGCAGGCACAGTAAATTATTTGTCTATGATATCACATTGTTTGCCCCAGTATCTTAACACAACCCACAAACTTACATAATTTTTTAATTTTAATTTTTTTTTATTATACTTTAAGTTCTAGGGTACATGTGCATAACGTGCAGGTTTGTTACATATGTATACTTGTGCCATGTTGCTGTGCTGCAGCCATCAACTCGTCAGCACCCATCAACTCCTCATTTACATCAGGTATAACTCCCGATGCAATCCCTCCCCCCTCCCCCCTCCCCATGATAGGCCCCGGTGTGTGATGTTCCCCTTCCCAAGTCCAAGTGATCTCATTGTTCAGTTCCCACCTATGAGTGAGAACATGCGGTGTTTGGTTTTCTGTTCTTGTGATAGTTTGCTAAGAATGATGGTTTCCAGCTGCATCCATGTCCCTACAAAGGACACAAACTCATCCTTTTTTATGGCTGCATAGTATTCCATGGTGTATATGTGCCACATTTTCTTAATCCAGTCTGCCACTGATGGACATTTGGGTTGATTCCTTTGCTTAAATAAAGGCAGTTTGTTTTCTAACTTATATACATGTATATGTATATATACACACAAATATATATGTATACACATATATACTCATAAATTATTGAAAGTTTCATGGAAATTTTTTACTTTGCCAATTTGCCCCAAAACTTGATTTGAAATTAATTATATGAAGGAGTACAGCCTTGTCTTTAATTAGCTAGAAAAGTTCTCAGCCCACTTAAATAAACTGTTCCGAACTTGGGGGGGTAAATTTAAATATCTTATCTTAGCAACAAACTTATAACCCTTAAAAACATTTGCTATGGCATCTATATATTACATTTCCCTTGATGTGAAAAATAAGAAAATGAACATTTCAGAAAAGCCTACAATTAAAGAATACCACCTGGAATCATGTCTAAAAGTGTATAAAAGTAAAATAGAAAAGATTTGTGGATATGACAACAATTCGGCTAGCTTTCAAAATTATTTTTTGCTTTTGTTTTTTGCAAAGCTTAATTAAAGGAATATATGAACATTGAGTCTATTAACCTTCTCTCTTAAAAATTCAAAGCACTATTTTAAAGTAAATTATCTTAGGAATATTCTCTGAGAATGAACTTCATGTGGTAAATACCAGCATCATTACTAAATGTGTTTAGGGTATACAATGGAAGTAAAGTCTGCTGCTAGGAAAAAAAAAAAAAAAATGACCTTTTGTTTTACAATTCATTTTATAATTTATTTAGTGTAGCATTTTAAAATCATATTTAGATATAACAGGTGCCAAGAGAGCTCTGTACTAGGAAAGATAATTTTAGTATTACCATCTATAAAAGAGACTAATAAATATGAAATGAATATATTATAATTAAACTGTAACTCTTGCCCATGCCAGCCCAACATAACTATTATAAAATTGCACATAACTATCAGGCTCTTAATTTAAGGTAACATTGCAGGCATTACAAAAAATAAAATATTGAGTAACTCATCAAAACTATTTTCTTATGAAGGTAATAAAAGCTACAATACCTGCCCATGTCAATTCTTTAAAGGTGTTTGAAGCAAAGTTCTTAAATAACTTTAATTTCTGGAGCCAGACATATGGTTGACTGTGCTCTTTGACATTTACTACTACAAACTGTTGCTAAGTCCAAACTTCAAGACCTGCATTTATTCTTTTTAAAACAAATTACCTAATTAGTTATATTTGATTACAGCAGTGGTTCTCAGTTTGTTTTTTCTGTTGGTGGTGTTTTTTTTTTTTGTTTTTTTTTGTTTGTTTGTTTGTTTGTTTTGAGATGGAGTCTCGCTCTGTCGCCCAGGCTGGAGTGAAGTTTTAACATCACCTGGAAACCTGCAAAGTCTCAGCTTTCACTCCAGGTCTACTGAATCAGAAACGCTAGGGATAAGCCCCAACACACACTGTTTTAGTAAGATCTACAAGTGATTTCAATGCAGATTAAGTCTGAAAACACTGGAAAAGAGGAGAGAAAAAGAGAGAGAGAGAGAGAAGAGAGATGGAGATAAGTTCCCAGACCATACGCTGTACTAGAAATAGAGTGTTAGAACTTTACAACAGGCTCAAAATTTAGAGATGAATTGTAACTGACATTTGAACACAAAGGAAAGGAGCCCACTAGTTCAGAGAGCATCTCTGATTATAAACAACTTTATTTCCTGCTTAGGTATTATTCAAAGGTATGTTCGATAGCATAATGCTTCTCTACAACCAAGTAAAGCTCAAACAAATTTAAGATGTCTTTTTTTAAAGGTTGTATGTTCATGAGATTTAAACTAATAGAGGCTTAGCTCAATTGGTAATTAAGGTGATGACTCTGCACTGGAGGTGGAAATAAATATTTTATTAGACCTGTGATGAATTCTAGATAATTTTGACACTACTAAAATGATTTTGAAAGTCTGGATGATTTTTGACCAAAGATAGACCCAAATACATATATTGCAATTAAAAGTATTGCTAGGATTTAGAAATTTTAACAAGTTACATCATGTTTAAATTCATGATTTCTGTGGGTAATTGGTGGTCAGTGCTTTGTGGGGCAGAATGTTAAAGAGATTTCTATATAAGATTATGAGTAAAACTTTGTGACAATTTGAAAAAATAGTTGAAAAGAAGAATTCAGTAGGTAAAGTTAAAAAAGTAGACCTCACTATGAAAATAAAGTAGGAATATATAGAAAATTTAGATATTACAAGTTGAATGTGTGCAGACTTCCCAAGATCTATGAATGCTATAAAGGACCACTATGGTGGATAGTGTAGAGAAACTAAGTCAGTATTTATGCAGTCTTTTAGAATACCACAGCTCCATTCCATTACTATCTGATGATATTTTAGCAAACCTGGACTCTGCAGTATCCTTGTTTTGTTTGAAGAGGAATAGTAGAAGGAGCATTTGTCACTCTTATTTCACCTTCAATTTTTCATTATTTCCCATACACGCTTCTGTTACAATTCTTGGGAAATAATTAAACTAAACTTACAATCTTTTATATGGGTAATTTAACTATATTTACTAGTGTTTAAATGATTCAACCACTGCTAGGCTGTGTAGAAAATACAAGTACTGGTAGTTGTGTGAAAGTTAGCTCAGTTTAAGTAAGAGGTGGCCTGAAAAGTCAAGTCTCACTAGAAACTGAGATTGTAAAACTATTCTCTGGGAACTGACTCGATAGATAGATAGAGATATAGATGTTTCTCAATAACAATAATAAAGACAGAATTATTTCTTTATATATTTCTTACAATAAGCAAAATATTGACTAACAAAAACACAAGAAAGGAAAAATGCTAACAAAAAGTGTCCTAAATACACTATATACTAAAGTGTAATACCAAAATAAAAATTAGCATTTTCTGTGAGATAAAATAGATCAAGTAATGGAGCCTTGCTTGATGCTTCATACACCAGGAGAGCTGGAAGGATGCACAGATTCAGTAAAAACATGCCAAAATTAACATTAGAAGATATGATTTTATTTACTTATTTATTTTTTGGAGATAGGGTCTCACTCTGTCACCTGGGCTGGGGTGCATTGGCACAACCATAGTTTACTGGAGCCTCAAGTTCTTGGGCTCAAGCCTCTGTCTAAGCCTCCTGAGTAACTAAGACTACAGGTGCATGCCACTATGCCCAAATAATTTTTTTTTAAAATTTAATAGAAACGGGGTCTCACTAAGTTGCTCAGACTGGTCTTGAACTCCTGGCCTCAACCCATCCTTTCATCTCGGCCTCCCAAAGTGCTGGAATTACAGTCATGAGCCATGGCACCCAGCCTAATAAATGATTTTCAATAAATTATATTTAACAAAATGGATTAGAATTAACCAAAAAAATAAAACTAGAAATTCAAAGCTTTAAAGAGTGGATGTAGGTATGTATCTGTGCATGGATGTCTGTTAATTTTGTTTCTTTTTAGATCAGAAAAACAAATTTGAAAAGATTCTTTGAAAGTAGCTGCCTTCTTATTGGAATTGTATTTCCAAATAGCAGAGTCTAGTTCTTCAAAATTGTCAGAACCTGTTATTTATACTCCATTTATTCTTATGATTGGGCAATGTGTGGCACATTTAAGGATTATTTTCCAGTATATCATACATATTTTAACAATGTGATACTTTAAGGATCGAAGGAGGATTGAAAATTTTATCTGAGGAATTCATTAGCCTATCACAGAGGTAGCTCTTTGATACCTAAGTCATTCGCCTTTAATAGAATGTAACATAAAGGTTGAAGTTTTCATAGAATAAGTAATACTGTGAATTTTCAGATAGAGTGTAAACTCCTCTGGCTTGACTGGCTTTTCTGTCCTTACAGAGCTGCCCATTGTGGTCAAATTGACCACAATAAGAAGCTGATGATGCAAAGTTATGCCAAGCATAGCAACTGCAGCAGGCCTTCCTCATTCCAATGTAAACATTCACTATATGAAGCATTATCTAAGACCCTTTTGCCTTGAAAGAGAGAGTAAAAAATTAATCAGCAGTAGAGTCTCTAAAATATTCATTTCCCTGGTTCATGGAGTCATAAAATCTTCTTTATCATCTCAGCATTTTAGTCTAGTCCAAAAGTCCAAAGACTAAATAAAGTAATTGATACATGGCATCTGTGAAAATAATACAAGTAAAATATGGCTTTATGTTGACTACAAAAATTTCATATGAAAGAAATTGTTTCCAAGAAACTTTACTCAATAAAATTTAAACCATAAATATTTGTAACCAATTTTATTCAATAAATACTGAGAACCTACCAGTTGCCTGGCCTTGTTATACTTGTTTGAAATTCATTCGAGAAGTAAACCATCTAATGCTTTATGACATTGGTCTAGGCAAAGGATTTTTTGGATAAAAACTTAAAAGGAAAGCAAATTTAAAAGCATCTTCATAGCAAAAAAAATAAAAAATAAAAAAATAATAGTCAACACAGTGAAGAGACAACTTAAGAACAGGAAAAAATATTTCCAAATTATGTATCAGATAAGAGATTAATATCCAAAATATATAAGGAACTCAAACAACTCAATAGCAAGAAAACAAATAACCTGATTAAACAATGGGCAAAAAAACCTGAATAGATATTTCTCAAAAGAAGACATAAAAATAGCCAACAGATATGTGAAAAATATATTTGACATTACTAATCTTCTGGGAAATGGAAATAAAAACCACAATATCATCTTACCCCAATTCGAATATTATCAAATAGACAAAAAATAACAAAAAAAATGGTGGGGATGTGAGAAAAGGGAAACTCTAATACACTGTTTGTGGGAATATAAATTAATACAGTGTTTATGGAAAACAATATGGAGGTTCCTCTAAAAATTAACAATAGAAGTACCATATGATCCAGTAATTCTACTACTGAGTACACATCCAAAGGAAATGAAATCAGTATGTCTTAGAGATATCCACTTCCATGTTTATTGCAGCACTATTCACAATAACCAACGTATGAATCAACCTAAATGTTCATCAAATGATAAATGAATAAAGAAAATATGGTATATATACACAATGGAATACCATTCAGCCATAAAAAAATTCCTGTTATTCAAGGCAACATAAAAGAACCTGGAATGAAATACGCCAGGCACAGAAAGACAAATACCACATGATCTCACTCACATGGAATTTAAAAGAGTTGATCTCATAGTAGAGAGTATAATAGAAGTTGCTGGAGACTGAGAAGCAGAGTGAGAAGGAAAGATGGGGAGAGACTAGTCAAAAAATTCAAAGTTACATTTGCACAGGATGAATAAGTTCTGGTGCTTTATTGCACATTAGAGTGACTATGGTAAAAAGTATTGTATGTTTCAAAATACTTAGAAGAAAGAATTTTGAATGTTTTTATAACAAACAAATGATAACTGTATGAGATGATGGATATGCTGTATACCCTGAAATGATTATTACATAATGTATAGATGTAGTAAACATCACACTCTACTCCATAAATATGCATAATTATTATGTGTCAAAAACAAAAATTTTTAAAGTTAACCTCTCTCTAATGAAAGTATCTTTTGGCTCTTACATACATGATTTATTTTTCCATTTTGCCAAAAGTCAAGTTCTACATACTAAAACAAAGAATTTATTGTATGCTTTCAAAACAATATATTTTAATAATATCTATAGATTCATCAAGCAATGACATAATAAACACAATAAAAGCTTAAGTAATTTAACCACTTTACAATAGAAATTGTAAGTTTTTTTGCTTTTGTTTTGTACATTCAATCCTCTGAAAAACATGACTCTTCCTTTTTTTTTTTTTTTGAAAGAAGTCTTGCTCTATTGCTCAGGCTGAAGTGCAGTAACATGATCTCAGCTCACTGCAAACTCCACCTCCTGAATTCAAGCAATTCTTCCTGCCTCAGCCTACAGAGTAGCTTGGATTACAAGCACCACCACCTCGCCAGGCTAATTTTTGGATTTTTTAGTAGAGACGGGGTTTTGCCACGTTGGCCAAGCTGGTGTTGAACTCTTGACCTCAGGTGATTACAGGTGTGAGCCACTGTGCCTGGTCAATATTTTAAATGTCAATGACTATCATTATATTTTCTCATTCTCTTTTGCTGTACTTATTAAATGGTCTATTATCCTAGACAATAGGTGAAAAGATGAAAAACAAATCAATAGCATAAGATCTGAAACTGATCAATGCTATACATTAAATATATGATTTGATTTGCTTAAGACCTCTAGTATTTCTATCCTTTTTTTAATTTTTAGAGTTTCAAAATTTCATTATAATTTTGGTTAAATTTACTGACTTCTCAAAACGTTTCAAGTTTAATGAACTATATACCCATCAGTGTATTAAGCAGAAAAACAGCTTAGAAAATTGTCACCAAAACATGAACTTGGCATCTGAAAACAATAATTAGGCTTCTCTCTGGCCATTAATCAGGGTTTTTAATGACACCAAAATTTTACTATTTTGTTTATTTGCTTGTTTTATAGTACATGAAGATAGAAATATCAAAGTTTCTGTAAGATGTAGAACATTTCTTTAAAAATGTGTTTAAATTTTTTTTTTTCTGCAAAACTGAATTCCAGCACCTAATTTCTCTGTCTGTTACTTTGGTGGGCCAGGAGTCCTGCCTAGAAGAATACTGATGTCTGTCTCATCAGAGGTCTTTGATAATGTCAGGAATCCAATATATCCTATGGATGTCTTTTTACCTTTTTAAAACAAATTTTATTTTTGCCTATTTTTGTTGTTCTAAGGCTCTTTATGACAGAACTATTTAAAGTACTGAGGACAAGACAGGATGTTTATATATATTTCCTGTTGTTTAAATATTCATGCAATTCTGACAAGATTAATACACTAATTTCTCCGTCATTAGTTTCATTAACAGATATTAATTATATCTGAATCTAAATGCCAAATGAATAGAAAGTTAGGATTCAATTCTATTTAAGATAATCGAGGTTATTCTTACAATCATGGTTGGGGTGGCATAAATGTCATCTATTTTGGTTAGAGATGGACTCTGGACGCTAGATAATACACTTGGGATTAAAACACTTGTCCTAGAACTCATCATTATAGGAACTTCACATAATGGCAGAAACTGAATATTTATAATAACCTTTTGGAATACTTGATAACGATGATGATGAGAAAGACAGAGAGAAAGACCAGGCATGGTGGCTCATGCCTGTGATCCCAGCACTTTGGGAGGCTGAGGCAGGTGGATCACAAGATCAGGAGTTTGAGACCAACCTGAGCAACATAGTAAAAACCCATCTCTACTAAAAGTACAAAAATTAGCCAGGTGTGGTGGAGTGTCTGTAGTCCCAGCTACTTGGGAGGCTGTGGCAGGAGAACCATTTGAACCCAGGAGGCAGAGTTTGTGGTAAGCTGAGATCGTGTCACTGCATTCCAGCTTGGGCAATAGAGCGAGACTCCATCTCAAAATAAATAGATAAATAAATAAATAAGAGAGAGACAGACAGAGAGAGACAGAAAAATCCTTTTCTCTGGTAAAATTTAGAGACTTGATCATCTGTTCCAAGATGGTTGAATAGGAACAGTTCCAATCTGCAGCTCCCAGTGTGACCAAAGCAGAAGACGGGTGATTTCTGCATTTCCAACTGAGGTATCTGGTTCATCTCATTGAGACTGGTTGGACAGTGGGTACAGCCCATGGAAGGTGAGCCAAAGCAGGGCAGGGTGTCACCTCACCCAGGAAGTGCAAAGGGTCAGGTGATTTCCCTTTTCTAGCCAAAGGAAGATGTGACAGACTGTACCTGAAAAAACGGGACACTCCCACCCAAACACTATGCTTTTCCAAAGGTCTTCACAACTGGAAGACAAGGACATTCTCTTCCGTGCCTGGCTCATTGGATCCCATGCACATGGAGCCTTGCATACTGCTAGTGCAGCAGTCTGAGATCGAACGGTGAGGCAGCAGCCTGGCTGGGGGAGGTGTGTTTTCCATTGCTGAGGCTTGAGTAGGTAAACAAAGCAACTGGGGAGCTCGAACTGGGCAGAGCCCACCACAGCTCAGCAAGGCCTATAGTCTCTATAGACTCCACCTCTTTGGGCAGCACATAGCTGAACAGAAAGCAGCAGGCAACTTCTGCAGACTTAAACGTCCCTGTCTGACAGCTCTGAAAAGAGCAGTGGTTCTCCCAGCACAGCATTTGAGCTGTGAGAATGGACACACGGCCTCAAGTGGGTCCCTGACCCCCATTTAGCGTAACTGGGAGACACCTCCCAGTAGGGGGCTGAAAGACACCTCATATAGCCAGGTGCCCCTCTGGGTTGAAGCTTCCAGAGGAAGGATCAGGCAGCAATATTTGCTGTTCTACAATATTTGCTGTTCTGCAGCCTCCACTGATGATACCCAGGTAAACAGGGTTTGGAGTGGAATGCCAGCAACTCCAACAGAACTGCAGCTGAGGGACCTGACTGTTAGAAGGAAAACTAACAAACAGAAAGGAATAGCATCAACATCAACAAAAAGGACTATACCAAAATGCCATCTGTGGGTCACCAACATCAAAGATCAAAGATAGATAAAACCACAAAGATGGGGAGAAACCAGAGCAGAAAAGCTGAAAATTCTAAAACCAGAGTGACTCTTCTTCTCCAAAGGATTGTAGCTCCTCGCCAGCAATGGAGCAAAGCTGGATGGAGAATGACTTTGATGAATTGATGGAAGTAGGCTTCAGAAGGTCTGTAACAACAAATTTCTTTGAGCTAAAGGAGCATGTTTGAACCCATTGCAAAGAAGCTAAAAACTTTGAAAAATGGTTAGACGAATGGCTAACTAGAATAAACTGAAGGGAAGACCTTAAATGACCTGATGGAGCTGAAAACCATGGCACGAGAACTTTGTGACACATGCACAAGTTTCAATAGCTGATTCGATCAAGTGGAAGAAAGGGTATCAGTGATTGAAGATCAAATTAATGAAATAAAGTAAGAAGACAAGGTTAGAGAAAAAGGATTTAAAAGCAACAAACAAAGCCTCCAAGAAATATGGGACTATGGGAAAAGGCCAAATCTATGTTTGATTGGTGTACCTGAAAGTGATGGGGAGAATGGAACCAAGTCAGAAAACACTCTTCAGGATATTATCTAGAACTTCTCCAACCTAGCAAGGAAGGCCAACATTCAAATTCAGGAAATACAAAGAACACCACAAAGACACTCCTTGAGAAGAGCAACCCTAAGACTCATAATTGTCAGATTCACCAAGGTTGAAATGAAGGAAAAACTGTTAAGGGCAGCCAGAGAGAAAGATCGAGTTACCCACAAGGGAAGCTCATCAGACTAACAGTGGATTTCTCAGTAGAAACCCTACAAGGCAGAAGAGAGTGGGGGCCAATATTCAATGATCTTAAAGAAAACAATTTTCAACCCAGAATTTCATATCTAGTCAAACTAAGCTTCCTAAGTGAAGGAGAAATAAAATCCTTTACAGACAAGCAAATGCTGAGAGATTTTGTCACCACAAGGCCTGACTTACAAGAGCTCCCAAAGGAAGCACTAAACATGGAAAGAAACAACCAGTATCAGCCACTGCAAAAACATGCCAAACTGTAAACACCATTGATGCTATGAAGAAACTGCATCAACTAACAGGCAAAATAACTAGCAAACATCATAATGACAGGATCAAATTCACATATAACAATATTAATCTTAAATGTAAATGGGTTAAATGACCCAATTGAAAGACACAGACTGGCAAATTGGATAAAGAGTCAAGACCCATCAGTGTGCTGTATTCAAGAAACCCATTTCACATGCAAAGATGCACATAGGCTCACAATAAAGGGATGGAGGAAGATCTACCAAGCAAATGGTAAGCAAAAAAAGAAAAACAAAAAAAAGCTGGGGTTGCAATCCTAGTCTCTGTTAAAACAGACTTTAAACCAACAAAGATCAAAAGAGACAAAGAAGGCCATTACGTAATGGTAAAGGGATCAATTCAACAAGAAGAGCTAACTATCCTAAATATATATGCACCCAATAGAGGAATACCCAGATTCATAAAGCAAGTCCTTAGAGACCTACAGAGACTTAGACTCCCACATAATAATAATGGGAGATTTTAACACCCCACTGTCAATATTAGACAGATCCACAAGACAGAAGGTTAACAAGGATATCCAGGACTTGAACTGACACCTAATACATATCTACAGAACTCTCCACCCCAAATCAACAGAATATAAATTCTTCTCAGCACCACATCACACTCATTCTAAAATTGACCATACAATTGGAAGTAAAGCACTCCTCAGTAAATGTAAAAGAACAAAAATCACAACAAACTGTCTCTCAGACCACAGTGCTATCAAATTAGAACTCAGTATTAAGAAACTCACTCAAAACTGCACAACTGCAAGGAAACTGCAAAACCTGCTCCTGAATGACTACTGAAGGCAGAAATAAAGATGTTCTTTGAAATCAATGAGAAAAAAGACACAACATTCCAGAATCTCTGGGACACATTTAAAGCAGTGTGTAGAGGGAAATTTATAGCACTAGATGCCCACAAGAGAAAGCAGGAATGATCTAAAATTGATACCCTAACATCACAATTAAAATAACTAGAGAATTAAGAGCAAACAAATTCAAAAGCTAGCAGAAGACAGGAAATAAGTAAGATCAGAGCAGAACTGAAAGAGATAGAGACACACACACACAAACACACACACACACACACAAAAAAAATCCTTCAAAAAAAGAATGAATCCAGGAGCTGTTTTTTTGAAAAGATCAACAAAATTCATAGACCACTAGCAAGACTAATAAAGAAGAGAGAAGAATCAAATAGATGCAATAAAAAATGACCAAGTGGATATCACCACAGATCCCACAGAAATACAAACTACCATCAGAGAATACTATAAAAACCTCTATGCATATAAACTAGACAATCTAGAAGAAATGGATAAATTCCTGGACACATACACCCTCCCAAGACTAAACCAGGAAGAAGTTGAATCTCTGAATAGACCAATAACAGGCTCTGAAATTGAGGCAATAACTAATAGCCTACCAACCAAAAAAAGTCCAGGAACAGATGGATTCATAGCCAAATTCTACCAGAGGTACAAAGAGGAGCTTGGTACCATTCCTTCTGAAACTATTCCAATCAATAGAAAAGAAGGAATTCTCCCTAACTCATTTTATGAGGCCAGGGTCATCCTGATAGCAAAGAATTGCAAACAACTCAAATGTCCATCAATGATAGACTGAATAAAGGAAATGTGGCACATATACACCATGGAATACTGTGCAACCATAAAAAAGGATGAGTTTGTGTCCTTTGCAGGGACATAGATGAAGCTGGAAACCATTATTCTCAGCAACCTAGCACAAAAACGAAACACCACATGTTCTCAATCATAGTTGGGAATTGAACAATGAGAACATCTGGACACAGGGCAGGGAACATCACACACCAGGGCCTGTCGGGGGGTGGGGGGCTGGGGGGCTGGGGAAGGGATAGCATTAGGAGAATTACCTAATATAAATGACAAGTCAATGGGTGCAGTAAACCAAGATGCCACATGTATACCTATGTATCAAACCTGCACATTGTGCAAATGTACCCTAGAACTTAAAGTATAAAAAAAGAAATTAGAAACATTTTCTGCCTCAAATAGATATTATGCATGTTACTAATTAATTAAGCAGAACTCATCAGGATGCCAAAATATAAAAATCTACTAAATCAAAGATATAATTACCAAAAGTCACCCTGTATAATTCATGGTTTTAGGACATGATTAAGTACATACTTAGTGTAATTGAAAGGTGTCCACCTGAAAGCAACAGTAATCACACACACACACATATACACACATACAAGTCAATATGTCAAAATTACACACCAAGCTTTTAATTAATTCATCAATTATACCTCAGTGTTTCTTGATTATTGGAATTATTTTGATGCATTAAAAAATAAACACTCCTAATTTAACTCACATTATTAGGCATTGTGGTATGACATCATTTCATAATATACACTGAAACATATTCAAATACAATGAAACTATATCTGGGATATGCTTCAAGTAATTTGGGAGGAAAGGATGGGAGAAGATATAGTTGGTGCAAGCATGCCCATGAATTGATAATTGTTGAAACTGGGTGATAAATTCATAGGTGGGGGTCATGATAGTCTTCTGTTTTTTTTGTATATATTTGAAAATTCCTATATTAACGTTTTTGAAATACAAATTCTTAGGCCACATTCCAGTCATATTTAATTAGAATATCCTGGAGTTGAAGCTTCAAGTGAGAAGTGAAGCCAGCTGAGCTTCTGGCACGGATGGTGACTTGGAGAACTTTGGTGTCTAGCTAAAGAATTTTAAATGCACAAATCAGTGTTCTGTGTCTAGCTAAAGAATTGTAAATGCACCAATCAGCATTCTGTAAAAGTGTACCAATCGGTGCTCTGTAAAATGGGCCAATCAGCAGGATGTGGGCAGGGCCAAATAAGGGAATAAAAGCTGGCCACCTGAGCCAGCAACAGCAACCCTCTTCGGTCCCCTTCCATGCTGTGGAAGCTTTGTTCTTTCTCTATTCACAATAAATCTTGCTGCTGCTCATTGTTTGGGTCCAAACCACCTTTAAGAGCTGTAACACTTGATAAGAAGGCCCGTGGCTTCACTCCTGAAGTCAGTGAGACCACAAACCCACCAGAATGAAGAAACTCTGATCACATCTGAACATCGGAAGGAAGAAACTCTGGACACACCACCTTTAAGAGCTGTAACACTCACCGCAAAGGTCCACGGCTTCATTCTTGAAGTCAGTGAGACCAAGAACCCACTTGAAGGAACAAATTCTGGAAACATTTGGCAACCGTGAAGGGACAATTACCAAGAGGTGAGTACCATCGAACCTCTTTCACTTGCTAGTCTGTCCTATTTTTCCTTAGAATTCAGGGGCTAAATACTGGGCACCTGTCGGCCAGTTAAAAGTGACAAGCACAGCTACTGGACTAAAGACATGGGTGTCAGGCTTTCTGGGAAAGGGCTCTCTTACAACCCCTGACTCTTCAGAGTTGGGAGCATTGGTTTGACTGAAACCAGCTTCTGCTTTTCCTGTACTTCCGGGCTGAGCTGAGGGTCAACAGAGAGGAAAGCCATTCAGCTCCGGGGTCCCGACAAGTTGGTTGACCCTGCGGCTATGAGTGGAACTCTCAAAGTCATGTCGCCCAAGCAAGACTTGCCCATCTATCTTACCTATCCTGACCCTTGCCTCCTGGGTCCTAAAACCTGTCATACAAACTTCTTCTTGCCTCTCTTCTCTGAGCCTAGTCTTGCTTCTAAAAACCACTCCCTGTCTCTGGTGCTTTTCTAGTTTCTCCTATAACAATAACTTCTAGTACAAACTTCAGGACTTCCCTTCTTTAGACACCCAGGCTCACCAATCAGAAAGACGCTATTTTTGCCCAAAGCCCTGTTTGGGGAGCGGGACTATCTTGTCTGGAACTTTAGGACCCCTCCTCAGACTGGCAGGCCTAATAAAGGCTATTCCTGAACCTAGGATATGGGGAGCCTCAGAAATTGTATCCTTCCTATTCACTTAAGTGAGGACAAAATGTGTAACTCTTCCAACCCTGGAAATCCCTTCCCTCTCTCAGGGTATGGCCCTCCACTTCATTTTTGGGGTATAACATCTTCATAGGACAGGGGTAAAGTCCTAATACTAACAGGAGAAGGCTTAGGACTTTAACAGGTTTTCGAAAATGTATCAGTAAGGGCCACTAAATCCGACATTCCTTGATCCTCCTTGTGGTCTAGGAAGAAAACTAGTGCTTCTGCTGCTGTGTCAGTGAGCACAACTATTCTGATCAGTAGGGTCCAGGGACCATTGAGGGTTCTTGGACAGTGGGAGAAACCAACAAACCAAAACCACAGGCAGCTTTGTCTTTCAGATGGGAAACACTCAGGCATCAACAGGCTCACCCTTGAAATGCATCCTAAGCCATTGGGACCAATTTGACCTGCAAAGCCTGAAAGAGAGGTGGCTCATTTCTTTCTGCACTACAACTTGGCCCCAATATTCTCTCTCTGGTGGGGAAAAATGGCCACCTGAGGGAAGTATAAATTACAATACTATCCTGCAGCTTGACCTTTTCTGTAAGAGGGAAGGTGAATGGAGTGGAATACCTTATGTCCAAGCTTTCTTTTCATTGAAGGAGAATACACAACTCTGCAAATCTTGCAATTTACATCCCACAGGAGGACCTCTCAGCTTACCCCCATATCACAGCCTCCCTATAGCTCCCTTTCCTATTAATGATAAGCCTCCGTTAATCTCCCCCACCCAGAGGGAAACAAGAAAATAAATCTCCAAAGGACCACAAATACCCCTGGCCTATCGGTTATGTCCCCTTCAAGCTGTAGGGGGAGCAGAATTTGGCCCAACCCAGGTACATGTCCCCTGCTCCCTCTCTGATTTAAAGCAGATCAAGGCAGACCTGGGGAAGTTTTCAGATGATCCTGATAGGTATATAGATGTCCTACAGGGTCTAGGGAAAACCTTCCATCTCACTTGGAGAGATGTCATACTATTGTTAGATCAAACCTTGGCCTTTAAAGAAAAGAATGTGGCTTTAGCTACAGCCCAAGAGTTTGGAGATACCTCGTATCTTAGTCAAGTAAATGATAGAATGACAGCTGAAGAAAGGGACAAATTCCCTACTAGTCAGCAAGCCCTCCCCAGTATGGATCCCCACTGGGACCTCGACTCAGATCATGGGGACTGGAGTCGTAAACATCTGTTGACCTGTGTTCTGGAAGGACTGAGGATAATTAAGAAAAAGCCCATGAATTATTCAATGATGTCCATCATAACTCAGGGAGAGGAAGAAAATCCTTTTGCCTTCCTTGAGCAGCTACAGGAGTCTTAAGGAAATACACTCCCCTGTCACCAGACTCACTAGAGGGTCAATTGATCCTAAAAGATAAGTGTATTACCCAATCAGCCACAGATATCAGAAGAAAGCTCCAAAAGGGAGCCCCGAGCCCTGAACAAAATCTGAAGGCATTATTAAACCTGGAAACTTCAGTGTTCTATAATAGGGACCAAGAGGAACAGGTCGAAGAGGAAAAACAAGATCAGAGAAAGGCTGCAGCCTTAGTCATGGCCCTCAGACAAACAAACCTTGGTGGTTCAGAGAGTACAGAAAATGCAGCAGGCCAATCACTCAGTGGGGCTTGTTACCAGCATAGTTTGCAAGGACACCTTAAAAAAGATTGTCCAATGAGAAACAAGCTGCCCCCCTCATCCATGTCCACTGTGCTGAGGCAATCACTGTAAGGCACACTGCCCCAGAGGCAAAGGTTCTCTGGACCATAAGCCCCCAACCAGATGATCCAACAACAGGACTGAGGGTACCCAGAGCAAGTGCCAGCTCATGTCATCACCCTCACTGAGCCTCAGGTACACTTAACCATTGATGGCCAGGAAATTGACTTCCTCCTGGACACTAGCGAGGCCTTCTCAGTGTTAATCTCCTGTCCCAGACAACTGTCTTCAAGGTCCGTTACCATCCAAGGCATCCTGGGACAGCCTGCAACCAGGTATTTGTCCCACCTCCTCAGTTGTAATTGGAAGACTTTGCTACAGATAGTAATTATGCTTATCTAGTCCTACATGTCCACCCTGTAATACGGAAAGAAAGGGGGTTCCTAACCTCTGGGGGAACCCCCATTAAATACCACAAGGTACTCACGGAGTTATTGCATGCAGTGCAAAAATCCAAGGAGGTGGCAGTCTTACACTGCAGAAGCCATCAAGAAGCGGAAGGATAGAGGAGAACAGCAGCATAAGCAGCTGGCAGAGGCAGGGAAAGACCAGCAGAAAGGAAAGACAGAAAGAGGTAGAAAATCAGAGAGAGAGAGAGGAAGAAACAGAGAGACAAAGAGAAGGAGAGAGAGAGGGGAAGAGACAGAGAAAAATAAGGAGTCAAAGAGTGAGAGAGAGGAAGATACAGAGAGACAGAAAGTCAAAGAAGGAAAGAGAGGTGGAGACAAAGAGGAAGGCATAGAGAAAGAGAGAGACAGACAAAGAAGAAGTCAAGGAGAGAGAGAGAGATAGAAGTAATAAAGAAAAAACAGTATACCCTATTCATTTAAAAGCCAGGGTAAATTTAAAACATATAATTGATCATTGAAGGTCTTCTCTGTAATGCTATAACACTCCAATATCATCTTGTTGTCAGTGTAAACAATGGCATAGCCCGAAAGCACTGAGGCCACTGACAACCCATAGCCTTCCTATCAAAAATCCTTAACCCAGCAGGTTTCCAAATAGGGATCTAAATCTTAAATAATTACCATACAAAGTTCGGACCAGATCTAGGAGGAACTTTCCTCCCAGTTGATTAACGGAAAAAGACACAATGGGTATTCAGTAAGTGATAAGGAAACTCTTGTAGAAGCAGAGTTAGGAAAATTGCCTAATAATTGGTCTGCTCAAATGTGCAAGTTGTTTGCACTCAGCCAAATCTTAAAATACTTACAGAATCAGGAAGGAGCCATCTATACCAATTCTAAATTAATATGGGCTGAATGAGATTTTATTAATAGCAAAGAAAAATTAAAATCCCAAACTTACAAGGTTTTCAACTAAAGTTTGCTAAAAGTTAACAGTGTAACATGTATTATCCTACTAGCACACACTCTCAAAGGATTTCTCAGACAGTTTGCAAGAAATAACAAAATCTATTCTTATTCTACAATCCCAATAGACTCTTTGGCAGCAGTGACTCCCCAAAACTGCTGAGGCCTAGACCTCCTCACTGCTGAGAAAGGAGGACTCTTCACTTTCTTAGGCGAAGAGTGTTGTCTTTAAACTAACAAGTCAGGGATAGTATGAGATGCCAGCATTTACAGGAAAAGGTTTCTAAAAGCAGACAATGCCTTTCAAACTCTTATACCAACCTCTGGAGTCGGGCAACATGGCTTCTCCCCTTTCTAGGTCCTGTAGCAGCCATCTTGCTATTGCTCGCCTTCGGGCCATGTATTTTTAACCTCCTTGTGGAATTTGTTTCCTCTAGGATTGAGGCCATCAAGCTATAGATGGTCTTACAAATGGAACCCCAAATGAGCTCAACTAACAACTTCTACTGAGGACCCCTTGACCAACATGCTGGCCCTTTCACTGGCCTAAAGAGTTCCCCTCAGGAGGACACTATAGCTGCAGGGCCCCTTCTTCACCCCATCCAGCAGGAAGTAGCTAGAGCAGTCATTACCCAATTTCCAACAACAGTTGGGGTGTCCTGTTTAGAGGGGGGATTGACAGGTGAAGCCAGCTGAGCTTCTGGGTCAGATGGGGACTTGGAGAACTTTTGTGTCTAACTAAAGGATTGTAAATGCACCTTCCAGTACTCTGTAAAAGTGCACTAATCAGCACACTGTGTCTAGCTAAAGGATTGTAAACACACCAATCAGCACTCTGTAAAATGGACCAATCAGCACTCTGTAAAATGGACCAATCAGCAGGATGTTGGCAGGGCCAAAAAAGGGAATAAATGCTGACCACCTGAGCTAGCAGTGGCAACCCACTTGGATCCTCTTCCACACTGTGGAAGTTTTGTTCTTTCACTCTTTGCAATAAGTCTTGCTGCTGCTCACTCTTTGAGTCTGCACCACCTTTAAGAGCTGTAACGCTTGCTGAGAAGGTCCGTGGCTTCACTCCTGAAGTCAGCAAGGCCATGAACCCACTGGAAGGAAGAAACTCTGGACACATCTGAACATCAGAAGGAAGAAACCCCGAACACACCATCTTTAAGAGCTGTATCATTCACCACGAAGGTCCATGGCTTCATTCTTGAAGTTAGCGAGACCAAGAACCCACTGGAAGGAACAAATTCTGGACATACAAGTTCCTAGGCCTCATCCAAAACATTAAATGAGAGTCTTTGAGGAAGAGTAAGACACACATTTACAAGCTAGCTTGTGGAGAAAAGAAAGAGAGATCAGACTGTTACTGTGTCTATATAGAAAGAAGTAGACATAAGAGACTCCATTTTGTTCTGTATTTGAGATGCTGTTAATCTGTGACCCTACCCTCAACCCTGTCCTTGCAAGAGACATGTGCTGTGGTGACTCAAGATTTAATGGATTTTAGGCTGTGCAGGGTGTGCTTTGTTAAACAAGTGCCTGAAGGCAGCTTGCTGGTTAAAAGTCATCACCATTCTCTTAATCTCAAGTACCCAGGGACACATACACTGCGGAAGGTCGCAGGGACCTCTGCCTAGGAAAGCTAGGTATTGTCCCAGGTTTCTCACCATGTGATAGTCTGAAATATGGCTTCATGGAAAGGGAAAGACCTAATCATCCCCCAGCCTGACACCCGTGAAGGGTCTGTGCTGAGGAGGACTAGTATAAGAGGAAAGAAGGCCTCTTGGCAGTTGAGATAGAGAAAAGCATCTGTCTCCTGCCCGTCCCTGGGCAATGGAACATCTCGGTGTAAAACCCGATTGTATATTCTATTTACTGAGATAGGAGAAAACCGCCTTGCGGCTGAAGCCCGGACTTGCCAACGGCAATGCTGCTCCTTATGCACTAAAAAGGTTTATGGAGATGTTTGCATATGCATATCAAGGCACAGCACTTTTCCTTAAACTTATTCATGTCATAGAGATCTTTATTCATATATCTTCCTGCTGATCTTCTCCCTACTATGATCCTATTATCCTGTCACTTCCCTTCTTCTAAGATGGTAAAGATAATGATCAATAAATACTGAGGGAACTCAGAGACCGGTACCCACTTGGGTCCTCTTTATGCTGAGCACTGGTCCCCTGGGCTCACTTTTTCTTTCTCTATACTTTGTCTCTGTGTCTAATTTCTTTTCTCAAGTCTCTCATTCCACCTAACGAGAAACACCCACAGGTGTGGAGGGGCAGGCCACCCCTTCACTAGTTATGTGAGTTATGATCCAGGTGAAACACCAATTGATTGTATCCAAAACATATAAGTCTTCTATCACTCAGTTGTACAAAATAAATGAAATCTCTAAAATACTTATTTGGGAACCAACACAAAGATACTCCACTGTACTAAGTTTGTTTTCTGGAAAACAAACTGTCAGGTAAATTTGCATGTATGATGTCTATAAGGGAATTAATTTATAAAGGAATAAAGGAAGTAGGATTGGGGAGAGACAGAGGAGTTGAAAAGAAGTACAATCTGGGCAGAGACAACAAGCCCACAGAATATCTTAAAGGGAATGGCTTCCAGAGTTCTCCTGCATTGAGGCTAGATGACTGGGCCTTGATATAACTCTCTCCGGCCCCATTGACCAGACATTTGATGCTAGTGCTTCCAGGGACAGGTGGTGAGTTTGTGTGAAATGGTTATCTTTAAATGAAGGGCAATTCTTCAAGAAAGACTCAAGTAATTTCCATCAGCCAGTAACATTCCTAGCATGTGAGAATGAAGGTAACTGAGAGGGAAGAATTGATTGCCTCAATGGTTATACATGTAACACTTCATAGCACCCATCACATCTATAAGAGCTGATATATTTTTTCTGGGAATTTCTTTATGGTCTTTTCTCATTTTTCTTTATACGTCCCTTACAAATCAACAAAGAAACACTGCAATGGTGGTTATAATGATTACATTGTGGTTGCTGGCTGTTTTTTTAGTGTTTAAATTAAATAATATTACCCTTAGGAATAAAATGTAAAACCATTTTTTAAAATTCCCATCAAAATCAACATAACATACTACTTGTGTTTGTAACAGAAATATATTTAACTGCATAGATAATAATGAATAGCAGTCTGGATTTTCAAATACATCCTTAGTGGTTTATTTCAAGATGATATTTACTCGTCTAGATATATGAACCCTAATTTCCACCCATTCACTTCCTAGAAATGTGTTTTAGGTGATGCTATTTAGATGGTAAAATCAGGTCAATAACTCCTACTGCGTCCTTAGATATTATGAGTTGTTGTATGTACAGGAAAAATGTGGTATAGGTAAAACGTATGAGACACACTTCGTTGTTTTAGACTAGATTCTAAGTTCCAGCTGTGTCTGAATGTTTGTGTTTCCCCAAAATACATATGTTGAAATCCTAACCCTCAAGATGGTGGTATTAGAAGGTTGGGAATTGATTAGGTCATGAAGGGTGTTAACAATAGTCCCCTTAATAAATGAAAGGTGTAAGAGAGACCCGTCGCACATTTCACTATATGAGGACACCACTAACTGTGAGCTGAAAGCAGGACCTCATCAGACATCGAATCTACTGGTACCTTTATCTTAGAATGCCAACCTCCAGAACTGTCAGAAATAAATTTTTAGTTTTGATAAATCCCTAGTTTGTGGTATTTTTTATGGCAGTCAATCAGACTAAAGCAAATGTTTACTCGGTTGTGATCAGATAGTTTATATATTTTACCTAACACATAGTAGGTACCCTAGTAGGTCACTCCTCCTTTGACCTCAGGCCTTTCCATTTGAGAAATTTTACAACTTTATTTCCAAATGCATTCAGTCTACTTTTCAAAGTGAAAATACAAAGGCCTCTTATCATGATGTGATTATTATGCTTTACAAGCCTGTATCAAAGTGTCTCATGTACCCCATAAATACGTACACACGCACACATATTAAAAATTTAAAAAGTGATACCTCCCCACTTCGTTTACAAAACTTAGTTCAATTCCATCTGGATAATAAGAAAAATAGGAAACTTTATTGAATAATGAGTCACTTCCATGTGCAATTTCCACTGTTAGTATAAGTCTTCAGAAGGGACTGGCTTTAAGAATTGGTACAGTTCTTGACTGAGAGGAACTTCCACCACCTAGCAGATGGGGCAATAGATTACAAGGCCAATTATCACTCAGAGAATTGCTGACAAGGTTAAATTACTGCTGTCACTCTATTCTTAATCTCTGTATGCATTTTTTTAAAAGAAAACTGCATATATAATTCTATGAACCAAAAATATCGCAAAAAAATGAGTTTATATATCCTGAGACGGTTCCTCAATTATCACAATTAACATTGTTTCAAATGGAAACAATTCCATATTCCATATATATATGTGTATATATATATATATATATGCACACACACGTTTCTCTGAAGATGTTAATATGTGGAAATGTATTGCTATATAATAGTGACAATAATTAGAACTCAAAATCTAGAGTAATGCAGCTGAAAGTCATATCATGCATGTATTATAAGTAAGATACTCTGCAATGTGTACAAGATAATGTAATTTTTAGGGACCAAATGTGTGTTATCAATCAGGTGTATGCTCTGTAAACACTGTGTGGTATAAAATTGCTTCTCAACACAGGAAATATTTATAACCTAAGTATACAATCCAAGAAGTCCTTAATTTCTGACATTTCATACCAAAGCAACCAGACTGACAAATAAGCATTCTGAGTAAAAGCACGGTTTTAAGTAATTTTGAACCCAATGCATGCATGCAAGGCTGATAAATGCAAACCCTTTTATATAACCCTCAAATCATATTAAAGATATGCTTCTTGACAGAGATATACTTAAACTATTCTACATTTCTCCTTTTGTTCTCCCGTGTGACAGTGTCACCTTAAAAGTAATTATTTTAAAAAACAAGTGCTGCTTCATGTCATATGTCTTCAGATAAATTTTCTGCCCATGTTTTAGTGATTAGGAATTTAGAGTTTTTTGAATGTTTATTACAACTCTTTGACTTACCAGTATAAATATTTATCATACCAATAATATTTATTCTTTGATTATCTTGACATGGTAAGGTTTTTTCAATTTTATTAAAATGAGCCAGCTGTCTTGTATATTATTTACTCACCTATATCATTACTTTCCCTTAAATCATTAACATTGGCACAAGCCAGCTGCAAGTTTCAAGAAAATCACACTGAAAACAGAGCTACTATAAATTGTATTCGCCTCTATATACCAACAAAAACAAATTAAACTTTCTTATTAATCTCTATGACTTTGTTGTTGTTTAAAGCAAATCTACATTAGGAAGGGTTGTCAGGAAATTTGGGAAGTTATATTGTTTCCTGAAACCTGGTATTGATTGATGAGAGTGTACCAATCAATGCAAGGCCTGATAAAAGAGTTTTACACAAAATGAATAGCAAAAACTTGGGCATGAGAACAAACTTAGAAGATCCAATGGATAGGAAAAAAGTCCTGGCAGCAGATCAGCAGATAGGCAGGAATTGAATCATGTGTACTTTGAGAATTTTATTCTTACCACAGTTGGAAATCACTGGAATATTTTAAGCAAGAGAGTAACTTGAATTGATTTGTGCTTTCAAAAAATTACCCTGATTGCTGTGTGAAAAATAAGCAATAGGGAGCAAAAGTAGAAACAGGGAGAGGAGATGTCAGTGGCTTATATATAAGATTTCTTTTAAAGGTCTTGAAAGCATCATGAACTAATATCACTTGGGAAGTAGGTAAATCCATTGCTGTGTCCATAGTCTATTTATTTCACTTTTTTTCGTACATATTTGCAGAAGATGTTAGTGAACGAAGTGAAATTCAAGGAAATCACTATTAGGCTACCTACAAATCAAGTTGGTTTAGAGCTATTATAGTTGAGTAGTAATATTCTTTCAGAAAAAAATATTAATCATAAAGCCCATTACATACAATATGGCTTCATAAAGGAAAGCTGCAAAACTGCTTGTGAACAATCCCACAGCCATATTTATAACTTTTTAAAGTGTTACATACATAATTTCTTTTCTGGTGACCTCACTGAATTCAAAACCATCTTTTAGCCACACATCAGCCCCAACAGTTAAAACTACTAAAATGCATTAGCATGTCCTTCATTTTTTGTTTTAATCAAAAAGAACTGAAATAAGGAATATGTAACATACATTTAGTTTTGCTAACAAAAGAACACATCAGAGAGAAATATATCTCCTTAGAGAGGAATATATTTTATCTAGGTATTTTTTTTAAACAGTGAAGCACTTTAAAAAAAAAAATAATACTGTGCACAGAATCCCAAAATATAAAACAGGCAAATAAATTAAGGTACATTTATACAAAGTCATTCTATGCAGCTATTATAAAAAGTAAAATACATATGCATTGATAGGGAAGTTTTAATGTATTCCATATAAGTACATATTAATTGAGCATTTTATATTTGAGGCATCATCCTAACAGTTTGTGATAAGATAGCAAATGATACAGGGAAAGTCTCTGTTTTCAGATGCTTTCATATTTTGAAGGAAGTAGACAAATATTAATTAAATGAATATGCAGGAAATTTCCACATAGTAAACTAATCTCAAGAAAACAAAGTCAAGTATCATCTAATTCTTGAGGGAACCTATTACAGACTGTGTTATTAGGGAAGCCTTTTTTAAGGAGGTAACATTTGAGCTGAAATCTAAATAACTGAAGGAGCCAGCCACAGGAAAATATCACAAGAGAATATTCTGGAAAATAAAATGGCACACAAAGACATTTCCCCTCAGCCAAATAATATGGAATGATAAAGGACAAAAAGAAGACCAGGAAGCAGAAGGAAGAGAGGTAGTGGAAGAGGATGGGATGAGGCAAGTGAGATTAGACTGTGTAGGACCTTACAGGTCATGGTAAAAGAAGACACTTAGATATGACTACTTAGTAAGAAGCTATCATAGCACTGAAGCATGGAAGAGATGTGATCTAATGTCTATTTTTCAATACCATTCTGACCAGATTTCAGGCAAACCTGGTAGACAACCATAGTAAGACTCCAGGAAAAAAAAAAAAAGTTTGATGGTTTGATTATATATTTGCTTTAAATATTTGACTTTTCAGCTGCCTAGCATCCATTTCCCTTTAACAATATCTCTGTGTTTAAATGAATTACCTTTTCTATTAGGCACACATTCATCAGGGGCCCTGTATCGGTTGGTATCTTCCAAAGAAACAGAACCAATAAAATGTGTGCGTATATATGTATACGTGTGTGTTTCTGAGAGAGAGAGATGATTTAAGAAACTGGCTCATGTGATTGTAGTGCCGGGCAAGTTCAAAATCTGTAGGATAGGCCAGCAGGCTGGAGACATAGGGAAGAATTGTCATAGTTTGTGTCCAAAAATAGTTTGCCAGAATCCTCAGATTTTTCAGGGAGGTCAGTCTTTTTACTTAAAGCCTTCAACTGACTGGATGCAGCCAACCGATATCATAGATCCAAGGTCTAGTGATTTAATGTTAACATCACCTAAAAGCATACCTTCACATCAATATCTAGATATATTTGACAAATATCTGGCTACCATGTCTTAGCCAAGTTAATGCATAAAATTAACTATCCCAGGCTCCATTCCCTGTGGTCAAAGGGCAAGCATGTGATTCAAGCTAGGTCAATCAGTTGCTCTCTCTCTCTCAAATTTGCATTGGGTTAGAAAGACAAAGAATTACATCCTGTTTCTGTATAGTCATGCCAAATCACATGATCTATCTCCAACCCCTAAAACATATAGGTATGGCTTTTGTTCTCCACCTTCAGCTCTTAATTCCTTAAAAAAGTTACCAGTAGATTCTGTGAGGCCACAGTGAATCTTCTAACACTTTACATTTATGTAGGCCAGAGTCATTTGGCTTGTTTGAAATTAAATATATGTGTATATATATGTAATTGTTTCAGTCAGGCTCCAGGTATTTGGAAAGACATTCATCAAATTAATAATGGTTATCCTGGGGACTGGGCTTTGAGGATTGAGGATTTCTGATTTTCATTATATGTCTAATCTTTTAAAATGTTTCTGTACACTTTATAATTAGCAGCCAATTATTTTATAATTAAAGTAAATCCTGAAAAACTTTCTACCTTAGTGTGTGGAAAAACAGCAGAATTGCCGATTTTATAGGGCAAAGAAGTCCTATCTTTACCTACAGTGCAAACCGTGAACCACCGGAGCCCAACAGGAGGCTCTGTGGGACAATTTTGAAAACATTACTATAATCTATTGTTTCTATATTTATTTAAAAAAAGAAGCAAAGGGAGCAAGATACTTGCTGACATTTAAAATTTGATTCATTGATATATTTTGGCTTGCAGTATCACCTTGTGGCATTTGACATCTGCTGCTCCCTCTCCCCAAAGTCATAATACACTGCATAATTAATTCAGCACAAGTAGTGACAATGCCAACTCTGTTTATTTAAAAAGATACCTCGACTGTTCTTTTGAATAAATAGATTGCATTCTTTTAAAGATCCAAAATAATACTGAATTAATTAGAAATAGTGCAATAAGAATAAATTAGGTACTATCTACATACAACTCAGTTTTAAAGCTAGAATTTCAATTAAAGATAAGTTAGAGTTTTAATAACTAATTTGAATTAGCTACTTCTTCCCATGTATCTCTGAGTAAACACCAAGCCAGACAAAATTTCTATTGCCAATAATAATAGTAACAATAGCAAATATTGTTAAACTCTTATTATTTGCTGGTAACTAGTTAAGCATGCTTCATAAATCTTCTTTTATAGTACTCATGAAAACCACATATCTGAGCTACTATTACCTTCATTTTGTAGATGACAAGTTCAAACTGAGTTTTGGAGATATTAAGCAACATTCCCAACATCACACAGGATTTAAATTCAGACTCTGAGTACTTACAAACTATCTTACATTGTGATGGTAAACATCTTTGCAAATTTTCCCTCATAATTGAGTAAGCCATCACAGAGTTTCAGAATAAATGTGTAAGAAAACTTATAAACATCAGGTACAAGCTTAAGGACTTGACGTCTTTCATGTGTGTTTCGTAGAAAAAAATAGCTCAAAGGCTAAAGTAATACTTTGAACAAACTCCTTAACAAGAAGTGTTAGGCTTCAAACTTGTTATTCAGCAGAATAGTGACTTTCTTCATTCAACTAAACTAACAAACTCAGTTCCTCCTTTCGATTGGTTCTTTTTTGCCCACTTAATAGTTATTTCATATCTATTGTTTCTTATTTATTTATTCCACTAAAAACTTCAATGTCTTCACATTATCTGTAATTGGTGCTATGGTATATTACAGTTGAATATAGTTGAACCTGTTCAAATACATTTTGACCAATGATGAAAAGAACCAAAGATTCCTTTGCTTTCATATAACTTCACACATGACTTTTTAAAAATTTTACTTTCATTTCTGGGATACATGTGCAGAACGTGCCGATTTGTAACATAGGTATACACGTGCCATGGTAGTTTGCTGCACCCATCAACCCATCATCTACATTAGGTATTTCTCCTAATGCTATCCCTCCGCTATTCCCCGACCCCCAGACAGGGCCCCATGTCACACACCACTTTTAGAATCACAATACAAGTTCACATTCAGGACAATACTTGCTGAAGTTTAGTTTGTGTTTGTGTTCGATTGTTGATGGGAAGAAAAAAATGGCAGAGACATCATATGTTGACTCTGGATGTATTATTTATCATTTGTCTCTTCAAAATATTTTGACAAACAATCTTTGCATTAAAAGGTTGTGGGCAGTTTGGGAGTTATCAGTTGTTTCCCTCTTCATTCATCACTTTGCTGACCCCAAAAGATATCCATAGAAAAAATTTTGAAAATGATTGGCCAAGGGATTCAGTGAGGATATACTTTAATATTTAGAACACTATTAAAAAGAAAAGGAGACATTATTAACAATATGCTGGGACAAGAATTATAATATGGGACTTTCTATAGCAAATGGGATATTTGATTACTTGATCTAGACTGTATAAAATAAATAAGATATTTGGATAATGTACAATTACAATAAGTAATTATACACACAAACGTATATGTGTGTGTGTATATATATATACACACATGAATATGTGTATATATATACACACACATGTGTATGTGTATATATATATAAACGCATGTGTGTATGTGTGTGTGTATATATATATATAAACACATGTGTATATGTGTGTGTGTATATATATATACACACACACACACACCCTTCACATATGCACCTTTACAGCAAATATACTTTAATTGAGACTGAGAGGGCAAGAGCCATGATTACTCAGATTTGTATTCAATGATTTATTACATAATAAACATTTTTTGAAAATTTGGTGAGTTAATTCATTTCAAAATATGCAAAAAGTATCGGGCTGGGCACGGTGGCTCAGGCCTATAATCCCAGCACTTTGGGAGGCCCAAGCGGGTAGATCACCTGAGGTCAGGAGTTTGAGACCAGCCTGACCAACATGGTGAAACCCCGTCTCAACTGAAAAAATACAAAAATTAGCCGGGTGTGGGTGGCACATGTTGGTAGTCTCAGCTACTTGGGAGGCTGAGACAGGAGAATCGCTTGAAAACGGGAGGTGTAGGTTGCAGTGAGCCAAGATCGTGCACTGCACTCCAGCCTTGGTGACAAAGCGAGATTCCATCTCAAAAAAAGAAAAAAAAAAATACTGTATATCTACTATGTGAAGCCAATGGGTTTCAAGTTAGGATATAATGACAAGAGAAGTTTAAAGAACTCATAGTGTAGTGAAAGAAAAACATTCATAGTAAATGAACACATTGTAATGAAGAGTTTAATATTTATAGTAGGAATAAATGGGGTCACAAAGAGAAACTATTAGTTTTGAGGGTCTATCATTTTAGGTTAACTGATGTGAAACTTGAATAACAAATATGTGCTTAACATATGAAACAGAGAGAAAGTAGGGTAATTCTCAGAGAAGTTCAGGGTCATATGTGATGTTCTGTGTGCCTAGACAAGTTGTACTATGTGTGTTAAAAGACATGGGACTGGAAAGTGGTCAGATATAAAGTTACTTTGAATGATATGATAAAAGCCGTGGAATTCATTTGGTGTATGATGAAAAACACTGAACCTTTTTAAACATCAAAAAATCAGATCAGAATTGTATCAAAAACAAAAACAAAAACAACTTTGGCTTTATTGTGATGGTCGTTAGAGGAGTGAGACACTGGAGGCTGTATACCAAGTTTAGAGAATGTCTTTAAATAGATGTTTTGACAGTGTAAATAGACAGGTGTCAAACAGATTTGAGTAACAGTGTATAGGTAATGTAGAAAATGTCTTTGGAGATTGATTGAGTTTGGAATGGAAGTCTAAGTTCAAATCAATAATGACCCCAGGAGTAACAGTACCTAGCAAGTACAGATGCATTAGAATTGAATAGAAAGAATAATGAGGCATCTGCTGGAAACACAGTTAAAATATCCAGAAAAAGATGAGAAATGCAAACTTGGAACTCAAGACAGATTTCAAGTTAGAAGACTTATCTACAACAAATACATAATCCCTATTTGAGGAAAAATAGAACTCTATAGAGGTTTGCTCAACTCAATCGTAATAAAAACAATAATGAAGAAAAAAAGAATTACAAAAGAGAGAAGCCTTGTAAATCTTTAAAATTTAATCATAATTTTAAAATAAATTTCAAAATAAATAAAAGCCATCTAAGATATAAGAGGTGAAATCCAAGGCCAACGAGGGAATGAGGAAAACCAGTACTTCCATTAAAAAAACAAGAGAGGACAGAGTTCTCAGACTGTAAGATATTTAATGTGAGGCTAGGCCAAGAAGAAATGATAAGTGTTGTAGATGACAGAAAATCAGCATTACTTTTCTGATAACTGAGAAAGCTTCCCTGGAGGGAAAGAGTACCACAGATAAACAAGAGAAGTTGTTTTTGACATGAAAGCAAGTTGTTTTATGACAAAGATTGCAGTTGAGGTGTTTGTCACTAGAAATTACTGGGATCCAATACAAGAGTTTTAAATAGGGGGAGAGAAAAAGATGACTATGTTTAGTGAGCCACTGATGTTGAAATACTGATAACCACATGGCGCAATAATTAAAGGAAGGTGTGCACAGTAAATACACAGATACTATGTCAATATATCATTCATTTTTCTCTCCAGGGATATATTACACTGAAAAAGAGAAAAAACAGCCAACCAGTCAAGCCAACACATAAATGTATGCTACTGTTCAGTTGAAAAAATGCACAAGGATTTATCATGGTTTTATCTGTGCTTCATTAGAAAATAAAGCCAAGGATTTTATACTCCAAATTCTACAGACCTTTTTCATAAAACCAGAAAATCTAAACTTTACAAACATAGTAACTTTAAGAAAGTCAGAAATTAGGAATAAAATACATAATAATATATTTGGGCAATAATTTATTTCATCCTACTTGCTCAGCATCCTCAATTAACATAGTTTGGCATACATTAGGGTCCTATAGAAATGTAGCAAATTAATAATAAATTAGAAGAGTACTATGAATTGCTTTATACCTTTGTAACATCAGATGTATTTATGTGTTCAATATAATATTAATCTTAGTGTTTGTGAAAACATTAATTTGCCAAAGAGAGTTGTTTATATTGGAAAACCATGTAATCTACATTTATAAAATCAGTGTATTTCTAAACAAGTGACTTTAAATTTTAATATAAAGCAGATTTTTATTTTTATTATATCATAGTTCATGAGATAAATTTATTAATAGACTATATTTTAAAAAGATGTTCTGAACTGAGAAATCCTGCATGTACTATAATGATGTTAAGAATGGTTTCTCAAGTAAAGAATACCACCAAAGTAAGGAAAATTTCCCATCAACATAGGTGAACAGGTGGCAAGTCTTTTAAAATTTGAAGAATTCCTTTAAGAAAGGATCAGTAAGTATACAATTAGAGTCAATATGTCCTGTTTAGCTGACATTAATGATTAGTTATCTCACTCTGGAGAGCAAGATCTTATTGAAATTTCATGAAATTTTAGCAGAATATATAAAGGAAAATAGAAAAAGAGAAAATCAAAAAGAATAAAAGTACAGACATAAACACAGTAATTTGAATGTGAAGCTCAAATACTAACTCTGGTTTTTATACCTAGTGTTCCAGAATGAATTCAAAATAACAATGTACATAAAAACCTGATGCCAGTACTAAGGGTGATTTTATTTGTGAAAGATTGCCACAATAATATTTTCTTTTCCATATGTTCTTCTTATAATGTGACTTGGACACTCCTCATATAGGGAGGTGGAGTATGTTTCTACCCCTTGAAACTGGCAGAAATTTGACCACAGCAGATCTGACACTGCAAATTCTAATTTATGAAAATTTCTGCCTAATTCTCTTGGGAAGCTTGTTATGACTGAAAATTTCTGCCTAATTCTCTTGGGAAGCTTGTTATGACAACCCACTGTCTTGCTGTGAGGAAGCTCCAACAGCCTATAAGAGGCTTAACTGAGGTGAAAATGAAGCCTTAGTCTACAGCCCTGGATGAGCACCAGCCAACAGCCAAAATCAGCTTGGTAGCCATCTAAGTTAATCATCATGAAAGTGGCACCCAGCCCTCAGTTAAAGTGCCACAGCTGATGCTGCATGGAGCAAAGATAAGGTGTTTTCTCAAGTCTTGCTAAAATTGCAGCTTAGTGAGCAAATTAAATGATTGCAGTTTGAACCCACTAAGTTTTGGTGGCCTGTTATACAGTAACTGATAATCTGACCAAGTGCCTAGGTATACAAGTAAATATATCTATATTTTTGTACATGAAATTAAAAAATAAATATTTACTTAAATGTGTAAAACTTAAATTCTCATTTTTTCAAAGTATGTTAAGGAATGGCTCAATTGGTTAAAAATGATAAAAGGATCAATATTGAACATTCTGGAATTTCTTCCATAATATTTAATTCAAAAAGCATGGTTTTGAAAGAAAATACAAGAATAATTGTTCACGGAACTATTTATTGATCTTCAAACACCTCCTTTTTTACCAGCAAGAATCCACCATCCTCCGGATCCCTCGTGCTCTTTGCCCAAATACGACTTTACAAAGGATTCAGAGCATAACAAATTTCTTGACTTAATTTCTTCACCATTAGTTCATTGCTCTCCTTATGTTAGGATATGTAATATTTAATATTGGATTGGGTTTGTCATCCGAAGACTGGGTAAGTTTTATCCTTGGACTAGTTCTCCTTTGAGTACTGATACTCAAAATATGAATATTATAGTACAACAAGGGAGAGAGTGAGGCATTCTGATCAAAAATTTGCCCATACTCTCTGAAAATACCTTTGGATATAAATATTTTTCAACAACTACATCCACCTACAGAGTGAATCTCCAACTTAACCCAGGCTGACAGAGCCAGAAAAACAAAACAAACCAAAAAAAAACCCTATCAATTTTTGTGTGTAGAGCCAGGACTCAAATGTATCTTAATTTTATTTACTCTTACTAAATTATATCTATATCTATATACTTAAACTGTCTACCAAAAATGTTTTTGTGTATATTCAACATATTCAACCAGTTAATATTTGTGCAGAGCTTAGCATAGTTCATTACAAACAGAACATTCTATACAAACTCTAGACATTATGATCACTTATGTTATTACCCCAAATTGAAAGTATAGTCTGGTGTCTAGCACTAAACTGCATAGGAATGAGAGAGATGTTCAGTCTGTAATCTGGAGAGGAAAGGAAGCTCAATGATCCTTAATAAAATTAAGTTCATACACTCTGCTTTTCAAGCAGCAGCTTTTATCTTCCTTTACTTTCCTCAGTGAACTAACTACTAGTAAACAGTCATCAGACTGACTCATTGAATTGGATTATTGTGGTCTCAATATATACCTTCTCTTGCGGTCCCACTGTACACTAGCTAAATATATTAACTCAGAAACATAAATTAATACTAAAAATATATTTTTCTTTTTCCTGTTTTATATTTAAAGGGATTTTAATTGAAAGTGCACGCACGCGCACACACACACACACACACACACGCAATCCAGAGTGTCGTATTTGTATGGGGATGATTGAAAAAGATTATTATCAAGTATTAAATACCTGTTTCAGCATATTATTATTTTTACACTATTGTCTTTCCAAATAGAAATATTTGAATGAAAAAATGCACATTTTAATACCAGCCCAATATACTTGAATCTTACACATGTTTAAATTCCATGTGCAAAAAATGATTAGTCATAGAGCAAGCCCACCCTCTTGTAGAAATTTTTTAAAATGTTAATGCCAGCCTAATATACTTTAACCTTACATGTTTAAATTTCATGCACAAACAATGATTAGTCATGGAGCAAACTCACCCTCTTGTAGATATTTTAAAAGATAAATAAAAACGAAACTTTTTTTAAAAAAGAGTTATATTTTAGGTTCAGGGGTCCATACTCAGGTTTGTTACACAGGTGAACTCATATCATGTTGTATAGATAAGTTCGTCACCCAGTGAGTAAGCCCAGTACCCAACAGTCATCTTTTCTGCTCCTCTGTCTCCTCCCACCCTCCAACCTCAGATAGACCTCAGTGTCTATTGTTCCCTTCCTTCTGTTCATGAGTTCTCATCATTCAGCTCCCACTTACATGTGAGAATATGTGGTATTTGGTTTTCTGTTCCTGTGTTAGTTTGCTAAGGAAATTAGCCTCCCACTCCATCTATGTTCCTGCAAAGACATGACCTCATTATTTTTATAGCCGTATAATATTCCATGTGGCATATGTACATCATTTTCTTTATCCAATCTGTCATTCATGGACATTTAGATTGACTCCGTGTCTTTGCTATTGTGAATAGTGCTGCAGTGAACATTCATGTGCATGTGTCTTTATGGCAGAATGATTTATAATCCTCTGGGTATATTCCCAGTAAAAGGACTGCTGGGTCAAATGAGAGTTCTCCTTTTAGCTCTTTGAGACATTGCCACACTGCTTTCCACGTGGCTGAACTAATTTACACTCTCACCAACAGTGTGTAACTGTTCCCTTTTCTCTGCAACCTTGCCAGCATTTGTTATTTTTTGACTTTTTAATAATAGTCATTTTGACTGACTGTGCGATGGTTTCTCAGTGTGGTTTTGATTTGCATTTCTCTAATGATTAGTGATGTTTAACTGTTTTTCATTGCTTTATTGGCCACATGTATGTATTCTTTTGAAAAATGTTCATGTCCAAAAAAACCACTTTCTAATGTTTTTTTTTAAATTATTATAAATTTAAATTCCCCATAGATGCTGGATATTAGACCTCTGTCAGATGCATAGTTTGCAAATATTTTCTCCCATTCTGTAGGTGGTCTGTTCACTCTGTTGATAGTTTATTTAGTTGTGCAGAAGCTCTTAAGTTTACTTAGATCCCATTTGTCAATTTTTGCTTTTGTTGCAATTGCTTTTGCTGTCTGTTACAAAATCTTTGCCTGTGCCTTTGTCCTGAATGGTATTGCCTAGGTGGTCCTCCAGGGTTTTTTCTAGTTTGGAGTTTTACATTTAAGTCTTTAATCCATCTTGAGTTGCTTTTTGCGTATGGTGTAAGAAGGGGGTCCAGCTTCAATCTTCATATGGCTAGCTAGATCTCCCAGTGCCATTTACTGAATAGGAAGTCTTTTTCCCATTGCTTTTGTCAGTTTTGTCGAAGGGCAGACGGCAGTAGGCATGCAGCCTTATACAAATTGTATTTGTCATCATTACTTTTACCAGTTCTTTCAAAGAAAATTTTTATGTTCACCATTGTTAATAGTTGGTGGGTTTTTTTTTTTTTTTTTTTTTTTTTTTTTTTTTTTTTTTTTTTTTTTTTTTTGCTGGGATTCGACAAAATAACATAATGGCATATAACTTTAGGGAATCTACATCTATTTTGTCTAGTCAAGTTCTGATTAGCTTTTTTGTCTGCAAAAGTACTTCATTTGGCTGAAAACATATTTTTTATCCAATGCACATAAGATTTATTTTTTTTCTCTCCAGCTTTTTTTTTTTATTATTATTCATGCAAGTTAACTGGACCAGTGAACTGTGAGAAAAACCAATAGATGTATTAATATTATGACATTGGATAAGCACTCTTTGGCTTTACATTTAGAAGGCATTCCTGTTCTATTCCTCAAAATCTCAAATAGAGGACCCTCAGAACTGCAGTTCTCAGGTGCTTTGAGGAAAAAAAGTCAAATAGCTTCCAACAAATTCTAACACTTTGAGCCATTTTGGGAACCCGGAGAGCTGACTGCTTTCCAGGGAAACAGCAAAAATATTAGTTAGATGGTTAAATCCTAGACCATTGAATTTTTTAAAACAGAATACGTGTATACACACACACACACACACACACACAAATACACCTTTTAGGGGAGAAATTGATATTTTTGCCCCAACAGGATATCCATTTGCCTTAAAATTCTTATTCTTAGGTATGTACATCAATCATCTAGGGAGGTCCAAGGTGTGAAATCCAAACCGGCAGAAGTGTATAGCTCCATTAGCATTTATCAAAAATATAGGATTAAGCGTAGAAAATATGTATTCATGCTTCACCTTTCTGTATCTTTACTTTAAGAGGTAAGTATTTGTATTCAGTATTTGTTAGCTCCTACCTTCAAATAGCCAAACATAATCTCCAATAACATTTCAGAATTCTACTGGGCCAAATGTGTATCCTATTGACCTGTGTGTCCTGTGACTTAGTACTGCATGTTTAAACATGAATTTAAGAAAATGCTGCAGTGGTTATTTGGAGTTTTTCAGAATGGCTAGTGAACTCCTTGGTGATTTATTGGTAAAAAATAAAAATAAAATAACCATGTTGGACTGTTGTTTCATAACATACTTTCTACCTTGTAAATTATATAATTACTCTTTGTGTTTAAAAATGTATGCATACTCCCTGAAAATAGTTTTGGACATAAATATTTTTAAATGTGCATATAGTGAGTTTTGCTATTATAAATTATATGTCTGCAAAATACTTGAACATGATCCCATTGGGTTTTAAAACATGCAAATGAAGGGAGAAAGATAAGAGCATATTTACCGGAGTTCTCAACTCAGGTATGGCAGCTTGATAAGTGAGTGGACGGCAATCACGAGTGTTTGGCACAAGGACACAAGGAAGAAACATTGGACCTAAGTCATCTCCATCCAGAACATCCACTGTGAGAGTGGTGGTGGTGGTTCGCCTCTCGTTCAGATTTTGGGCACGGTCCTGTTAGAGAGAAAAACAAACAACAGGTAGTTTATAGAAATTAGGCACAATGGCCAGGAGCAGTGGCCCACACCTGTAATCCCAGCACATTGGGAGGCCAAGGTGAGTGGATCACTTGAGGTCAGGAGTTTGATACCAGCCTGGCCAACATGGTGAACCCCGTTTCTACTAAAAATACAAAAATCTGGGTGCGGTGGTGGGCGCCTGGAGTCCAAGCTATTCGAGAGGGTGAGGCAGGAGAATAGTTTGAACTTGGGAAGCAGAGGTTGCAGTGAGCCAAGATCACGCCACTGCACTCCAGCCTGGGCGACAGAGTGAGACTCAGTCTCAAAAAACAACAACAAAAAAGAAATTAGGCATAATGCAGACTTAGTTTTCATTAAAAAAAGATTGATAAATTAACTTGCTTAAACCAACAGTTTTAAGCGGTGAAGCTAGGATGTAAACTGAGATCCAAATGTCTTCAAAGCGACTTTGTTGACAGTATGTTACAGTAGTTAAGCTTTTATATGTTAGGCCTTTACCTAACAGTTCACATTACTAGACAGTCTAACCATAAAGGTCACTGCCATCTTATTAGAGCATTTACTTTAGAAATCTTGTAATTGTAAATTCTTTCTCTGTGCCTCTGAGATGTGAATCTTTTATAAGCTTCTTGCCAGTTCTAAAGACCCATGTTTTTCACGACCTGGGGGCCATCTCTTTGAAATGTAATAGTCAAGGAAGAAGCCCCTATTTCCCAGTTTCTGTGGCAGGGTAGGAGCTTGACTTCCTTTGGAGACTTGTTCCAATTTCTAAAACTACTTTTTGTCATGAAAATTCAAGGAAGTTTATTTTCCTTTGGGAACGTCAATTAGTAAACACACCTGATCTGTGAATCCCCCTACACCCAAGTCCACTGGAGCATTTAACTTCTCTCTAGCCATTCTTTCTATTGGAGTTCAGTTCAGATCTAGTCTGTATTCTGGTCTTCTCTATTGCAATAGCTGTGAATACAGTCTTCCTTATCATTTAACTTTGTCTAGTGCAATGTTGCATTGTTACTAATTAAAATCCAAAATGTCTTCAGATTTCCCTAGTTTTTACTTAATGTCAGTTTTCTGTTTCAGGATCCCAATCAGGATACCAGTTTACATTCAGTCATAATGGTTACTTAAGCTCATTTTGGCTGTGACAAGTTCTCTGACTTTTGTTTTTGATGATGTTAACAATTTTGAGTACCAGATATTTTTGCAGAATGTCCCTTAATGGGTGTTTATCTGGTGTTTTCCTCAAGATTCAACTGGACTTACATGATTTATGTAGGAAAACCACAAGTCAAGTGCTATTTTTGACACATTTATCAATAGTATATTATTAATATGACTTATCACTGTTGTTAACTTGAACCTGGCTGAGGCCGTATCTAGTCAGTTTTCTCTACTATAACGTTACTCTTTCTTGTTTCCCTTTCCATTTCTTTAGAAAGAAATCACGATGGATAGCACACACTTAAATAATGGGTAGTAATTGTATTAGAAATGCAAATTGTTTCTATTTATCTGAAGAACGTTTATCATAGGACAGAAGAAAATAATATTGGACCTAAGTCATTTCCATCCAGAACATCCATTGTTGAGGGTGGTGGTGGTAGCATCATTCATTATGACAGAATCTGGAAATGTTTTTACTTTCATAGTATTCGGTTATTATTTTGAAGAACTATTATGCTTTTCTGTCTTTTTGAATTCTATTTTGTACAACATTGAAAAGTATGCTTGCATGCATGTTCATGTAGCACTATTCACAACAGACAAAAGCCGGCAAAAGCCCATGTATTTATCAATGAAGAAATGGATAAACAGATGATGGCATGTACATACAATGGCATATGATTCAAGCATAAAAGGAAATGAAGTCCTGATATATACAACAACATGAATGAGACTTGAAAACATCATATTTTGAAATAAAGAAGCCAGACAAAATATAAGGTCACATATTATATGATCCATTTATATGCAATATCTGGAAGCAGTAAACAAATTGGTGGCTACAGGGAGCTGGTGAGGGTATATGGGAAGCAACTGCATGAGTGGTGCCAGCTCTTTTTGGAGTGATTAAAATGTTTAGGAACTGGATAGAGGCGGTGGTTGTACAATACTGTGAGTGTACCAAACGCCATTGAATTGTTCACTTTAAAATGGCTAATCTTATTTTGCTTATTTATGTTAAATACTTTTTAAAAGTAATTATACTAACAGACCTGTATTTTATTTTAGTTTGTTCATAAAATGTCTTCCTTTGTAACAGTTCCCAGACATTAATATTTGCTTTCCAATTAAAAAAAAAAATCCCTCTTCTTAAGCTTGGTTAATAGTACATTTCAGTTAAACTCATTCCCAATCTGGTTGCTCAAAAAAAGTTGTAAAGCAATGCTTGAGGGTAAAGTTTTAGGAAGCACACATTTCTACTGGTGGAATTTTTTAAGTACAACCTTGTCTAGAATGCAATAACTTTGTGGTTCCAGGATTCTTTGATATTTTGATACAGTATAAGATAGACTGTGACAAAATTATAGTTAAAAAAACACAAAATGTTTAAATTTTCAAAGTTTTGGGACTCACTCAGATCCCTAGAGGCACTATAAAGATTATTTAAAACTAAAGACATTTGAGATTGAACAAAGAGAAAGGAGTCTTTTCTGAACTTCTTTTATGGCACTAAAAGCAGATACTTGTGGGAGTGTGGCTGCCATGAATTCCCTCTCCCAAGAAAGTTTATGAAAATGAAGAAAAAACAAGGAAGTCTATTCTTACCTACATAAACATGATTACAAGCTATTTTAATCTCCCCTTTGTTCTCCTAGAAACCTAGTTTTTCTTCCCTTAGAAGTCTCCTCCCTCTCATTATGTTAAATATGTACACCTTCTTCTTTAGCTGTTTCAGGAACTGTCGATGTGCACTCCCATACGTATATCAACCTCTAGGCCAGTTGAAAAGTAGAGTAGGAGCAACATGTGGCATGTGAGATAATTTTGATGGTTCACAAATGAACTTTCTAAATTATTCTTAAGATGAATGAATTTTGAACATGTAGAAAAACCTTAATTCAAAATAAATGTACGTGTATATTTTAAATTTTAGAAAAATGCAACTAGCTCATCAAACTTGCCACTTTTTAAATACTGATCTTTTATTTAATTGGGTTATAGCTATAACTACAATATATGAATTAATAGATAAATGATGTAATGATTTGTTCAGTCGGCATATCCTGAGTAGCTTCCAAGGGGCAGACTCCAATACCCTGCTTCTGACAGTCTTAAAAAATGATGAGGACATATTTCCTCAGTCCATTATTAAGAGAGTAATTTAATACTGAAAATTACTAATATTAAGATAATGTGACTTCATAAAGATTAGTAGGTTATATTTTCACATATATTTCCCTTTGTGTTGTATCATCCAGTGTTTTAAATTATTAAGTAATCTCATCTTCCACATTTCCCTTAAAGTTATATTAAAGTTTATGAACTAAAACAACTCTTTTAGTTTCTATATATATATATATATATATATATATATATATATATGAAAACTGAAAGCTTCTTTAATAGGGTTGGTAAACTTTTGTTTTGTTTTAATGATTTTATGTTTGACATTTTTATCTCAACAACATAAATAAGTTAATAAAATGACATTTAATATGTATTTGTAAATTTACTTATGGCATTGGAGATAATTTTTGAAAATTTTTTTATTTATAAAATATCTATTTATATATTTATTTTAGAAATGAGAATCTCGCTACATTGCCTATATTGACTTCAATCTCCTGGGCTCAAGTAATCCTCTTACCTCAGCCTCCTGAGTAGCTAGGACTATAGGTATGTGCCTGGCTTTAACCCATCATTTAAAATAATGATTGCTTATGATGAAGTTTTAAAAGATTGAATTAATCTAAATTTAATTTATAAAAATAGTAAATAGATAATAAATATTAAATATAATATTGTATGTGATATATGAATGTAGAACACATATATAGACACACATGTATATGCATATATACACATGCATGCATATAAATGCCAGAGGCAGTATTTCTACCCTTCCATGTCACTCAGCCTTCTTCTTTATATGTCATCACCAAATCACTATAATAAACAAATTTGAATTATTTTTACCTTACGTTTTCTTTCAGTCTGTCAGCATCAGATCTCTCACTATTATCTGCTTCTTTGGGTTATTGTTACTAGTCCATAGAATAGATACTGGTGTGTTAAAGATAGTGTATTTACAGGAAGTATATACCAAAATACATAATTGGAGTTTTATCTCATATTGGGGAAAGATATTGCTTACAAAGTGTTGAGCTCCAAAATTTGTATTTTCAAATGAGAAATAAAAATAATCCTGGCAAAACTATTGTGACCAGAGATGCAGCAACAAAATCTACCAACAGTTTCCACACGTGGGAATTCTCCCACAGTTTATCACCAACACATATCACATAGGAAAATATATAAAAATACGTCTCATGCTCGCTCATAACTTGTGAGTTCATAATGGTAATGCTAATTCATGATGTTCTTCTCCCAATTTGGAATCAGATTTGTTCTTACAATATCTATTTAAAAGACAATCCTTCAGCAATTGAGATAAAAATCAAAACAGAAACAAAAACAACGAAAAAACCCTACACTTTTGATCTCTATAGTAATATACTACTTTTCAAGGCTTTTCTGAGTAAATGAAATAACATTCTAAATTTTGAGTGGTAAAAAAATAAAAAATAACTATTTCTATAAACATTTCACATAATTTAATTATGTGTTTTCATTTATGTTATGTGACTAATAGATATTAAAATCCACAAAAAAGATCTCCTTTCTTCCTTTTCCCATTTTCATCTGCATTTCTCTTCATTTCCTTTTTAAAAAATAAGAATATATTTTAACTTTAATCATTTAAAAATTATGGAATATTACATTAAGTTAGGAAACTGTGATTCTAGTTGGCAAGCAAGAATATCTTTTAAAATGTTAAACAAGTTCAACCACTACTCCGAACAGAATTGTGCCTCCCCAACCTCAAGCTAGAAAATCTAGAGAAAACTGATATATTTCTGGAAACATATAATGTTCCAAGATTGAAAAAGAAAGCTACTGAAACCCTGAACAGACGAATATTAAGCTGTGATATTAACTTAGTAATAAAAAACTCACCAACCAAAAAAGGCCCTGGACCGGACAGACGCACAGCTGAATTCTACCAGACATACAAAAATTGACTCAAGATGAATTAAAGGTTTAAATGTAATGCCTCAAGGTACAAAAAAACCTAGAAGAAAACCTATTAAATACTCCTCTTGACATTGGCTTTAGCAAGGATTTCATAATGATGATATCCTGAAAAGCAACTGCAACAAAGACAAAAACTGACAAGTGGCACCTAAAGAGCTTCTGCACACTAAAACAAACTATCAATGCAGTAAACAGAAAATGGAAAGAATGAGAGAAAAGGCATGCAAACTATACATCTGACAAAAGTCTAATATTTAGAATCTATAAGGAACTCAAACAACTCAACAAGCAAAAAACAAATAGTACCATTAAAATAGGGGCAAGTGACATGAACAGACACTTCTCAAAAGAAGACATACATGCAGCCAACAAACATTAAAACATGTTCATCAGCATTTATCATCAGGGAAATGCAAATCAAAACCATAATGAGATATCATCTCATACCAGTTAGAATGGCTATTATTAAAAAGTCAAAAAATTACACATACTGGTAGGGCTGCAGAGAAAAGGAAATGGTTATATGCTGTTGGTGGTCATGTAAATTATTTCAGCCACTGTGGAAAGCAGTTTGAAGATTTCTCAAAGAATTTAAAATCAAGCTACCATTCAACCCACCAACCCCATTACTGGGTCTATACACAAAGTGCATTCTACCAAAAAGACACGCGCATGTCTACGTTAATTGCCATGCTACTCACAATAGCAAAAAAACACGGAAGCAACCTAGGTGCCCATCAGTAGTGGATTGGATAAAGAAACTGTGGTGCATTTGCACCATGGAATACTACACAGTCATAGAAAAGAATGAAATGATGTCCTTTGAAGCAACATGGATGAAGTTGGAGGCCATAATCCTAAGTGAATTAATGCAGGAACAGAAAAACAAATACTACATAATGTCAGTTTTCAATGGGAGCTAAACACTGAGTCCCCAGGGAAATAAACCTGGGAACCATAGACCATGAACTACTGGGGCAAAGAGAGAGAATGGGTCAAAACACTACCCATTGAATACTATGCTGACTACCTGAGTGCAATACACCCATGTAACAAACCTGCATATGTACTCCCTGTGCTTAAAAGTTGAGGAAAAAAATAATGCTTCTATGAACATTAACCAGAGGAAGTTGGGTATTCTGTTCTCTTGAAAACATTTTTTTGTTTGAGATATTTGCCTAATATTTCTTATTTTTTATGCAAACCAGTAGACAGAATTGTATCATCATTTATAGCCCCAAATGCTTATGTATCTTTAGTAGTCAAACACTCAATAAGTATTAGTTCCCATAAACCATCACCTGCTATCCTCCTATTTCATTCTCACTCCTCAGAAAATGCCCAAGAAACTTGCAGAGTTAAAACAATGGGGTTACAATTAACACTAACTCCATACATCAGTAGGAAGCAGATGTGAGGGAAGGTCAGGGTAGGGGTTATTTCTGAAAAGTTATTTACAAGGTTGCAATATAAAATAGAGAAAATGAATTTTACATATACAAGCACATATGTTTGCAATGCTTACACATTCTCTTTGAATATTTCTGTCCATAAAGATAAAATTTGAGCTAATAAAGAAATAGTAATACTATAATTTTAGGAATTATATCTTGTGAGGAAAGATAGCTGGCAACCCTTCTCTAGATTTTGCCATTTGAGAAATATACAACACCCTTGCTATTCATAAAATAATTTAGAAATTATAAATCATTCTTGCCATGATTCTAACTTAAATACAGGCCAGGCTCAGTGGCTCATGCCTGTAATCCCAGCACTTCAGGAGGCCAAGGTGGGCTGATCACTTTAAGTTGTCAAGAGTTTCAGACCACCCTGGCCAGCAGAGTGAAACCCCATTTCTACTAAAAATACAAAAAAAATTAGCTGGACGTGGCACGTGCCTGTAATCCCAACTACTTGGGAGGCTGAGTTAGGAGAATCACGAACACGGGAGGCAAAGGTTGCAGTGAGCCAAGATCGCCCCACTGCACTCTAGCCTGGGTGACAGAGCAAAACCCCATCTCAAAATAAATAAATAAATTATAAAATAATTAATTAAATATAAACTTTTTCTTTCTGGTAATTAAGAAATTTTGATTACCAAAGTGTTCTTAATATTTAACTCATTATAACAATAATATGAAAGAGAGTTTGCTTTGAAGAAAAATGATATGTAAAGAGATTATTTTGATTCTATATGAATTAGGGTAACATATCAAAGTTGAGGTTTATAGTAATATGTAGTAAATTTCAACAAAAAGAAAACCCATTGATCTTTCATCTCTCTATTTTTTTTCTAGATCCACCCCCCAAAATTTTTGTCTGGAATTAATCCTTACTTCATTATGTATATATATTTGAAGTCAACAGCATGGGCGACAATATTGCAAATATTCTCAAAAAAGATGTGACAGGGTTTTCTAAAATGGGTCAGTCAAAACTCAATTACCTTAATTACGAATCATAATATGTAAACATGGATATAAAGAAACCTCCAAACTGCATGTAATTTGAAGGATTCTCTTCAGAAATCAAATATTTTTACCATAAGCAAAACCAGGTCAAAGCTGAGTAATGTTCAATAATTTGTCATGATACCTGTAATTATTCTTTTAGAGACCATATACTTTAAAGTCAAAATTGATTGCTCATATTTGAACTCTCCTTATGACTTCAAGATAATATATTGGTGTTTAATGTACACGGCTTACATTGTGAATACCACCAATACAATATAAAAAATTGCTGCCAGGTGCAGTGGCTCACGCCTGTAATCCCAATAGTTTGGGAGGCTGAGACGGGTGAACTGCTTGAGGACATAAGTTTGAGACCAGCCCGACCAACATGCTGAAACCCTGTCTCTACTAACATCCAAAAATTAGCTGGGTGTGGTGGCGTCCATCTGTAATCCCAGCTACTCAGGAGGCTGAGGCACAAGGATAGCTTGAACATGGGAGGCTGAGGTTGCAGTAAGCCGAGATCATGCCAGTGCACTCTAGCCTGGGTGACATAGCAATACTCTCCTCCCCACCCCTCAAAAATATCCAGGTGTGGTGGTATGCTTGTGATCCCAGCTAGCTGGGAGGCTGAGGCATGAGAATCACTTAAATCCCAGAGATGGAGGTTGCAGTGAGCTGAGATTGTACCACTGTACTTCAGCCTGGGTGACAGAGCAAGACTCTGTCTCAAAATAAATAAATAAATAAATAAACAAACAAGATAAATGTTAAAAAAATGGAGAGACATTTTAAATATATGGATATCATTATCGTATACAAAGATATGTTAGACTTATGTTACTATTGGTATATACAAAACAGTTAATGATTAACAACCAGCTATCAGATAAGCAGCCCTGATTTGTAGCACTGGCACTTTTCATACTGTAAATGCTCCCACCATGGCTGCAAATGTGAGATCACTGAACTCAGAGCTTGGAAGAGAAACCCACAATTGGCCTTCAAGCAAGTCTCAGCTGACTTTCCATCTCCAACAACTCACGGTTTTAAATTACAGATTTAAAATGTAGTAGAAATGAGCATCCTTCTTTATCATTTGTGGAAATGTGATGTGTCACAACACTTTGAAAAATAATATAGCATTATCTACTAAGATTAAAAAGTATGTGAATATATATATATGTACAAATACCTATACACATATATATACATACATATAATTTTCTCATAGCAATTCCATTTTTAATTACTGATTTTTAAACAGTAAAGTACAGTTATTTTAGTGATTTATGTAATACTGTAATAACATCTCAATATATTTCAAGCATTAGTCTAAGTACTTTTTTGTTTGCTAACTTGATAATTGTAACCAGAACAATGTGGTATGTTTTATTAATATACCCATTTTACTGGTTAGGAAATTAACATACAAAATATGCTATGAATCACACAGCTAGTAAATGGCTGAACTGAGATTTGAACTCGGGTGACATAATTCACTACACTCACTGCCTCTCATGAGCATCATGAGGGTAAATATCAATTTGGTGCCAAAAACAAATGAACAAACAAACAAAAACAGAGTATAGTTAAATCAATGGTGATCCATTATTATTATCTTACATTATGTAGCTATTAAAATTATTTGTTCTTAAAACTTTTAAAAACACTTAAAATGTTATAACCTTCTATATTTAACATTTCATTTTGTACTGTATGACTTAAGTTTATAACAAAAACTGTTATTGCATTTAAATTCAAATGTTCATTCAACTCTTCCTAATGCTATTCCTTCCTTTTGATGATTCACATATGTACTTCTGTTTTATAATTTTATCCCTGAAGTGCTAAAAACTCGTCACTCCCTCAGTGATGACTAGTGGATCATGCTGGATAGAAATTGTTCCAGATGTCTTTACAAATATTTTAAAACTAGATACCAATTCAGAATATTTCACTTTGCATTTCTATTAAAAAAAATACCTATTTTTAATTGCATAATTTAAAAAGCCAGCTTACAAATAGCTTCCATAGCAATATGACTTTATAAAAAAGATATTGTCCCTTTTCTTCACATCTTCAGTTAAACAGAAAAAGGAATTTTCTGTGTTTTTAAGGAAGTCTGAGTGGCCCTCCCTAATACATTTTGCTTTTTCCCATATCCACAGTTTTCACTCTGGTCTATGCCACATGACATTAAAATATATATACACACATACAGACACACACATAACACATATAACATATAATATATAATTATAATATATACAATAATAAATTATTTTTAAAATCTGCAGAAATGTAAATAAAAGCTTATAAACTTAGCTTCAAAAATTAGATCTACATGTCTATCTACATATTTCTAGCTAAATAGCCCTAAATGTATATTTATTTAGGTATCTATCTATACGCATACACATTCTGTGTCAGGTGATATATCTCTAAGAAAGGCAAGAAAATGACAAGTTCATGACACATTTTTTCATATTAGCTTCTTCAGAACAGCTAATTGAGGTTATTTTCCTTTTAGCCTCCCCCGCTATCTCTCTGTTCTGCTATATGAGCAAGATTACAATGCTTAGGAGTCATTAAAGGCACAGGACGGTTTCAGAGTCTAGATGCTTTAAAAAAGAAAAGGCTATTATTTTTTTAGAACAGTTTTAGGTTTATAGAAAAATTGAGAGGAAGGTATATACACCAATGTCTTCACACATGCACATCCTCCCCACTTAACAACAGCCCTAATCAAAGTTGTACATTGGCTACAATTGATGAATCTACATTGAATGATAATAATCACTGAAGTTCATCCTTTACTTTAAAGATCACTCTTGGTGCCGTACATTCTAGGGGGATGGACAAATGTATAATGATATCTATCCAACTTTGTGGTATCATCCAGAGTATTTTTACTGACATGAAAATATTTTGTGATCCTTCTATTAATCCCTTTTAACCTGCCTTTACCACCATATCCCTGACATCCACTGATCTTTACACCATTTCCCTAGCTTTGTTTTTACCAGAATATTATATATTGGAATCATCCAGTATGCAGCCTTTTCTTAATGGTTTATTTTGCTTATAAATATGCATTCAAGATTTCTCCATATTTTTTATATTTTTATAGCTCATTTCTTAACTGTTATTTCAAAAGCGTAAGCTTGTCACTTAATATGGGACTTTTTCTGATCTTCCCTTCTAGCTTTTTTCTCGAGTGGTACTCCCATTCTTCTTACTAAGAAAAGAAAAATGTTTTCAGGTCATCTGTGTGTCCAGTCTCAGGATATGACTATACATAGTATAATTCAGAAGTGAATACTGCATTCCCCTTTGACACATATGGACTTCCTCAACTTTCCTTCCTATCATGCTGACTCAGGTGATACAAGTCTGGAAGGAGATGGGTGGGAGAGAACTCTAAAGAGAGTATCTTCCCAGATAAAAGGAGAAAGGATCAATAAACATAAAAGAAAATCTAGTTTTGCTAACCTTTCTGCCTGCTGCATTCAGACTTGAAATGCAGTTGTGACTCTTAATGGCCATGGTATACAACTAGCTCCCAGCTGATAAGGCATTGGGAAAATAACCACATTTCAGAGAAGAGACAAGTATAAAGATGGAAGGAACCTAAGTCCCTGGTGATATAATTGAACTGTCAAGCCAAACACTGAGCCACATAATTCCAGAAATTTTATTACACTTCCACTAATAATAACTACAATAAATGTCTATGTTATATAAGCATATAAGGGTATCTCTGTTGTATAAGCATATAAAGCATGTCTGTGTTTTATAAGCATGTGTTTGGATGTTCTGTTATTGTTATCTATATACCTTAGCATAAATTTCAGTTATGGGGATATTAGCTGATATCTAGTGAACAATTACTCAATAAATGATAGCCATGAGGAAAAACACGACCAATTAGGCAATGATTCTTTGCCTTTAGTGTACCTTAGAATCCCCTGAAGAGCTAACTAAAAATGCAGATATTCCACTTCCATCATCTGAGATTTTCATTCAGAATATCTGAGGTAGGGTTCAGAAATACGTAAGTTTAATACATACCCAATGTGATTCTGCTGCAGTTATTTGCTGGATCCTACTTTGAAAAAAATACTTCAGTATAGGCTAAAAATTATTGGATCATGGTTAATACATATGAATAATTTAGAGTTCAAATAATATAGTGAATAAAAACAACCTATTCTATCCCTTTTCCCATCTATAAGGATATTATATATAAACACCAAGGGCAGGAGTGCCCTGATGAAGAAGTGAATGACACAGAGCACTCCAAGACTATCTGACACATTTTGGATGAGTTTTTTACTTCATAAATTTACAGAAGAAATTTAAAAGAAATTGAATACTCACATTAGCTTGGATTATGACAAAGTAGCGAGTCTTATCTTCATAGTTGAGTCTCTTCCTTAACACTACATTTCCAGTCAACATTAGGGGAATTTCAAAGGTGTCATTGGATGTCTGCAAATATTAAAAATACAGACTTCAGATTATTTGAATGTAAGATAAATTAATAACTCAATATTTTAGTTTAATCCTCTTGGAAGTTACAGATGGCATGCTTACCATCTGAAAATAGAATGACTATAAGCTTCAGAGTCAATATTGTTATCATATTTACAAACATTTAATTTTGATCAATAGGTTTCCCCAGAGTCCTTTGGTAATAATAACCAGAACATTTGTTTCTTATCATAGTTTTTAATATATTATTAGTATCATTCATCAACAGTCTTGTAATAGTTCTAAATCAAAGTCCAGGTATCTGAAAAACTTCCCTATTGCCATATTATCTTTTCACTGTGTTTTTTATCACCAAAGCATTCAAACACTGAAATCTGTTATTTCTACATAGTATCAATTGTCAACATTGATATCCACTCTGTATTTTAAGTATTATCAGGCATTAAATAATAATAAAAAAAAACCCACACAGTTACAAGTCACTTAATGATGGGGTACATTCTGAGAAATGTGTTGTTAGGTGATTTTTGTCATTGCGTGAACATTATAGAGTGTAGTTTCACAAACCTAAAATAGATAGTCTACTGCATACTAAGGCAGGTGATGTAGCCTATGGCTCCTAGGCTACAAACCTGTACAGCATGTCACTGTACTGAATGCTATGGGCTACGGTAACACAGAGGTCACTATTTTCTGTATAAATGTAATCTAAACATAGAAAAGGTATAGTAGGAATACAACATTATAATTTTATGAGACCACCATTTGCTATGTGGTATGTCATTGACAAAAATATCATTATGCAGAGCATGACTGCACGAACTTGAATCAGTTCGTTACTGTGGAAAAAAAAAAATCCAGGTTATACATCATTTTTTTCTTTCAGGTTCCACAACTTCTGCTCATTAGTTAAGTTTTCTGCCCTGTCTAGGATTGAGTTTTTTCCTGGTAGCACGGAGGTCACAGGGCAACACTAGTGCTCTGGTATAAGCAGCCCTGCATTAAATGAATTCACAAGTTAAGGGACTATAATTTAAAAGATGAATCTCTTATTCTTAAAAAGACCTTATGTCACTTTTGTATTTTAGTGCCATTTTAAAGAATGATGAAATTGTTTCTAGATAGGTTCAATACATCAGTGCTATTTCTTTCATTGAAACTGTTTTGTGGTTGTTCAGTTGTCTTGTGCATTTGTGCTTGTGATTTTTGTTCTGGAAATCACATTTAGTAAAATATATAGTTTGGAACTGCATTAGATTGCTGCAAAAGCAAGAGGAGGGGGAAGAGAGGGAAAGAAAAATGAGGGGAAAAGGCAAGGGGAAGGAGAAGAGAAAGGGAAGGGGAAGTGTGGAAGAAGAAAAAAAAGAACTGTGTGAGTGTGTGTGTGAGAAGGAAGACAGAGAGAGTGTGTTTACACCCTCAACTTAGTGTAAGTATATTCTTAAGAGTCACATAAGAAGTTAAACTCAATGAAAAAAAATTTGATTCAAATCTCCCAGCTCAGGCTCAATCAATGAAATGTGCGTAGTTTAGCCTTTCATGTCTAGAGCTGTGATCTGTCTTTCTTTCTCTCTTTGTCTCTCTGTCTGTCTCTTTTTTTCTCTGGGGTGCATAAAGACACATACACACACTGCACATTTTGCAGAATTAATATATATTTTTAAATGATTCATTCTGCGTTCCTCATGTAATGGACCTTACAAATCTTTCTTGGATGCAGTTATTTAAAAGCAACAATTTAAAATAAAAATACAGAAAATGAAAATGAACAACACAATTAAAAACAGACATTTGACATTTTCCCTAATTTTTTGCCTATTCAACATTGCTTATACCTATGAGTGGGGCTGGCAATTATGACAGGCGAGTGTAAAAATGATTGAATCTAAATATGTAAGTTGAATATGGACAAAACCTTGGTTAATAATTGCTATTTACACTGTTAAACCTATCCTAATGTGTTGTTATGAGGTTATTACATTTTAGTGACTCAATAATATAGAAATACATATCAGTTTCTAGCATAAATATGGAAGATACTGTCGTCTTAACACAAAACTACTGGACTCAGAACCCCAAGTTAGTTCACATATCCGGTGACATTGTGCCTCAGAAGAGGCTACGTCTCTAAATGAGATGAGTCTTGAATAGTCTAGCTTAAAAACAATTCCATTCATTGTAATTCCATTCTGTTTTACCAGGAATCATTTTGCAGATGTACATGTGATTCCATTTTGAGTAATTAAAAAAATTTATCTTAATTGCAAAGATAGACAGAAGCTAAAAATCCCTTTTCAAGTTATAGAAGTTTCTGTCGGGATATAAAATTTAGAACTTCAACAGTTCTAAACAGCATTTGGGGACTATTGATAACATTAATTATGGAGAAATAGCTAATATGCTAGTGAGAGCAGAGCATAAAATAAAAAGAGCCTGGATCTGTGTTGTCTTTGCATTACTGAGAAAATCTTGATATTACCACATGTCTGAAAAACTTATTGTGATAGATAATAAATTATCTTTTTGTTTAAATCATCTTTAGTTTTTTGCATATATAGTAATATATATAGTATGTATGTATATATGTTTTATATATATAGAGAGAGCAAGCGAGTACAATTTCTGCAGCTGAAAGCACTTTGATACATGATTATTCCTGTCTCTATGGCTTTACACTGTAGGCCTCTCTCTTTTCCAGACAGGCCATGGCTCTTCACACCTGATATTTGCTCTTATTTTTCTCTTGCTTAAATATCCTATCACTTATTTCTCTGTGTACTAATCTTTGCAAACTTTACTCAGTGAAACCTTTTAAATGTAATATAAACTGTACTATATAAGTACACTGTACTATATAAGTCTAAGAGTGACTGCACTCTCTATTCTTGCTATTTATTTTTCATTTCTTTCATTCTTAGAAGTTTGTTCCACCAACGAAGCAGAAAAGTTTGGGAACAGAGCAATGCCCATTTACTTAAGCAAGCTTACATTACTAAAGCCAGGTCATTGCCCCCTTTCTGATAGTCGTGGATATTCACTTTAAAACACAAACTAACATTGGCTTTTTTGGGTGATGAGAATTTAAGTGCTGTCTATCTGCACTGTATTAATGAGAAAAATCCAATTATGGTTAAATGATTTAATACCCACAGGCCCCAAACACCTGGCCTCCATTAAGAAAGGTCCACTCACTACTTCCTGACAGTTCAGTGACAACAACTGTCAAATAAGGGATAATTCTCCATTTAGTAAAATGAGGGCATAAGGCAGTTTAAGCAATTTATCACTATCACAGATATGGGAAGCAGGGCAGGAGACAGCCGTAACATCCACGCCACACATATTCACATTCAATAACGGAAGGAGCAGGAATGCTGATGCTCTAGCAACTCTGTTTCCCAAGATGATTCCATCTCCCCAGAATCCCCTGTACTAATATGAGTTTGCACCAGTTTAGACAAAATGGCAGCTCTCTGCAAGAAGGTGTTGAATCCTACAGTTAAAGATGCTCTAGAAATGGAATATGGGGTTATTAGCACTATTTCTTCTCAGCTGATAGATTTGGTCATTCATCATTTTTAGGAAAGAGGGAAAGACTTCAGTCTTTCACACCTATGTTGTAAGTATTGTTTGTAATATTCTCTTTTCAGCTGTGATGACTAGAAATTCAGTTCAAAAGAAGACAATTTTTAAAGAATACACACACACACGTATATATATTTTCTGCTGACCTAAAGACAGACCCTTAGTACAAAAGTGCCTCAATGGGCCTATAATTGAGAAGTGGTGGAAATTTAGATAATTAGGATTTTATATTTGTCTCTAAGAGGCTGTAAATTCTCTTACTGTTTTTTGACACTTTTTTTTTGAAATCTCTTCCTTATCTCTGTATCTTTTTCTGTACCTCTCTCTTCTCTCTTTGGGTTTTGCCCATTTGTTCACAATGAATATAACTGTGAGTCCGTGTTTTAGTTCCAATAAACAGCATCAATTTTGCCCTTATCAATCTTTAGTCTGCCTGAAACTTGTCTCTGATTAAGCTCAGGCTACTGTGCCATCAGCTGCTGAACATTCTATGTTATTGTCATTGTTTGTGTGTCTCCTCTAATCTAATTTCCTGAAGTAAAAAGTGGAGGACTAAGTAAGGCTATGCAATTTTTTTTCCACTCAAGACGGACTGGGATTTGAGCAGGCAACATTAACTTAGCTCCTAAGAGAAAGTCCCAATAATCTGATCATCTTTTCTGTTTCATACTGTTAAAACATGTCCCTGGCTGATAGACAAAATGGACTCCCTGTGACTAACTGAAGTAAGTTAAAAGAAAATCAACAAAACCAGGTAGCCATGCCAGGGTGACAAAGTGGTCACATACTCTGTGTTCTCAGAGAGATGTCAAAGCATCACAGGATCTTCCTTTCTACAATTAATATGGTTTTGTTGTGTCCCCATGCACATTTCATCTTGAATTGTAGCTTCCATAATTCCCATGTGTTGTGGAAGGGGGCTGGTGTGAGATAATTGAATCACGGCATTTCCCCTATACTGTTTTTGTGGTTGTGAATAAATATCCCGAGATCTGATACTTTTATAAGGGGAAATCACTTTCACTTGACTTTCAATTCTCTCTTAGTCTGCCTCCATGTAAGACATGCCTTTCGCCTTCCACCATGATTGTGAGGCCTCCCCAGGCACATGGAACTGTGAGTCCATTAAACCTCTTTTTCCTTATACATTACCCAGTCTCATGTATGTCTTTATCAGAAGTGTGAAAAAAGACTAACAAAGTAAATTGGTACTGGTAGATTGAGGTCCCGCTGTAAAGATATCCGAAAATGTGGAGGCAACTTTGGAACTGGGTGGCAGACAGCGGTTGGAACAGTTTGAAGGGCTCAGAAGGACAGGAAAAGGCAGGAATGTTTGGAACTTCCTAGAGACTTGTTCGTTGGCTTTGACCAAAATTCTGATAACGATATGGACAATGATATCCAGAGTAAAGTGGTCTCAGATGGAGATGAGGATACTGGAGTAAAGGTGACCCTTGTTATGTTTTACCAAAGAGACTGGTGGCATTTTGCCCCTGATGTAGAGATTTGTGGAACCTTGAACTTGAGGGAGATGATTTATTTGGTGACATAAGTTTCTAAGTAGCAAAGCATTCAAGATGTGACTTGAGTGTCATTAAAAGCATTCAGTTTTAAAAGTGAGACAGAGCATAAAAGTCCAGAAAATGTGCAGCCTGATGATGCAATAGAAAAGAAACACCCATTTTCTAAGGAGAAATTCAAGCCAGTTGCAGAAATTTGCATAAGTAATGAGGAACCAAATGTTAATCACGAAGACAATGGGGAAAATGTCTCCAGGGTGTGTCAGAGACATTTGTGGCAGCCCCCTCCCATCATAGGCCAGGAGGCCTAGGAGAAAAAAGTGGTTTCATGGGCCAGGTCCAGGACCCCCGTTCCGTGTGCAGTCTAGGAACTCGGTGCCCTGTGTCCCAGCTGCTCCAGCCATGGCTATGAGTCAAGATATAGCTCGGGCTGTGGCTTCAGAGGGTGCAAGCCCCAAGCCTTGACAGCTTTCACATGGTGTGGAGCCTATGGGTCCATAGAAGTCAAGAATTGAGGTTAGAGAACCTACACCTAGATTTCAGAGCATGTATGGAAATGCCTGAATGTCCAGACAAAAGTTTGCTGCAGGGGCAGGGCCCTCATGGAGAACCTCTGCTAGGGAAGGGAAGTGTGGGGTTGAAGTCCCCACAAAGAGTTGCCACTGGCACACTGCCTAATGAATCTGTGAGAAGAGAGCCACTGTCCTCCAGACCCCAGAAAGTAGATTTACCGACAGATTGCACTGCATGCCTGGAAAAGCAGCAGACACACAATGTCAAACTGTGAAAGCAGCCAGGAGGGAGGCTGTGCCCTGCAAAGCAACAGGGGTGGAGCTGCCCAAGACCATGAGAACCCACTTCTTGCATCAGCATAACCTGGATGTGAGACATGGTGTCAAAGAAGATCATTTTGGAGCTTTAAGATTTGACTGCCCCACTGGATTTTGGACTTGTATAGGGCCTTTGAACCCTTTGTTTTTGTCAGTTTCTCTCATTTGGAATGAATATATATATATATATATATATATGTTATATATATACATACCCAATGCCTGTACCCTCATTTTATTTAGAAAGTAATTAACTTACTTTTGATTTTACAGGCTCATGGTTGTAAGGAACTTGCTTTGTCTCAGATAAGAATTTGAACTCTGAGCTTTTGAGTTAATGTTGAAGTGAGTTAAGACTTTGACGGACTGTTGGTAAGGCAAGATTGGTTTTAAAATGTGAGGACATGCGATTTGGGAGGTGCCAGGTGTAGAGCAATATGATTTGACTGAATCCCCACTCAAACCTCACCTTCAACTGTAGCTCCTATAATCCCCAAGTGTTGAGGGAGGGACCTGGTGAGAGATACTTAAATCACGGGCATGGGTCTTTCCCATGTTGTTCTCATGTTAGTGAATAAGTCTCACAAGATCTGATGGTTTTATAAGCGATTTATAAGGCCCTCAATTCTCTCTTGTCTGCTGCCATGTAATACCTGTCTTTCACCTCCTGCCATGATTGAGAGGCCTCCCCAGCCACATGGAACTGTGGGTCCATTAAACCTCTTTTTCTTTATAGATTATCCAGTCTTAGGTATGTCTTTATCAACAGTGTGAAAACGGACTAATACAACAATGAAACAAAAACAGATACTGTTCTTGGTGCCAAGATAAACTGTGGCTGGAACTACCACCTTTTGCCCCCTATGCCATCCCTACACTGGCCTTTTAGCACCAGCCCTTTAAAAGAAACATCTGACAGAAACTTCTGGTTTGGAGCTTGGAAATCAACCAATCAGAGTGCACATGAATCAACCAATCAGTGCATAGAACAGTCATGACTCATCTGTTTTGACCAATCAGAATTAAGCAAGGATCTATCCTTCATTTGGATGAAGACAGCTAATTGGGAACCTGGGTGGGAACTTTAGCTATAAAACCCTAACCCTGTATTTGTTCTCTGAAATGTATCTTAGCTTGAAACCACAGGCTGTATATCCATGGTTTGAAAACTGTTCACTGAAATAAAGTCTCTTTTCTCCAAATTCCTTTCCAGAGGTCTTTTGCTCACAATACAAATTTACCACTCTCCCTCAAACAAATACAAAATAGATTCGTGCACATTTAATGCTACCTTATGATTACAATGCAGTTCAACTTATCTTATTCCAGTCAACTTCCCAGGAAACTGTATTTGTGCTTGGTTGGGTTTTGAAGCATATATGTTGTAAACTTAAAAGTCACAGTGTTGGTGTGAAAAGACTGAGGTTCAAAGTTTTACAAAAAGAAGGCCTTTACACCATGACGTAATTATACATGAGTTTCCAGTAAAATTAGAATATTATGAATTTATGGAGGCATGGGAATCTCATGATATAATGTACCCTGCAAAGTATTATTAAACTACAGTAAATTTTTTTAGTAACCTACCTAGGAATAAGTAATCACTGTTTTAGCTTGACCTTAAATATTTTATTGACATCTGAAATTTGGACTTTGACTTTTATATATATATATATATATATATATATATATATATATATATATATATACATATATATATACAGAACTACTTCAGGATGGTGATTTGTTTAAAAATCGTTTGTCCTTAAAATATGGTTTTAACTTTCTGACTCAGATAATTCAAATGCTTACACATTACAAATGAAAATTATGGCTCATATTTTCTGAATTCTCTCAAAGCTACAGGGAGTAAAACATATTACAAAAAAAGGACAATTTACTCAGGAGGACTTGATAAAAGATGTTACCACCCACTGAAACAGCACTGTAATACCTCGAAGAAAGAAGCTGCTTATTCATATTGCTTAAGTGTTTTCATTTTTTCTTTTTTCTGAGTAGTAACATTAGTTAATAGCAATGTTGTGCTGCTTCCTCAGTCCACTGGAGACTGCTACAAGGGACATGTCATCAGTCTCCTCCTCATCATTTTAGGTCAGACCTAAAATGCTGAATAAACATGCCTCCAGTCTGGCATTAAAATAAAAAAAAAATAAGATAAAAAAGACATGATAATTTATTGTATAAATATACTAATCTTTCTAACAATGAGATTTAATATATCAGAATAGCTATATTTAGATTTTTCCAAGAAGACACATCCTCAAAAATGAAAGTTATTGCAGATCATGTGATGACAAATTCTTACCCACTTCAGAGTTTTTCTTTCATTTTTTTCAAAACAATCTGATTCAAGCTTGTCCAACCCATAGCCCACCAGCTACATGGGCCCAGGTTGGCTTTGAATGTGGCCCAACACAAACTTGCAAATGTCCTTAAAACATTATAAGATTTATTTGTGAATTTTTATTATTAGCTCATCAGCTATCATTCGTGTTAATGTAATTTATGTGTGGCCCAAGACAATTATTTTTCTTCCAGTGTGGCTCAGGGAAGCCAAAAGATTAGATGGACACCTCTGAATTAGTTCAGTGCATTATGGACACTCTTACTTTACTTTGTATTACCATGAAGGCATTAAACAAAAAATATGTCAACAGTATTTTACAATAACGGTGATGAGTACACTACAGATTACATAGAAATTAAACGTCCCTCATTAAAGGCCTGACAACATATATTGTCCAGTACACATTTTTACATAGTCTCTACTACCAAGTTCCAACAGATAATTCAAGTTGTACTTAATAAACAGAAGGTAACCAAATGAGAAAATGAACTTATATTATACAAAGGAAAGAAGAATACTTCTTCTTGTGAACATTAGTGGGGACTGACAAAGATTCTTTGCTTGGCCAAACTTGATCAGGCTTCTGAATCTTCTCCTAGGTTCATCTGTATACTTCCTTATAAAATCACTTTTTAACAAAGAACCATACTAAATCACTTTAGCAAGAACTACTCTATCTTTGATAAATGATCTACCTTGATAACTCATCAGGTTTCTCATCCTGCACCACCCATTAGAGGATGTCTGATTACCCTGACTTGTCTTCAGCAACAATCATATTAGCTTGTTTTAGCCAGAATCCCCCATATCTCTGATGTTTTCTCCCAGTAATTTTCCATCCAGTGACCCCGACCCTGCTCCTTGGCTACAAAGTCCCACTTGCCAATGTTTTATTTGTAGTTGAGCCCAATATCTCTCTCCACTTGCAAGACCTCACTGCAATGATTTCTATACTCATTGCAGCGGTCCTGAATAAGGACTTTCTAACTATGTTTAAATACATCATTAAATAATATTTTTCTTTAACAATTATCTAGAGGATTTTTAGAATAAGATATTTACTAAATTATTTTTTTCTAAATACTTCATCCATGAAAGGATCGGGAATGCTGCAGGAACAAACCCTTAAACTTTTATTTTTTCTTTACTCTTCGTATCTATATATCTAATATGCATCAGCAAGTGGTCTCTCTTTATTGTTGTCATTGGCTAATGAATGTTTCTCCTCAACATGTTTTTCACTGATCATAACAACAGGGGCAGGGAATATGATTACTTGTATATTGGTTCTTTGAGTTTGCACTTCATTATTCAAAGCAAATACTTTTCTCCAGGCAAGAAAAGTACACCTCTAGCATGTATCCAAAGAGAGGAAGAACCAAACATTTTTGATAAACAGCTCAAGTGCTTTTGTTAATAGCAGTGAATCCATATGGATCTCTGGCAACTCGGTCCTAACTTCAGAGGAAAGAATGTGATTTGGGTAAGGAGTAAGTTTAAGGCAGAGGGAGAGATTGAGGTGAGTTTTAGAGCAGGAGTGAGAGCTTATTAAAAAGTTTTAGAGCAGGAATGAAAGTAAGCAAAATTCTCTTGGAAGACGGCTAAGTGGGTGACTTGAAACATCAAAGAGCCTTGTTCATCCCTTCACTGAAGGTTTTCTACACTGGCATGGTTTGGGGATTTGCAATTCTACTCCCTTGATTTTTCTTTTGGGGCAGGCTGTCCACATGCACAGTGCCTGCTGGTGCACTTGGGAGGGGCTCCATGCGCAGAATGTTTACTGAAATTGTGTGCATGCTTACTTGAGGCATTTTTCCCTTGCCAGTTGAGCATTCCCAGAAAAAGGTCATATACTAGTAAAATTCTGCCTTTTTGCTTCTTAACATGCATGCTTCAGCCCTCTCACCCAACTTCTCAGCTCTTATTGGGAAGCTGCTGATCACCAGCTTCAAGTGTTTTCTATCTATTGGCAGGCTATCTTTCCCTGGCACTGGCTGCTACTAATTATTATTTTACAGAGAAAGTTTAAAAGCCACCTAACCATCACCTGATGGTCAGCTGACATTCCTGGGGGTGGTCCTCTCCTGCCCTGATCATGTCTGCCTAACCATTTAGTTGATATGGTTTGGCTTTGTGTCACCACCCAAAACAAATTACAATGTCAAATTGTAATCCCCATGTATTGAGGGAGGGACCTGGTAGGAGGTGACTGGCTCATGGGGGCAGTTTCCCCCATGCTGTTCTCCTGATAGTGAGTTCTCATGAGATCTGATGGTCTAAAAGTGGCACTTCCCTTTTCAGTCTTTCTGCCTCCTGCTGCATGTAAGATGCACCATGCTTCTCCTTCACCTTCTGCCATGATTGCAAGTTTCCTGAGGCCTCCCTAGACATTCAGAACTATGAGTCAATTAAACCTCCTTTCTCTGTAAATTACCCACTCTCAGGTACTATCTTTATAGCAGTGTGATAACAAATTAATACAAGCAGTTGGTACTGGCATAGTGGAGTACTGTTAAAATGATAACCTGAAAATGTTGAAGCAACTTTGGAACTGGGTAATGGGCAAAGGTTGGAACAGTTTGGAGGGCTCAGAAGAAAACATGTAGATGTGGGAAAGTTTGGAACTTCCTAGAGACTTTTGAATGGTTTCAATCAAAATGCTGGTAGTGATATGGACAATGAAGTCCAAGCTGAGGTGGTCTCAGATGGAGATGAAGAACTTATAAGGAACTGGAGCAAAAGTCACTCTTGCTATGCTTTAGCAAAGAGACTGGTGGCATTTTGCTCCTGCCCTAGAGATCTGTGGAACCTGGAATTTGAGAAAGATGATTTAAAGCATGTGGCAGAAGAAATTTCTAAGCAGCAAAGTATTCAAGATATGACCTGGCTTTTTCTGAAAGCGTACAGTCATATGTGTTCATGAAGACATTATGTGAAATTGGAACTTATGTTTAAAAGGGAAGCAGAGAATAAAACTTTGAAGAATTTGCAGCCTGATCATGTGGTAGAAAAGAAAATCCCATTTTGTGGGGGAAAAGTCAAGTTGGGTGCAGAAATTTGCATAAGTAACAAGCAGCCAAATATTAGACAAGACAATGGGAAATATGTCTCCAGGGCATTTTAGGGATCTTCATGGCAACCCCTCAAATCACAGGCCTGGAGGCCTAGGAGGTTTTCTGGGCTTGGTTCAGGGCCCCACTGCTCTGTGCAGCCCTAAGACATAGCATCCTGTGTCCCAGCCACTCTAGCTCCAGCCATGGCTAAAAGGGACCAACGTACAGTTCAGGCTATTGCTCCAGAGGGTGCAAGCCCCATGCCTTGGTGGCTTGCATGTGGTGTTGGGCCTGAAGGTACATAGAAGACAAGAGTTGAGCTTTGGTAACCTCCATCTCAGTTTCAGACGATGTATGAAAATGCCAGTATGTCCAGACAGACATCTGCTGCAGGGGTGGAGCCCTCATGGAAAACATCTACTAGCATAATGCAGAGGGAAAAAGTGGAATTGGAGTCCCCACACAGAGTCCTCACTTGGGACTGCCTAGTGGAGCTGTGAAAAGAAGCCCACTGTCTCCTCCAGATCCCAGAATGATAGATCTACAGACAGCTTGTACCATGTGGTTGAAAAAGCCACAAGCACTCAATGCCAGCCTGTTAAAGCAGCTGCAGGGGTTGTACCCTGCAGAGCCACAGGGGCAGAGCTGCCCAAGGCCTTGGAAGCCTACCCTTTGCATTAGTGTGCCCTGGATGTGAGACACAGAGTCAAATGAGATTATTTCTAAGCTTTAAGATTTAATAACTGCCCTTCTGGGTTTTGGACTTCCATGGGACCTGTGGCACCTTTATTTTGGCCAATTTCTCACATATGGAATGAGTGTATGTAATGTATATAATGTCTGTATCCTTATTGTATCTTGGAAGTAACAACTTGTTTTTGATTTTATAGGCTCATATGTTAAAAGGAGTTGCCTTGTCTCGATGAAAGTTTGGACTTAGACTTTTGAGTTAATGCTGAAATGATTTAAGACTTTAGGGAACTATTGAGCAGGCATGATTGGTTTTGAAATATCAAAAGGACAAGAGATTTGGAAGAGGCCAGGGGTGGAATTACATGATTTTTCTCTGTGTTCCAACTCCAATCTCATGTTGAATCGTGATCTCCATGTTTCTAGGGAGTGACCTGGTGGGAGGTGATTGAATCATGGGGCAGTTTTCCCCATGCTGTTCTTGTGACAGTGAGGGCATTCTCATGAGATCTGATGGTTTAATAGTGGTAATTCCCCCTTCACTCTCTCTCTCCTGCTGCCATGTAAGATGTTCCTTCCTTCCCCTTTCCCTTTTGCTGTGATTGTAAGTTTCCTGAGACTTTTCCAGCCATTTGGAACTGTGAGTCCATTAAAATTCCTTTATTATAAATTACCCAGTCTTAGATATTCTTTATAGAAGTGTGAAAATGCACACTATTTTGACACTTTTACTTTAAATTGGATCAATCAGTTCAGCAACTATTTATTCCCAAACTTGTTGCTTCTTTGTTTTAGAACATCATTTGAATTGCAATAAAAAGATTTGCAACAGAACAGAAAGGCTCAATTTTAGCTATTCCAATTTTATTCATATATTAAATAAAATAGTTATGGTGAAGAATTTACAATAGTTTGCTATTATTGAGATGTTATTATTTTGACTAGTAAAAGTACCACATTATGGTGCTATTAATATAAGCAGAATTACTAGAGATTTAGTAGTAGCAGAACATAAAATTTAGCATGTATTTCCTCACAGGTCTTACAAGAGAAGAAACTGGTACTGAGGTTTACACTAATTTTATATGAAGTCTAAAGGTGGATTCTCTCCTTAAGATTGTACCTTGGTTAATGCTTTTTTCCTTCAATACATCCTAAGTTAAGTGTCATGATGTCTTATTATTTTGTCCACAGAATTAAGAGCATTTTAGCTTGCTAAAACCTATGTTATTTATTTTTCTTTTTTCATTTGTAATTTTGAAAATGTGTGTGACTGATTGGTTTATCCACTTTGTAGGGAGTAAGAGTTACATATTATATTGGACAGCAAACCTACACATCCCTGGAATGGGAAGGCATTGAGACAGATTTATTGGACAGTTAACAAAGAATTTAAGCCTTACTAAATGTCTACATTTTAAGCAGAGAGATAGTTTAAAGTAATACATTTTTGCTCTCAAACTATATCTAAACATTGAATCTTTTTATGCATGCAATAAATATCTCCCTAAAACACATGGACTGGTCATTTGATACTTGCTGGGAGGTTTTATTTTTACAGCTTGGGGAGTAAAGATTAGAAAGTCACCTTCATAAAATTTGAGTTAGAAACATGGCACACACCTACAATTAATTCTTTAAAAAAATACCTAAAGAGCAAACAAAATGAGTGGTTTAGAAATAGAATGTTCAGTCAGCTGTTTCTACATTTAACAAAAAGCATTTCTGCTGTCTTTTCCTCTGCTGTTTCTTTGCTACTTTCCACTTCATTTCTTATGTAACCCTTCATACTGTCCTTCTCTGTCGCATTCTCATCATGTCCCCAACTCTTGGTTTTATTGTCTCTGCCTTAAAAAAAGTCCTCTTTTTGAGAAAAAAAGCAAAAAAAAAAAAAAAAAAAAAAAAAAGAAAGAAAAGAAAAAAAGAAAAGAAAAGAACAAATTCTAAAACCTGACCTTCACCCTGCTAATTTTATATATATATATATATATATATATATATATATATATATATATACACACACACACTTATTTTCCAAATTTATTAAAATTTTAACACAGCCCAAAGAAGTTTTTTTGTGAGAATACAATAGAGGAAGAGTATATTGAAACTGGATTTTACAGTTTAGAAGTAGTTTTGTAATATAACACAAATTACTTCACTTATGAGATTTTCTTTCCTATGCAACAGAGATAATACTACTTTTAACTGATTTGTGAGGATAAAATGAGAAAATGTATCCACAGTTTACTTAATATAATGCAATAAATTTGTGATGTAGATCTTACTCTGAGTTCTCAGTCTTTACTATCCCAACAGAGTTTTTGTTTGTTTGTTTGTTTGTTTTTGCTTGTTTGTCTAAAGCTTATCTACAACATACAATGGTAAAAATAAGGGCAAAATGTTAACTTCACCATTGTTTATATTTCTAATATTTATTAAACATAAAAGAGATGCATTTGATTTGAAAGCTTATTTAATTAGTGCATTTATAATTGCTTTGGGGAGTCCATGGGATTTTAAGGAGCTATCTCAAGAAAAGAAAGTGGGGAGATATCAGGCAGGACTTCCAGTTCTAGCTTCTGTTAAATAAAATCTTATTTTGTCTTTTTCTTTTTAATAATATATCATTAGTGGAAATGATTCATGGCCTAAAAGAACAACATAGAAATCTTTGTATAATGGGAAAAAAGGAAGAAAAAGCAAAATAAAACAGACTATAGCTAGCGGCTTTGTCTTGTCTTCTCTATCTTCGGTTTAATAGGTGGACGGCTAGAATTTTAAAGACTTGTCAACTCCAGCAATACTTGGTGTGTGTTCTTGCAGTATAGCAACAATATTGGTATTAATTTATAAGTTGCATAAAATCCATGTTTGACATTTGTTATCTCATCTCCAGTGATTTGTTTGGAATGCTTTGGAGACCACAGACATAACAGAAATTTAGTAAAGGAGGCATATTATGTCTATGAATATATTTTAAACCTTATCTAAAAATACAATCAAAAATTAGCTTCTAGCAATAAAGCATAAATATTTAAAAAATTCAATTTTGAGACTTTTTAAATCATAGCATCATTACTAATCTGGTTCTGGAAGTTACTGAGTAATACAATAAATATCAGCTGAAAAAATCATTAATTTTATTCCTTTTAAGAAAATTACATTGCTAATAGGTATTTACATACCGGATCATCTGGATTATACTGAATAACGTACTCTATCTGTCCATTTGGTCCATCATCTATATCTGTAGCTCCATTGTCTCCTGAAAATCCTGTGAATATCGTGGTACCAACTGGAGTGAGCTGAAAGAAAAAGAAGATTTTAAATATCAATTCTCATTTTATCAACTGCACACCAGAAATGTTACAGCATAAAAATCAGCTCTTTGTAACATGAAGATACCAGTTGGCAGCCCACAACCACAAACTGAAGTGTTTCAAAAGAACAGTTTTGAGTCTTACACAGGAGTTCTTAAAATGTCTGAAATGTCCAACTTTGTGATTCTTGCTATGGGTGAAGAAACAGAAGACCCTGATTCAGTGTTAAACACATTTGGACCAATTTATAGGCCTTAGCATGTTAGCTCCTGTGGAAAAATTGCATCTGTTGTTTTTCCTCAAAACCCTTCATGCAATGTTACCTACAGGCTAGAATTCAAACTGTAAGAAAAAGTTAGTTTAAAATAAAAAAAAAAAAAAGATTTATGAGAGAGCAATGAAATCCAGGTTGATAATTATATGCAAGGTGCAAGTTTGAGAAAGAGAAATTTGGGACAATGAATAGTCTTTCCATTAGAGGAAACTATTGAGAGTCTCTTGAGTGCTTCTGATATTGGTTGAGTAGAACACAATCAGGTCACAGCAGCTGGAGAGATAGCCACATCTTTTCATTTTGCATTAAAACACCAGAACTTAATGTGTGTGGCACACAAAACCATGATTTGATGTGTGACCTAAATGGCTAGTCTTAATTCTTACTTATGCCCACAAGAGAATCACTGTTATTTATTTTTTTACCAGTAGGTTTTTGTACAATGTGCTGTTATAACCAGAGCATTTTTTTTTTTCATTTATCCCCTCCCAGTTTTTAGGTTTTAGCTGAAATACTACTCATTAGTTAAATTTCAACTTAACTGGATATCACCTCCTCCTATACCACCCCTCAAATGGCATTACACAGGCCACATCAGAAGATGATGCCCCTTTTCTTGTGCTTGCATTTTTCACTTTGTTTCTATAATTGCATTGTTAGAGGAACTAAATGCACTTCATCAGTAAACATAAGCTCTGTGCCTCTACAGACTGGAACCTTTTAAAGTTTGCTCTGAGATTTGTTTTCTTAATTTTTTGATTAGGATTCCTTCATGGTAAAAATAGCTTAAGAGGCAACAAAAAAGTTGTCTTATTCAATTTTATTTTCAGAAACTGAAAATTCACATTTTACAAGGGTCCCCCAGGTAATGTAAATGAGTGAAGCAAGCATGATGAGATGGTGGCAAATGGATAGAACATGCCCTCTCTTATGCTACTCAGAGAGGGTAGCTGCTACTCAATCCCAGAGAATTCTTGCCATCTTGGAATATGGAGCCCATGCTACAAAGTCTGTTAATATTTTAATTTTATGTAAAATATCTTGATGTTAAAATTGACAACAGATTTTTAAACATTAAAACATAAATAGGTAAAATAAAATATGCCCATTGCCTCAACAACGACACTAGTTTGCAATCTCTGATTTAGGAAAAGAATATGATTTAAACATAAACCATAAGTACAAGGAAGTTCAGTATTTATAAGGCCCAGTTTCCTAGCAGGCAACATTAAAGTCAAACTTTGGAGAGCTGAGAATGAAGTGAGAAGAGATGGTTTAAATAGTACCTATGAAGACATCAAGGGACCACTGAGGATAGACTTAGTAGAAATGTTAGTCAGCTAAATAGCTTCCAAGCTGACGTTCTAATGTTTTTCTTTTTTAATGGAATTCCTGTTACAAAAGACATCCTTATCTTTTATAAATATTCACCCATTCTTATGTAGCTATGCTTTGATATTTTATTACCAATTTATTTTTAAATCAACATATAGAATTTTGTATATTTGTTGTGTACAACATGTTTTAAAATATGTATACTTCATGCGATGGCTAAACCAAGCTAATTAATGTATCTATTACATACTTTTTTGTGGTGAGAGCACTTAAAATCTATTTTCAAAAATACATAGTTATTAACTATAGTTACCATGTACAATAGATTTATTGAATTTATTAGTTCAAGAAATTTAAATTTTGTATCCTTTGACCAACATCTCTCAATCCTCATCCCAGCCCTGAATAATCACTCTTATATTGTCTGCTTCAATTACTTCTACTGCTTTAGATTCCACATACAAGTGGGATCATATAATATTTGAATATCTGTGCTTGGCTAGTTTCACTTAACATAATGTCTTCCAGGTTTATCCATAATTTTCAAACTATGAAATTTTACAGTTGGCTGACATTGATTTGTTTCCATATATCTAATAAAACAAACTTAAAAATTTTGTTACCAAAATATAATTATGTCATGGAAGTAAACATAAAAGCAAAACAAAAAATCAAAATAAAACAAATTTAAAAAATTAAACAGTACTTTCTGTGGAAATTTTGAGGGAAAAAAAAGGGGGTGCCCATGCCTTTCAATCTACTTACTGGGGTAATGTATACTATTGGATCAGATTCACTTTGAAGAAAAGGATCCTGAATCCCTACAACTGAGGGAGATTAAATTAAAGACACAAACTATTGAAAAGATCAGTGTTTCTCTCTAGCTCTACATTTTTATTTTTTGAAATGATGAAAAGGCCACATAAAAGTAGCATAATGTTTTAATACATTACCATCAATTAATATTTTTCTTCATTACTGACATGGCTCTTTCCATGCAGAAATCACATTTATAAGTATAATGTTTAATATATAGTCCTTTAAAATAAACTCTACTTTGTTACAATGTTTAATATGTAGTCCTTTAAAATAAACTCTACCTTGTATTTCTTTGATTGCCTTTTGAAAAATATATTTGCTGACAAAGCCTACCAAAGATTGATAATAGACTACAGGAAAATAAATTGACTATGCATTTGCTCATGGTTGCAATTTTAAGCTTAATCCAAAGAATAATTCAATTTCAAATGTTCTCATTTCAGGATTTGAGCTCATTCTGTGTGCCATACATAAATTTCCCTAATCATATTTGTGTGGCCATATATACTTCTATTATTTCTGAAAAATTGCAAGTAGAAATATGCTTCTATAAGAAATTTAATTAATTTATATCTTTCAATGGAAAATAAAAGAGAAACAATTGTCTTAGGTGTAGGAATACAGAAAACTTTTTTTCTATAATCATATCATATAAGGGTTATAAATAATCCCTAAATATAATTTTAAAGTCTTTTTTAGACAAAATTTTAGGTTCCTTGAAAATTAAGTGAAAAGCATTAGTGTAATAGTACTAGATTTCAGCATGTTCTTTCATTCATGGCTGTCTTTCCTGACAATTTCAGTAAAATTTCTCCCCAGTTTCAAGAATGTGGTATTTACTGGTTGCCAGTGGAGGATGGGCAGGCTCAGGAAGTGTCTCAAGGTGAAATTTGCTCTCCTCCATAGTTGTACATTTAAGGCAAATGTCTTAGCACAAATCACTCCTGTTTATTTATACTACTAGATTATGCAAGCATGTACAAATAGCCATACATACGTAAAATGCAATACAAAATGGATCAGTCATACATTTTTTAATGATTTCAAATTTCATGATCTGCTCAAATGGCAGACCTGTTCACATATGAGATAGGGTTGAGGCTAATATGAGAGAAATAACTGAGAAAAAAGAAGATAAGGTATATGGGCAAACATGGGAGGTCTGAAAAGACTAAAAAGGCTGTAATGAAGAGGCCTATGCCAGATGCAAAAAAGCAGAAGAAAGCAGAAGCAGATAAAATGTTTTTGAAAAATAGTAGATCCTGGGAGGTGTCATGGCTCACACCTGTAATCCCAGCACTTTGGGAGGATGAGGCAGGAGGATTGCTGGAGCCTAAGAGTTTTGAGAGTAGCTTGAATAACATAGTGAGACCCCATATCTACAAAAAGAGAAAAATAGACCAACATGGTGGCACATGCATGCCTATAGTTGCCAACTACTCTGGAGGCTGAGGTGAGAAGTTTGCTAGAGCCTAGGAGGTTGAGACTGTAGTAACCCTTGATCTCACCACATTCCAGCCTGGGCAACAGAGCAAGATCCTGTCTCCAAAAAATAGTGGATTTCAGCATTCAATTTCATTCATTTTATTTATGAGTATGCCTACCAGAAATATGTACATATACATGTACACACACAAATAGACATGTATTTCAGAAATATAAATATACTAACACATCACTATTACTCATTACAGGAGACAGAAGACACTAGTGCTTTGTGAATTTCTGAATATTTTGTGGGAGTTGAAAATCTTCACATGACAGATTATCTATTATAATCTATATTGCCCTATACATTATTATTCACAGTGTTCAGGGAACATCTGTCATGCAGATGGCTTTGCTCTGTATCCTTTAACATGTCAACAAGTCTCAGAAATGCAAATTTGTTTTTTTTCTGAAGGACATTCTATCCATGGAATGATGATCAGCTTGGGCAGCTTCCTGAAGGTATCACTTCCTTGTTTAGTTCATGTCTGTGTCCAGAAATGATTTTATACAGTTGTTGGGAATACATAAAATATATAAATAAATGCAAATGAATGCAAATGTAATAGTTAAAGAAAATCACAAACAAGAAATTCAAATATTTCAAGAAGACACCAATAGTAAGAGAAATTAGAATGTGATTGTAAAAGAAAAGTAGATTTTTTTTAAGCCAAACCAAGAATGGCAGTGATACAAAAAGAGAACATTTGTCCTCACTAACCTTATTTGCAACATTTCCCCATAGAATCATTATATTCACTGTTTCATATAAATGGAGTCGATCTCAATTTTTGCAGTAGTTATATTCTATAAAGTCCCTATGAACACTGAATTAGTGAATACTGAATCATTGTTCCTAGAGGAAATACAGGGTTTGGCTCCTGCCAGCCTCTGTTTACAACTAATTTTGCAGTTTCGTGCAATACGGTCTTCAACTGTATGAATATCTCTCACTTTATCTAGATACTCTATTGTTCATGAACATTTATTTCTAATTTCGGGCTATTAAGAACACAGCATTAGAAATTCAAAAGGAAATTTGGATTGATATAAACAAAAGAAGAAGAAAGATAAATTAGACAAACAATAAAATATTAACTATAGTGTTTGTTGTTGCTGTCTTTTAACTTCTTAGGAAATAAAATTCCAAACATATATAATGGTGGCTACCCATCAACCGACTTCAACAATTATTAGCAATGAAAAAAATTGGTTTCATCCATATTCAACACCCTATGGCTAATATTATTTTAAAGCAAATCCTAGACATGATATAATTTCATCTGTAAACATTTTAGTATTTATATTGAAAGGATATAGACTAATATTACAACACACACTTAGTGAAATATAACACAGATACAAAAAATAAACAGATTATAATTATTTACCTCTGTGGATTTTCAAAAGAAAACACCTAAGTGTTAGCACAAACAACATCAAGCATGAAGCTATTTTCAGGTTTTTCAGAAGACAAACTCTCCCAGTCACTAAATCCTCTTACAAAGGGTAGCTTGATGATTAATATGGCTGTTAGTCTTGCTTGTTTTGAACATTAGTATACATGGAATATTACAGCATGTATACTTTTCATATGAGGCTTATTTTTTCAACATTATGTTTGTGATTCATCTACACTGTTACCTTAGTAGTATAGTATTCAACTGTATGAATATTTATTGTTTGTTAGATAAGCTTCATTCAAGTGGTAAATGTTCACAAATCAAAAAAGATAACATGAATAATATGCCTTTAAACAGAAGAAAACATGAAGCAAGGCTGTCACGACACATGAACCAGAGGATTTTCATCATCTCATTAATATACAACCTGAATGAAGCTTATCTAACAAATGTAATTTCTCCACAAGTTACATCATAGACTTCTTGTGCTTAGGAAAGCCAGATAGCACATCAGCACTATATTTAGGGGCTATGTTAAATAGGAAAATCACTGACAAAAAACCTAAAAATGTTAAATGCATGGAGCTAAACTGACCGAGAAAATATTTGTTTGCAATATGAAAGATGTAATAAGGTGGCAGACTATAACCACATTTGGCCCCTGATGGAAACGTGAGCATGGGGTGCCAAATTGTTCATCACTCTGAGAAGGTCTATGAACAATCACAAAAACACTGCAAGTATTGATTTTGCAGTTACAAATACATTTTAGCAAGTAGGATAATTTGCAAGAAAGGAATCCATGCATAATGAGGATTGGTTATGTTTAACAGAAAATACTGGTAATTCATTTGTAGTGTGGCTGAGAGACCCAATCAACCAGAAATTGTAAGACTGAAGCTTGAGTCTTTTCTTCCTCTGTTCAGCTTTGTGATTCATTATTTTTCACATAGATCCTTTGACGGGCGGATCACGAGGTCAGGAGATCGAGACCATCCTGGCTAACACGGTGAAACCCCGTCTCTACTAAAAAATACAAAAAACTAGCCGGGCGAGGTGGCAGGCGCCTGTAGTCCCAGCTACTCGGGAGGCTGAGGCAGGAGAATGGCGTGAACCCGGGAGGCGGAGCTTGCAGTGAGCTGAGATCCGGCCACCGCACTCCAGCCTGGGTGACAGAGCGAGACTCCGTCTCAAAAAAAAAAAAAAAAAAAAAAAAGTCAATTTCCTTCCAGTGAATCTTAAAGTCAGATTAAAGTTCTCTTCAGAGAAACTTTAAATCATATTTTTATTGTTTATTAAAGAACTAAATACATGGAAAGATACCGTACATAAATAATTCACAGATTCAATAAGGTGATGATATCCATGGTTCCCAAATGTATCTATAAATGTGGAAATTTTTCAGCTGATCCTCAAATTTACATGAAAATGCATAGGGACCAGAATAGAAAAGATGATTCTAAAGAATAACTAAGTGGAAGATGTATACTACCAGATTTCAAGACTTTATCATAAAGTTATAGAAAAATAAATAGTTTGGGATTGACTTGGGAATAAACAAGCATGCTAATGTTATCTTCTTCAGAAACAACCCCCACAGATAGAGTCAACTGATTCATCAAAACAAATAAAAGAATTTCAGTGCAGTAGGAATGTAATGGCCTTTTCAATAAATGGTGCTGGGTCAATTAGATATCTATACCAAAAAAAAAAAAAAAAAATCAATGTTTATTCCTACTTTATAACATACATAAAAGTGAATTCCAGGCTGGGCACAGTGGCTCATGTCTCCAATCCTAGCACTTTGGGAGGCGAAGTCGGGGGAATCATGAGGTCAGAAGTTCGAGACCAGTCTGGACAACATGGTGAAACCCCGTCTCTAATAAAAATAAAAAAATTAGCCAGGTGTGGTGGCGTGTGCCTGTAATCCCAGCTACTGGAGAGGCTGAGGCAGGAAATCACTTGAACCCAGGAGGCAGAGTTTGCAGTGAGCTGAGATTGCACTACCGCACTGCAGCCTGGGCAACAGAGCAAGACTCTGTCTCAAAAACAAACAAACAAACAAACAAACAAAACAAAAAAACTAAATTTCAGTAGACCATAACTGAAAATGCAAAGTATAAGAAAGTTTCTAGAAGAAAACATAAGATAATATGTGATTTATTAATACATTACAATCAGTAAAGATTTATTTAATACGACATGCAGAACATAAGCCATGAAACAAATTTACTCATTGCAATACATTAAAAATAAGAATTTGTGAAAATGCAGGCTGCACAATCAGTAGAGATATTTGCAAGATGTCTATCAATAAAGAACTCACATGCAGAATATATAAACAACTCATAATTCAGTCAGATAATAACAGATACTTTAACAAAAATTTATTTAAAAAGAGCATATCCAATGAACATGTAAAATAATAACACATAAAAATTGCTCATTTATAATAGACCTCAGAAAATCCCAATTAAAATATCAAAGTACTATTACTATATGTCCATCATGCCACAAATTAATAATCATTAAAATATCATTTTGTCCAGAAGGTGGAACAACTGGAACTCTTATACTATAGGTAGGAGTCAATTTAATCACTAGATAGATAAATTCTTTGGCAATATTTACTACTCTGAATCAATACATACACCGCACCACAATTCAGAATTTCTTCTTAGAATTCTTTTGTGTTACCGATAGCAATACACACCTATTTGTGCCAAAATGTCATGTATAGGAATGCACCTAGCTGCTGTGTTCCTCTTTTATTTTCTTCTTCTTTTTTTTTTTTTTTTTTTTTAAAGACAGAGTTTCGCTCTTGTCACCCAGGCTGCAGTGCAGCCGCACAATTTGGGCTCATTGCAACTTTTGCCTCCCGAATTCAGGAGATTCTCCTGCCTCAGCCTCTCAAATAGCAGGGATTATAGGTGCCTGCCATCAAGCCTTGCTAATTTTTATATTTTAGTAGAGACGGGGTTTCACCATGTTGGCCAGGCTGGTCTCGAGCGCCTGACCTCAGGTGATCCACCAGACTCGGCCTCTCAAAGTGCTGGGATTACAGGTGCCAACCACCATGCCTGGCCGATGCTGTGTTCTTAATAGACCCAAATTAGAAATAATCAAAATGTTTATTAACAATAGAGTATCTCAATAAAGTGAGGGACATTTATACAGTTAAATACTATATTGCTGAGATAACAGTGTAGATGAATCACAAACATAATGTTGAAAAAAATAAGGATTACATTAAAATAATACATGCTGTACTATTCCATTTATACTAGTGTTCAAAACCAGCAAAACTAATACCTGTATTAGTCATCAAGGAACGCTTTGTAAGAGGATTTAGTGACTTGGAAATGCGGTCTTCTGAACACCTGAAAAACAATTCCATTCTTGATGTTGTTTGTGGTTACACTTAGGTGTTTACTTTTGAAAACCCACTGAGGTAAATAATTATGATCTGTTCATTTTTTGTATCTGTGTTATATTTCACTAAGTGTAAATTTGAGTATTAGTATCATTTAAATATAAATATTTACATATAAGATGTTTACACATTAAATCATACGCTGTCTATAGTTTTCTTTAACATAACCTTAGCTAGGGGGTGGTGAATATGAATAAAACCAATTTGTTCACTGGAAATAATTACTGAAGCTGAGTGATGGGTATCTACCACTGTATATGTTTGGAATTTTATTTCCTAAATAGTTATTCAGACAGAAATAACAAAACACTAGAGATAATATTTTATTGTTTGTCTAATATCTCTCCTTGAATTTCTAATGTAAATATGTGAAGATTAAATATAAAATATATGTGTAATGTTTAGCAGAATGTCTGATATAGTTCATATCAAATATTTGGTACATGTAAAAGTATAGTGCTGGTGTTGGTATTTTTATTTCCAGAGGCTATCAAAGTAATTTTTTTGTAATTGGTCTAGATTTTTGCAAGCAAAATCAGTGGATATAAAAACAGTGAGTTTGAGAATTTTTTTCAAAAAAACGTTTTCTTGCTTTAGCAGTAGATAGCAATAGAAACAGATTTTTTTTTAAGTAAAAAGTATGTTGTTGAATCAGTGAGGTGCAACATCACTGAATGTGACATTGCCCACTTGCTACAAAACAAATGTAATAATATATGAAAAAATATATAATAACAAATTAATAAAAATAGATTTTACTTCACATACTGCAAAGTATAAAAATAATTCTAAGGATTAATATTCCAGTATAACATGAACAGTAAATTGATTTCATGGTAGAGGAATATATGTGAGAACATTGTCTTTGAAACAGTCTGACTTTGCATTACGGACACTAGTAAAGAAAAGTAAAATTGGGGGGGGCGGAGCAAGATGGCCGAATAGGAGCAGCTCCAGTCTCCAACTCCCAGCACGAGCGACACAGAAGACCGTTGATTTCTGCATTTTCAAATGAGGTACTAGGTTCATCTCACTGGGGAGTGCCGGACGATCGGTGCTGGTCAGCTGCTGCAGCCCGACCAGCGAGAGCTGAAGCAGGGCGAGGCATTGCCTCACCTGGGAAGCGCAAGGGGGAAGGGAGTCCCTTTTCCTAGCCAGGGGAACTGAGACACACAACACCTGGAAAATCGGGTAACTCCCACCCCAAAACTGCGCTTTAAGCAAACAGGCACACCAGGAGATCATATCCCACACCTGGCCGGGAGGGTCCCACACCCACGGAGCCTCCCTCATTGCTAGCACAGCAGTCTGTGATCTACCGGCAAGGCAGCAGCGAGGCTGGGGGAGGGGCGCCCGCCATTGCTGAGGCTTAAGTAGGTAAACAAAGCTGCTGGGAAGCTCGAACTGGGTGGAGCTCACAGCAGCTCAAGGAAACCTGCCTGTCTCTGTAGACTCCACCTCTGGGGACAGGACACAGTAAACTAAACAAACGCAGCAGACACCTCTGCAGACACAAACGACTCTGTCTGACAGCTTTGAAGAGAGCAGTGGATCTCCCAACACGGAGGTTGAGATCTGAGAAGGGACAGACTCCCTGCTCAAGTGGGTCCCTGACCCCTGAGTAGCCTAACTGGGAGACATCCCCCACTAGGAGCAGTCTGACACCCCACACCTCACAGGGAGGAGTACACCCCTGAGAGGAAGTTTCCAAAGCAAGAATCAGACAGGTACACTCGCTGTTCAGAAATACTCTATCTTCTGCAGCCTCTACTGCTGATACCCAGGCAAACAGGGTCTGGAGTGGACCTCAAGCAATCTCCAACAGACCTACAGCTGAGGGTCCTGACTGTTAGAAGGAAAACTATCAAACAGGAAGGACACCTACACCAAAACCCCATCAGTACATCACCATCATCAAAGACCAGAGGCAGATAAAACCACAAAGATGGGGAAAAAGCAGGGCAGAAAAGCTGGAAATTCAAAAAATAAGAGTGCATCTCCCCCGGCAAAGGAGCGCAGCTCATCGCCAGCAACGGATCAAAGCTGGACGGAGAATGACTTTGACGAGATGAGAGAAGAAGGCTTCAGTCCATCAAATTTCTCAGAGCTAAAGGAGGAATTACGTACCCAGTGCAAAGAAACTAAAAATCTTGAAAAAAAAGTGGAAGAATTGATGGCTAGAGTAATTAATGCAGAGAAGGTCCTAAACGAAATGAAAGAGATGAAAACCATGACATGAGAAATACGTGACAAATGCACAAGCTTCAGTAACTGACTCGATCAACTGGAAGAAAGAGTATCAGCGATTGAGGATCAAATGAATGAAATGAAGCGAGAAGAGAAACCAAAAGAAAAAAGAAGAAAAAGAAATGAACAAAGCCTGCAAGAAGTATGGGATTATGTAAAAAGACCAAATCTACGTCTGATTGGGGTGCCTGAAAGTGAGGGGGAAAATGGAACCAAGTTGGAAAACACTCTTCAGGATATCATCCAGGAGAACTTCCCCAACCTAGTAGGGCAGGCCAACATTCAAATCCAGGAAATACAGAGAACGCCACAAAGATACTCCTCGAGAAGAGCAACTCCAAGACACAAAATTGCCAGATTCACCAAAGTTTAAATGAAGGAAAAAATCTTAAGAGCAGCCAGAGAGAAAGGTCAGGTTACCCACAAAGGGAAGCCCATCAGACTAACAGCAGATCTCTCGGCAGAAACTCTACAAGCCAGAAGAGAGTGGGGGCCAATATTCAACATTCTTAAAGAAAAGAATTTTCAACCCAGAATTTCATATCCAGCCAAACTAAGTTTCATAAGTGAAGGAGAAATAAAATCCTTTACAGATAAGCAAATGCTTAGAGATTTTGTCAGCACTAGGCCTGCCTTACAAGAGACCCTGAAGGAAGCACTCAACATGGAAAGGAACAACCGGTACCAGCCATTGCAAAAACATGCCAAAATGTAAAGACCATCGAGGCTAGGAAGAAACTGCATCAACTTAGACTCCCATACAATAATAATGGGAGACTTCAACACTCCACTGTCAACATTAGACAGATCAACGAGACAGAAAGTTAACAAGGATATCCAGGAATTGAACTCATCTCTGCAGCAAGCAGACCTAATAGACCTAATAGACATCTATAGAACTCTCCACCCCAAATCAACAGAATATACATTCTTCTCAGCACCACATCGTACTTACTCCAAAATCGACCACGTAATTGGAAGTAAAGCACTCCTCAGCAAATGTACAAGAACAGAAATTATAACAAACTGTCTCTCAGACCACAGTGCAATCAAACTAGAACTCAGGACTAAGAAACTCAATCAAAACCGCTCAACTACATGGAAACTGAACAACCTGCTCCTGAATGACTACTGGGTACATAACGAAATGAAGGCAGAAATAAAGATGTTCTTTGAAACCAATGAGAACAAAGATACAACATACCAGAATCTCTGGGACACATTTAAAGCAGTGTGTAGAGGGAAATTTATAGCACTAAATGCCCACAAGAGAAAGCAGGAAAGATCTAAAATTGACACTCTAACATCACAATTAAAAGAACTAGAGAAGCAAGAGCAAACACATTCGAAAGCTAGCAGAAGGCAAGAAATAACTAAGATCAGAGCAGAACTGAAGGAGATAGAGACACAAAACACCCTCCAAAAAATCAATGAATCCAGGAGTTGGTTTTTTGAAAAGATCAACAAAATTGACAGACTACTAGCCAGACTAATAAAGAAGAAAAGAGAGAAGAATCAAATCAACGCAATTAAAAATGATAAAGGGGATATCACCACCAACCCCACAGAAATACAAACTACCATCAGAGAATACTATAAACACCTCTACGCAAATAAACTGGAAAATCTAGAAGAAATGGAAATTTCCTGGACACTTACACTCTTCCAAGACTAAACCAGGAAGAAGTTGAATCCCTGAATAGACCAATAGCAGGCTCTGAAATTGAGGCAATAATTAATAGCCTACCAACGAAAAAAAGTCCAGGACCAGATGGATTCACAGCTGAATTCTACCAGAGGTACAAGGAGGAGTTGGTACCATTCCTTCTGAAACTATTCCAATCAATAGAAAAAGAGGGAATCCTCCCTAACTCATTTTATGAGGCCAACATCATCCTGATACCAAAGCCTGGCAGAGACACAACCAAAAAAGAGAATTTTAGACCAATATCCCTGATGAACATCGATGCAAAAATCCTCAGTAAAATACTGGCAAACCGGATTCAGCAACACATCAAAAAGCTTATCCACCATGATCAAGTGGGCTTCATCCCTGGGATGCAAGGCTGGTTCAACATTCGCAAATCAATAAACATAATCCAGCATATAAACAGAACCAAAGACAAGAACCACATGATTATCTCAATTGATGCAGAAAAGGCTTTTGACAAAATTCAACAGCCCTTCATGCTAAAAACGCTCAATAAATTCGGTATTGATGGAACGTACCTCAAAATAATAAGAGCTATTTATGACAAACCCACAGCCAATATCATACTGAATGGGCAAAAACTGGAAAAATTCCCTTTGAAAACTGGCACAAGACAGGGATGCCCTCTCTCACCACTCCTATTCAACATAGTGTTGGAAGTTCTGGCTAGGGCAATCAGGCAAGAGAAAGAAATCAAGGGTATTCAGTTAGGAAAAGAAGAAGTCAAATTGTCCCTGTTTGCAGATGACATGATTGTATATTTAGAAAACCCCATTGTCTCAGCCCAAAATCTCCTTAAGCTGATAAGCAACTTCAGGAAAGTTTCAGGATACAAAATTAATGTGCAAAAATCACAAGCATTCTTATACACCTGTAACAGACAAACAGAGAGCCAAATCAGGAATGAACTTCCATTCACAATTGCTTCAAAGAGAATAAAATACCTAGGAATCCAACTTACAAGGGATATGAAGGACCTCTTCAAGGAGAACTACAAACCACTGCTCAGTGAAATAAAAGAGGACACAAACAAATGGAAGAACATACCATGCTCATGGATAGGAAGAATCAATATCGTGAAAATGGCCATACTGCCCAAGGTAATTTATAGATTCAATGCCATCCCCATCAAGCTACCAATGAGTTTCTTCACAGAATTGGAAAAAACTGCTTTAAAGTTCATATGGAACCAAAAAAGAGCCCGCATCTCCAAGACAATCCTAAGTCAAAAGAACAAAGCTGGAGGCATCACGCTACCTGACTTCAAACTATACTACAAGGCTACAGTAACCAAAACAGCATGGTACTGGTACCAAAACAGAGATATAGACCAATGGAACAGAACAGAGTCCTCAGAAATAATACCACACATCTACAGCCATCTGATCTTTGACAAACCTGAGAGAAACAAGAAATGGGGAAAGGATTCCCTATTTAATAAATGGTGCTGGGAAAATTGGCTAGCCATAAGTAGAAAGCTGAAACTGGATCCTTTCCTTACTCCTTACACGAAAATTAATTCAAGTGGATTAGAGACTTAAATGTTAGACCTAATACCATAAAAATCCTAGAGGAAAACCTAGGTAGTACCATTCAGGACATAGGCATGGGCAAAGACTTCATGTCTAAAACACCAAAAGCAACGGCAGCAAAAGCCAAAATTGACAAATGAGATCTCATTAAACTAAAGAGCTTCTGCACAGCAAAAGAAACTACCATCAGAGTGAACAGGCAACTACAGAATGGGAGAAAATTTTTGCAATCTACTCATCTGACAAAGGGCTAATATCCAGAACCTACAAAGAACTCAAACAAATTTACAAGAAAAAAACAAACAACCCCATCAAAAAGTGGGCAAAGGATATGAACAGACATTTCTCAAAAGAAGACATTCATACAGCCAACAGACACATGAAAAAATGCTCATCATCACTGGCCATCAGAGAAATGCAAATCAAAACCACAATGAGATACCATCTCACACCAGTTAGAATGGCAATCATTAAAAAGTCAGGAAACAACAGGGGCTGGAGAGGATGTGGAGAAATAGGAACACTTTTACACTGTTGGTGGGATTGTAAACTAGTTCAACCATTATGGAAAACAGTATGGCGATTCCTCAAGGATCTAGAACTAGATGTACCATATGACCCAGCCATCCCATTACTGGGTATATACCCAAAGGATTATAAATTATGCTGCTATAAAGACACATGCACACGTATGTTTATTGCGGCACTATTCACAATAGCAAAGACTTGGAATCAACCCAAATGTCCATCAGTGACAGATTGGATTAAGAAAATGTGGCACATATACACCATGGAATACTATGCAGCCATAAAAAAGGATGAGTTTGAGTCCTTTGTAGGGACTTGGATGCAGCTGGAATCCATCATTCTTAGCAAACTATCACAAGAACAGAAAACCAAACACCGCATGTTCTCACTCATAGGTGGGAACTGAACAATGAGATCACTCGGACTCAGGAAGGGGAACATCACACACCGGGGCCTATCATGGGGAGGGGGGAGGGGGGAGGGGGGAGGGGGGAGGGATTGCATTGGGAGTTATACCTGATGTAAATGACGAGTTGATGGGTGCAGCACAGCAACATGGCACAAGTATACATATGTAACAAACCTGCACGTTATGCACACGTACCCTACAACTTAAAGTATAATAATAATAAATTAAAAAAAAAAAAAGAAAAAGAAAAGTAAAATTGGGCAAGATAACACATTTCAGTAATTAAACATGGGATATGTTGTTGGTAATAAATTGAATTAAATTTATCTTGATTGCATTTTCTTCACAATTAATATTTGAAACAATGTATATGCCTACCAACAATTTTAAAGGAGTTTTAGATAGAAAGATTGAGAGATAGATAGATAATAGGTCCGGATGCGGTGGCTAACGCTTGTAATCCCAACAATTTGGGAGGCTGAACTGGGTGGATTACTTGAGGTCAGGAGTTTGAGCCCAGCTTGGTCAACATGGTGAAATCCTGTCTCTACTAAAAATACAAAAATTAACCAGGCATGGTGGTGCACACCTGTAGTCCCAGCTACTCAGGAGGCTGAGGGAGGAGAATCCCTTGAATACAGGAGTTGGGGTTGCAGTGAGCTGAGATGGTGGCACTGCACTCCAGCCCAGGGCAGAGAACAAGACTCTGTCTCAATTAAAAAAAAAAAGATAGACAGATAATAGGTGGTTATATGTGTATTATATTCAGATCTTTTTTTGTGCTGTTATAAAACTGTGAACACAGAGACGTACCTTATGTTTCATAGATAATTCTTAAATGCTATATCTCAAAATCACAACCACCTTATTATCATTACAAAAACCAAATGAAAGACATGGCAGAAAGCACACACCTAAATGGGCAGGTAGCATTGAAATGTATGCAAAAACAGAGTGTTAGTAGTGAACTGAAATAAATTAAAAAGTTCCCTCTTGACAGCCTGCTATTTGCATCCAAAAGCTCTTTAAAGACAGATCATATTTTTTTTCTTTTTAAAAAATATTTCATAGTGTCAATTGTACAAACTTGTCCATCAGTAGAAACTCAATTAATTATTCTTATTTATATATAGTATGTATGCCGATGAGACTGAAACTTTTCACAATTTTCTCACATTTTAATATACTAAATCCTCCATGAGGCCTCTCTACTGGAACACTGTTTCCACATCCTCATCCTCTGTCTGCCTGTTTCTGGTACCTCGGACAATCTCATTTTTAGAAGCGATTTCTACTCATTCATTACGCTGTTCAATTCCAATAGGATGGTCAGAGGTTCTGGCAGCTCGTTGTCAAAAAACCCTGCCCACCTTTTCTTACTTCCATGAAGAAAAATATGTAGATTTCACTGTGAAGTCTAGTTCTTCCCATGCTCTTGCTAGCTTTCCTACAAGAACATTTTCTACAGAATGCCCACGAATAAACTATAACCATAATAGGACCCAACACAGCATGTACATGCAAGTAGAATAACTTTATATTCACCAAACTGATGGTATTCTGTTCACTTGGAATAAAATATTGTGAAGGATATGCGGTAGAAAGTCCTCCACAAATCATAATATTGTATTGTGTTTGGTGATTAGAAAATTCACTGGCATCAATATCATTGTATTGGTAGATAACAATGATTTTCTGTTTCATATTTTCTGGAGTCTCATGTGTCATATCAACATAGAAACAAAAAGTTTAGTAAAATATAAAATACTAAAAAATAATTTCTGAATACCTAAAATAGTTTACACATATATTCCAAACCAATGTCTTCTGATAGATTCTAATGGCTTTAATGATTAAACAGAAACCACATGAGAGTCCTAAGAGGCGAAAACATATATTTTTACGTAATAAATACAACTTAAATAATACCTCTTCAACTGGAAGACAATTGGTACAAAAGGATATTATCCAATTTGGAAACTTGCTCCAAAAAAGAGCCACCCTAGAGGAATAATTTAAAATACAATTGATGAGATTTTACTTTCTCCCATGCTTCCTCAAGAATCCAAGCTTTCTGTTTTCTCCTATCCAGAAAAAAATAGAGAATATCTGAAGGATATTGAATTTTAGGTAAGCTAAAACAGAATTAATCACTACAGTTATTTATCATATAATGATGATTTGATGAAAGAAATGCTACTGGGGTGACAGGTGCTCTAGTTCTACTAATAGACATTAACAAAAGAGAAGCATTATCTTTAGTGGTGCAAGATTACATATTAGTCTATGTTAAAACACTACATGTTTATTTTTCAATTGTTAATATCATTGATCTGATTTATGATATTAGGCAGTCACTTCATGTTAATTAATCTCTTAGAAAACCCAATCAAGATAAGGCAACATTTTGTACAAATTATCATTACTAGTGAAACTGAAGGAATCTTCCACGTTTAATCAACAATGAGAACTAGGATTAATTCTTTAATTTTCTCTTCAGATAAAATAATGTTATAGATTCATTCTTGCAAGTAATCCCTGCCTTGGAAATATGCTTTAGGAGTAGGAAACAAATTTGTAACCAAAGGTTCTCCACACATGAGATCCAGAGTTGATTTTGTAAGCAGGCAGTAGTACGTGCAACATTATTGAAAAATTCAACATTTTCTGACAATTACGAAATTACAATGTTTCTTAATCTGTGATTACTTATTGAGAGTATATCCTTTGCCAAATCATTGTTTCTGTGACCACGATATTGGCCTTACTTTAACTAGTAAATATGACATATGTTTTATTCAACATTTTTCCAAATCAACTATCCCTTTGAAGTCCATCTTAAAACTTTCCAGAATTGATAAAAAAGTACATATTCTTGAATTCAAATACAGTGCAAGTTATCTTGTAATGCTTTATTAACATTAAAGAAAACATAAGAAAAGAGCTATAGCCCTTTTTGGCTAGTTAACATTAATTTATGAAGGTGCAATTTATATTAAACAAAATGCAGAGATCTTAAATATTCAGTATGATGAGTTTTGACAGTTTCATGAACCCATGTAATGAGCACCTAAACAAAAAATAGAACATTTTTATCACACTGTAAAATTTCCTAATATCCCTGTACAGACTATCTTGTCAGATGCAGCTGCTTTTGACTCCAATTAAAATTGACTGTTCTTGGACCTCAGTAGAGTGTGTGCCCTTTCTTGCCTGGCCTCTTTTGCTCAACTTAATGTTTTTGTTTGTTTGTCCTTAGATCCATGTATTTTATTCTGTTTCACTAATGTTTTTCAGATTCCCTTTAACATAATAGTTTTCATACCTGTGTAAAAATCTTGATTCCATTTTTATCATAAAGACTAGATGATTAATATTGAGTTACTTTCTGTGAATAAATAATAGCCAAATTCATGTACATAAGTGTATTTAAAATAAGAAAGAAAATTATTACTGTTATAGAGAATGATAAGTAGCTTTAATTATCTTTACTAAAAACTGAAGAGGAATTAAGCTTAAGTTGAATATACATATGAGCTTATTTATTCATTTGTTTATTTTTGAGTTGATGAGTTTCGCTCTTGTTGACTAGGCTGGAGTACAATGGCACAATCTCGGCTCACCGCAACCTCCACCTCCTGTGTTCAAGCGATTCTCCTGCCTCAGCCTCCTAAGTAACTGAGATTACAGACATGTGCCACCACACCTGGCTAATTTTGTGTTTTTAGTAAAGATGGGGTTTCTCCATGTTGGTCAGGCTGGTCTCAAACTCCCGACCTCAGGCGATCCGCCTGCCTCGGCCTTCCAAAGTGCTGGGATTACAGGCATAAGCCACCATACCCAGTCCATATCAAATTAGAAGTTGTTGAATATTTGAATATTGAATGCTGTAAAACAATTAAAAAATTGATTTCCACTTACATGCTTAAAGTAAAAAGAAATATATTAATATGTGCTTCTTTCACTTCCTTTAATCTCCTTCTCTCTTTCTCTCTTTTACTTGTTTCCTGATTCTCAGAGAGAATGTGCCCATTCTATAGAAGAGAAAAATGGGGACAAGTGAGAGGAACTAGGACTTAGTCTTATTTCTTTCCTTAAGTGCTTTTCTGTGCTATAGATTAAGGGCCAGTACTGTTGATATTCAAAGAAATTCCATAAATGGGGATGCTTCTGAAGGTCCAGTGGTTTTTATTCCTTGAACAGTTGAAGATATCAAGTTTTGAACTCCATGATCCATGTTTCTAAACAATAATTTGTTTTATATTTAAAATCACTTAATTATATCTAGAAATTGTAAACAAAACACACAAAATATGTAAAAAAGGATATTCAACTTTATATGGAATCTCAGTGTTATGCTTCTCATGAATACCATCTGTGCTTTTAGATCTACCAGAATAATTCTGATAAAAACAGATGTTCAAAATACATGTATTAAATGGAAGGAGATGATATAACTAAAACGAAATGTAAAAGAATAGCATAAAACTATGAGAAATGGATTTGGAAAGTGAAAACTCAAATAAGATAGATTCAGAGGTAATGTTAATTTCACCACAAAGCTGAAGTCTCGACAATGTTCCACTAATTACTGCCTGTTTACAAGTGTATCTCTGCACTTCATGCGTGGAGAAACTCTTGGTTTTCAAATCTGTCACTATTTCCAAAGTATATTCCAAAACAGGAGGATTGAAAAAAAAAAAAAAAGGCCAAAACCTGCACTAAGCATTTTAAAAGTATCACCTCCTTTAACCCCCAGTACAAGTTTATATTGTTATTTATTTTGTTAACATACTTATTTTATGGCTATGAAATTATAGGCTTAGAAAGCTTCTGCCTGATGTCATTATTCTAATACTTGGTGAATAGTCTGAAACGATATAATTTAGATTATGTATCTCATTAAAGATAAATTATTTTGGATCCTAAAGAAAAATATTTTGGGTTATTTTACAGAAGGAGAAATAAATTCAACTTAATTGTAAATATCTCAAATAATATATTTCACAGTATCCTATTTAAAAGCATTCACTCTTAAGAACTCTGCAACATATTATTTGAGAAATTTTAGAATTCACTATTAATGAACTTCTGAAAAAAATGAGAAATAAAAAGTGAAACAAATAAAACATGGCACATAATAGAATCCAAGATTCACAGATAATCTGAAACCATATAATTTAGATTATATATTCCATTAAAGATAAATTATTTGGGGCCCTAAGAAAAATATTTTGGGTTATTTTACAAAAGGAGACATAAAATCAAATTAACCAGCACCTGCATTTTAGGAAACTCTTCTTCACATAATTATTACTATCAGAAAATAACTGGTTCTCAGCAAGCAAATTATTTAATAAATTTCCAAATTCACCATGATTTTAGTGTGCAAATTTTTACATTAGTAATGAAATCTCTATTGCTAGAACATTACCTAAACCCCTGAAAAGCATTCAATAAGTGCTCAAGGAGCAAACAGAAGAAGAAATGTAGCCAACCACAGTAATTTACATTTTCCTCAATGACATTTCAAAAAATAATATTTCAACAATCACTAATAAAAACGGTAGGTAAAAGTTTAATGAGAAACAGGATAGTTACAGTCTTAACGTAGTTCCCCACAATATAGCTTTAATACTTACTAATTATTAAGTACAAAATAACTGGTAAATATAGTGGGGAAAGCTGGAAGACACTGTTTTGTCAAAGTGATAAAAGCCATCACTAGCAGTAATGAAACAGAGACATTGTGTGTCTCTTGTGTTACATACTATGATAAAAACAGTATCATTTTTGAAACATTCACACACAAAGTCTATGAATGATGAGAAAATATCAGGTGAATTAAAATTTAGAGACATTTTATACACTCCTCTGGTCCTGAAAAATATTAAGTAATGAAAGTCAAGGAAATACTGTGGAAGTGCTAAGATTGAGACTAAAAAAAATGAAAAATAAACTTGGTTTTAGGAAATACACAATAAAGTGGTAAGGGCTTAAGAAGTTTCATATTTGCAACTTAATCTTCATTTGTATAAAATATTTATATATGACACATAGTATATATTATATATAATTATATGGTATATATGCACTTAATATATAACATACTTATATATACATATAACATATGCTATCTATTTATTATACACACACATATCTACCTCTATGTGACTATCAATTAGTAAGAGGAAAGAAATATTATCTGACCAGTGCATCTCAATACTGTCAAGGTCATCAAAAACGAAAACAAAAGCAAAAACTATCATGGTTTAGAGGAGACTGAAAAAACACAGCAACTAAAAGTTAATATGGTATTCTGTATGGGGACCTGGAAACAAACAGGATATTAGGTAAAAACTAAAACCATCTAAATAAGTTATGAATTTGAATTAATAATGTATCAATATTGTTTATTAGTTGTTACAAAACATGTACTACATTAATTTAAGAAGTTAACAATTAGGGAACTGTATATGGGACATATGAGAAGTCTATCACATCTATTAAAATATCAGTTAGATCTAAATTGTTCTAATATTATTTAAATAATGTAAAATATAGTTATAAATAGACCACTTCCATTACCATTTTCATTATAACAAAGCTCAAGACTTGAATATATCATTTAATATAAGAAAAATAATGTTTAAAGATAATATAACTTTACTTTTATTACATTTAATTTTATAAATATAATGCACATTGAACCAATTATTTGTCAATAAGATAAAGAGTGAAAGAGAGTAAACAGAGAAGAAGAGATAGATCTTCATGCTATTCTGTGCTTTCATTTGGCTAAAGTTCAGTTTTTTTGTGCCTGCTAATTGATAAAAATCATTTATATATATGTGTGTGTGTGTGTGTGTGTGTGTGTGTGTGTATTATTATTATTATTTTTTTTTTGAGATGGAGTCTTGCTCTGTCACCCAGGCTGGAGTGCAGTGGCGCGATCTTAGCTCACTGCAAGCCCCGCCTCCCAGGTTCACGACAGTCTCCTGCCTCAGCCTTCCAAGTAGCTGGGACTACAGGCACCCACCACCACATCCAGCTGATTTTTTGAATTTTTAGCAGAGATGGCGTTCCACCGTGTTAACCACGATGGTCTTGATCTCCTGACCTCGTGATCCACCACCCGCCTCGGCCTCCCAAAGTGCTGGCATTACTGGCGTGAGCCACTGCACCCGGCCATTAAAAATGTTTTTAGTCATTCCTTTAAAATTTCAAAGAAAAGCTAAAACATTTAAAAACCCATTAAAATGAAATTGCTAATTAAATCAGCATATAATAACAGGTAAGAAGAAATACTGAAACTGGTCTAATCATCCCATAGAACTGATGTTTGTGTTTTCTTCTAAATAAACCTAGAAACTGACGCTCCCAGTCCTGAAACTTGCAAAAGTTACATTTGCCTTGTCTGAGTTCCTTTCCCAGGAAACCAACCATTAGACCTCTCAGATAGTTTCAAGGAACTGGAGTTTACCAGGTCACCACATCTGGAAAATGAGATGCCAGACCCCTCACTTGTCTTGATTGTCTAACCAAGCACCTGCTTCTTATTGGCCTTCATTTCCCCTCCCTAATTCCCATTTTCCCACATATGATTACTTTTCTTCGCTGTTATATAAACCTTTCATTTTAGTCAGTCAGAGAAACGAATTTGAGGCTAATCTCCCATCTCCTTGGCTGAAGCACCTGATTAAATCCCTCTCTTCTGGCAATGCTTGTTGCCTCAGTGATTGGCTTTCTGTGTGGTGAGCAGCAGGACCTAGACCAAAGCCCTGGCATTTCAGTAATAATTACCTCTATGGTGAGCTAACTATTATGCATATAGTTGGGCAGGGTGTTCAACTTGATGGGTACCATTTCATTACCTTTAGATTTTTTTTTCATAAATTTGTGGGATTCTATTGAAAAGTTATTCAAGGTTATATACTCAGTCAATTATAACTTTTTATAACCATATAATCACATCTGCTTTTTGAGCCATTGAACTTTGATCCTACATCATCATCTTCCTATCATTCTATTCTTCATCCTATAGCTATTATTTTGTAAGTAAGGTATTTTACAGTGTCCCCTCATGATCAATTAAAGGGTATTTTATGGTTGTTAATCTCACAAAGTCTGAATAGAATAAAAATCAGAACTTGTATTGATTTGAATTGACAAATGTATCATAGGGAAAGTGCCCATCTATGAATACAATGAAGTTTAAAAGTATGTTTATTAGTCTTGCTGTTACACGGGATTTAGTATTCTTCATTTTGTTTGGTTATACCACTATGTTAACCATTTATTTTTCTTATGTCAAAAATATAACTAAAAATATAATTAGAATTGACATGACATATAGCTATTCCATAAAATAAGGTGGTAAAAACAAAGATACAGTTGTCCCTTGGTATAGGCAAATTATTAGTACCAGGATTCATTTATATACCAAAATCTACACATACTCAATTTCTTAATTCATCCCGTAAAACCCACACAGGTTTCACATCCATGAACACTGTATTTTCCATCTATGTTTGATTGAAAAAATCCACGAACAAGTGGACCCTCACAGTTAAAATTCGTGTTATCCAAGGGTCAACTGTAAAGTTAAATAAAATATTTCCTCAAAATGAAATGCTTCATGGTGAAAATAGTCAGGTGTATTTTGCTTTTAGAATAATATTTTAGGAATCATATTTGGATGAAAGCAGAAGCTGCTGGATATAATTAGAAAGCTCATTGTCATCATCGTTCCTACCATTCAATGAGTGTTATCTACTCATTGCATGCACTCAGCACCAGAGGTCTCATGATACATCCTCTGTATCCTTTACATTCTCTGTATCCTTTAATCTGTAATAACTACCCAAAAAGTATTATAGTTTATTAAAAATAAATAAAATTGAGAAAACTAAGTCCATTAGAAATTAATTAATTTTCCATTATTATGCAAGTAGGAAGTGGTCATCCTAAAACTGAAACCTATGCTGTGTGATTCAATAGATTATTCCCTTTTCTCATAACACTGAACCTCGCACATGATTATTTTACTAAACTGAATCAAGTGCAACTTTTTTGAAATTGATATTAATATTTATTCATATTAATGGTCATACACTCTACACTTTCAGATGTTAAGACTTGGGAAATAAATATGAATTTTCAAAATTGCATGGAATTTTCTCTATGTACTCAAGTCCTATCAGTCTCTTGCCTAATGCATGTATACCATATGGTGATCAAGTGCTCAGTTTTGGAGTGAGAATGTTTTGATTACTGACTTAGAGTGACTCCTTATCAGCAGTGAGATCTTGAGCAAATTCATTAATGCTTCCCTATTTCTACACTTTCTCATCTGTAAAGTGAAAACAATGAACACACAAAGGTTGAGTCTGTGGGTAATTATAAGTATTAAGTAAGTTATTTCATAGAAAACACTTAGAATTTGCTTGATACACGATGCAATTAATAAATGGTAACTCAATGGTAATTATTAGAATTCACTTATTATTTAAAATGCCTGTATTTCATTCAAAGTCAGGAGGTATGATGTCAGAAATGTGGTAAACATATCTATGCAGTATTCTTATTATAAGCAAATTTGGATAAGAACAAATTTAAAATTGGTCTAGTGTGAAATTAGTTCCTAATGAGTATGCCTAATGGCAAAAGGAGTAAGAAAAGTAAACATTAAAATTAATATAAATCTAAAGTTTGCAGACATTTAACCTGGTAAGCAGGACATAATTTTCCGTATACTTGTTATGTCAATATTTACCAAAAAACTTGATTCTTCCAGAAACTCAAGGTTATTTAAACTGCTAATATTCACCTTCCTAAATTGTGAATGGCATTTTAAATGTAAATTTATGAAGTATCCTTTAAAATTTCATATTATTAATACTGAAAGAAACAGAACTTGATTAAACATAAATTCATTAAGCTGACTATGAAGCACTTGGGACTCCTTGCATTGATCCTTATAAAGCTGTGCATCTAGAAAAACCTTTCGACGAAAAGAAAAGGGACATTTGTTCAAAGGGGAATCATATCAATGTTGTTTAATCAGTGACTTTAGTATTTCTGGGACATGAAAAGTAGGGTAAAAATATCTCAAGTGGCGTAACAGTCATATAATGGATAAATATATAATTTCTCCCTAATGTTTTGTAAGTAGACTGTAATTCATATTTATCAAGTTTTAAAAAGTGTTTTTGTTGTTCTTGTCATCATTCTTGTTTTAATATATGTAATTTATTACAATAATCTGGAAAGGTTTTACTCATTTCTTTAAAAAATGTACTCTATATGAGCTTCTTCACAAATTTAACTCAAAACAAACTCTTGCTTTCTATCTCAGGAACATCAACATAGAAACATGTATGTTATAGGATATTTTTCTATATGACAACCGTGCCATTCCTAATTTAATGATAAATCTACTTATAGTACTTCTGTAATGTGCAAGACATTGTTCTACTCAATGACAAACAACGTGCCAGCTTTAATGAAGATTCAATTTTAAGGGGGTAGATATTATAACAAAAGGCAAATACATATGCAGTATTGATGCAGGTAAGTGGTATAAAGACAACCAGTTTCAGATAGTCTGTTACAAGAGTCACAAAATATGCAGGTTATATATTATACACTGAAAATTTGCGGGGCTTTTTCTTTCTATTTTAAAATTTATTACGTGTCTTCACTGAACCTTGTGAGGCAAAAATTCTAATACTACCATTCTTGTTTTCAGGTGAGAAATTTGAAGTACAGAACAAATTAAATGAAATGTTTTTGAGAAAGATAAATGAAACTAACAAATGGTAATCCAGCACCAGCATCATTGTATATTTGTATTGTCAGCAGATTTGGCTATGATGGAAAATCTTTGAAGAATCTTTCTCAGCATGATTTTTGATATGCACATGCACTGATTTATTGTGGGTATATTAAACAGAGTAGAATTGCTGAGTCATAGGGGGTCTCTCTGTTCAGTGTTTGCTGACGTTACAAAATAATTAATGTAATTGTGCCAATTTACATATCTACCAACAATGTATGAAAGTTGTGATTACTCCATATCTCTACCAAAACATGAGTATATTTTCTTTCAATTAAAAGTTTAATTGAACTTAAAAATTAAATAAATATAATTAAAACTCCATTTTGGTACGTATTATAATCCATGGATTACTTTTAAAAAATTAATTTTTTATTTGTTGTTGATGTATAAAATTTATTTCTTTAAAAAAAATATTGGATGGGCGCAGTGGCTCATGCCTGTAATCTCAGCGCTTTGGGAGGCAGAGGCAGGTGGATCACCAGAAGTCAGGAGTTCAAGATCAGCCTGACCAATATGGAGAAACCCCATCTCTACTAAAAATACAAAATTAGCTGGGTGTGGTGGCGTGTGCTTGTAATTCCAACTACTCAGGAGGCTGAGGCAGGAAAATCGCTTGAACCCGGGAGGCAGAGGTTGCACTGAGCCAAGATCGTGCCATTGCACTCCAGCCTGGGCAACAAAGCAAAAAAAAAAAAAAAAAAAAAAAAAAAAAAATTGACCTTGTCTGCGCTAAACTTGCCAAACTCATTTTACTGTAATTTTTTTTTTCTGTAAATACTATTGGGTAGTTCTACATATAATAATGTCATCTGTAAGTATTTAATCAAATGCCATTTTCCAAATATAAAGAATATTTCTAGTTTATTTTCATTGTATTTATTGATTTTAAGCTCAATTGTTTGATGATTAGAAAATATATTCTGTATAAGTTTAGCCACATGGGACATGTTGATACCTCCATGAAAACCCAGCATTTGGTAAATTCTTTTACATGTTTCATCCATGTGCCTGAAAAGAATAAATTTCATAGTTGTTGGATACATTATTTTATATACATTACTTTATAACACATCAGGTAAATTTTGCTGATTTCAATGTTCAAATCGTATGTTTCATTGCTCTTTTTTTTTTCTTTACGTATTTTGACAGTTACTGGGAGAAATTTCGCATTAGTTTTCTATTGCTGTCATAAAAATTATCATAAATTTTGTGGCTTAAATTAATATAATTTACTCTCACACAGTTTGGTTAGTCAGAAGTCAGAGATGGCTCTCACCAAACTAAAACCAAGATGTCTGTAGGATTGTATTTCTGTAGACTCTGAAAATAAATTCACTTCCAAGCGCATTCAGATTATTGACTGTATTTATTTATTTTTATGTTATTTATTTTTATTTTATTTTATTAATTTTTATGTTATATATATTCTTGCTCCATTCATGTTCAAAACCAGCATAGTGGCTAAGTCCTTCTAAGTCTTAGATTGTCTTTGATCTCCCCTTAAGCCTCATCTTATCCAGTTCCTCTTCCCTTGCCTCTCTGTGACTCTAGCCAGAGAACATTCTTTCCTTTTAAGGGCTCACATTGAGATTGGGCCTACCAGAGTAATCCAGGATTAATCTCCCTATTAACTTCCATAACCTTAATCACATCTGCAAAGTTATTTTTGCCAGATAAGTGTGTAGATATCTTTGGGAGGCTTTAATTCAAATTACATGATCTTCCAAGCATCAATTTTCTCATTTCTAAAACAGGGATATTCCTTCCTTGTAAAGCTACTGTGAAGACTAAATAAGGTAATGTGCATAAAAAAAAAGAGATTACTACAGTGCTCAAAATATAGAAACAGCTCCATAAACAATGCATTTTAATTTATTTTAATATACTATAGGTAACACATGCTTTACAGGTTTTTATATTTCCTTTCTGTCTGCCTCAGGATGGTAAAAATAAATTAATATTGACTGAAAAATTTGCTCTCAGTGAAAAGATCATTAAAATCCAAGACACATATAAGGTCTATATTAACTTGAGACAAATTCTTCACATGCTCAAGGAAACATTATGTCTGCCATGACTTGCTCTTGTTTACTTACATCAAAAGAAATGTTAGGGAGTGAGATACACCTCAAAAACCTGACATCACTGTCAAGAAAGATTTGCCTCCAAAAATTGCTTAAGAATGATCAGCAACTGTGTAATTTTTTCTTGAAACCAGGCAAACTATTTACTTAACAATACAATTGTTTAAAACTAATTGAGTCTTCACTTAAAAAGAGAAAAATATTTCAATGTCTTATGTCTTGCTCATGAGAAAGACATTTGAAATCTTGTTATAACCCGTGTTCAACATTTGGATAGAGGAACTAATCATGTTTTGGTGAATTCTTGACAAACTAATAGAAGAACATGTTTACAAAGAGCATAAGAGGGTAGTATTTAATGCATTCATAAAAGTGCTGATTGTGATTATGATATAATACCATAAATGTAAATCATATTTATTTGTAAAATAAGGTACATGAAAGTAGTTATAATTTAGAATACTAGAATGTCTCTTGATAAGTAATGAAGGGATGATTGAACTAAGGAATTGAGTTTTATTCCCAACTTCATGGTCAATTTTGTAACCATAAATTTACACCACTGCTCCAGTTCTCAGATTTCTCATAGTGAATAGAAAGAGTGACTAATCAAGACTTTAATTGTGGAAGCTTCCTTTATAAATCTGTGATAATGCTTTATCATACCTGTCTTTTGCATTTTAATGAAGTGTGAAATATTTTGACATTCCCAATCTATTAAACTGTGAATGATTTTTCTTGGAAAAACATTTAGATCTTTCTTAATTGTATAAACTTCATGTCTTATACTAAAAGGAGAAATAGTATGAAAAATATCTTGCAATCTTGCACAGAATAAAACTCATTTTATTTAATTTTATTATAAACACAGCATTGTAGATGGATGAGATAGGAATATCTATTTATACATATACACATATATATGTATGTGTGTATATAATTTTAATGCATCTTTCTAATACATGATTCATAATAGATAATTCATATCAACTAAACTAATAGATAATTCATAATTTATAATTCATTGAACTAAATTAAGTACTAGTACTATGGAAGAACTATTCAAATGAAAAATGAGAATAATAGCTAAATTTCTATTTTTTCTTTTAATGCTATTTCAAGGTTTAAATGCACTTTTTTTTTTTTTAAGAAAGTAAATATAGAGAGTATGGGCAAAATCAAAGGTGAAAAATATGATCATCAAGTACACACATTTGATATTATCAAACCACGGAAGATATGACCATAATGTCAATGGGATAGGATTGCCTCAGTTACCTAAAGGGAAATGCATATATGGTTGAACTTACCAGTTCAAAAACCTCTAAAGCATAATAAGCTTCTCGAAATAATGTTTAAGATCAAATCTTTACCTTTTCTATAATTTTATCACTCTGGTGTTTAGGAGTTTAGGGTTTGAATAAATTGAAGATCTATACATGTAAATAATCAGGGATTATTTCATAAAAATAAATCATGTAAAAAAAGACAAATGAAATTTTGAGATTTGCATGGTAAGGGACATGGATGAGGCTGGAAACCATCATTCTTGGCAAACTAACACAAGAACAGAAAACCAAACACCACATGTTCTCACTCATAAGTGGGAGTTGAACAATGAGAACACATGGACACAGGGAGAAAAACATCACATACCGGGGCCTGTTGGGGTGTGTGGGGGTAGGAGAGGGATAGCATTAGGAGAAATACGTAATGTAGATGATGTGTTGATGGGTGCAGCAAACCACCATGGCACGTTTATACCTATGTAACAAACCTGCACGTTCTGCACATGTATCCCAGAACTAACAAATCTACTTACAGAATCTCTGTGTGTGTGTGTGTGTGTATATGTATATTCATATATATACACACACATATACAGATGGCATGTGTATACCTATGTAACAAACCTGCATGTTCTGCACATGTATCCCAGAACTAGCAAATCTACTTACAGAATCTGTATATATATATATGTATATATATACACACACACACACATATATGTATACAGAACTAGCAAATATTACAGAATCTGTATATACATATATATATATACAGAATCTGTAAGTAGATTTGCTACCTAAGATAATTCACCTATCATTTTATGCCAAAATAAAGTTAGCACTCAACTAAACAAAGCATATATAACTCAAAGGGTGTATTACAAAATAAGATCGTTTATATATAATTAAAACTAGTTACTTGGAAATTAATTAGCATCTGTCATTACAGTAGAAACTCGTTAAACAAAAGTGACTCAAAGAGGTGAAGCATTTATCGACCAGTAATTTGTCTTGTTAAATTTAAATAGGAGTTTATATTTTGTTTTTAAGTTATATAATCTAGAAAGTTTCAGATTATGAGGAATATAATTTCTTCAAACTTTTATGAACAGAAGAATGTGAAATAACTAAAAAATATTTTTAGTAATTTCAAAAAGAATGTAGAAGTTAAAGGCCCAAATGATTTGTTTAATTCACAAATTACAGTTCTTCTCCTATAAAACAGGTATGTAAATGTTTAAGATTTTTAAAAATCTTGAAATGTAAAGATGGTCTGCTAAAATATGTACTATCACTTTAATATAATTCATTTTTTCATGTATCTAACATATACATAATAGGTCACATTAGAGGTACTCTAGACATATTTTGTAGCTGAATTAACTAAAAATAATTAATGAAGTAACCACGGTTTAAAAAAACATAAAAGCGCTTCATTTATACATTTTAGCCAAAAGAGAAAATCAAACAAAGCAAAACAACAAACAAGCATGTCCTAAAATTGTTGTAATACTACTTTTTTTTTTTGAGACGGAGTCTCGCTCTGTCGCCCAGGCTGGAGTGCAGTGGCCGGATCTCAGCTCACTGCAAGCTCCGCCTCCCGGGTTTACGCCATTCTCCTGCCTCAGCCTCCCGAGTAGCTGGGACTACAGGCGCCCGCCACCTCGCCCGGCTAGTTTTTTGTATTTTTTTAGTAGAGACGGGGTTTCACCGGGTTAGCCAGGATGGTCTCGATCTCCTGACCTTGTGATCCGCCCGTCTCGGCCTCCCAAAGTGCTGGGATTACAGGCTTGAGCCACCGCGCCCGGCCGTAATACTACTTTTGAATATAATTTTTCTAATTTGATCAGCATTTTTCTACATGAATTCAGTTGTGATTTGTATTTACTTTTTAGATATTTCAGAACTTGATTTTAAAATACAGAAACTTGACGTTTCTATTGCGATTCTATAACTTTACATTTATAGAATTGCAGACATTTTCTTCCAGTATTTCATTAGTATGATCACCTCAGAAATACAAAGACAATGTATTTGTATTAGATAAATGCCTTAGGATAATAATAATAACTCTTGTTATGCCGAAATAAGCATGTACATGGATCTAGGCAATAACTTTTCAAAGATGATGAAAAATAAAATATCTATTATTATAAATACATTAAATTATTTTTCCCATAGTTAAATGAATTCCTAAAATAACATCAGAAGTCATATATTTCTTCTGAGTACTATTTTTTTTTAATGTTTTCCTGGTATATCTAAACAGTTAAACTCATAATTTTAAAGGAATAATTTATAAACATTTATTGTATATAGTTAGATACATATATCAACAGAAAGGACAGAGAGAGAGAGTAAATAGAAACTGACCTCGTTTACTGTGGCATAGTAGCTTTCATGCTTGAAAGTGGGTGAGTTGTCATTCCTGTCTCTCACCACTATTCGCACTTCATGGTAGATAATCGTGCCCACTTTTTTGTTGACGCACTGGACCTGCACCACAATGGAGTGTATGTTCATCGGTGGCTGCAATGTAGAAATTACATCTTTAAAAATACTAATTAAAAACAAAGCTTCTCATCACTGTCAAAGCACTTGTTGATTCAGTACATTTTTCTATTCTTGTTTATTTTTAAGTTATAATAATCTAGAAGAAAATGATCATTTTCAGGACAAGAGAGGACAATCATAATTAATTTATTGTTTAATTTTGTATCTTGGTGTGTGGACTTCAGGTAGCATTATGCTCACTGTTTGTGGATGGCTGATGAATGCAACTACAAAATTAATGCTTAGAATTGATGGGATGAAACGAAGTTTGTCCCTCCAAAGATTGAAGAAGCAAGAATATAAACTTTTACTTTGAAAAAAGTGTTAATAAATTCCTGGAGAAGAGATATTGTTTAACTTTTATGTTTTTTTAAATAAAATATTATGTTCATTGCTGATCAAATTTAAAATATTGATTATCAAAAGAGAAAATCTAAAATCCAGCCAACTAAACTTACTCATTCTATACATTTAAATGCTTATTGTGCTAATCTTTTTCTTTCCCAAAATATGTACCTATTATAGACACACAGGCACACAGTGAATATCAGTTCATGTTTGTAAACATAGATTTACTATAGCATTTTTTGTATACTACTATGAAGTTATATTATGTGACAGTAACATTATACTTCATTGTAAGCCTATAGCATAATGTATCCAAGTAATATAGCATAATGTATCCAAGTAATAATTTACAATGACCTATTATAGGTTATTATATTTTGTCGTCATAAACAATATTTCAATACATATTATACATAAGCATATGCTTGTCTAATAATTTTTATAATAAATTCCTTGAAGGGGAAAGGTATCATCAAAGGTATACTTCCTCAAATCCCATGGCTAAGAGCTTTCAGAGCTGGAATGCACACCTACCACTATTTGACTCCAGAGTAAGAGTATTGAATACTACAAAACATTGCTTTGTGATTTTTAACCTCTTTTAAGCTTAAACAATTTTATCTCTAAATATATCATTTTTGCAGTGTCCTATCCTGACTCCTCCATCTTAAAAACCTTGTCTCCAACCTGACCTCTCCTTTCAAATTTCTTCCAATTTATTTTTCTTTATTGCATTTCTCACCCAAAATTTGACTTATTATATACTTTATGTATGTGTTTTGGTTTGTCTGCCTTCACTAGATTGGAAGCTCAATAAAACCTGTGTGTTATTTTAGTCATGATGGTATCCCTCTTTCCAGTACCAGCCCTGTGCCTAAGGCAGATGACCTGGAGTCAAACTGCGTGACTTCCAGTTCCATAACCTACTAACTGTGTGATCCAGGAAAAAGTACAAAGTATCTTTATGCTTCATTTATTCATCTAACATTAAGGCTAATCGTTACACCAATGAGGATTGTAAATACTGCATGTGGTTAGACTATACTAGGCTTATGTTAAACACCTAATGGATTAAATACATATCCTATTTTATTTATTTAAAAAATAAATATCCAATAGAGTGAAAAAATAAAATATATAATGCATACCACATTTGTAAATGAGAAAAATGCCATATAAACTATATATACACTGAAGGAAATCAATATTTAGTTTCAAGATATTTTCATGGCCAACAAAGAAAAAGAAAGTTGACTTGAATTTGCATCTATATGAATGATGCTACCTAGAAAGAATAAATTGAGGCATCATTGACATATGAAAAGAGGTCTCTAATGAAATGACACATAGCTCTGTGTTTTCATATCTACTCAATTTCACCTTTAATCACTGATACAAATGAAGGCATTAAAATCATGTGTATAAAATCTGTGAATGTCACAAATCTTGGAAGGATGTATAATACATTTAGTGACAAAAGACATGGTTCAAAGTCATCTTAATAAGTAATAATAACGGGTTACAAAATGGTAAACTTTTACAATAAAAAATTTTATCCTCCAATTTGTAATAGAAAAAAAATCAATCACCCAAATGTAATAGATGGCTACAAACATTAATGTAAAAATTTAATTGTGAAATTTTGATAGCTAAAAGTTGATTTTACATGCCAGCACTGTAAATGGGCTATGAAACACTAATGCACATTGTATATTAATTAATACTATCAGGCATTAATAATATATAGGTAACTTATAACAGGTACCATTTTACAGGTGCATAGAAGAGACATTTGAACACTTTTGAGAATGTATAAAATTGGAGGATTTTAAATTTAACAACATATGATTTACCAAATATCTAAATGGTTGTTATGGAAACATCCATTAGTTTATTTACTGTAGTTTTAGAGAGCAGAAATAAGAAAAATAGGTGAAAAATATTTCAAGGCATGTTTTCGCCATAAGTAGAGGGCTTCTCTTAAGCCAAATTGACACTAAATAATTATGTGCCTGTATCAAAACATCTCATGCAACTCATAAATACATACACCTACTATGAACCCATAAGAGTTTTAAAAAACAACAAATAGAGCAGAGATTCTTATCAGTAGAAGAGTATAGTTTGTGTTAGAAATAAATTTGTACCTTCTCACCTCCAATTACTTTTCCTCTGCCACTATGAGCTAAGATATTTGTTATGCTTCAATTTCTTTTTTCACATTTGTCTTTGTAAAATAAAGAAAAATCAGGAGGAAAACGTGACATAGAAAAGAACAGACTATTCTATAAAACAAGACCCATCACTGAAATATGCCAGTTGGAGGATAAAAGACCATTGAAAAAGACTAGCTCTTAGAAGTTTCCTGGAAATAATTTGAATTAGATGACCTCCATTTTTACTACCAGCTTTTAAGTGTTTGCTTTAATAGACTTTTTAAGGGAGGTCCAGTATATTTTAATTGTAAATTAAAAACAAAATAAATATGTGTCCTATTTGCCCTTGGCACACCTCTTGGAAGACAATGAGGTGAATTACGTACTTTAAAGTTATTTATCTTCCAATTATTGCAAGAGAGACCTATAAAAACATTCTATCTCAATTTATAATTCTACATGGAGTGGTACCACTAGGACCAAAAGGTCACAATCTTATCAAATAGAGGATCAAATGCACTGTGTACTGAAGCTTCACTTAGTCCTGCTAAGTACCCATAAATTAGATCTAACCAGGTCACCTGGAACTGTTGTCACTCTCAACTTTTGTTCCCTATGCAACTGTTAGTAGTATGGCTAGAACTTAGAGGGCAATAAATTATAACCATAATGGATCACACCGGAGGCAAAAATTCCCTGTGGCTAATATATAACACACAATGTAATTTTGTATTGGCATAGATTCGATTCTGCTGTATAAGAAGGTCATAAATAAAAGTACAGTCCTACTAAGTCGATTAGTGGGAGTTTAGGGACTCCAAAATGCTTAAGAATGTGTTAGGGAAATTTTGCTTTATCTTTCATAACTGGTGGCAAAAATAAGTCGTGGTAATTTGATCTTTTCTGATTTTCTTTAATTGCTTTATTCATCAAACAAAGAAGAAAAAAAAAGCTATGTAGAAATTGTGTTCATGTAATTATTTAAAACTATTACCATTCATATATACTTAAACATGCAAGCTATTCTTTCAATTTAAAAATGAGTGCTTAACACAATACTCTGAATGCATACTTGCACATTTGTGTATTAGTGTACCTGTGTATAGGTTATGATATGTGTATCAGGAAAGATATATATCAACAGTTAAAAGATACTATCATTAAAAAGTGGATTTGAGAGTGTGAAGAAAAAAAAAGTCCCCACAAAAATGTAAAAATTTTGTAATTCTAAAAAAGAAAAAAATCTTAAATAGAAATTTTTGTTATGAATTTATCAATCACTTAGGATTCAACATGAAAATTAAAGTTTTTATAGGGGATTTGTTGATATTAGCAGTGTAGATTATAGCACAAATCTTCAATCCAATATATATTTTTTTCTAGAAACCAAATGATTTGGAAGTCTTAATGATTTGGGGGGCAGGGAATGAATTTTTGGAAAATCTGTAGGAACTGATTTTATTTTTCATAAAGTATAGGCAAAGTTTATCCAATCCTCACGAGTGAATTTTTTTTTGTTATGATATTTCTGTCTATGGACTTACTACCTTTATAACATAATCATTACTATTTCACAAGTAATGTGGAAGACAGTGAAAGGAAATAAGACATTGCATGTTTTAGAAATGATTTTTAAATAAAAAAGCAAACTTAAAGGAAATGGCTGCCCAGAGTTGTCAGTGTCCTTCACAAATTAAATTTTCACAACGAATAGTAGCATATTTACCAAAGATATTACCTAAAAAGACAATATCAATTTGAAAATACTATTACTCATATGTGACACGTAGTTACATCTATAGATTTTTCACAGTGAATTATTAAGGACATTCAGTCCATTTAATGGTAGATATTTGCTATATGAAAAATTTAATGTGGGTTAGGAATAATATGACATAGTCCTTGGACACTAAAAGCAACTTTTATAAAACTGATATGAGGTGATCATACAAAAAGTAAGTCAAAAACGCTATGAAATAATATGGATTTTAGAATAAGGAATTGCATACCAGTGTTATTAGGAAATAATTTATACAGAAACAGCATTTAAGATATGTCTTAGTAGTACATAAAATTCAACTGATAGCACTGGATAATAGTGATTTCAAAGTTTATGTTCAAAAGAACATCAGGGAAGGCATGATAAGAAAAAATTGGATTGTGGTCATGGGACAATAATTAGATTAGTTTTCTTAGATTGTAGCTCGTATGTTTCTAAATAAAAAAGAAATTATATAGACAGGGTGCATCTTGAATCTAGGGAAACTCAAGAGCCAGATAGAAAACAGTTTGCACTGAAAAGGCATCTGCGGACACAGTCTCTGTTTCAGTGCACTGAATGTAGAATAGGTTGAATCAAGATAGGTGGTAGAGAGCAATTAGTTTATATGAGTGACAACTAAGAGGTCTTATACTAAAGTTATGTTGATGGATGGAGATGAAAGATACAATGTCGAGATAAAACTACTAAACTTAGCAGTTAAATGGACACTGGCCTGGACAGAGGAGTCAGCTCTTTGTGCAGCTACCAAGTTAGAGTCTGAAAAAAAGAAGCTATTTGATGTTGTTATGAGCATAATTTCTCTTGTTTCAAATGCTTTTAAAATTTTGCCCAGGATTTTGAGATAAGTATTATAGGACTGTACCAGAGTCATACTTTTCTTTCTGTTATTACTTTAATTATTGATATTGTCATGACCATTATTATCACATGCCCAACAGTGATGAGAGCATATCGGCCATGTGAGACAATCATTTGGCATTTCAAAATTTTTATGTGATGCGCCTTTATTACTGAGACTCTTCATTTTCACCGCAAATATCACATTTTGGTTGTTTCTCTTTCATGACTTTTAATTTTGTAACTTCTCCTTTCATTTTTTTTTATTTTTGGGTGCTGAAAATTTATGTAACTTTAGTGAGCAAAAAATAAAATAAGAAATAGAAATAAAAGTACATGATGATCATAAGGGAAAATCTTATGAACCAAGTTTAAAATGATGAAACAGCTCATAGTCATACAATCTCATGTAAATGCTTTCTAATTAAATATAAATATTTCAGTGTTAGGTATTTTTGTGCTTTACATTCACCCTCAAAAATTTTCATGAAGATCATGTTTATCAGCTTATTTTTAACACAATGTTAAAAATGTCATATGTAACAAACCTGCACGTTATGCACATGTACCCTACAACTTAAAGTATAATAATAATAAATAAATTTAAAAAAATAAAATAAAATAAAAATGTTTTTGTTTACATTGTTTGCTTTTAATTCTATTGCAGCCATAATTATTCAAATGTCGCCATTAAGAGATATTTTATTGCCTCAATGAGCAAATGTAGAAAACATGATTGGGATCACTTTCTCTGGAAAATATATTTTTATCTAACTGCTGCTAAAAAGATAGTATAATCAGATATGGATCTACCACTTGGCCCTACCCCTTGCTCCCTGGCTATAGATTCAAGCCAATGAGTATTTAATTGCTATTTCTCTGAGAAATTTTAAAACAAAACAAAACACAGTGACTTTAAGCCATCTTTAATAACCACTGCATCAAAAGTTTATGAAAAACTGGCATGGCATGAACATAGAAAATACTTAAAGTCAAATGAAAAACAAGGCAATGGATAAAACTGTAAGTGTATAAAGGAATCTGCTCTACAGAGAGAAGAATAGAGAATATACACAGAAAAATGTAGAAACTAGAGACCATATGGTCCAAGACCAAGTAGTTTTTCTTTCTCCCTGGTAAACATAGAATTTCCATAAAAGCAAATTATTTTTTATATCTATGCTATTGGTATTCTTGAAATCAACTTGAAATCATTTGAAGGCATTTTTGTGTCTTCCTTATAAGCCAAATAACTTTGAATAAAATCAGAATATTCTTAGAAAAGCATCCTTTTTTTTTTTTTTTTTTTTTTCCTTTTTGTGGAGAACGGGGTCTCGCTATATTACCCAGGCAGGTCTCGAACTCCTGGGCTCAAGCTATCCTCCCGCCTCTGCCTCCCTGAGAGCTGGGATTACAGGCGTGAGCCACCGCGCCCAGCAGAAAAGCATCATTTCATAACAAAGATTCAGTGGAAAATTTTCTATAAAAATATTTTTAAGAGCAATTTACCACTAAGAAGGATTAAAGTTAATTATAGGCTAGTGATTATAATACAGAGCTTTGGCCATTGTTAGTAGGGTCAAACTCAAATTATTGGTTCTATTTTGTTATTCAGAGCATATATATAATATATATATATGGAATATATATTTGATATATATTTGATACTGAATATATATATTTCTATGTGTATACACACACACACACACACACACACACATATATATATATTTTTGTTTTTTTTTCTTTTTGAGACGGAGTGACATTCTGTCACCCAGGCTGGAGTGCAGTGGTGTGATCTTGGTTCACTGCAATCTCCACCTCCTGGGATCAAGTGATTCTTCTGCCTCAGTCTCTAGAGTAGCTGGGATTACAGGGTACCCACCACAATGCCTGGGTAATTTTTGGTTTTGTAGTAAAGATGGGTTTTCACCATGTTGGCCAGGCTGGTCTTGAACTCCTGACCTCAAGCGATCCACTGGCCTCGACCTCCCAAAGTGCTGGGATTACAGGCATGAGCCGTCACACCCAGCCCGTATTTTTTTATTTTGATTCATTATATTCATAAAACAACCCAAAAACTTTGGGCAACAACCAAAAGAATTACATTTCAGATAAATGCCCTATATTTTAAAAGAAACTACAAATATTTTGGTATTTCTCATAATAATATAATTATTTAACAATAATGTATATTTTATGTGTATTTAGCTTTTGGGAAAAACATTTTATCTTAAATAAAATTTAAAACAATGCAAATAAATGTATAGAGTTACATGTACTTATATCATAGTATTAATATGTATTTCATTAATACTGGAGAGCATATTTACAAATACAATCTATATAAAAAGTGTACACTCACATTTTTTTCAAATGAATACCATATCTTTGTAGAAAATATTGTTAACTAGGACCATAGAGAAGCATACAGAAGAAAAAATATCTTATTCTATGTCAATGTAAATAATGTGAAAACAATAAAGTAAAAACATAAAACACCTCTCCAAGTAGACTAAAATTATTTCAAATATTTACATTATATTATTATTTTATTTCAGACATTACAATTATTTAGCAATATTGATATCAAAGCATATAGGTATAATATATAGGGAGGACCATTTAGCAAAATGCATATAACTCCCTATCCCAGTAATAAGATGATGGTAAATGAATTTATCTCTATAAAACCACCAAACAATTGTACAAAGATGCATGTACAAAAATTTTCACTGCAGCATTTTTGTAATTATTAAAAACTGCAAACAAACTTGACATCCAAAATAAGAGATTCATTTTTAAAAAATCTCTGATTTATTCATCCAATAATCAAATATGCAGCTAATAAAAATAATTATATAAGTATACATTTGTTTGCATTATAATGAGTAGGCTAAAAGCATAATGAACAGTATAATCCAATTTAAATTAATAAGTATTATAAATATAAATACCAATACACATAAATGCTTGAAATAAAATGTGGCAGAATAAATATTAAATGTTATTTTCCCTAACTGATAAAATTACCTTCATATATATGCTTCTTATTTTCTGATATGTTTACCATAAGCATATATTATTTTACAATTAAATGAGACTGCAATTTCCAGTGGTGATTAGATTTGGACAAAAAGCCCGGATTTACCTCACTATTTGTCTAGCAGTAATGGTCTAGCCCGGATTTACCTCACTATTTGTCTAGCAGTATCTGTTCCACATAAAACAGATGGACACTGGGTTAAGGATATTCAGAATAAAAGTCCTTAGGCTTTGATGAATGAACCCCTGAAAGCACTGTGGCAGCAGGAAAACATAATTCACAAGAATTCAAAAAATTCATAGGTAATAAAGTACATAGTAAACTGTACTAAAATAAGAGGCAAATTGAGATTTATTAAAGACTCCAAATTTTAGACATGAAATAGTATAAAGTATCAAGCACTCCATAACCTATTGTAAAGTGGATCATAAACCCTGCGCAATGATGTGAAATGACTCAGGCTCACGAAGCTGAATATCTGACATTTGGATTTCATAAGCTGGGAATTTGTGGGTAAGCATGTTTAGAGTTACTCTCTGAGTTTTCCCAGGGTCCAGTACAATTACTGGTTATAATCCACTATCCTCTTCCCCTCTGCACTCAAGAAAGACTGAGATGCAAATAAATGAGTACAGAGTTACTTTAGACAGCTACTTAAACCTATTAAACTGTTTTTAAAAAACTTTTCCAGAAATGAAACCTCCAGCAACTTTGGTAATTTTGCAATTTTTTTTGAGGTAGTGTCTCGCTGTGCTGCCCAGGCTGGAGTGCATTGGTATGATCATGGTTCACTGTAGCCTCCACTCCCCTACCCCAAGATCAAGTGATCCTCCCAGCACAGTCTGCAGATTAGCGGGGCTACAGGCATGTGTCACAATGCCTGGCTAGTTTTTTAAATTTTTTGTCAAGACAGAGTCTTGCTCTGTTGCCCAGGCTGGAATCAAACTCCTGGGCTCAAGCAGTTCTCCCAGCTGGGCCTCCCAAAGTGCTGGGATTACAGGTATGAGCTACCACTGTACCAAGCCCAATATAGATATTCTTAATAAAAAAGTATTTACGCTATCTGACAACTACTTAACTGACATATTACCATGAAACTTTTGCTCATTTTTTTTTTTTTTTTTTTTTTTTTTTGCAGCTATATAAGACATTTCCACAGTTCTGCCCTTCAACCAAGGCTTACTGGTTGTAAGGCAGTCTCCCGTGAGTGCACCTACCAAACTATGTCTTCAAGCCAACAGCTGAGTGACACACCTATATGTTGCCGTCGTTGGAGAGAAATGAGTTATAGCCATGCTTGTCCTACTTTGCCAAGGGTTCCACCTCTTTTTTCTAAGCACTCTATTTTCTTCTTGTTCAGAAATTGACAAGCTTCCAGGATATTAAATCAGAAGTATAATGGTTCTCTAAGATACAGATGTTCCTTTCTCATACTTCTTTCAATGAGTTAAATAAACTGTTATTGATATACTCAGGAAATAAACTCAAATTATATAAATAATTCAGTATCATATAAACACACACATAGACATTTAAATTATAATAAACTTATATCACAGGGGCAAAGAAAAAAAAAATCACTAACATCTCTATCCAGAACTCTCCCGGTGCTGTTCAGGAAAAGCATTTGCTTAACAGGATCCATCAACACCCAGTAATCCATATTGTCCTTTAAAGAAAGTTCTATGGTGGGGTCTGGTCCTCCAGCAGTCCCTTTGATCAGCATGTTGTCCACCAGAATTGTACCTGCAAACCAAAGAAAGTTATTTGAAAACATATTCTACTCATATGAATTCTTTGGCAAAGATCATGCTCTTAAACTGTGGCTGACTCACAATCAGTTTTAAAGCAGGAAATACTCAACTGTATATCTAACATAAGACAGAAAATATTCTTTGCCAAAAGGCCAAAATATCTGCATTATATTATTTATCGATAATATTTTTGGTGGAAGGCAGAGATTCCGACCTGGTGAGTTCCATAATCCATTTTGTGTTTCCCTCTAACAACATAAATCTGTTTCCCCCCATCTGTCATTTCTCACAGGAGTTATCATTGAGTTTTATCCTGAAGAAAAGGAAATGCCTGTAATAGCAGAGTCTGATGCTTCAATTAATTCTATAAGACCTCTGATGTGAAAAAAAGATATGGTGAAACTAAGAAAGGAAGAGGAAAGTACAGATTTTTTAAAAGTAGCTGAGTCTCCCATGGTGAAAACTGCTTCTTTTTATCTTAGAGCAGATACATAAAACATAAATCTTGATATGAAAGACAAAACTAGTGTGCAGAAATGCAATAAAAGCCATTCTTCTTTAAGACATGTCTGGGTCACTCCACTAGAACAACATACTATGCCAGTGTAACATTTCAGTGCTTGATTTCTTATTTTTTTCAGCAAGCTGAATTGTAGACAGTTTTTGAATAAGACTTGAAAAGATTATGTCTCTAACCCTTTCTACTCTGTTAAAGATCCCATGAATTTTACATGTTGAATGCAAACAGCACTGATGCAACTTAAATACCATTTTTCCCTCATGCAGCAATGATCTCTTTGCCAAATAATAATATACCATGGCTTAGAGCAGTCATTTTTAACGGATCCATTTTATTAAACTTACAGATATAGAAGAGATATGGCTATGCAAATACAATGTAGCCTCCAAAAAACACTGGAATAAATGGCAAATATTGAGAGAACCCATTGCCTTAGGATAGCACTCAAGAATATATAGAGAATCCCTAAATATGAATCTAGCTTGAAAAATATAATGAAAAATGTATCTGTTGCATTTTCTTAAGGCATGAAATTGGCCTAAATGTTATACCATTGCATAATTACAAGAAAAGTGGAAGTCTCTTTAAAATATTTTCTCAGTAATATAATAAGAACTATAATTATCTATAATATTTCTTTATCATACTATTACTACAGGTCTTTATCTGTCTAAGAAATGTTGGAAAGAATCATTAATCTTCTGTAACAAGCCAAAAAATGTTTAAACACAGATGTTGTCTCACATACACATACTTTTGTAAATGGCAGGATTTGTTTTCCACTATTTCACATACAGGATTTAATTATATGAATATTGAGTGGAATGAGTATTTTTATTTTTGACTGAAATGGCAAATACATAACCTACACACAATACACTCCAAAGTATAGATCAGATATCTGCCCATAAATATGTTCAAGAATGTATATATATTCAAGGCCCCAGTACATACTAATTTACAAATACACAACTCACCACAAATAGATATTTGATTTATATTTCAATATATAATTGAGAAATTGAAAGGTAATTTATTTTCTGATCAAGAAAAAATTATGTACAATAGGCAAGTCAACTAACATTAACATTAATACCTTGACTCAATAGTGTTTAAGAGTAGCAACTGCAAATCTTCTGATATTATATATATATACTCCACGATACACTAAGGGAAGGAGACATTGAACTCTCTTTACAAAGCAAATAGGTTACAACCAGATAAAGTTTTAATAGTAACTAATATTAAAGTAGTGAAACAAAAACACTGTATCTGGATTTATATTTTATTTAATGATTCTAATTTTCATGGAAAACGTCTATACTTTTCTTGCTCTCAGCTCACTCCTGAGTTCAATGATTGAAACTCAACAATAAATCTTTCTACTGCTGGTGTGTTGAAAAAGAAAGAGTTTCATTTGTTTGCCTGCTTTCCCCTTTAGAATTGTCCATTTGTATTGCCAGAAAGAAAAAAAAAAAGTGTCTCAAATGTTCATATACCATCTTGCTTTAAGTCAAAAGTTTAGGGGAGAGAGAGAAGAGAGCAAAGCTTAGGCAGACATGATACAAGGAGCAATATACATATTTTTAAAAAATTAACCTAGGTGTTCACTCTGAATTGCCTGAACAACTGTGCCCATACCCCCCTCCTTGGAAGAATATGTGACACCCAAGCTAAAGTTAACATTGAGCCAGAAGCTCCTGGCCCTCCCTACCCCCTCCCAGCATTGGTGACTGTATCTTTCCACATATCCTAAGATTTCGAGATCTGAAAAGCTAGTGTTCTAGACAATACTGGCAAGCAGCTAAACACCAGAATACTCTGGCTATATTGGGATAATGTGCCCCCTTTCCTCCTTCGTTATTTTGCAAGCTTCCCTTTTTGCCAATAAACCTTTTGCTTAACATGTTTCATGTGATGTTTAGATGTATTCCCTTCCTTGGCTTCATTTTAAATATTACAGATAAGTTAAAAATACAAAGATGGGAGGTACAACACAACACTAAATAAGAAAGCTGGATGGTTCTATTAATATCAGCTAGAACGAGCATGTTTAGTAGTGGTAAAGAGACATATTTAATTATAATAAAGGGATCAACAGGTGTAAATCCTGAATAGGCCTGTCTTGCAGAATAGGTAATACCCAAGATGGGATTCACCTTATATGAAATTTTCCTTTCATCATAATAAAAATGGTGGCAGCCCAAAAATGGAATTAAATTTAGTTTGATACTCATATAATGGAATTTAAGAGAGCTGGCCCTGGAATGGATAGGCTTAGAATCCAATCCATAATCCACCACTTACTGACTATGTGAAAGTGGATAGATTTCTTAACCACATTTACCCTCGAATTTTCTCTTCTATAAAATCAGTACTATAATAGAAAAGGCATTTCTACTATAATACTATATGTATCTTCCTGAAAAAGACTTGTTCTCTTGTATTTAGAACACCAATGAAAATCAAAACAATCACAATCATGTTAAAAATATTAAGTTTAATATTTATTGATATTTTCAACACATTTCTTGGCCAGTCAGTCTTTTACAGCCTTAAATATTGGGATTTGTGCTTCTTCCTCCAAGAAGTAGGTATTGAGGGCCATTTACCTCTAAGGACTTTTTTATAAAAATGGAAAACTTCATCTTTCATTTAGCCTCTTTATTAGCCTATTAATTCAGATCATTTTGCAGCTTCTTTTTATGTACTTCCTGATTCTCCAGAGAGATTAACATATTATAAATTACAGGAGTTCATGTAACTGCTAATATAGACTCTACTTGTACAGAATAAATATTCTTCAATAGATTTTCCATTTTTTCTTAAGATCTTCTTACATAGCTAGTCCTTTCTTTTTAATTGTGAAAAAAAGCTTATCCAGACTATATCAAAGCATAAATAACAAATGTATGAATAAACTTAAGTAACTAGAAAATAACTTATAAATTAATAAACTTTCCTCATTATACCAACTTTATTCTTCTATTTACCAGTGTGTATAATGTAATTTACATCAAAGAAGAGCCTACTGGTTTGCTCTGATGATTAAATTAGATAATATATATGAAGTGCTGACTACAGTTCCTGGCACAAGTAAGAATTTCTAAAATGAAAACTGTGGTTATTGTTGTTGATGTTAATAATGCCATTTTGGAAGGAAATCATTTTTGGCTAAAAATAACTTATTTCATGTCACAGAAGCCTTACAAACCAAGTCTATTCTTCATTTCAAAAAGCTAGGGTTATGTTTGGTCAACACATTAGTGTAGTAAGCAGTCTGAAAGAATTTAGATGAATTCCAAAGACTTAAATCCACAGTAATCAATATTAGAAGTCAAGAGGTAAGAGGGAATGCCTCTTTGAGACACAACTGTAAAGAAGTTCCCATGCCTCTAACAGACAATTCTTTTTTTTTTTTTTTTTTTTTTTTTTTTTTTGAGGCGGAGTCTCACTCTGTCGCCCAGGCTGGAGTGCAGTGGCGCGATCTCGGCTCACTGCAAGCTCTGCCTCCCGGGTTCACGCCATTCTCCTGCCTCAGCCTTCCGAGTAGTTGGGACTACAGGCGCCCGCCACAGGCGCCCGGCTAATTTTTTGTATTTTTAGTAGAGACGGGGTTTCACCGTGTTAGCCAGGATGGTCTCGATCTCCTGACCTCGTGATCGGCCCGCCTCGGCCTCCCAAAGTGCAGGGATTACAGGCGTGAGCCACCGCGCCCAGCCATGGACAGTTCTTTCTACGCTATATTTCAACTGATAGGCAAACCATCGAGGCCTGCTATCACCAGACTGACCACCACTCTTCCCACTTTCTTATCTCAGTCTTGTATTTTCTCATAGAAACTAATTAGTTTCAAAGGCAGGAAAAAGCCTTATTCAATAAATTCATACTAGTAGTGATCTTTATATAGAAAACTTTTTGCTCATCCTCAGTACAGTGCTTGGTTTTATTAGGAAATATACACACGTAACACACACACACGTACATGTACAGTTGGCTCTCCATATCCATGAGATTCTAATCCATTGATGCAATCAATCAGGGATCAAATATATTTAGGAAGGTAGTAGATAGTTGTATCTTTACTAAACATTTACAGACTTTTTCTCATTATTTCTAAACAATACAGTATAACGACTACTTTCATAGCATTTACATTGTATTTGATATTATAAGTAATCTAGAGATGATTTAAAGCCTAGTCATAAAGGTTGCTTAATGATAAGAATAAATCCCAAGAAACGTGTCTTTAGGCAATTTTGTCATGGTACAAACATCATAGAGTATATTTACATAAACCTAGATGTATATCCTACTACACACCTACTCTATATGGTGTAGCATATTGCTCCTAGGCTACAAACCTGTACACCATGTTACTGTACTGAATATTGCAGGCAATTGTAACAGAATGGTATTTGTGTATCTAAACATATTTAAACATAGAAAACATACAATAAAATATAGTATTATAATCTCATGGGACCTGAGCCATATATGGGGCTTGTCATTGACCAAAATGTAGATGTAGTTATGCTACACATGACTGTACATGGAATAATATGAATAGGTTATATGAAAATACCACACCATTTTATATAACAGACTTGAGTGTCCCTGGATTTGGGTATCCATAGGAGGAAAGGGAAATACTGGAACCAATTCCCCATGGATACCAAAAAACAACTCTATATGTATATTATAGAAACTATAGATAGATAGATGGATAGATAGATAGATAGCAAGCCTGAATAGATTTATTATTTTTATATATATAAATCTATATATATATATATATAAAATCTCTCTATATATATATATAGAGAGAGAGACAGAGAAAGAGATGGAGAGTCATATAAATCATATTTTGATGTTCAATGTTTTCCTAGAACAGTTATTTGCTTCTTTAAATAGACAGTTATAATACAAATGAATTACTCTCTAAAATAGCTGGGGAGGTGGCTGTGGCAGGTTGGTGTGGAGTCTGCTGCCTTTCTAATTAACCTAACTCAATGAAGCTGAGAGAGTAAGTTCTGTAGGGAGAGAGAGTAATTGAATGCTTTAGTTCATTCCAAACATTAAAATAAGGAAAAAAAATCACTCTGTGCATAGAACCTACTAATTGGTGCTCTAAAATAATTATTCAAAGTTGTAGAAACAATATAGATTGCTACGATTTTCCCCACAATCTTTCCCCAGTTTGAGCCAACTAGAAGAATGTTTAGTTATATCATACAACCAGAAGCATATATTGCTTTCTCTTGCATGTGAATCCTTGCAAACAAAACAAACAACCAAAAAATTAAAGCTTCCCAAAGTACATTATTAATTAAAAAATTAAAAGATAAAAAGTGAAAATTTAGCTATTATGTAGTTTCCCAGTGAGGTTAAGCAATGACCATAGCCATTATTCTGTCAGTATTGAGTAAAATCTATATTCCAAGATTATCAGGCTAAAATATGACTTTTTCATTCTCAAATCCTCTTTTTTAATCAAAATTTCCCAGCACCTTCCTGAAAGTAGTGTCTCTCTTCTTTGACTTTTCACACTTTTTCTACCTTTACAATTATATAAACTACATTTCAACTATGTCTATGTACATATTGTATCTAGATAACCACTTGGAAAACTCTAACATGGCAAGACATATATAACGTGTGTGTCCAGCAACTTTATCATGACAGTACAAATTTTTGTTGGGCTGGGGTTGAATGCTAGGAATATATTAATTACATCAATTCTTGCTAAAAGTGAGAAATAATGTCAAGTCACCAACAATTAAATAAAAACTTACAAGTATTAAAAACATGTTGCTCTGCAAAACTATGTTGGTCTTTAAAATTTAAATTTTATTTACTTCAAAAGAAAAAAAAAACATTGCAAAGTGGAAGACTTTACTAAAGTGTACTTCACTTGTATTTCTCAGGTAACATTATATTTTATTTACTTATTATATTCCTTCATATAATAGATGACGTATTAGGGTAGGCATAGAAATCCAAGCATAAAACTTCAGAATTGGAGTTTTGTTCTTCTATCTTTAGCTTTTTCTTTAGAAACTGAAAGAAATACCTTAATATTTAGGTACTTACTAATATCAATTATTATGTTGTGAATAAAGTATTAAGTAAATTCACATACATTGTACATTTTGATGTAGAATTTGTTTATTTTGTTCATATGTCACTTATACAACTAAAAATTGAATCACAAAATTTTAGAACTAGGAGGAAACTTAGCATCCCTTTTTATGTATATATAGAAGGAACATAAAGTCAATCCTCTGTTATCTCCACATTTTCCAATCCCAAGAGTTAAAATCACCTGAACAAGACAACCTAGTTAATAAAAGCAGATTCAGAACAAAAGCCTGGTTCTACTAACTGACAGTTTAGTTCTCCTTTCCCTAGTTTCCTATATTTTGCTTTTCTCTTGGAAATATACATTTTTAAATATAAAAACATAAAAATCTTTTTAGTTTTCTTTTCAGTTTTTGGGAAACTTATTCAAAAATTCTGAATACACATAAATTCACTATTTTGAATTTCATGCCCTATAATATTCTTCACAAAAGTTCAAAAGATTACAATGGAAATGACTCTAAAAGATGGGAGAAGAGTATAATACAATTACCAATGATGTGACCCTAGAATCAGTTTCCCTAGGTCACAGATATAGAGATAGATATAGATATAGTCTGTGACATTAGAGCTTGCCTCCCATAAAATAGGATAACGGGCATTAAGGATGGTTCAAAAAAACTTGTGACTTGCCTCTACCCCAAAGAAAATTCTGTGTTTCTATTTCCCATGTATGTGACTATGTGGTTACATGAAATTCTATGTTGTATATATGTGTCTATGTGTCTGTATAACATGAGAACACATCTGTGTTGTGTTCTGAGTCCATAAGGAATATATAACAATCTGATTGAGCTTGGAAGCAAATGCTTCCCTAATCAAGTTTCAGATCAAACCGGTAGCCCTGACAATTCCTTGATTATACTCCTGTGAAACCTTAAGCAGAATACCTGGCTATGCTGTGTCTGGACTCCTGACTCAAAGAAACTCTTAAAAAATAAATGTATGTTGTTTTAAATTACCTCATTTTAATGATACTGTTATACAATAACAGGTAATTGATACAGGGTTGAATGCCAAAAGACCTATGTTCAGAATCTTGGCTGCACACTACTTACTAACTGTGAGTTTAAATAAGTTCCCAAGATTTTTACAATCAGCAATATAGAGTTCTATGAGGAAAAAATAAAAATTAATGTAAGTGGAGGCACGCAATTACCCAATGAATAATATTTTTCACCCTACAGATACTAGGAATTTATATAGATTTAAGCATACAAAGGAGTTATATATTATTTTTCATTAAATTGGGAACATTATCAACAAAATTTTTTAAAATGTAAAATCTACTTTACAACTGAAATAAAAGAAACACAGAACATACATGAAACCCAGCAAAAAAAAAAAAAAAGACTATGCATATGTAAAACATAAAACAAAAAGATCACAACAGTTTATTCACAGTTACTTCTGATAATTTTTCATGAAATAAAAGGTCATTTCTTGCTGGCAAAAGCAAAAATGAACAAGATAAAAAGCAATAAAAGAAGTCATATTACTAAGGTCAAAAATGCTTATTAGTGCTTATTAGCATTTGCTGACTATTAACTAGACTAAGAGATAAAATATAAAGACTTTCAGGGAATTACCATATTTAATTCTCAGACTGGTGTAAATGGGAAAGGTTCATACCCTCAGAATATTGCAAGATTTTAATATTTTCAGACCATCAAATTGCTGCAATTAAAATTAAAAGTACAAGCAGACCATGCCGTGTGTGTGTGTATGTGTATGTGTATGTGTGTGTTTCAACATAATGATTAAAGTGGGTAAAAACAATGTTCGTACCCCACTCTCCTCCAGCGGAAAAAAAAAAAAAAGTTTGTAGAATCTAATCAGGCAGTTCTGTTCATTAGAAAAATATATCTCAGGAGTTGAAATCAAAGAAACAAATATTGTTGATTTTTTTTTTTTTTTTTTTTTTTTTGGACAGAGTCTTCTCTGTTGCCCAGGCTGGAGTGCAGTGGTGCAATCTTGGCTTACTGCAACCTCTGCTTCCTGGGTTTAAGCGATTCTTGTGACTCGGTCTCCCTAGTAGCTGGGGTTACAGGTGCCTGCCATTACAACTAGTTAATTTTTTTGTTTGTTTTTTTAATTTTTAGTGGAGATGTGGTTTTGCCATGTTGGCCAGGCTGGTCTTGAACTCCTGAGCTCAAGTGATCCATCCGCCTCGGCCTCCAGAAGTGCTGGGATTACAGGCGTGAGCTACCACACTCAGCCAAAAATATGGTTTTAAAATGTATGTGAAAGATTGATTTGAAAAGATAAAAGCCAAAAAAGCCCTACTTGATGAAAAAGCTCAACCTCTTAACTCGTGTCTCCATTAGAATCAATTATAAACCTCAAATTTTGGCCTTTTCTTCAATTCCCTAACAAAGAAATTAAATCCCTACCAAGCTGAAGATCCCATTTTTTTTTTTAACTAAAACTTCATTTGAACTTATGAAATTCCTTTTTTTTCAGTGAAAATGCAACTCTAGAAAGTTGTTGTTGTTAGATACATGATTTAAAATATAACAATTTTGACTAAGCTTTTAAACACAATTTCAAAGTTTTAAATAATTCAATTCAGTAAATTTGTAAGTATGATTGATTAGATTGAAAAAAATTGATTAAATGCCTTAAGAAAAAAATCCTCTTGAGTATGCTTGCCTACCCTTTTAGATATTTGAAGAGTTTGTGTTAAATTTATCAACATCACAGTAGTTTAATTATTAAAGATTGCATATATAGTATTTTGGATAGGGGAAGTAAGTTTATTAAGCTTAAGAGTTAATAGAACTTTAATCACAGAACAAATTAAAGTGTTTTCTCTTAGATTTTCAGTCTTCCTATGTTTATAACAGGAATGAAAATACTTATGTTATATTTATGGTCAAATATGATTTTGATTTTATCTGTGTCATTTATACATATTTAATATTAGTTAAAACCCAAGTAATATTCCATGCAAAGACAACCCACATATTCAAATAATAAACAAAAGTACCTCATTGACTGTAGGACAACAAACAGAATTATATAAGACAAAGAAGATGTTTAAGAAATCAGTGTGGAATTAACTGGTAGGAGTGAATCAATGAACATATTTCAACAACTCCATTTATTTTATTTTTTGTTTCTGGTTGATCCAAATCCAAGTGTATATTCTAGGCAGAGAGAAAGGTCATATCATAATCCTCCCCCATTTTTCCTCTGATTTCAGCTATTTAATACTTTTTATTCCATAGATACATTTGTATAATAGAAAATGTGGTTTTTCAGTACCTCTAGGAGAATTCTGAGTTGTCATAACCCTACAGTTAAATCTGTTTTCTCACCTATAAAATCATTCAGATTAACAATTCTGTAAACAATAAGGCAAAATTCTTTAATAAGTTATTGAAAATAATAAAACAGAAGGATGTTATGACTATACTAAATGTGAATTAGAACTATGTTACAGAAAAAGGCTTTTTTTCTATAGGTAATTTGCTTCTGGAAACAATTAATTGGAGGACATATTTAATAACCATACATGCTCAAGCACAGTTTGCTTTTTTCATGCAAAATTGGGCAAGTATTAAGACTAAATTCTGTCATTTTTTTTCTACGGCAGTGCCTAGCTTAACTTAAGCTTAAGTTTGATAATTAAAGCACCACAAATGTAATTAACTAAAGAGTACTCAAATGTTCGAAGTTTTTTGATAGGCTTATCATTTGAGAGGTTAATCCAGCCAAACAAATTAAATTTTATGTACTCTCTAATGGCAAATGTAGTAAACTTTCTAAGTCATATTCCTTTTCCATAGCACAGGTACTTGCCCTTTTAAAAAAATCAAATAAATAAACTAAACTAAATTAAGTAAGATTCTTTCAGATATTTTCTAAAGGTCATTTTATTCATTTGGTCTGTAAGGTGCTGAAAATCATTTTACACATTGAAGAAGCTATTTTAAAGCCTGACAAAGTGCTTTGCTTTCAAAAATATTTTCTAATAATAATTGCAAAAATATTTCACTTCCTTGGTTAAATTAATTCTTATGTGTTTTATTCTTTTTGATGCCATTGTAAACTGAACTATTCTCTTAATGTCTTATTTAGCTTATTACTTGTTAGGTATACAAGTACAACTGATTTTTGTGCATCGGTTTTGTATCCTACTACTTTGCTGAATTTAGTTATTAGCTGTGTGTGTGTGTGTGTGTGTGTGTGTGTGTGTGTGTAGAATCTTTAGGGCAGGGATGTACAATATTTTGGCTTCCCTAGGCCATAGTGAAAGAAGAATTGTTTTGGGCCACACAGATAATACACTAACACTAGCGATAGCTGATAAGCTACAAACAAACAAACAAACAAACAAAATCCCAAAAAATAATCTCATAATGTTTTAAGAAAGTTTATAAATTTGTGTTGGGCCGCATTCAAAGTTGTCCTAGGCTGCATGTGGCTTGCGGGTAGTAGGTTGGACAAACTTGCTTTAGGGTTTTCTACATACAGTGTATTTAAGAAAGAGGAAGATTTTTAAACTTCATATAATAATAATCAGATACTTTCATATGTTTTATTATTTTTACATTATATTTTTCAAATATTAATCAGAGAGCCACCTGAAAGTGATTATCTACTTTCTCAACATAACTTTTTCCCACTATAAACAGGCATTGTTATGCAGCATATATAAAGAACTTCTGAAATCCAACAAGAAAACAAATGATCTGGTTGAAAAATGTGTAAAGAACTTGAATCGATATTTTTCCAAAGAAGATAAACAAATAAACACACAAAAAGATGGTGAACATCACTAATCATTGGGAAAATGAAAATGAAAACTACAAAAATAAACCACCTCACATTCATTAGGATGGCTACGAGACATAAAACCTAAAAGACAGCAAGTGTTGGTGAGGACGTGGAGAAATTGAAACACTAGTGCACTGTTAGTTGGAAGGTAATGTGGTGCAGCCCAAAATTTCAGTTACACAAAAGAAGCAAGTTCAAGAGATTAATTTTACGTCCTAGTAACTATAGTTAATAACAATATGTTGTACACTTGAAAATTGCTAAGAGAATACATTTTAAGTGTTGTCTGTACAATAAAATAAGTGAGGTAATACATATGTTAGCTGGCTTGGTTTAACCATTCTACAATACATACACATATCAAAACATCATGTTTTACAAAAGAAATATATACAATTTGTATTAAAAAATTGAAAGTTTAAACTAAAATTACATGGAAACTGTGGAAAACATTATGTTTCCTCAAAAATTAAAAACAGTATTACCATGTGATTCAGACATTTTACTTCTGAGTATATACTCAAAAGACTTGAAAGCAGTCTATGGAAGAGGTACTTATATATGCATGTTCCTGGCAGCATCATTCACAATAGCTAAAACTTGGAAGCAAATTAAACATCCATCCATGGATAAATCAATAAACAAAATGTGGCATATACACAAAAGGAATATTATTCAGACTTGAGAAACAAGGAACTTCAGACACATGCTACAACATGGATCAACAGTGAGGCTGGTATGCTAAGCTAAATAAGCCACTCATGAAAAGACAAATATGGCATGATTATACTTGAAACTGACCCAACACTTCCATATATTTTTTTAATAAACATAAATGTTTACTCTTCTGATATGAAAGTTTGAAATTTACAAAATGATCTTCAGACCTCTCAAAGTATCAAAGAAACTTACCATATCACCACATCCAGACAAGGAGATGCAGGATCCCTCATTCATCATGCTTGCTTCCTTGCCCCTTTGTAATTCCTGTTTCTTGCACATTATTGCATTTCTTCCCTGCTATAAAAACCCCTAGTTTTAGTCAGTCAGGGCGATGTATTTGAGACAGCTCCTATCTCCTCAGCTGTATCACCTGATTAAAGCCTTCTTCCTTGTCTATATTCGTCGTCTCAGTGGTTGAGTTTGTGTGGCAAATAGCAGGACCTAGACCAAATCCCTGGTGTTTTAATAACACACTTATACGGGGAACTTAAAGTAGTCAAAATCATTGATAAAGTAGAATGTTTGTTACCAAGGACTTGGGGAGGTTGTAATAAGGAGTTATTGATTAATGTTTTAGTTTTGCAAGATGAATAGAGTCCTGGAAATGGATGGTGGTAATGGTTGCATAATAACATGAATATACTTAACTGCTGAACTGTACACTCAGATATGTTTACATCTGTTCCTCTTGCTTCACTTGTCCTTATTGCATTTGCTAGAAGGCATTAGGACCAATTATCCCCCACAAGTACAGAAAGTCTTTTCTCTGTTCAAATGGTCACCAGCATGAAGGGTCCAAAAATGGCCAGAGGACAATCTGAGCTTCAAATTAGTCAGAACAATGGTTGAGTTTCTTTGTCAAAGCATTCAACTTCTGGTCCTAGAACTCAAATGTCACCCAGCTGAAGGTCACAGACAAGAGAGCCAAAATTATTCACAAAGATTATTAAGAGAGATCACTTTCATCTTGACTTCATGTTGCCCAGGCTCTGTTATGTCATGCCATCTCCTGCATAGCTATTCAGGAAAGGACATGCCTTCGTGACCTCATATTTAAAGCGTATGCCACATACTGTAAGAGAATGATTAAACCTTATAGAAGTTCAATCTTCTACTAGTCATTATCTGATAATTAAGAATTCTATCCCACCATCCTCTTGTGCTAGCTGCTTCTGAATGGTAGGCATTGCAGTAACTTTATTGGATTAGTCTGTGGTGTGAGCTCTTTGCTATGATTCTTCACCTTAAAATAAATCACCTTGTTGGAAATGAGGTTGTATGTCCACCAGATAAAGATAAAAAGCATTGGAAAGACATTCTCTGAGCATATGAATGTTGGTTCAGGTAGAAGATCTACAGACAAGTAACACAAATCAACACTGAATAATTCTTATCCATATATGGACCTTCCTCCGTGATAAAAGTGAGTTTAAAGCCACTGGTCAGTGAGCTGGTTTCCTGAGGAATGATACCATATTAGGGATTCAGATTTGGATTTTTTTACTGGCACATTGAGTATCAGCAACAGAGGTAATCAGATTAGCCTTAGTAATGCTATCTTGTTGAAGCCACATATTAATTCCATTTAGGTCACTATGAGCACTTTACACACAGCGTCATTTATTTATCCCTATTGAGACCAGGAAGCCCATTCTGTTACAGTGTTCCTCACTGACATCCCTAATCTACAGAGAAAAAAAGAAAAAGAAAACAAAAACAAAAACAAAAACAAAAAACTGTAGAGCTCTTCAAGGAAGCAGGATGCCTCTTTACCAATATACTTGTTAAATCTTGCTGAAGTATACGTCCTCTGGGTATCTTAGAAGTGTATAAATAAAGGCTGGTTCATCAGATTACACGTAAAGATAAATTCATTGCACATTTCCGTCACTCTGAACTTTTAAACTCCTCTAAAGTAGGGCTTCTCAACTTTTAATGTGCACATGAATCACCTAGAGATCTTGTTAGAATTATAACTTCTGATTTAGTAGATATAGGGTAGGAGGTTAGAGCCTTCTAGTTGTTGCTGCTTGCCTGTGTGCCTCACTTTATGAAAGTAGGCTTTATCACAATGTTTCTAAAGTGTGGTCCCCTGACTTAAGTATCATCATCACATGAGAACTTGTTCAAAATCTGTATTTGCGGCTCCATCCGAAACTATTGCATTAGGAACTCAGAGATCCCGATTCAGCAATCTGCGTTTAAATAGCCATCCATGAGGCTGGGCACAGTGGCTCAACGCTTATAATCCCAGCACTTTGGTGGATCACTTGAAATCAGGAGTTCAAAACCAGCCTGGCAAACATGGGGAAATCCCGTCTCTACTAAAAATACAAAAAAAAAAAAAAAAAAAAAAAAAAAATTACCCAGGCATGGTGATGGGCGACTGTAATGTCAGCTACTTGGGAGGCTAAGGGAGGAAAATCTCTGGAGCCCTGGAGGCAGAGTTTGCAGATCACGCCATTGCACTCCAGCCTGGGCGAAAGAGCGAGACTCCGTCATAAAATAAAACAAAATAAAATAAAATAAAATAAAATAGCCATCCATATGATTCTGATGCTTGTTGAAATTTGAGAACCTTGTTTTATAATGTGTTGTAAAAATTCAGACATTCTGATTCATTAACTGTAAGCTATTATTGAGACTTGGTTTCAGTTAGCCAATCTAGCAGACTATTCATGCCACTTTTCATTGTGATAGCCAGAACATCACACCCTGAATGCAGGGTGAATGCATTCATGCAAAAGAATTCAGCTTCAGCAAGTTTTGTATTTTATTGTCCATTGTCTAACATCTTTAGAATTCACTCCCGTGCATGATTTCTAGCTCCCTGCCAATAGTGACAATGACCTATACTTATTTTGTAATACAGGCTATCTGTTTTGAAAAAGATCTTATATTCCTGACTTGACTAAAAGCTAACATTTCTTATGGCCCTAGAATCAATGAGAGATGTTAGAAGTGGGTCATGAAAACACTTGATATTAGCTCTTGAAGAAACTGTCCAAATACAGTTTGTGTAAGGCTAATAAGGAGAGGAGGACTAGAGAAAGTGTGAAGGTCTATGTTCACTAGCCAGAAAGTACATGGAACTGAGCAATTCAATGTTTTCACCCTTATCATTTTCCCATCTCATGTCTCAATGTCTCCTTTTTTTCCCCCAGTGCCAATTTTCAGTGCCTTTTCTTTAGGTGAAGAGGACCAAAAGGGTTGAGAGTTCCAAGTATGTTGCATCTCTGCAACACTTATAATTATAAAGAGATGGACTCCTTTAAAGCTGCCATGATGACCTTCTATTTCTCCATGTGTTCTTATTGCATTTACCTGTTAGTTTTACATTTTTCCTATATACATTCTCAAGTATACAGAAAATATATACTTGGTTGTCATGAGAAACCGAATGTAATAATAATTACTAATTTTGCTACAATGAATAATTGATCATCCAATACGCTATACCTGCACTCATCCCATGCCACCACAGGTGTCATTTAAGTAATTGTGATGCCACAGCTGGCAAAAATTAGCCATACACTATGTGAATCTCCCACCTCCACGAAAGGAGTTTATGCATGGATCCTTAATATGCACAGTCCAATCCAATAATCTCATTTTAAGTTTTTTTTTTTTTTTTTCCCTTGGGGACAACTCAAGCACCAATTACTATATTAGTTGGTGTGCCAGCAAGAAAATGTCACCCTCAAATTAGGATAAACCAATGTGTATTTAGTAAAGGAAAGCTTAAGAGAGGTGGGAGTAGGGTATAGGGGAACTATAAAAAGTAATGTCATACACTGACAAAACAAGGAATACAGAAGAAAAATTTCATCAGAAGAAAAAAAAAACATAATCTAATTGGAGAATGTCATATAACGTGAGCCAAATTTAGGAAAGAAGGCAGCCAGCTTGGAGAGAACCTACGCAACACATACCTGGCTATTATTCGCCTCTTCCCCTTCATCTTCTCCTTTCTTTGCCCATTTGTGGAAGCTAACTGAATGTCAGATGGCTCAGGAGCCTTCTGATGTAATCCATGATTCTCTGAGCAGATGAAGAGTGGATGTAAAGGGCAAACAGACATATCTGCACATTACCTCCTCAAGGTAGTATCTTCTGAATGGTCTTGTCAAGAGAATCTCAGACAATTAACAATAGGATATAGATTCAGAAGAAATTGAGAGGAAATTTATGAATTAAAGCTTGAGTGATTGGCTTAGGAAAGCAAGAGCCGTGTAGTGTGAAGCATAATAACATTGTGGCATTGGACATTATTTAGTTGTAGTTTCCTTTATGTGTCTACATAAAATCAACTTTTAGTTACATAATTTGCTCTGTATAGGTACTCTGTTTCAATCTCTCTCTTTCCCCTATAAGAAGTGCATACACATTTTAAAGTCTAGTTTAATAAAATAAATTAATTTGGCTGGGCGTGATGGCTTACGCCTGTAATCACACTTTGGGAGGCTGAGGCAGGAAGATCACTTGAGGACAGGAGTTGAAGACCAGCCTGGTCAACATAGTGAAACCCCCATCTCTACTTAAAATACAAAAAATTAGGTGGGTGTGGTGGTGGGCACCTGTAATCCCAGCTACTCGGGAGGCTGAGGCAGGAAAATCACTTGAACCCGGAAGGACTGTGGTGCAGTCAGCGAAGACTGCACTGCTGTAGTCCAGCCTGCGTGACAGAGTGAGGCTGTCTCAAAAAAGAAAGAAAGAAAGAAAGAAAGAAAGAAAGAAAGAAAGAAAGAAAGAAAGAAAGAAAGAAAGAAAGAAAGAAAGAAAGAAAGAAAGAAAGAAAGAAAGAAAGAAAGAAAGAGAGAGAGAGACAGAGAGAAAGAAAGAGAGAGAGAGGAAGAAGGAAGGAAGGAAGGAAGGAAGGAAGGAAGGAAGGAAGGAAGGAAGGAAGGAAGGAAGGGGAAGGAAGGAAGGAAGGGGAAGGAAGGAAGGAAGGGGAAGGAAGGAAGGAAGGAAGGAAGGGGAAGGAAGGGGAAGGAAAGAAGGGGAAGGAAGGAAGGAAGGAAGGAAGGAAGGAAGGAAGGAAGGAAGGAAGGAAGGAAGGAAGGAAGGAAGGAATTTATTAGGGAGGCAGAGGCGGGAGGATCACTTAAGGTCAGGAGTTTGAGACCAGCCTGGCCAACACAATAAAAACCTGTCTCTACTAAAAATACAAAAATTAGCTGGGCCTGGTGATGCATGCCTGTAGTCCCAGCTACTTGGGAGACTGAGGCACAAGAATCGCTTGAACCCTGGAGGTGGAGGTTGTAGTGAGCTGAGATTATGCCACTGCACTCTAGTCTGGGCAACAGAATGAGACTCAGTCTCAAGGGAAAAAAAAAAAAAAAATTGCATTGCTGCAAAATGAGAAAGCTGCTCCTCTAGCCAGAGTATAGTTAAGGGAAGTACATCATAACTTTTAATCACTGATATGTGATTAAAATTCTAAAGTTTTGGTAACATTTTAATTAATGATTTACAATGTTTGGCTAATTTTCATCTGAATTAAGATTCAAGCACTTTACAAGTCTGTTTTAATCTCTGTGCTTAAAATATACATAGTAATAAAATCAGCCTTACTACATACAAGCTGTCAACAACTGTTCTAAATACAGTAAAGCTATGAAGTCAAGTACCTTTCTATCTAATGGTAGTCAGCTTATACAGTTGTTCAATGGGGTAACACAATCATATCTCCAATTGTTACAGAGATTGAAATGATCATCATCTGAACTACTATATTTGGTGGCAAAATTTTTTCTTTCTCAAGAAGGTTTTTGGTAAAACACAGATCTATCAACAGGAGATACTATTACGTTTTTAGCACTTACCAAATCATTTGCAGAAAGGTAGACTCAGAATAGGATAGTTTCCACGAAAAATATGAACAGTAAAAAATGAACTAAATGGAATACAGGACATGAGTATTGGATTGGGACGCAAATGTTAAGAGGAAGAGATATAGGAAAATATATCAACTCAGTATTCAAGCTTTATTTACATCACACAAAGTTTCCATTCACAGCCTTTTCAAATAAAACTGAAAGGTTTCCACGATATTTTAAAAATATAATGTGTATTTTATCTTCACAAGAATTTGGAACAATATTCTATCCACCACTCCTCATCCAAACAAGTGCCCCATCTTCACTTATCTTGCCTCATATTTTCAGTATAAAGAGCCCATTCACTTTTTAATGAAAAAGACACAAATAACACATCGGCACAATTCTTAAGGTTCTCATTATATACAATTCTGTAACTAATAGTGCACCTGTCATTTCCATTTCTAGGTTGACTAATTTTGATGGGCATAAGTGTTCTAAAGTATGTTTTTGTAAACTTCATATCACATAGTACTGCATTGCTGAAACATGGCTTAATGCATGTTTTAGGATGGGTGAAGGAAGGAGAAAACAGAAAGACAAAAGATGAAGAAAGCAAGAAAAGAAGAAAAAAAAAGAAGGTGAAGGAAAGAGAGAGGAAGAAAGAAAATGAAAATATGACCATGTTATAAAGAAAATTGAAAATACATAATTATTTTTTCTTAATTTTAGTGTATGTAGAAACTGTTAGGGCTGATGATGAGATGGATAATTTTTGCCATAAATTACATGAATTATATTCATTTTTACATTCTCATAATATAGCATTAGAATATATTGTGCTGTATGTAGACTTCTTAGAAGATACACATAAGTAAAAGAACAAAATAAAATAAAAACTGCTTTCAACTTAGTGACTATCATTCCTATCTATCTCTGTGTGCATGTATTACGTGCGCACACACACACACACCGCCCCCCCCACAGTAAGAACCCACTAAATATTCTTAAGTTCTTGGAAAATACAACCTTAAGTGAAACGATATACAATAGGTCCTTGAATAATGTAGTCATTTAGTTATAATGTGCAAAAAATGGATTTTGCTATGCATCATATTGATTAAAGTCACAGCTTCCAAGAACCTATTGATGACATTAAGTGAGTAGTTTATACACACAAAAACGTGTACACACACACAAACACACACACACAAAAGTAGTTATACACAATATACAGACTGGCTTATAATAATGTTTTTCTATCTTGTAATAATACATGAGTACCACATTTTTCAATGCATTTAATCATGCTGTATCTGATAATGTGACTTATTAAGTCCCATAAATATATCTAACACATTTTAGAGTATAAATGTTCAATGTATTATTGTAGATAGATAATATGAAACTGTGTGTGGGAGTGGAGTGAGGAATAATTTAAGAAAATGCTCTTGCTGAACCAATTTACCTATGGGAGATCATAATATGCCACCCCAAAATAGGATGGTTTGGCATAAGTTTTGTTGACCTGAAAGCAATTAAAAAGAAGCAGATGAAGAAAAGCTCTCTGCCTCTATTTACCTAAAAGGAGGATATACATTTACAAAGACAAAAAATATCCCACCTCCCCTCTAAACCAGGGAGAACAAATGTTAACCACTGAAGAGAACTTTAGACTGTTATGGGCCTGGAGATGGCACCACAGGAATCTACATTAGCAAGCTTTACTTAGCCTTTATCTGCCTTTCCTTTGCCTTGCCTCAAGTTGCTATCTTTAGAATTCAAAATCCTTTTCCTTTGTCATGCCACTTCCCTAAAACTTCACTGTTCTTTGTTAACAACGGGTTATATAAGCTGAAATTCAAACTCACCTCCTTGACAGCTACTCATTCCCTTGCTGTCTTCCACGTATATATGAAATACACATGTCAATAAACTTCTCTGGCTTTTCTCTTGTTAATCTCTCTTTTGGTCCATGGGTCCATTCTAACCAAGGCTTTATAAGAGTTGAGGAAAAAAAAAAATTCCTCTTCTAAATAGCTATTTAATATTTTCTGGCTGACAATGCAAGTTTATTGAGACAGAACTCACATTTCATTCTCTTCAACACTCGTCTTTTAATCCACTTTAATGATAGTCCTTAAAAATCAGTTTCTGTGTAAGAAGTTGATATGATATATGGAGGAAAAGGGCCACTTTTTAATTCTGGAAGTCAATGCAATAATATAAAGTAGAAAAATAGCATATCGTGAAATATATTTCATTTCAAACACAGACATATCCTTCTAAAATGCATCATCAGGAAATACTTAGGAATAATAACAGTTCAAACTATGATTTCAAAACAGAGAATGTGACAATTCAAGTATGGATATGATAAGCCGCTATTCTGATTTTTTTTTTCAAATATTCTGATAGTAGAAAATGTTCAAACACAATTTGAAGAAGGAGGACTGTGTACTATCTTATTTTCCTTCCTTATTTCTCTTATATACTTTAAAGTAATTTTATTCTGCAATATTGTGTCAATCTATGAATTTCTCAACTATTGTTTCTAAATTGCAATAAAGCCAAACCCAGCAAGATGGCCTTAATATTTCCCCCATCTTGACAAACTTTAAACAGCTTGTTTCCTCACTGCATGTCCTAACTTTTGTTTTCTTAGAGTGTTTGCTTTTGAAAATTTTCCATTATAAATTCTTCCTATGACTCTTTGAGATATAAATATTTTCCCAGCCATTTGTTAATTTTATAACCCAAGGATGTCTCAGAAACCTTGGAGACATCCCTTTGAAATATTGTTATCCAGAAAGATATTTTCCTGTTCTCCCAGTTTGTATGTATAATAGGAGCCTACATTTCATAAGCAACAATTAAATACAGGTGGTCCAAACTCAGGGAACAGCCTCCCATTTATTCTTCCAGTGCTTTTCCAGTAAAATTTTCTTGCATTTTGTTTCAAAAGAACTGAGTTCAATTTCTATCCATTATTGCAATAGCTTTGAATAAAGTCTTGCCTGTTCAAATCTATCTGGTATAATTTTCTTCAAGAGAACCTTAATTAGTCAAGTTCTAATTTAGCAATGGGATTCATTTTGGAACTTAATTTTATATTATAAAAATAGATAAATAATCACAAACATAAAATATGAATATATGTTTCCAACAACATTGTGTGCATCAAACCAGGCACTAAATATCAAAGGTATAAATTATCATAATAACAACTTTTGTGGTAATAGTTTCTTTCTAGATGCACTAGATATGCCAATATTCTTAAAATAAAAATTTCTTACAGATTAGCCAAACAACACTTTTGCCAGACAAAAGTTTTATTCATTATTACAAGGATTCTGGACCTTTTAAAATTAAGATATTCTGTTTCAAAGTCAATGTACAAATTCCCCTAAGTTCTTAAAAAATAGGGGCAGGTTTCATGGTGACCTGTTCAAAGATCTATTGCTGAGATAGATTTTAGTATATCAATTTTGTTCACTATCCCAGTTGGTCCCAAATATGAGTTTTTGTTATTACTTTAATTACCTTATTCATTACTTACTCAAAGTAATGTTTAAGTCTTATCCCATGCAGAAACTAGATGGTAAAGTTTTTAAAGTAACTATATTAGTAACTTATTTCCATGTAACTTGCTTTATTTTTGCCTGTCTTTAGAAAATGTATTACATAAAAAGTAATACAAATTAATTTTAATATATTCCTAAAATTTCAAAATCTTGCTTGTTTTTAAAAAAAAATAGTCTTAATAAAATAAAAACTATGAAAGAAAATAAGCCTTTCAGTGATCTATATTATCCTAATGATATTGTTATGTTATATAAATCAATAAATTGAATTCCTTACTTGATTTTTATAGGTATTATTCATCCAGTTTGTAGCAAAGGGAACATGGCTATATACAGGAAACTGTCATTGTTGAGACTTTGGAGCTTAAAAGTACTTGGTAATTTTAAATGCAGGACATGTATTTTCAAAACTATTCATAATTAAGAAATTAAAAAGATTTTAGTAACGTTTGTGAAAAACAGAAAGAAAATATTTCAAATCTTTGCTCTTCAGAGACAGTGCCTGGATTTTGTAGATTCCCTTTACCTCTACACTATGCTAAAACTGACTTTGTCTAAAATCAATTTTAGCTATAGATGGTCACTTCCTATAAAGGCTTTTCTTTGTTATTGTCATAGCATTACAGAGTAATGATGACTTCAATATCACCTACACGGAAAAACTGCATAAGACTTTTGGGAAAAAAAAATGAGAGATTAAGGGCAAGTAAAGTTAAGGTGGTGTAGATTAAAAAAAATGACATTATGGGTTAAGTATATTTTCAATGTCTCAATTATAATTGTAAAACTATAAATGCTGGTAGAGGTAACCTCATTAGAAATAACTTCTTATTCTGAGAGCAAAGAGAAAAACTGAAATGCTAAAATGGATACTCAATAGCATCAAGAAACACCAAATACCTGGCAAATATGCAAAGATTATGTTCAATAACTCTGAACAAGGAAACAAGCAAAAAAGTAAGTGAAACATGAACGAAAGAAATTACAGAAATCTAAACAAAGGTATAATATACAATATTAATGGATTGTAAAACTCAGTAGCTTAAGGATGCTAAAATCTCCTCATGTAATGTCAATAAAAATTTCATCAGTTTTGAAGAAATTGAAGAATTAACTCCAAAACATATATAATTCAAATTACAAAGTGCACACAAGTAATTTATGACCTTACTGGTTATTTCTATCAGCATATAAAAAAGAAAACATCTTAAACAAACTATTACAAAAAATAATAGGAAACGTCTACTATTTTGTTTTTTTTTTTTTGCTAGCATAACCCTGATAACAAACCTGATAAAAATACATCAAATAATAAAAACTACACATGAATATCCTCATTAACATAGATACAAAAATACTTAATGAATTTATTTAAAAAATTAATCAAATCCAGCAATCTATACAATGAATAATGCATTATGACGAAGTTGGTTTTACCAAGAATGCATGGTTGGTTTAATGCATAAAATAAATAAAATCTTATTAACAGAATGAGCGGAAAAAAAACATAAACAACATAGAAAATCCATGTATCAAAAGTAAACACGTATTCAAGACAAAAAAAGTTAAGCAAATTAGGAATAGAAAATAACTTCCTCAATCTGATAAGTGAAATTTTTATATTAAAGAAAACAGAACTAAGCTAAACCTAAAGCTGATGGAAAGAAGAATTCAAGATTATACAATCTTATAATTTCTATTCATCATGATAGTTGGAATTCCTAGCCACTGAAACAAAGCAAGGATGAAAGACATATATTAACAACCGAGAAGAAGAATGCTCCTATTTAGAAACAGTATGATCGTTTATGTATAAAATATTAAATACCTGCATTCCTCTTTTTATTGCTTTCTTTATTACTTTATTGAATTCCACAAATATGGCATTTTTTAAAAAATTTGAAGGTTTGTGGCAACCCTGTGTTCAGCAAATTTATTAGCCCTTTTTTCCACGCACTCACATCATGTCTGTGTGCCACAGTTTGGTCATTAGTGCAATATTTCAAACTTTTTCATTATTATATCTGTTATGATTATCTGTAATCAGTGGTTTTTACTATTAATTACTATTATAATTATTTTGGGGTGCCGCAAATCATTCCCAGATCACATTGAACTTAAATCATGAAAAGTTTTGTGTGTTCTAATTGCTCCACCTACTGGCCATTCTCCCATCTTTCTCTATCTCTTCAGGCCTCTCCATTCCTTGAGACACAACAATATTAAAATTAGACCAATTAATAACCCTACAATGACTTCTAAGGGTTGAAGTGAAAGAAAGAGTTGCACATCTCTCACCTTAAATCAAAAGCTAGAAATGATTGAGCTTAATGAGGAAGGCATGTTGAAACCAAGATAGGCTCAACGCTACCCATCCTGCACCCAACAGTTAGCCAAGCTGTGAATTCAAAGAAAAACTTCTTAAGGGAAACTAAAAGTGCTATTCTAGTGAATACACAAATGATAAGAGAGCCAAAAAACCTTATTGGTGATAAGTAGAAAGTTTGAGAGATCTGAATAGAAGCTCAAACGAGACACAACATTTTCTTAAACCAAAACCAAAGCCAGAGCAAGGACATAGCTCCCTTCAAAGCTGTGAAGGCTGAGAGAGGTGAGGAAGCCACAGAAGAAAAATTGGAATCCAGCAGATGTTGGTCCATAAGGCTTAAGGAAATAAGCCATCTACATAACACAAAAGTACAAGGTGAAGCAGCAACTACCTGATTACATCAATAGGTGCAGGAGAGACTTTTGATAAAATTCAACACCCTTCATGTCAAAAACTCTAAAAAAACTAGGTATTGAAGGAACATACTTTGAATTAATAAGAGCCATATATGAAAAATTGACAGTCAACATTACACTGAACTGGCAAAATCTGGAGTATTTCCCTTGAAAACCGGCACAGGACAAAGATATTCCCTGTCACCACTCCTATTCAACATACTATTGGAAATTCTGGCCAGAGCACTCAGGCAAGAGAAAGAAAAAGGGGCATTCAAATAGGAACAGAGGAAGTCAAATTATTCCTGCTAGCACAAGACATGAACTTATATTCAGAAACCCTCAAAATCTAGACCCAAATGATCCTTAAACTGATAAACAACTTCAGCAAGTCTCAGGATACAAAATCAATGTACAAAAGTCAACTAGCACTCCTGGACACCAATAACAGTCAAGGATCCAAATCAGGAATGCAATCCCATTCATAATTGCCACACACATACACACACACACACACACACACACACACACACACCCCCCTAGAAATATAAACAGGAAGGTGACAGAGCTCTACCAAAATAACTACAAAACACTGCTTAAAGAAATCAGAGATGACACAAACAAATGGAAAACATTCCATGCTAGTGAATAGAAAATATTATTTTTGCTAAAATGCCTATAATATCCAAAGTAATTTATAGATTCACTGTTATTCCTATTAAACTACCAATGACATTCTTCACAGAACTAGAAAAGGCTATTTTAATATTCATATGGAACCAAAAAAGAGCCTGAATAGCCAAGGTATTCCTAAGCAAAAAAATACAAAACTGGAAGCATCTGGCTACCCAACTTCAAACTACACTACAGGGCTACAGTAACCAAAACAGCACGGTACTGGTACAAAAACAGGCACATAGACCAATGGAATAGAACAGAGAACCCAGAAATAAGGTTGCATGCCTACAACTATCTGATCTTTGACAAAGCTGACAAAAATAATTAATGGGGAAAGGACTCCCTATTCAGTAAATGTGTTGGGAGAAATGACTAGCCATAAGCAGAAGATTAAAACTGGACCCCTCCTTATACCATATACAAAAATGAACTCAAGATGCATTAAAGAGTTAAATGTAAACCCAAAAACTATAAAAACTCATTTCCCTGGACATAGGAACAGGCAAAGATTGCATGACCAAGATACAAAAGCAATTGCAACAAAAGTCAAAGTTGACAAATGAGATCTAATTAAGCTAAAGAGATTCTGTACAACAAAAGAAACCATCAACAGAGTGAACAGACAAACCTACAGAATGGGAGAAAATTTTTACGAACTATGCATCTGACAAAGGTCTAATATCCAGCATCTAAAAAGAATTTAAACAAATTCATAAGGAAAAAAAAAAACATTAAAAAGTGGGCAAAGGACATGAAGAGACACTTTTCAAATAAAACATACATATGGGCAACAAGCATATGAAAAAAATCCCAACATCCTTGATCATTAGAGAAATCCAAGTCAAAACCACAATAAGATACCATCTCACACCAGTCAAAATGGCTACTATTACAATTTAAAAAGTCAAAAAATAGCAGATGCGAGTGAGGTTGCAGAAAAAAAGCAATGCTTATACACTGCTGGTGGGAGTGGAAATTAGTCCAACCATTGTGGAAGAGAGTGTGGTGATTCCTCACGGACCTAAGAACAGAAATACCATTCGACCCTGCAATCCCATTACTGAGTTTATATCCAAGGGAATAACAATTGTTCTATCATAAAGATACATGCATGTGAATGTTCACTGTGGCACTATTCACAATAGCAAAGACATGGAATCAACTTAAATGCCCACCAATGGTCAAATGGATAAAGAAAACGTGGTACATAAACCACATTTGGAATGCAGTACATTCCATGTGTACCACGTGGAATAGTATGATGCCATATAAGGATGAGATCATGTCTTTTGCAGGAACATGGATGCAGCTGGAGGCAATTATCCTTGGCAAACTAATGCAGGAACAGAAAACAAAATACTGTATGCTCTCACTTGTAAGTGGGATATGAACGATGATAACATGTGGACACATAGAGGGGAACAACACACACTGAGGCTTATAGAAGGGTGGAGTGTAGGAGGAGGGAGAGGATCAGGAAAAATAACTAGTGCATACTAGGTTTAATGTCTGAGTGATGAAATGACTTGTACAACCAACCCCCATGACACAAGTTTACCTACATAACAAACATGGACATGTACTCCTGAACATAAAATAAAAGTTAAATTAAAAAAAAAAAAAACTAAAAATTACATGCAATATTTGTAATGGTACAAATATATTTATGTAACTGCAAAAAAGAGAGACTTTTTCAATCTGTAAGGTTTTAACTCTTTTAAAAAAGATAATGTATTAGCATATTGTTTTACAATTTTTTTTTTTTTTAATGTACAAGTTCTTATTTCTACCATGTTGGTCTGCTTCTTTGTATTTTTTCTGGCTCAACCCAAATCAGTCTTTTCAAAGTTTATCTACATTGGTTAGAGATGGAGCCTTACAGAACACTGAATTGAAGGTAGACATCCAAGCAGTTATTGTATGGAACAGATCTGTGTCAAAAATATGAACGTGTGTAATGTGTGTGGGCTTATAGTATTAACAATATGTATTATGTCTTTTTGTTCTTTATGTGTATTGTTTGTGTACCTGTGAATTTCAGTATTTGTGAACTATGCATTGATGTATACCACAGTTAAATAAATGAATTAGTTGCAGAAAAAGGAAGATCAAAGCTGGAAGACTTTATCTATCTGATTATAAGATGTATTAAAAAGCCATAGAAATACATACGTACATACGTACATACATACATACATACATACATACATACATACATAAGTGGAGTAGAATAGTAGGAATTGGTCAACTTTATCTGTAAAGCGCCAGATATTAAGTATTTCAGGTGTTGTGGACCACATATGAGGTGTCTGTCACTTTTTGCCCCTCTTCCTCCTCCTTTCTCCTCTTCTGCCTCTTTTTCTACCTCTTATTTTGACAATAATTTAAAGATTCCAAAATCGCTATTAGTTTGTGAACCATATAAGTACAGCCCAGGAGTCATAATTTGGCAATTTTTGGAACAAAGGCAAAAAACAGACCTACAGTAGCCTTTCCACTAACACTTAACAGGAATTTGATGGATCAGGAAAAATATTTTTAACAAATGATGCTAGGACAACTGGGCATCCATATGAAAAACAAAAGTTAACCTTAACCTCTACCTCCTAACAAACACAAAATTAATTAAAGAAGGAGCAAAGGGGATTATCTTCACAGCCTGCTGTGAGACAACACAGTAAGCAACAACCATAAGAGACAACTTTAATATATTAGAGTTTCTTAATAATTTGAACTTTTTTTCTTCAAAAGATACCTCTACATAAATTATAAACTGGAAGAAAAATATTTGCAGAACATATGTCTAACAAACACTTGTATGCCGAATACACAAAACTGTATGACAACTCAATAATATAAGGACAAATTTTAAAATGGACAAAATACTTAAAAGAAACTTCCTGAAGGAATGTGCATGAATAAGTAATAATTACATGTAGTGCTCAATATCCATTGATAAAATTTCTTAAATAGGCAAAATCAATCTATAGTGATAGAAAATAAATCAGGGGTTGCTTAGGGAAAAGGATGGAGAAAATTAATTAGAAAAAAGTATGTGGGAACTCTTTAATTTAAATGTTCTATACCTTGTACGGAATTGTAGTTACATGTGTGTATATACTTTCCAAAACTGTACAGTTAATGTTGGTATATTTCAGTGATCTCAATGTAGGTAAATCTAACCTCAAATATCCATAAAAATAATAATCATATGGAAGATCACTTCCAAATTGGTGGAGGAATAGTTGAAAAAATAGTCTAATATTATCACTTTTTAATCTGGATAATGTCTCCATGATAGTTTGCTATGGCATTCAATTTATTCTGTATATAACTGAAATTTTAAAACTCTTAAGCTGAAAAGCATTTGTCACATGCTTTTGCTGAAATATTGGTTCCTTGTAACTTCTCACTAATTAAAGCAGACATCTAAAGGTGATTTATTTACCACCCAGAAAACTAAGAGGACAAAGATTTACTTGTGTCCACAAGAGAATCAAGTGATCCAGGAGAATGTGCTTCACTATTTTTTGCTTTTCCTGACCCTTAAACAGCTTATAATTCCTCTTGCTAAAAAAGGAAAGGGATGGCTGGGCGTGGTGCTCCCACCTACAATCCTAGCACTTTGGGAGGATAAGGAGGGCGAATCACTTGAGGTTGGGAGTTCCAGACCAGCCTGGCCAATATGGCAATACCTCGTCTCTACTAAAAATATACAGATTAGTCAGGGTGGTGGCTCACTCTCGTAATCCCAGCTCCTAGAGTGGCTGAGGCACGAGAATCACTTGAACCCGGGAGGTGGAGGTTGCAGTGAGTGGGGATCATGTCCCTGAACTCCAGCCTGGGTGACAGAATGAGACTCTGTCAAAAAATAAATAAATAAAGAAAGAAGAAAGAAAAGAAAGAAAAGAAAAGGAAGCAAAGAAAATAGAAAAGTTACTTTCCCTAAGGTAACCATAGGAGTTTTCTTCGCTATATTTAGGAACATAATTAGCTTTTAAAAAAAAAAAATGATGCATGCTTGCTTTCTCTCTGTGTAGAACTACATTATGCAGAAGTGTTAATGCTGTTTTCAAGGTGGCAATGTTATCCCACAACATATAATTTCCTCTCTTAAAGGTACTATCTTTGAAATCGGCTCACATGATATGTAAATATATGGCAATAACTGTATAGTCTCATTACAAACTATAATAATTATTCCATATATGTAAACATGAACTACTATAATTGGGTGTAAAACCAAGGTTGTAAAATTTGATTTTAATAATTTGCCTATAGTATTTATCAGTCCAAAGTGATTTGAATAGGAAATCTGTTTATTATCAGGAGTTTTACAATATTCTTACATTACTTCTATCATTACGTATGAGACAAATCATGACATGACATCATGTGACAGGTGTAGCAGATGCTGTGCATCAACTTACACAAAACTTATTCCAACTACCTCCTTTGCACATGTTTCTGAACTGCAGAACTGAGAAGCTAAAATTATACTTAAAAGATTCAATTGCAGCTATGATTCTATGTATGATTGGGGTTATTCTGACAAGATTATTTTTACATTGTTCAGAATGTATTATGAAGGGGACAGGTGTTATACATTTTGTAGGTACAAATCATGGCAGAAGTGCTGTGGTTCTAGTGTTGGCTGTGGTTCTGTAGTTGGTAATGCTGGCACCAGCTTTCTGGAACCAGGCATCTGGATCATGGGAAAGGCAGCATTTCCTAGGTGATATGGTTTGGCTATGTCCCCACCCAACTCTCATCTCGAATTGTAGCTCCGATAATTCCCTCGTGTTGTGAGAGGGACCCAGTGGGAGATAATTGAATCATGGGGGCAGTTTCTCCCGTAGTGTTCCCATGGTAGTGAATACGTCTCATGTGCTCTGATGGCTTTATAAGGGGAAAGTCCCTTCACCTGGCTCTCACTGTCTTGTCTGCCACCATGGGAAACATGTCTTTCTCCTTTCACCATGATTGTGAGGCCTCCCCAGCCACGTGGACCTGTGAGTCCATTAAACCTTTTTCTCTTGTAAATCATCCAGTCTCAGGTGTGTCTTTGTCAGCAGTGTGAAAATGGCCAAATACACTATAGCAGATCAGTTATGTTGTAGTTTTGCACCTCATTCCTGGCAGGTCAAAACAGAATCTATCTCTTCCATCCTTTCAATAATATGTGAGCTATTTATGCCACTTAATAAAACCCTTCAGTTTGAAGAAGCTAGAGTATATTGTTTTTTGTACCTAATATCCCTAACTGATATTGCAGACTTCACAAGAAAAACATCCTGTTGAAGATGGGGAACTGGAAGTAGAAGATTGTTTCCCTAGGGACATATGATATTTAAAAAAAGCTACAGGTAGCTGGTCTTTACTGTGTACATTATCAATCTCTTACCCAAAATACTATAGTGGTATTCACTGCTATAACTATTTACAGTATATTCAGCTGTTTCCTTACAGTCTTAACAAAACCATCTTCTCATCTGTTATGACATGCATGTGTCCCCCAAATTTCATGTATTGGCAACTAAATGCCCAAATTCATATGTTGATGATATTTGGAGATGGGGCCTTTGGAGGAGGTAATCAAGATTAGATAAGGTCATTAGAGTTGGTCCCCCACGTTGAGACTGGTGGCTTTAGAAGAAAAGAAAGAGAGATGTGAGCTGACTTGCATGCTCTTGCCCTCTCACTATGCGATGCCCTCTCACCATGTATGATACAGCAGTAAAACCCTCACCAGATGTCAATGCCATACTCTTGGACTTCCCAGCCTCCAGAACCATATGAAATATTTTTTTTCTTTATAAATTACCCAGTCCATAGTATTCTGTTACAGCAACAGAAAATCAATGAAGATACCATCTCATACCTGGTTTTGTCTATATCTTGTGAGAACCTCACAACTATAATTCTTCTTTATAACACATCAATTAAAACAGAGTCTAGACAAAATGTCAGTATTAAAGAAATCAGAAAAACAGGGCTGGGTTGATAATAAGGCCACAATATTTGCTGCCTCTGAGAGTTTGGGAAGGGATGGATTTGAAGAAGTTTTCTGCTGGCATATCTGGTTCTTATTCATATGCACACAAGCTTAAGGGGAAAAATTCAGACTTTTAAGCAACCTTTTGATTGCTTAAAAGCATGTAGCAGCTTCCAACTTACCTTTCTTAATGAAACAAGTCAGGCTGCAGAATGATCATGGTTTTGAATTCAGCCATGACTTTTAATTTATTTCTTCTAAGCTTTGCTTGACTGTAAAGCTCTGGAAGCTGGGTTCAAAGGCAATTGTGTGTAAAGAAAATACTTAGTTGGGAATGTTCCAACAGCAACTGATGGGTTTAATAATTCTCCTAGATACTATATAAACTTTTGAATAGCTAGCATTTAGGTAAATAATCGCAAAGAAACACTCTTCTTTTGGAAGAAATTACATAGAGTCCTATTGTTATCTACTTGCAAATAATCTCATTCATGTTTTGATGAAACTCACAATGTACACATTTTCTGAGGAAAATGGAAACAGAAGGCCTCCTGAAGATACAAGAAGATGATTATATTTATTTTCAAACCTTTAAGGAAAGCTCCTGCAAGTTAGGCTAAAATGTAAATTTTAGTGAAGATTCTATTAGAAGTTCCAAGGCAACAGTTACTTTCAAAAATGATAGACTCACTGTGAGCAAAAGAGAGAAGATAATGACCCTGACCGAGCTGGCATTGTTGAATAAGGGTCCTGATTTGCTGCTCAATAGTTGACTCTGCAGGTTTCAATTATAGGAAAAGCTGGAGCAATACTGTTCTACAATATTACTGGTAGAACTTGCAAAGAATTGATATATAGAGTTTAAGTGTGTGTCTCTGTGTGTGTGTGCTTGTGTATGTGCATGCGCAGCGCACAGACATGCATTATGAAAAGGGAGTTATTTAAGTAAAAAGCACCTGCCATTACCATAACAGGTATGATTTAGGCTGACTCACGATGCTTGGGTGGGTGGTAGGACGTTAATAACAGAATATTTAACAGAATATTTAACAGGCATGCACATACTCCAGTTATGGATAGGGCCCACTACACCTCTAAATGGTTGCACTAGAGTCTTTATTTTGGCTGGATTTAAAGGGCCAATTCCCTAAATTTGTGCAGAATCTTTGTAGTTACATAATTAAAATTTGAAAGAATTTAAAAAATGACAACTGTAGCCTCATTGATTTTTTAAAATAAAATTAAAAGACCAGTATAACTGTAAACCCTAGTTCAGAAAAAGGTTAATTCCTTAAGATCTAGACTCAGAATGTGGGGTTTGAATCACAATTCTATCAGTCACTAGCAATGTGATCCTGAGATTACTTAGTCTCTCTGTCCCACAGTGCCTGGTTTATAAACGGAATGATAATATTTATTTTAAAGGATTAAATAATAAGCTACGGATATGTCTTTTTGCAGTGTGACTGGAATATAGTAAACATGTAATAAGTGCTGGTTGCTGCTATCATAATCATCAGTGTATTTCTATATAGTATATTTCTAGATACCAGTACTTTTTATATAAGACTAGACAATGAATTCCTTGATTACAAGGGCTGTGTCTCCAGTGATCAAGAAAATGCCTGTCACACAGCACTCACATAAAAACGTTAGTTGAATTGATACAACTTGTAAGAGAAACTAATATTGAGGGCATGATGGCCTTATCATCGGTATATCTTCATTACTTTGACTAGATTATTTAATTTATTCTCTTTTACTCCCTTCTACTTCTACTTCTGTTAAAGGCAACTGGGGAGTATAGAACATTGAACATTTAGGTTTTTGGGGTTGTATCTGTAGTTTATTCACTACTTAGGGTGACTTGTGCATATGCTAAATGATTAAAGAAGACAAAATCTAGGATGGTAAGTAGAGAAGTGTGTATTATAGATTGAAGGCATGTGATGGGCAAAAGAGTCTGAGGAACTGACAATAGGTGGAGGTCAGTAAACAAACTGAAGGACAAATGTAACGGAAAACACCTGATAAAAATAAAATATAAATATCTTATTTTAAAACAATATCCATCTTCTTATTTATGTATATTTTAATATATATTTAAAATTATACATATATATGTTAAGTAAAATAGAAGTTACTAAAGGAACCTTCACCTTTGCATGTTTGCTTGAATATTATATCTTTAAAATAGCTTTTGCAAGAGTTGTTTCACAAAAGAAGGTGATCTTACAGGTATTATAGTTTTCTCTAAAATGCCTAAAGATTAATACTCCGCAAAGCATTTCAGACAATTTCTAGTTGGGGAATTTGGATGACCAATACATCTCTGTTCTCTCAATTCCTCAAAGGACATACACCAAAGTTAGTTGTGACAGCAGTTACGATGCCTATTAAGAGTGAGATCGTTCCAGGTTCTAGTCTCTATTGTCCTCAAACAAAGCACTCTGAAATTCTAGCATTAATGACTGCTACTGGCTATTTACAACAATCAACTTCACTTGGATCTACCATCCAGTTTCCAAGCTACCAATATTATCTTGTTGCATTGTTTTTGTTGTCGTTTTTTTCTTTTTTTGCAACGGAGTCTCCCTCTGTCACCAGGCTGAAGTGCAGTGGCGTGACCCTGGCTCACTGCAACCTCCTCCTCCCCGGTTCAAGCGATTCTCTCGCCTCAGTCTCCTGAGCAGCTTGGATTAAAGGCATGAGGCACTGCGCCCAGCTGTTACATTATGTACAAGCTAGATGATAAGGACCAGGCAACACTTGTGCTATCATATTGACTGTATGCAAGGATATACAGCCTGTTGATACACACAAGAGAGACTAAGAAAGGCAGACCTGGCCGTGGCCCACATACTTGCTTACTGAACTTTGTATTCCATGAAAGAAGTGAATATGAACATATGCTTAGCAGGAAACTTAAAGCCTGGCAAATTTCCAGGCACACAGTATTGTATTCTAGTTGTTTGTTAAATAAATGAATGGTCTGTATGCAACATAGCATCTCTGTCTCTCAATGAATAGCAATTTTTTAATAGACAAATAATGAAGAGCCTGCCAATTTAATGATAGTAATACATGGTTGGCTAGCTATTACAGCTCTTTGTGATTGTTGGTCTGTGAATTTGAAGGCACTATTTCTCAAAATGAAGTCCCGAAACCACTTGATCAAAGGTCATCTGAATTGCTGTTTAAAATTTCAGATTCCTGGGGTCTTTTCCTGAATCTCCATCTCTGACAACAGTATTCAGGAAACTATATAATCAACAGTCTACAAAGGTGATTTTATATACACTACTTTTTCAAAACCTTAGTACTAGTGTATTCTCTAGATGAACAAATGAAACAAGTATAAATATGATAAAAAATAAGAGATCTATTGATCATATTTCCACATGAAGAGATTTTCTATTTCAGAAACTGAAGTAATCTAGAGATTTTCTATTTCAGAAATTGAAGTAATCTAGAGATTTCCTATTTCAGAAACTGAAGTAATCAGCTTTTTAAAAAAACCTTTTTTGGGAATCAATGTAATAATAATTCAGCCAGTTGACCAATAAATATTAAAAAATATATAACGTTCTTAGATTTCATCATTTAATAAAATGAGAAATTATTCCACAGTCTATGTCCATATAAATATATATTATTTAGCTCCCACTTATAAGTGAGAACATGCGGTATTAGACTTTCTGTTTCTGAGTTATTTCACATTAGATAATGGCTTACAATTGGAATAATAGACATTGGAGACTTAGAAGAATGGGAGGGTGAGAGGAGGGTAAAGGATGAGAAATTGCTTAATGGGTACAATGTACACTATTTGGGTGATGATTACACTGGACATTTGGTAATCATCACCCAAATCATTACCCAAATAGTGTACATTGTACCCATTAAGCAATCTCTCAGCCTCTCACTACTACACAACATATACATGTGACAAAACAACACTTGTACCCCTTAAATTTATACAAATAAAACATTACAAAAGAAAATTGAATGATTATCCTATTTATAATAGTGACAAGAACTAATTTGAAACCATGTACTCATAGGAGATACAAGAAGAAACAATAACATGTCCTAGAAGGCCAAAAACTGAAGACTTGAATGAAATGAAAGACATATCATTATCTTGAATGAGAAGACTGAATATTACAAAAGTGTTCATTTAATCTACAAGCTTAACATTAATCTATAAATGTACCATAATTCTAATCAAAACATTTTTGGGCGGTTTTTGGACCTGGCATGTTTACATGACAGAATAAATGTGAATAATCCCCAGGTAATTCTATAAAAATAAAGTTATTAAGAGAGAGTTATCCTATAATGAATGATAAACATAATATTAGGCTATAGAACAGAAGTAGGTATATAAATATGGAAGAACAGAATACATTTATTTTGAAATTAATTTTTGATAAAGTTAAAATTTTCAGTCAGTAGCTGCTTAATTATTTAAAATACAATTGTTAACTTTTTAGTATAGGCCAGGCTATATGTTTTAGAGGTCTAGAACATATATATGTATATGGGTATATATACATACATATATATGTACATACATACACACACACACATTCACACCTATATATTAACAACTCAAATCCAACTCCAGTTTTTCCTAAGTAGTATTGTGTCCAACAAATAAATTTATCTCGAATTCTTCTTGGCTTTTCTCCATTATAGAGTCAGCAACTGTATGTGTACCTCTACCTCTAATTCCTTCATTTGCATTTATTTCTGCTTTCAAACCCTTATATGAGGCAAATGGGATTAATTTATTTCATTATCTTAACTAGATTCATTGCTTTACTTTGTCAAACTCTCATTGATTTGCTCAACTCAATCTTGTGTGTTCAAGAACTTAATGTGGATTCCTGTTCCACCTTATGAAAGTCTTTTCCAAAAACTTGCTAAATTCTTGACTCAAGACATTCCAGTTAGTAATGCATTTCTCTCCTCAAATACAATGGAATTTTGTTCTAATTAATACTCTTCAACAATATGCAGTTATTTCTCCCCAACTATCAATTCCCCTTAAAGCAGAATTTTACTAAAAATAGCTTTATCCTTCTGGGGATAATCAGTAAAATGGCAATTGGAGGGTGAATTAAAAATATACTGAAAGCAGATGGCAGAACATGAGTGTAGATTTTTACTACAAAGCTTAGGAAGAGCAAAAGGAACCTGAATAGAGAAAATGCAGAAAAGCCCTCTTTGGTCTATTAGGACAGAGAGAGCCGAAGTGTGTTTAGGAGCTTCAAAGAGTCTGACTCTTTGCAACTGTTTATCTTAGGACTTTAAGGAAGTAAAAGGTGCGAGTGAACCACTCTGGATTATAAAATAGAATCTGACACAGAGAATTCAACCCAGTTAATATGCATGTTGCTTACATTGAAATGTTGAGAAATTTTTAGCAAATAGATAGAAAATGTAGATGGTAGGTATACAGAAAATAATTGCAGGAAAATGTGAAATGAAGATTTATGATATTCCTTTTATATTTTATTTTGTTAGTATGTTGCCCATTCTGCTTTATTTCAAAGAATGCAAAACCGAAAAAAATAGTTCCTTCCTAACTTCCCCTGCAGCCTTGTCTTGTGGAGCTTGTATTTTACTTCATGAGAAATGCCAAGGAGATGTCATTTAAGCTGAAACCTCCATCAGAATTAGCCAGAATATTTGGGAAAATGATGTTTCCAGAAAAAGGAAGAGCTAGTATAAATGTTCTTAGGCAAGAAAGAGCTCACGATGATCGAGGAACAACAAAAAAGATTATTTCACTCAAGAAAAGTGAATTGGGAGTACAGATGTAAATGATGAGGTCTGAATATGATTCATGGGGCAGGTCACACTAGGGTGTTTGGGTATGGTCTAAATGAATGGGTGGCATGAACTGTTTTAAGGAGAGGAGTGACATTATTTGACAAGTTCTTAAGAAATCCCTTTGATTACTCTGTGGAGAGTAGCAGAAATGAAAGCAAAGGGAGATGGTGGGAAATAATTGCACATTTATAAGCAAAAGATGTTGTTGGCTTGGCTTCTGATTTTAGCAACAGATGAAGAAAAAAGGAAATACTGAGAAGAGTTTACTAGATTTACTGACATTCTCAACATAAATGGAACTCAGTATTTTTTTGGAATAAATATAATATGCATAAATATTTTTAAATATTTAATTCTTTTACCACCAGTGGGGCATGAGTAGACGTCAGGAAACATGCCAGTACAGAACCATATAAATGTGATCATTGGTAGAGATAGCATTTAATAGGCATTTCAATGTCTCCCTCAACCTGGAATACCACAATAAAAAGCTCTTTGTTTCTCATGTTGTATTATTGTCATACCCTACAGTTTTCTTCCATTTACAGTTACTTAATATTATGTTTTGTCTCAATAAATAGTAGTGTTTTCTCTTGTTTTATTGTATTTGCAGCAATTATTAGTGAAGTTTTAAACTTCAATATTAGATCTGAAGCAAAACAAAATAGTTGCATACTATTTTCCATTAAAACATGAGATCACTATGACAAAAAAAGCTAAACTTGTCATGAAATGACTTAAATTGGATGAAAGTATATGCAATATGTTAAGAAATAATCTCTGACTATATTTTTTTTATTTGTAGTTCTTACTAGAACATGAAATCAATATGTGAACCCTGGCTGGAGTTTGCATCTAAATGTAATAAAACAAAATGAAGCTTAATATTATCATTGAAGCATTAGTGTACATTAGTGAGCTGGACTACATAAAATAAACTTTATTATATTTAGCATTTGATTTTTATTTATGTATATTATAAAATTAATATAGTTTGTATTAGAATAAAAATAAAACGAGTAGTATGTTAACTAATTCATATAAGATGCATACAAACTACATACCTGCCTAAATTTTTGACCTGTGATACTTCAATGATTTGTGTTAAGGCCTATATTTATATATGTACATGTGTAGTGTGTAGTGTGTGTGTGTGTGTGTGTATGTGTGTGTATATTTAGGGAAGGAATTGGGAATTGTTAAACCTTTAAATTTAAAAATTTTAACTTTGCAGACAAAGTTGATTAGACCTGTGGCAGGACACTGCATGCAGCTATAAATAAATAAATAAATAAACAAACAAATAAATAAATAACTTTTATTTTCTGTGGAGCTCCCAGGATTATGAATTATTGTATAGATTGAGATTTGCCAAGGTCCTTTTCTTAGAGTTGCAAGAGCATAGGAGAAAGTCAAGGGAAATAATAAACAGCACTTGATTTCCTTGACCACAGTGGACGGGGTTCTAAAACCAAATTACCTGACTGTAAATCCAGATGTATCTTTTACAGGCTATATGATTGTGGATGTTACTTCTTCTATACTTCAATTTCCTCATCTGTAAAATGGAATTATAGCCTACTCTATTTTGTAGTATAGTGAGGATAAATTGAGGGAATGTATGTAGTTCTTAGAATAGAGCATGACACATGGTAAGTGGTCAATAAAATATTGTTTACTACTAGTTATGTGACCATCACTTCACACACAGTAATGATTTAATAAAGGAGTAAGAAGAATATAGAGCACAGCTTCTCAACATTGGCACTATGACATTTTGGGTCAATTATTTAATGCAGAGGGGGCTACAGGATGTTTAGCAGTGTCTCTGGCCAGTAGTGTACCCCCTCCTCTCCATGTTTTGACAATCATAAAGGCTTCTAGACATTGACAAATATTCCCTGATAAGTAAAATTGTCCCTGCTTGAGAACCACAAATATAAAGTAACCACTCAAAGATTACATTACTAATTTTGATTGAATTTGACCAGCATTATGAAATCAACATAAGCTTAAGTTTCTACACTTGGTTTTGTCAATGTCAGTTAGGGCAGCAGAGAACTCCAATTCTGAAAATCCTGAACATGTGCTAATAGCCTATAATATAATCAAAACTTTCATTTTTGAATTGTATTTCTTAAAAATTAGAAAATGTATTAAGCAGCAACATGGAGTAATTAACCAAAAAAATGTCGAACATAAATCTCATTTGTCTAATTTATCTTTTGAAGTCCTGTTTCACTATATGTGTTATATGTTTTGTTTCACAGCTAGATAAGAGCCAGTTTTTTCTCTAAGCCTAAGGTTCCTTCTCTCTTCTAAGTTTCTATAAAACTTCAGCAACCTGCAGCAGGTTGAAATTTATTGATACTGATTTATTCACCAGGTCATATTTATAGTCAGGGATTGACTCACCCAAACAGATGCCCCCCTTGCCACCAGATCACTAGGACATATTGCAATCATTTTCCCTGTCTACTAAATTAGCAAAAGATTCTCAGGGAGAGAGGGCAAGATGACACAGTTTAATACTTACTATTATTCCTTTATTCTTTAACATCATTCCCTTTGAATGAATTAAGAATCTGACATAAATATAACTTGCTAAAGAAAGGGTGTTAGGTGAGAGGGAAGGCATATTTGTCTAAGAAAAGTCTTAGAGAAATGTTTTGAAAAGAGATAGAAAGAAGGGTTGGATTGGAGTGGGTGGGTAGAGAATCACACTAAGGAGACAGATCATTCATAATTTCTTTAGACACGGTGAGGCAGCCACAGGAAGTCTGAACTTGTTGAAACCCTAATCTGAAGCCAATAAAAGTGCTCAATAAGGTCATACCTTGATCTTCTCTGCCTAAAGCAGTTATTCACACTCTACCTTTGGGAGAGGAAACATCTATAAACCTTTGTTCTCTTTGTTTGTTAGCAGAGGGATGACACGAACTTGGGAAAAAAAGTTTGAGAGATAGAACGAAAGTTAGCTCAAGCAAGTGACTGACTTGTGCTGGGTTGAAAATGTGCTTTTTCAACAGGCAGGTTGAAAATGTGGTTCAGCATTTAGGATAACAGATGTAAACATCCACACACAGAATTAGAAAGGTTCAACTTTCATGGTTGCTATGGTTTGAATGTTCCCTCCAAAACTCATGTTAAAATTTAATTCAAAATATGACAATATTGAGAAGTGGACTTTTAAAAGAGGGGTTTGGATCATGAAAGTTCTTCCCTCATGAGTGGATTAATCCATTCGTAAGTGAATGGATTAATGGGTTATCTTGGGAGGGAAACTGGTGGATTTATAAGAAGGGGATGATAGACCTGAGCTAGTATGTTAGCATACTCAACCCTCTTTCCTTACGATACCCTGTGCTACCTTGGGACTCTTCTGAGAATCCCCGCAAGCAAGAAGTCTCTCAAAAGATATGCCCTGTCGACCTTGGATCTCTATGCCTCCTTAGCTGTAGAAAATAAATTCAGTTCTTTATAAATTACTCAGTTTTAGGTATACTGCTTTAAGCAACAGAAAATGGACTAAGACAATGATCTAATCTAGAACTTTTTAAACTAGAATTGACTGCTTAGCGTCAGTATGTATATTTTTTTATAGATTCAAAATAATTTCATTTTGAACTGCATAATGAAGAAGTGTCATAAGTTTTTCAGCATGTAGAGGCTCTAAATACCATTCTGGCATTGTGATAAAGCGGAGAGTTTAAACCAAGTCCTATTTGTGCCACATGACCTTTCTTTCTGGTTACACCTCAGTAAAATGGGAATGGATACCAAACTCAAGGAGAAGCATATAATACATGAAGCTTTTTCTCAAAATTTTGATTTAAAAAATGAAGCGTCCTAGTATGTTAATTATAGGCATTTCAACTGAGAAGTCTAATAGCATTGGACCAGTCACAGCAGTCCAAATCCATGGATAAACTTACGTTAAAGGGAACAAATAATAAGAGCCTTCCACATTAATCTGTATCAGAGAAGATGATAAACAGATGAATGGGGACTAGAAACCATGCAGCCTCAGAACTAGATATAAAACAAACAGCTATCTAATGATTTCCTATTTACTATGAGCCCAAGATATTCTTATATCCTCTCAGTCAAGCCCCTATTTTACTAAGGAAATTTAAATAAGATTCTGTCTCTTGCAAGAAAATAACATCTAAGACAACTTCATATTTAATACTGCTTTAATTTTGTTTACACCAGTGGTCCCCAACCTCTTTGGTACCAGGGGTTCATTTTGTGGAAGACAATATTTCCATGGACAGGGTCATGGTGAAGGTTTCGGGATGAAACTGTTCCACCACTCAGATCATCAAGCATTAGATTATCATAAGGAGCATGCAACCTAGATCACTTGCATGTGCAGTTCACAGTAGAGCTGGTGCTTCTGTGAGAATCAAATGCTGCCAGTGGTCTGACCGGAGGCAGAGCTCAGGAGTAATGCTCACTCATCGGCCTCTCCCATCCTGCTGTGTGGCCCAGTTTCTAACAGGCCACGGAACAGTACCAGTTTGTGGCCCAGGGATTGGGACCCCTGTTTTACACTATAACATTTCCACACGTCTTTCATGGCCTTTCAGATCCACTGCTTGTTTCAACTCAAGTCTGGCTGCCTGAAAATTAGGTGATCTCTTAAAATTGAATTTGAATATCTTTAAGTTGAATACAGTCTCCACTTTTACACAGACCCTATTGTCTTATATCATACCTCTCTAGCCCTGGAAGATATCAACTTTACGTTCACTTTTCCTGTTTTAGGGCTATTATTTTATCTTCAGTTATCAAAATCTATCTACTTTTAGATACTTTAACTTGAAAATACATAGTAAGCAATTACAGATTGTTTAAAATAGCAGTTTTCTCATGAGTGTAAAAAATAAAGAACAACAAAAGCATTATTTGTTGAATACTTAAAAGTGACAGGTACTGTGCAATGTGCTTTGCTTAAGTAAATGTTTGACAAAATAGAAGGTCTTTTAAAAGTTCCATGTCTTAACATTAATAACCGTATAAAGATAAGGTTAGATTTTCTATCAAATTAGCATTTTTGTGAAGATAGGCCTTTTCTGCTATATAGAATCTCCTCAAACCTGAGTGTTCACATTATGGATTATCTAGTACACTCCATAGCTATCAAGTCTGTTTGTGTTTCTTTCTCAAGAAAGCTATCTTATTTATCTTATTTTTCCTTATTTCTTCAGACTTATCCTCTTATTTATTTATTCATTTATTTATTTTTTTTTTTTTTGAGATTGGATTTCACTCTTGTTGCCCAGGCTGGATTGCAATGGCATGATCTAGGCTCACTGCAACCCCCACCACCTGGGTTCAAGTGATTCTCCTGCCTCAGCCTCCTGCATAGCTGGGATTATGGGCGTGCACCACCACATCTGGCTAATTTTGTATTTTTAGTAGAGATGGGGTTTCTCCCTTGTTGGTCAGGCTGGTCTTGAACTCCTGACCTCAGGTGATCTGCTCACCTCAGCCTCTCAAAGTGCTGGGATTACAGGCGTGAGCCACTTTGCCTGGTCCCTATCCTTTCATTTCTAAGGAAATGACAAATTAAGTCATTGCAAATACAGTGTAGGGTCATTTAAAATATTTTTTGTAACAGGTGTCTCTGTACATAAATCTATTTAATTTTATTTTTCTATTTTACAATAAAAAGGCATTGTTTTTCAGTTTCACCAAAAATTTCAGTAGACCAAATGTGTAAAGGTATACATTTATATGAATTTGTTTGACCTAGTAAAAACTAAAGAAGGAAAGTTATTCAAATATTTCATCATAAATTCCCTTTCCTTGAAATTGCAATTGTCATGTGTAGCTACAATTTCTCAGTATTACTCTGCAGTATGAGTAGTTACAATTCCTCAGTATAAGAAACACTAAAGTGGAAAATTAATTGTTAAGAGAACAAAGTCATAACAAAACAACAGAAACAACAAAACAAAATACTAGGATATAGAAACATTAAATGTCACTCTTGAAGCTGACATAAGAGAAATTATTGTACTAGACACTGTGGTTCATCATCCAGATCCCATCTTCATGGGAACACATCAATCCCACAGTCAAAAGGGTTATCAGCAGCTGACCATTCACATCTGTACCTTTCACTAAATATTGCCCTAAGACAGACTAAAATGCACTAACCTGCCCAAAGTGGTGCCTCCTTTCAGAGAGCAGCCATTGACCTATAGCTGGCTAATGTACTAATACAAAGATGCAACTGCCTTGCATCAATTTGGGACAACTCTGAAAAGACGGCCAGTAGGACTGACGGAAGACTCAGTTCAATGTTGTCAAATAAAGTAAACCATGCCCAGCTGAATTTACATTGTTTAGCATAAGTATGCCCCATGAAATATTTAGGAATTATATAAACTAAACATTATTCATGATTTATCTGAAATTTAAATTCAACCGGGCAACTTGTACTTTCACTTGGTAAATCTGGGAGCTTTTACTTAATTGCATCTGCATTGTATGTAATCGTGTTGGTATGCACAGAACTCTCTTACTTGCTTCGTCTCAAGTGCGTCCCAGAAAACAAGTATTCATCTCAGAGCCAACAGGCATTGAGGCATTTGAAAATCATACTCCCAAAGGTCAAGGATAAAGAAAATATCCCCAAAGCAGCAAGAGAACAAACAAACAAACACATAACATACAATGGTGTTTCAGTATATCTGGCAGCAGTCTTTTCAGTGGAAACCTTACAGTCAGGAAAGGGTGGCATGACACATTTAAAGCGCTGAAGGAAAAAAAAAAAATTACCCTACAACAGTGTATCAGGTAAATATATCCTCTGAGCATGAAAGAGAAATAAATACCTTCACAGATAAACAAAAGCTGAGGAATTTCATCAATACCAGACCTATCAAAGACAAGGTTGTTAGCGAGCAAGAATAAATTATCTGAGGACACAAAGTTTCCTGGTAATACGAAGCATACAGAAAAACACTGAACACTGTAGCACTGTAACGGTGATTTATAAATTACTCTTGACTTTAGTAGAAAGACTAAATGATGCATCAATCCAAAATAATAACTATAATAACTTTTCAAAACATAGACAGTATAATAGGACATCAAGAGAAAGAACAGTAAGTTAAAAAGTGGGGGGAAATTTTTAAGTTTAGAGTTTTTATTAGGTTTCTTTTTGTGTGTTTGTTTATGTAACCAGTGTTAAGTTGTCATCAGTTTGAAATAATAGTTTGTAAGATAATATTTGCAAGTGTCATGGTAACCTCAAATTGAAAAAAATAGAACAGATACACAAAAAAATAAAAAGCAAGAAATTAAATCCTACTGCTAGAGAATATCACCTCCACTAAAAGTAAGAAAGGAAGAAGCAAAACCACAAAACAATCAGAAAGCAAACAGCAAAATCGTAAGAGTAAGTCCACACTTATTAATGATAACTTGTAATATAAATGGACTAAATGCTTCAATCATAAGACACAGAATGGCTGAATGTATCTAAAAAGAGAAAAATTATCTGTTGGCTATAGGAAACATTTCTTCTGTAAAGATACACATAGACTGAAAATAAAGGCATGGAAAAATATATTATATGCCAATAAAAACCAAGAAAAGAGCAGGAGTATGTATACTTATATAAGACAAAATAGATTTCTCGACAAAAACTGTAAGAAGAGACAAAGAAGGTAATTATATAATGATGAAATAAACCAATTCATCAAGAGAATATAATGATTGTAAATATGTATGTACCCAATACTGGAACACCCAGGTATATAAAGCAAATATTATTAGCACTAAAGAGAAATATAGACCCCAATACAATAATAGTTGGAGACTTCAACATCCTACTTTCTGCATTGGACAGATCTAAGACAGAAAATCAGAAGAGAGACATCAGACATAATCTGCACTAGGGACAAAAAGGATCTAATATATATTTACAGAACATTTCATTCAATAGCTGCAAAATACACTTTTTCCTTCTTCTCTTCCTTCTTCTTTTTTTTTTTGTTTTGTTTTTTGTTTTGTGAGACAGAGCCTGGTTCTCTCACCCAGGCTGGAGTTCAGTGGCGTGATCTCAGCTCACTACAGCCTCCGCCTTCTGGTTCCAAGTGATTCTCCTGCCTCAACCTCCTGCTTAGCTGGGATTACAGGCATGTGCCACCATGCCCAACTAATTTTTGTATTTTTAGTAGAGACAGGGTTTCACCATGTTGGTCAGGGGGTCTCAAACTCCTGACCCTAGATGATCCGCCAGCCTCAGTCTACCAATGTGTTGTGATTACAGGCGTGAGCCACCACACCCGGCCAAAATACACATTTTTCTCCTCAGCATGTGGAACATTCTCAAGGATAGAACATGTGTTAGATCACAAAACAAGTCTTAAAACATTAAAAAAAATTGAAATATCAAGCATCTTCTCTAACCACAATGGAATAAAATTAGAAATCAATAAAAAATTAATTTTGGAAACTTAAAATATAAATTACTGAATGACCGTCCAGTGGTTCAGTGAAAAAGTTAAGACAGAAATTCAAAGAGATCTTGAAACAAATTATAATAGAAAAACAACATACCAAAACCTATGAGATAACAAAAGCAGTACTGAGATAAATTTATGGCAATAAGTGCCTACATCAAAAAAGAAGAAAATTTCAAAAAAAAATCAAAAGACGCATCTTATAAACCTGGAAAAGCAAGGGCAACCGAAACCCAAAATTACTTGTAGAAGAAAGTAAATAATAAAGATAAGAACAGAAAAAAAAAATTCCAATGAAGAAAACAATACAAAAGAACAACAATGAAATAAAAAGTTTATTTGTTGAAAAAAGAAACAAAATGGACAAACCTTTAGCCAGCTCACTTAGCAAAAAGGAGAAGACCCAAATAAATAAAAGTAGAGATGAAAAGAGAGACATTACAATTCATACCACAGAAACTTGAAGGATAACTGCTGGCTACCATGAAAAACTATATACCAACACATTGGAAACTCTAGAGGAAATGGATAGGTTCCTAGACACATACAAGCCACCAGAATAGATGCATGAAGAAATCAAAAACCTGAATAACCAATAACAAGTAACAAGATTAAAGCTGTATTAAAAATTATCCCAGTAAAAAAAGCCCAGGACTCAATAGCTTCACTGCTGAATTCTACCACACATTTAAAGAACTAATACCAATTCTACTCAGACTATTCTGAAAAATGAAAGAGAAGGGAATACTTCAAAACTCATTCTATGAAGCTAGTATTATCCTGATTTCAAAATCAGACAAAGACATATTTTAAAAAAACTATAGGCCAATATTTCTGATGATATAAATATCAATGCAAAAATCTTCAACAAAATATTAGCTAACCAAATTCAACAATACATTAAAAAGATTATTGAATATGATAAGTGAGATTTATCCCAGGTATGTAAGGAAATCTCAACATATGCACATCAATCAATGTGATGCAGCATATCAACAGAATGAAGGGCAAAAACTGTATGATAAATTCCACTGATGTCATAAAAGCATTTGATAGCATTAAACAACCTTTCATCATAAAAAGTCTCAACAAACTGTGTTTAGAAGGAACAAACCTCAACACAATAAAAGCTATGTATAACAGATCCACAGCTATTATCATACTGAACGGGGAAAACCTGAAAGCCTTTCTTTTTATATCTGGATCAGGGTAAGGGTGGCCGCTTTCATTACTGTTGTTTAACATAGTACAGAAAGTCCTAGATAGAGTAATCAGACAAGAGAAAGAAATAAAGAGCACCCCAACTGTAAAGAAATAAGTCAAATTATCCTTGATTGTAGATGTTATAACCTCACACTTGGAAAAACCTAGAGACTCTATAAAAAATCTATTAGAACTGATAAACAAATTCAGGAAACTTGCAGGATACAAAATCAATATAGAAATAAAAAGTTTTAGAAATAAAAAATTAAATACAATTACAATAGCCACAAATAAAATAATATACCTAAGAATTAGCCAAAGCAGCAAAAGATCTCTAGAATGAAAACTACCAAAACTGATGAAAGAATTTAAAGACTAAAAAGAATAAAATGGAAAGATATTCGATGCTCATAGGTTGGAAGAATAAGTATTATTAAAATGTCTATAGTAGCAAAAGCAATTCACAGATTAAATACAATCTATATCAAAATACCAATGACATTATTCACAAAAATAGAAAAAAAATTATAAAATCTATGTGGAATCACAAAATACTCAGAAGAACCAAAGCCATCAAAAAAAAATAATAATAATAAAGAAAAAAAAAAACCTGGAGAAATCACATTATCTGGCTTCAAATTATACTGCAGTGCTACAATAATCAAAGCAGCATGGTCTGGGCATAAAAACAGATACATGCACTAATGAAGTAGAACAGAGAACCCAGAAACAAATCCTCACACCTACAGTGAAATTATTTTCAATGAAGATGCCAAAAACATACATTGGGGAAAAGATAGTCTCTTTAAAATACGGTGCTGGGAAAACTGAGTATCCATATGCAGAAGAATGAAACTTGACCCCTATCTATTGCCATATAGGAAAAATCACATCAAAGTGGATTAAATATTTAAACCTAAGACTTCCAACTATGAAACTACTATAAAAAATTGAAGAAACTCTGCAGGACATTAGTCTGAGCAAAAATTTCCTGAGTAATACCCTACAAGCACAGAAAACCAAAGCAAAAAATGGAAACATGAAATCACATCAAGTTAAAAATCTTCTGCACAGCAAAGGAAAAAATCAACAAATTGAACTGACAACCCACAGAATGCTAGAAAATATTTGCAAACAAACTATCTGACAAAGTATTAATAACCAGAATATATAACAAGCTCAAACAACTATATAGGAAAATAAATCTAATAACCCAGTTAAAATGGGCAAATATTGAATAGACATTTCTCAAAAGAAGACATACAAATAGCAAGCAGAAACATGAGGAGGTGCTAAACATCACTGACCACCAGAGAAATGCAAATCCAAACAACAATGAGTTATCATCTTACACCAGTTAAAACAGTTTTATCCAAAAAACAGACACTAAAGAATGCTGGAGAGGATGTGGAGAAAAGGGAATCCTCATACACTGTGGATGGGAATGCAAGTTAGTACACTCACTATGGAGAACGGTTTAGAGGTTCCTCAGAAAACTAAAAATAGAGCCACCACATGACCCAGCAATTCAAATTTTAGGTATAAACACAAAAGATAGAAAATCAGTATATTAAATATATCTGCACTCCCTTGTTTGGCCAGCGCTGTTCACAAAAGCCAAGATTTGGAGGCAAAGTGTCCATCAATAGATGAATACATAAAAAAGTGCTGCTTATAGACAGTGGAGTACTATTCAGCCATGAAAAAATGAGATTCTGTCATTTGCAACAACATGGATGGGACTAGATCTCATTATGTTAAGTGAAATAAGCCAGGCACAGTAAGACAAGCATAGCATGTTCTCGCTTATTTGTGGGATCTAAAACTCAGAACAACTGAACTCACAGAGATACAGAGCAGAAGGCTGGGAAGGGTAGTTGGGGGTAGAGAGAGGTGGTTAATGGATACAAAAATTAGTAATAAAGAATGAATAAAACCTAATATTTGATAGCTCAACAGGGGGACTATAGTCAATAATAATTTAATCATAAATTTAAAAATAACTTAAAAAGTGTATTGGACTGTTTGTAACAAAAAGGATAAATGCTTGAGAGGATGGAGACTCGATTTTCCATGACGTGATTGTTACAAATTGCATGCCTGTATCAAAACATCTCAAGTACCCCCATAAATGTATACACTTATTATGCATCCCAAAATATTAAAATTTAAAAATATTTAAAAATTTACTTGTAAAACAGCCTCAGGCCAATCTTTCAGGAGATATTGCAGAAGAAGACATTGCTATTGTAGGAGACGACAGCTCCATGTGTGCTATTGCTCCAAACACCTTTCATTGAGATGAGATGTGGACATGGAAGACAGTGACATTGATCCTCATCTTGTGTAGCCCTAGGCTAAAGTGTGTTTAACCAAAACATTTAAACATTAAAAAGTATATGTTTAACAAAATAAAAAACTCATAGAATAAGGATATAAAGAAAGAAAATATTTTAGTGCAGGTGTACAATGTGTGCCTTAAGCTAAATGTTATTACAAAAGAGTCAACAAGTTAAATAAAAGTCTATTAAGTAAAGATACAGTAAGCTAAGATTAATTTATTACTGAAGAAAAAATTAATAAATTTATTGTGATGAAGTGTACAGTGTTTATAAAGTCTACAGTAATGTACAGTAATGCCCCAGGTCTTCACATGTACTCACTTCTCATTCACTGACTCACCCAGAGTAATTTCCATTCCTGTAAGCTCCATTAATTTTAAGTACCCTGCATTGGTGTACCATTGCTTACCATTTATACAGTTTTTTTTTATCGTAACTTTTCCATGTTTACATATGTTTAGATAATCAAATACTTGCCATTGTGTTACAGTTGGCTGCAATTTCCAGTATAGTAACATGCTGTGCAGATTTGTGGCCTAGGAGCAATAAGCTATACCATAGAGCAGAGGTGTGGAGCAGGCTATACCATCTAGGTTTGTGCAAGTAAGTACAGCCAACCATGTTCACACAATGACAAAATTGCCTAATGCATTTCTTAGAAACTATGCCTATCATTAATCAAAGCATGACTGTATATCAGACCACTTTACTCATCCAAGATGAGTCTTGTGACAAATTCACTCTCTAGAATAAAGTTGGATGATGAATTAGTAAACAGAATCCCTTAACACAAAAATTACGACATTTTCTTACATCGTTTACTTTGTTAGACCAAGAATAGAAGACTTTTCTTCTTACTAATAACTGCAGTCAATTGCTATGACTTGGAGTACCAGGTATATCACTCTTGAGAACATATCTATTTTTAGTAGGACAAAATTGATGTGAAACACTGAAAATCTCTTCAATAAGAGCATTGGAACTAGGAAAGGGTTTTAGTGAGATTTAGTATATGTATTTATTTACTTCTCTGTGGTTTTAAAAACGTATCTAACTTACTTCCTCTTTTTAAAGCTCTGTCGGATTTATCACTGATTTCAGAATTACAATCTTTGCCATAGACTACAAATCCCTGAGTACTTATGTGATTTCCTCCCTTCTATCTCCCTAGTCCCATCTCATACCACACATTTATTGGCCTTCTACGTTCTAGACACACCAGCCTTTTAAGAGGACTCTTTATTAATCACAAAGGTGTTAAAACAGATGATTCTGACAGCCTAGAATTTTCTCTAACCACTTTTCTTTTTCTTTTACATAGGGTCAATTCATTGTTTAGATCTCAACTAAAATATTCCTTCTTTATGGAAGCTTCACCACATGACCCAGATTAGGCTGGGTCTGATGACATGCCTGGGCCTTCTCAGTATTGTGAGTAACCATAAGCATGATGTATTTTGCCTGCCCTATATTGCAGACAAAGGGCAGGTTCCAAATGCAGCTGCCCAACAAATATCTGTGGAAAGAAAAACTGATTCCTTATTTTAGACCTCTACTCTGCCTCATTAGCATTAAATGTCACACAAGTCTTCCAAGCTTATTTATCTGATTTTCCAACCTGAGGTAAAATAGAAGCAGCTAATAGATACATAGCGGAAAGGCAATATTAGAAACAGGTTCAGCAGGTCAGGCGCGGTGGCTCACGCCTGTAATCTCAGCACTTTGGGAGGCTGAAGCGGGCGGATCACGAGGTCAGGCGATCGAGATCATCCTTGTTAACACGGTGAAACCCTGTCTCTACTAAAAATACAACAAATTAGCCGGGCATGGTGGCGAGCGCCTGTAGTCCCAGCTACTCGGGAGGCTGAGGCAGGAGAATGGCCTGAACCCGGGAGGTGGAGCTTGGAATGAGCTGAGATCGCGCCACTGCACTCCAGCCTGGGCGACAGTGCAAGACACCATCTTAAAAACACCATGGAATACTATGCAGCCATAAAAAAGGATGAATTTGTGTCCTTTGTAGGGACATGGGTGCAGCTGGAAACCATCATTCTCAGCAAACTATCACAAGAACAGAAAACCAAACATCGCATGTTCTCACTCATAGGTGGGAACCAAACAATGAGATCACTTGGACTCGGGAAGGGGAACATCATACACCGGCGCCTATCATGGGGAGGGGGAGGGTGGAGGGATTGCACTGGGAGTTATACCTGATGCAAATGACGAGTTGATGGGTGCTGACGAGTTGATGGGTGCAGCACGCCAACATGGCACAAGTATACATATGTAACAAACCTGCACGTTATGCACATGTACCCTAGAACTTAAAGTATAATAATAAAAAATAAATAAATAAATAAATAAATAAATAAGTTCAGCAATGGAAAAGAATGTAAGTCATAAAAGTGAATTAGAATGCAAAGTCAAAGAACACATCCACATTTAATGGGTTTTTTTTGTTTGTTTGTTTGTGTTTTTGAAAATGTAATTGAAGAAAGTAAAGTTACCCTGGCTTATAATAAAGTTAGATATTATAACAAAAGACAACTCAGTGACCTTTATATGCAATGTATTTTGGTTTACTAGTCAGATAAAATATTTTATTAATGAACAAAATTTAAAAATCTATAGAGAAACCTAGAGCTTAGCAGCATAGTTCTCTGAAATATTAATAAGTTAAGACATACATACCAATGAGAAATGACTTCAGAATTTCACTCCAAGGGCCATTGTAGCTCTGGAAATTCTTAAAGGATTCATTAAATTTTCAAGCACAGAAATTAGTTCATTTAATTGATTTTTAGATATGCTTTTTACCCCTTGTGTTAGTTCTGATTGTCCTTAACCTACACACCAAATATGCTATAATTAAAAAGAGAAAGCTCATAATATTTTAATCCCCAAACATAAAACTGTATTTATTAAGTTTCTATTAAAGTCTAGATACTTTGTTATACTTAAACATAATTTTAATAACTAAATACATGACATCACAAAATCGAGATTCAAAATCTAACATTGGTAGAAAATGCAAGGTATGAGTTTAATAAGATACTAACCAAAATGCACACCTCTGCCTCTGCTAAAACTGCCTCACCTCTGGTTTGCACTAGACTTGGGTTGCCAATGGATCCACAGAGAAAAGTTATTAAAAACAAACCAGAGAGTAATTATGTCAAAACTCACAAAGCTCTGATTTAAATCATGAGAAATCTGAATAAAACCTCCCTTGTCACTCCTGTCTAATGAGCACGGATTCTAAATTGAGGAGGGGAGCCCTAAAAAGGAATTTGGTTGTAACTGTAAAAATGTATACTCTTTTCCAGCAGTTACAAAAACAAATAATCTTCATTTGGAACAAGGTCTCCAATTTTTCACCAGGATAGTGAATGAACAAAGCTACATATATCCTGCAGAGTTGCTACACACACAAAGCAAAGGATATAGGAATTGCACTAATTAACAACAATGGGACATATCATTAAACATCAAGTAGAACATTTAGCCAAGATGATGAATAAATTATCTGTAAGCTAAGATTAATTTGTTACTGAAGAAAAAATTAATAAATTTAGTGTGATGAAGTGCACAGTGTTTATAAAGTCTCTAGTAATGTACAGCAATATCCTAGGCTATGAAATGTTATAAGTATTAGCAGTAGCAGTATTGGTAGTATTATCCTCTTTTCAAATTTTAACCATAGAGCCCACATATATATAATGATAACATGATAAATAGGAATCAGCTTTTACATTGGTTTTGATGGTTCACACTGTCTCAACTCATGGTATCTTGTTATCAAAAGTGCCTCTATTATCCAGTTATGCCTGATTTTAGTCTGGTGTACAATTAAATCTAATACGTGGATGCACATTAACTGTTTGATTAGATTTTTTTGGGGGATGGGTTTCTGCAGACATGAATCACTGCTTGAATATGCAATATACTAATCCAATCAATCACCTTGATACATTTAGTTGTTTTATTTTTATAATTATCTGTAACAGGTTTATCAGTCAGATTTGTTGGTTATACTTATTGGTGTAAATGAAGAAATACCTTTTTTTGTTCCCTCCCATCACTACCTTGAAATATGCTCATTGGAATCTCTTTTTCCCATCACTTGACAATAACTCCAGCCAATCCCCAGCAATCTAGCAATTTCCAAACACAGTTTCAACAAAATTGAAAGACAATAAATCTATTTTTGGTAAATTAGACTTACTTTCAGGTTTTAAAAAGGTCTAGTTGCATGTAAATTAAAACTATAATTTTGCAATCAAATTAAAACATTTTCCCTACCTGTTCCTCACCCCAGTTCAGAACTGAAATGTAACAGGAAGACCTGTGGTTGTTTATCCAAATTTTCCTCTTTTGTTTATGGCTCTGTTAGGATTGTAATGGTGAAAACAAGAATTGTACCAGGAAGAATTAAAAGAAAAGAGAAAAGCTTTTTTTTTTTTTTTTTTTTTTTTTTTTTTTTTTTTTTTTTTTTTAATAATCTGATCTTTATTTCTATTGAGAGGCAGGAAACCATATGCTTCTGTCAGGAAGTGAATTTGTAAGTTCTTTGTAACTCTGTGCTACCTATTTGTTAACCTGAGTAATTTCTTCTCCTGCTGAGTTCTTGCAAACACTTGCCAGTGGATACCCGAAGCCTCTTACATCTTCTGTGGCATGCACTTGGCCTATATATAGCATATTCACTCATCTAAAGTGGGAAGAATAATCTGGCAGCTTTTCTCTTTCCCCATCTTGCCATCAAAAGTTGCCTCAATGAGCATGTAGCCTTTAGAATTTTGAAAGCAAGAAGCAGGTAACAACGGGCCATGTTTAACTTCATATTGAATCTCTTGAGGACACCTATCAAACTTTCCCCAAACTTTCTCATCATGGTTCCATTGCAGGATGGGTGCAATGCTGAGTGCCAGCACAAACGGGATATCCCATTCTTTCCTTCTCGAAGTTGCCCCCAGTCTTTTTGAGCTCTCTTCCTATTTGGAAGCAAGTTTAGTAGAGAAAATAATTGAAAGCACTCTCACTTAGGCAACTAATTCACTGTCTGTATAATTCTTAGAATGCCTAGTCCTCTCTTTACATAAGGGTACAGGTAATTGAGGTCAATGAAGGTTGGAGAGTCACAGAACTTGTCTGGCTACATTTTATTAAATCCTGCAAAGACTTAACTATTCTTCTATAATTTAGGGATACTCATCATTTAATAGGGAATAAACAAAAATCTGAGATATAAGGAAATTCTGTATCCATTCTATATATGTATAAATTATATATAGAAAAATAGTTTAGAAGAGGAGTTAATATCAATGAAAAAATAGGAATTTTAAAGCTGCGAATAATACATAGGGTAAATATGTATAAAGATTCAGCAAAATGTTAGTTGACACAGGGGGCTAAATAAACTTGAAGTTTAAGAAAGATAAGAAAAGAACCCAATATGCATAAATCTGGGGACAACATTTGATATTGCTGTTAATAAAAAAAGGGAGGGACATCATATTGGGAGGTTTCATTAATAAAAAGTAACAAATTATGAGAAGAAATAGTCTTCTTATAGTTTATCTGGTGAAGCATTTTAATGAGGCATAGCTCTCTGTTCCATTACCGAAAGAGTTTCTTATGTGTGCTCTGGTAGATTTTCATACGGCTACACTGAAAGATATTCCCAAATGTCTGACTAATAATTCTATTAATAGGCAACTGTTCTGAAGATTTAAAGTAAGGAGAATGAGGTTCATTTGGAAGCAGTGGGGAAAAAAATGGTAATGCTGGGCTTTGAATTTTATGGATGCTGTAGTTGTTATTTTGCATTTAAATAAGTGTTTTAAATGCCATGTTTTGTAGCTATTGCAGTTACTGCCCTCATCTTTTTGCCCAGCGAAAAACCCATTAAGTTATTCACTGAGATTGATTCTAGATTTTTCATAAAATTAATAACTTTGCTACCGGTTTCTCAAAAATGAGTAGAAATGCTTTTTCAATGCAAATGCCAGTTTTTGATACAGTGAAAGTATTCTGTCTGTAGTGACTATTTGAACTTTTATGGACAACTGGACATTGAGAGATTTAGCATATGAACTACGAATAAATTTATCCTTAGATTATCTAACACATGTTTTCCATCCTGCAACATAAAACCTGATCTCTTTTTAAAGTCTTGGTTGTTTTGAAAAATGAAATGAAATTATAGTAAATGGCATTTTGACTGGGGAGAAAAAAAAATTCACTTTATTTAAGAGAATGGATGCTGGCAATTGCCTATCTACTGTTTATTCAAAGCTTATAGATTAGCAGCCAGATGTGGCATAAAGTTGGCTGATTTTTCATTCACAACAAAAACGATGCTGTGCTTAATGAACGGAGGTTTGTTATCCCACTAATAAGTAAAAGGAACATGAAAGCCCTTGTGTTTAATGCTTATGCAAATAAGCTGTTTGCAGGTGGCTTTTGGGTAGGACGTAAAATATTTTCAAAACTGGGTCAAGTTTTTCAACCTCAAAAATTACCAGCAAGAGGAAAACCTCCTAAAAACTTTATTATGCTATTTCCCAAGTAAATGAAATGACAAGTCACTTATCATTTAATAAATTACATATGAAAATTATTTTCCTTATGATTTCATCAATCAATACATAAATTCTAGAGGATTCTAAATATATTTATTTGGCACATTTTTTAATGTGGTATCAAATTTTGTGGATATTCTTTTAGAGAATCAATTTCTTCAAATGGCATTGAACATTTAATGTAAAATGCCCTTCTTGAACCATACATGTTTATTAAAAAATATTTTATATAGGTTATCCATTAAAAAACAATTTTCTATATATGTAAGCATTTATGATAACTGCTCACTATTTTGGTCCATATTTATTTATCTACCTATTTATTAAACAACACAAAATTACACTTTGTAAAAATAAAGGCCTAGTCTAATATTACTCTATGTCAGAAGTAAAATAATTCAGAGAAGTCTATATTAAAAGACAAGATAAAACAAAACAGAAAATGATGAGAATCACAAAACCATTGCCAAATTTTCAGCTGTGACATTTACTCTCCATGTGGCCTTAGGTATCTTACTCTCTTATTTTAACCTCTCTTTGATGACTGTAAAAATAATTTGTTACTAAGAAGCCCTCTCACTTTAGTAGCTGTGTCTATAGAATTAAGAACATAATTCACAAAAAGTGTATGTGTCTTCCTGAAAACCTTTTAAAATATCAATTAATCATTGAACAATACACAATCGCCTGATCATTTGCTAAGAGGGGGTTGCATTCTCATCTCTTTTCACTCCGTCCTTTCTGAGACTCATCTAGGTATGAGAGCTAGAAAAAATATTAATGTTTAGTAATCCAAATTTTCTCATTCATGAATCACTTCAGCAGTGCAAAGAATACTTTATAATTTCAAAAGATGTTTTTATTAATATACTTCTACTATTCTACCCCAATCAACAGCAACTTTACCTAAATCATGAGACTGCTGGAACTGCTAATTTTTAGAAATAAAAGACATAAGAACCACCATTAAATCCTATGAATCCTTTATCTACAATGAGAATGTCCATGAGTCAGCTCTTCTGACCCTCTGGCCAGTGTTCTGGAGTTACTGATCTGCAAGTTTCTAACTGAACTCTAGCTTGGTATGTGACAGCAGCCTTGGGTAAACCAGTGGAGCGACGTTTACGTCTTGACATTGCCATTAATGATTCACCACCTGTTGCAAGTTCAATAAGTTATTCAGACACCAAATTGTTGCCACAGAATTCATTGAGATGAACTAAGTTAGAAATATTGGGTGTCAATAAATGTTTGCTAAATCAGAATTATTAATGATAGAAATCCATATCTTAACAAAGTTGAGAAATCTTGTCTTCTTAATGTGTATTTATTGACTTCCCAGGATATGTCTTAGTGAGGAAACATAGCTTCTGTCATGTATTATGAGAGTGATAAGGAATAATAAACCACAGTGATTGAGAGACAGGGAAAGGTAGGGGGACCTAGAGACACAGTAACAGAAGATTAATTGACTAATGAAATAAACTTGAGATAAGAGAGCACAGAGGAGGTTCAAGAGATGAAACCATATATTCCTATCTGCTCCCACCATCAAGGGAATTAATAGCATATTTTATAATGGATCCCTGATAAATATTAGCATATAATTAAAAATATTAGTGTATAATTAAATAATTAGTGTACAAGTAAAGAAAAGTTGCCATAGGATGGAATATTGTATTTTCTTGCATGTCTGCTTCAAGGCTGAATCCTAATGGTCATGTATGTAGGTAAATTATTCTTCTTACAGCAACTTTTGGGACGTGGTATTTGGTGGGGTATAAAAAGCAAGGGGTGTAGTGAGGGTAAAGTGTAAGTACTTTGATCTTCAGCCTTGACTATATTGGACTTGGGATCACAGAAATCTTGGGGATAAACAGTGGATTAAATCCATAAATTCATAAAGTGTTGGTTATACAACAGATAGAAACTATGTGCTACTTTTGGAGGGACAGTCGTCTTTTCTTAAAAAAACAAAAAGCCTTAAAGGTTTTATATATATAAAGTCTTTTTTATTATAACAAATACTATTTGTTTTTCTTAAAATGAAACAATCTGCACATATACAACTCCACTCTGAAGAAAGGCAATTATTTACATAATTATGCAGAAATTCCTATAATTATGTAAATAATTGCCTTTCTTCAGAGTGGAGTTGTATATGTGCAGATTGTTTCATTTTAAGAAAAAAAATATTTATTTATTTGATTAACTGAAGTTCTGGATGCTTAAAACATGATTAAAATACACAGATCTACTATCTGTCTGCACTAAGTGTAAATGGCTTGTAAGAAAATCAAGTAATAAAGACTACAACATTTATTATTTAACTGTAACTACAGTGGGTAGTAAGAAGGGAAAACCCAGTGTGTTGGCTTTCTGTAGTTAAAAAACCCGACTTGTGGTTAGGAAATATTATTTATTATATCTAAATTCATCAAGTTGAATCCTGTAAAAGGTTTCCTGTTATCTACTCATCTTCCAACTTCTGAAGTATTCTTTAAATTACAAAGGAGAAACCTAGACACTATATTTTCTAGGATCTTCCAACTTCTGAAGTATTCTTTAAATTACAAAGGAGAAACCTAGACACTACATTTTCTAGGATCTCAGTACAAGAGAGCTCCAGGTGAAATTATGCTAAATAAGGCCATGAGTGTAAGATGTGGATGGCATAAAGAAGAGGTTTAGAGCTTTTTTCTGGTGACCTCCTGTTTAAGTTTGACAAGCATCTGAAATCGTTGTTAGCAACTTTTCCATAATTATTGCATTTTCTGCCTTTGTGAAAATAGCGGCAATTGTTTTTTCCTTTCTTTGCCTATGCACACCATCTAATCAGGAGATAAGTCTCCTTCTTAGTCCCTATATTAAATATCTTTTTACATGAAATACATAGATTGGAATATCTTTCATGCCTGTTCCTCTCTGATATATTCTTCAACTCTAAGATGAGTGCATACTCATCTTCTGAAGACCTTTGGAAATGGGAATTTTTTTCATATTAGATGTTGGTAGAGATAGAGGCCCACCCTTTAATAAACATCTGTGTGCCAGAAAATATACTCGGCACTTAGATATAGTATTCAAGTAACTCACACAAACGTATCAACAACACAACAAAATATCTGCATAAAATAATAGTTATTATATCCCTTATATGGAAACAAATTCACAGAGGAAGTTATAGTAGCACCTGTAAATAGAGGATTCAAGAATTAAACATCCATCTGTCGGACTGACTACAAGCTCTTTGTTTTTCATAAAATGCTAACTTCTCTCCTGCTTCTAATTTTCTTATCAAAATTGATCATCTATTGTTATTGGGTCTATGGGTGGGTAATGACTTCTTGGGTTCTATTTTGTTCTAGTGGATTCCTGTCTTCTTTATTTTTGTTCTAGTGTTTACTGAGAGTCCTAATTAATTAACCTGGCTTCTCTCACTTACATCAGCTCACCATTGTTTCTTCTCGCAGCTCATAATTTCTGTATCAGAGCTCTAAGCAATGATAAAGTTCTGCTATATGCTGCCAGCCTCTCTAGATCCAAGTGCCTCTTGCAGGCCAAGTTTACAAGCATGTGTTTAAAATCTTATTGAATCTACATACACAGTCTTCACATGTCTTCCTCCTTGAAATAATAGCATTGTGAGAAGAAAAAAAACTTCATTCTTTTTAAAACTAATTCAAGATGTCTACGTAATACGGTAACACTCTGCAACAAACAAGAAGTAGGGGAATATTTACCTGGTATTTCTGTCCCTCATTAGCATTCTCACTCATTATAAAATTGGTATCTGAAAAAAATCTTGCTATAAAAACAAAAAGTAATGTATAGAGAGTATAAACAAAGAGTTTGCTTCACATCATAACCATTACCCATCCCATTGCCAAAGGGAAGATTGTACACTACATGATTCCGGGGAGCAGCTTTCACATAGACTATAGTGTGCATGGCACATGCAAGAGTCCCCATAGTATTACCCTCCTTTTGCTCTTTGTAGACACACTCACGGATGATCCATACTCCCTGACCTGGAGTGGCCAGATAAAGAATTGCATCAATTTATTATCATTCTTTCCAGACCATTTTCTAGGCATTCCCACTATATATTCCTTCAAATAGAAAGATTTTATTCTGTAAATCACATCTCGCTGTACACATTTTCTTCTGAAATCTGAGTATTTTAATTTCATACAGTTTCAACTGTGGGAGTACCTGGCAGACTGACCTAACTCTCTTTAATCTAAAACACTCATAAACTAGCACAGAAACTTGTCATACCATTACACGTTTATCCATTGCTCTAAATTATACAGTTTTTCCTGAAACATCTATTAATATTGCAGTTATTCAAGATGACTGTGAGCTTACTATTTGCCAGTGATGGCATGAGCACCTTGGTCTAGTCTAGTACCTGGCATTTAATAGGACCATTCTATTTATTTTCCTAAACTCTGGCAGCAAGATTAGCTCTAAGCATATTTTTTATCAGAACAATTGTCCATCTTTAACTACATGTGAGGAAAGTACTTTCTTATATTGTATTACACATTTTTATATGGCCACAGAAATCCTTACTTAATCTGACAAAATTAAGATAGATTTCTTTCTCCTAAGGTCAATGAAAAAATCATTCTCTACTGTTTCCATGGAGATGTTTCTCCTTCTCTCAATTGCCAATTATCTTCTGTGTGTCCTGGGTTCCATCTTTTCATATGTCATGAGGATTCTCACCCAGCATTCTGCTTCTCTGAATCAAAGCCCTTGACTTTTCACTTCTCAATTGTTTTGCTTGTAATTTTTTTCTTTTCTTTATTTTTTTATCCATAAATGCTATGAAAGTGTATGTAAAATTTACCTATCTTTTATTTTGTTTTTGTTTTCATATTTTATTCACATACCAAACTATACAGGAAATGAATAGAAGCAGATCTTTCTTAGTAGGAGGTAGAAGTAAAATTTTGTTGAGAATAAAAACAGAAAAAAAGAGAATCCAATTCCATATCACCAGTTTGCTCCTGAATGCCCAATAAGTTTCCACTTATGAGCTTGCTACTGGACACAACACAAGAGCTTTTAAAAAATTGTCCAAATGATAGTGGTTAAGAGTGTACTTTAGGCTAGGTTACTTTAAAAAAAAAATGTCATCATCACTTTTGCCATCAAAAGTTAATTCGATGTATCATAATTGTTAAAGTTGAGTAGGGTTAAGGATTCTTCTCATTCTGTGGTTTCCTTATAAACACAGTTTCTAATAAATGTCTAATTTTTTTCTGTGAAATTAAATCATTAGATATTGCTGAATGTCTGTATATTTCTTACTTTTCTAGAATCTAATTTTTAAATATTTTCTTACATTTTTCCTTCACCAAAATCTTAAAACCCATGCAGCTGGTATCTATTATTTAAATTCTGTCAAGTATTTTATTTGACTTTGTGTTTTTAGTCTTTTCACAGAAATCCTTTTATTGTTATCTTCTTTTCCAAAAGCACTTATTTCATATCTCTTTTCCATACGTATCTTCATCAGCAGGTTGCATTTCAGTTTCTTCAGTGCTTTTTTAGATGATAATATATCTTACTACATCTACCTTCACAACACTGTATATGCTCTGATGATCAGGTCTCTCATTTTCTTTTTTTAAATTCTCACCCCTTTTGGGACTCATGAGAAAGTAAAAGGCAGATTTTATTTTCTCACCTGGCTTAAAAGTAAAAAGGCTTCATATGTTTCTCCTTTGATTCTTAGGCCCAGCATTTCCAAAAACAAACTAGTACACAAAACATTAGTTGTAATGATACTACAAAAAGTTCAAATACTAGTTTTTGGCTGCTTTCTGTCTATATTTTTCATCTAGAGAAATTTTCTGTTATGAAGTGTGGAACTATTCACTATATGTTAATATTTTCCAAATGAAGTTTCCAAACTGATATTTAACTACATTCTCTTATATTCAAACATAGTCTGAACTATTGTCTGTTGTGTCTCTAGATCAATATTTATAAAACTAGATTGTTCGTGTAATTTTTTTCCTTTGCTAACTTTCAAGATCATATCAAAAATACCACTGTTGATTCTGTTTATGTTTCATTCTTTGAAACTGTATTGACCTTTTTCCTCTTCTTTCTTTATCATTTCCTGTTATCTCATCTTTGTGAGTCTTCCTATTAATGTTTTTTTCTTTTTGAATTATTTGTTAATTGACAAATAAATTATACATATTTAAGATGTACTACATGATGTCTTAAAGTATACATACATTTTTCAATGGCTAAATCAAGCTATTTAACATATGCATATTTAATATGTGCATTACCTTGTAATTGGGTCCCTTTAGATTTCAGTACCTTAGTATTTTTAGTGACTGAGATAACAACAACAACAAAAAAACGAAGTCGGATTAGGCTGTTGCTTGCTTGCACAGAAGCCAACATGCCTTGTTCTCACAATACAATTGCAAACTGCTGTTGTACTGTTTCTTTGTCAAGCAGGAGAAGATAAATTCAAGGTAACAAAAAACATATGCAGAAGGAATGAATGCCTATAAGGATGTTGCAACTAACTGCTGAGGCCCAGAAGTCTGGTTGTTCAGGATGTTATCAGAGATTAAAGAAACACAAACTTTCCCATTGGTTCCCTAAAACTCCCCCTCTTACTCTCTAGCTGCAAACAACAACAACAACAACAACAAAAACAAACAAAAACCTCTCTGCTTTGTCTTATTGTTAAGACTTATCTGAGAGATCTTGCCCCGTTCCCACTTTGGCCAAATGGAATACACTTTTATCTATCCCCAGACATTGGTGTGTTAGTGTTTGGCTTCAACTGAGCATCAGGTACATGAGCCCGAATATGGGCCTCTACAACATCTTCACCTACTTACTATTTTGTCTCTGTGTGTGGTGAGAATACTTAAAATCTACTCTATTGGCAATTTTCAAATATAAATGTATTTTTATCCACCATAGTCACCATGATGTGCAATCAATTTTTCAAACTTACTCCTCCTGGCTAACTAGAATTTTGTGTCTTTTGACCAACATCTCTTCAATTTCCCCATGCCCTAGCTTCTGATGACTACCAATTAACTCTCTGTATCTATGAGTTTTACTTATTTAAATGCTACATATGGGCCGGGCGCGAGGGCTCAAGCCTGTAATCCCAGCACTTTGGGAGGCCGAGGCGGGTGGATCACGAGGTCAGGAGATCGAGACTATCCTGGCTAACATGGTGAAACCCTGTCTCTACTAAAAACACAAAAAACTAGCCGGGCGTGGTGGCGGGCGCCTGTAGTCTCAGCTACTTGGGAGGCTGAGGCGGGAGAATGGCGTGAACCTGGGAGGCGGAGCTTGCAGTGAGCCGAGATCACGCCACTGCACTCCAGCCTGGGAGACACAGCGAGACTCCGTCTCAAAAAAAAAATAAAATAAAATAAAATAAATGCTACATATAAGTGAGATTATGTCATGTTGTCTTTTAAGTGCCTGGCTTATTTCACTTGACATAAAGTCTCCCAGGTTCATACGTGTTGTTGCACATGATAGGATTTCTTTCCTTTTTAAGGTCCGTTAACCTTTTACTGTTACTGATCTGTTACTGAGGCAATCCAAACTTATTGGACAATTATATGTTATTTGAATAAATTGAAACATAACAGCTTATAAAGGGTCAAATGGTAGTAACAATCTAAGAAATAGGTTTGGAATATTATTTCTTAGCTTAAAAGATGAAGATAATGCTGGTCAGAGTCCTCTAGGCTTGAATTCTGGGCTACTTAGAGTTTATCAAGTAAATTGTAAAAGGATAGCCAATCAATATTTCACATGAATTTCTGTATGAATTTCGATTTGACAAGAAAAACTTTGTAAACAAAACCAGTATTATCTGTGAACTACCTAATGTGGAAAGAAATATCCTTAAATAAAATCTTGAAAAAGTATATTACTCAATTTTTTTCCTACAGATAGCCCATATGTTGTAAAATCTTTCTTCTTAAGAAAATATTTTATTCAGTTTTAGAATGTTAAAGTTTCTCCACTCTGATATATACAGAACTTCTCTAACCTTTAAAAATACTGCTTCGCTTATTACTCATGATAATTGGGCCACATACATAATTAAAGCATACCATTTATTATTTCCCCGTGTAAAAGGGCATCTGGTTCCCCAACTTAACTTCAAACTGTAATTTTAAACAAATTATAAAGTGTTTTGAAACATTAATGTGGTTGTCTTATCTATTGTCTGTGTTCATCAGGAGCTGTGACACACACAAAGGAAAGTAATCAGAGGAAGGAAGAGAAGAAGCTAAGTTCAAGGGCATTCATTAATCATGCCTTAGATGACTGAGCGTTTTATTATTTTCCCAAGTAACTGAGGCTGAAAGTATCATGAATCGTTTACATACCAGTATTCAAACATTCCATTTTTAAATTGGGAGGGGGTAAGTTTTAGAATAGAATAATGAAATTCCCTCCATTTCCTCCTAGTGTACATAATTAAGAAGAACCTAATGGAAACATGAGGTTCTAAGGTCTATGCTGGAAACAATAATCAGAACTGTAGGAATTCTCTTATGGAAAACATTAATAAAAGGAAAACATTAATAAAAGGAAATTCTAGCAATAGAATTCATTGTTAAACCTGTAAGTTACAACAATATTGCCTCTGCATGCTGACTGTAATCCTCTGTAATCTTCAAAGGCAAACAGGGACAGTAATAATCTTTTCATGTACTCTTAACTTTCTTCTCTGAAAGGCTAGAAAATGTCTTATATATAGCAGTCATACTGTCATTTAGTCAAACCCAGTTTCTATTCTTCTTCAACTTCTAGATGAATGGAGGCTAAGTCTTTCAGACACAATGTGAATTTCCTAAGTGTCTGTGGACTACGTCTCCTATTTTTATTTCTCGAAGTTTCTCTCAAAGCGTGATAAAGAGTTTCACTCTATTGGTACTGTTAACTGCCAACCACTTTGAAGGCCTCCTCCTCCCCTTTTTTTCTTTTTTTTTTTTTTAGAATTTTTATTTATTTTTATTTATTTTATTTTATTTATTTATTTTTTAAATTTATTTATTATTGTTATACTTTAAGTTCTAGGGTACATGTGCATAACGTGCAGGTTTGTTACATATGTATACTTGTGCCATGTTGGTGTGCTGCACCCATCAACTCGTCAGCACCCATCAACTCGTCATTTACATCAGGTATAACTCCCAATAAAAATCCCTCCCCCCTCCCCCCCCCCCCCCCATGATAGGCCCCGGTGTGTGATGTTCCCCTTCCTGAGTCCAAGTGATCTCATTGTTCAGTTCCCACCTATGAGTGAGAACATGCGGTGTTTGGTTTTCTGTTCTTGTGATAGTTTGCTAAGAATGATGGTTTCCAGCTGCATCCATGTCCCTACAAAGGACACAAACTCATCCTTTTTTATGGCTGCATTGTATTCCATGGTATATATGTGTCACGTTTTCTTAATCCAATCTGTCACTGATGGACATTTGGGTTGATTCCAAGTCTTTGCTATTGTGAATAGTGCCGCAATAAACATACGTGTGCATGTGTCTTTATAGCAGCATAATTTATAATCCTTTGGGTATATACCCAGTAATGGGATGGCTGGGTCATATGGTACATCTAGTTCTAGATCCTTGAGGAATCGCCATACTGTTTTCCATAATGGTTGAACTACTTTACAATCCCACCAACAGTGTAAAAGTGTTCCTATTTCTCCACATCCTCTCCAGCCCCTGTTGTTTCCTGACTTTTTAATGATCGCCATTCTAACTGGTGTGAGATGGTATCTCATTGTGGTTTTGATTTGCATTTCTCTGATGGCCAGTGATGATGAGCATTTTTTCATGTGTCTGTTGGCTGTATGCATGTCTTCTTTTGAGAAATGTCTGTTCATATGCTTTGCCCACTTTTTGATGGGGTTGTTTGTTTTTTTCTTGTAAATTTGTTTGAGTTCTTTGTAGGTTCTGGATATTAGCCCTTTGTCAGATGAGTAGATTGCAAAAATTTTCTCCCATTCTGTAGGTTGCCTGTTCACTCTGATGGTAGTTTCTTTTGCTGTGCAGAAGCTCTTTAGTTTAATGAGATCCCATTTGTCAATTTTGGCTTTTGCTGCCGTTGCTTTTGGTGTTTTAGACATGAAGTCTTTGCCCACGCCTATGTCCTGAATGGTACTACCTAGGTTTTCCTCTAGGATTTTTATGGTATTAGGTCTAACATTTAAGTCTCTATCCATCTTGAATTAATTTTCGTATAAGGAGTAAGGAAAGGATCCAGTTTCAGCTTTCTACTTATGGCTAGCCAATTTTCCCAGCACCATTTATTAAATAGGGAATTCTTTCCCCATATCTTGTTTCTCTCAGGTTTGTCAAAGATCAGATGGCTGTAGATGTGTGGTATTATTTCTGAGGACTCTGTTCTGTTCCATTGGTCTATATCTCTGTTTTGGTACCAGTACCATGCTGTTTTGGTTACTGTAGCCTTGTAGTATAGTTTGAAGTCAGGTAGCGTGATGCCTCCAGCTTTGTTCTTTTGACTTAGGATTGTCTTGGAGATGCGGGCTCTTTTTTGGTTCCATATAAACTTTAAAGCAGTTTTTTTTCCAATTCTGTGAAGAAACGCATTGGTAGCTTGATGGGGATGGCATTGAATCTATAAATTACCTTGGGCAGTATGGCCATTTTCACGATATTGATTCTTCCTATCCATGAGCATGGTATGTTCTTCCATTTGTTTGTGTCCTCTTTTATTTCACTGAGCAGTGGTTTGTAGTTCTGCTTGAAGAGGTCCTTTACATCCCTTGTAAGTTGGATTCCTAGGTATTTGATTCTCTTTGAAGCAATTGCGAATGGAAGTTCATTCCTGATTTGGCTCTCTGTTTGTCTGTTACTGGTGTATAAGAATGCTTGTGATTTTTGCACATTAATTTTGTATCCTGAGACTTTGCTGAAGTTGCTTATCAGCTTAAGGAGATTTTGGGCTGAGACAATGGGGTTTTCTAAATATACAATCATGTCATCTGCAAACAGGGACAATCTGACTTCTTCTTTTCCTAACTGAATACCCTTGATTTCTTTCTCTTGCCTAATTGCCCTAGCCAGAACTTCCAACACTATGTTGAATAGGAGTGGTGAGAGAGGGCATCCCTGTCTTGTGCCAGTTTTCAAAGGGAATTTTTCCAGTTTTTGCCCATTCAGTATGATATTGGCAGTGGGTTTGTCAGAAATAGCTCTTATTATTTTGAGGTACGTTCCATCAATACCAAATTTATTGAGCGTTTTTAGCATGAAGGGCTGTTGAATTTTGTCAAAAGCCTTTTCTGCATCTATTGAGACAATCATGTGGTTCTTGTCTTTGGTTCTGTTTATATGCTGGATTATGTTTATTGATTTGCGAATGTTGAACCAGCCTTGCATCCCAGGGATGAAGCCCACTTGATCATGGTGGATAAGCTTTTTGATGTGTTGCTGAATCTGGTTTGCCAGTATTTTACTGAGGATTTTTGCATCGATGTTCATCAGGGATATTGGTCTAAAATTCTCTTTTTTTGTTGTGTCTCTGCCAGGCTTTGGTATCAGGATGATGTTGGCCTCATAAAATGAGTTAGGGAGGATTCCCTCTTTTTCTATTGATTGGAATAGTTTCAGAAGGAACGGTACCAACTTCTCCTTGTACCTCTGGTAGAATTCAGCTGTGAATCCATCTGGTCCTGGACTTTTTTTGGTTGGTAGGCTATTAATTATTGCCTCAATTTCAGAGCCTGCTATTGGTCTATTCAGGGATTCAACTTCTTCCTGGTTTAGTCTTGGAAGAGTGTAAGTGTCCAGGAAATTATCCATTTCTTCTAGATTTTCCAGTTTATTTGCGTAGAGGTGTTTATAGTATTCTCTGATGGTAGTTTGTATTTCTGTGGGGTCGGTGGTGATATCCCCTTTATCATTTTTAATTGCGTTGATTTGATTCTTCTCTCTTTTCTTCTTTATTAGTCTGGCTAGTGGTCTGTCAATTTTGTTGATCTTTTCAAAAAACCAACTCCTGGATTCATTGATTTTTTGTAGGGTGTTTTGTGTCTCTATCTCCTTCAGTTCTGCTCTGATCTTAGTTATTTCTTGCCTTCTGCTAGCTTTCAAATGTGTTTGCTCTTGCTTCTCTAGTTCTTTTAATTGCGATGTTAGAGTGTCAATTTTAGATCTTTCCTGCTTTCTCTTGTGGGCATTTAGTGCTATAAATTTCCCTCTACACACTGCTTTAAATGTGTCCCAGAGATTCTGGTATGTTGTATCTTTGTTCTCATTGGTTTCAAAGAACATCTTTATTTCTGCCTTCATTTCGTTATGTACCCAGTAGTCATTCAGGAGCAGGTTGTTCAGTTTCCATGTAGTTGAGCGGTTTTGATTGAGTTTCTTAGTCCTGAGTTCTAGTTTGATTGCACTGTGGTCTGAGAGACAGTTTGTTATAATTTCTGTTCTTGTACATTTGCTGAGGAGTGATTTACTTCCAATTACGTGGTCGATTTTGGAGTAAGTACGATGTGGTGCTGAGAAGAATGTATATTCTGTTGATTCGGGGTGGAGAATTCTATAGATGTCTATTAGGTCTGCTTGCTGCAGAGATGAGTTCAATTCCTGGATATCCTTGTTAACTTTCTGTCTCGTTGATCTGTCTAATGTTGACAGTGGAGTGTTGAAGTCTCCCATTATTATTGTATGGGAGTCTAAGTCTCTTTGTAAGTCTCTAAGGACTTGCTTGATGAATCTGGGTGCTCCTGTATTGGGTGCATATATATTTAGGATAGTTAGCTCTTCCTGTTGAATTGATCCCTTTACCATTATGTAATGGCCTTCTTTGTCTCTTTTGATCTTTGATGGTTTAAAGTCTGTTTTATCAGAGACTAGTATTGCAACCCCTGCTTTTTTTTGTTCTCCATTTGCTTGGTAAATCTTCCTCCATCCCTTTATTTTGAGCCTATGTATGTCTCTGCGTCTGAGATGGGTCTCCTGAATACAGCAGACTGATGGGTCTTGACTCTTGATCCAGTTTGCCAGTCTGTGTCTTTTAATTGGAGCATTTAGTCCATTTACATTTAAGGTTAAGATTGTTATGTGTGAACTTGATCCTGCCATTATGATATTAACTGGTTATTTTGCTCGTTAGTTGATGCAGTTTCTTCCTAGCCTCGATGGTCTTTACATTTTGGCATGTTTTTGCAATGGCTGGTACCGGTTGTTCCTTTCCATGTTTAGTGCTTCCTTCAGGGTCTCTTGTAAGGCAGGCCTAGTGGTGACAAAATCTCTAAGCATTTGCTTATCTGTAAAGGATTTTATTTCTCCTTCACTTATGAAACTTAGTTTGGCTGGATATGAAATTCTGGGTTTAAAATTCTTTTCTTTAAGAATGTTGAATATTGGCCCCCACTCTCTTCTGGCTTGGAGAGTTTCTGCCGAGAGATCTGCTCTTAGTCTGATGGGCTTCCCTTTGTGGGTAACCCGACCTTTCTCTCTGGCTGCCCTTAAGATTTTTTCCTTCATTTCAACTTTGGTGAATCTGGCAATTATGTGTCTTGGAGTTGCTCTTCTCGAGGAGTATCTTTGTGGCGTTCTCTGTATTTCCTGGATTTGAATGTTGGCCTGCCCTACTAGGTTGGGGAAGTTCTCCTGGATGATATCCTGAAGAGTGTTTTCCAACTTGGTTCCATTTTCCCCCTCACTTTCAGGCACCCCAATCAGACCTAGATTTGGTCTTTTTACATAATCCCATACTTCTTGCAGGCTTTGTTCATTTCTTTTTCTTCTTTTTTCTTTTGGTTTCTCTTCTCGCTTCATTTCATTCATTTGATCCTCAATCGCTGATACTCTTTCTTCTAGTTGATTGAGTCGGTTACTGAAGCTTGTGCATTTGTCACGTATTTCTCGTGTCATGGTTTTCATCTCTTTCATTTCGTTTATGACCTTCTCTGCATTAATTACTCTAGCCATCAATTCTTCCACTTTTTTTTCAAGATTTTTAGTTTCTTTGCGCTGGGTACGTAATTCTTCCTTTAGCTCTGAGAAGTTTGATGGACTGAAGCCTTCTTCTCTCATCTCGTCAAAGTCATTCTCCGTCCAGCTTTGATCCATTGCTGGCGATGAGCTGCACTCCTTTGCCGGAGGAGATGCGCTCTTATTTTTTGAATTTCCAGCTTTTCTGCCCTGCTTTTTCCCCATCTTTGTGGTTTTATCTGCCTCTGGTCTTTGATGATGGTGATGTACTGATGGGGTTTTGGTGTAGGTGTCCTTCCTGTTTGATAGTTTTCCTTCTAACAGTCAGGACCCTCAGCTGTAGGTCTGTTGGAGATTGCTTGAAGTCCACTCCAGACCCTGTTTGCCTGGGTATCAGCAGTAGAGGCTGCAGAAGATAGAATATTACTGAACAGCGAGTGTACCTGTCTGATTCTTGCTTTGGAAGCTTCCTCTCAGGGGTGTACTCCACCCTGTGAGGTGTAGGGTGTCAGACTGCCCCTAGTGGGGGATGTCTCCCAGTTAGGCTACTCAGGGGCCAGGGACCCACTTGAGCAGGGAGTCTGTCCCTTCTCAGATCTCAACCTCCGTGTTGGGAGATCCACTGCTCTCTTCAAAGCTGTCAGACAGAGTCGTTTGTGTCTGCAGAGGTTTCTGCTGTTTTTGTTATTGTTTACTGTGCCCTGTGCCCAGAGGTGGAGTCTACAGAGACAGGCAGGTTTCCTTGAGCTGCTGTGAGCTCCACCCAGTTCGAGCTTCCCAGCAGCTTTGTTTACCTACTTAAGCCTCAGCAATGGCGGGCGCCCCTCCCCCAGCCTCGCTGCTGCCTTGCCGCGATATGGCAGACTGCTGTGCTAGCAATGAGGGAGGCTCCGTGGGTGTGGGACCCTCCTGGCCAGGTGTGGGATATGATCTCCTGGTGTGCCTGTTTGCTTAAAGCTCAGTATTGGGGGGGGAGTTACCCGATTTTCCAGGTGTTGTGTGTCTCAGTTCCCCTGGCTAGGAAAAGGGATTCCCTTCCCCCTTGAGCTTCCCAGGTGAGGCGATGCCTCGCCCTGCTTCAGCTCTCGCTGGTCAGCTGCAGCAACTGACCAGCACCGATCGCCCGGCACTCCCCAGTGAGATGAACCCAGTACCTCAGTTGAAAATGCAGAAATCACTGGTCTTCTGTGTCACTCGCGCTGGGAGTTGGAGACTGGAGCTGTTCCTATTCGGCCATCTTCCCCTTTTTTTCTTTTTCCGCACATGTAGTCAAGCAGTAAGAAAACTCAGAGTCCCTCTCCCTTGGCTATGGCAGGGAAGTTCAAACCATTTAAATCCTCACCTATTGGAGCTGAGGGTAAGGGACTCACTTGGATCCAACCCTTAACCCCATTAAATACCAGAACTCCACTGCCTCTTCCTTAGGTTTCACTTCTCACTGAACCTGAAGGCTTTTTGTTGTGGATTATTTTGCCCTTTAGTAGGTAATAATACCATGTAAGTAATAAATTTGTTTCATTTCCTTTCAGTCTTGATATCTATAAATTACTAAGGGCAGGAATGGTGTAGAGTTGCCTAGTATTCACCAAATAAAGTAAAACACACACACACACACACACACACACACACACACACACACACACACTGAGAGAAAAATCTAGAGAAACATCGTTGCCACACACAGTTTTCTTGCTTGCTCCTGATAAATATAACTTTCTCTATCCACGAGTTCAATTAACAACTTTGGATAGGAAATATTCATAAGGAAAAATGGATGGGCTGCATGAAAGGAGAGTGTTCTACCTGACTTTATTCACTAATCAGAATATGCCTCAAAACTGGGTAGCAAAAACTGAGCTGTGGGTTTTGAGAAAGATTCCAATAACAAGAAAAATGTACAAACATTTTTATTACTGTTTATCCCTAAGCAATACAGCATAACACAATTTGTATAGCATTTACATTGTATTAAGTATTACAAGGAATCTAAAAAGGATTTAAAATACATGAGAGAATATAAGTAGGTTATATCCAAATACTAGGCCTTTTTTTTGGGGGGGGGGACGGAGTCTCGCTCTGTTGCCCAGGCTGGAGTGCAGTGGCCGGATCTCAGCTCACTGCAAGCTCCGCCTCCCAGGTTTACACCATTCTCCTGCCTCAGCCTCCCGAGTAGCTGGGACTACAGGCGCCCGCCACGGCGCCCGGCTAGTTTTTTGTATTTTTTAGTGGAGACGGGGTTTCACCATGTTAGCCAGGATGGTCTCGATCTCCTGACCTCGTGATCCTCCCGTCCCGGCCTCCCAAAGTGCAGGGATTACAGGCTTGAGCCACCGCGCCCGGCCAAGGATTTGAGCATCTGCATTTTGGTATCTGTTGGGGGATGGGAGGTGGGGCAGCAGGTCCTGGAATCCATCCCCTATGGATACTGAGAGACAAACATACATAGAAGCTACAAAAGTGAATTACTTATTTCGCCTCTTGCTGTTGACTTAAGGAAAACTATGCACTGTATCATCAGTATAGAGAGTTCTTGAAAACCCTAGATCCTCCCAAGGTTTGAATAGGTTTTGAAAATAGTGAGATGTGGTGTTAGCTCAAATAGAGAAAAGAGAAGCAAACCTCTAGGGAAAACCATTTCCCGTTTTAGAAGCAAGTTTGAAGTGGCAGATGACTATTCCTTTTTCTACTGAAAATATTTTCTTGGGCTTCCTGTCAAGTAATGTGAGTTGCAAAAGACGTTGAAGATTGGACCAACTAATGAAATGGAATCAGGACATGGTTTCATAAAATAAGAGTGTATTTTTTTTTTTTTTTGGTAATTTATTTATAGTTTCCTTTTTTTGTTTACTTTTTTAACTTATTTATATTCCAAATAAGGTTTGTCATTTAACTAAACTTTTTATTTTGCCCCACATATCATTCCTATGGCTTCTTAGATTTAATAGGATAATAAAATTTCTAAAGCAGCCTGGTCTATGGCTTCCTTAAATTAAAACTGCCTCTTTTACCAAAGTTACTAAAGACAAACATAAATAATCATGACCAATATATAAAGATATGAATGACATTTACAGAGAATAACTTTACTCAGTTATATAGGGTTACCCATAAACAAAGGGAATTTACTAGCTTCAATTAAAAAAAAAATCTCATGGCATCTATGATATTTACTTCTGTCATCTCCACATTCAAAGGAAAACAAACACAGATTATCCACAGTTAATCACTTTTTATTTTACAAATGCTCTGTAAACAAAATGCTTCTCACACCTATTCAGTACAATTAAAACATAATAATATAGCTTTGCCAAAAGGTGTATTCCAAAGTTATCAGTTAGATTTATTAACTGATAAAGATGCACAATTTAATGTGAATGTTTCCTTTAGTGAATGTACAGAATTCTCTCAAAGTTAAATTATTCAAAACATATCTAAACTCATCTAACTCAAAAATGTAGAATTCTTATATTCAATATCTGCACATTCTCACATACAAAATATAATCTAAATGTTATTTTTAACAATGTAAAATTTGTTTCTCTCTTTGTTATTGCCAAGATTCCACTGACTGTTGAAATATAAAAGAAAAACAGCATTAAATCAGGTGTGATAAAATCACCTTTTTCTGTTTATCTCCACTACTGGCATTTATTGGCACTTGGAAACTATTTATAAACTCATATTCTTATTGCTAACATCAATTATTATGCAAATACTTGAAATTTTTACTGACTTCATAAATAATGCATGAAAGTCTATAGACTTCAACTAGTGAGCATTATCTTTTGTGGTTTATAAATACAGAATACAGAATAAGGTATAGTTTGGATGAGTCTGAACAACAGATGTTTCTGCTTTATGAATTCTGGTCAAATCATTTGGAAAGAGTTTTATTTATACAATAAGCATCTGCATTTTGGAAAGTTAAACTAAAAATTATTTTGTCATTTTCTCTAATAGCTTGGGACCTACATAAATCTATTAAGTTGACCATAAATAGAACTGAAGGTGATAGTAGAGGTGTTTAAAATAAGTTTGGATAGTTTTTACACATGTAAATCTATAACATACCTTTACCAAAACCTAATATTTAAGAAGAATTAATGGAAATTATACAGTTATTCCAACTCTAAAGTTTTATGACACAAATATATTATTTACATAGTATCTTCACATTAATTTTGTTTAAAAATCTCCATTATACTTTAGAGGGGATTTCAATGAGAATATGTATACCCCATCACATTTTATCAAGTTGAAAACTGATTATGGAACTTTTTGTAGGTACAGAGCAAGTTTAATCCATTTAACTGATGCCAGACTTCAGGTGTTTATGAATAACTATCAAGTATTCCTTTAATAATTTTTCTTTACAGGCTAGTCATCCTTACTTCCTTCAAGTAATTGTTAATTTGCTTGATGCCAGGAGCTCTAAATTATGTAGAACTCATTTTGCTAATTTCCATTATAATATATATTTTGTACAAAAATTTGCATCCTCAACACCCACAGTTCAGTTTTTGCTGCCCAGTTTTGACGCATATTCTGATTAGTGAACAAAATCATGCAGAAAACTCTTTTATTAAAAATAACCAAAACATAGTTGGGAGGGGGTGGTTAGGGCATATATTTTTGACCTTTATTTATCTCTTAGCCAATACTAAGTATTTTCACATATAATCCTATAAAATGCTTCTCCGTGTTACACTTGAATACTCAAAGTTTTGAGGTTATATATAGAATTTCACAATTGCCTTTTTATTTCTCTATTCAACAAATTCTACCACTTAGACACTGGCTTTCTCTGTTTCTTCTGTGATAGTTGATAGAATTTTACCTATATTTACCCCAATAAATGAATTATCCAGCTATATTTTGCACAGGGGTCCTGCTAATCTTCTTGTATTGTTCCAATTTTAGTATATGTGCTGCCAAAGCAAGCACCAGCTATTTCTGAAGAACTGATATATACTACTAAGAACACAAGATAAAGAGAATCCTAGGAATAAAGTTGGTAAGCCATTTTTTAAAATTCTGTTTCCTATCCTTTCCTTTTCCTTCTTGTCTTCCATTCTAGAGCTGATTCACAGGAATCCTTCAAACAATTCTTGGATAGGTCTTTCTGGAGTCCCTTCAAAAGTTCCTGTTTATAGATGCACATAAGATATGAGAGGGCCAGAATTCTTCATGAGTCCAACTCTTTTGTTGGAACTCAAGAAAATAGACTAGATTGGAGAGTAGAACTAGACTTTTTGAGTCATGTTTTAATAATGACTACTCCGCATGTACACATTTAGATGCTGTCCCCAGTTGAAGAGTTCTGTCCACTGTCAAAATTCATGTCCACCTGGAATCTCAGAATGTGAGCTTATTTGGAAATAAGATTTTGCAGACGTAGTTAGTTAAGATGAGGTCATACTGGAGTAGGGTGGGCCATAAATCCAATCACTAGTGTCTTTGTAAGAAAGGGAAATTCAGACACAGAGACACAGAAGCACACAAAGAAGGTCATGCAAAGAAGGAGGCAGAGATAGGAAGAAAGCAGTTACAAACCTACCAGAAGAAGGATATCTGAGAGCCCTCAGAAGACTCAGAAGACTGGAAGAGGCAAGGAAAGTTCCTTCCCTAGAGCCCTCAGAGGAAGCTCCGCCCTCAGTGGAAGCACCTTCTAACCTCCAGAACTATGAAAGAATACATACCTGTTATTTTTAAGCCGCCAGGTTTAAGGTAATTTGCTATGGCAGCTCTAGAAAACAAATATACACAGGATTCTTCTTTCGAATAGGTCTGAAGGAGATGTGTATATACAAATTTATATATTTATAAACATATAACAGATTTATATATTTATAAATATAAAACAGATTTATATAATTTTATAAACATAAAATAAATTTATATAGTTTTGTAAATATAAGCTTAATTTTTAATTACTAAATTTTTTTCTGTAGGCTCTCAATTAATAAGGCAAATACACAATGGCCAAACAGAATAATAACTGCCCTTTATTATTGTAAAATAATAATACTGTTTTTTTACTTATAGATTATAAAGAATTACTGTGGGCAATTTAAAGCCTTTTCAAAAATGGCTTAAAACTAAATCTATAGTATTCAAACATAATTATAGGGCATTTCTTGTTTGAAATTATTTATCCTATTATACTTTATATACAATATCCAATTTTATATTTCTACTTTAATATATTCAGCATTTAGCTCTGGACTCAAGATTATCGAACCATAGCCATTTATTTCAATTTCATATTTTGTCTTCATGTAGAAAATCCAAAATTTTATTTAAAATTTGGAATTCTCAAATTCTTAAACATGAACTGAGAAGAAAACATAGTATGGTAACATCTTAAAATGTTTAGTAAAGTTAATGCATCACATGTAATATATCCAGAATCGTATTCAACTGATATTTAATAAATATATCTGTGGATTATTCCTTTGAAGTAATATGTTAAGCATACACATGCTTAGAGATACAGGTACATACATGGTTCAATATGGTGTTTTATTCCTTGCCTATAATTACATGGGTAAAAAGAATACATATTTATGCTGAAATGAAACCATTTTGCTTTCTAAAAAGAAACTCAGACACATTTCTAAGTGCATTGACAGCAAATGCTAATACATTTACATACATTATTTTGTCTTTTAACCTTTTCAAGCAACATCGTGCAAGGATATGTAGGTTACATTTGATCAGTTTTCAGATGTTTTGGCAGGTTTTGAGAAATTTTGTTTTATATCTTTGATAAAGTTTGACTGTGTCCCCACCCATACATCATCTTGAATTTTAATTCCCATAATTCCCATGTGTTGTGGGAGGGATCCAGTGGGAGGTAATTTAATCATGGGGGTGATAACTCTCCTGCTGTTCTTGTGATAGTGAATTAGTTCTCACAAGATATCATGGTTTCATAAGGGGTTTTTCCCTTTTTGCTTAGCACTTCTCCTTCCTGCTGCCATGTTTCGAAGAATGTGTTTACTTCCCCTTCCAGTATGATTGTAAGTTTCCTGAGGCCTCTCCAGCCCTGTGGAACTGTGAGTTAATTAAACCTCTTTTCTTTATAAATAACCAAGTCTCAGGTATTTCTTTATAGCAGCATGAGAATGGACTAATACAGAAAACTGGTAGTGCAGAGAGTGGGGTGCTGCTGTAAAGATACCCAAAAATGTGGAAACAACATTGGAACTGGGTAACAGGCAGAGGCTGGAAGAGTTTGGGGGACTTAGAAGAACACAGGAAGATTTGGGAAAGTTTAGAATTTCCTAGAGATTTGTCGAATGGTTTTGACCAAAATGCTTAAGGTGATATGGACAATTAAGTCAAGGTTGAGGTCTTGATGGAGATAAGGAATTTGTTGGGAATTGGAGTATAGGTCACTCTTGCTATGGAGGGAGACTGGAAGCATTTTTCCCTGCAGAACTTTGAACTTGAGAGAGATGATTCAGGGTATCTGGCAGAAAAAAAAAAATTTAAGTGCCAAAGCATTCAAGAGGAAGCAGAGCATAAAAGATTTGAAAATTTGCAGCCTGATGATGTGAGAGAAAAGATAACCTCATTTTCTGGGGAGAAATTCAAGCCAATAGGGAAAATGTCTTGAGGATATGTCAGAGACCTTTACAACAGCCCCTCTCATCATAGGCCTGAAGCCCTAGGAGGGAAAAATGGTTTTGTGCCCCTCTTCCCACAACCCATGCAGCCTCAGGACATGGTGCCGTATTTCCCAACTGCTTCAGCTCCAGCCATGGCTAAAAGGGGTCAGTGTACAGCTCAGGCTGTTGTATCAGTGGGTACGAGCCCTAAGCCTTGGCAGCTTCCACATGGTATTGGGTCTGCAGGTACACAGAAGTCAAGAAAAGAGCTTTGTGAACCTCTGTCTAGATTTTAGAGGATGTATGGAAATGCCTGGATATCCAGGCACAAGTTTGCTATGGGGGCAGAGCCTTCATGGAGGGCCTCTCCTGAGGAAATGCAGAAAGGAAATGTGGGGTTGGTGCCCCTACACAGCACTGTCTGGTGGAGCAGTGAGAAGAGAGCCACCATCCTCCAGACCCCACAGTGGTAGATTCATCCACAGCTTGCACTGTGCACCTGGAAAAGCCACAGACACTGAATGTCAGCCTGTGAAAGCAGCTGAAGGTGGACCATACCCTGCAAAGCGACAGAGGCAGAACTGCCCAAGGCTGTAGCAGCTCACCTCTTGGAATGGCATAACTTAGATGTGAGACCTGGAGTCAAAGGAGATCATTTTGCAACTTTAAAGTTTAATGACTGCCCTATTGGATTTTGGACTTGAATGGGGCCTGAAGCCCCTTTGTGTTGGCCAATTACCCCTGTTTGGAATGAGTGTATTTAACCAATGACTGTATCACCATTGTATCCAGGATGTAACTAACTTACTTTTGATTTTACACATCTATAGGCAGAAGGAACTTGCCTTGTCTCAGATGAGACTTTGACTTGAACTTTCAAGTACATGCTGGAATGAGTTAAAACTTTGGGGAACTGTGGGAAGGTCATGATTGTTTTTTGAAATGTGAGTACATGAGATTTGGGAGGGACCAGGGGTAGAATGATACGGTATGGCTGTGTCTCCACCCAAATCTCTTCTTGAATTGTAGTTCCCATAATCTTCACATGTCATGGGAGGGACCCAGTAGGAGGTTATTTAATCGTGGGGTTGGTTAACCTCATACTGTTCTTATGATAGTGAGTTATCCCTAGGTATGATGGTTTTATTAGGGGCGTCTCCCCCTTAACTCAGAACTTCTGTTTCTTGCTGCCATGTGAAGGACATGTTCACTTCCCCTTCTGACATGACTGTAAGTTTCCTGAGACCTCCCCAGCCCTATGGAACTGTGAGTTTATTAAACCTCTTATCTTTATAAATTACCCAGTCACAGGCATTTCTTCACAGTGGTGTGAGAACGGACTAATACAATCTTTTTTAGCTTTCGTTTTTTAGTGATGCAATTCAAGTTAAGGGAAGAAGAGTGTGGTAAAAATCAGCCTTGTTAAGACTTCTATAAATCATGAATTCAGCAGCTAATTCAAAGCACAATTTTTTACATGGTACAAAACTATCTATTGCAGATGACTAATTTCAACTCTATCAAAGTGACAAAAAAAGAGCCATCAACATCAGCCCTCCTCAAAAATGTGTGCACTATTTTACTAACAAACAGTAACACCTAAACAATGAACAATATTAGGAAGATAAAAACCCATAATGTAATGTACTATTTGACAGCCAAGTACTTTAACAATGTCCTATCCTTTCTATTACCTCTGGATACTTTATTCTTCTGCTAACATCAGCCCTCCTAATCTTTCACATTACATTCCTATATTGTAGCATTTCAGAATTTTCTGCCTCACAGTTGGAATGTTACCAGATATTCCTCAGTGTATGGACCACCTGCTATTGCTCTCAGCTCATGTTTGGATAAAACTGGTTTATGTAAAATTTTATTTTTTTCTTCTGGTAAATGAAAGCTAATTTGCAATATGTTTCCATGGGAAAATTCTAGGCATAAAAATCATATAACCACATCTAAAATTGCTAAACAACATTTTTAAAATACTTAAAATTTAATGATAAATCATAGTCATAAGCCCATAAAATAAAGTAATATCAAAATGAAAATTAGGAACACAAAAGTATGTGCTACAGGGAAAAATATAATCCAAAAGTTTTCAAACAGTCTACAAAGTCTATAAAATCTATGTATTGAGTTTCTACTATGCATTCAGCACTGTTTTATGACCAAACATCATAAAATATTCTTGTTGTAAGTGGAGAAGTTTAGGCTGTATATGGGATGTTGTTATCATACATCAACGGCCACTGAATAACAATAAAAACTCGCATTCTGTTCTTACGAAGGCATGCTTGTAATGGCTACTGCCAAATGAGACTCTATTTTACAATAGAGTGTGCATTTCTTATATATGTTTTGTGTATCTCCATTATTTAAAGAATGTCTCTCCGTATGCTTTTCTCTTAAGATTCTGTTCTACTTTACTTTTAGACAACTAGCTTTTATTGTTTATTCCGTAGACTCTCTATTTGTTTCTCACCAATCAATGTTGGGCATGAAGCCAGGCCGAACAGAAGCCCTTAGTCCATGGAGAATTACTTTTTTTCACACTACCATAAGAATATCTTAAAAATTTTCCAATATGTCAATGTAAAACTTAGAAAAGTTTAATCATTCCACATTGCCTTTGGCATTAAAATTAAATATCTGGCTTAATATATAAAGCCTTTCACAGTTTAGCTTAATGGCAGCTATCTTCTTCCCATACAATTCACTCAGCCTCAAAACTTGAAACTGCATATCCATTCATGGTTCTTTGCTTTTTTCCCTGCTTGCCAGGCTGTATCTAAGTTATATCAGATAGATTACTCAGTGTTATCTCTTTTATACACCCTCTGTCATGTTTACAGAGTGAATCGTCTCTATGGCTAATAGTTTATATAGACATCTATCATAGATTATGTTTTTAGTTATATATATTTACTTGTAGAACTTGTTCTTTGATTACAGGCATTCACCATACATGCCTCCTTCTGACTTCCTTCAAAACATACTTCAGTGACTGAACTCAACAGGCACTATAGCCTAGTAGTAAAAACAACATATTCAGGGGCCAAGATTCTTGCCTTTGGATCCCAGGGCCATGTACTACTAGCTTTCTGACCTTGAGCAAGTTACTTACTTAAACTTTCAGTATCATAAGTTTCATTACTAGTGTGTTCATACTAGTGTAGAGCAGGTTCTTAATGTTGTTTCATTCAACAGCCTTCCATTGTAACATTGATGAGAAAAAACAAACAAATTCCTGGTGGGAGCCACTGTATGTATAGAGTTTGCCCCTTATCCCCATGTCTGTGTGGGTTTTCTCTGGGTACTCTGCCTTCCTTTCATATCTCAAAAATATGTATGTCATGTTCATTGGTTGTCTACATGGTCTTAAAATGAGAGAGAGCGAGAGAGAGAGTCTGTGTGTGTGTGTGTGTGTGTGTGTGTGTGTGTATGTGCGTGTGTGAGTGCCCTTGATAGAATAGTGTCATGTACAAAGGTTGTTCCCACCTTCTTCCCTGAGTTGCCCAGAAAGGCTCTGGCCACCTGCGACAGGAACAAGAAGGCAAATAATTATCTTACTTGTTTTTATTAATTTTTCTTAAAAGTTCATAAAACTCATATTTACTTCAATATTTCATATTATAAATATTTTTATCTTTATTTAGAAGCTTGATATTTTCATGACAAGAATTACATCATAGGAACTTAACTCTTGTTTATATCAATTAGCCTATGATCAAGTTTGTTCCTATATAAGTTGTTTTGCATGAAGTCATAGTTGTCAAGAACCTATTGAGGATGTTAAGTGAGGATTTACAGTATAAAATTCTTAGGTTATTTGGAGAAAAATGACTTAATATAATTAGTCCCATAATGTAAAGATTTTAGAGACTGACACGAAGGCAGTGTTTTATGAGGATATTAGAAAAAGACAGGTGAGAGACAGGATAGAAATAAGAAAAATAAATAGTAAAACCATTCTTTCCAAGAAAGAATAATTTCTACATGTAATCATAAAATTGTAGTATTGGATGGATTTACTAAAAAATCCATTCCAGCGCTCATATGAAAGAACTGAAGGCCTGTGAAGTCACACAAGTTTAAAGCAGATATGGGAATAAACTCCTATTTCATTGGTCTCTTCACCCATAGGTTTTTGTGTTATCCTTGACTAAAATCTGCAACATGTTTTCCTTATGCCATATCTTGCTCTTAATATTTGTAGGCTTTCTGTGACAGTTTGTTGACTATTTGACTTAGCTCTTTCTGCTTGCCATTAGCTTAAATGTATATTATAAGCCTGCATTGAAGTTTTTCAAAATAAAAACATACAGAAGCTGTTCCTTTCCACAGATGATTTGAGGAATAAAAAGGAGAAATAATACAGTCTAATTTCAATATTGAAAGAGAGATCAGTTGAACTAAAACAGAAGAATAAACAGAGTATAAAGCAGTCCACTAAGATATTCATAATTTCATACTGAACTCTTTAGGAATTGTGATTTCTTAACTAGATTCATTTATTTATTTAATAAACTTTTACTGAATACCGCTATGTGTCTGACTCATCTCTTGATTATCAAGATTAACATGGTTGCTACACTCACAATGCTCACATTTTGCTAGATAAATCATAATTTTAAAAATCATCATAATCATCATAAAACTTGAAATAGGGACAATGGATAGCCATTGATGTACTTTTGTGAAAGGAGTATATTATAGTATATAGTATATTATACTATATAGTATATTACTATATTTCAGGTTTTAAATGTCACTTCAGAAAAATATTTGGAGACAGTTGGAAGGAAGGTAGAGTATATGCAAGAAGACAAACAAGATGCTAATGCAGCAGGGCACCAAATACCAAGAAATAAACAGTAAAACATGGAGCTGGAATCCCAGATTTTTGCAGAAGATTAAAAGAGAAGCCTTGAGAGACATGTATTTGGGATAATAAACAAAATGTCATCATGCATTTAACATAGGGAGTGAGGGAATGAAAGGCATCAGAAATAACTTTCATCTCTCTGGCTTGAGAAACTAGGTAGATGATGGTGGCATTTAATGAGATAAGGAAAATGGAGAATAATATGTTTTATCGGGGCAGAGAGTTGAAGTATGGTGTGAATTTTGAACCACTGAGTTTGAAGTGCACTTGAGGAAATCCAAAGTGGTGGGGGTGGGGAGTGTTAAATAGCCAATCCTAATTAGAAATATTCATTGAAAAAATTATTTTTAGGAGAAATCATGACATTAAAACTAAAAGAACATATTTTGAATAATACCATTTATATCAATCCCTGATAAACAAATACAAAGTGTGTAAATGATTCTTTTTTATAAATTATTGATCATTTAAATATTATTAGAACATAGAATTTCTATTTACATCACCTGCTATAAGAGTGACAGCATATTAGCCACTGGTATTCATGCTCAACTCTGCAATTTAAAAGCAACACCAAAGAATATTCTTCATTGTGTTCATAAACTCTCTCTTAAGCAAATAAATAAAGAAAATGTAATGCCTAGCAACATTTTCTAGCAATCATTCTTCTGCAATGCATGAGTATATATTTGTGCTATGGTAGCATTAGGTTCAACCTAATTAACTCAGAAAATCATTTATGCACAATAGCCTATCTTTCATGTACAGCAGATCATGTCTATTTTCTTTACTTTTTGCAATTTTATATAATGTTATCACACAAAAAAAATGGTTGTGTTTCTTGGTTCTCAGCACTGCTGTTTATCACATCCATGTCCATACTAGTTTTTCCATGTGTGGTTTAACTACCAAGTTAACCATTTGAGATTAGACCATCTCTTGGATTTATGACTCTGTGCCTATAATATTTGAGCTGCCTATAGGTCTTTATAAGCATACATAGCAATACATGTTGTCCACAACAATCGCTTAGATATTAAATAGGTGAAACCTCTGGAATTAGACAAACTGTGTGCAAATATTAAATATTGGTTAAGACCTTGAGAAACTTTTTTTCAACTATCTGTGCATCTATTTCCTCACCTGTACAATGAAACCAATGATAAAACAGAACCTCCCCATTTAGACTATAGTAAGAATTTAATATTTAATTTTTAACAAATTCTTATGGTAAAGACTTAATATTTAATTCTTGACAAATTATTATGGTAATAATGTTTAATTCTTACCAAATTCTTATGATAGAGATTTAATATTTAATTCTTACCAAATTATTAGGGTAAGAATTTAATATTTAAAATATTCTTTTCTTAGCATATATGAACTTCTTAGAATACTTACTAGCATATGACAAAACCTTAGGGAAGTTTAACAATTTTATTATAAATTAGATTGCTTAATATATAGTTATGTTATATGAGTTGAGTTAGTTAATGCAAATAAAAAATAATATTCACTGTGCATCTTTTTATGTTACTCAGCTTTCAATTTCTCATACTATCTCAAAGAAAATGTAGCTAGTATTTTTCAGAAGTGTTCTCCAAATGTACGTAATAATTTTTGTCAATGTTGAAAATCTTTAAAACTTTTGTAAAGTCACCATTTAATGAGTTAAACTATTGTCTTTAGCATTTATGTCCTAATTTTTGGAAGGAAACACCCACCCACACACACACACACACACACACACACACACACATATATATATATATATATATATATATATATATATATAATGACATCCTATCTTACTTGACCTAAAACTGCACAAAAATTTATATTTGCTGTTTATTTTGCATTGGCAATGCCAGTTTTCTTCCATTTGAATACAAGTCATTTGGAAAATTCCTTACATCCAAGTTCTTCAGCTCCTACTTGTTAATCTTTTTTATTTCTTTGTTTCTTTCTCTTTTTTCTTTTCTTTTCTTTCTTTCTTTTTTTTTTTTTTTTTTTTTTTTTTTTTTTTTTTTTTTGAGATAGTCTCTCTCTTTACCCAGGCTGGAGTGCAGTGGCATGATCTTGGTTTACTGCAAACTCTGCCTCCTGGGTTCAAGGGATTCTCCTGCCTCAGCCTCCCCCAGTAGCTGGGACTACAGGCACGTGTCACCACACCCACTTAATTTTTTTGTTTGTTTTTTTTTAGTAGAGACAGGGTTTTGCTATGTTGGCCAGGCTGGTCTCGAGTTTCTGACTTTGTGATTTGCCCGCCTCAGCCTCCCAAAGTGCTGAGATTACCAGCATGAGCCACCTCGCCTGGCCTATTTGTTAATCTTGATCTTGTTATGTATCAGTTGTTGGGTTGCTCCATGATTTTCACATTAGCTCCCTTTAGTTTGTATTGTGTTGGTTTTTGTTTTTTTCATAAAACACTAAAAATGTTTACATCATTTTAAAACATTTCAAACATAAAGCGATATCCTAAACAGCTTAACAGTAGCTTCCACACGTTGGGTATTAATATAAAAACTTTTACTTTTTTTATAAGATCAATCAGTCTGTTCATATCAGTACTCAATAATGAGAACATTCACATGTTCAACTCTGTTCAGTCATTAGAGAAGCATATGTAAAACATATTCCAAGTAAAGAGACATTATACAGATAAAAAGCTAATAAGCTGAGTGAATGCCAATAGGCCAGTAAATATTGGTATAGGATGTTGCTTTGATGTTACCAATTTCATTTTATATATTGTAAGGACTTCCGTTTACTATTAGAGTAAATTTCAAACTATATAATCTAACATTAAATGTCATTTGCAATCTGAACTCAACAATTCAAAATAATTATGTTTTACCAACTATAATAAGACAAAAAATAATGGCTATTATGTATCAGTAAGCAATCTGAGACCTAGTAAGGATACATAACTTCTCCAGCATCATAGTGTTAGCTGGTGAGAGAGCCAGGAGTTGAAATGAGGTGATCTGGCCTCAGAAACTTTGCTGTAAGCCTCTAAATATATTAAGAACACTATGCCGAATCCTCACCAGGAAGCATTTCACCATCTTCCAGTGGGAAGCCAAGTAAACGTAAACTTTTAATAAAACTGTCTGAGTACTGTCAGAGAGGTATAAACACTTCTACCAGCCAGTAATTTTTTTCACCATCCTGGAAGACCCTCAAGGTCAGGGATTATATTTTATTTGACTTTGTATTCCCAGAGCCTCCCATGACACCTACCCCATAGAGGACCCCATTAAATGTGTGTTGTTGTTTTATAGCAAAGTGATTCCAAAGCAGTAGTAGGGCTAGAGAAAAAACAAACAAACAAACAAAAAAGGCTTTACAGTATATAAGAGTGACATTTGAACTCCATCTTAAAAAATAAATATAAGTACTCAAGGAAGAGATTCTGAGAAGAGGACATTTGAGACAGAGAAAACAATATGTGTAAACCAGACCTGAAGTGGGAGAAAAACGGATATATCTAAATAATAGGCGTTTGGATGTAGGGAAGCCAGAGACAGTGTCGGGAAAGATTCTGGACAGGGGTTTGTGGCAGTTTAGGAAGGAAAACCTTTATGTCAGGCTTTCACCTGCACAGCCAGGGCTCTGCTGCACTGGAATCAGTAGAGGGAACGGGTGCAGTTTCAAGAAGCTCTCCAAGGGCTGGGAACACCCTATTTGTGCCTCAACGTGGTTGAAATTTAGTATCTCCATTTATGAGCATTGCAAATTTTAATAAAATACAAGAGCACAGTTGGGGACAGGTTATAAACGACACAACAAAAGGAGATTTTAATATTGAAGAGTATAAAATTAAGTTTTCAAAAAGTTCAAAACAGAATGCTTATAAATTGATATTAATTTATTAATAACAGAACTTGTAAGAAGATAAATCTGGTTACCTGGTTTTAAGCATTGACAGGAACAGTTTATATGCATTTTTGGGGAAATACATTTAAATAATATTTTTGTGTTTACACACAAAATTATAATTGCTTACAGGTAGTAAAACTATCATATTTGGGGTTGTTGTCTCCCCTAGACAAAATCTATAACTAATCTATATTTACAATGTCTGGGCTATCATCAAACAATAAATAGTGAAGTCAACATAGGTACCTTATCCTATGTAATTCATTAGTCTTTACACAAGCCTCTTAAACAGTGCTCCAGTATGATATTAAAATACCATGTCTTCCCTCTCCATTTGACCTTATTTCCAAGGTTGAGTATCCAGCTAGCTAGCTAGTTATTTTAAACAAGAGTAACCTAATTCTATTGATTTAAAAGACAGAATAATGATCATCACAAAAGACACAGAAAGTGGACAGTTAAAAAAGATGTTTCACTGAGCTAAGGGAGGAAGTAGGGTCCAAATTTAGTGTTGGAGATTGAGGTTATGATATAAAGTTTACAGACTAAAAAGCAATAACTTAGGCCATGAAGTAGTTTAACCTTCACTTTTCCTTGCCTCTGTACTTCCGCTCCCTCTCACACCACTACATTAGTCTGCAATATATTTCCCTTATCCCTTTTAAAATATTTACTTTTAATAATTAAAGGCACATAATAGGTATATATATTTCTATTTTATTATTGATACATAGCATTTGTATATATTTACGGGGGACATGTGATTTTTTGTTACATGCATAGAACATGTAATGATCACATCATGCTGTTTATTTCCTGGAATATTTATCATCTCAATGTGTTAAAAATATTTCAAATACTCTCTAGTTATTTTGAAATATACAATACATTGTTGTTTAGTAACTAAAGTTTACTCTCAATCACTGGAAATTATTCTTTCTGTTTAAATGTATGTTTAGACCCATTAACCTACTCTCTTTATCCTTCCCACACTCTGGTATCTAGAATACTAGTCTCTTCCTTCATGAGATTACCTTTTTTGACCCCCACATATAGTGAAAACATGTGATAATTGTTTCTGTGCCTGATTTATTTCATGTAACTTAATGACCTCCAGTTTACCCCATGTTGCTGCAACTGGTGTTATTCATTCATTTTTATGGCTGAATAGTTTTTCATTGTGTGCCAATACCATATCTTCTTTATCCATTTGTTGGGTTGATGGACACTTAAGTTGATTCCATATCTTTGCTATTGTGAAAAGTACTGCAATGAACATGGAGGGGGGCGTGCAGGTATCTTTTTGATATACTGATTTCTTCTCTTTTGAATAGATACCTGTTAATAGGATTGCTGGAACATATAGCAGTTCTATTTTTACATTTTTGAGGAATCCTCATATTGTTTTCCACACTGACTGTACTGATTGACATTCCCACCAACAGTGTATAAGAGTTCTCTTTTCTCCACATCCTCTCCAGCATTTATATATTTTTTTGTCATTTTGATAATAGCCATTCTAACTGGGGTAAGATGATATCTCATGATTTTGATTTACACTTCCATGATGATCAGTGATATTGAACATTTTATCATATATATGTAGGCTCTCTGTATGTCTTCTTTTGAGAAATATCTAGTGCCCATTTTAGCAATGTGTTGAGATCCTTGTATAATCTGGATAGTCCCTTGATGAATGAATACTCTGCATATATTTTCTCCCAGTTCTACAGATTGTTTCTTTACTCTGTTGATTGTTTCCTTAGCTGTGCAGAAGCTTTTCTGTTTTTGTTGCTTGTGTTTTTTTAGGTCTCAGCCATAAAATCTTTGCCTAGATCAATGTCCTAAAGTGTTTCCCCAAAGTTTTCTTCTAGTAGTTTTATAATTGTGGGCCTTAACTCTGTATCTTTACTCCATCTTTGGCTGATTTTTCTATGTAGTGAGAGATAAGGGTCCTTTTCATTCTTCTGCATGTGGATATCCGATCTTGCCCACACCATTTATTGAAGAGGGTGTATTTTCCCTAGTGTAGGTTCTTGATGTCTTTGTCAAAAATCAGCTGGCTGCAAATACACGAATTTATTTTTGGACAGTCTATTTCTGTTTTGTCTGTATGTCTGTTTTGGTATCAACATTATGCTGTTTTGGTTGCTATAGCCTTGTAATATCTTTTGAAGTCATGTGGCATGGTGACTCCAGTTTTGTTTTTTTCACTTAGGATTGTTTTCAATATTTAGCCTCTTTATGGGTTCTAAATAAATTTTTTTTTCTATTTTTGTAAAATTGTCATTGGCATTTTGATAGAGATTGCAATGAATTTGTAGATTGTTTTGGTGTGGTCACTTTAATGATGGTAATTCTTCAAATCCACCAGCATGGAACACCTTTCCATTTGTTTGTGTCCTCTTCAATTGCTTTTGTAAGAGTTTTGTAATTTTCCTTGTAGAAGTCTTTCAGCTCTTTGGATTACTTTATTTCTAGGTATTTTATTGTAGCTGTTGTAAATGGGATTGCCTTCTTGATTTTTCTTTCTTAGCTAATTCATTACTGGTATGTATGAACACCACTTTTTGTATGATTAGTATTGTAGTATTGTATCCTGTAACTTTATTTAATTTATATATCAAATCTAAGAAATTTTAGGTTAAGTGTTTAGATTTTCCTAGATATAAGATTATATCATCTGCCAAGAGGAAAAATTTAACTTTTTCTTTTCCAATTCGAATGCCTTTTATTTTTTTCAATCCACCTGATGATTCTGGCCAGGCCTTTGAGTACTATGATGAACTGCAGTTGGGAAAGTGAGCATCTTTATTTTTTTCCAGTTCTTAGAGGAATGGCTTTCCACTTTTTACCTTTCAGTATTATGTTAGCTATGGGTTTTTCACATATGGCCTTTATTATGTTGAGGTATGTTCATCCTATTCCTAATTTGTTGAGTTTTTATCTTAAAGGATGTTAAATTTTCCCTATTTCTCTGTGTCTATTAAGATGATGATAAGATTTTGTCCTTCACCCTCTTTATGTTATATATCACATTTATTGATTAGTATATGTTGAGCAATCTTTGCATCTCTGGGATAAATTCCATTTGATTATGGCACATTATAATTTTTTATCTACTGTTTGTTTCAATTTGATAGTATTCTGTTGATTTTTTTTTATCTTTGTTAATCAAGGATATCAAGCTGTATTTTTTGTTGTTGTTTTTGTTGTTATTGTTGTTAGACTCTTGTCTGGTATTGGTATGAGGGTGATGCTGGCCTCATAAAATAAATTGGGTGAAATTCCCTCTTCCTCAAATATTTAAAATAATGTCAGGAGAACTGATGTTAGATCTTCTTTGTAAATTTGGTAAATTTGTCAATGAAGCAATCCAGTCTCGAACTTTTCTTTGTTGGGAGACTTTTTATTGTTGATGCAATCTTATTACTTATTATTGATATGTTCAGGATTTCTATTTCTTCCTAATTCAATATTGCTAGATTATATTTTTCCAGGAACTTGTTCATTTTTTCTAGGCTTTCAAATTAGTGTAGGGTTATTAATAATCATCTCTGATGATCTCTTGTATTTCTGCACGATCAGTTGTAATGTCTCCATTTATCTGATTTATTTGGGTCTTCTTTCTTTCTTCATTAGTCTTGTGAGCAGTTTATGAATTTTATCTTTTTTCAAAAAACAACTTTTTGTTTTATTGATCCTTTGTATTACTATTTTCAGCCTGTATTTTGTTTAGTTCCACTTTCATTTTTTATTATTTCTTTCCTTTTACTAATTTTGGTTTGATGTGTTCTTGCTTTCCTAAATTTCTTGAGGTGTATCATTAGACTGTTTATTTGAAATCTTTCTACATTTTAATGTAGGTGTTTATTGCTAAAAACTTTCCTCTTAGCATTGTTTTTTTCCTGAATACCATAGTTTTTGGTATGCTGTGGTTCAATTTTCATTTGTTTCAATATATGTTTTGATTCCCCTCTTAATAATATTCTTTACCCAATAGTCATTCAGAAGCATGCTCTTTAATTTCCAAATATTAATATAGTTTTCAAAGTTCTTGTTATTGATTTTTTATTCCACTGTGTTCTAAGAAGATACTTGATATATTCTGATTATTAAAAAAATTATTGAGACTTGTTTTATATCCTACAATATGGTCTATTCTTGAGAATGTTTTAGGTGCTGATCAGAAGAATGTGTGTTCTATTCCTGTTGGATGAAATGTTAGGCAAAAGTATTTTATGCTTCCTGGGTTTAAAGTGCAATTTAAAGGCAATGTTTATTTTTTGATGTTTTTGTCAAGATGATCTGTCCAATGCTGACAATGAGGTACTGAAGTCCCCAAGATATTATATTATTGCAGTCTATTTGTCCATCTTGATCTAATAATATTTGTTTTATATATCTGGGTGCTCTAGTGTCTGGTGCACATATGTTTATAGTTGTTACATTCTTTTGCTGAATTTATTCCTTTATAATTGTATAATAACCTTCTTTGTCTCTCTTTGCTGTTTTTGATTAAAATTCAACTTTATTTGATAAAACTATAGCTGCTACTCCTCATTTTTTGTTTCCATTGCATGGAATAGCTTTTTCCATCCCTTTACATTCAGTCTATATGTTTCTTTACAGGTGAGATGTGTTCCTTGTAGGCAGCATACGGATGAGACTTTGTAATTTTTAAAATTTATTTATTTATTTTTGTTTGTTTGAGATAGATTCTTGCTGTGTTGCCCAGTTTGGAGTGCAGTGGCACGATCTCTGCTCGCTGCAAACTCCACCTCCCAGGTTCAAGTTATTCTCCCACCTCTGCCTCCCGAGTAGCTGGGACTACAGGCACATGCCATCATATCTGGCTAATTTTTGTATTTTTCATTGAGATGGGATTTCACTATGTTGGCCAGGCAGATTTTCAACTCCTGACCTCAAGTGATCTGCCCGACTCGGTCTCCCAAAGTGCAGGGATTACAGGCATGAGCCAGCATGCCGCTCCTCCACTGTTTTTTTTTTTTTTTTTTCCTAACTATTAAGCCAGTCTATATCATTGAAGTACAAAATTTAATCAATTTACATTCAACTTTATTTTTATATGTGAGGGCTTAGTCACATATAATTCACCACACATACATGCAGGTGGTGGTGAAGTTTTGTTGGGGACAGGGCCATCAGGTGGGCCAGTCTTTGGCCCCCACTGGTGGCAGTGCAAGTCAATTATGCCTTTCCCTAGTTTTCAGGGCTGCATACACTAGCACTGGTGTCAGCAGGTCTATGTAAGCAGGTCTATGCAATTCTCTTGATCCTGCATGGCTTGCTTGGGTGCTGGCAGTGATGGTGATGAACTGGGTGGGTGAGTGGGTCCTCTGGTTCCAAGGCAGTGGGTTTGGTGGTAATAGCAGTGGAGGGTCAATCCTCTGACTCACAAACCATCTGTACTTGTGTTGGTGGTGGCTTTGACAGGCTGGAACGGCCAGTCTCTAGGCTTGCAGTTGGTGCATACATGTGGGTAGTAGCTGTGGTGGTAGCACAGGTTGGGTGGACTCGTTTTCAAGCCCCTGGAAATAATGCTCAGCTGCTAACAGTGGTAGTTGGGGCAGAATGATACACAGGCCCTTGGAGGGTGTGCTTGTGTACTCAGGAGGGTAGAGTTAGGTCACATGGGCCTTCCCTCAGCCCCCCGGTAGTGTTTGCAGTCAGTGGCTGTGGTATACAGGGGTGGAGTGATCTCCAAACCTCCAACAGAATGTTTGGATGAAGGTGGCAAGAACTGCACTTGCAGCACTGCTATAGGGTTGAGGTGGGGAAGCAGAGGTTGCTTTCAGTGGTAGTACACATGAGCAGATAGCTAAGGAATGCAAGCTTCAACCCTAGGTGACAGCTATAAGCTGAGCAGCCTTTCATCAGGGTGCTTTTAAGCATGGGGCAATCTTGCTACTAAAGGTGGCTGGGTCACTGTCAGTGCCTCACGCTTTGGTCCTAGCAACTGTAGCCACCAGTGGTGCCTGGCTCCAGATGGAGGAGGTCAGTGGAGTTTTAGGACTCTGGAGAGGCAGAAGTTGGGCTCTAGGGAAGGATGCAAACTGGTGGGGACTGGGCTCTCAAAATAGCACTCTGCTGTGGCTGCTTAGGCCTCAGTGTGGGTATGGCACACATTCTTAGCTCTCTTCCCAGAACAATGTTCTTGCCATCCCCATGCAGCTTCCTATGACAGTTTCAGTGCCCATATGGGTTGGACTCTACCATGGCTAAGATTTCAGGAATCTGCACTGGAAATATGGACCACTGGAGATCAGTTGCTTATTCTTTCTCTGAACTAAGGAGCCTCTTCAGACTCCTTGCCAATTGTAGCCAAGCAGGCTGCCTCACTGTGGTCTCCTTTCTTGCCTTAGGTATTTTCCATCATATCTCTGTTGAATTCCAGTGTTTTTTCTTAGGTGGTCTATTCAAAGTATGATTATCTACTCCTTATTTTGTGAGGGAGGTGAGTACCAGATGCTTTCCATCAGCCATTTTGAAGGCCCCCTTTCACTTCTTTATTCATTGATCAGGTACAAAGACCATTGAAAAATCAATGGGTTAAGGGCACCAACACCCTACATAATTGAAAAACCATATGTAATTTTTGACTACTCTAAAAATTAACTAATATCCTGCCATTAACTAGAAGTCTGTCTGATAATATATTCAATTAACATATAATCATTCTGTATGTTATATGTATTATACAACATAGTCTTACAACAAAGCAATCTAGAGAAAATGTTATTAAGAAAATCACAAGGAAAATAAAACATATTTATTGTGTATTAAGTGGAAGTGGATCATCCTCTTTAAGTATGACGAGGAGGAGGAAGAAGAATAGGGGTTGTTCTTGCTGTCTCAGGGATGGTAGAAGCAGAAGAAAATCCACATATAAGTGGACCCACAAAGCCCAAACTTGTGTTTTTTAATGGTCAGTTGTATTTTTTCTAAAAACACTTCTCAGGCTATCCAAACCTGAATAAACATGTATTTATTTTAACTACTGTAGAAACTATTGCCCACACAGTCATTTAGCAATTACTCATACAATGCCTTATATTAGTTTCTCTTTTATGTGAGCAGCTATTTAGATCTACTTTTGTTTAATTTTCTGAAATTATTTAATAGAAGATTTTATACTATTGGCATATAGTGGGCATTTAACAAATGGCTGACTTATTGAAAAATCTTCTATTTTAAATTTTGTTTATATTTTTTGAATTTTTTTTTACTACAGAATATAATTTCCTGAATATTCATGATAAAAACATGAGGTATGATAAAAGAGTAAAGTGTTATATTTAAAATTAATCCTTAAAACAATGAATCAAGTGTAATAATACTTCCTTAGGTCAGAAACTTTAAAATACTTAATTGCATAACTTAAAAAGAATACATTTTGGTAAATACTGCAAAATACTTCTTTTAAAATTAGATGTATATATTTTTAAACATTTTTTTCAAAAAAGTAATTATATATATTCTGAGTAATGCTCAGCCATAGCACAGAAAATAAAGCATAATTCTTATATGACACTCTGATTTATGAGAGCACAATTACATTTTAGCATTAAGCCAGTACAATCATGTGGGTCATGATCCAAATATAAAGAAATAGGGGGAAAGGAAAGTGGGCAACTTAGTAGGCTATGAATAAGGTCTAAAAGAGTGTGTTCTTATATTTATGTTACATTAAAATAAAGTGTGTACTTCTTGAAAACAAATCTTAAATATATTTTATGGCAGATTCACATATTGTTCTGCTGCAAAAATGTTCTGTTTCAACATGTTTTCCCTAAACTGCATAACTTAGAACTAAACATAAAAATGGTATTTGGTTGCTGTTCCAAATGTTATGCAAAAAAAATAAATTTGATGTGAAAACTAGACAAATTAGTCAGTGGGAGTTAGGTTTATTAAAAAATTTCACCTAATTTTTGTTGCTTTCAATAGTTGCAGTTTTAACTGAGTGTGAAGAAAGTTGCCAAGATGACATATGTCACATGTTTCTTCAATCCATACATCCTCAGGCACTAGCCAAAAGCCACTGTGTGTGTGTTTTTCAAAACCCAGGTATGAAACACAAGAAATTCCTTTGATAAATAGTGATTGCTATCTACTATATATCAGCCAATGTGGTAAACGCTGGAACCCTGAAGAATGTCATGATCTACAAGGAACATATAAGAGACACAAATCCAGAAAATTTAAAATTAAAATAAAAATGCATGGCAGTGATAGCAATAGGCACAGTGGATTGTAATAAGGAAGGATGTGGGGTCAAAAGATTTCAGAAGGAAATAATCACTGACCACAGTTTTAGAAAACGGGAGGGAGGCTGGAAAGGAGTGGGCAGGTGTTTATGCAGAGTTGCATGTAGGTAGAGGCATGGGAAGAGAGGAATGACCAGATGGTAAAATATATCCTATATACAGAGGAGCATGTAAATTATCTGCACAGTTGAAAAGAGTTATTTTTTAAAATAAACTCTTCTACAACCATACTTCACCATTTTTAGAGTAAAAATAATGTTGATTTAAAAATGTGAGGAAATACAGACTTCTACATAATTGTGTACTCTGTTTCATCTAAATGCAGGTGACAGATACGCCTAAGTGAGGTGGCTTTCTTTTTAAGGCAGAGTTTTTACAGGTCAGTTTTAGATCATGGCCGCAGGAGTCATTAAGAGTCAGAAAATGGTAAGAAGAGACAACACTAGCTTAAAGTGAATGCAAACAGATACTCTGAGATTTTTGCCAGATATAAGTCAAAAATACCTTTTGAGGTGGAAGTTCTAAGAAAGTAAAAGATAAGCAAAAATATCTTTTTTAAGGGGATATTTGGAAGCATATTGAGCAAGATATTTGGAAGATGTTTGGAAGCATATTGAGCCAACTAAAACATATCCAAAGATACTGGATATTGTCCTTGAGAAGAGAAATGTTCTAGAAACTTTTAAGACTGAGAAATACTAGGTTAAGCAATGAAGAAAGAGTTGGAGAGAAAAAATTTAACGGTCATTTTGTCTGAGATGAGAATGAATTTTCTCTGTCTCTCTGTTTCTGAGCATACTATGACTTGCATGCAAAATTTTCCTACTAAACTTTAAAGTTTTCCTTCTATTTTATTGTTAACACTTCCACTCTCACTAATGTGGTTGGTAAAATAAGTACTTTAATTATTTGCTTGCACATTCAATATTAAAATACCATGCTGTCTTCAGTTTATTATAAGAGTTCAATTTTCAAGACACTATAAAAATAATATAACCATCCATTAAAAGGGTATTTTGAAATATTTTTTCATTAGGTTATTATTTTATTATCTTCTAGTAAACAAGAAATACATGTGTAACCTTCAGCACATTAAAAATGTGCCTATAAATTTAAAGAAAATTTATAAACATAAGAATTCTAATAATTTTTCTACATACATGAATGTGATTATTCCAAATTCCATTAGATTTTCTAAGATGTTATATATTTTGTTATGTTTAAATTATCTATAAACATAATTGTGAAGCCACTTTAATCAAATAATTAGACACAATAATTTGCAAACTTGCAAAAGAACACATTACATATACATCTTTTAAACAATTAAAATCCAAAGAGTGATTCCTGATAAAGTACATTTAGTGTAAACAGAAATGCAAATAAATAAAAGTTTCATTTCTATGTTCGAATTGCAAAAAAATTTTGCAATAATGAATATGCTATTTCTGTTGCTTATAAATTGTGGTCAAAAGACATCTGCTGAATCCATCACAATGATATCCTATTTTTTCAAATAGAAGACATTTTAGGAATAAAAATTAAGTTTAGAATGATACCAAAGCTTAGATTCTATGATGTGAAGAAAAAAAAAAAAAGTCTCAAATCAATCCTTGTTTTACAGATGAGGAAAAATTGGATCCAAAAATATTAAGTGATTTGTTCAGTCATCCAGGTAGGAATTTCAGGATCAGAACAGGAATTGGTTTTTTTTTTTTTTTAATGTCAAATCCTATGCTAAAGCCTCTAAATAAGCTTCTTCGAGGTCATTAAGTCACCTATGTGAAAGTATTTAGCTCAGTAGTTCATGTGATGACAGTGCTTTTTACATGTAATCAACTAAGGTAGTACTCCCTAAGGATAGGGTTAAACACAGCAGGTTCTCAGGACAGGCTGCTGATAAATAGACAAAGATCTAAGCGTGTAGAAAAGGAAGAACACTCCATTACTGAGTTATTTAATGGACCAAGTATAATCTATAGGTATTTTTTATATGCCTTGAATTACATAATTTATTAACAAAACACTAAACAAAACATAAACCTCTCTGAAGCTACAAACGTCAGATGACTGAAATCCTGGCATATTTTGTTAAATAGATTACAGTTAAAAATCAACGCTGATTTTGATAAAATGTTTTAAGGTTTTTCAATCAATGAAACAAATTCTTTGAACAGAGTGAAAATTAATTTTTACAGATTATATAAATATAAATTTGAAATAAAACAAATTCTTAAAAGGAATAAAAACTAAGTTTTACAGATTATGTAAATATGTCCAACCTCTTTTACATGGAAAACAGTATGAAATTTAGCCTATTCTGATGTTTTCACAATTTTATATAATCTACAACTTAGTCTTCTAATTTTTTTTTAATGTTAGACTTTTAATTGGGCCACTTACAACAAAGAACAAAATGTTTTATTATACATTTTCCCCAAGTATTTTATATAAATGTAATTAAGTTTCATCATGCGGATTCAAGCTGCATTGCCAAAAATTAAGTGGCTGTGAACTATAGATGTGACTTATTTAGCATTTCAGTAACAACTAATACCAATGACTATTGCACTGTATGGAAGTTGCAAAAAACAATTATAATATGCACCATTTATTCTAATTGAAACTTAAAACTTTATTTAAGACCATGACCAGCTATCTAAATTTATATTCTAACTACATCACTGTTTGAGTTGTATATGTTTGGAAAATTTATGTAATATTCTTAAGTCTTAATATCATTATTTATAAAATTCTGATAACAATTCTTACTTGTGAGATCCCTATACATATTACAGATTATGCATGTACAGCAACTAGTAAAGTGGCACCCAAATCTTCATTCACTTGCATTTAATCATGCTGACCTATACAGATCTTTAAACAGTATGGCAATTATAATCATATTATATTTTTTATGAAATATATCTTATTTATACACACTTATTCAGATAAGCAAAACATAATTAGCAGAAATAAAAATCAATGTAATTTATTATGTTTGCATTGCCTCTGAGGGCAAGAGATTTCTAGTAAAAAACTGGTATCTGTGATATTTATGATATGTCCAAAAATTTGTAGGTAAAGATGAAGATGATGATTGTCCCGGAATGCCATACAAATTATTTCAAAAGTGGTAATAAACTTATATTGATCCATCTTTATGTACTGTCAACATACTCCCTCAAGGCCAGGCCTTAACCCAGTATATATACGCATAGTGATTACATTCATAGGGAACTTACAGGACCTATGTTACAAGCTTTAACACTTTCATTCATAATAGGTTATATGGTCTTTTTATACACTATGATAAGGCTATTTTCTCTACTTAACAAATGAAATACTTAAGTACCTGACTGAAGATCACACATCGCATAACCAGATTGCAAACATAGGCAGTCTGAATCCACAAGGCATACACTCATCATGATGTGCCCGAATTCCATCTCTACACATCTGCGTCCATCACTAAACAGGAAATTATTTGAGATCAGTGAGTATGTGTTTTGCACTCAGAGTATGGCATAGGGCCTGTCGTGTACTACATGCTTATAAAGCATGTGTGTTGAATAAATGAACAAATCTACTTTTTTAACTTTTATTTTTTCTTTTTGCGACAGAGTCTCGCTCTATCACCCAGGCTGATGTGCAAGGGGTGCAGGGTTCAACAATTCTCATGCCTGAGCCTCCCCAGTAGCTGGGATTACAGGCATGTGCCAACACGTTCAACTAATTTATGTATTAATATATCTTTGTAGAGACAGGCTGATCTCAAACTCCTGAGCTCAAGAGATCTGCCCACCTTGTCCTCCCAAAGTGCTGGGATTACAGGCATGAGCTACTGCACTTGGCCAAATAAGCAAATTTTTTTTTTTAAGTGAAATACTTACTTGGCAGAGACCACCTACTGTTATGCAATCATTCTATGGTCTTTAAAATCTGAGACTAATTTCCAGTATCAAACTTCATATTTTTAGATTTTTATATATTTATTGTCATGTGAGAATTTTACGGTGGTCAAGTTCAAATGGCCCAAATATCTAGTCACCCTAATAATATTTTCAGTATTTTTCAAAAGCTTAGAGATTTTGATCATTTACTAATGACACTCCACTGCTCACTAAAAGCTACACTGACTAGCACAAACATCCTGCTTATTTGCTTAGAGTGAAGGTGCTGGTTGGCACATTTTGATGAGAAATTCTGATCTGCAGGCATATGTAGATTTGGATATTAAAAAAAAAAATGAAATAAGACATTTTAAAAGTATCAGGTTTACAGAGAAAAAGTTTACTAAAACATGTCCTAAGGAAAAAGACTTTGAAATCAGTTACCTAGCAAACTGTAAAAGCTAAATGCCCCAAATTGTAATAATAGCCAGTTGCACCAAAATTCAATCTGTTGTTCACATTTTTTCAAGATAAAAACGTTACTATGTATTGCCAAGTTTGAAATTTAATGCTCTATCTCATTCCTTTAAGCCAGATCTTTACCAAGGAATTTCTACTTCAAAAGAAAGTGACACAATACCCATAATTAATATAAAAATAAGCATTTGCCTATTTTCAGGAGAGTACATTAAGTCATTAGTATAAATGGTGTTTTGCCCTGCACTCTCTTTACATGATTCCATCTCTTTCCATCTGGGAGCAAACTTAACAAGCAATTTAAAAATAATTGGTGAATTAAATTCTCATTGGTGGCATCATTTTCCTTTTTCGCTTATGTCTTCAGCAGACTTACTCTAGCAGTACCATTAATATAGCTGCGTTAAAAAAAAATTCTGTGCAAATGGCATATTATAAAATCAAATGGTAACATATTGTGTTGCTTGGGATCACAGTCAAGTCTAGAGGCAAAATAGAAATAACAGATGCAATACAAATGTAGAGTTATTATGTGTGTCATACTGGAATCTAGTCTCACAAAATCAGCACAATATGCTCTACCTGAGGATAAGCTAGGGAAAAGAAAAAAAAAGAAAGAAAGAAAGAAGGAAGGTTGTGCGGCAACATAAACGGAGAGACAGAAACATTTTAATCTTAATATGGTAATACATTTTGAAAAGAAATTGTACACATATTTTTTATTTAAAATTTCAGACAAAGAGAAATGCCTTCTATATTAATATCATTCTCCAAAATGTTTTCTGGATCACAAAATTTCTGACATTAGTGAATTTACTAGTTTGAATGGGCCTAATTAAATTCTTCCATGAAACTATTTACAGAGGTACCTCCTGATTTTATTAGTCCTTTAGTGATGCTGCATGTCTGGTTTGGAGAGTAACCTCCAGCAAATGAATAATATTTATGCTTAAAACTTAAATGTGTGTGTTTAAGATATTGAATATGTAATTTAATGTAATATCTCTAATACTACGTTTTACTAATTATCTAATTTATGTGTGATACATTGTATCATCATATAGCTGCCTGGGTGTGTTTTGAATTGTAATCCAAAAGGAATTATCTCAATTATAATAACTTTTTTCTTTACATTAAAAAGCAAAAGATCCCTTTTCCTCATAGAAAAAAATAAGAATGTAAAAAAAAAATCAAAACTATGTTTTTTGGTGAAATTACAGGCTCCATTTATTTGCCTTCCCATTATTTATGCTTTTTTCCATGTGACTTTGCAGTTCCTTCTCCAAAAATTCCCCCTGCTTATCTCTTTCTGAACAAACAGATCTTACTTCTCACTGAAAAAACTGAGGGATTTGAGAAAATAATACTGTCAAATTATATAAACATATAGTAAGCATTTTCTTACAACTGTGAGTGTAAATGATGTCACATTACACTTACTATCTACAATTCACTACCTCACTTCACCACCTCACCTACCACAACTCTCAGAATAAGTACCCGTCTCCAGAAAAACCGAGTCTGTTTTTAGTGATTTGATTTAGGTGAATGTTAAATTATTTGTCTCAAAACATAATTATGATTCACTAGAGTTGAAAATAATAATTACTCTTGTAATGAGCTCTACGAGCAAGATGAACAAGTCTACATACCATTTGTAAAGTACAGTAGTTTTGCTAGCTAGTTGATAGAATCATGATCAAGTAACATGATGCCATCTTGGCCAGCCATCAGCAAACTATAATAGCTGATACTGATAATTACGAATAACAGCAAATTTGAAAATAATTACATAGTTAAATACTTATTCGTGGTAATTAGCTGCTTTTAGAATCTATGTTAATGGGTCAAGTAAGAAGAAGTAATTGGATCACTAGGAGACACTTAGTAGTTAAGAGACCTGGGAATGAGGTTGGGATATTTGAAAAGTAAAAAAGGGAAAGATTAACTGAAATGCTTTTAAGGAGATTTAGATCTCCAAAATTCTTCTTTAACTCACAGTCAATTGACTTCAGATTTGCCTATGCCCATATATCACCCCTCACACATTGAGATTAGAAGCAAGCACATATGGCAGTGGCGAGGTAGTGAATAGAATAAAGCAGCCATTTGTAGCCCAGAATCAGAAATTTAGGAAGTGATCCAGAGAATAGAGCTTGAATACTGACTACAGGGAGACTATAAAAGGAATAAAATATGAATTTCTAGGCAGGTGCCAGAATCTAAACAATGATAGGCAGGTACATATCTACCAGCTATCAGAAGCAAACATGGCAGAGATTCAAGGTAGAGAGTGAGGCAGACTAATAAAAGATAACAATAGCCAAACAGCATAGAAACAATGTAATGATCACAAATGATTCTGTTTCTTCCATCCTTCTTCTAGAATTCTATATGTGACAGAAAGTCTAAAATGAAACAAAATAATATGGAAATTATAATTAAAATTATTCTTGACTGAATTACAGTCAACATGAACATAGGGATATGGACAACAGCAACATTAGAGGGGTTGTATTTGCAGGGTCTTTCTGGAGTCAAGTGAATTTGGAATTACAATATGGTATGTGTTTAATGCTTAGCAATTATGTTATGAGCAAACAACAAGTTATATTGGTGTGGGATTTTGAGCAAAATTGCTTTGTTTGCATTTTTAAATTTTATTTTGTGAAGGGAGAGGACTGAATTTTAAATCTCAGTTGAGACTTTCCATTTGCAGAAATTGTGGATTGTCATTTTAGGAATCTTCCATTAGATAATGTCAGCTCCTAATATTTTTCATTCTTTTGTAACTTCTTTTTTTTATTAAATTGAGATTCTCAATGAGGTCATACTGCTATGGAGACTAAATAGATCTGCAAGAAAATTGTGATGTCTTTACCAAAAGAAGGTGATAGGATTGCAGGTGATACAAACAAATGAAATAAAAGAAACAGAAAACCTAAAGAAATCAATCCTATACTTTGTCCTCTCCATTTTTTTTTTCTCCTTTATTTCTCACACTTTTTCTTTGGAAAGTTACCCTTTTAGTTCCAAAAATGTAGAGAAGGGTATATTCATTATTTTAGTTTATGTTTTATTTCAGTTGCTTTAAAAATATTTTTCTATTTGATCCTAGCATTCACCCTATCAAAAATATATTATCAATGTTTTGACAAATAAGGGTGATGATGTTCAAATTTCAGTGACACACTTAGTAATTAACAGAGCCTGTACCCAAACTTGAGTCTGACACATTTTTATACTTATGCTATTTCTTACATGCTATGTTAGGTTATAGAGGATTTTTCCCACTGTCCAAAACCTATTTTTATGTCCTTCATAATCTTCCGAAATGTTTTTGCCACTTTAAGGAGGAAAAATTGTCTGTATAATCCAAAACAGCAATTTTGCTGTTGCAATGGAACCCAACAAGTGATGCCAGCCCATTGAATTGAACAGACAGTGATGATTCTTTGTAAAGAGAAAAAATATACATACACCTCTATAATGTGAAGAGAGCATGATAAGTATCATTTTTGCAATTTGGCTGCTTGACATCCTGTGTGGAGAAGTGCTGAATATCCTTTTTTTTGAGCATAAAACAAGGAGATGGCTTTTTTTCCCCCCTCACGCACTCAAGGGACTCACTCAAACACCTAATAGTGCTGTTCAACCTTTAATACATTCATAATGGAATTCCCCAGTAACAGTGTTTTCACTTGCCTGAGTAGAGGCTCCAGCTGCAGCCTCTTCAAATACTTAAAAGAAAATACTATTCACATTAGTTGTAAGAATCTTCAAAAGAATGCTAGAATACCTCAAATAGAAAATTCACAAGCAGTAGCAGACAGGAAGGCACAGAGCATATCAGTGAATAGTAGCTATAAATCAGATACAAGCCACATTAATGAATTGAGAGAAGAAGTGTGAAATAAAATCGATCCCAGCTTATCAGAGAAGGAGGAGAGGGTTATTTTAAATCTTGGGATGAATTTAAAATCAATAAAAAGTATAACAGACTCATAACCAGAAATCAATGACAATGCAAGGAGTTGGGAAAAAATTAAAAACAAAGGAAAAAAGTATACCAATTTACTTCAACAGTTACAAGAAGCCTTATTTGATAGTGTTAACTATATTCATAATGAACATGTGTATAGAGCCTTTTAAAACATCCCATCAAGCACTGAACAGTTGAATGTGACCACTCAAATAATATTTGGTGAACATAAAGAAGAATCCCCATAAATAATAATCTTTCAGGTCAAATATCTTAGATATAAAAGTTAAGGCTATAGGGAGAGTAAGAACTCTTTGTGTGAAGACACTCATAATTAACAGTAGCAACTATATAAGGCTGAAACGGGCAGGGATTATGAAATTCCACAATTGGAGAACACTTATTTTCTTTTTTTCCCTCTCATAAATTTTGTTCAGAATACCAATTTTGGGAATCAAGCAGAAGCATTCCTTGCCAATAGTGCTCATACAATGTCAAAAGTTTTGATCAATAACAATATTTTCCGACTTTCTATATACCAGAAACTTTCTACCCTAGAAAATCAAAGGACCCCATTAACTGAAAATGTGTTTCTAGAAAAGTATTCCAAAATACGTCATACGGGGATCTAGCTCCTCAGCCAAGCAATTGAGCCTCTTTTCCTTTTGTAAGCAGCATATCAAAGTAAGGCCAAAGTTGAATACTAAGAAAGGAATGGAGTTACTTATATTTAATATTTAGGACACAAAATAAGAGCAAAGTATAATTGCATAGCGCTTGCTATATTTCAAATTTGTCTCCTTCTGGAAGGAACTTCATCTCTGCTCCCTGAAAGCCGAAAACAACAGGCTACTATTTTTGTTTTTCATGAAGCTAGAAATTAGCCAGTTGCTAGACTTCAACTGTGATATACTCATGAGAAGAGACAAGCTGGAGAATTTCAGCCTAGACTAAACAGGACAGATGGAGTTGCTTTTTACCTTTATACAGATCACGAGTTTTTAGCCATTTATTTTTCAAAAGTCTAGTCTTCAGCAGGGAGCATCCATATGCATGTGTGCAATTCACGTTGAATTCTGAAATAAGACTTCTGGTTTATCCATAAATTTGACAAAATAAATTCTCGAGGCATGGCCTGGCAACAAAGAGCTTGAATAAATTCTTTAAAGCTCTTTTGTAGTGAAAGCCAATGCCATGAGAGGCGTTGATCTCTAACGGTTATATGAAAAGATGTTTAAGTAACTTTTCAGAGGCATCAGTTTAAAAATCTAGTCAATGATGTAGCATTGAGGATGGAGTTTGCTGACTTTCATCTTCCATAAGTAGTCAGACTAACCAGGGTGTTAGTAATTTGAATCTAAGCAATAAAGACTGTGAAGTCACATTGATACAGTTACCATAAATGGGAATCAGTGAGTCCCACCAGCATCACAGAGAACAATTCAGTCAGTAGCTTGGGCAGGGCCCTGCTGGTCATTAACAACTCCATTAAGCTAAGACAGAAACTGGAAACATTGCCCAGAGAGGTAATCGGAAACAGTATGCTCCCAAGAGTTTCCTTAAAAGGTGCTCATTTTTATCCTGGTAAGATTTAGAACTAAGTATATAGATATTTAAGAGAATCATATTAGAGTCTGGATATTTGAAATCTATCAATATTTGCTATTTTATATTCTTAAAATAACTAAGATAAATTGGCTTTTTGAATCACACTTGTACTTATGATGAATAATTAAGTAATTTATATACAGTTATATTAAACTTATATCTATTAAATTCATATAGAAGAGGCTACTAGTTACTCCCAAATGTTCATTTTTCCTTCCTTCCTTCCTTCCTTCCTTCCTTCCTTCCTTCCTTCCTTCCTTCCTTCTTTCCTTCCTTCCTTTCTTTTCTTACTTTCTTTTTTAAAATACTGCTCCTTCCTGCACACTGATTTTTTTTCATTTTTTGTTAGCAGTAAAAATCTTGATTTTTTTTGTAAGTCTAAAAGACTGTAAAACCTTCCATTCTCTGCTCAGTTATTTGTGATGTTAGGACTAAGTTCTAACTACTTAGATGTATTTATAGTGTTATATAAAACTTCCAGAAAGCATCTTTGGGGGAACAGGGGCTTGCCCTTTTTCTTCTTCTCTCCAATCTCTTTCTTGGGACTCTACTTGGGACTCCATTTTAAGCAGTCATTATAGACTATGAGATTAAGGATTAGACCTTGGCAATGGAAGAATGTTGAGCTGAGAGGGGATGAGTTAATGAGGTATTCAGAGAGCTGCAATACTAGTTGTTGGCTTCATATATTGAGACTTCTTTTATAAAATGCAAACTTCCATTCATACTTGTCATTATTATATATTTGGGAGGTTCTCTATTTCATGAAGCTAAGCCATATACTAAATAGTTTGTATTTAGAAGGTCAGAGTCTTTCAAAAGTATATATGCACAATGGAATACTATTCAGCCATAAAAAGGAAAGAAATGATTTCTTTGCAGCAACATGGAAGGAACTACAGACCATAATCTTAAGTGAAACAACTAAAACACAGAAAGTCAAATATCACATGTTTTCACTTAAAAATGGGAGCTAAATAATGTGTACACATGGACACAAAGTGTGTAATAATAGAAAATGGAGACTCAGAAGGGTGAAGAGTGGGAGGGGGATGCACGATGGGAAATTAATTAATGTATACAAGTGGGTGTTACTCTGGTGATGGATACACTTAAAGCCCTGACTTCACAACTACACAATGTGTTCATGTAGCAAAATTACATTGGTGTCACATACATTTATACAAATAAAAATAAATCACTACAATTACGACTTTTCCCTTATTAGCTTTATGAAGTTTATGTAAGTACTCATGAGTTGTGTCTTTCAGTCAAAACAACTACAAAGGAAATTATCTATCTAGATTTATATAACTGATATAAAATATCTCTATAGATCTATCTGTCCATAAATATCTACCTATCAATTACTTTTAAAGGTTATTAACTATACAGCTTTGTAAAAGGATCCACACATTAATCAAGTCCCTTTCTCCTCTTAAAGTCATAGTCAAAAGTTGCTAGAAGTTACTATACATATAAATAAATAACATGGTTTTGTAGGCTAAACCCAGATAGTAAAGGAACTAAACTAATATTTTAATGTCCTAGCCTTTTATTTTAAAAAAATAAAAATAAAATAATGCATATATACACAAAACTATTTTCTTATGGAAAATGCTGATAGGCATTTTTTCTAAAATAAACAAAGGTCATCTGATCAAAGTGAATCTTTTGACAAATTAGACTAGTTTGATAACCTGGGTTTTAAAGAAACTGTATTCTTTTTCCTTGATTTTACAAGAGAACAGCAAAATATAATTATAAATTGTATTTTATTTTAAAATATAACATGCATTTTTCTCACTAAAAGACTATGAAATTCCTAAACTTTTCATACTGTTTTACTAATGAATTAAGCTAACATTACTACCACATATAAGTAAAATAAATTTAAAATTATGTTTTTAATCAAATTAAATTATAATTTTAAGAAACATTTTTATAGTAATGGAATATAGTTTTGAACTTATATTAAACCCAAATTAATTGGATACTTGGATTATTTTTAACTAAAGTAGAATATTAAAATATTGGTTATCAGCATAATTTTGATATAAATTCCTTTGATTCTTATTTTTACATGATATAGAATAGCTCTAACTTTAGGCCATGTTTGAAGATGTCTTAACGTTTGCCTTTCTAAGGTGTGGTAAAAATAATGTGTATGGCTGTCAGATATCATATTATATGCATTCATTAGCATAGCTGTAGTGTTAGACAAATCTAAACTCCACTTCATTCCATGATGTAGAAGTTAAATACTAAAAATTATGTTAATATGGGTAATTTAAAATATACTAGAATCAGTACTGGCAGATAAGAATTGTGTATGAAAAGAAAGATGATGCACTTTTGTTTATTAAGGGAAAATGAGAGTAGTTTTATGCTAAAGTGAAGTATCAGGTATTTTCAGATGTGAAATAGAATAGTAAATGATAAAACCTAAGTAAATACAGAAAGTCATAGTTTTTGGAAAGGAGAATTTAATTATCTTAGATTATAATATCTAAAAATAATGAATCTGGAAAAAAGTAGTAGAATGTTAAAAATTTCCCAAGATTAGGTTAGTTTTCATGGTTGGTCAGTTAATATTGAAAGCATTAAAGAAGCTTGTGAATCTTTCACTGCCAAATATTAACAGTGCAAAATTAGACTTTTTCTATTGAAATAATAAATTAATCTTGAATTACTTAGTTTGATTTTAACAATCTATAATAATTATTTACTTTCCATGTAACCTTCTCACATGAATGGCTCACCAGAATAGTTTCTTATGTGTTGTGCTGAATTTATTATGCCCTGGATCAATCACTTCTGAAGGAGCTAAGATACCATTAAATTGTGTTAATACTTTCTGTTTATTTAAAATATTGTATTTTCTCTTGATTAACTTGTATTCAAGCCACAACCTTTTATTGTTCTCAGATACTGATATTAATATTCTAATCAAGTGAATACATCCCTCTGATAACTCTTGACATTTTCTTCTCAAAATTAATTCCTAAATCTAGAAAAATACAATTTAGTGTGCTTTTTATACCTAATACTATCTTTGGGATATCTCAGATGATCACAGAAAAATCACATGTTTGTCTTTTCCTCTATAAAAAAGAGTAATGCTGAAAATAATTATACTTGTTGGATATGCTCTTCATGTCTTACATAGCTCAACACTATGATAAAAGCTACAAGAGGAGTTGTTAAACAAAAGCCTTCTCTAAGATAGTTTTGTTCAGGAAAAACATATATTTATAATTATCTGGAGTGTAAAGTCTCTGAAATACATACATCTTACACACATACAGGCATACATTAGAGAGTGAGAGAGATGTACATATATATTTTCTGGAGACTGTACATTCAGGAGATTTATAAATATAAATTTATATTTATAAATATTTATAAATATCCTTATACATATTTTTAACCTCAGAACATAATTACTAAATAACCTTATGACTAAATATATATTATACCCTAATAGATCTTACTAGTCTTTATTATTACGTGTTGGTCCTCTAATAAATTTGTCCTCTTACTAGTCTTTATTATTACGTGTTGGTCCTCTAATAAATTTGCTGTGGTTAGGAAGAGAAATTTAACTTATTCCTTTGATATTGCTAGGGAAGAAATAAGGAAAGCAGTGGGGACTATTTCCTGTAGCTGGAACCCCTTATATCATTTTTATTTTTCATTTTTAAGAGCAATACAGAGAAGATTCATCAATCTATTTTGGGGTAGTAATTGCTTTTTGCTATTTTAAGCTCATCTGTAAAAATCAAAGTGAAACTGACTAGGTTTTATGATATTTTCTAAAAAGTCAAAATTCTGGTGTTTGCTATTCCTTTTAGGAATATATGGTAAATGTTTCCCTATGTGCTCATTACCAATTCATCTGCATAATGAAGAGTTAAAATCTTATTGAGAAATGCCTTGTAATCAATTGAGAATCTAATTTTACCTGTTTGGAAAGGTTACTTACAAAAGCACCCACGATGATCCAAACTTATATTACACATCATCTGATTATCAAATTTAAAGTAATATGTCATTTGTTATTCATATTTAGTGTTACAACTCCTTAAGAACAACTCAATCTATTTTCCTGTAAGAGCAGGACAGCTGCAATAACAGCAAAATTGTATACCTTAAGTGTAGCGTAAGAATTCAAGGTGAAACATATTCCAAGTAGTAGCTTAAAATGTCAGTATCATACATGGCTTCCTGAATAAAAGGCAAGGTGTGTCAACCTGAACAGACATTCACCTCTTTGCACTAAAGTGAGAGATACAAAGACCTCTTCTACTCCCAGTAGAGAGATGTGCTGAGACATTCAAGAGTCAAAGACACTCAGCTGTCTGAGGTAAATACTGTGAGTCTTCAGGTCTCTGTAAATTGTCTTACAGCTGTAAAGGATTCAAAGTAAAATTTACAGAATGATCATAAATAAATAAAATGTGGTGGATTATAGTAGTTATTGTCTTTAGCTGTCCATAATTTATTATGTTTCTACTTCTTGTAACTGTACAGTAGTTCTCCTTTATCCAAATGCTTTCTTTCTATGGCTTCAGTTGCCTGCACTCAACTGTGTTCCAAAATTATTAAATGGATAATTCTAGAAATACATAAGTCATAAGTTTCAAATTGTGTGCCATTCTGAGTAGCATGATAAAATCTGTTATACCTCTCTATTCTTTCTTTATCACAAGAAGAAAGGTGAGTGCAGTACTATAAGGTATTTTGAGAGCAGACTACATTCACATAACTTTTATTACAGTGTATTGTTATAACTGTTCAATTTTATTATTAGGGTTGTTAATCTCTTACTGTCTTCAATTTATAAATTAAACTTTATCACAGTTTATTAGTCTATTTTCATGCTGCTGATAAAGACATACCTGAGACTGGGCAATTCACAAAAGACAGAAGTTTAATGGACTTACAGTTCCATATGGCTGGAGAGCCCTCACAATAATGGTGGAAGACAAGGAGGAGCAAGTCACGTCTTACATAGATGGCAGCAGGTAAAGGGAGAGAATTTGTGCAGGGAACTCCTATTTATAAAACCATCACATTTTGTGAGACTTATTCTCTGTCACTAGAACAGCAACAGAAAGATTTGCCCTCATGATTCAATTACCTCCCACTGGGTCCCTCCCTCAACACATGGGAATTCAAGATGAGATTTGAGTGGAACACAGTCAACCATATCAAAGAGTTATATAAGTATAGGAAAAAATCTAGTATAAATAGGTTCAGTATTATTCATGGTTTTAGGCATCCACTGGGGGTCTTGGAATGTATTGTGCGTGGATAAAAGGGGACTACTATATTTTCATTTCTCTGGGGGTGGGGGAAAACAAAACTCATAGAGTGGATAGATTATGGTGCCTCCTAAACCTACCCAACCAAGTGAAACCAGCAGTTTACATCAGAGTACCTTATTTTCACTGAACACAGACATTGGCATATTGTGTCTTGTCACCACTGCATAGAATTTTCTAATTTATAAGAGATACATACATCTATTTTGCTCTTTGATTGTGAACTTTAAAGTGTATGTTTGGAGAGAACCACTCTAAAGAGAAAACATCTAGAGTGGGAGATGACAATCTTAAACTTCACCCAAATCCAGTGATCCTGAAAAAAGAAAAATGAAGGTTAAGAAACTCCCCCACCATTTTCTATTCCAGGGAATGGCTTACTGCAAAGAATCACTCTTTCCCATATAACTTAGATAAGACCCACGGATGTATTCCTTGTTTATCTATGAAAAGATCAGACACAGATCCTCCAAATTCACATTGTTGCCTCATAAATGATTGGCTAAACTGTTTTTTCCCCACCAATCAACTGGAGCAAAATAGTTTTTAACCAATTTTGGTTAAGTTTCTTTCTTTCTGCCACATCTCTAAACTTTGACCCATCTTCAGCCTGAATCAGCGTAGCAATTCTCCTGAGATTAGGCAGACCTCAGAGTAAAACTTTCTCTGCTCCATGATGCAGTCAATCATGCCACCCTTCCATGCCACATATAACCTTACCTACTCCTCCCTAGAAAAGACATACCCTTTTTGTCTAATCCTTGTGAGGCTGGCAGATATTATGGTCACAGTGTTTTCTTTATTGTAATAGTCCCTTTCTTCACCTCACAATAATTCTTTTGAATAGGGTCTCTCCCTGCTAAATTCAGATTCTTTCTTTTGACTTTGATATGGAGGCTACAGTGAAGGAAAATCAGAGGCAAGGAAGGACAAGAAGTAAAAGAAGAGGATGTCTTGGTGGGGTTGAATCCGTAGCTCAATTCTGGAGGCCCTATTTTCTGCAGCCCTGCAGTTGTCTAACCCACAACCTTTGACTCTAGCATAGAGTTCATGCTCTGATAGCTTTCAACTAAACCAGCCATTCTCTCCTCTCCCAAGCTCTTTTCTTTATCTGTTGATACAGATAATATTTTATATTTGAGGGTCTGAAAGTTTTCAGAATTCAAATGTCATGGATTGAAACTCCTGTTCTTGCACAGAGTGTGAGAATCAGGGGGTGTCGGGGGAAGTGCTAATAGTGGTCTAAGATCCCCAGAAAGCAGTCTTTGTCCTAATGTAATTTATATATTCATATTAAAATTTAGAAATGATTTTATGTTTAATAACTCATCTGCAAAAATGCAAATATATGTGGCTATATATAATAATGCATGTGAGGCAGTATAATAAAGTAAGAAGATATGTCTCATGTAGCAATGAAAATTTGAGTTTAAATCCCTGTTGTGTAATTTTTTTCTAAATAACTTCTGCATCTGTAAAAGAAAATATATCTCCTTTATTAAGAGATTGTCGTGATAATTACATGAGATAATATTGACATGTTTTACATTGAACTTGATCCATCATAAGTACTGAATAAACATTATTTGCCACCACCATTTACATTCTAAGTTTAAGAGTAGCATTCAGAAACAAGAGAGTATATAATTTCCTTGAGAAGAATGCCCTTGATAATCTCTGGTCCTTCCATAGAGATAATAAAAGTTAGAGAAAGGACAAATGGGGAGCTTTTCTTTTCTATTCATCTCATATTCAAAATTTGTAATCACCTTTGGTTTCTCTCTTATTAACCACCTCTAACATACCTTCTCCCATCCATTCAATATTTATTTGATCTATTTCAGGTTTGTGTTCAAAACTTTTCTTTAATTCTCCACTGTTTCAGTTTAATCTCACATTGAACTGTCTCTCATCTGGATTTCACAATAGTCTCCTGTTTGGTCCTTTTCAAGTCAGATTTTGCTTTCACAGACTCTACTGAATGTGCTCTCTTCTTAATAAAAAATCTGCAAGTATTCCTCTATTACCTTAAAATCATTTCAGAAATCTTAAGAATAGGACTCTGTTTCAGATAAGGGTAAAATTCTGGACTTCAAGTAAAACATGAAAACTAGATAAATTTCAGGTTATTGTTTCTCACAAGGGAAATATGACATAAGGATTGTGCTTTACGTTTGGAAAGATGTTTGCCTCAGGATGTTTTTATCCAAAACTGAGACTATAGTTATGTTACCTGCCTACTCAATATGCATTCTTCTTTTCTTCTTCACTAGTATTACTTCAATTTGGTCAGGGGCTGGCAATTTTTTTCAATTTAAAATTTCATTTCCTAGATTTACATTTACATGAAACTAAGAGCTTCCATGTGGAAACTTCCAGTTTCTTGGAGAGGAAGTCCTCTGGAGAGAGTTTTGTTTTCTTTACATAAAGACACCACTCATTCCTTCTTGCTGCTTCCGCCTTCCTCTTAATGCCTGAAATTAAGGTTTGGGGTTTTGAGATATAGGAATTATTTTGCAACCATGAAACAAGTCACACATCGAAGATGGCACAGTTGAAAGAGAGAAGCTGATACTAGGACATTTGTGATAGCAGTGGGCCACTGCATCACCCAGAGCTGCCCACTCCAGATTTCATTCAATTATACAAAACAAACCTTTATTTGATAAAGCTACCATCTCTGGAGGTTTTCTTTTCATGCATTTTATCTGAATACCAATTGTGATGGGATACCCAAATCGTTTTCAGCTTTTCTCTAACATTTCTACTAAGCTCAACTCTGAACACTGTGATGATAGAAATTTAAAACTTGAGAGAGGTTATCTCGGCCTCTCAATACTTCTCTTATTTTAAAATTTTTAATGGAAAAATTTCAAACATATATTTAAAAATAGTAAATACTATGAAATGTACTCACTTATCCATTACCCAAACTCAAGATTACCAGCTTACCACCACTCATGTTGTATCCATAACTTTACCCATTCTGTATTATTGTACTTAGAGAGGATAATGTATGCCTAAACACATTATCACATTATCAAGGAATACTTATTAACCCACGCCCCACTGCAGTGCACTCTGCTACAGTCCCCTGGCACTGGACCACAGTGCTTTTGCTGGCAGCACTTGTGGGAGTGTTATTGCCAATGAACTTGGAATATCTTGGCCTTTCCAGCCAGCAGTCAATTGACCTCAGTGGGCCAGAGAACAAAGTCACATCCTGGTCCAAGCTGTCCAGGGTTAGAGCAGGAAGCCCAGGAGTGCTGAGCTGAGCTTTAGTGCCCTGAAAGCATAAAGAAAGAAAGCCAATTGACTAAACCCAGTTTGTACCACACACACACACACACACACACACACACACACACACACACACACACACAAATCCTCAAGGGCACCAAAGAATATAAAAGCACAAATCCCCATCCAAAGGAAAGAAATTTCAAAGATTAAGAGAACATTAGCCCCCACAGCTGAGAAAGAACCAGCAAAAGAATTCTGGTGACTGTAAAACCCAGAGTGTCTTTTTACTTCTAAATGACTGCACTAACTCCCCGGCAAAGGTTCTCAAGCACTAACTCCCCGGCAAAGACAGCTCTGGGTGATGCATATTGAAATGGCTAAAATGACAGACATATAATTCAGAATCTCAATGACATGTAACCTCAGCAAGATACAGGAGGAGGTTGAAACCAAATCCAAAGAAAGCAGCAAAACAATCCAATATTTGAAAGATGGTATAGCTATTTTAAGACAGAACCAAACTGAACCTCTGGAAATAAAAAGTTCACAACAGCAATTTCAGAATCTAATTGGAAACAATAATAAAGCATTAACAATAGAATGGACCAAGCTGAGGAAAGAACCTCCAGGGCTTGAAGACTGTACCTTCTAATTAATGCAGGCTGAAAAAATAAAGAAAAATAATTAAGAAAATGAACAAAACCTTTGATAAATATGAGATTATGTAAAGAGACCAAGTCTATGACTCACTGGCATTCCTGAAAGAGAAGGAGGGAGAGCAAAACATTTGGAAAATATATTTGAGAATCTTGTCCACGAAAATTTCTCCAACCTTGCTAGAGGGGTTGACATGAAAATTTAGGAAACTCAGAGAACCCCTGAGAGAGAATATATAAGATGACTATCCCCAAGATATATAGCCATCAGATTCTTCTAGGTTAATATGAAAGAAAAAAAAATATTAAAGGAAGCTAGACAGAGGAGATGGCCACATAAAAAGGGAACCCAATCAGGCTAACAGCAGACCTTTCAGCAGAAACTTTACAGGTGAGAAGAAACTGGGGTCCTACATACAGCATCCTTAAAGAAAAGAAAGTCCATCTAAAAATTTCACATCCAGCCAAACTAAGCTTCATAAGTGAAGGACAAATAAAATCTTTTCAGATAAGCAAATGCTAAGGGAAACTGTAACCACCAGACCTGCCTTACAAAAGATCCATCAGGGAGTGGCAAACATGTAAATAAAAGAATACCTGCTAATACAAGAATGCACATAAGTACATACTGCACTGACACTACAAAGAAACTATGTAATTCACTCTACATTAATAAACAGCTAACAACACTGCGATGACATAAAATCCTCACATATCAATATTGACCCTGAATGTAAATGGGCTAAATACAGAATGACAATTTGGATAAAGAAGCAAGACCTAATGATATGCTATCTTCAAGAGAACCATCTAACGTGCAATGAAACCCATAGGCTCTAAGTAAAGGAATGAAGAAATAATTATCAAGGAAATGGAAAACAAAAGAAGCAAAGGGTACTATTCTTATTTCAGACAGAACAGTCTTTAAATCAACAATTATTTTAAAAAAAGACAAAGAAGGACATTACGTAATGATAAAAGATTCAATTCAGCAAGAAGACTTAACTATCTGTAATAGTCTGTTCTTGCACTGCTATAAAGAAATACCTGAAACTGGGTAATTTATAAAGAAAAGAGGTTTAATTGGCTCACGGTTTCACAGGCTATAGAGGAAGCATGGCTGGGAGGACCCAGGAAACTTTTAATCATGATGGAAAGGGAAGCAGGCACACCCTCACATGGCCAGAGGCAGAGTGAGAGTGAAGGGGTAGGTACTACACACTTTTAAACAACCAGATCTCATGAGAACTTACTGCCTGTCACTAGAAAAGCAAGGGAGAAATCCGCTCCCATGATCCAATCACCTTCCACCAGGTCCCTCCTCCAATATTGGAGATTATAATTCAACATGAAATTTGGGTGGGGACAAGAATCCAAACCATATCACTATCCTAAGTATGTAAGCACCCAACAATGGAGCATCTAGATTAATAAAAGAAGTACCTAGAAACCTCTGAAGAGACTTAGATAAACATATAATGATAGTGGGAGACTTCAATACTCCAATGACAGTATTAGACAGATCATCGAAGTAGAAAAGTAGCAAAGATATTTGTGTCCTAGAGTTAACACTTGACCAAATGCACCTAACAGACATCTACAGAACACTCCACACAACAACAACAATGGAATATGCATCCTTCTCATCTGCACACAGAATATACTCTAATATCAACCACATGCTCAGCTATAAAGCAATTCTGAAGAAATTCAAAAAAAGCAGAATCATACCAACTGCCCTCTCGGACGATAGTGCAACAAAAATAGAAATCAATACCAAGAACATCTCCTAAAACCATAAAACTACATGGAAATTAAACAACTTGCTCCTGAATGACCTTTGAATAAGCAATAACATTTAGGCAGAAATTTAAAAAAATTGAAACTAAGGAAAACAAAGATACAATATGCCAGAATTTCTGGGACACAGCTAAAGCCTTGTAAAGAGGAAGGTTCATAGCACTAAATGCATAAATCAAGAAGTTAGAAAGATCTCAAATTAACCTAACATCACACCAAGAGGAAGTAGGAAAAAAAGATCAAATCAACCTGAAAGCTAGCAGATGTAAAGAAATAACCAAATTAGAGCTGAGCAGAATGAAACCGATATGAAAATTCATACAAAAGAAAAACTATGGAAAGCAGTTTGGTGATTTCTCAAAGAACTTAGAACTAACATTTGACCCAGAAATCCCATCACTGGGTATATACACAAAGGAACATAAATCTTTCTACCAAAAAGACACATGCACACATGTTCATTGCATCAGTATTCACTATAGCAAAGAAATGGAATCAGCCCAGATGCCCATCACCAGTGGACTGGATAAAGAAAAGATGATACATATACACCATGGAATACCATGCAGCCATTAAAGAAAAACAAAATTATTTGCAACAACATTAATGCAGTTGGAGGTCATTACATTAAGCAAATGACCACAGAAACAGAAAATCAAATACCACATGTTTTCATTTATAAGTGGGAGCTAAACATTGAGTATACAAGGAAACAAAGATGGGAACAATAAAAACCAGGGCCTACTTGAAGGGGGAGGGAGGAGGGCAAAGTTCAAATAACTACCTATTGGGTATTGCCCTCACTACATTGGTGACAAGGTTATTTGTTCACCAAACGACTGTGACATGCAATTTACCCATGTAATAAACCTGTACATGTATCCTATGAACCTAAAAGTTGAGAATAGAAAAAAACAAAAACATATTAACCCCCAAATGATTGATTGTCACTTAGGAGAGGACAGCGGTCTAGGATATGATGACTCACCAAAGGGTCCATAGCCATGCCCGGTGGTTCACACTTGTAATCCCAGCATTTTGGGAGGCTGAGGTGAGCAGATCACTTGAGGTCAGGAGTTCAACATCAGCCTGGCCAATATGGTAAAACCCTGTCTCTACCAACAATACAAAAATTATCTGGGAGTGGTGATGCATGCCTGTAATTCCAGCTGCTCAGGAAGATGAGGCAAAAGAATCGCTTGAACCCAGGCGACAGAGGTTGCTCAGATCGCACCACTGCACTCCAGCCTGGGCAACAGAAATGAGACTCCATCTCACTTGGAACCAACTCAAATGCCCGTCAATGATAGACTGGATAAAGAAAATGTGGCACATATATACCATGGAATACTATGCAGCCATAAAAAAGATGAGTTTATGTCCTTTGCAGGGACATGGATGAAGCTGGAAACCATCATTCTCAGGAAACTAACACAGGAACAGAAAACCAAACACCGCATATTCTCACTCATAAGTGGTAGTTGAACAATGAGAATACATGGACACAGGGAGGGGAACATCACACACTGGGGCCTGTCGCGGGATGGGAGGCAAAGGCAGGGATAGCATTAGGAGAAATACCTAGTGTAGATGAGTTGATGGTATAGCAAGCCACCATGGCACATGTATACCTATGTAACAAACTTGCACTTTCTGTACATGTATCCCAGAAATTAAAGTATAATTAAAAAAAGAAGGTTCCACAAGATACAAGCAAGGGTGATCATAATGGAACACTTGCACACTGGATATCCAAAGGTACAGGAACTAAAAAGACTTGAGAATATTGGGAAATAAAAAAGATACAATATTCAGAACAAATTAAATTTTCTCTCTAATTTGGCATAAGCACTATGCAAAACAAGGGTGTTGTGTTAACAATTCACAGTTTGTACAATAAATACCACATTATTCCATCTAAAGTGATAATTGATTTCCACAGTGTTAAACCAACAACTTTAAAAATAATTTCATAGTCCAGTCTGATGCCAGAATCCTTATACTTCTTTCCACTTCTTGACTGGTGTATATTTTATAAATACACCCAATGACAAACGACAGCAAAGATCACTATGTTTTACATTCTCCCTTCTACTCTTCTACATTTCCATTTTTAACTTATTTTTTCATATGAAGTTCTTTAACTCCTTATTTAAAGATGTCCAATGCTATGAAAATTTGATGTGTATGTTTCTCCACGATTATACATATACAAGTGTATACTTATATATGATTTGTTTTATTTGATTTTTAAATAATATCATTCTATACATATTAGTCTATGGCTTGGTTTTTAATATGATAATTCCCAAAGGTAAGAAAATACTTATATTCTCCAATTTTTGCATGCATGCATATCCATATGTAGTTATACATGAATCATAGCATATAATGCATGCTAGATTGCTCTTCTTAATATACTATTTTAGCTGGGTTTTTTTTTTTCCTTCTTCTTTTCTCCTGTTTTTCCTTTTCCTCCTCCTTCTTCTCCTCCTTCCTCTTTTCCTCCTCTGTCTTTTATCTTCTTTGATCAGACCACTCCTTCTTCTGGCTAACAAGTGTGGAATGATTCAAACAATGGGTCAAGCAGATATGTTGCCTAGAGCAAGATAACATTCCCTCACTTGTAAAATGAGGATAAGCGTAGGCCTACATTTGAGGTTTTGATATTAGAATATATAAATAAATTTTAAAAAAATAAAAAATAAAATAAAAGTTGTAGGAAAAAAAAAGAATATATATTCATATACAAAAATGCTTAACATAATGCTTGGCACATAAAGAGAATATAATCAGTGTAAGCAGTTATTAACTGCCCTTCTTATCTTTTGAGCCATTCTATTTGTATTTTTCACTTGTATCGCGGTGTTCCAGTTATAACAGCCTTTTCTCTATTCCTTAAATAGGTCAAGCTTTCTCTTGCCTTAGGGCTTTTGTATTGGTTGTTTCACCCTTAGATATTTTACTATGAACTTACTTACGCATCTTTTTCTATTTCATTTTGTCCTCTAACCTATTAGAAATAAGTTCTATAAAAGTTGGAGACTGGTTTGTTTTGTTCTACACTATGTCTCTATAGCCTAATATCATGTATGACACAGAGTTTATGGTTTAACATGTACTTGTTCAATGACTGTAAAACTCCATTTGATATTTAGCATCAGAGTAACCCATAAAGATAGGTATTATTCCCTCAATTTTATAAATAAAACAAGTACAACAATGAGGCTAAATGTTTTATTGATAGTTAAGATGGTAAATTGAGCTTGAATCCGGTTTCCTTTTCTGTGTGTTGTATTCTTTCCACTGTTTCCTATATGTTATACATTTTTAAAATTCACATAAAATTAGCTTTATGAGATTGTAAATCTCTTCAAATCATGCATTTTACTGTCTCTATGTAACAATTATAAGCTCACAATAAGTATACAATATGCATTTGTTATTACTAATGATTCTCTCTCCTTCATGGGTTTATGCTTTTTCTAAATGTATATTTGTCTAGTACATATATGTAAAATATATAATACATGTAAAATATCCTTTTCTAACTTGCTATAAAATCTTACTTGTTTATTTAGGTGCTGATAGTTAAAGTTAATTTGGCAACAGGTATACACAGGATGTCTCCGAAACCCTTGGAAGACACTGATGGTTTATAAACTTCAACTGTCAGCAGATTGAAAGCAAATCCCAGGCCAAATATATATGTGTGTGTGTGTGTGCGTTTATATATATGTATAAAATATTATGTCTATATACAATATACAAAATATTATATAATATATACATGTTTTAGATTTTGTATGTAAGGCATAAGACAACACAGAGAGAATATGTTTAATACAACAGAAATTCGAAATAGGAAAGTTATTGCTTGTAAAATAAGGGAGGCTATGGTAGTTGCTGTGCTGAGCAATGATGACCAAGTTAACGTAAGTGGGATATTTCAGCCATAAATACGAACAAAAGCAGAATAGATAGAATATTTTTTTAAAAAATATTGAAAGCTACTGCTTAGAGTAGACTTGTCTCACATAGCTGTACTGAGGTGAAACTAAAGCAAGAGATCTTTGGAAATTTTCTCCTGAAACAAATAAGAGTTTACCTAGCAATGTACAGCATGCACCCTTTAAATCATCAGGCTGGCAAAAATCATGGTTTGTATAATACTTGACCTTGAAAGCTAACCCCTTTTTTATTTATAATTAGAGACAAATGAAGAATTATGTAGAATGTGAGGCAACAAGGGGTGTTTCGATTGTTCTTTCAACACTTAAAGACCTGGAATGTCTGGTCCCTTTTCTCCATTTCTGCTGTAATAAAGGCAGTTCAAATTCTCATCATGTAATCCCTGGACCAAAAGAGGATCCCAACAACTTGTTCCCCTGATGTCTGAGGCCAATGCACAGTGTCTGGAATTTTCCTCTTAAATGTTAACTGACCATGGTGGTCCAATGCTAAAATCTCACTTCAGGCTCCTAGTGAAGAACTGTTAGCTCTTGGCTAACATCACGTTTCTCTTGGACAGCTCACATATTCATAGTTGCCTTCTAATCTTCAAATATACATACATTCACTCAGTAAGCTTGTAAAAATGTACATCTTTGGACCTCAAATTCAAAGATTCTAATTCCATATTTCTTGGATGTGACTTGGCAATTTACTTTTAAACACATGCTCCAGCAAGTGAAATAAATGAATATATAGGCATGAAGAACTACTTAGGTGCCCTAAACACCCTGGTATTTTACAACTATTTGCCAAGAACATCTTCCCTGCCAACTTGGTCGTTTTGTCTTGGAAAATTGATATAAATTTCTCACAACCCGGTTCAGGTATTGTTCAGGTACTGATTACTTCTCCAAGCTTTCCCTTATTCCTCCTTCCCCCTACTAGATGGTTAACAGATTCCTTTTCTGTATTAATTCTGTGCCTTGCAGATACTTATTTTACTGCCTATTTTATATTTTGGTTTTATTGTCATCTTGAAAAATAAAGTGTAACCTCTTGAAGGGTTGAAAATTACTTTGGTATTAGTGGTTAGCAAACTATTTGGCACACGTTAATGAAGAATAAATAATTGCTGAATTTAGCATTTCTCACACTGACCCTAAGAGTAAGGACCAAGTGCTGGTTCTATCATTTTTGTTCATATCATTATATATAGAGATATAGATATACATATACATATATACATATATAAATTTGAACACAGGGTTCTCCTAACATACGTCTTATTAGGTACAGAGGAGAAAGAGCTTGGATGTGTGAAAAGGTAGAGTTGCCATTTTCTCTCTGTACTTCATGATTTTTGGATCAAGAATATATCTAGAATGTCACCAACAGCAAATAAACTATGCTGGGAAAATCGTTTATAATAGACAGATTTATAATGTCAATTATTAACATACTGCAGACTTTTTCAAATAGGGGAGTTCACTTGGAAATTTAAAAGACGCCAACTGGTCAGTTCTGAGATCAAAGAAATGAAGATTCCTTTACAATAAAAAGAATTACTTTGTTTTTTGTTTTTTTCTAAATCTCCACTTCTGTTATACTGACTGTACCCAAATCAAGGAGTTATAAATATTAATCTAGTAACTTCAAATTGAGAATTCATAGCCACTAAAATGGGTTGCCTTAAGAAAATTCTTTTTCTCCTTCCATTATCCAAGGTCATATGCCTCTTATCAAAGGAGCTACCCATATATTACAAAGTTATTTTCACTTTTTCTCATGAATTTCTATGTATACACAGGTCTCTGTATGTAGCCAATAACATATTTAGGGCAAAATGAAAGAAAGGAAGGCAATATTTCCCATGCTCCTAAGTTAAAAACCCCATTTGTCTGTGTGTAATATGGAAATATTTACATATTATCTGTACAGATTTTGATCATATGCCAAAACGTGTCCCCCTTCAAGTTCTATCTGCTTTGTACATCCATATACAATTCAAATAACTTTCAACAGTTTTATGTTTAATAAATTCTCAGCAAATTAACACAGGAACAGAAAACCAAATATCACATGTTCTCACTCATAAGTGGGAGTTGAACAATGAGAACACATGGACACAGGGATTGGAACATCACACATTTTGACCTGTTGGGGGTGGGGGTCTATAGAAGGATAGCATTAGGAGAAATACCTAATGTAAATGAGGGTTGTTGGGTGCAGCAAACCACCATGGCACGTGTATACCTATGTAACAAAACCGCACGTTCTGCACATGTGCCCCAGAACTTAAAGTATAATAATAAAAAAACAGTAAAGACATTTTGTGTGTATATTCTTAAGACTGTATAAAATTAACTTGTGAAAGTTGATCTAAGATGCAACAAATAAAATGATCAGTGATATAGTAGCCTTCTCTTCCTGTAGAGTAGTGATATTATTTAACATGATCATTCTTTAGTGTTAACAATTACTTAAAAAGAAAATTTTGACTCTCATTTGGTATAAGTTTTCTGGAATTGGATGTTAAGTGTAATTCATATTGTTAGATATTTTTCATCTTGCATTGTCCATCACACTATCTACTGTATCAAATGCACAGTTCATGACTCAGATCAGCTCTTCTATATATCTGATATATCATAATTTATTAAACTTGAAATTTTTACATGGAAAAATATCACATCTGAGCCACTTGGAACTTTGGAGTATAGTGAGACTTCAACACACCGATTTTTTTTTTCTTAATCCAAATAAAGTACACTGGAAATATGCATACTTGCTTAAAGATCATTTCTATACAGTCAGTATTTAGGTGGATAATTCAAAAGTACTCTACCTAATATAATATGAATACTAAGGACTAAAAAATTTGATTAAATTTGGAATCTCAATTTTAGAGTTTTTGAGATGAGGGTTTTTTTGAGAAATTAAATAAAAATTAAATCATTTTCATGTTTTATAAAAATGTATGTGAGAAAGTGTTGATGTTTAGTATTTTTATAAAAATGGAACAACGTATTCTAAAATGTAAAGAATGCTTGTCCTAATATCTAGTAAGTAATCCTTATCATAGAGCTTGAATCCTGTAGTAAATTGCTCTGCCCTAAATGTTCAATGTTAAAGGTTAAGACTTTTGGGTCTAACAGAATAACAAAGCAGAAAGACTCCTAAGACATCCTTCAATTGACTAAACTGTGAGTTGGTACTGAATTGCCTACAAAAGCCGGACTGAAAAAAACAACGTTTGCATTTCAGTAAGGTGAATGTAGGAAAGCCAATTATTAACTCATCAGTATTCTTCAGCTTTACTTTCAAAGGGTACGAGACAAAAAAATGAAAGAAAAAAGTACATATAATTTTCTGTGTTTATTCTACTGACTGTACAAAGGTACCAGGACAGAATAATATTTGGAAAAAAATAAATGTGTATTCATAAATTCATGAGACAGATTGTTTTAAGTCCAAAACATGTTTTTTTTTTAAATCAACTGATTAAAAAAAATAATAATAACCAAAGCAATGGTTATTTCCATATAACCTTAGGCTTTTTGTTAATAACCACACAATTCTAATTTTTGCCTTTAGGATTCCTTTAATAATTATGTGGCTAATAAACTATTGCTTTCCCTCATGCATCTATAAAGAAAAATACTGACTTATTCCTTATGAGAACATTTCAGAGTATTATTAGAAGCATTTGTCTTGCACTTTACACTATGAAAGCACTTTAATGATCTCACATTGTTTGGAAATCCCAATGAGCTTTTGAGGTAAGTCTCATAGCTTTATCATTTTACAGATTTTCATTTAAATAATATTAATCCTTTTATTCCTGCATAGAATATTATTTAATATATTTAATACATATATAATTTATATAAAATATATGCTATATATACACGTCTCATATGCATGCTTTTTAATGTTTTTACATTTTTTCTTAGTATTTTATTTTATAATCAGTGCTTTATAAAAGGATGCATTCCTTTTGAAAACTATGCTTTCTTCAGCTACTAGGAACATGGTATGGTATATGGAAAGAAAAAATGAAAACCTCTGACAATACTTGTAGCTAATATTCATTAGGTTCTTTTTGCTTCATAAAGTATATAGCAAATTTACATGCATTTTACTCATATGACCTCTCACATCAAACAGTAATGGCTGATATGTTATTGCTCCTATTTAATAGATGAGAGTACTGAAGCATAAAAGGTTAAGTAAGTTTCCCAAGCAAGTAAGCAAGTAGGAGTCAAGGTCTGAAACATAACAATGTGTCCACAGAATCTGATTTTTAAATACTGTTAATCACTTTAACAGCACTAATTTGGCAACAACTTATTTATAACTGCTTCCTTTCTCTTAGCCTCAATTTCTCCATATTAAAATTTCAGTATGAGTATTGCCACTTTTGGGACATAGCACAAATACTGTGTCTAAATGAGTGATTATCTTAGTACTGAGAGTAATGGTGCCAATAATAATAGTTTCCATTTACTAAGTCTCTACTGTGTACCAGGAACATTGTGAACATTACTTCCTCTAACCTGCATAACACATCTCCAAGATGAACCTTTCCCTTTTTATAGTTAGAAAAATTAAGCATCAGAGAGATTAATTTTCCCGAGATCATGTAACTAGGACATAGAGTGTCTGGAGTTACCATCCTACTGTATGTGACTCAAATATATTCATTTTCTTATCAGCAAACATTGTAAGTAATTTTTGTTTTTTTTTTTTGTATTTTACAAATCAAAAACCTTAGCCAGCACAATATCATACATTTACTCAAACAGAGCAGATATCCTTATCTTTCACTTAGGGGCATTTCAGCATGCTTAAGGGCAATGTTCTTGAAATCAATATATTATCATTGAATTAAAAACAAGAAAAAACTGGGCAATCCTCAGTCGTACTCTAGTACAGATGGTCTTCGACTTATGATGAGATTGTATTCAATAAACCCATCATAAGTTAAAATATCCTAAGTCTAAAATGAATTTCATCTACCCAGTCTACTAAATGTCACAGCGTAACACAGCCTACCTTAAATGTGCTCAGACCACTTATATTGGCCTACATTTGGGGAAAATCAAATGCCTATTTAATAAATAAGTGTTGAATATCTGATGTGATTCATTGAATATGGCACTGAAGTGAAAAACAGAATGGTTATATGGGTGCTCATTATTCATATACACAACTGAAAGCACAGTAGACATAAAGAGTGTTTGAAGCATCGAATTACAATTAATTTCTGGATGATGGAGATGCTACAGCAACAGAGTCATCAATTTCTCCTCTTCTGATGAGGTTCAAAAATAGCTGGTACAGGTTGAGTAACCCTTATCTGAAATGCCTGGGATAAGAAGTGTTTCAGATTTCAGATTTTTTGGAATATTAGAATATTTGTATTTCATAATGAGATATCATGGAAAGGTGACCCACGTCAAAAGGCAAAACTCATTTACATTTCGTGTATACACACACAGCCTAAAGATAATTTTATACAATATTTTAAGTAATTTTGTGATATTTTTACATGAAGTCATGTATTGAATTTTCTGCCTGTGACATCATATTAGTACTCAAAAATTTTCAGAATTTAGAGAATTTCAGATTTCAAATTTTCAGATTAGGGATGCTCCACCTGTAGAAGAAACTGGTTACTGAAACTTATTGATGGTCTAGAGTTTGATATGGTTTTGCTGTGTCCCCACCTAAACCTCATCTTGAATTGTAGTTCCCATAATTTCCACGTGTTGTGGGAGGGACCCAGTCCGAGATAATTGAATCATGGGGGCAGATTCCCCCATACTGTTCTAGTGGTAGTGAATAAGTCTCACGAGATCTGATGGTTTTACAAGGGGTTTCCCCTTTCACTTGGCTCTCATTTTCTCTCTTGTCTGCCGCCATGAAAGATGTGCTTTTCGTCTTCCACCATGATTGTGAGGCCCCCCAGCCACGTGGAACTATGAGTCTATCAAACCTCTTTTTTCTGAATTCACAGTGTTCTTTGGAAAGATATCAAGTTTTGACTGTACAACTTATTTCTTATTACATATCTTTCTGTAACAAGCAAGAGCATTTTGTCCCTGCCTGTCAGTTCTTAGGAGTCTCTCCTAATTGACGTACCATTTCTTTAACATCTGTATGCCACTGCTGATAGCAGGAAAGGCCTCCCCAGTACACTTTCTTGGTTCCTCTTGTTTAACTTCTTCCTCTGCCTCAGCTTCTTCTTTCTTTCTACAGTTTTATCACTCGAAAACTCAATGCCAACAAACTCATGAATATCCTCTTCATCAATACCCAATTCTAGCTGTTTCTCAAGTGCTAATAACTTGTTACCTACTATTTCATCAACAGCAGAGTCTTTGTTAAAGCTTTTGAATGTGTTCACATATGTCTTCAAAACTTTCTTCCACATGCTGATCATGCATTGCTGTGTGACTTCTTCCCATGCTGTTGCGATGTTCTGGATGGCACTTAGGATGTAAAAACTTTTCCAAAATACTTTGAAGGGAGCTATTGCTCCTTGTTCCATTGGTTGAATGAATGTGGTTTTGTTTAGTTTCAAATACCCAGTAAAAAAAAAAAAAAAAAAATTGCTTTTATTTCTGTTTGTTTACTCACTTTCCTGACTGTCTTTATGCAGAGCCCTCAAGAGGTTAGTGGTAAATTCAAACCCTTGATGTCAGCAGAACTTTGAGCAGTATATTTGGTTATTCATTTCTCCTGAAAAGAGTGATAGCCAAAGAACATATCTACTCTGATGCACTGGGAAAAGCTTTTTTTTGTTTGTTTGTTTGTTTTTGTTTTTTTTGTTTTTTTGTTTTTTGTTTTTTGAGACGGAGTCTCGCTCTATCGCCCAGGCTGGAGTGCAGGGGCACTATTTCGGCTCACTGCAAGCTCCGCCTCCTGGGTTCAAGCCATTCTCCTGCCTCAGCCTCCTGAGTAGCTGGGACTACAGGCACCCGCCACCACGCCCAGCTAATTTTTTGTATTTTTAGTAGAGATGGGGTTTCACTGTGGTCTCGATCTCCTGACCTTCTGATCCGTCCGCCTCGGCCTCCCAAAGTGCTGGGATTACAGACATGAGCCACCATGCCCGGCCGGGAAAAGTTAATAGTTTGGCTAACAGTACTTGAACATAATTGGAGCATCTGTGACAGAGAGGTCTGAAGAAAATATATGTGATTAATTCTCTCTACTTGGGTACAGAATTTAAAGACATTTGTGTCACATGTAGGTGCTAACCAAAGAGTAACTTCAGCAGATGGATAAGTGAAATCATTTGTAGGAGATCAAGTGGGTCCCCTTAGTACTCCCTTGTGTTGTGATCAAAGTTATTGGAAAACTTTAATAGACCAACACAGGAAGAACTACTAATGGCCAACGCTCTTCAGGAACAAACTTTCAGGTCATTGTATCAGACAAAGGACCTGATGATCTGGTTAAAATAAAGGTAATAATGGAATAGGTGGTACAAGAAGGAAGCTATAAACAAAGTATGACCATGTGACCAATTGCAAACATAAGAATTGTGATAATTATGAAAAGTTCTTTCTTATTTTCGTGTGAATATATTTCAAAAAGATTAACCAAAGTTTCCCTTTTTTCCACTTCTCCTGCCATCCCACATAAAAATATAATAGTAATTAACTTTATGTCATTGTATTTAGCTTACACGATACTAAAGAGAGAGAGGTGTATCAGAAGAGGAATGAACATCGCCCACTGGTGAATAAATGACTTAAGTGAGATTGTATCCACTTTCAGAGTGATGGTTAGTGTGCTTTCAGTTGGTAGAAGGATAGATGTGTCATCTTGGAAAGAAGCATTATTTTACCATTATCTTTATTTGGAATGTAAACATGATTTAAAATGGAATAGATTGATGTCAGTTTGAGGGGTAAACGTTAGTGAAACCACATTTTTAAGAATAATTTTTTTCCTGTTAAAATTGCTGTGGCACCCATTGTACTTTGTGTGGGTATCCTGTTCTACTTTAGCTCTCGCGTACTGTTGCTGATCTGCTGACTTTCCTTGTCAGTATAAAGTAGTTAGTAGCATACAGGTTAAAGGTGGTAACAGATATGGGTTACAATTATTGTCCCCATGGATTCTAATTTGGCTTCATGGACATCAGTTTGCCCTCACTCTCCTCTGCTTTGCACTAACTTTTCCTCCCCAACTGCCAGCCTAGATGACCTGCAGCTTCTTCACGCCTACCACCAGAAACAGAGAATAGCGCTTCACAGATTGCTACATCAGATACCAGTTTTATAGAGTTGATTTTCTACAGAAAATCTTGATTCATATTGATTATCATGTTATTTATTTCCATATTAAGTCTCAACTGATGTATTCAGTTTATATGATATATCATAAGGTCATTTTATGCATAATGCATTTGGGTGATCACATTAAATTTGGAAAAGACTCTTTAAACTGGAATTTTAACTCTCATTCTCAAACCAAACACATATGTAGCCAAACTTTCTAAAATATGATTGAAATAGATTTATATAGCTACTATACATTTAGGTTCAAATTTCCTCTATACATGTTTAAGAGCATTGTTTAATACAAGTCCCTGGATATGTTTTCTATGACCCCAAAATACTTTGAAATTATGGGTCAAATAAGGTATGCCAGTGTTTAAATATTTTTTTCTTTGGGGGAGTGTTTTCAAATGAACTCTGAAGCCCAGTTGGACACTAACCAAACATTTAAGAAAACATACCATAACCCTTATCTCGATTTTATAAAAGCACTAATACCTGCTAATCAAGCTCAATAATTAAAGCCCAGAGATTTCATCTTTCAAATTCCAAGTTGATATTTGGTGTTGTTATTTATAATGTCCAAAGCCAACAATTTATTTCTTAAGAGAAAATTCAAAACACCCCTTCTAGGGTTCTGGACCTCCAGATATCTTTCTGTCCACCAGATGTCAAATAAAACATAAAGTTTCCATGATATAAATTTAATATGGATTACTGAAATTGGAATAAGAATTCTTATTAAATTTAAAAATACAGAATATTCTTTCTTCACTAGTGTAGATGCAGGTATGATTTCAGGAAACCTATCATAGATTGAATTTTTTAAAACTCTATTGATTTTTGAACATGTTATAGATATTTCTGGAATTTTGTGTGTGTGTGTGTGTGTGTGTGTGTGTGTATTATTGGGGGATGATGCATATATGTGTACCAATTAACTGTACATGCAATATCTTGCTATCCTATAAAAATTGCATTATCTTTCATTTTAATTTTTTAATGAAGGATTATCAAAATATAATTACTACCTCTGAAAATTTAATTTTAATTTTAAATTAGAAATGTCAAATTGCAAATGGCTTTTATTCTCATTTCATGAACTGCAAACTCACATGACATATTGATGTTAAATCGTTTGCAGTTTCTTAGAGTATTTAAATAAAAAATATTTACTCATGCAGAATAATTATATTTTAAAATTACTAACACGTGGAGTAGACAGCAAATTATTAATGAAAGTAAAATTTGACTTTCCGTTATTTTCTTTAATTCAAAATATTATATTCTGTCTAATTATACTCTTTAAAAATATCATTTCGTGATGCATGTGTCTACTTTATCTAACTTCCCTTAAAGGCTGAAAGACCTAAGTGAAGATTTTATCATCAAAAGTTAAAAACTAAAGTGAACCATTTTCCAAGAATTAGACAGTATTTTTACACAGCCATTAAATCATATCACATGACAAGGCTGATAAACTTCATCTGTCATATGAAATTATCTAATACCCCAAAATAACTAAAATAAAATATAATTTTATAAATTTACCTGGTTATCTGAATAATCAGGTTTTTCATTTTATGAAATACTCTTAAATGTAAAAAAATTTAAAAAATATGAATGCATAAAATATATTTTATTCTTTAATTTATGATAATATGGGTTTTAAAATACTTTAGTGTTAGATTTATTTTTCTTTGATTTGGCCGAATATTCAGTTTCATTTGTTTATTTATGAGATATAGTCTCACTCTGTCACCTGGGCTGGAGTGCAGTGGTGCAATCTTGGCTCACTGCAAACTGTGCCTCCTGGGTTTAAGCAATCTTGGGCCTTGGCCTCCCAAGTAGCTGGGATTACAGGCGCACGCCCCCATGCCTGGCTAAAATAATATTCAGTATTATTTTATATGCATACATACAAACACACCAGCATTCCCTCACATTAGAATACTGTTATGTTATTTTCTATTATTTCAAAAAAATCTTAATGAATACAAAAATAAATTTTTGTCTTCATTGTAGACACGGTAATTCAAGCAAAAAAAATTACTTGAAATTAAAAATAATCACACTACCTATTTTTATACATGCAAGGTGAATTTCAATTAAGGGTTAATTATGTTAAAAAATCTTAATCATAGTAATACTCCAAACTATCCTAAATAGGCAGATAAGTCTCATTTAAGTCCCTTGCAGCTGTTATTTGTGAAATTCACGTTAATCTTAGTGGTTCAGTTACTCAAAGAATAGCATTTGAAATGCCTACTATGTACCAGGAGCAATTCTTGGATTATAGTAATGAATGAAAAAATACAGTCTTTGCCCTCACCGAAATTGCAATCTAATATAATGATCCAAATATTCTCTATTCTGAGACAAAAGGTGCTGACAGTTGTTTGCAGAAAAATATTAGCCACAGGCTTGCAGGTGTGTCTTATCCCTAGAGTGTGGCTTTGTATTTACAGGCTTACAAAATTCTTTTTACAGGGAATTCTTCTTGTTTTCTGACCACTTTGTTAACATAAAAACAATTATATGTTTTATTCATGTAATAAGATTTACAGAAGACATTTCTTTTACATATTGTTAAAATGTTAGTGCTATCTCTGATCAACTATATTACAGAATGAAGAAGGCACATCTTTGTGTAGTCTTAAGTTTAACTAATAGTCAATAATTGAAAAACTCAAAAGTAAGGTAATCTTAGAATCCTAAAGAAAACATATATATAATTATAGTAATGTTCACACAGTTTCCTATCAGTGTTTTATTTGCCAACAATAATAAAGACTTTATATAAAATAGTAATTTTTAATCAGAGAAATATATAAAGTTCGCAATGTAGGATTATGTGAAAGGGTAATAATTGTCTGTTAATTTTAAATTGCTGGTATTTTAGTCAACTAAAAATCTATCATGAGTATTAACTGATTTACCTCTCCTGAAAAAAATGAAAGCAAGGAGTAGCATATAGTTAATGTTTTTAAGAAAGCATGACAAAGTATGAAGAAGAAATATCTTTTGTGAGATTTAGCTGGAATTTGAAATTGGCTGAAATAAAATGGAAATAATTGCTTTTCTCCTGGGATTCAAAATGGACTTCAAAAAAATAGTTTTAACTGAAACAAATCTATTTATTGTGAAACATTATTTCAAATACATCAAGGTTCAAGGTGTCAAAAGAATATTCAAATGATACAAATAAAACATTTACTTAGCAAAACTTTAATATTTGCTATGCAATACAGAATGGAAATTCTAGTAGAGGTATCAATTGATAATCAGTAATAGAAAAACAGAAAGAAAATATTTGTTATAACGGTATTCCATAAAACATACTCATTGAAAAGAAATTTTAGATTATTTCCAAGATTTGGTAGAGTCTCAAGTGTAGCATGAAAATTAATCACTTACTGTTTTTAAGTCATTTATAATATTTAGTCTGACTGTTGTCAATAAGATCCCTCATATCTCTAAATAAACCCTTGTAAAGATACTGAATAAACTCCATAGAGAATATTGGTGGATGCTATTTGCTATTTTCTCACAAATAATGCTCACCCCTTGCCTGTCCCAAAGTACTAAGATAAAACCTAGCACATTAATCAATTTTCACCAAAATATATTCAATAAAGAAGATCATTTTATCAAGCAAACTACGTATGTTTGTAAGGATGTATCTGAAATGTGAAGCTGCTATTATTTATAATTTTTTAAAGAGATGCTATTAATGATTTTTTAAAGAGAATGTAATATAACAAAAATCACTTATTAATTTTGATGATACCACACTATTACATTTTCTGACACTAAATATTACTTTACAATAGAAATCCATCATGTTCATATTGACTTTTGGGATGACCGCAATAATCCTCTACTATATGTTAAATGAGGCAGTGATACCACTGAGCCAAACTGAATGATTTAATGCATTTTCTGATTTTTTTCTGAGTAAAACATATTTTTAAAGAATAAAGTTATCTGTGATTGTGAACAAACATATCTACACACAGTTGTGAATTTGAATTTTTAATTATGTACTACTAGGACATTGAATGAAAGATGAAAAAAAGAATTATTCTTTGTAAACTATATGTCGCTAGATAAGGTCACCATCAACTGATTTGTTGGCAAATCAATTAAAAAGTCAAAAACATTTTTGACTAATTTACATACATTCAGTCAACATCCATCTTCTCTATTTCAACCACATTTGCTCTTTCTCATCTTATCCAGCTATCTTCTTGCCATTTGTTAAACTTATCAGTCATATTCATCTTCAGAGTCTTTGAATTTATTCCTCTGTCTATAATGTGAATTCTCTCGGTGAATGCATGGCTCAGGTCTTCAGTCTTAACTTTATACAGTTTTGCTCAAATGTAGTATCCTCAAAGAAACAAGTCCTCTATCTGAAACAGCGTCACTGCCTCCTCAGTTGTTCATCACGCCTTGGTTTCTCGCTCTGTTTCATTTTTTCTCCCTATAGTTACCTGTCTCTACCTCCATGTGGAAAGCGGTTTTGCCTGTTTCCTTCTCTGATGCATCATCAGTACCACAACAGATTCTCACACAGTACAGGGTGTCGATAATCATACCTTGAATAAACAACTAAGTAAATAAGTGATTAATGAAATGATTTATTGATTGAACAACAAAATTATGTATTGGGCATGTGTTCAAGATTGTCTGTAATAGGGAATGAGAGAATTGCAAGCAGGTGGTCTTCACTTATATTCTAGGTCAGCTACTTTGTTGTAAAAATGAAGACAAATTTGGGAGAATAATTTTACTCCTATACTTTGACTAGGAACTATTGTCTTTCTTACTCAAAACCAACTTAAGAAGCAACCCTCTCAACCATACCCAAGTCTGACAACTCAAAGCACTGCTCTGTAAAATTGTAAATTTCAAAAGCAAACATACAGATGACAGTAAAAGCAATATCCTAGTTTTCAATGTGTCCTGAGGTACATGAAAAGAGCTTAGTGCTAACCAGGCCAGCATTTTTGGCTTGAGAACCAAGGATTACTGTATGACAAAATGGAGAATCTAGAAAGCAAAAACTTGGATCAATGGCAAAAATATCTTGATTCTTGTCATCAATGGCAAGTTGCTTTGGTGGATTTTTTAAAAAGCACTCAATAGGCCAGGTGTGGTGGCTCACACTTGTAATCCTAGCACTTTGGGAGGCTGAGGCGAGCAGATCACAAGGTCAAAAGATTGAGACCATCTGGCCAACATGGTGAAACCTCGTCTATAGTAAAAATACAAAAATTAGCTGGGCGTGGTGGCACATGCCTCTAGTCCCAGCTACTTGGGAGGCTGAGGCAAGAGAATAGCTTGAACCCGGGAGGCAGAGGTTGCAGTGAGCCAAGATTGAGCCACTGCACTCCAGCCTGGGTGACAGACTCCATCTCAAAAAACAAACAAACAAACAAACAACAAAAAAAAAACAAAAAACAACAACAAAAAAACAAAAAAGCACTCAATATATTAGTATATATCTACATTTTGTTGAATAAACCCATTTGAATTTAATAAAAAGTAGTGTACTTTAACAGTGCATAGATTATAACAATTTCATAAAACTTTTATTATTGAGTATACTTAAGAGATTCATTTCTATTTATACTGAAAAGTAAGTATACATACTTTGCTTAAACTACACTACCTGAAATAAATATAAAATAAATGTTCGTTTTAGTATATATGTCAAATTTGTATGAAGTAGTCATGGATGAAGGGATATCAAGTACTTTCATATTCATTAAATCACACGACATCACTTACATTTCATTGAATTACATAAGTAATTCAATTTAGGAATAGTTGGCATTTGAATATTTGTTTTGAAAACTGCTGTAGGAAATATTTTAAGTCCAAAAAATGTTTCAAGATAGTTTTTGAATTACTATTTTTATCTAGTACTTGCTAAGAACCTTTATACTGTTGATTACTGCACTCTATTCAAAAATGAAGGTAGTGATCAGATTTTCCGTGTCTTAACAGGTAAGAAACTCACAGCACAATTAGCTCAGTAACACAAATCAGTAATCTAACAGTCAATATTTGATAATAAGGAAAGGAAGAAGTGAAAGAACAGTTTATGGTAAAAAGGAAATTTAGAGAAGAAAAGCCTTGAAGAAAAGGAATGGTAAAATCTAAGACCTTGAGAGAACCAGTATAAGGAAGATAGGATGGAGAAATACTGCTTAGGAAAGTTCTGTACGAAGAAATTCTTCATGAGCTTTATTTCAAAGCCAGTAATTGAACTTTGGTGCTGCCTCCATTCTTACATCGATAAATTTCCACAAGCAACTCACTCCCCAAATAACTTTAAAAAAATTGTAAAATCTAAATGTAAACTTCTTCACTGAGTCTATTATGGCATCCTTGGTTGATGCTGCTTTCAAATCATGGAGATACCTCAGAATTACCGTTCATTTCCCAAATTTACTAAGAGTGTGCAATATATTTTAAACTTTAAATTCATGAAGCTCCTTCAGGGTGGGTCCTCTAATCTTTCATGTAGTGATATCCTTTTGCCTCTGAATCTGTCCATTTCTGTACAGTCACAGTGGTGTGTTCTAACCATGACTTAAAATGATTTTCTCCTTCTCTTTACATAGCAGCATCTGTACACTTCAGTAGATTCTGAGAATTAGTTTGAATGAGTGGTTCCAAAGTCTGTTTAATGTCAATCTATAGATGCTGTAAAGCAGCCAAGGACTCTGATGTGGCTGGCACTCAGTGGCAGGTCTTTAAATGTCCCAGAGTAACTGCCCCCACCTCTCTCCTTTCAGTAAGGCTTCAATGCTATAAGCAACGTAGAGTCGAGAGAAACTATAAAATATCTGTTCAGAAAGACATTTTAGACATTCTCATTTAATTAAACATAGATAATGTGATCTGTTTCTCAAATGCATTCTCCCCTCAAAATGAAATTATATACTAAATACATTCTACACGCTAGTTGAAGAGCTTTCTGGTGGTAGTCAGGAACCAACATATCTCTTTGTGTGCCCACTTTGCCCCTTTACAATGTAAGCTTAGTATTACCAGTAGTTGTGATGAAAATAATCTCTTGTTCAGCCCAAGATAATGTAATGAATCTGTCATTAAGGTGCTGTTGAGGACAAAGATCAGGAAGCGAAAGCATCTAACAGAGACCCAGGGTGAGAAAGAAGCTTATGGATCTCTGTCTGTTAAACTTGTAATTCTTCCAAGCATGCACATATGTATAAATGCAATTGACATATATATTCACAAAGAATATTTTCATCCCACAAATTATGAAAGTCTTTGAAAGATAGAGACATGTGTATAAATAAGTGTTCTATAAATGTAGCTCAATGACTTACATAAACAATTAGCTATAATTTTTAAAAATGAGCTATTTAGATGCTTTCCTTTAGTAGTGAATGTATTTAGCTATAGAGATTGTTTAGCAATAGACATCAGTTAAGTGAGCCACAGGCAAGTTGATTTGAAGTAAATTTACTAATTTAGCTGATTAAAGATTTGTTAAGCCTTTCTTTTCAAAGAAGCCTCAAAGCCTTTAAAAATGAGTGCTCATCATTCTGGTAAAATAGGAAACCCATGTTTTATTACTACCAATTAAAAGATACTGGAAATGAGAAATTAAGAGAGTACAGACTAAGGCTAAAAATAACTATTTCTTTTCTTTTCTTTCTGTTTTTCAGACAGGATCTCACTCTGCTGCCCATGCTTCAGTGCAGTGGAACAATCACAGCTTACTACAACCTCCCCTCCCGGCCTCCCAGGTTCAAGTGATTCTCGTGCCTCAGCCTGCCAAGTAGCTAGGACTATGAGTGGGTGCCACCACACCTGACTAATTTTTGTATTTTTAGTAGAAACAGGGTCTTGCCATGTTGGCCAGACTGGTCTTGAACTCCTGAGCTCTAGCAATCCAGCCACCTCAGCCTCCCAAAATGCTGGGACTATAGGCATGAGCCACCCAACAAGGCTAAAAATAACTGTGTCACTGGGAAGTTTAGATTGCCTAAAGAAAAATATGAAAACATTTGTATGGATTTTTCCCTTAGATTTTTAAGACAAGAATGATTAAAACACTACATTACAATATCTGGCAGAGGTTCATTTGATCACCATATTTTTAGAAATTTAATGCAAAAGAGAAATGCAAAACATTATTCTCTAGATCGGTATTTATACTTCTTGTGGTGACACTTAAATAACTCTGGCAGCTTTCTGAGTAGCTGGCAGTTTCTACAAAATATGCCAAGTAAGGAGCACAACATTACTACACTATATCATGCCATTTTCTTCTAAAACAGAAATACTGAACTTTCACCACATGCTACTGTACAGCAATGCTATGGCAACATCTTCGTAGAGTTCCCACGCTCCTTTGAAAAGTAGGATCTAATCAGCACAAAAGGAAATAAACTATCATCATTGCTGTTGCTATAATTACCTAGTTGGCAAAATAAGCTCTATACAGAATCACACATTAAAACAAATTTGCTTAGGAAAACTAAATGTTTTATTTCAGCTCAGCTTATATTTTCAAGGGAATTGGTTAACAATTAGAAAAGAAATTGTTGATAAACATTGCATTATGTTTATTGAATTTTTATTTCTGGTTAAAAAGGTTAACTGTTTTCACTGTGGAATATTTAGAAAATATAGCTTTCTTTAAAAATAGTTAACCATAAGGAAGCCATAATTCATCATTAGAAGACAGAATCTTTTTTTGTGTATCTTTTACATTATAGTATTTTGATATTTTTTCTCTACTGTAGACACATTTGGGATTTATTTCCAACTTACATAAATGCATCATAATAACACTAACTCGATATGATTTTATTATCAATAAAGATAGATTTTAAAAACGTAATCAAAATGTTCACGTTTTTGTAATCACTTAATGTGGCAAACATATTGTTGATACTTAAATTTGTTTAAACAGAGGCCAGCAGTACTGTAGATATTTCTGAGTGATTTCAAAGAATGTGCAGGAATATACGTCTGTGTCAATTCTTTAAACGAGTAAAAGGAGCATCGGTAATGCAGCACAATCAATCACGAAGAAGTAAACTGATGCAGGAATTGCCTATACACGTTTTCAAAGGACATGCAGATGTGTAGATTGAATTACAAGAAAAAAGATCACTTTCTAATAAGGCAATTGACATAATTATTTTGTAAAAAATACAAAAGTGCAAAAACATACTTTAGAGTAAATATTAAGTACAAGCTTAATGGAAGAGTCTATCATGTAATCAGCAGACAAAGTGAGCCACAGACCACATTTACATACCTAGTTTAAAATAGAAACAGAGTCCCAAGAGAATAGAAACAGAGTCCCAAGAGATAACCATTTTACTGCTGCCCAGTTGAGGAGAAAACAATTTAAATATTTCTACATTAAAGTTCAGAGAGTCAAGGCAGCTGCTGCAGAACAAAAACACTAATGATAAGGAAAAAAAGAGTTTTTCCAAAGAGGAACTGGATATGAATTAGATATTGTTAATTACTTCAGACGGCCCAAGTGAAAATTCAGACTTCTTTCTCTGTTCTTGACCTTATTTCATGTTCTCACTTTCTAAGCACATTTGGTTTTCATGTTAATCAGTCACAATTACCATGTCTAATCGACTGTGGATCTAGATCCTTACCAGATCCCGGCCAATATCAGTTAGCAATGCAAGACTTATTTTGTGGTCCATTTCTTTGGAGGAATACGTTGTGTTTCAGTTCAATGACTATATACATGATGGTCAACTTTCAGCCCATATCTGGATGCATTCTTGAGTTGACTCTGAATCAAATAATTTATTCTAAATTAAAACTAAATATTTATATTAATCAAATGAGGCTTTTATAATGTACTCCAAGTAAAGCATGAATTTCCAGAGAATGGCATAATTGAAGCCCATACTAGAGGATAATTATTCATGTATTTGGGTTGAAACTTTCATTTTAGTACCTCCACTTACAGCAGATTGAGAATTAAAATCTGAAGAAAACTCTCTTAGATAAGACATTTGTAAAATAAAAAACTCACTCACCATTCCGACTCTCTTCATCAATAGCAACTATGGTAGCTGGAGGTCCTCCCCTAGCTAGTTTGCAATCTAAAGAGAGAAAATAATGAAAAGTAAGAATTGACTGCAGGGGCACACACACTGAGAAAAAATTCATTGAGATGTATATTAATATTTAAAAAGGAAAATCTTGCAACCTAATTGATATGCATCACTACTTTTAATATTATTTAAAAATATTTTATAATAATGACACAGATTCCTTACCACATCATAATACAGTCACTCTGTGCACCACAAACTACTCAAATCTTACTGAGAAAGAACTAGCAGGCACCACTGGAGAACAGAAGTCCTACAGGACATATATAATGTGATGGAAATTTAACCCAAAGAAATAACATAAAGGGATGATTAACAAGGATAAATTGTAATTAAAGCATCACAACAGAAACAAACATAATTGGACTTTAATTGTGATAAAGGGTCTAATTAGAGTGAGTGAATAGAATTTTAATAATGTTCTAAAGAGAATAAAACAAAGACAGACAAGCAATGCTCATGAAGTTGTTTGGGGTTTTTATTTTTGTCATCTTACCCTCATATTGCCAGTCTGGAGTCAAAAGTATAGAGTCATCAATGGAAGCAGATCAGAAAAATGGAAGAAAGAAAGGAAGAAAGAATATATGTATATATTTAGTGAGAGATTTAAAGATATAAAAAGCATTATACCATAATATTATCTAATGATTTGTGGAAATAGAATATATAAACTTCCCATCAGATTTTGTACTTCTAATATAATACTAACACATTCACTAGATAATACACATCATTAGCATTTTAAAAGCCATTACAAAAAGACTTGAAAATAACATAAATTGCTATATTCCTTACGAAAGATAAATAAGAATTACTTATGAACAGTGTGTTATCTGTATGCTGAAAAAACTTTAAGAATAGTGCCTGTCAATCAGTAGTGATGATTAATTCATTATTTCAAACACTGATAATATCCTGCCAGGTATCACATGATAATGAACATAAAAATAGTATCATGAGCTATAACATCCATGACAGTTGAAATGTGAAAGCTTTGCCTGCAGGATGTCAAATGTGCATCTCTGAGACGTAAAGTACTCTCCTAGGAAATACTCTGTGAGGCTGAGAGGGCTAGGTCGTGCAGTTATACATACACGGCACACTTCTGTACAGCAGGGGAAATTAATTTTGCTTAACATTTTCCAAATTCGTGAGTTATTTGGGAAATAATTTCAAGGTTTATTTACTCATTTATTAAAATTCTGCCATTTATTAGGTACATATACATGAAAAATTAGACCTTTGGGAAGCACTGTTCTGTATTGTAAGGTATGTACTCTCTCATATGAAGCAAAGAAGCTGGGAGAACTACAAATTTTCTCTATTTATACTTGTCAATATTCAAGGAGTTCCAAGTCATAACATTTTCAGATCCAAAGTATCTCATACTCATTATGCCTCTTCCTCTCCTTATGCCCTCCGACAGAGCTCAGCACTACATTATTTGTCATCTCTGCTCTTGATTTAGTTTCCTCGCTGATCTCCCAGAAGTCTTGTTCTCATCCTGCATTCATCTATTCCTTTCATGAGGATGATTTTCATGTACCCAAATCAAAAGTGAAATAATGGCAGTCCTCTGAACAAAAACCTTACATGTTTCTTTTGGAGAAAAGGGAAAAAAAGAATCAGAAGAACAAAGTTTCTTCACATGGCCTCAACATCCTTTATTGAGAATTAAGCAACCTGTCCTTCAATTACGTGAATACTCTTACTGTTGCTGGAATGTTCCTTGTATTTTTAGGAAAATTTTGTTATCTATATTCATTGTCACCTTTTTCTGCCTAGGAAATCTCTGCTTCTTTTCATAGAATTCGATATTTCACATATTTGCACTTAGTGCAAATTAATTTTGATTAAAGCCTTCCAAATTTTCATGTTACTTGAAAAATGATTTCACAACTTCCTTATTTATTTACTGTTTTATAAAATTCGGTCAATTATTATGCACATAGAAATGAATAATTAGGTTTTGGAAAGCACTGTTCCATATTGTAAGGTATACATTCTCTCATATGTACTCACTACACATATACACACTCATGTCACTGTGTGCCAATGCCATAATACCTACTGAAAATGGATAAAATGTATGTATTTTAGTGCGAATATTGGTAGAGGAATAAATATTTAATCAACAACTTTATGGGCAAGCAGAATATAGAAAAATACAAAAAGGGGAAATTTGGATATAAATATTTTTAAACCTTTTTACAATTTATTACTATTAACTTTAAAGGTAGGCTTTACGAAGCTAAGCCAAATAATATCTTCATGTTCCAGCCCTTCCTCACTCTCCACCTTAATTTCTCCACCAAAGTTAATTCTCCATTCATACCAAACCAAATGTATGTGTGTTGCATCAACTGTTAAAACATACTTTCCACTCTTCTTCCCCTGGTTAATTTTATTCCTCTTTCAAGAATCTGTCAGGCATCAACTCTTCTTGAAAATCTTTCTCATTGTCATCGTAGATTAAATGCTTTTTCTCAGTATTCCTGCAGTACATACTGTATCCCACTGGACTAATTGTACCATTGACAACATACTAACATGTCTTTCTCTCTCACAAGAGTTCCTTCAGACCAAGCTTGCATCATTTTCATCTCGGTAACCTCAGAACCTGATACTGGTTCTGAAAGAATGTTTGTTGACTTTTTCCACACTGTAGCCTGCCAAGCTACAATCTTCCATTAAAACCTCTCCATAAGAGTTGCTTGAAAGTCTCTGTTCTCACTAATCCCTCGATAGCAGAAACATTCCAGAAGAAGCTGCTTAACTACATTTTCTCCTGCTACAGTACCCTTAGATAATTCCCACTAAGATTTATTCTTTTAGTAGATTCAAAATTCTCCCCAATAAAACATTTCTTTTTGTATGCTACATATACTTCTGGATACACACAAAAATAATTTAAACTTTTTAAAGACTCAAAACACAAAATGAAAAGAGGTTAGGCAGACACATAATAAATAATCTATTAATAACATTGTTCATAACAAAGTGTTTTAAAATGATGCATTCAGGAAAGTATAATTAATTAGTTTTGAAGTGCACAAAAGCATTTTTAATAAGAACAATTATATTTAGAATTGTCTTGAAAAGAAAGTAACTTGGAGGTAACAGTCAACTATACATTATGTATGAAAATATCCAAATGTAAATCAAAGGGAAGACTAGAAAGCAATTTGGGGAATGGGGAGATTGTACTCTATAGTCTGTGGATTATCTGTCTGCCACAGGAAAGTCAGGTGAGCTGCTGATACTTGTACCTTAGGAATGGACCTTCTTAATCTATTTAATTTCACCCTTGACTGTCCTGGTTAAATCACAAATTCATTGTTTTTCATGCCTAAAGTTTCTAGCCTGTTAGGCCTATACTCATTTTCCATATCCAATTTGTTATAAAGTACAGGATATGAATACCAATATCTGAATGCTCAGTGTGGCTTATTTCTGCAAACTTGTCATAATGCTAAAAATAAGCCATATATTTAAAAATATTCATACGCAATAGATGAGATATAAAATCCAAAGAAAAGAATTAAAAAGACAAATAATGCCTGATCTCACAGATACTAAACCTGTGATACTCTGTTTTCATTGTAGCCTGAATTTTAAGAGCATATTACAGAGAGGTCAGACAAAGGCTTTTAAAAATCTAGGATTTTCCAAATATGCTCATTTTGTAAAACTAAGAGGAAGCAGCCAGGAAATAAAATTCTATTCCTACTTTAGCCTATTCTCAAAATGTTAAACATTGATCAATGTGTTTTCAATAAAACTTCAAACCTTTTACTTTAACAAATATATTAACATACTAATTGCCCCACATATTAATAACTTGTGTGTTGAATTTCTTCCCCATATTTCTCTTCTGAGCCTGGGTCCCATTTGCCCAGACAACTTCTGTACTTGCAATTTCAAAGTTGTCTTAAATGTAGCACTCCAAATCGCATCCCACTTGCTATCGTGGCCCAAAACTGTACATTTCCAATATATATTATTTCAGCGAATGGCATAATTCTGCACCAAGCCACATAAGCCAGAAACTAGGAAGTCACATTTCACTTTACCCATCTTTCTAGCTTTCCAAAATGCATCAATCAATAAGTCTTGAATTTAACTCCTAAAGAGAAACTTGTGATATCCACTCATTGTTTTCAATCTGCAGTAGTATCAGACTATCTCTTAACTAATCAAATAGGTTTTCCTAACTGCTTTCCTTACAATCAATCTTGCCCTTATTCTAATTTAATTTTCTATCTTTAAGCAGAGTGATATTTATAATTAAAACCTTGCTTATTTTAAAAATAATTTACCATTTATTTTAGGTTATAAGCTAAAATATTTTGGCCATCTACAACTCATCACAAATATGATTCTAGAATGTAAACTAACATTTTATATAACCTACAAAGTCCTGCACAATATACCTTCTCCTTCCCTCTCTAGTCTCATCTATTTCCATGTTCCTATTTTCTCAAAACAAAATAGTTTTTGATCCCTTGACTAGGTATGGTGCCCCTATATACACTCTCATAACTCTGCTTCATAATATCAATTTACGATTACTTGATTCTTCACAGAAAGAAACTCAGTGATAACATCGACCTTGTTTCTATTCCTCGTGGTTGTGTCCACGGGGCAGATTTTCCTGGCACATTTTTTATTTCAAGTAATTATTTACTGAAGGCAAAAATGAAGGGCCTCAATCAAATTTGTAAACAATAAAATTAAAACAATACTCTGTACATTAATTCCTTTTCTTTTTAATTTTTCAAATGTCTTTCTCAAATGAAAGTACAGCAGGTCCTTGAATGACATTGCTTCACTCAATGTCATTTCATTGTAACAATGAAAAAAAAAAAAAAAAAAAAACTAATTCCAGGCCTGAGTCACTATCTGTGTGGAGTTGGCAACTTCTCCTCAAATCTGTGTGGACTTTCCCTGGGTACTCCAGTGTCCTCCCACATCTCAAAGATGTGCATGCTAGGTTCATTGCTATGGCTACATGGTACCAGTGTGAGAGTGTGGCCCTGAGAAGGAATTGTATCCTGTCCAGGGTAGGTTCCTGCCTTATGCCCTGAGCTACTGGGCTAGCAGGCTCCCTGATGGGAGGCTCTGAACTGGTAAATAATTATCTCACTTTTTTTGATTAATCATTCTTTAATGAACGTATAGCTCACATTTATTTCAATATTTAATATAAGAATTATTTTGTCTTTATTTAGAAGTGTGGTGATATTTCTGTAACCATAACTATGCCATGGGAACTTAACTTGTTTATATTTTGTTTAGCCTATAATAAAATTGGGTTTCATTATATGTCATTTCCTTTAAAGTCTCAATTTCCAAGAACCTATGGACAATATTAACTGAAGACTTACTGTAATCAGGAAAAAATGGACGGATAATATGTTGTCTAAAGATAAGATCATTGGTTATATCTCAGCAGATGTGAAAGGCTACCAAAAAGGAAAAAAGGTGCAGAGAATTCTGCAAGACTTTGAGGTTATTTGGAACAAGTTATGAAAGATTAGCGAGAGCTCACAATCATAAAATAAAGTGATAAAAAAAAAGAAAGGAGAAAAATGTTCACCTGCTTCCAATTGTCTAGAATTTCTATTAGAATTCCAAACCATTTTATGATTTTACCAAATTGTATCTTAAAGGAATAAAACTAAGAAATTTCAAATACTAAAGTTTAAATTATGTCAAAGATCAACTTACCTTTTTTTGTCATCTTAGAACTTTTAAGCTATTCCTTACAAGCTGCGTAAATCACCAGTGAACTCTGTGGTACCCAGTAGAGTATTTGACTTAACATAATCACTTAATTTATTTGCTGAATTAGGAAGTATCTTCCTCTATGGAAAATTAATAAAATGAATAATCTATCAAATCCTTAGCTTTAACCATTTCAAATCTTTCGGGGATTTGTTTTAAGATGTTAAAGAAATGGATTTCTAATATATTATAGTGGTTGTGAACATGTGCTTTGGGGTCACAAAACCTAAGTTCGGATCCTAACTTTGCTTTTTAACAGTTGTATAATATTGGACAAATTATTAATCTCTTGTATTTCATTAATGGGGATAAGGGTAATTACAACTAACTCATATATTTTTACGAGGACAAAATGAGAAAATCTATGGTAATTTCTTACAAGGGTGGCAAAATGTACAGGCAGAATAGGCATACATTTGCTTTTTATAGTATCCTTATTTTCATGAGGAATATATTTGAATAAAATGTTTTTTTTCTATTTTTTTTCCCTTGATCCAAGGGCTGATAGTAAATGTAGTAAATAAGCCCTTAGCTTTCCCAAATATTCAGTGATGGCAGATCTCAGTTATATACGGGATTGTGAAATATATTTTTATTAAGAATAAAAGTAATTACAGGAAATGTCACTGGTAGTCTGTAGGGACAAAAATTTGCTTGAATTCCTATCCCAGATACCAAGCTAGATATACTCTGATGGATTACATTTACTAGGGAAAAATAGCCTCCTTGAACTTGAAGTTTAAAAAAAGTAATGGGGTTCTCACACTCCTCTACTGGTCCCACTATGTCCCTGAAATGTGTCGGTGAGATTCCACAGAAAGATCAAGGAAGAGTTGCAGATTTTGTGAAACCTCTATTCCTGTCAACATTTCTCTATTATCAGTTTGGTTATTGAGAGTCATCTAGTCTCTTGCTCATGTGTTTGCATTTACACACACACACACACACACACACACACACACACACACACACAATGAATCTATTGCTAAGTTCAAAGCAATTTGGCTCCCCTTTCAAAGAGGGTACTGTGTTCTCTTTACATTTCATGCTACACAAGCGTTCTGTTTTCAATTTGCATGTCATAAGCAGCAGTAGAGGGACTGTTCTCATTTTTCCTGTTGATCTTTGGTATATTCATCTTCAGGAAAATACACACAAGAGTGAAATATTAAGACAGATACTACTTGTTTTACATTTTGACTGCTTCATCCAAAAGAAAAAGTTTGAACTTGAATTTATAAAATCAATGGAACAATAATCTAAGTTATATGATCTAACGTTACAGTCAACAAAGTAACAGAAAAAGACAATGATTGAACAAAACCAAAATAAACTGAGTAAACTTAAGGATATAGCAAGTAATTCAGTTTCAGTTCAAGAATAGGATATGCTACTTGTGCTTAGTCTCTTGGCATCACTATTTCCTGATTTCAGATTTCACCATGAAAGGAGCAAATGATATTTTATGTACCTTATTGTCATTATTTATTGAATTATATAATTTGATGAAGACTTTCCAACAACATTGTTAGTAATACCCACCAAATTCATTCATGGTAATTACTCAACATCATTGCTATCACCAGCACAATTTACTATGAGACCATAGCTACCTCAATCTGAACTTTAAAAAAAAAAAATTTCCTATTATTTCGTTTTATTCTAACTAGTCTATCAACAACAGCAGACTTGCACATAAATGGCATTTGGTCAGAGACAAGAAGCTCATACTTATTCTTAAGAAGTTTAAGGTTCTAAGTAATAATAATAATAAATGATAAGCCAGGGGCTTTAGGAAAATGACAGGATATGAAACAAATTGTCAGTAGGAGGCTGCTCCAAAGATGAAGTATATAATTTTAAGATTGCTTTTGTTGATTGAAAATATTTTTATACTTTCTTATTTTATAGTTTTATGTAAATAGTGTCAAAACATGTTAGTCTCTGTATTCGTACATAATTCTCTTACATATAATTCATACCACATGAGTTAGAAACTGTTTCAGTTTTCCTTCCATTGTGAGTTACGACTCTTCTTTTCTTGTCTAAGCTTCCAGCAAGCAACCATGATTCCATTTGAGGAATTTAAAATGAATAGAACAATTCTTGGTCCAAGGTATAATTTTACCACTGACATCAAAAGAGGCCATACAATGTTGTGATTATGGCAATCATTAGAAAAACAGGAAACAACAGGTGCTGGAGAGGATGTGGAGAAATAGCAACACTTTTATACTGTTGGTGGGACTGTAAAGTAGTTCAACCACTGTGGAAAACAGTGTGGCTATTCCTCAAGGATCTAGAACTAGAAATACCATTTGACCCAGCCACCCCATTACTGGGCATATACCCAAAGGATTATAAATCATGCTGCTATAAAGACACATGCACACGTATGTTTATTACAGCACTATTCACAATAGCAAAGACTTGGAATCAACCCAAATGTCCATCCGTGACAGACTGGATTAAGAAAATGTGGCACATGTACACCATGGAATACTATGCAGCCATCAAAAAGGATGAGTTCATGTGCTTTGTAGAGACATGGATGCAGCTGGAAACCATAATTCTCAGCAAACTATCACAAGAACAGAAAACCAAACACCGCATGTTCTCACTCATAGGTGAGAATTGAACAATGAGATCACTTGGAAATGGGAAGGGGAACATCACACACCGGAGTCTATTGTGTGTGTGAGGGGGATAGCATTAGGAGATACGCCTAATGCAAATGACGAGTTAATGGGTGCAGCACACCAACATGGCACATGTATACATATGTAACAAACCTGCATGTTGTGCACATGTACCGTAGAACTTAAAGTATTAAAAAAAAAAAAAAAAGAAAGAAAGAACATAGCCTTGGAGACAGACTGCCTAGGTTAAATACTAGTCACGTTTAGCACCTTGCTCACTCTTCGGACCTTTGAAAGTTAATTAAAATCTCTGAAGCTCAGTTGCATTATTCGTAAAACAGATGTTGTTTTAGAGAGTGGTGTCTGGCATATGGAAATGCTTTCTATGTTACTGTGAGGTAAAATTTTAATCTAACCAAATGAGCGAATCACTTAAAATAACATGTCTATTTTTTAAAAAGCAATGATTGTCACATATTTTTAAAATATTTCAGTAGTAGTTTCTTACATTTTTAACATTCAAAAGAAAACCACGTTTTATTAGTAGATCAAATAAGGAATGGGGCATATGCTAACTTTTTAAAAAGTAATTTCAAATTTTCTTTTATATTTAGGAGGTACACAATATACAGGTTGTTATCTGGGTATACTGTGAGTTTTGGGATATGATTGATTCCATCACTAGGTAATGAGCATAGTACTCAATAGATGTTTTTAAAATACTTGTCCCTCTTCCACCCTCTCCCCTTTTCAAGATCTCCAGTGTCTGTTATTGCTATCTTCATGTCCATGGATATGCAATATTTAGCTGCTACATATAACTGAGAACATGAATTACTTGGTTTTCTGTTCCTGTGTTAACTTGCTTAGGATAACAGCCTATAACTGCATCCATGTGGCTGCAAATGACATGTTTTCATCCTATTTTTATGGCTGCATAGAATTCTATGGTGCATGTGCACCACATTTCCTTTATTCAATTCACTGTTGATGGACACTTAGATTGAATCCATGTCTTTGTTATTCTGAAGAGTACTGCAATGAACATACAAGTGCATGTGACTTTTTAGGAGAACAATTTGTTTTCTTTTAGATATATAACCAGTAATAGGATTGTGGGTCTAATGGTACATATGAAGAAGAGCTGGTACCAAGTCTGAAACTATTCCAAAATATCAAGGAGGAGAGACTCCTCCCTAACTCATTCTACAATATCAGCATCACCCTGATACCAAAACCTGTCAAAGACATAGGAAAAAAGAAAACTATAGGTCAATATTCCTGATGAATATAGATGTAAAAATCTTCAACAAAATGCTTTCAAACCAAATAAAGCTGCACATAAAAAACTTAATCTACCATTATCAAGTAAGCTTCATTCCTAGGATGCAAGATTGGTTCAATGTATGCAATTCAATAATTGTGATTCATCACATGAACAAAATTAAAACAAAAAACCATAAGGTTTTTGAGAAACTCCAAATTTCCACATTGGCTGAACTAATTTATATTCCCACCAATAGTATACAAGCATTCCCTTTTCTTCGCAGCATTACCAGCATCTTTTGTTTTTTGACTTCTTAATAATAGCTTTTTGACTGGTGGGAGGTAGTATCTCATTGTGGTTTTGATTTGCATTTCTGTGATGATTAGTGATGTTGAGCTTTTTTTCATGTTTGCTGTCCGCTTGTATGTGTTTTTGAGAGATGTCTGTTCATGCCTTTGCCAATTTTTCAATGGGGTTATTTCGTTTGTGCTTGTTAAATTGTTTAAGTTTCTTATAGATTCTGGAGATTAGACCTTTGCAGGTGCATAGTTTGAAAATATTTTCTACCATTGTGTAGGTTGTATTTGTACTCTGTTAATAGTCTTTTTTTGTTGGGCAGAAGCTCTTTCGTTTAAATAGGTTCCACTTGCCAATTTTTGTTTTTGTTGCAATTGCTTTTGAGGACTTGCTGTAAATTCTTTGTAAATGCAAATGTCAAGAAGAGGGTTTCCTAGGCTTCCTTTTAAGATTCTTATAATTTGAGGTCTTACACTTAAACTTTTAATGCATGTTGAGTTAATTTTTGTAGATGGTGAGAGTAAGGGTCCAGTTTAATTCTGCGCATGGCTAGCCAGTTAACTCAGCACCATTTATTGAAGAGAGGGTCCTTTCCCCATTTCTTATTTTTGTCAATTTTGTCAAAACTCAGGTGATTGTAGGTGTGTGACTGTCTGGATTCTCTTTTCTGTTTCATTGGTCTGTGTGTCTATTTTGTACCAATAACGTGTTTTGTTATCAGTACTATAGCCTTAGAGTATAGTTTGAAAAAAGCTATGTTGTTTTTGCTTAGGATTGTGTTATGGTTTGAACTTGTGTCCCCATCCAAATCTCATGTCAAATTCTAACCTCCAATGTTGGAGAAGGGGCTGGTGGGATGTAATTGGATCATGGGTGCAGGATTCGCCTTTGCTGTTCTTGTGATAGTGAGTGAATTCACACAAGATCTGGTTGTTCTGAATTATGTAGTACCTTCCCTTTCATTCTCTTCCTCCTACTTTGGCCATGTCCCCAGCCATGCTTCCTCTACAGCCTGTGGAACCATAAGCCAATTAAACCTCTTTTCTTTATAAATTACCCAGTCTCAGGTATTTTTTAATAACAATGCAAGAACAAACTAATACAGATTGCTTTGTCTATTTGGGTTCTTTTTGGTTCCATATGAATTTCAGATTTTTTTCTAATTCTGTGTAAAATGGCATTGAAAGTTCAATAGGAATAGCATTGAATCTCTTTATTGCTTTGGAGATTATGGCAATGTTAACAATATTGATTCTTCCAGTCAATGAGTATGAAATGCTTTTCCATTTGTTTATGTTATCTATGATTTATTTCAGCAGTGTGTAGTTCTCCTTATAGAGGTCTTTCAGCTTCTTGGTTATATGACTAAATAAAAGCCCTACTTAAAAGGCAAGAGTGATGGGTTGGATAAAGTAACAACACCCATTCATCTGCTATCTTCAAGAGACCCTTCTCACATGTAATGATCGCCATAGGCTCAAAGTAAAGGGCTGGAGAAAGATCTATCATGCAAACAGAAAACCAAATGGAACAAGGGTCACTACTGTTATATCAAATAAAACAGCCTTTAAACCAACAACAATAAAAAAGAACAAAAAAGAGCATTATGTAATGATAAAGGCTTCAATTAAAAAAGAAGACTTAGTTATGCTAACTATATATATATGCAATATTAGAGCATCCAAATTCATGAAACAAGTACTTCTAAACCTACAAAAACACTGACATAGCACACAATGATAGTGGGAGTCTTCAACACCCCACTGACAGCATTAGACAAATCATTGAGGCAGAAAACTTCTGCAGAAATTCTGGAATTAAATTTGACACTTGAAAAATTGGGCCTAATTGATGTTTACAGGACACTCCATATATCAACGACAGAATATACATTCCTCTGATCTGCACACAGAATATACTCTAAGATCAACCACATGGTTGGTCATAAAGTAAGTTGCAAAAAATTCAAAAGAAGGTCTTTCCATAAAACAAGTCTCAAAGAAATCGAAGTCATACCAACCACATACCAACCACAGGGGAATTAAAATAGAAATTTATAAAAAGAAGATCTCTCAAAAACACACAAATATATGGAAATTAAGCGACTTTGCCCCTGAATGGTTTTGGATTGTAAGGCAGAAATTTTTAAAAATTCTTTTAAATAAATGAAAAAAGACACACAAAATACCAACATCTCTGGGATGTGGGAAACAATATGTTAAGAGGAAAGTGTATGGTGCTAAATGCCTACTTAAAAAAGTTAGAAAAATCTCTGATTAGCAATCTAACATCACATCTAGAGTAACTAGAAAAACAAGAACAAACTAATCCCAAAGTTACCTGAAGAAAATAAGTAAATAAAATCAGGGCAGGACTAAATAAAATCGAGGCACAAAAAATCCATAAAAGCATCAGTAAAATCAAAAGTTGGTTCTTTGAGAGGACAAATAAGATCTATAGACCACTGACTATATGACAATCTAAACAAAGAACAAAACAGAGAAGATCCAGATAAGCACAATCAGAAATGACAAAGATGACATTACAACTGGTCTAACAGAAACACAAAAAATCCTCAGAGACTATTATCAACACCTGTGTTCACACAAACTAGAAAATATAGAGGAAATGGATATATTCCTAGAAACACACAATCTCCCAAAATTGAATCAGGAAGAAATTAAAACCCTGAACAGACCAACATTGAGTTCCAAATTGACTCAGTATAAGAAACCTACCAACCAAAAGTCCCACACTAGATGAACTCAGAGCCAAATTCTTCCAGATGTACAAAGAACGGGTACCAAGTCTACTAAAACTATTCCAAAATATAAAGGAGGAGAGACTCCTCCCTAACTCATTCTACAATGCCAGCATTACCCTAATACCAAAACCTGTCAAAGACACAAGGGAAAAAGAAAACTATAGGTCAATATTCCTGATGAACATAGATGCAAAAATATTCAACAAAATATTTTCAAGCCAAATAAAGCTGCACATGAAAATCTTAATCTACCATTATCAAGTAGGCTTCATTCCTAGGATGTAAGATTGGTTGAATATATGTAACTTAATAAATGTGATTCATCACATAAACAAACTTAAAACCAAAAATCATACGAAAATCCCAGTAGATGAAGAAAATGCTTTCAATAAAATCCACCATCTCTTCATGACAAAAATCCTCAATAAACACTGTATCAAGGGAACATATCTCAAAATAATAGGAGCCATATATGACACATATACAGCTAACATTAAAGTAAATGTCGCAAAAGCTGGAACCATTCCCCTTTAGCACTGGAACAAGACAAGGATACCATTCTCCATTCTCACCACTTCTGTTTGACATAGTACTAGAACTCCTAACTACAGCATTCAGGCAAGAGAAAGAAATAAAATGGACCCAAACAGGAAACAAAAGAAGTCAAACTACCTCTTCTATAACCAGGAAACTCCAATGACACCACCAAAAACCTCCTGAAGCTGATAAATGGCTTCAGTAAAGTTTCAGAATACAAATTCAATCTAGAAAAATATATTAACGTTTTTGATGTGCATTTAACATACTGAGATCATGACTTAATACATTTCAGTGTATAACCACCAATTGTTTAAATTATATAGTGATAATTGGACTATATTTTTTAAAAAAATTATCTTAGATATGTTTATAAATAAACCAAAAATAAATAACTCTTTTTTTGATACATAGACAGCATACAGTTTCTAAAAGCTCTTTATAGGATCTGTTATTCTAAATTCTTCCCAAAAGGACTTTTCTGTTATTAGCTTGTTCTTCAACATTATCCAAATTACCTATGAGTTTTGTAACTGAAATATAAAGGAGAAAGGAAAAGGATAAGTATTTGTGTTCATGTGGAAAAAAAATTTCATCACTTTATGAAAATCAGTTTTTATATCCATCTTGTTTCTGAAAGCGAATTTGTTATTTTATCTAATTATTCTTAATGAGGAGTCTTAGAGGAAATTCTTAATCATGATTCTTACTAAGACACTCAACAAGGTCAAAAGATAAAAGCTGCAGAATCAATGTCACTGTTTAAAATTACATTCTTCCAACAGAGAGATTCTTAATAAGTTTTTGTTTACAGAGTAGTTTACTAAATAAATTCTTTGCCACAAGATAGTTATGTGTAGCTAGGCTGCAGTAAAAAAAGAAAACTGTATGGAGTAATTTTGTAAACAAAAATTGTAAGCATTTAATTACTTATTAAAGAAAATATCCCTGTAAACATGTCCTTAGTTGTCTAGTTGTGGCACATGTTAGCATGAAATAGATGTACCACATTTACAAGATACGGGATGTTGAAGTAATTTTCCTACTTAGATGAAGTAATATAGGCTTATATTTCTGGAACTTCAGAAGACAGTGCTAATATTTACCTTTCTGTTTCATCATCTAGAATATAACTATTTTTCACTTATGTGTGAAGCAGGAAACTTGTTAGAGCACGAAAAAGTACTTCTTATCACTGGCTGGCAGAGAAAGTTTATATATTTGAGTTTATGCTGGTAACTGGAAATTTAGAAGTATTTTTCATTGCCTTATTTTCTTATTCCTTGTTGTCATGAAGAGTGTTTGGACTGAGGTTCTACTATGAAAGGTGAATATCCAAGGGTGGAATGAGTAGGGACTGTGGCTGAGAGTTATGGAAAAAGAAGATTCTGAAAAAATAACAAAAAGCATAAAGCAAATATTTCCTACTTTTTCCATACATCACGTCTTGCTTTCTCAGAAATTTCTCTGCTACAACCCCCCCTGGTAACACCTTCCTTAGAGCCACAGAGCCAAAGTCGTTATGAGGAACGTTTCATATAGAACAAGAAGTTCCAAATGAACCTATGTTCTTTTTGATATAGGAGTACTGGGAAAGGAAGAGCATGGTCCCTTTATATGATATGGAAGCGGGAAAAGGAAGTGCTCAGTGGAGAGGGGCGTGGTCTCTGGCTAGGGCTCCACCCCCACGGACCTAGGTGAAGACAGGCGCTCCCGCTTTTGTGCCCAAATGTTGCATTTTCCAAGAGCACCCTGGCCCACCATGCCCCCATCCTGGGTCTACAAAAAGCCAAGACCTTAGCAGGCAGACACAAATATGGCTGGACATCATGAGGAACACATTGGCAGAAGAAGACACAAGCAGCTAGACAATAAGAGGACGTCGAGGGAGCCTGCCAATGGAAGAGCACACCGACAGACACTGGCACCCATGCAGGCCACCCACTGGTGGGAGGAGACAGAGTTTGGTCGGGGTAGTTGGAGGAGAGCTGCCCCACCACCCAACTCCTAATGGCCCAACTCCGTGGGAAAACCATCACGCTTCTGGCTCTCCCATTGGCTGAGAGCTACTTCCACTCAAAACTTTGCAGTTATTCTCCAAGCCCACGTGTGATCCGATTCTTCCAGTACACCAAGAAATCCCGGGATACAGAAATCCCTCTGTCCTTGTGATAAGGAAGGGGGTCTAATTAAGCTGGTTAACACGAGTCGCCTATAGACGGCGAATTAAAAGAACACCCTCTAACACATGCCTACTGGGGCTTCAGCTGTAAACATTCACCCCTGCCCTGGGGTGACACTGTCCTGGGGTCAGAGCCCCACAGCCTGCCCATTTGCATGCTCCCTTAGAGGTTTGAGCAACAGGACACTGAAGAAGCGAGCCACACTCCCAACGCATGACCTGCAAGGGGGACAAGGGAACTTTTCCCATTTCATTTTCATTGTTTCACAATAAAGAAGTGACAGGGGATGGATGTCTACATATGTCAACTGTTTTTAAAAATAATATTATTTCATTTAATGAACTGGCCTATTAAATTTGATCATGTGATTTGGGTCATTCTTGTCACACCCAACTAAAAGAAAGTTGAGAAGACAGGAGGGAAAAAATCAGGACATGTAGCATCACTCGAGAAACGTAATTTTCTGTAAGTTCGGCTGTTGAAACTGCCTATTCTAACCTGAGACAGTTTTATCTATAACTGCTGAGACAACTTGCAACTCCAGGGCTAATTTTCCCCTCTGCTGTTGCTCACCAAACGAATTTGCCAGTTCCCCAGAACCTTGCTAGTCCCGATGCACTTTCTAAGAGCAATACATAACATTTCTCATTTTTATAAAATCACCAATCTTCTCTTTGTTCTTCAGATATACCGAAGACCACCTGGTCTGTCTATATGCTCCAAATTGTGATTCTTTATTCCCTTAAGAAAACATTAAATTTAGAGATACATATCCACATTTCTATTTTGACTTCAACAATCCCATTCTGCATCATAAACCTTGAGAGAGTAACATCCAAACCAAGTCAGATCAGTAATTTGATTTGACATTTCTTGGGCTGAAAGAAAACTTTTGTTGGCAAGTTTAGCAAAAGGGACTTTGGCCACATGCTGAAGTATGCATATGTACAAATGAATTACTTCAAGGAAAATAAGCTAGGATAACATTTTTTATATTGGCCATAAGAATAAAAGCATGTTACTGATTAACTGCATTTTCTGGAGCTTGCAAGTTTTCTTTAGGATTCTCAAAAACTGAATATAATAAAGTGCTAAGACAAGTATTTTACCACCCTTGACATTTAGAAGTGAAGTTTTTGACAGTTTGTTATCCACATGTATAACATATGAGGAAAGTTTTATGTCCTGCTGAGCTTAGTTCTCATAGGTTCAATTTTAGACAATTTCTATACAGATGCCTACAATTTTGAATGTCTGCTGCTGTTTATGAGACCTTCCCAAGGGTGGTACTCTCATATTTAATTTAATTGTGTTTGCATATATCATACATTTTGCCAACAGTAAGCTCTAAGAGTACTTTATAGTTGATAACTACTTCCCTCATTGCTTTCCAAGCTACATGATTTCTTACTTTAAAACCAGCCTTCCATCTTCAGTATTGTTAGGTCTAACAGAATACAGATTTTCTCTACCTTGTTCAAAAAGAGGGTAAAACTACTAAGAGTGGAAATTAATCTGTTCAAAATTTTGTTAAATTAACATTTTATTATATATCTCCTTAAATTAATTTACTTGAGTACAGTGCTAGAATTGTTATTCTGTTGTTAGACTTTATGCCATAAATTTTGGTAATATGTCTATCATCAGGAGGTTGGGATTTTCAAAAATCTTCAATTATCATAATCAGAGACAAGAACTAGGAAATGAGATCAACATAGTCACTCTAATCACAAATGTCTGTACTCTAAAGCTCATGAACTTGACACTAAAGGAAAACCTCAGAATGGATTAGAAAATGCTAATACAACTAGAGAATGTGTAGGAAAAAAAAGAGACCTGGCTAGACGAGGGCATGTTTCCAATTTTAGAGCAGGACAGAGAAATTTTTACAGTAGATATAAGAATTCACAAAGCATAGTTGTCTGGAGCAAATAAAGTCTTTCTCTACTAAAATAGCTTCAATACTACTTTGTTGCAGATTGTACTAATTAACAGTTATATTAACGATGGTAACTCATCATCACAATATTTATTTTATGCAAACTCTTTAAATAATAGAAAAGTATGCGATCTATTTTAGAAAGATTTGTATCCATGGGACTTAGAACCAAAACAAATGTTAATTAAAATAAAGTAGTATTTTTCTTCTGTCAAATTGTCAAAATTTTACTAAAAAGAATAGCCACTGTTGGTTCAAGCAAGGAATTAAATTATTTGATAATTTTGGTATAACTATAAATTATTTTTATATAAAGAAAGAAAGGAGAGAAAGCAAGGAAGGAGGGAAGGAAGGAAGGAAGAGAAAGAAGAAAAAATGGAAAGCCAATATACCAAGAACTTTTAAAAAGTATCCTTTGAATGAAAAATTTTACTTTGGCATCTATAGCAATATAGAGATAATTAAACAAGTATATATTGCTGCTAAAAGTACTTATAATAGTAAAACATTATATATGTTTATTAAATCATTATGATTTGAACGTACTCTGTAATTGTGACAGATACTGTATATTGGACCACCCCCTCTAACACCGCTTCTTGTTTTTTTTTTTTTTTTTTTTTTTTTTTTTTTGGTGCACTATTGAGGCAGAGAAGCTTAAAACTGCACTTTCCAGACTCATTTGCGGATAGGGTCTACCTTGGAATCTGCAAAGCAGAAGACACTCTCATGACACAAGAACATAAAGGAACAAGTGAGCCAAAGGGAAGTCAGTTTATCACAGGCAGGAAGTGTGTGGTTCTTTAGGGGTAGCTGTGGTAGAGAAATTAGTGCAGCCCGAGGTTATGCTAGTTGCCATGACGGGGATTGTACCTATGAGGTTTCCACTAGGAAGTTCAGATTCATGGTTAGGTATTTATTTGGCTCTCAAGATTTTGCCTCTGTAGCATCCAAACTTAGTTTTCTGATGCTTCCAAGTCACTAGACCACATTAGTAAATTCATTACAGATGAAAGAGGCTGTGTGGATTATATGATGTGTACTATGAAATCTGATGAATGAATAAGCCATTAAAATATATATTCATGTTGTTAAACAAATGTTGATGGGATGAGTGATTCTCATGAAAAGTTAAAAAATGAAAAAGCAGGTTTTAGAGCTGTCTATACATTCTGATCTTAGTTTTGAGTGTGTATATATAAAACCTTTTTAATATTAAAGAATAAATAAATGACACATTATTATTTTTATTAGTGATTTCCTACCGATTAGAATTCCTAAATTGCTTTTAGGAATTTATTATAGGAAAACAGTATCCTTTGCATTAAAGAAAACATGATAAACACAATTTGGAAGCAAAAATAAGGAACTTCATTTGTTTAGAATACTTACAGCAAATATCACAAACATTCTAAATAGAATAATAACCTTATCACAGTATAACCTAAGAAACATTGTAATGTGAAATCTGTTTTGTTAAAACACATTTAGATTTAAAATTTGTTAAGCCATAGGAGATGCCTTGTTATCAGAGTCACACACTGAAAACTTCTAGAAGTTGTCATTTCATCTGATACATGAAGAGCAATAGTTATTCCTTAACACCTCCTTCAATACCGCATGATTCTCCTCAACTCATATTTTGAAATTTGACACATGGCACTGATGGTGATATGACAGAGAGAATCTCAATGTGTCAGTGACTTCATATTCACTTGGGCAACTGCTAGAGTCTTCCACTCCATGAAGGCTGTAAGGACATTGTGGGAAAGCTATAGACAGGAAATTCATATTCAGATCGGAGGCAAATACAAAGCAGGGAAGAGCTATCTTCCACTCAATATTTATTGGCATTTGCTATATTATAAAACTTCAAGCACTCTCCCATTTTCCTGCTCAATTTTTCTTCCATTCATTGCATGGTGAGATATGTTTCACCAGGAACAAAGGAAGTTATTAAGATTTTTCAAAGATACAATAAAATAGATGAACTTTAATATGACATTTAACCCTAGTTATTGTTTCTCAAACAAAATGCATTATATACATAGCAAGCTGGCTTGCTATCCATCTTCTGCCACTATTCTCTTTGTTTACTATTATTTTGTTTTTCCTTTTCTAAAATGTCAAATGTATCAGATACAAAATAGAGTATCTGATATATTTGTAGAGCTTAAAAATCAATAATAGTACAATAAAATGAATATTTATGTCCCTACTACCCACAATCAGAAATAAAATCTTGCCAGTACCATATAAATCTTCTCTGTACACTTTGATAGACTTTTGCAAGTTTTAGGGCTGTATATAACAGATTTACACAGCACAAATACTGCAACTTGGCTATTTCTCTGCATTATTATGTGTTTAGGTTAATCCATACTGATGTATATACTTTTATGGATATGATGCTGTAAAGTATTCCATTATATAACTAGATCACACTATTTACCTGTTCTTTATTGGAGAAATTACTGTTGCAATAATTTTTATTCATTTTATGAACAGAGAACAGACGCATATTCTGGCATACCTCTCTTGGTGCACAATTTGAAGAATATTTTAGGATATATCCTTAGGAACAAACAAAAGTGCTGTCATGGGCATAGTAAATACACACACACACACACACATAAATATATATACACATATATAAAATATATATATACACATATATAAATATATACACACACACACACATATATATATATATATATGTTTTCAATTCGAGACGGAGTCTCGCTCTGTCGCCCAGGCTGGAGTGGCAGTGGCGAGATCTCGGCTCACTGCAAGCTCCGCCTCCCAGGTTCACGCCATTCTCTTGCCTCAGCCTTTGGAGTAGCTGGGACTACAGGAGCCCGCCACAATGCCCAGCTAATTTTTTGTATTTTTTAGTAGAGACGGCGTTTCACCATGTTAGCCAGGATGGTCTCGATCTCCTGACCTCGTGATCTGCCCGCCTCGGCCTCCCAAAGTGGTGGAATTACAGGCATGAGCCACCACGTCCGGCCAGGTATAGTACATATTTATATTTACTTAGTTAATATCAAATTATTTTCCAAATTGGCTGTACCATTTTCTCAGTTACCAGCAATTTCAGAATTCCTCTTTCTCTCCATCTTCTATATGATTTGATATTAAACTTTTGTCATTTTGATTGTTGAGAGTTGGTATTTTATGTTCTTCAATTTACATTTGTTTCTGACTACTTGGCAACTTCTCATGTGTTTAATGAACACATGCGCCACTGCACTCCAGCCTGGGTGACAGAGCAAGACTCCGTTTCAAAAACAAAACAAAACAAAAAAGAATTAAAATTAAAAATATATATTTTTTAAATGTGGCTTATTTAAGGAAACTTTACTGATCATAAAGACATAAAAGTGTTTTTCTAAAGTTTCCTTTAACAGTTTTAGCTTTTTGTCTTTCATAAATGTCATCAATATATGTGAAATTATCTATTGTAATTATGTAATAAGTGTTGAAGAACCATTTTAATTTTCTTTATGAGAAATAAATTATTTGAAAAACTAATGAAAGTAAATTATATCCATTTTGACCTCTAAATATCACCTATATATATATATTTCTATTTTCCATGGTATATTATAGATCCATTTCTGTACCTTTATTTTGGTTTCTTGGTCTGTTTGAGCTCTCTTTGCACTTATATCACATTTTCTTATAGAATACAGCTTTAAACATAACACTCTATGGTAAGGAAAATCGACCCACCATATTCTTCTTTTTTAAGAATTTTTGGGGCCAGGTGCAATGGCTCATGCCTGTAATCCCGGCACTTTGGAAGGCCGAGGAGGGCAGATTACGAGGTCAGGAAACCAAGACCAGCCTGACAAACACGGTGAAAGCCCGTCTCTACTAAAAACACAAAAATTAGCCGGGCATGGTGGTGCGTGCCTGTAATCCCAGCTACTCAGGAGGCTGAGGCAGGAGAATCGCTCGAATCCAGAAGGCGGAGCTTGTAGTGAACCGAGATCACACCATTGCACTCCAGCCTGGGCGACAGAGCGATACTCCGTCTCAAAAAAAAAAAAAAAAAAATTTTGGGAGGCCCAGACGGGCGGATCACGAGGTCAGGAGATCGAGACCATCCTGGATAACACAGTGAAACCCCATCTCTACTAAAAAATAAAAATAAAAAAAAATAAAAAAAAAAAATAGCCTGGCGAGGTGGCGGGCGCCTGTAGTCCCAGCTACTCGGGAGGCTGAGGCAGGAGAATGGCGCAAACCCAGGAGGCGGAGCTTGCAGTGAGCTGAGATCCGGCCACTGCACTCCAGCCTGGGCGACAGAGCGAGACTCCGTCTCCAAAAAAAAAAAAAAAGAAAAAAAGAAAAAAAAGAAAAAAAAAGATTTTTCGATGGACCCTCATTTCCTACTCCTTCCCAACAGAAAATAGCCGTTGGAATTTCATTATTTTTGTAGACCGTTTTCTACGTTGATAGATAATGGTATTTCCTAGACAGCATAAATGTTTTGTATGTTTCTTCATACATATATTTAGGTCTTCTCTGTCTGTCAATAAACCGTATTAATTTCCAGATATTGATCTTGCTCATCTTTGATTATTTCAGATAACTCATATTTTGTTTGCTATTGCAGATGAAATACTTATATTACATTTTATACATGTTCCTGTAAATACATATCACATATACACACAATTGAATTTATTATTTGATTTTCTATCAAGCAACTTTGCTTGACACCTTTGTGAATTCTAATAAATTAAAAATTAATGGTGTTCCTGAACCAAATGATTTCATTTTTCATGCTTTAATGCACTAGCGAAGGCACCAATAAAATGTTCAATAAAAGTGGTGAGAGATAACATCCTCACTTTCTTTCTGATTCTGAAGATAATCATTGCATTGATTTATTATTAACTATTATGGTGTATTAGACTTCTGTAGATACCCATTATCAAAGTAAGGAATTTATTTTTCATCTTATATAAGAGTATTTTGTATGTATGTGTGTGTGTACTTTTGAACAGTGGTTAAATTTTTTCAAGACACTATGGCTACTGAGATCAGCAATGGTTTTTCTCCTTTAATTGATGAACGTGAGAAAATATCTTGTCTCTTAATGAAATGACCTGTGTTATCAGAATAAAATAAATCTGATCTAGAATATATATGTGTATATATATAAAACATTGCTTGGTTCAATTTGTTAATAATTTCTTAGGAAAATTTTTATCCCTCCTGGCTTTCTATGGTTTTGGTGACAACATTTTCTTGTATCTTTGAAGGCTGAAGAACATTGTAATTTTCTGTTTCCTAGATGTTTCTCGGATTTCTTCCATAAAACTTTTTGAGCCTTAGGTTTATTGTGTAGGGAAAACATAATTGCTAGTTCTAGAATTTAGGTTTTCTATCATGTCAGATGTCACTGTTTATAGTTAATGTTTTTCTAGAAATGTGTCTATTTTGTTCTTTTTTCAAGTTATTAATGTGTATGTGTCATATCTTCAAAAATCTTAGTCTCTTCTGCAGCTATTTCTGCAATACTAGTTTTAATATTATTTATTTGACTTCTTTAATTTCTATTTTTACTGTTCATTTTAATTATAAATTAAATAAACTTTGGCTTTGTTCAGTTTATTATTTTGATATTTATGTTTTTTATTTATTTTTATCTTCTTTGCCCATATTCTCTTTTCATTACACACACACACACACACACACATTTCAGATAGATACTTATTTTATTGATTTTCAGCCTTTCTTCTTTCCAAATATAAGAATTTAAGGCTATAAATTGTCCCCTAAATGCTTTTAGAATCACATTTCAAAAATTTTAAAAATTTATATTAGTGGTAATTTAGCTATAATTGTCTTCTAATTATGATTTCTTTTTTACCCATAGGTTATTTAAAAGATAGTTTTAATAAATACAAATGTATTTGTTTTACATGATTTTTATTACTGAATTACTAATTTATGTATATGTCAGATAATGTGTTTATACTAATAGATTCTTCTATAAAATTTATTGAAACCTTCTTTAATGCCTACTGTATGGCCAATTTTTTAAGTTTCATGGGTTATTAAAAACAAAGTATGTTCTACAACCTAGTAGTAGTAGTAGTATCAAACCTATACCTTTAATATAGGTTTTTATATATGTCCATTGAAAAGTTTAAGTAAATTTTGATATATTCAATATCTTACTGAGATAGGATATTGTGTCTGCTAATCTATCAATTGTTGATAATAATGTGTTTAAATCTTCTACAACGATGATGGCTTGTTATATTCTCCTTGTATGTCTGTAATTTTTTTAATTTATATTTTAAACTATGTAGCTAGGTACATGCATATTTAGAATTGCTACACCTTCTTAGTAAATAGAACTTTTATAATTACTGTATAGTGGTCTTCTTCATAGCTAGTTTATTTTTACCTTAAAGCTTTATAACCTGGTTAGGGACCAGATTTTATCTCCTAACTCCTATAAATTCTTTAAAACTCTTATAATCTTAAAATATAGGATCCAGACCACAGGCAATTTACAGATGCTTCAAAACAAATGTGGATTTTAAAGCTTTCTTACATCAATAGACTCATGCTATCTTATTTAATCTGATTTTTGAATGATTCTATTTCTTTTACCATGTTATTGCCACATTTTTAAAAAATAGTTCATTTTGTTTTGTTTTTGTTATCCGTGTTTTTAGGGAGTAGTTTTCTGAAATTCCAGCCAACTTAAATCCTGAAATAGGAAACCAACTGTTATTCTTACAACTTCCACTATGTAACCTCTCTCTCGCTAGAAAAAGAGTATTTGTAGATTCAACATATAATCCCTTTTCTGTTAGGTGAGCTGCATGCAATTAAGCTAAACATAATTTATATGTAAATAATTGTTCTTTGCCATTATCTTCTTGAGCCAGTGAGCTCTCTTATTTTTGCCCCTGTGCCTTAGTGTATGTGTTTATGTGTATGTGTGTGTCACCTGGGCATGCAAATACACATACAATGTTTGCTGTTTTTTTTTTTTTTTCTGGTTAACCCTGACTAAACTTGAAATTTAAAGCTGGACTTCCATGAAAATTACTTAATGATGCAATGCAAAGACAAATTGCTTTCTACATCAATTTTCTATGCAAGGACCTATAAAAGTTGGATAACTAAATTATCCCAGAGTTTTCTTCAGGAAATATCAGCATTTTTTTTCAAGTATATGATTTTCTATAAAGTATTGCTATTATAATCTTTTAATGCTAGGTGAATCCACATCAAGCATTCAATATTTGTTGGATGATACAGTTAAATGTCCCTCTGCTTAGGATGAGTTTACATTGTCTTTTAAAATGGTTTTTAGGCAGGGTGTAGTAGCTCACACGTATAATCCCAGCACTTTATGAGACTGAGGTGGGAGGATCACTTGAGGCCAGGAGTTCATGAACAGCCTGGCCAACATGGCAAAACCCCACCTTTACTAAAAATACAAACATTAGCCAGGCATATCTGTAATCCCAGGACTAGAGTGGAGGAGGCACGAGAATCTCCTGAACCTGGGAGGCAGAGATTGCAGTGAGCTGAGATCACACCACTGCACTCCAGCCTGGGCTACAGGCTGAGACTCTGTCTCAAAAAAAAAAAAAAAGGTTTTTAATATCATAAACATAGTAAACATAAAAATTATCTCAATGCTAAAGGAAAAAGTAATATATGCTCACACAACTCTAAACAGACAGTGGGGACAAATTTGAATCCATATTGAATCAAGACATTTATATTGCCTCTATACAAAAACAAGATGCACTAAACTAAATTAAAGGGATGTTAACCTAGAAATTAAATGCATCATATCAACTACTTTTAATATATGGATGCTTTGGGCATTGTAAGATTAAACTTTCTGAATCATAATAGGAAAGAAGCTCATTAAAATAAAATAAACTTATCCAAATGGAAGATGACCTAAAAGAATAATTTTTGGGCAAAATACTATAAAAATAGGTACATAGATATTAGAAAATCTAACAAGCAAAATTCGATTTTTACTTTGGTGTACAATGCCCCAATATTCTGAATAATACATATCCTTTTCTTTCGGTTTGAAAAATATGTATACACTGATTGACTTTAAAACATATCTAGAAATTAAGTGTATCATATTTTCCCAACTGCTTTTATTTCAATCAGATTTTTTTTTAAATTTATTTATTATTATTATACTTTAAGTTGTAGGGTACATGTGCATAATGTGCAGGTTTGTTACATATGTATACTTGTGCCATGTTGGTGTGCTACACCCATCAACTCGTCATTTACATCAGGTATAACTCCCAATGCAATGCCTCCCCCCTCCCCCCTCCCCATGATAGGCCCCGGTGTGTGATGTTCCCCTTCCTGAGTCCAAGTGATCTCATTGTTCAGTTCCCACCTATGAGTGAGAACATGCGGTGTTTGGTTTTCTGTTCTTGTGATAGTTTGCTAAGAATGATGGTTTCCAGCTGCATCCATGTCCCTACAAAGGACACAAACTCATCCTTTTTTATGGCTGCATAGTATTCCATGGTGTATATGTGCCACATTTTCTTAATCCAATCTGTCACTGATGGACATTTGGGTTGATTCCAAGTCTTTGCTATTGTGAATAGTGCTGCAATAAACATACGTGTGCATGTGTCTTTATAGCAGCATAATTTATAATCCTTTGGGTATATACCCAGTAATGGGATGGCTGGGTCATATGGTACATCTAGTTCTAGATCCTTGAGGAATCGCCATACTGTTTTCCATAATGGTTGAACTAGTTTACAATCCCACCAACAGTGTAAAAGTGTTCCTATTTCTCCACATCCTCTCCAGCACCTGTTGTTTCCTGACTTTTTAATGATCGCCATTCTAACTGGTGTGAGATGGTATCTCATTGTGGTTTTGATTTGCATTTCTCTGATGGCCAGTGATGATGAGCATTTTTTCGTGTGTCTGTTGGCTGTATGATTGTCTTCTTTTGAGAAATGTCTGTTCATATCCTTTGCCCACTTTTTGATGGGGTTGTTTGTTTTTTTCTTGTAAATTTGTTTGAGTTCTTTGTAGGTTCTGGATATTAGTCCTTTGTCAGATGAGTAGATTGCAAAAATTTTCTCCCATTCTGTAGGTTGCCTGTTCACTCTGATGGTAGTTTCTTTTGCTGTGCAGAAGCTCTTTAATTTAATGAGATCCCATTTGTCAATTTTGGCTTTTGCTACCATTGCTTTTGGTGTTTTAGACATGAAGTCTTTGCCCATGCCTATGTCCTGAATGGTACTACCTAAGTTTTCCTCTAGGATTTTTATGGTATTAGGTCTAACATTTAAGTCTCTAATCCATCTTGAATTAATTTTCGTATAAGGAGTAAGGAAAGGATCCAGTTTCAGCTTTCTACTTATGGCTAGCCAATTTTCCCAGCACCATTTATTAAATAGGGAATCCTTTCCCCATTTCTTGTTTCTCTCAGGTTTGTCAAAGATCAGATGGCTGTAGATGTGTGGTATTATTTCTGAGGACTCTGTTCTGTTCCATTGGTCTATATCTCTGTTTTGGTACCAGTACCATGCTGTTTTGGTTACTGTAGCCTTGTAGTATAGTTTGAAGTCAGGTAGCGTGATGCCTCCAGCTTTGTTCTTTTGACTTAGGATTGTCTTGGAGATGCGGGCTCTTTTTTGGTTCCATATGAACTTTAAAGCAGTTTTTTCCAATTCTGTGAAGAAACTCATTGGTAGCTTGATGGGGATGGCATTGAATCTATAAATTACCTTGGGCAGTATGGCCATTTTCACGATATTGATTCTTCCTATCCATGAGCATGGTATGTTCTTCCATTTGTTTGTGTCCTCTTTTATTTCACTGAGCAGTGGTTTGTAGTTCTCCTTGAAGAGGTCCTTTACATCCCTTGTAAGTTGGATTCCTAGGTATTTGATTTTCTTTGAAGCAATTGTGAATGGAAGTTCATTCCTGATTTGGTTCTCTGTTTGTCTGTTACTGGTGTATAAGAATGCTTGTGATTTTTGCACATTGATTTTGTATCCTGAGACTTTGCTGAAGTTGCTTATCAGCTTAAGGAGATTTTGGGCTGAGACAATGGGGTTTTCTAAATATACAATCATGTCATCTGCAAACAGGGACAATTTGACTTCTTCTTTTCCTAACTGAATACCCTTGATTTCTTTCTCTTGCCTAATTGCCCTAGCCAGAACTTCCAACACTATGTTGAATAGGAGTGGTGAGAGAGGGCATCCCTGTCTTGTGCCAGTTTTCAAAGGGAATTTTTCCAGTTTTTGCCCATTCAGTATGATATTGGCTGTGGGTTTGTCAGAAATAGCTCTTATTATTTTGAGGTACGTTCCATCAATACCAAATTTATTGAGCATTTTTAGCATGAAGGGCTGTTGAATTTTGTCAAAAGCCTTTTCTGCATCTATTGAGATAATCATGTGGTTCTTGTCTTTGGTTCTGTTTATATGCTGGATTATGTTTATTGATTTGCGAATGTTGAACCAGCCTTGCATCCCAGGGATGAAGCCCACTTGATCATGGTGGATAAGGTTTTTGATGTGTTGCTGAATCCGGTTTGCCAGTATTTTATTGAGGATTTTTGCATCGATGTTCATCAGGGATATTGGTCTAAAATTCTCTTTTTTTGTTGTGTCTCTGCCAGGCTTTGGTATCAGGATGATGTTGGCCTCATAAAATGAGTTAGGGAGGATTCCCTCTTTTTCTATTGATTGGAATAGTTTCAGAAGGAATGGTACCAACTCCTCCTTGTACCTCTGGTAGAATTCAGCTGTGAATCCATCTGGTCCTGGACTTTTTTTGGTTGGTAGGCTATTAATTATTGCCTCAATTTCAGAGCCTGCTATTGGTCTATTCAGGGATTCAACTTCTTCCTGGCTTAGTCTTGGAAGAGTGTAAGTGTCCAGGAAATTATCCATTTCTTCTAGATTTTCCAGTTTATTTGCGTAGAGGTGTTTATAGTATTCTCTGATGGTAGTTTGTATTTCTGTGGGGTCGGTGGTGATATCCCCTTTATCATTTTTAATTGCGTCGACGTGATTCCTCTCTCTTTTCTTCTGTATTAGTCTTGCTAGTGGTCTGTCAATTTTGTTGATCTTTTCAAAAAACCAACTCCTGGATTCATTGGTTTTTTGGAGAGTTTTTTGTGTCTCTATCTCCTTCAGTTCTGCTCTGATCTTAGTTATTTCTTGCCTTCTGCTAGCTTTCGAATGTGTTTGCTCTTGCTTCTCTAGTTCTTTTAATTGTGATGTTAGAGTGTCAATTTTAGATCTTTCCTGCTTTCTCTTGTGGGCATTTAGTGCTATAAATTTCCCTCTACACACTGCTTTAAATGTGTCCCAGAGATTCTGGTATGTTGTATCTTTGTTCTCATTGGTTTCAAAGAACATCTTTATTTCTGCCTTCATTTCGTTATGTACCCAGTAGTCATTCAGGAGCAGGTTGTTCAGTTTCCATGTAGTTGAGCGGTTTTGATTGAGTTTCTTAGTCCTGAGTTCTAGTTTGATTGCACTGTGGTCTGAGAGACAGTTTGTTATAATTTCTGTTCTTGTACATTTGCTGAGGAGTGCTTTACTTCCAATTATGTGGTCGATTTTGGAGTAAGTAGGATGTGGTGCTGAGAAGAATGTATATTCTGTTGATTTGGGGTGGAGAGTTCTATAGATGTCTAGTAGGTCTGCTTGCTGCAGAGATGAGTTCAATTCCTGGATATCCTTGTTAACTTTCTGTCTCGTTGATCTGTCTAATGTTGACAGTGGAGTGTTGAAGTCTCCCATTATTACTGTATGGGAGTCTAAGTCTCTTTGTAAGTCTCTAAGGACTTGCTTGATGAATCTGGGTGCTCCTGTATTGGGTGCATATATATTTAGGATAGTTAGCTCTTCCTGTTGAATTGATCCCTTTACCATTATGTAATGGCCTTCTTTGTCTCTTTTGATCTTTGATGGTTTAAAGTCTGTTTTATCAGAGACTAGTATTGCAACCCCCGCTTTTTTTTGTTCTCCATTTGCTTGGTAAATCTTCCTCCATCCTTTTATTTTGAGCCTATGTATGTCTCTGCGTGTGAGATGGGTCTCCTGAATACAGCAGACTGATGGGTCTTGACTCTTTATCCAGTTTGCCAGTCTGTGTCTTTTAATTGGAGCATTTAGTCCATTTACATTTAAGGTTAAGATTGTTATGTGTGAACTTGATCCTGCCATTATGATATTAACTGGTTATTTTGCTCGTTAGTTGATGCAGTTTCTTCCTAGCCTCGATGGTCTTTACATTTTGGCATGTTTTTGCAATGGCTGGTACTGGTTGTTCCTTTCCATGTTGAGTGCTTCCTTCAGGGTCTCTTGTAAGGCAGGCCTAGTGGTGACAAAATCTCTAAGCATTTGCTTATCTGTAAAGGATTTTATTTCTCCTTCACTTATGAAACTTAGTTTGGCTGGATATGAAATTCTGGGTTTAAAATTCTTTTCTTTAAGAATGTTGAATATTGGCCCCCACTCTCTTCTGGCTTGGAGAGTTTCTGCCGAGAGACCTGCTCTTAGTCTGATGGGCTTCCCTTTGTGGGTAACCCGACCTTTCTCTCTGGCTGCCCTTAAGATTTTTTCCTTCATTTCAACTTTGGTGAATCTGGCAATTATGTGTCTTGGAGTTGCTCTTCTCGAGGAGTATCTTTGTGGCGTTCTCCGTATTTCCTGGATTTGAATGTTGGCCTGCCCTACTAGGTTGGGGAAGTTCTCCTGGATGATATCCTGAAGAGTGTTTTCCAACTTGGTTCCATTTTCCCCCTCACTTTCAGGCACCCCAATCAGATGTAGATTTGGTCTTTTTACATAATCCCATACTTCTTGCAGGCTTTGTTCATTTCTTTTTCTTCTTTTTTCTTTTGGTTTCTCTTCTCGCTTCATTTCATTCATTTGATCCTCAATCGTAGATACTCTTTCTTCCAGTTGATCGAGTCGGTTACTGAAGCTTGTGCATTTGTCACATATTTCTCGTGTCATGGTTTTCATCTCTTTCATTTCGTTTATGACCTTCTCTGCATTAATTACTCTAGCCATCAATTGTTCCACTTTTTTTTCAAGATTTTTAGTTTCTTTGGGCTGGGTACGTAATTCCTCCTTTAGCTCTGAGAAATTTGATGGACTGAAGCCTTCTTCTCTCATCTCGTCAAAGTCATTCTCCGTCCAGCTTTTTTTTTTTTTTTTTTTTTTTTTTTCTTTTTTTTTGAGATGGAGTCTCGCTCTGTCGCCTGGGCTGGAATGCAGTGGCCGGATCTCAGCTCACTGCAAGCTCCGCCTCCTGGGTTTACGCCATTCTCCTGCCTCAGCCTCCCGAATAGCTGGGACTACAGGCGCCCGCCACCTCGCCCGGCTAGTTTTTTTTATTTTTTTTAGTAGAGACGGGGTTTCACCGTGTTAGCCAGGATGGTCTCCATCTCCTGACCTCGTGATCCGCCCACCTCGGCCTCCCAGAGTGCTGGGATTACAGGCTTGAGCCACCGCGCCCGGCCCTCCGTCCAGCTTTGATCCGTTGCTGGCGATGAGCTGCGCTCCTTTGCCGGGGGAGATGCGCTCTTATTTTTTGAATTTCCAGCTTTTCTGCCCTGCTTTTTCCCCATCTTTGTGGTTTTATCTGCCTCTGGTCTTTGATGATGGTGATGTACTGATGGGGTTTTGGTGTAGGTGTCCTTCCTGTTTGATAGTTTTCCTTCTAACAGTCAGGACCCTCAGCTGTAGGTCTGTTGGAGATTGCTTGAGGTCCACTCCAGACCCTGTTTGCCTGGGTATCAGCAGCAGAGGCTGCAGAAGATAGAATATTGCTGAACAGCGAGTGTACCTGTCTGATTCTTGCTTTGGAAGCTTCCTCTCAGGGGTGTACTCCACCCTGTGAGTTGTGGGGTGTCAGACTGCCCCTAGTGGGGGATGTCTCCCAGTTAGGCTACTCAGGGGTCAGGGACCCACTTGAGCAGGCAGTCTGTCCCTTCTCAGATCTCAACCTCCGTGTTGGGAGATCCAGTGCTCTCTTCAAAGCTCAGACAGAGTCGTTTGCGTCTGCAGAGGTTTTGGCTGCTTTTGTTGTTATCTGTGCCCTGTCCCCAGAGGTGGAGTCTACAGAGACAGGCAGGTTTCCTTGAGCTGCTGTGAGCTCCACCCAGTTCGAGCTTCCCAGCAGCTTTGTTTAGCTACTTAAGCCTCAGCAATGGCGGGCGCCCCTCCCCCAGCCTCGCTGCTGCCTTGCCAGTAGATCACAGACTGCTGTGCTAGCAATGAGGGAGGCTCCGTGGGTGTGGGACCCTCCCGGCCAGGTGTGGGATATGATCTCCTGGTGTGCCTGTTTGCTTAAAGCACAGTATTGGGGTGGGAGTTACCCGATTTTCCAGGTGTTGTGTGTCTCAGTTCCCCTGGCTAGGAAAAGGGATTCCCTTCCCCCTTGCACTCCCCAGGTGAGGCGATGCCTCGCCCTGCTTCAGCTCTCGCTGGTCGGGCTGCAGCAACTGACCAGCACCGATCGCCCGGCACTCCCCAGTGAGATGAACCCAGTACCTCAGTTGAAAATGCAGAAATCACCGGTCTTCTGTGTAGCTCGCGCTGGGAGTTGGAGACCGGAGCTGTTCCTATTCGGCCATCTTGCTCCGCCCCCCTCAATCAGATTTTTTAAAACAGCTTTTATCTCTAAATTTAGGAATCTCTTTTTACAATTTTTTCATTTATAACTACCTCAAAATTAGTATGTATTCCTAATATAATATAGTATACATTTATTTTGAACATCAAAAAGAATCTGAGCTGACCTACAGCCCACAAATGGAAATGAGAAACTCATGTGTTTTCATATTTATAAACATGTATTAAACTTTATACAACACATTAGGAAAAACAAAATAAATAAAAGTATGCTAATATAATTTGAATGGACAAGAAATGTTGAAAATATTATTTGAATTCTACCTTTCAACCACATCAATTAGAGCTTCCACTAAATCATTTCAGACTCATATAACTGTAATAATTTCACACCCATAATTATCTCTCCATGTTCCCTGCTATGTTAATTTTACTTAAATTAGACATATTTCAGTATCTTCTGAAGATTTTGCCTTATATTCAACACTAGGTATTTGTTTAAATTCCTCCTTTCATGAATGTACACTTCTCTGACTCTATAGGACCACCCCTCATCTATTTGTATGCACTAGTTCCCTTATGAAACCTTTCAAAATCAAAAAAGTAGAAAATGTTATTCATAGTTTATAGTTTAAGAAAAGACAGCTCATAAACTTGAAGTCAATATCCCACTGTGATACTCTTTGTAAATGATAATATGAGAATTAAGCCTTTATTTAAAACTTTTTCATGTCAGTATCAGTTCTCCTGCCACCAAAACTTAAATGGTATTATTAATGAATGTGTTACAGGCATTACAATGCAGTGATTAAGAATACAGCCGCTAATACTAGCTTCCTTGAGTTTGAAACCTAGCTCATGGCTCCCTCCTGCTTTGTTTTGGGAAAATTACTTATACTTTATGTCTCAGCTTCCTTATTGGTAAAAAATGCATAATATGATTGTCTACCTTATCGAATTGTTGAAAGCATTAAATAATGCAGTTGTGAAACACATAAAAGAATATCTAGTGGATGGTAAGTGTAAGAGTAGTATTAACTATCAGTATCTATTATATGGGGTTGTGGGTTGAGGTCCACTAATAATTTGTGTCAACATTACTCAGGTAAGAGTTCATGCAATGACTTGTTGATTCTAGGAAATTTCTGTTGATCAATATATTGAAAAAAAATAAACAACTTCACTGCTTTTTGTTTATTTTTCCATGAAATTCCTACAGATCAATTTACTGAAGAGAATAGTCTGCTTATTTGTGCAAACAATTCACTTATGAAACAAGTTTATTTCTTTACTATACCTACCAATTCTAAATTATATATGTCATGATTTTTTTCCATTCCTAATCAGTTCCTTCACTTGAAAGATCTGCATCACACAACTTGAGACCAGACTCCAAAGCTCTGTAAATATTCCATTCTGACCTCTTTTAAACACTTCTAAGATTCTGTCAGGGTGGTGTGCTTTTTGATTACAATGTATTCCAATAAATTCAGGTGTACTTTACTCACAGATTATCTACTGATATATTGAGGAGAGCAATGAACTGTAAGCACCACTGAGTTCTAGCTGAGATCCCCTCTCTCATATGTTTTAAGATCCTTGACTTGCAAACTGAATGCTCTACTGGGGAAGCCTTGAGAGACTCTCTGCAACTGAGATGGTGGGGTCTAGGTATTGATCGTGTCTCAACTTTGCTTATTGTCAGCTTCCCAAATGCTAACTTTATGTTGTCTAATGGGAAATAGAATCTATTTTAGGACTTTTTCTGTGATCTGATTAGATTGGAAAATGTTAATGTTTGATTTAAATCTGCTTTATTGATAAATTACTCAATTGTGTCCTTCTGTCTTCATTTTTGTGAGTCTCTAAGAGGAGGTTTATACAAAAATGGCCAGACATGGCTCCTGATAAGTTGATTCCTAGAGCCAGCTCTGGGATGAATAAGTTCCAAAGGTTCCTCCTCAGACTGGTATCCCTCAGATAAATTTTCCCTGGAGTCAACTTTTCAGAACCTTAGGCAAATGTTCCTTATTCTTAACCTGTTCAGTCTGTGAGAGTCAGGTTCTGTATAAAATCTCCCATAAAAAAGTTTCTGTTATCCAAGAACCTCAGATTATCGAGGCTGGGATTAAAAAAAAAAAAATCATTAACTTGGAGGCCTGAAAACAATATGCAAAAGCAACACTATGCAAAAGCAACACTTTCTACTGCTTGTTGCTAGATTCTCATGGCTTTGAATTACACTAAGTGTATGCCTTCTGTAGGCTGAACCCTTGCCTCATATATGTATCTACATTATAAATCTAATTCCATGACTTTCACAAAGGCATAATTTCATCACAAATAATTTATAATTAAGAAGCTACTTTGTGAAATTTTTATATTTACAAAAGTTATTCATTTGAGAGGAGTCTTAAAATGGAAAGGAGGTAAAATTTCCTATTACACTGTGAACTTAATAGACTTTTTCCTACTTTTTATTTTCCCCTGTCCTTTTTTACTCAATACCTTCTGCCTTTACTCCCTTTTCTCACCTGGCCCTTTACCTCCTGGATTTCACAACCTGAGTTTCACAAATCTCAATTGCCTCTTAAAGTTAAATCCTCCTTAGACATGAACAAGCTTCTTATAGTTTATTTCTAGCCTTCATTCTCAGTCTGAACTAAGAATCAAAGTAAAAGTCTGGACAAAGTACAGAGGAATTTATAATCATTCCAACAACATATATTGTATGTCTCCCAGATCTACATAAGTGATTTTTATGTTAGTAAGAAAATTAATGTTAAAAAGCATTGGATAAAAAAAATGAAGACTTAGGATAAGCTAAGGTGAATGAAAGATCCTGAATATTAGAGAAAACCAGAAGTATTTAGGAAAGCTATACACAGTGGAGAAAATATTTTGGAGGCTACCCCAAGACTTTCTTGAAAATAGGGTCAACTCCCATCTCATTATAAAAAGAGAAAGAATGAATCAATCTGAAACTTTAGGAACAGGCTCTCCAACACCTTTAGAAAATATTCAGGAGTAGATCTTGAGAGAGATAGGACCTTTTCGCAAAGAGCCCTGAGCCAAAATTAGGTAATGTAATATGAAAAAGTAGATCGGAAAATAACTTCATTGACAAACAGAACTCCAATTCCTAACTGAACGTTTGAAAAAGTCATGGAATAAAAACAGAATAAATCTCTGAATAAGTTAACAGCCTTACAGATGAAACAACTGGCCACTTCCACTCATTTGTCGAGTACCAGAGGAGGAAGCTTCCTGAATAAAAACATTGATAGATAACTGTAAACAGAAAGGAAATCGCAAAAAGATTCATAAAGGACATTGGAAAACAGCTATTCTGCACTAACTATGAACCTAAAATAAAATTTTTTAAAAAGAAGGATGTGATCAGGGAAGTTGATGCTGATCCGTGGGGTCATTAATTCCCTGATTTCCCATTTCTCTAAACATTAAAAGACAGTATCAAGGTTTCTGATTGATTCAGATACAGTAATAGAGTTCACAGACCCTGCCACACATGCATTCAATCACTCCTCTAGAGTCAATAAAGTACTTAGGAGATGAGTATTTGCAAAAATACACATTATTATTGTGTGTCCCTCTGTAGCTTTTGCCCTTAGATCTTTAACATTGTTTGCTCCTTTGTGACAGCACATCTTCTCATTTAACAGGTAGGGATTTCCTATGCAAACAAAATTGCTAATTTAAGTGCTCTCTTGATGGGCTTTCTCTTGAGAACTCTAAAGAAACACCCATTCAGCTGGGTGTGGTGGCTCATGCCTGTAATTCCAACACTGTGGAAGGCCAAGGCAGGCAGATCACAAGGTCAGGAGTTCAAGACCAACCTGACCAACATGGTGAAACCCCCATCTCTACTAAAAATACAAAAAAAAAAAATTAGCCGGACTTGGTGGCACGTGCCTGTAACCCAGCTACTCAGGAGACTGAGGCAGAAGAATAGCTTGAACCAGGGAGGTGGAGCTTGCAGTGAGCTGAGATCATGCCACTGCACTCCAGCCTGGGCGACAGAGCGAGACAGTCTCAAAAAAAAAAAAAAAAAGAATTACCCAATTAATAATCATATTACACCTAATTTTGACTATGGAGTACCAGGAGCCTGGTATTGACCTCAAACTGAAATTGAAGATCTACTAATATTGGCTGTATTGGAGAACACATCACATTTCTAACTGACCCATTTAAGCCTCTGTCTACACTTGCCCTCTACAACAAAAAGGGAAAGGGCAAAAGCCAGCAGTTGTGTCTAATAGAAAAATAATTTAAAATACTATGCACTAGTCCTTGGAACACTCCTACTCTCCCGATCAAGAGATCCAGTGGGCTGGGGTACCCATTTATTTCAGACCTGGCAGCTACAAATAAAATATTTAGCCCTGTTTCCTGTGGTGCCAAAATCCTATATTATTTTAATTTCCATGCTACCTGAGATAATGTATTTTAGCATTCCAAATCCATGTTCTGCTATTTGTATTGTCTCTTTTAGATTATAATAGAAAATACTCATTAGTCTTTCTCTAGAAAAATCAATGATGTACCTGGACAGTTTTACTCCAGAAGTATACTGAGGCACCCACCTACCTTATACAAGTCTTCTGCTAGAACCTGAGGACCTTGAATCTCTCTATAATTCTACTCTTATCCAACATGCAGACAATTTTTGCTATGTTCTCAAGATGAGATAATTTTCAGACTAATTCCAGCTACTACTTATAGCTCAGAAAGTATATAATGTGTTCAAATGAAAATTAGAATTTTTTAAGAAGGAAGCTCTTAAAAAGTGATGATTTATAATCCATCACTTTGGATATATTACAAAACACTCATTTTTTTTTTATTTTTCTAAAACTGTTCAGAAAATATACTTATGTTAAGAGTTATTTTTTCCGGCTGTCGGGGTGGTTTTGTGTGTGTGTGTGTGAGTGTGTGTGTTTGAGAGGAAGCTTATTAGGAAAGTAAAGGAATAAGGAATGGCTACTCCATAGAGCAGCCTAGGGGGTCAGATTTCATAGGTCATAGAATGCAATGGGTTTCCCACATTTCTAAAATTACTGCACCTCTAAATTTTAACGTAGTTGTTAGTAACTCAATCTCTTTCTTGTATTCTAAGCATAATTAGCTGCAGGGGTGTGTCTCTGTGTGTCCTGGGAGTGGCAGGGTTGGGGTTGGAGGTGGGAGGAGTAAGAGGCTCTGTGATTTAAAATTAACTCCTTGGCCTTCCTAATTATCTTAGATCTTTTTACCAATTTGTGCATGATCAATTTGGACAAGGTATTGGTGTTTTGACTTAACTTTATCAGAATCTTTAAAGGCTATTCATCTTTAAAGTTATCTATAAATTTTTTCATAGACTCAGTGGCAAAAGGCTACTCTCCTTGTCTAAGGGCAACAGCCAGACTAGTAGAGACTTCTGCTGACATGGTTCTTCTTGCTGTGCAAGTCTTGTTGTGGTGGTAGTGGTGGTGGTGTTTCCTTTTTTTTTTTTTTTTTTTTTTTTTTTTTGGCTTATTCTCCCTCCTTGAAATTCCATATTTAGAGTCCTTTGTCATATTATAAAATTGACGTAAAAAACTGACAACCTGTACGTAGCATAACATGTAGTAACTCACTCTTAGATTGTCCCTTAATCAGGGATAAAAATGATCCCGGTTGGCAGAATTTATCACACTTATCTGAACATAACAGTTACCAAGTTCTAAGACAGTGTACAGGTATACCATTGGAATAGTTCTTGAATTTAGAATGCTATGGAAACAATATAAATTGCAACTAAAAGTAATCAACAACTTAATGAGCTTGATAAGGAGGTGGGTATCAAAAAGGTAGAATTTTATACAAAAAGTGAAAATATGGAGGTTGAAAGAAAACCCTTAGCTAATATTTATGTTCCACAGGCAGCCCTCACTAAGGTCCTTATTATTCTCATGCTATTTTGTTGCATGTCTCATCTGTAAACAGCATAATCCTGTGTAACTATAAAGGTGGGAAATTGACAAGAACCCAACATGCAGTGTTCACTTAAATACCTCCTACTGGGTTGTATGCAACTGGCACTTGCTCTGAGTTTTCAAGATGTCCTTGATGGTTATTCTCAAAATGTAACTTATCTTTCCATTGATAGAAGCACCCATTTTGCTGTGCCTATCTGAAACAGTTTTAAATGCTTTGCCGGTTTACTATCCCTAGCTCTTCAATTCTTAGGAAAAGGAGGAAGAGCCAATGGTGTTTTAAAACACAAACTAGCAAGATTATATGAACATTCTTGGGCATCTTTGGACAAGAATGACCACTTTAACTCTCATAGGCATTAGTTCTACACCTGTGACACTCAACAACTCTCACCATAAAATCTTGCTATATCTGCCATATCATGTTGAGTATCTCTCCTCTAATTTGGGGCTAGATCTTACAAAGTGGACATGGAAACATACTAGAAGAAGCTCAAGCAATGTACTAAATCTTAGCACCAAAATACCGGCTGCTTTTTCATTATGTTCTTCCATGCAACCTCTGCTTGATCTATTAGATTGGTGCAAAAGTAATTGCTGTCTTTGCCTTACCTTTAATGGCAAAATGGTGCCTTTCAGAATGGTGCCTAATATTGTTCATGCATGATTTTGACACATGTCCCCCCTCAAACCCTCGACAAAAAGATAACTCTAGATAATTTAATTCAAGAAAGATAAAAACAGTACCTCATTTTGAAATATAGAGTTTTAATTACTCATGTATAATTTTGAATAGTTTTCTCCTGTCTTTAAACCATGCTATCTATGCTTCAGATATTATCAGGGACACTGAACAATTTGTCATTACTTTTAATGACAAAGACCGCAATTACTTTTGCACCAGCGTAAGTAGCTCATAGAGATAAAATACATTAAATAAGTACTTACAGAAAGGACCTTATAATACATATTTAACTGGTGTCAAAAGAGTTCAACTCCATGGTATAAATTTCAGTAATCAAGCCTTCCAGCTGGAAAAATACGTTTTCACTCTGTGACATTATGCCTGCTGTTCATTCAGAAAATTCAAGACTAAGAATTCTTAAAAAGTTGATGATCTTTGGGAAAAAACAGCTGTTACCCATGAGCTTTAGATTAAAAATAAAACTATGACATGGACAATTTTCATACAAGACTAAGGGGTTACAATCTATTTGACTGGAACAATGAATTGTTGTGCTTTAATCTGCATGCTTTTTCCTTAATTTTCTCATTATATTTAAGTTCTCACAAGTTCATATTGTTAACAAGTTATTGTCATTTTTTAGCTGGAGCACATACAAGGTTCCTGTACTTAGTATTGCTTTCTGTGCTGTAGAGTCCCTTGGTCTGATTCCTTTACCTCCCTTCACTTTGTTCATGATTTGGCTTAACCATAAAATCAAACCAATCCTTGGGTTGCCAAAATTTATTACAAATACCAACCAGCTCCTTCCAGTGCTGGACTGTGATGAAGCATGTAGTTTAATCAGTAATTAGTAAAATTGCATTCAGTCTCTAATTGCATTTTATATGGCAAACAGAAAAACTGGCCAGATAAACAAAACTCTTAAGTTCTTCTATTTGGCAAAACTAAGGAAGAAGCTTCCTACTGCTCCTGAAAAAATACCCAGGGATTATTTGTAGAAACTATTTTCTATTAATCTTTGTAGAAATAAAGTTGAGAAAGGAAACAGGGAACAGATGATGTACATGTAATACTTGTCTCAAAAATCTTACAGTGGGTAATCTTTTGATGTTTCTGCATTATATTCTCTACCCTTCACCTGATTACCTCTGAATGTCACCAAAACTGTACAATAAATTTTAATCATACAAGGAAGGTATTTGGGACAATCATAAGTCTTTGAGTAGATTCTAAAGACCAGTGTTAGGTTTGCAAAACAAAAGTCTATTGGGTGTGGCCAACAAATTATACAAAAAAATTGTTATCTTTGTAAATTTAGATACTATACTTTCAGAATAGTGCCCAATATTACTCATGGATGATTTGGGCACATTTCCCCCTCAAACCCTAGAAAAAGAGAACTCTAGATAATTTCTTTCAAGAAAGAGAAAAACAGGGCGTCATTTTGAGATATAGAACATTACTCATATCTAATTCTGAGTAGTTTTCTCCTGTCTTTAAACCATACTATCTATGCTTCAGCTATTATCAGGAACACTGAACAATTTCAGTGAGGCCATAGAAATCATCACCTGGAGATTTTATAACACTGAGGAGGTGGTACTTCAAAATATAGCAGTATGAGAAATAATATTGGCCTCTCAGGATGAAACATGAGGCATTTTATAGGAGGAAAGTTTACTCACATTCCTATAGTTCTATTTTTATTTTACTAAGAAAATATGGGAAATGTTTTAATAATTACAAGACAAGGTGATAAATCTAGTATCCCCACATCTGATCATTAAAGCTTTTTGGTTTGGTCATGGGTTCTATTGTATTGCTTTAATTTGGGTATTTTTGGCTTTTGGCTTAGAATATAAAATATTTCTGTTAGTATTTGTCTGTGATTCAGTATTCAAATATTGGGTTTTCAGAATGAAAAATGTTTCTATGTAGCCACTCTGATATGACAAGAAATGATCATGCAGTCAAAACGAACAAACAAACATAAAAACCTAACCTATATGATAGTTGAAATGATCCCACCAGAAATCTGATATGCAGTCATGACCCTGAAGATGGTAGTATTGATCTTGATTGATTATTTGTGCAGAAGATTATTATCTATCCTCCAGCTTAGGTTGAAAATTTATAAGAGAGTTCTGAGAAATAAGAAACCACCTATGTTAACAAAACTTTTTATCATTTGCTTCGAAAATATTTTCTATGAAAGGATAAAACCATAAGCCAACTAATTTTATTTTCTTCAGGAAATTTTCACAGGTCAATTTATTAGAGACACCATTCTGCCCATATGAATAAATAATTTATCAAACAACAGTTTACTTATCAAGGCTGCTTGTTTCCAGACGCATCTCACTCTGCCCACTAGTCTTAAATTACTATATCATAAACTCTGTATAATCTCAGTTAATTCCATACCTAAATGACTCAGTTTAAATCACTTTATCACAATCCCCAAAGACCTTAAGTACCTCAGTTTAGACTTTCCTGTTCTGAAACATTGCTATATCATTGTCAAGGTGATGTTTACTCTTGTTCTAAAACATTTAGATTTTATTAGTACATTATCATTCTCAGACTGAACAGTTTAATTGTAGTTATTGTTATTTCTTCTATTACTATTAATACTACTATTTTGGTATTTCTCCATCATTTACTGTTGTGGGAAAATGTGAGAAGTATAACTGTATATATTTCATTCACCAAAACTAGAATAATTGTCTCTTTTATACCTTTCCAAAGACCCTACTTTTATTTTTAAAAAATAGTTTATAAACTATTTTGTATACATGTTTGTTTCTATCTGCTTATTTAGTTTACTTTTTTCCTTTTATTCTTTACCATCTAAGTACTCAATTCAAATAAGATACAGGGATAAGGTCAGTTTCTGATAGCCAAAGAATAGCAATAGGTTTGGCACAAGAATTGCCCAAGTTTCTCATGAATTTGACTCTAAGAAATTGTGAAATCTCACGGAAGACATACAAAGGCCTCGGCATCCCAATTTTCCCTTAACTCACTTTTATCTTTTATTTTATCATATGTATGCTATGTGAGAATTATGATAATTAAAATATGTAACATATGAGAATTAAAATATATAATAAGGATAGAGCTTACAACACCTGGCATATCCTAAGTGCTCAATAATAATCCTTATTACTTTGTAATGCTCCTGTGAGTCTGAAAAATAATGTATTTAAGGCTCCTAGTAGGTACTCTTTTGACAGGAACTATTGATCTTGTTATTGATAGTAATATAGCTTGGAACCCAGGTGGATCAACATCCTCTGTATAAATGAAACCACCTATTTACAAAGTATTCCACAATAATTCAGTGTTGCGTCTTCAGCAAGAACAAGCCCTATGTCTGAAAATGTAAGTGCAAGGCATTGAGTATGTGTTCGTGTATGTGGTCTGATTATTGCTCTGAAGATAACAACTACTGAGACCATATATTCTGAATCCTCTTACAGGAATAAAGTATATGATTAATTTTTTTTTTCTGTCTATAGCTTGCAATGACGGAAAAAATGTTCATTTGTTCTCACAATAAATGCCCTCCAAGACCACAAATGAGAAATACACTTTACATGTGCATACCTTAATGATGACCTCCTCTTGAAAAGAAAACAAGCATGCTTTAGACAGAGTTAGCTTCTCACTGTAGAGATGATTGGCTTAAATGAGAATTCTGTCTTTGCTCTAATAAGTTAATTCAACAGCATAATTTGTCTTATAGTAAAAAAAAAAAAAAAAAAAAAGTTGTTTGCCCCCTTGCCCCATGGTGTTAAGGCAATTTAAATTAATTCCATGAGCAAAGTTTTGTCACTCTATACAATGATACAGTGTATCCCCTTATTTATGTCATAATGTCTATTGGGAAAAGAGATCAACTTAGGTGACTCAATTTCTTGTCTCTAAAGGAGTTTGTCATTGTATTTGAGCTGGACATTTGTTGCCTTGAGCTTTTAGAATTTAGGCTGATTCATCACATGAACTTGTTGTAGAAATGACCTTCTCTAGGCTTCTGCTTTAGTTTTTATGTGAATGGTCCTAATGTTCGTGTATATAAGATTTTGTGCACATCATGACCTTAGGGTTAATCTACATCAGGAAACACTTAAATTACCATAATAATTTTCTCTCCAAATTCTTTTTTTTTTTTTTTTTTTTTTTTTTTTTTTTTTTTTTTGAGACGGAGTCTCACGCTGTTGCCCAGGCTGGAGTGCAGTGGCGCGATCTCGGCTCACTGCAAGCTCCGCCTCCCGGGTTCCCGACATTCTCCTGCCTCAGCCTCCTGAGTAGCTGGGACTACAGGCGCCTGCCACCGCGCCCGGCTAATTTTTTGTATTTTTAGTAGAGACGGGGTTTCACTGTGGTCTCGATCTCCTGACCTTGTGATCCGCCCGCCTCGGCCTCCCAAAGTGCTGGGGTTACAGGCTTGAGCCACCGCGCCCGGCCTCTCCAAATTCTTAAGTATGATTAATGTTGTTTATGTATTGGCCTCCATAGAGATTTCTAAAAGTGAGTGTTCCTGAGTGCTTTGGATGATAGTTTGTAAGCATATAGGCATGAAGTTATTTAAAATCATTGCATAATGTTGCAATATATCAAATTATTTTCCTCTTGAGGAATATTTAGATTATTTTTTGTCACTCACTAAAAGAATGCTACAAGGAATTATTTTTATATACAACATTTGTGACCATATAAAGGCAGCTGCCTAGATTTGGAATTTTTTTATATAAAAAATGTATAGATACACATTTTTGTTAAAAGCTTCTAATTTCTCCTTTCAAAATAATGTGTATATTTAAGTTTTCAATAATCATGTATAAAGACATCACCTGTATTTTCACAAGTTTAATTGAAAATAACTGCTTGCATTATAGTTTTTTCTTTCTATGTTATAAAATAAAACTTGCTCTAATTTATGCATAGAAATAACATACCTTACACATTTACTTAAAAGTTTTAAATGTTAGGATATAATGAAAACCACCACATTCTTTTTTATTTCCCAAAAAGCAAAGGATGTTAAGTTTTGCAAAATTGATTCACATGAGCTAACATTAAAACCACTGGATGGGTTGTCTATGTGTCCTTGCCAAATAGTAACTTTATTAGAAAATCTCTAAGTCTATTACCTTCTGTAAAGTGATTTTGAATAAGCATCTGTGTAAAAATTGTTTTCTTTTTCACTGGATTAGAAACTCTGATAATGTGAACACAGTAAATGAACTTAAAGAAATAGTCAAGAGTAAAAAGATATGAAAAAATCACTTTAAAAAATAAGTTGGCAAGTCAAGTTCTATGGAACAATTAAAAGATACTTAAACATCTTAAGTAAAATCTAAACATGCCTGTTATGATACATCCCTAGGAAGTTTATTTTCATAATGTTTGATGTGATTTTAAGGTCATAATTTAAGAGAAAATAAAAAAGGCCATGAAAGGGATTTTCCAGATGAGGCTTCCAGTTGAAAATATTTGTATATAAAATGTTAATCGTAGAAATACAATCCAATAATGAACAAAGTTCAAAAACAAGTAAGCCCTGAAGCAAAACAAGGCAAGATATATAATATATATCAATAAAACTAAAACGTTTGCAAACTTTGGTGGGAAAGACTATTTTAGTTAAGCAGGGACTTCTGGCTTAAGGAAAGAAAGCAACTTGTCAGATTTAATCAAATTCATGGGAATCAACAGAATTGTTTTCTTTTGTTGGTTTCCCCAGATTTATGTACCAATAAGCAGTGGTGATAACTTAGATGAAAGGAATTGGTGGAAGGAGAAAGGTCTCTTCAAAATAGGATATTATCTTACTTCCTAGGTTTCATAATCTCTAATAATCCACTCCTAATTTAATTTGAAAAATGTCACTGTTCATTTTATGCAAGAAATTAAATCAAAATATATAACTGGTCTGATATTTGTTTCCAAGCATTTGTCAGTCTTTAGTCAAAAACTGATTAAAATGAAAAAAAACCTTAATTCTGATTTACAAAATGAAAACTATCAAGAGTAATTTTTAAAAATTTTTTTTGTTTTTAGTAGAGATGGGGTTTCAACACATTAGCCATGATGGTCTCGATCTCCTGACCTCATGATCCACCCGCCTCAGCCTCCCAAACTGCTGGGATTACAGATGTGAGCCACCGCGCCCGACTTTTTTCTTTTTTTCTTTCTTTTTTTGAGACTGAATCTCCCTCTATTGCCCAGGCTGGAGTGCAGTAGTGTGATCTTGATTCACTGCAACCTCTGCCTCCCAGGTTCAAGCGATTCTCCTGCCTCACCCTCCTGAGTAGCTGTGAATACAGGCGCCTGCCACCATACCCAGCTAATTTTGGTATTTTTAGTAGAGATGAGGTTTCACCATATTTGCCACGCTGGTCTCAAACTCCTGACCTCAAGTGATTCTCCTGCCTCGAACTCCCAAAGTGCTGGGATTACAAGCATGAGCCACCACGCCTGGCCTATCAATGGTAATATCTTATTGCAGTATGTAAAGATTGTATAATTCCATTGGATCTTGAAAGGTTGGTAAGAATTCACTGAAATGAGTAAGAATGGAATTCAGCAACTCAATATTGAACACCAAAAAATTGGAAGAGAAGACAATACATTGTACATAATGAAGCCAATGACAAGCTAATTATTCCTTTTATGAAAGGTCTTTCATGGCGTACAAAGTCATGTGATACACAGCAGCATACCTCATCTCTTGTATATGAAATTAACTAGGAAAGTATGTTTTTCAAAATGGGTATGAAGACATTAGTTTCACAATATACTTGTATATAATACCTAGATACACATACACATAACACATGCAATTATACATAGCACCTGCTTCATATATATGTAGATATATGAAGTCTCACTTTTATTCTCTCTCTCGATATGTAGACAGAAAGAGAGAGAGGGAGAGTTTCATATATGGAGAGCCGTATATTATAACTCTTTATATATAACTCTGAATGATTGAAACCAAATCATTTCTGGTTCAAAAACATACAAGTAAGGGCCCCTTTTGTCAGTTCAGATAGGTCAATATTATACTCACCTCTCTATATGAACTTGTCTATATGACCTGTGTCTATGAATTTCAGAAAAGTGATAACATGAACTCTAATGTTTGTTGGACTTGACCTTTTAGGAGCAATACAGAACCCTATTACATGTTTATTGACTCATGTATAGGAGATAAAAGATAGTGAATTCTTAGCAGACTTCAAACTAACTTTTGAGCTTGAAGGTACTTAATAAAATTTGTAAATGATAAAATAAACAAAAAAAGTGCTACCAAGGTGGATTTTAAAAACAATTTACATTTTGCTTATCATTTTGATCCTCCTCTTATGATCTGTATATTTGAAAAATAAATACATCTATATTATTGCCCAGGTTTTGAAATAAGCCCAGTTACTAATAATGCCACAAGCTAAGACTGAGTCTACTGTTACCATAAAGCCACAGATTAGCAATCCAAGATCCTGGGGTACTTTGGCTTTTTTAGCACTTTTCCTCTGGTGGGTTTGTTCTTGCATTTGAACAAAACTATGCATTTACATGAGTAATTGCCTAAGCATCTGAACTTGCCAAGTATCACTGAGAACAGACCCAAATTATAATTAACTCAAAGTACAGTGTTAACTTTTTCAGCCAAAGAAAATACATAGACCATAAGATATTAGTCTCAAATAAGTTATTTGCTCTGCCAGCAAAGGAGTAACATATTAATCAAAGAGTACAGACAAAGATTCAGACAAAGGTTCTCTACAAATAATTGTGGCAAGATGTCATTACATCAATGGAATGTAGCTCAATTAACAATATCCTTTAAAGGACATCAGCTTGCCCTACCAAGAGAAGGTACCTATTAAATTGTCGCTCCAGCTTGAGGTTTGATAATGTGGCAGCTATAGGATCCATTTCCTGTTCTAGTTGTGTGTATTGTGGTAATAAGAAAAGCAACAGAGCCCTACCATAACCAAATACTTTTAAAAATACAACCTCACCCTAAGAAATTAAGTAAAAAATAGATCTTGTTCCTCTGGTCAGTGTTGAAGAAAAAAACAAATATTCGACTGGTTGCCTCACAGGGGAAAAAAAATAATAGTACATAAAAGCAAAGCAAAACAAACAAAAACCCTTAATGAGGTTAGTTGACTTGTTCTCAAGAACACAGAGGAACATGGAGGAGAGGCAAGACTGTTGCCTAGTTCTAAATTAATTAGTTACAAAGAATTACCCCCAATTAAACACTAACTCACTGTACTTCTTGTAGATTCTTTGTTTTTATTTCCCACATGATATTGAATCCACCAAAATTATCATCAAAATTTTAAAGCTTGATAAATTATTTTGTCTATCCACTTCGAATGATTATATATCAGACAAGATCCCTAGCAACGTACCAAAATGAATTACATATTTGGATATGAAAGAACTAGTATGTCTAATTTAAGGCAAAGGTGGAGTTTGCAATACTTCATTGAGAGGATTCAGAAGTATGGCTAAATAGGAATTAAAGTCAGCATAACTTTTACATGAACAGAATTGTATTAAAACTGTGCCATATTATGAGTAGCAGAAAGTATTTGGAAAGCTGTTTCCATGTTTGCCTTTAGTGTAGTAGATAAAGCCTGTCTCGAATAAAATGTTCAGTCTAAAATGACAGTAAATTTTTTCTTACAATGATTCATTTTAGAAAAATCTATAATCCAATTTACTACTTGAATGTACATGGTTGCATATAAATGATGTGGCTCCCGGTGTGAGTTAGGTGGCAAATTAGAAAAAGTCTTATTTTTATTGTTGTTTAGTGAGAAAGCCAGGTATCAATATAACTCAGAGAAATATTCCCTACATCTTAGAGTGAGATTAATAAATATCTTTGTTATCAATAAAATGGGAATATAATTCTATCTCTTTGTACTATTATAAAGATTAAGTGGAAAAATTTATGGGAAATCCTTAGTATAAAACTGAGTACCCTCAAAAAAACACTCTATAAATTATTGTTTATTTCTATATGATTTTGTCATTTATCAATACATATTACATTTTCAAAAATATAAAAATACCACATTCTTGGAAAAAAATGGACATTTAAGAGTGAGAATATGTCACTTTCTCTTCAGCAATGTCAAGAGAAAGGAAATTTTAAACAGAAAACTTTTGATGTCTATTCCTATAACACAAGTGGATGCATTGAGCTAGCAAAATCAGATGAACCCAAACCATTATAAGCAATAAACTCATTTCGTTCACTTGGATTCTAATCACATCTTTAGAACTGAAATTTGGCTTCCAACTTCCATGTTCCTACAAGGAGAAAATGTACTACCTAATATTCAAACATTCCAGTACCTTTCCTTTGTCAATTATATTTCTTATTATAAATCAACAAATTTGCATGTCATCCCATAGTTGTCTTGCATGAGTTTGGTTATTGTGATCCCTTCTCCTGACTCCAATTACATCCAGCTACGGAGACAAAATATAAATTTCTTGATCTGTGAATCAACCTCTGGTCCTTGATTTCTCCAGACAAGTGTTTCTACCCACTGAGGCCTGACCTTAACAGCTAGACAGTCTCTTTAGGCAGCACTTATAGCCAGTCTATTTCTAATTACTGCACTCTATTTATAGGTTGAAAACTTTTTAAATAGAAACTAGATATCAACAGGGCTGCCTAGGGTATTTCCAAATGATTAAGACAATGAGGATGATGATGATGACAACAATGGGAGAGAAAATTGTCTGGAAAGAGCATGCTGTTACTTTCTGGAATGATGAAAATATTTTATTCCTTGTTTGGGGTGGTATTTACCTAGCTGTTTGCAGTTGTCAAAACTCATTAAATTAAAAACTTAATTTATTGCATTTTCTTTTACGCAAATTATATCTCAATAAGTTCAGGAAGCAGAAATATCTATGAAATTTCTTCTTCTTAAACAAAATGGAGGGCCGGGCGCAGTGGCTCACTCCTGTAATCCTAGCACTTTGGGAAGCCAAGGCGGGTGGATCACCGGAGGTTGGGAGTTTGAGACCAGCCTGACCAACGTGGAGAAACCCCATCTCTACTAAAAGTACAAAATTAGCCAGGTGTGGTGGAGCACACCTGTAATCCCAGCAACTTGGGAGGCTGAGGCAGTAGAATCGTTTGAACCTGGGAGGCGGACTTTGCAGTGAACTGAAATGGCGCCGTTTCACTCCAGCCTGGGCAACAAGAGTGAAACTCCGTCTCAATCAACAAATCAATCAATCAATAAAATGGATTGTGAAGATTTGAATATGGACTATTCAATTTGTGGTATAGTTTTTTGTCATATTTAAAGAATTTTCTTCACAGAGAAGCTTTAGGTTTATAAAAAAATTGGGACGAAGGTATAGATATTTTCTATATACTCCTGTCCCCACCCATGCATAACTTTTATTATCCGCATCCTTCACCAAAGTGGTGCATTTGTTACAATTGATTAACCTTCATTCACACATCATTATCACTCAAATACTAGTTTATGTAGGGTTTATTCTTTGTGTTTTACACTCTGTGGCTTTGACTAAATGTATAATGAGATGTTTCTATCATTATAGTATCATACAGACTTATTTTCACTGACCAAAAAAATCTTCTGTTCTCTGCCGATTCTTTTCTCCCTCCCCACAACCCCCTGACAATCACTGGTGTTTTCACTTTCTCTATAGTTTTGCCTTTCACAGAATGTCAAATAGGTGAAATCATAGAGTATATAGCCTTGTCATATTGCCTTTTTCCATGAATTTACAGCTTTTTCATGTCTTTTCAAGGCTTGATAGTACACTTACTTTTAGCACTGAGTAATAGTCCATTGTCCGAAGGTACCACAGTTTGTTTATCCAGTCACTTACTGAAGAACCTCTTGGTTGCTCCCTCCCAAGTTTTGAAAATTGTGAATAAAGATGCTATAAACATCTATGTGCAGATGGATGCTTTCAGCTTCTCTGAGTAAATACCAAGGAGAATGACTGCCGGATTTTATAGTAAAAACATTTTTGGTTTTGTAAGAAACTTCAGATTGTCTTCCAAAAGCGCTGTATCATTTTGCAGTCCCTAGCAATGAGTGAGAGTTCTTCTTGCTCCACATGTTCACCAGCATTTAGTGCCATCGGGATTTAGAAGTTTGGTCATTCTAATAGGTGTGTAGTATTATCTCATTATTATTTAAATTTACATTCCCTTGATAACATCTGATGTGGGACATCTTTTCATGTGCTTATTTGCTCTCTGTATATCTTCTTTGGTTAGGTGCCTGATATGGTTTTTGGCCCATTTTTAAAATGAGCAGTTTGTTTTCTTATTGTTAACTTTTAACAGTTCTTTGTATATTTTGGATAGCAGTCCTTTATCAGATGTGTCTTTTGTGAATATTTTCTCCCAATTTGTAGCTTGTCTTCTCATTCATTTGACATTGTCTTTCTCAGGGAAGAAGTTTTAAATTTCAGTTAAGTTCAGATTATCATTTTTGTTATGAATCCTACTTTTGATGATGTATCTAAAAAGTCATTGCCATACCCAAGGTCATCTAGGTATAATTGTTTTTAATAGAAATAATATTTTTGAAAAAGAAATATAGTTAAATTATATCATTTCACATTTTTATCAATGCTTTTAACTTTTCCAAACCATTACGAAATGGTTATATTTTTATTGTGTTATAAAATCAAATCATAATTAAGCTTTTCAAATGCAAAGATAAAAATGAAATAGCATAACCTTTTGAATCTAATTTAATAGTTCAAGATCTCTGTGCTCTATGTTCAAGCATTATAATGTTAAAACTGCTGTCTTACTATCTGCAGAATTTTCTAATTAGCTTGAAGAGATTTTTACACTTTACCTATAAATATATTTTGAGAGGGAGCGATAATAAAATCAAAATAGGTCAAGATATCTAAGTAACTTTATTGAGATGTCAAGTGGCATCCAGCAGAAGGTGAAGAAGTCACAGAATTACATCATAGAAGGCCTTCCTGCTGTGCTATTTCCTTCAACAGAAAAAGCAGCTTTCATCCTGTAAGGCTTCCAGCATCCGCTGAAACTACTTTGAGTAATTCAATCTTGCAAAAATTATTTCTGCTACATACACTTATCTAACACATAAGTATACTTTGTGGCGGGTGCCTGTAGTCCCAGCTACTCGGGAGGCTGAGGCAGGAGAATGGCGTGAACCCGGGAGGCGGAGCTTGCAGTGAGCTGAGATCCGGCCACTGCACTCCAGCCTGGGTGACAGAGCAAGACTCTGTCTCAAAAAAAAAAAAAAAAAAAAAAAAAAAAAAAAAAAAAAATACCTTGGGCCCACTTGGAAAACTAAATTATATTTAATAAGGAGATCAATTTTGTATACCTTGGCTTATTGTGCTCTATTTAAAAATATATTTTCAAAACATAGCTCTTTTTTTTTCCCCCTGTTATTCACTTGGCTTCAGTCATTTTGCTGCAATTAAACATGATAAGTACTTTCCCATGTTAGTAAGGCCTGTAAATTTTCTTCTGCCTGAAATGGCTCCTCTTCCAGATGCCTACATGGCATAGGGCCTCCTTTAGTTCCTGTCTTCACTCGTGTACTGCATCACTTTCTCCAAGAAATCTACCTCACCACTGTCTAAAGTAGCCCACCACCCATTCCCTCACATTTTACCCCCTCCCTTTTTGTATATAATATATATCACTACCTGATATATTACATCTTCATTTGTTTATTCAATAAATGGACTTTGTAGACTTTTAAAAATCTGTAAAATATAGTCTTCAACAAACAGTATGTTTTATTTCTTTTTTATTGTGGTATGATTTATATTCAGTGAATTGCATTGTCTTAAATATTACTGTTCAACAGTTCTGATGAATGGATACACCAGTGAAACCTGCTACACTGAGAGGACAAAGAGCACATATACTTCTCTTCCCCAACCACTATCTACCCCACCCTTCCCATAAAGGAATACAGGTAGCCTGATTTATTTCACTATAGTTTATCTGTTATAGAACTTCATATAAATGAAATAATACAGTATATCAAGTTTATGCTACATGTATATTATCAAATGGTACCTTTTTCTATTTTAAATATATGGAATAGCAAATATGGAAATATTTTTAAACTTATCATCATCATTTTAAATTATAAACTCAATCACCAATAAAAATTTAGATCTTAGTAAACCTCACAAACCAATTTGTAAAAAATTTTTGATTGCCATTTTGTAGTCTATATGATTTATTTTTTAAATGTGGGAAACAGATTCAAAACCTAGTTTCAATGAATAATCTATAAAAAATTGCTCTAATATAATGTTAAATTATTTATTTTGGAACAATCATAATGTTTGCAGAGATTATAGAACTTTAGCACAATATCCTGATATTTAAAAAATAAAAGAAAAAAAAACAAACCCCAAAAAACTAAAAAACTATATATGCTAATATAGAGTCAATACATATTTGGATAATTTGTTATTACTATTGAACTTTTTATAAAGTTAAAGTATATATACGAAAACAGAATTTACTAAACCTATACTGTGAAGAAAATACGTAAAACAATATTCTTGTACAATAGGCCTTTCAATTATTGGTGGGTTTTAATCTCATTTTTTATTCAATCATGCTTGTTGCTTAATGGTCATAGAAATGTTCCTTTATCAATTTTCATGAGAAAGTTTTGCAGCAGCAATTTCCCTAGAATGAACGTGTCTTGCATGTTTGTAAAATAAGTGACTTCTTTTTCCAAAATGTTAAAATCATTAGTACGCAAAAGTCATTACTACATTAATTTAAAGTGTTACATTTCAGTAAGCATGTATTAAGGAAGTTGGTATTGGGATAAAATAATTGTGCCAAAGTAAATTCTTAATGGAGTCCATATGAGAAGAAATACAGTAATTGTTCTACTCCAAGGTTGGCTTTGGGGGATTTTTGAAACCAACTTAAAAATCTTGGATGATATTTCTATTCCCTGAGAACAAACAATATGCTGGCAAGAGTGGAATAAGGAAGCTTGAAAAAAAGAATGAGTTATTCTATGAAATAATCTGTCCTATACATCAGGATTCTTTTAGAGTTTCTCACACAAGACTTTAAGATACACAAAAATCTTACTTAAGATTTCTTGGAGTTGGTGTGGCCTCAGTACACATTGAAGTCAGAGATTATGTTGGGTTCTAACAACTCAGCGTTTTTAGATAAGATCTAGAGTTAAAAGCTATAAATCCGACCTCTAGAGGAGGGTTACATTGGCCTAAATTTTCATACAGAATAGACTGTCTTTGCCAATCCAATTAGGGGTGTGTGTGTGTGTGTGTGTGTGTGTGTGTGTGTGTGTGTTTGTGTGAATGAGTTTATCTCACTGTCTCGGGAGTGTGTAATTGTATGATAGGTGGAAATTCATAGGAGAATGGATCAACTACAAGTGGTCATGGGTAGTGCCATGTAGAACCATACTGGAGCCTAAGGCAAAAGGAAAGTGTCTGAGGCTGTATACATGACTTCCTGTGCTTTTTAATGGTTATTTTTTCCAGAACATAAAAGTAGTTTTAAAAAATAATGAAAACCTGAAAAGTAGAGTATTGAAACATATGATCTAGTTTTTAGGTATAAATATCTCATTTATACCAAAACCTGAATATATTATAATATTTTCAAAACGTACTCTTTCGCTTACTCATTTTTAATTGAGAGAATTGCTATGTTTGACAATTTCTCTTGACAAAGGTCTTAATGTTTATTTAAATTCAACTTACTGATCCTATCTTTTAGATTTTGATGAACTATTTCTTGTGAAATTTTCGCATTGGATCTCTATTTTTTAAAATACTGCATTGGAATATATTTATTCTATTATTAAGTTATATTAGCATTCCTTAAATTCTGCACCCAAAGAAAGTGCTTCACTTGGGTCATACTATTGTTTTTTTTCTTTTCTCTTTTGAGATGGAGTCTCGCTCTGTTGCCAGGCTGGAGTGCAGTGGCATGATCTTGGTTCACTGCAACCTTGGCCTCCAGGGTTCAGGCAAGTCTCCTGCCTCAGCCTTTTGAGTCACTAGGATGCAGGCATGTGCCACCACACCTGGCTATTTTTTTTTTTTTTTTTTTTGTATCTTTAGTAGAGACAGGGTTTCACTGTGTTGGTCAGGATGGTCTTGAGCTCCTGACCTCGTGATCCACCCGCCTCCGCCTCCCAAAGTGCTGGGATTACAGGTGTGAGCCACTGTGCCAGGCCTTACTTGCACCATTCTAATTGCAGCCCTGATGATGAATACTTAGGTTTGACCTTGGATTGTGTGTATCCAAAGTGAGGCAAAAACCACCAGAAATGAAATCAAAGAACTGAGAACCTGATGCCCTAAAATAGATTTTCCATGTAGACAGCAAAGGCACAACGATTATAAGAGGAACTGATGTAGAGAGGAGGTTCTTGAGCCAGAAATTTGAATGAGGAGAGACTACTGGGAAGACAGGAGATGCAAGCAACAACAAAGTTTTGTGGTACCTGGGGCTTAAAAGAGCAGAGATCTTAGCAAATGAGAAGACACTAGTCCCACCCTCTTGCTCTGAGGTGCTGAACTATGAGATAATAGACAAAATTTGAAAAAAAAGCTGCAAAGAAATGGTTTTCTGGAGAAAAGCATGAATGTCGTAAATCTAATGGGCTTTCTGTTCAGTATTTTATTATCTGGTAAATCTCATCATTAGAAGCATTGCAGAAAATTAGTATATTACCTTCACAATACCCGCATTAGAACACAATTGTAACACCTGAAAAGGCAATGTACTAACCCATGAGGACTCACTTAACTCATCACAATGGTTTAGTGAGATATATTGAGCTTAAAACACATGCTGGAATTGAAAAAAAAAATGAAAACCCTGAAAAATAAGCTCTTCAAAGGTTTAGAAATGAAATGGGAGTGATGAATAGCTAGGTATAAGGACATGGGAGTATACGTGATGCCAAATGAGAAGGTATCATTGTACTGAATACATACTTCGCCTTTTTCACATTTCAACTATTTTTAGTAACTTAAAAGAAGCTTTTGTTTTAGCTTAGACAGAAACTCTTAGGCTTTGGACCCATGTTCCAATTCTTTACATCAGAAGTTGTGAAAATTTCTAGAGGGAACAATGGAAGGACTTCTCAGAAGGTTGGAAAATGGATGATGTGAGTTAAAGAACAGTTGTTAATCACAAAAATTGTAGATGAGACCTGCCTGATTGCAAATAGTTTCTAAAACCATATTTGGAGATTTGGATAATTTATTTGCACTCCTAAAACCTCTGTTTCTTCATCAATAATTGGGCATAATGATACTACTCAGGTTTCTCTTGAGAATTAGATGACTGAATATTGTGTTTGTCATGTAGGATGGTACAGTAAATTTTACACCTGCCTACATGACAAATATGGTATAATTTATAATTAATAAATAGACTTTTATAACTAATTTACTGACAATTACTTATTGAGTACCTGCTATGTGTTAGGGTAAAGCAATTCAAGAATCTAACTGAACTCTTGATATTTGTGGCTTTTACATTCTAGCAGGTGTGCTATAATGAGTGATATTATTTATAACATCAAACACTAGGAGAATCACAGAGACTTGACTCCACCTCGAGTTCGCCTTCTAGAAACAGAAGAATAGCATGAATCCTAATTTTCACCAAGTAGATGAAGATACTCATTTTGATACTTTAAGAAATTTCCAAATGCAGTAATTTGAAAGGAAAACGAAGAGAGGATTGAAAGAATTGTCATTCCCTGTGCAAATATTTAATCTTGTCAAGTTCTCTTTAAATTTGAGTGGAGGCAAATTCCTGGAGATCAAGCACCTGACCTATGAAAATGTATTAAATGTGTTTTGATGATAATTTCAGTGATCAAAGAGGGCATTTCCAAATGGAATCCATTACACTGCTTCAAGTATTATTACAATGAGTTCTGGTTTCTTCACTAGATTAATAGATTAATAAGTTTTATTATCTTGCTTGTAGAAAGCATTGAAAATTCCCAAGGAAGAAAAAACGAGTTCAACAGATAACCAGAAAAGTAAAAGAGAAAAAGGATAATTCACTTCTCTATTGTAATTTATGTGTTCCTGTATGTGGGATTAGACACAGTAAAGCTAAAAGAGGCAACTTAAAGCTCAGTCTAGGTGCTAATTTTGTATCCTTGAGGAAATCACATACCCTTTCAAGTTTTAATTATTCATCTGCAAATCCAAGATTATAAAATGACCTCATATTCTAGTTGACAATGTTTTTATATCAATATTTTATGTATTTACTTTTTCCTCATACTATCCGCCTCGCTTATCCTTTATATGTAAAGTTTACATATCAATTTATACATGCATATATACAATTTTTCTATCAGTTTTAGGAGTGGATAAATGACGTCTTTGACCCAAATTCTTGCCAAATCTCATTCCAAGAGTAGTATTGCCTATTGTACTCAAAATGTAAAATATCATAGCATTAGTTTAGTTAAAAAAAAAAAAAAAGTCTTGTTTCTCCTTTATATTTCTTGATGTTTTCATAATTTTAATAAAAACACTCAACCAAAGTGCTGAGGCTCAAAATAAGGTATTTTTTAATTTATTCTGTCCTCTACAAACACATACACATAAATTTAGGAGGAAAGTAAGATTACATAGCATCAATTTGGTGCTAATGAAAATGAAACCAGTATTGATATTTTCTAAATCTAATAATGCATGCATTTTGAATAGTTTTCTTAGACTCATTTCCCTTGAAGGTGAATTCAGATTCTTTAGGCATTTTCCCAAAAATAGTTTTTAACTCTCTGCCTTGTAGTGAAATTTTCCAGATTGAAAAGCCATGTAGAGTACACTGCAAACAATTTTACAGCCTTCATTAATATATAGGTCAATGTCTAGGTCACATTAACTTCAGATTCTGGTAATTGCATGACTTACTCTATCCGCTCTGTGTTTGAATCCTAGATTACAGGAGGAAAACAGGGTCCTGCTAACACTAGCCTCAGTTACTGACAGCATCATCCTTTGTGCTGTCCCTATACCTTATCCTTAGTTAGTAAATAATCCTTTAAAAAAAAAAAAAAAGAAAGAAAGAAATTGGCCTGTTTTATTATTCCTTTTTTTGTCAGTTCTTTGATATAATATCCTAGATCAAATCTCATTATAACTAATTCCTAATATTAGCCAAGTTATTTTATTAAAAATAATGAAGACATAGAAAAAAATTGGTTTCCATGTTTGGTTATAATTTTAGAATATGAGATTACAAAGAAATTATATTGTACGCATGATGTTAGTAATAGGGTTTAACAATATATCTTGGGAAATAAAATATTTTCATCTATATAAGAACAATATCTAGATGCTTGTGTTTCTCTTAACCTTTTAAAGCTTCTTTTTAAATATATTGTTCTACTAGGCTTACTCTACAGTGCAGTTAGATTTATTGAAAATTTCTAATTTTCAATATCTGAAAGAAAAAAGAAAATGAAAAGAAATATCAAAACAAGACATGTATTTAGTAATAAACAAGTCAACTGCTTTCTTAAATCTAGAGTTATAAATTAGTTCTCAGACACTTCCACATAAGAGTTACATGACACTTACTAATTTTAACAGAAGGCTGGCCCTGAAGCAGTGACACATATTTTTGTGCCACAATTAATTCCAGACAACATTGATTTTAATGGGAATTGCTAGGGAGTAACTACAGTATTGCCCATGGTCATCAAAGTCACTACAGCATGTCTTCAGGAACTAGGCAGTCAATTCATCGCCCTGGCCAATGGCCAATTTGCAAGTTTGATACAAATATTTTACCTTGTTATTAAACAAACAAACAAGCTCTATTCTTCTAAGGAGTTGGTTTCATTTAAATTATCATTTATGTATGTATGTATGTATGTATGTATGTATCTATCTATCTACCTACCTACCTACCTACCTACCTATATCTTTTGCTGATGTAGAACTGCTGCTTTTCCAGTTGTATCCAAGTAAATTTCCATATCAATGCAATGATCCCTTTTGTACAGTTATGAGTTATAAGTTTTCTATAAAAATTAGCATTGGGATATGTAGACTACTCGTGTAGTTAGCGATTTAAGTTAAGACCAGAACTTGAAGAAATAAATATTAAATCAGAATGAAAATCAATGATCAGGTGACATCCTCCTTTAAAAGTGAGAATATGTCCCACAGAACACTAATCATTTAAAGATAACTTCCTATAAATGAAAGAGGAAGATGAATAAAGCCAAACACTGGTATGCTTCAGGGCAAGATCTTTGTATATATTCTACCTTGCATTTGTTTTCTGAAAATTCTCTTTATTCATGTCATGAAGTTATCAAAGAAAACAGTGATAAAGGGATCTCTGACTTCTGTGATTTTTTTTAAATGTAAGGAATTCAGTCAGACTCAGTCAGTCTAAAAAGATGCAAATTCTTGGGAATTGTATCCAGATCTGATAAAACGTTTGACACTGGTTAACACACTATGGTCCACATCATTGACTCTCACAGTTACAGTGTAGTAATACATCAGAATATTTGCCAAAAATGTCCAGTGATGTTAGTTCCATTAGTACTCAAAGTAAAAGAGTGCATCTATTCTCTCAAGTAATAGTGAATGTATAGTGTGTCAGACATTTGTGAAAAACTGCATTGGTAGTTCCACTCTTGCGGAATACACAATCTGTTAAAGATCAAGTTATTTTTTTACTGAAAGTCTTTATGCAAAGATGAAGAAAAATGTCTACATTGATGGCCAAACACCTAGGGGATTGAGATATAGTGAAGTGAGGATAAAAAGATGAGCACAGAATGCATAACTGAAAGACCTGAAGAAAATTTTAATTTCTTTTCTTTTTTTTTCTTTGAGACAGAGTCTCACTCTGTTGCCAGGCTGGAGTGCAGTGACATCTCAGCTCACTGCAACCTCTGCCTACTGGGTTCAAGTGATTCTCCTGTCTCAGCCTCCTGAGTAGCAGGAACTATAGGCGTGCACCACCACACCCAGCTAATTTTTTTTTGTAATTTTTAGTAGAGACGGGGTTTCACCATATTGGCCAGGATAGTCTCCATCGCCTGACCTTACGATCCACTTGCTTCGGCCTCCAAAAGTGCTGGGATTACAGACGCAAGCCACCGCGCCCGGCCGAAAATTTTAATTTCTTGACCCATATTCTTCAGTTCACTCTAAACTATGCTTTCAAGAATAATGTAAAAGCAAGTTAAAAATTCAGTGTCCGACTGTTCTCACATTAAGAAATCAGGGTTACGTTTGGTGAGAATACAGAAAAGGAAAAAATAAATAAATCAAGATTAATTGATCATATTAATTTCATGGTATCACTCCACAAAAACCCAGAATAATTAAATTAAAAATAAAAGTTCAAGGAGAAGCATTCCTACAAAAATTTCTCATGATAATTAATTTACTGGTTATGACCCTTACAAATGTCAGGAAACAGGTTAGATTCCTTACCTAATGTGCCCAGTAATAGTCCCTTTAAAAAACTGTCTCCTAGAGGCACTAGTCCTCCCTCAGAAGAACAGTAGGTGAAGGAATTCTCTGGTTTCTGGCCTTGAGACCAGTTCCTGTTTAAGCCTAAATAAAGAAATAAATAAATATTCCTCTTTCAAGAGGCATCTGGCAGTTCCCCTTATCCCTGATAAGTCCTTCTTAAGGATGAGTCCTGATGAGTCCTTCTTAAGACCATGCCAAATTAAGTTAATCAAAATAAAATTAAGATTAAATTGTGTAACTGATTCAAACATTGCCTTGGTTAATTTATATACATTTGAAAAGTTTAATACTTTTTCACAATGGTTAAGTTTTAATGCAAAATACAATTATCTATGTAGTGTTTTAAAATGTTGATTAACCTACTCCTTAGCCTTTTGGAAACACTTTTTAAATTTCTGGTGTAAATTCTGGCATGTATTTCTTCAAAAAATTCCTATAGGAAGTTTTTATGCCTTTCAAAGTTTGAGTGCCCCTAATCTTGGGCATACAAATCAGTCTTTCTTCTGATTAATGTGGCATTGTTGGTTTCCAGCTGCATCCATTTCCCTACAAAGGACACAAACTCATCCTTTTTTATGGCTGCATAGTATTCCATGGTGTATATGTGCCACATTTTATTAATCCAGTCTGTCACTGATGGACATTTGGGGTGATTCCAAGTCTTTGCTATTGTGCATAGTGCCGCAATAAACATATGTGTGCATGTGTCTTTATAGCAGCATGATTTATAATCCTTTGGGTATATACCCAGTAATGGGATGGCTGGGTCATATGGTACATCTAGTTCTAGATCCTTGAGGAATCGCCATACTGTTTTCCATAATGGTTGAACTAGTTTACAATCCCACCAACAGTGTAAAAGTGTTCCTATTTCTCCACATCCTCTCCAGCACCTGTTGTTTCCTGACTTTTTAATGATGGCCATTCTAACTGGTGTGAGATGGTATCTCATTGTGGTTTTGATTTGCATTTCTCTGATGGCCAGTGATGATGAGCATTTTTTCATGTGTCTGTGGCTGTATGAATGTCTTCTTTTGAGAAATGTCTGTTCATATCCTTTGCCCACTTTTTAATGGGGTTGTTTGTTTTTTTCTTGTAAATTTGTTTGAGTTCTTTGTAGGTTCTGGATATTAGCCCTTTGTCAGATGAGTAGATTGCAAAAATTTTCTCCCATTCTGTAGGTTGCCTGTTCACTCTGATGGTAGTTTCTTTTGCAGTACAGAAGCTCTTTAGTTTAATTAGATCCCATTTGTCAATTTTGGCTTTTGTTGCCATTGCTTTTGGTGTTTTAGACATGAAGTCCTTGCCCATGATCATTCTCAGCAAACTATCGCAAGAACAGAAAACCAAACACCGCATGTTCTCACTCATAGGTGGGAACTGAACAATGAGATCACTTGGACTCGGGAAGGGAAACATCACACACCGAGGCCTATCATGGTGGGGGGAGGGGGGAAGGATTGCATTGGGAGTTATACCTGATGTAAATGACGAGTTGATGGGTGCTGACGAGTTGATGGGTGCAGCACACCAACATGGCACAGGTATACATATGTAACAAACCTGCACATTATGCACATGTACCCTAGAACTTAAAGTATAATAATAATATTTAAAAAAAAGAAAAAGAAGAAAAAAAATGTGGCATTGTCCATCATTTTTATAAATATGAGTATCAAACCCTTATTGATAAAGAAACTGCTCATTATAACATTCTGACATTTGGAAAAATTAATTTAAAATTTTGTATTTTTAATACAAATTAATTCTTTCATAACTACTAACCTTATAGGAAAATGCTAAAGAGAATGATTTTAGCAGATTTTTGCAAGAACTCATATCCTAAGGTTTAAGAAATACCTACATGGTTTAAAATAGCAATAATAAACATAGCAATTTTAAAATAAGACACTATTTTGTTTAGGTCTTCCAAGTCAGTTAACTGGTATCAGTTTCATGGTCAGAATGACAAAAATATGTAATAAAAATGTGCAGCTCATTTAGCTGTTGAAGGCTAATGAACAATTAAAGTATTCCATAAGAATTTAATCTCATCCATTTTTTAGTACTATTTAAACTTGCTCCTTCTTTCCACAAAGTTTGAATGGCATAAATTATTTAAGCCATATACAAAGGGAACCCAATCAAGCTTGCAGGAGAATTCTTAGTAGAAATCTTGCAAGCCAGAAGTGATTACAGGCTTATTTTCAACACTCTAAAAGAACTTAAACTAATAATTTCATATTCCTCCAAACTTAGCTTTATAAGGAAGGGATAAATAAAATATTTTCTAGACAAGTAATTGACAAGGGAATATGTAATCACTAGACCAGCCTTACAAGGCAACCTCAGTGGAGTCCTAAACATGGAAAAGAAAGAACAATCTCTGCCACCATGAGAACACAATTAAAATACGTAGTCTGCAGACCCTATAAAACAACCATACAATAGAAACTACAAAGCAACCAGCTAGAAATTTCACAATGGGATGAAACCTCAAATATCAATATTAACCTTGAATTTACGTGGTCCAAACACCACACTTAGAAGGCACAGACTTGCAAGTTGTGTAAAATACAAATACTCATCCATCTGCTGTCTTAAAGAGACAGAACTCCCATGTAACAACACCCATAGGTCAAGGTAAAGAGTTGGAGGAAGATGTATCATGCAAATGAAAAACAAAAAAGAACAAGAGTCATTTACATTAGATAGGACAGAATTTAAACCAACAATAAAAAAAAAAAGGATAAAGAATGTCATTAAATAATGACAAAGGGTTCAACTCAACAAGTAAACTTAACTATCCTAAATATGCACACACTCAATGTTGGAGCAGCCAATTCATAAAACATATACTTCAAAACCAATAAAAAGACTTAGGCACTAAACAATAGTGGGAGACCTCAACACATCAATGACATCATTAGAGAGATCATCAATGCAAAATAACAAGAAGTCCTGGATTTAAATTTGACACTTCACCAGTTGGACCTAGTAGACGTTACAGAGTACTCTATCCATCAACCACAGAATATACATTCCTCTCATCTGCACACAAAACATACTCTAAGGGTGACCCCACGCTCAGCCACAAAGCGAGTCTCAATAAATACAAAAAATTAAAATCGTATCAACTACACTCTTGAATCGTAGTAAATTAAAACCAGAAACCAATACCAAGAACATCTACCAAAACCACACAATGACATGCAAATTAAACAACTTGCTCCTGAAGGACTTTTGGACAAACAATGATATTAAGGAAATTTTTTAATTATTTAAAATAAATAAATAAAGACACACAACATATCAAAATCTCTGAGATGCAGCAAAAACAATGTTAAGAGGAACATTTATAGCACTAATTGTCTGCATCAAGAAGTTAGAAAGACCTCAAATTAATGATCTAACATTACACCTATGGGAACCAGAAGAAAAGGAACAATCTAAACCTAAAGCTAATGAGAGGAAAGAAATAACTAAAATCAGAGCAGAACTGAATAAAGTAGAAACCCAATAATCCATACAAGGGATCAACAAAACCAAAAGTTGGGACTTTGAAAGCATAAACAAGAGAGATAAACCTCTAGCTAGATTAACAAAACAAAAAACAAAAAACAATAACAAAAAAGAGAAGATCCCAATAAGCACAATCAGAAACAAGGATGACATTACAGCCAAACACACGGAAACAGAAAAGATCCTGAGAATATTATGAACACTGGATGCACACAAACTAAAAGATCTAGACGAAATGCATACATTAATGAAAACATACAACCTCCCTAAATTGAATCACAAAGAAATTGCAACTCTGAACAAATAAATACTGAAGTCCCATATTGAATCAGTCATAAAAAATAAAACCCCTGTGAACCAACAAATGTCCCTGACCAGGTGGATTCACTGCCAAATTATAGTGGAAAAACAAAGAAGTGCTAATACCAATTCTACTGACACTATTGCAAAAAAAATTAAGGAGGAACTCCTCTCTAACTCATTCTATGAAGCCAAAATCATCCTGATACCAAAACTTGGCAAATAACCAATGAAAAAAAGAAAAACTACAGGCTAATATCCATGATGAACATAGACACAAAAATCTCCAACCAAACAGTAGCAAACCTAATCCATCAGCACATCAAATAGCTATACCATGATCAAGTAGCCTTTATTTCTGAGATGCAAGAGTAGTTCAACATGTGCAAATCAATAAATGTGATTCACCACATAAACAAAATTAAAAACTAAAACCATGTAATTATGATCATCTCCACAGATGCAGAGAAAGCTTTTGATAAAATTTAATACCCATTCATGATAAAAATACTCAAAAAAAGGAGTCACCATAGGAATATACCTAAAAATAGTAAGAGCCATCTATGACAAACCTATAGGCAACATCACACTGAATGGGCAAAAGCTGGATCTGTCCCTGAGAGCTGGAACAAAGCAAGGATGCCCACTCTCACTACTTCTATTCAACATAGTACTGGAAATCTTAGAGTAATCACAGAAGAGAAAGTAATAAAAGACATCCAAATATGAAAAGCAGTCAGACTATTTATCTTTGCTGACTATATGATTCTACACTCAGGAAACCCCAAAGACTCTGCTGAAAGGCTCCTGAAACTGATAAATGATTTCGGTAAAGTTTCAGAATAAAAATTCAACATACAAAAATCAGTAGCATTTCTATAATGTTCAAGTGGAAAGTCAAATCAAGAACACAAGAACATTTACAATACGCACAATAAAAATAAAACATCTATGAATACACTAAACAAAGAGGTGAAAGATCTCTGTAATAACTACACAATATTGCTGAAAGAAATAATATATGACACATACAATTAGAAATTCATACCATGCTCATGGAAGGGAAGAATTAATATGATTCATGGTCATTCTGCCCAAAGCAATTTACAGATTCAGTACCATTCCTTTAAAACTACCAATGCCATTTTTAACAGAAATAGAAAAATAAGATTCAAAAATATAGAGCAAAAAATTAGCCTGAATAGCTAAAGGAAGCTAAGCAAAAAGAAAAAAAGCCAGAGGCATCACATTATCCAACTTCAGCTATACAATAAGTCTACAATATCCCAAATCGCATGGTATTGGTACAAAAACAGATACATAGACATATGGAACAGAAAATATAATCCATCCAGAAAGCTGCACACCTACAATCATATGATCTGTGACAAAGTTGACAAAAGTGAACATTGGGTAATGTTCAATATATGGTACTCAAAAACTGGCTAGCCATATGCAGAAGAATGTAACTGGAACCCTACCTTTCACCATATAATAAGTATACTCAATTCACTCAAGATGGATTAAAGATTTCAATGTAATACTTCAAACTATAAAAACTCAGACAAAAACCCAAGCAACATCATTTTTGACATTAGGCTAGGAAAACAATTTATGGCTAAATCCTCAAAATCAATGGGACCTATTTAAATTAAGTAAGTTTGCACAGCAATATTAAAAAAAAATTAAAAAGATCAACACAGTAAACAGACAACCTGCAGAATGGGAGAAAATATTTTTAAACTTTGCATCTGACAGAGGTCTAATATCCAGAATTTATAAAAAATTTAAACAAATTTACAAGGAAAAAACAACCCTATTAAAAAGTAGGCAAAGGACATGAACAGGTACTTTTCAAAAGAAGACGTACAAACAGCCAGCCAACCCACAAATGACAAAATATTCAACAACATATCATCAAAGAAATCCAAATCAAAATTACAATGGGATGCTCTCTCATCAGTCCGATGACTATTATTAAAAGTCAAAAAATAACAGATGTTGGTGAGGCTGAGGAGAAAAGAGAATCTTATATATACGTTGTTGGTGAGAATGTAAATTAGCTCAGTCACTGTGGAAGGCAGTTTGGAGATTTCTCAAAGAACTAGAAACAGAACTACCATTCAAATCAGCAACCCCATTACTGAGCATATACCCAATAGAAAATAAATTGTTCTACGAAAAAAAAAAAAAAGACACATGCACTTATATATTCATTACAGCACTATTCATAATTACAAAGACATGGAATTAATGTAATTCTCATCCACAGTAGATTGGATAAAGAAAACATGGTACATATACACCATGGAATACTACTCATTCATAAAAAAATAATAAATCATGTTCTTTGCAGCAACATGGATGTTGCTGAAGGCCATCATCCCAAGCAAATTAACATAGAAATAGAAATACAAATACTACAGGTTCTCACTTACAAGTGGAAGCTAAACATTGGCTACACATGGATATAATGATAGAAACAATAGATATGAGGGACTACTAGAGGAAGGAGACAATAGGAGAGCAGTGGCTGATAAACTAAACTATCTATTGGGTACTAAGCTCACTACCTCAGTGATGGGCTCATTCACACCCCAAACCTAAGCATCACACGATTTAACCATGTAGCAAACTGGCACATGTACTTGCTGAATCTAAAATAAAAGTTGAATTAAAAAATTGTAAATGAGAATCTCTATTGGAATCAAAAGCTGAATAGCTACAATAAACTCATTTGTATAGTAAATTCCACTCCTATTTTGGAAAATATAATTGATTTACCTTCTGTTGACCAAAGATTCTACTTGAAAAAGAAACAAGTGTTTATAAAGATTCAAAATTTTAACTATTTTTGATTCTCCTTTGAACTATATAAATACAAGTTTTCTAAATAAGTAGACATCAAATCAAGAAATACATCTATATAAAATCAATTTCTAACATTTTTAATTTCAATGAGCTATATTTTACATTTGTTCAATTTGTGTAAGTACTGCAGTACTTGTGAAAATTCTGCAGATCATAATTATGAGGCTGATGAGGACTTGGCTGTGAACCATTCCTTACATTGGATGTAGTCATAAATACCCTCCTCTGACTTGTTCCTTGTGGTACAAATATCCTGTCATATAATAGTTATACATGTTTATACTATACCTCTGTATCTGAAAGCAGTGGCTTTAAGGTGGATATCCTATCATTCATCTTTTATTATTTATGCATTATGCATTTATTGATCAATCAGCTAACATTCTACAATGCATACTAGGTGCTAGCCACTACATGAGCGAGGGGTCTATTTAGGTACTAACATATTCCTGAAGAGCTCCAATTCTAATGAGAGAAAAACAAGCCACCAAATCAAGGTCATATAGTATTAGTGGCAGGAAAACTTCAACATAAACTAAAATACTTATGAATAGTGCAGGTTGTTATTGATTAGAAAATCAGTTTTGCTGTGAATAGTCTCACAGCAGAGGTGACTCAATTGAGACTTGATATATGAATCAAATTCCTTCCACTCACCCCCTCAGAGTGGTGCCTCTCAAATAGGAATGGATGAATGAATGAATGAATGAATGAGTGAATGACAAAATGATCTTAATTGAAACACTCAGTTATTAGGTTTACAGAAATTTACATTTTAGGAGGTAACACTGAGGAAACAATGCACACGTAAGACTTGAAATGTATTAATGATTTAATGATGAGCAATACATCTCATGGCCAAAAAAAAAAAAAAAAATCAGAAGTTAAAAGGCTGCAAATGTGCCCTCACAACTCATCATACTGACTCCGCTCATTCTTAAGGCTAGTCCTGCTGCCGATATATTGGATTTTACAAAGTAGACTGGTATTCTGCAGTTTTAAAAAACGTTGACTGCTCTTATGACATAATCATGAAAAATATAAGATTACTGATCCATTTAAAAATAGTGGACAAAAATGAAACAGTCCCTAAACACCTACTCTAAGCCATTTCATCACAGGTACCCAGGGACTTCTAATTTGTGTAACAGTCACATGTTTCCACAAACTTGTTTTGGTAGTATAAAAATACTAAACAATGTTTATGAAGTGAAATAAACTTATAGCTTAGTGACTCTATACATTTTGTTTTTTAATAATGCCAAATTGTAATCACCCACTATCACACACTTGTGCATGATGTACAGATATATATTACTGCTTTTTCCTCTAAGTGAATTATGAAGAACTAAAGTAGGAAGAATTAGAGGAAAGTCACATTTATAGAACATTAAGCATGATACAGAAAACATACCTGAAAAACAGATGTAAAATTATATTATTTTATTTTTAGCTATTTTCCTCCAAAGGAAAGTTGCTTAAAAAGTAATTTTTTGAACTGGTCTATTAAAAAGAAACTGATAGCCTGTTTCCCATTTTTTGTTTGTGGCTTGACTGTATATGTATGTATTATTAATCCCTAGATCAATACTGTATATCTTATATTATATAGATACGTATTATAATCTCCATTGAACAATGGACAAAACTGACATGAAGCGAATGACTTGCAACAAACCACAAGTAAATAGTATATGTACTATTAAATGTAAATAAGAATATTCTAATGTCAAACATGGTTCCCTTTAAAAAAATGAGAAAAATATAATTTTCAAGGGATCTTTGGCTTTTTTAATAACAGAATAACTGTTCACTAGACTTAGTTATCTCGGTCCAGTTTTCCCCCAGTGTCCACAGTGGATCAGTTCCAGAACCCTGAAGATATCAAAATCCATGGATGCTCAATTTCGGTATATAAAATAGCACAGTATGTGCATGAAGCCTACACACAACCTCTGTTTATGTATTTTATTTTTGGAGGGGACTGAGTCTCTCTCTGTTGCTCAGGCTGGAGTGCAGTGGCACGATCTTGGCTCACCGCAACCTCCACCTCCCAGGTTCAAGCAATTTTCCTACCTCAGCCTCCCGAGAGGCTGGGACTACAGGCGCCGACCACCGCACCCAGCTAATGTTTGTATTTTTAGTAGAGATGGGTTTCACCATGTTGGCCAGGCTGGTCTTGAACTCCTGACCTCAGGTGATCCACCTGCCTCGGCCTCCCAAACTGCTGGGAATACAGGTGAGAGCCACCGCACCCAGTAGGCCCCTGTATATTTAAATCATCTCCAGATTACTTGTGATACCTAATACAATGTCGATACTATTTAAAGAGTTGTAATACTGTATTTTTAAATTTGTATTTTAAATTGTTTTTTTTCTTTCCTTATTGTTTTCTTTTTAATTGTTGTAGGTTCCTAGGCATATATATTTATAGGTTACATGAGATATTTTGATACAGGTATGCAATGCATGATAGCCACATGAGGGTAAATGGGGTATCCATCAGCTCAAGCATTTGTCCTTTGACTTACAAACAATCCACTTATACTCTTTTAGTTACATTGGTTTTTTTTCTTTAATATTTTTGATCCACAGTTGCTTAATCCACTTATTCAGAACACACAGATATGATGGGCTGACTGTATACACATACAGACTCTAAACCACTAAAACACATCATAATACTAATAAATCTTATTAGGATATTTTCCAATCACTATTTTTTTCTTACATATTCTACTATTCATTGTTGTTATTTTTAAAAAGGATATTCACTTTGAAAGTGCAAATACTTCTATTTTCTAATTTTGCAATAAGACTTTTTTATGTAATTATATCTTTATCTTAATAACAAAAAACACTTAACTTTCATAAAGATTGTTAAGTTCCATCAGATCACTGAATCTGTGATTGGTAAAATTTACAACTTCAGTTAACACCAGGTATAAAATGAAGAATCTCTATCTTCGTCAGGTTATAATCAAGACATTATTTTTCTTGTCATAATTACATATACTCTTTTATCATGCATTTTCTTGAGGAAATACATATACACAAACAAAACAGTAGGTGTTCTTATTTTCTTTTCAAACAATAAAATATGAAACATAAATGTACACTAGACATCACCCAATTTAAGAAACAGAACATTACTGGCCAGGTGTGGTGTCTCACTCCTGTAATCACAACACTATGGGAGGCTAAGGCTGGAGGATTGCTTGAGGCCAAGAGTTCAACTAGCATAGGCAATGTAGGGAGGCCCTGTCTCTACAAAAATAAAAATAAAAAATTATAGCTGGTCATGGTGGTGCACACCTCTCGGCAAGAAGATCACATGAGCCCAGGAGTTCAACGTTATAGTTAGCTATGATTGTGCCACTGCACTCTAGTCAACAGAGCAAGACCCTGTTTCCAAAAAAATAAAAAAAAAAATAATGAAAATATTTAATCTAAAGAAAGGTATATACCATGTTTTCCTTTATTTAGCATATTAATAAAAACAATAAAAATACATTTCAGTTACTGGTATTTTAGAATCTTCTGCATATATGGAATCTGAGCTATTTGATCAGGAAAAAAATTTAAAAGAATCTCTTGCATACGTTTTCTTACACTATCCTGAATTTTGTGTTATTACTTGCCATAGTTGATAGATATACTATAATGTATGTACCCCTAAAAATATATAGTTTTTCCTTTTTTAACTTAATGAAAATAAAATTATACCCTTGATAGATCCGATCAAAAATTCTCATATGAAATATTTTATCCATGCAATTAACAAATTTAATCCAATGGCTATAAAATATAGACTATTATGGCAAACAACTGAGGAATTAGACTGATTCTATAATTTCTTTTATTTACTTGTTCTACTTAGATAATTGTTATTTTCCTCCATTTTATTTTACTAAGTGGAGGGCTGGTTTATGTTACCTTTTCATGGGGAGGTCAAAATTAAAGATATCTCAAGGCAAGACTAGGTGTGGGCCTGTAGACAACACTAAAATGAATCTAAGGAGAGAGATATGCTAATAAGAGATATCACAATTAGCAAATGCTTTTATTTTTGACCTATGGATGGGAAGGGATACATAGAACTGTAGGGTTAATCTATTCCAAACACATAGAAATTCTAACATACAAACATTCAGTAGATAAGATTATCAGCTCCCAAGTTCTACTAAAAAAAAATCATATGCTAATCAACCATATCAGTTGCTTCAATTATAAACCTCATTTGCAAGTCTTAATAGAAAATGAACTGATTTTTTTCTGCTATCAAAGAGGAAATGAGTGAAAATAGACACTCTCTAAAGCATATTCAACACCTGCACAACAAACTTTCAAAGGTACATCTATTTAGCTACCACCATTTACCTGAAGTTAAAATATTACACAAATATCTATTGCCTAAATGGTAGTCTTCATTTTATCATTTAAAACTAAGATTCAACTAAAAGATCAATAGAAAAATATTTGATCTAAAGAAAGAAATAGACCATGTTTTCTTTTATTTAGCATATTAATAAAAACAATAAAGATACACGCGTTTCAGAATGGAAAGAAAGGCGTTTCCTTTTAATGCTAGAATGTATCAATGACCTCATTATTATGTACTACATTATTTAAGGTCAGGTGTAGATGCTCAAGCTTGTAATCCCAAAACTTTGGGAAGCTGAGGAGAATGACTTGAGCTCAGGAATTTGAGACCACTCTGGGCAACATAACAAGACCCCATCTCTACAAAAAGTAAAATGATGAAAATAAAAGTAGTCATGTGTAGTAGTGCCCACCTGCAGTCCTAGCTACTTGAGAGACTGAGGCAGAAGGATCACTTGGATCCAGGGGTTTGAGGCTGCAAGGCTGCAGTGAGCTATAATCATGCCACTGTACTCAGGCCTAGGTGACAGAGCAAGACCCTGACTTTTTAAAGAAACTGTATTTGCTTCTATTAAATAGGTAACAAACACTCTCAATAGCTTTTTCTCAAAGTTGAGATGCATGGAACAAGTTTTTAACATTTTATCATATTGATAAAATTACCCCCTAAATCTATCAAGGGTAATATATTTATCAAGGGTAACATATTTTCATATCTTCTTTCTTTTGCTCCTTACTGGTTTTCCACTGCATCAACTATTTGTTTCTTTTCTGTTTATTCTGTCTCGATTCATGGCTAGTTCTCTTTTCCTATGATATCCTCCTTATAATTTTAGCCCAATTCATCCCTCTAATCTTCCATTCACCATCTCTCTGCTGTGTAGGAAGCTTAACTGTGCTGAGTTCTTTGCTGGACCACTGAAATCAAGTAATAAGTGGATATAAATCGGAATCACGGCTGTAAATAAAAAGAACGTGGCCAAATGTCCATTAGCAATGATAGTCTAGTCATATAAAAAAAGTGGCTATTTTCAATTAACAAAACAAAACAAGGAAGAAAAAGTAAAGACAATGTTAGGAACAATTATAAGAATAAGCATGTAATAAGCAACTGGTAGGTTTACTTCAACCAAATGGTAGGTTTGCTTCCATTACATGAACATTTTACCAAAATGTATATATAATATCTTCCAAGAACAATATGCAAATACATTTTAATATATAAATTGGCTCAAGAAAGTCATTTTTCTGGGACTCTAGATTTATAGCCTCTTTAAGTCTCTTAAAAACTGTAGATGACCCAAAGAAGTTGGCTGCCCTAAAGGTTTGGCTTAAATAAATCATCCAGTGCACACTTCAAATATAAGCTGAACAACCTTAATTGGAATATCTATCTTGTGAGGTTTTCCAGTTTCTGATTTGGTACTCCCCAAGTAGCAATTTCCTATGAATTACCATTTCCCAACTAAGAGGTACAGAAATTCCCAGTTTCTTTTGGAGATCAAATATTTTTAAACTTGGCCTTTATTAAGGTTTTCAACAAAATTCTAATTAAACTACACTTCATTAATGGCTTACCCCCTACCTTAGAATACGGAGAGCTGTCTTGCAATTATTAAAGCTAACCCTCAAATAGTTGTTAATAACAAGACTAAGAATTATTTTTATTTTTTTAACTTCAAAGTTGTAGGCTAACCAATAGTTAACAAATAATTCACTTACTTTATTGACATCATCAGTCCTCCTAGCAATACGTCTTTTTTAAAATTTAAAACATGATGAGGGGTGGTGAGGACTGTACAATTACTAGTCACTGTGTTCCCACTCATTGGTACTATTAGCTTAACAGATAAAACCACAGATAAGAGCCTCAATCAACTTCAGCAGATTCCCAGAGGCAAGCTCTTGCTTTTTGCTGATTAGTTTCATTCAATTATGTCTTCTTAATTGTTCATGTGCTAAAGCTCATTAAATGAAAAATAATATTGCTTTCCTGTGGGTAGGGCACTTGAGATTTGAAATATAGCCACTTCATCTCTGCCTCAGAGGCACAAGTAAGTTAATCTGATGGTATCTGGAAAAGCTCAACAGATTTGTGCGGATAGTCCGTCCTGTCCAGGAAGGGACAATAAAATTAATAAAATTGATTGCTAAATCAAGTCAAAAATAAAATCACTCCCAGTATTTTCCTTTAAGGTTAATTTTCAGGAAAATTAGACCCAGTTTTGTAGCATTTGATTATGCTCACCTCTGTAATATGATTTTAATTGTAAAAAGATCAGTTATTGCTGTTCCATTACATATGGGATTTGGGGAAAGTGGAGTAAACTTTTAAATTTTTCTGAAAATAGATTTTGACAGATTAAAAAGTGTGTCACACAATTTTATTTATTTATGAAGTATTCCAGAAATGGAGAAGCTAAGTTTCATTCATTAAAATAGATTCATTGAGTACCTACTATGTTCCAGGCCTTTTGCTACACAATGAGGATACAAAAGGTTTTAACTTCAAGAGGTTTATTAGTCTGGTGGAGTAGAAATAATAATTCAACAATAATCCATCAGCTAATATATACTGGATATTTACTAAGGACCTATACAGTACTTGGTCGATATGTATCACCTTACTTAATCTTTTTAATGATCTTATAACATAGACCATATCGTATTTTTTATTACAGATGAACTAAGGCTTAGAAAAATTATATTGCTTCCTGATATCACATAACTAGTGAATGCTAAACTTTAGTTTTGAACAAGATATAACTTTGTAGCATGTATTCCTATTTACAGGTACTCCTCAATTTACACAGTTCCTATATGCATAAATTTCAGTTACCATGTTTAGTTAAATTAGACTAGTTACCCAGCAACATAGTTCAAATTTCAGTTACCACAGTATATTAACTGTAAGTAATTACAAACAAAGTACAAATTTTGCTCCTTGCTCTTTTGTCCAAAATCATTACGTAAATAACAGGTATGCTTCGACCATTGGCATCATGTTTTTAAATGTCTGTCAGTGATTGATCGCTACATATCTATTATTCAGTATATGCAGACAAAAAAGTGTGCAGTTATGTTGTCTCTTTGTTTCCCAATGATAAACACACGTGACATTTCTCAAAAGTAAATAATTGAAATAATTCACCAGAAAAGATAAAAGTACAACATAAAGTAAAATTTGAGTCCAGTGAAAATGCAGCTATAGCAAAATCCCTGTGGGAATATTGACACTGCTGCCATCTGCGGGACTTAAGTTTTGCTGCCAGAATAACTTAGCGCAGAGGAGCTTATTGACATAAATGAAGAAAGTGGATGTGATTAAAAGGATGAAGATATACCAGGCTATGTGATGCCAGCAAAAACCCAAACACACACACACACATACACACACACACACACACACACACACACACACACAAAGACTTAAAGGAACTTACAGAGATACTTTAAAATATTGAAAGCATCAAAGCATAAAGTGATGAAAGCTGATCCAAATTTAAGACTACGACAATTAGCCAAGGCATAAAATATCACCCCCTTCATTATAAGCCATCTGAGAAGAAGAAATCAATCACTATTCAAAGTATTTGTAAACATTTTTTAACAAATGAGTAAACTTTCAGTCTTTAACTTCAATGTAATTTAAAGAGGGAATTAGTCAGCAAATGTGAAAGTACAGCAAATAAATGAAAAATAATGATGCAAAAAATAATAAGATTTGAGTTGAATGTAAACAGAGTTATAGAAAGAAGGAACTGACTTTAATTCTTTAATTCCCAATGTAAATTCCAGGATGTTAAATGAATATGTTTTATAATTTATTTATTTTCATACACATTTATTAATGACAGTAAAAGAGTTTCTAATATTTTGAAAATAAATTAAAAGTTATGGAATAATAATATTTATTCTAAATTAAGATAAACTTGCATGATTTCAGCTGAGATCATCATGTTTATCGTCCTTCACTAGCATGTAAAGTGAGAAGTGTGGGTATTAATTTATTATCTGTTTGTTTAAAGTGAATGACACATGATTTAGTGTTCTATCAATAGAAAATTACTTAAGAGGAAATGATATCTTAAATGCTATCATTTAAGATGATATCACTCATTAAGAAATGATATCTTAAAATCAATTTTAAGATAATGCTTCTATTATGTATGTTTCTGTATCGTCTTTCCAAACATAATTATGGAAAAGGCATCCCAACTGGTGATACAATTATTGTCAATAATATAATAGTGATGACAATATATTTGTTGGTCAATTAAAAATAACTACATTAGCTTTGGCAAAACTACATTGTTCACTTACATGATTAAAGATACTTATCAGTGCTCTTGTGATCCTACTTTAAGATATACATTTTCATATTAATTTGTAAATGAAATGTAGGAGTTTTTCATAACCAACAGGTTTAAAGCTTGTGAAGATATGTGCCATACTTTGTCTTTTGTTATTGTTATTGTTTTCTTGAGATAGGATCTCACTCTGTTGACGTGATCTCACCTGTTGGCGTATTATAAGAACTCTTTGTTTATTAACTCATTTGTTAATTTTATTGTTTATTATTTATGTCTATCAATGGAATATAGACTCTAAGAGGGCAGGCATATTTCTGTGTGTTATTCATTGATATTTCAACATCACCAAACAGTGTCTGTCATATAGCAACCATTCTTTTTTTTTTTTTTTTTTTTGAGACAGAGTCTCGCTCTGTCACCCAGGCTAGAGTGCAGTGGCGTGATCTCGGCTCACTGCAGGTTTTGCCTCCTGGGTTCACAACATTCTCCAGCCTCTGCCTCCCGAGTAGTGGGGACTACAGGTGCCCACCACCATGTCCAACTAATTTTTGTATTTTTAATAAAGACAGGGTTTCACCATGTTAACCAGAATGGTCTTGATCTCCTGACCTTGTGATATGCCCACCTCAGCCTCCCAAAGTGCTGGGATTACAGGCATGAGACACTGTGCCCAGCCCACTCTTTACATAAGAATAAAGAAATATCCCCTTGACATGAAATTCTGTGTATTGGCATTATATATATATACACACGTATACACACACACACACACACACACACACACACACACACACCCCCCATGACAATGAGTATGTGTCATTATCTTAGTCAGCAGTACGTATTTTCCTAGAAAATGAAAAGACTCCCAATTTGTCTTTTTGAATGACAAAAAGAACTGCTAATCACTTTACCAGTTTGTTTTTTATTTATCTCCAGATTAAAGTGTTATTAAGGATTTTTTTCTATTTAGTGAAATTTTAAACAATAAAACACTTTTATCTATGTGGTTTTTCATCCATATGACAACAAAGTGTTATCATGCGAATACTATAAGTAGAAAAATATAGGTAGAAAGAACGTAACTGATTTGCTCAAAGTCATATAACTCAGAAGTGACATTTGCCAGACTCCAGAACTTGGTCTGATTTTATCATCCCTCGCTGACTGTCAGATCTGATATATCAGTCCAAAAATTACCTCCTGCTTAAATTAGATGTTTTGGATGACTTTTGTAATTTTCCGGGTTCCATCATTTATTAGCGCCAATATATACATGGTCACTTAGAATACAGAGATGTGCACATATTCAGGACCAACATTCCAAAAATGGCTTAAATATTTCTGGCAGCCAAATATTATCTCTGGAGAATTCTTCCTCAAGAACATTAGTTAGATGTGCTTTAATAATGGTTGAGCAAAGTAGCAGAATACTAGATGCTGTGTGACTCTGGGAACACCTTATTTCTGGCTCTGATAGAGATCTGTTTAAGACCCTCATCTGTTACAGGCAGAGAGAAGAGCAGAGTAAATTTTCTTTGCCTACCTGAAGGGACTGTTGTAAGAATCTCATGAGTTAAATTGTGTGAAAGTACTTTGCACCCTCTAAATCCATACATTTACATGTGACTTCCCTGTATGACACAAGCTAACAAACAAACTGGAAACAAACAAACAAACAAAAAACCCAAGACACAAAAATAAAATATCTTTCTGTTACCTCATTTGGGAAGGGGTCTAAAACTCAGAAATAATAGTATTTACATGTACATGTAGTTGGTAAACATTCAATGGCATAAAAAGTAAATTGAAAATAATACCATTAGCAGAGGGGAATGTATTTTTACTTAAGCATATATACTCACATATTGGATTTGTCTCTATTTCATCTGTAGAACCTAGCCACTAGCCAAATACCTGAAGCCCCTAGAACCCCAGTGCCTAGTGTGGTACGCAGAAAATAATGGCCTCTTAAATGTCCACTACCTAATTCCAGGAGCCTTGGAATATGTTACCTTACCTGGCAAAAAGGACTTTGTAGATGTGTTTAAAGTTAAGAACCACCAGAAGGAAAAATTGTCCTGAATTATCTGGATAGACCCAATCTAATCACATTAGTTTTAAAAATATTAAACCTTTCTTGGCTGTGGTCAGGGAAAGAAATGTGATTGTAGAAGAATGGCAGGTAAATGTAACATTGCTAGCTTTGAAAACAAACGGAGTCCAGAAGTCAAGGGATGTGGGTGGCCAGTATAAGCTGGAAAGATCGAGAAAACATATTCTCCCCTACAGCCTCCAGAAAGTAGCATAGCCTTGCCAATACCTGATTTTAATCCAGTCAGACCCGTGTCAAGCATGTGACTTACAGAAGTATAAGATAATACATTTGTGTTGTTTTAAGGCACTAATTTTGTGATAAATTGCTAAGACAGTAACAGATAACTAATACAGTTAGAAAACAATTTTAAAATACATTTTAAAAAGAACTACAACATGCAATATCTAATGAATAAAACCAAAAATAGGATGAAAAATTAAAATGAAACTTAAAACTTTTCTATATTATATATTTGGGAAATTTGAATTATTTCTTAATATTCTGCTCTCAAAAATATGAAAAAAGTAGCTTGTCTAATTATCATTCACCTGAAAGCAACTGTTTTAAAGTTGTCATTACAGTCTTATAAAAAGTAATATGTCTCAGTCAGTCCTAACTACCCTCAACATGACCCAGTCTTGTCAGAACCCAATTTAGAGCTTCAAGTGTACAGATGCTCCAAGGAATTTTCAATGACAATCAGTGTTCCAAAAAAGCTATGACCTACACTTGAGGCTATCCCAAGGAGAAGCAAATATCATGGCAGCATCTTACATTTGTGAACACAGTGGTAAACATACAGCATACAAAACCATGCATGGGTATTTTCTTCTGTTTTTAACAACGGATAATTAATGTCAAAAGTGATTTTCAAACTATCAATATGTAAGTTAAAATTAAATCCATAAAGCACAGTAAAACAAGCATTGTTCCATTTTACAATTCATGTTTCCTTGAGAACTTATTTTCTTTCTTTTCCTTCCTCTCTGCTCCTGTCCCCTCCCCTCTCTCCCTCCCTTCCTTTCTCCTTTCCTTCCTTCCTTAGACTTCCTTCCTGACTTCTGTTTTTCTTTTTTCAGCTTTATTGAGGTATAACTGACAAGTAAAAATGAACATATTTAAGGTGTGCAACTTGATTTTTGTATATGTATACATTGGGAAATGATCATCATAATCAAGCTAATTAACATATCTGTCATATCCGTACATTAAATATGTTGTACATTAGATATATAGTTATCATGCTGTACAATAGGTGTATGCCACATTTTCCTTATTCATGTATCTGTCCATGGACACTTAAGTTGTATCTATATCATAGTTATTGTAAATAAAGCTGGAATGAAAATTAAAGCAAATATTGATTCAAAATCATTTTATTTCCCTTGAATAAAGACAGAGGTGGGACTGCTGAAGCATTTGGTAGTTCCATTTTTAATTGTTAAAGGAACCTCCATACTGTTTTCCATAATGGCTACACCAATTTACATTCCCATCAATATGTCTTCCTTTTTCTCTACTTCTTTCACAAAATTTACATTTTGACATTTGATAGTAGTCATTCAAACAGGAATGTGGTGATACATTTTTGAGGTTTTGATTTGTATTTCCTGATAATTAATGTTGTTAATCTTTCATCTTTCATCTACCTGTTGATCTTTCATCCAGCTGTTCACCATTTGTACATCTTTGGACAAATGCCCATTTTTGTAAATTTATTTTTTGCTATTGAATTTTGTGAACTCCTAATATATTTTGAATATTACCTTTTATCAGATATGCAGTTGCAACTATTTTCTGTAGGCTGTCTTTTCAGTCTGTTGATTGTTTCTTTTACTGTGTAGAACCTTTTTAGTTTGATGCAATTCCACTTCTATACTTCTGTTTTTATTGCCTGTGCTTTTGCTGTTATACTAAAAAAATCATTGCCAGAACCAATGTCAAGAATCTTTTTCCTGAAGGTTTTTTTCTAGTAGTTTTATAGTTTCAAGTCGTCTGTTTATGTATTTAATCCATTTTAAGTTAATTTTTATTTTTGTATATGGTATTAAGTAAGAGCTCATCTTCATTTTTCTATATGTGGATATCCAGTTTTCTCAGCACCATTTATTGAAGAAAATACCTTTTCCCCAGTGTGTATTCTTGGTGCCCTTATTGAAGACTGGTTTACTCTAAGTGCATGGACTTATTTCTGGGCTCTGTTTTCTTGCATTGATTTATATGTCTGTTTTTATGCAAATTCCATACTGTTTTGATTAATGTAGATTTGTAAAGTATTTTGAAATCAGAAAGTGTGATGCCTTGTTTTTCTTGCTCAAAATTGGTTTATCTATTTGGAGTTTATTGTGGTTCTATATAAATTTTAGAATTTTTTTTCATATTTCTGTAAAGAATGCCATTGGAATTTTGACAGAGATTGCATGAACCTGGTGATTCCTTTTGGCTAGTATGGCTACTCAAACGATATTAATTATTTCAATTCATAAACATTTATTTTCCATGGATGGATGTTTTTTCATTTATCTATGCTTTAACATTTTTCCTTGATTCCTCCTCCAAGACAGTCAACTGGATGCAGCCAGGAGAAACATCTCCCACTGAGGGACCAGGGCATCAGGAAGACAGGTGTACTCCTAGCAAATCTTCAGAGGGAAGACATTGAGAGCAGATAGAGAGAAGATACAGAAGGTGGGATAAAAGGAGATGAAGCTGGGAACCCTGCATGGGGCTACCACACACCAGGACTCATTCCTGGCTCCCAAAAACTCTTGTGGAAGGGGTGAGTTGAACAGAAAGGAGCAACTCACCATAAGCCTCTGGAATCCTAGTAGGAGGAGACTCATCAGCCACCACAGACACTTGAGTTGGCAGAGAAAGTTACTTAGAGAAGTGGTAGGGACAGAACTCCTGCTTCAGCAGAGCCCACAGGGTTTGGTGCAGGAGCATCTATAGTGGAGAATATCCAGGGATGACCATCCCCCTAGGCTCAACTTGCTCTTATAGTAGACGTTAGCTCTAAGGAAAGGGGTGAATATAGACTCTGTAGAGCAGTCTTGCCCATGAGCTGAGACAGGCCCCCTGAGCACCCTTTGGTGTGCTGTCCTCTCTTGGGACCCCAGCCTGCCTGTATCTGCTGGCAGTGCACCCTCCAGGAACCTCAAGGGGGCCTGCCTCATTGTTCCTCCACTGGTGGACCACAACTGACTGACAGAGTGCTCCAGAAGAGCAAACCCTGTGTATACATATAAGACTGCCCATGCCCTCCCCACATATCAGCCTTCCCCATACTGCTTTGCCTGCTGGCACTTGCTGACAGTGATCCCCTACATCTCTTTGCCTGCACATGTGTTTGCAGACAGACCTAGCCTTCCCTTCCCTGACAGTGCACATGTGCACATGCACCATGCCATGCCACTACTGCTGGCTTGAGTGTGCCCCATCCCTTCTCACCCTGTTGCACTGCCATTTTTGTTGGAACATTGGAGGGAATATAGTTTGCCAGCTCTGCTACTGCCAGTGCTCCACTCCTGTGCCAAGACTGCTGGCATGAAACTAAGCACAGAAAACAGTATATCTACTCCCAGCTCTGAGAGGTCACTGCTGTCAGCAAGAATGCTCACAGAAGGTGCACACAGTCCTGTGACCACTAGTACCCCACCCCTGTGCTAACACCACCACCAGTACAAATGTGCACACCATTGCTAGCAGGGGCCCCCACCTTCCCAAACCATACTCCCACAGCCACTACTGCAAACACCCATATGGAGGCAGTCATCATCCATGTGGATGGAGGATGCTGCTGGTACATGCAAATGTGGACACATCCCACTACTACTGTCCTACAAAATGCTTTGGCTGGTACCAGCCATTAGAGTGTTGTGACAAGCAGTCTGAGATCACATTGATCCCTCCAGTGAGCAGGTTCCTAAATTTGATGAGTCACAGGTAAAAGCTAGGGTATGATGCCAGTTTCCCAGAGTTAGAGCATGCAATGCAGGAGTGCTGAGCTGAGCCTTGGCCCTCTGAAGTCTTCCACTAACAAAGCCAGGTGACTGAACGCAGCTTATACCACAATCAAACCGTCAAGGTCATAAAATAGAATAAAAGAAAAAAAAAATCCAAAGGACAGCAACTTCAAAGATTGAAGGAACATCAGCCCACAAAGATGAGAAAGAACCAGTGCAAGAACTCTGACAACTCAAAGAGCTAGAGTGCCTTCTTTCCTCCAAATGAGCACACTAGCCCTCCAGCAAGAATTCTTAACAAGGTGGAGGTAGCTGAAATGACATAAATAGAATTCAGATTATGGATAGGAATAAAAATCATTTGAGTTTTGGGAGAATGTTGAAGCTAAATCTAAGGAAGGTAAGAGTCACAATATTAAGATACAGAAAGTGACAGACAAAAAATGCCAGTATAGAAAATAAAATAAAACATAAATGAAAGGATAGAACTGACAAACACTCTACAAGAATTTCATAATGCAGTTGTATTAAGAGAAGAATACCAAGCTGAGGAACAGAGCTCAAAGACTGGTTTTCTGAAATAAGACAGTCAGACAAGAATAAATAAAAAATAATAAAAAGGAAGGAAGAAAACCTCCAGGAAATATAGGAATATATAAAGAGACCAATATTATGACTCATTGGTGTCCCTGAAAGAGATGAGAAGAAAGAAAGCAACTTGGAAAACATAAATCAGGATATAATCCTTGAGAACTTCCCCAACCTAACCACCAACATTCAAATTCAGAAAATGCAGAGAACCCCACAAAGTACTTCACAAGAAGATCATCCCCAACATACATAATCATAAGGTTCTGTAAGGTAAAAATGAAAGGAAAAAAAGTGTTAAAAGTAGCTAGAGAAAAAGGACAGATCACCTACAAAAGGAAGCCCATCAGAATGACAGCAGACCTCTCAGCAGAAATCCTACATGCCAGAAGAGATTTGGGGCCTATATACAATAACCTAAAGAGAAGAAATTCCAACCAAATAAATTTATATTTGGCTAAACAAAGCTCCGTAAGTGAAGGGAAATATGATCCTTTTCAGAAAAGCAAAGGCTGAGGGATTTTATTATCACCAGACCTGCCTTACAAGAGCTTCTGGAAGAAGCATTAATATGGACAGGAAAGAACATAACCAGCAACCACACAAACTCACTTAAGAACATAGACCAGGAACACTATAAAGCAACCAAACAAGTCAGTATAATAACTAGACAGCAACAGGATAACAGGATCAAATACACATTAATACTAACTTTAAATGTAAATGAACTAACTTTCCCAATTAAAAGGCACAGAATGTAAGCCAGATAAATAACCAAGATCAAATGGTATGCTGTCTGCAAGAGACCCATCTGACACGCAGTGATGCCAATAAGATCAAAATAAAGGAATGGAAAAAAATCTGCCAAGCAAAGAGAACACAGAAAAAAAGCAATTATTGCAATCCAAATTTCAGATGAAAAAGATTTTAAACCAACACAAATAAGAAATGACAAAGAAGGGCATTATATAATAGAAAAGGGTTAAATTCAACAAGAAGACATAACTAGCCTAAATATATATGCACCTAACACAGAAACATTCAGATCCATAAACCAAATTCTTAGGGACCTTCAAGGAGACTTAGGCTACTACACAATAATAAGGCAAAGTTTTGATACCCCCACTGACAGTATTAGATAATTTAAGCAGAAAATTAACCAAAATAATCACAACATGAACTCAACACTGGGCCAAATTGGTCTGCTAAACAGCTACATAACTGTTCACCAAAAAAACAACAGAATGTACATTCTTCTCATGTACACATGACACATATTCTAAAATCGACCACACAATCAAACATAAAGCAATCCTTAGGCAATGCAAAAGAACCGAGATCATACCAACCACTCTCTTGGACAATAGCACAATAAACACAGAATTGAAGAACAAGAAAATCAGTCAAAATCATACAATCAAGTGGAATTTAAACAACTTATTCCTGAATGACTTTTGGGTAAATAATGAAATCAAGGCAGAAATCAAGAAGTCTTTTGAAATTAGTGAGAATGAAGATATAATATGCCAGAATCTCTGGGACACAAGACAGTGTTAAGAGGGAAATTCATAGCACTAAACACCCACATCTAAAAATTAGAAAGACCTCAAATTAACAACCTAATATCACAGTTAAAAAATTACAGAAGAGAAAAACAACAACAAGTAACAACAACAAACAAAACACAAAGCTTGAAGAAGACAAAAAATACACCAAATCAGAACGGAACAGAAAGAGACTGAGACATAATACAACATTCAAAAGACCAACGAAGCCAGGAGGTGACTTTTTGACAACATTAATACAATAGGTAGACCACTGGTTAGATTAAGAAAGAAGAAAACAGAGAAGATCCAAATAAACAGAATCATAAATGACAAAGGGAATATTACCACTGACCCTACAAAAATACAAATAATCATCAGAGACTACTATGAAATCTTCTATGAACACAAACTAGAAAATCTAGAATAAATGGATGAATTCATACACATATACAATCTTCCAAGCTGAACCAGGAAGAAATTAAATCCCTGAAGATAACTATAACAAATTCTGAAATTGAATCAGTAATTAACAGCCTGCAAACCAAAAACAGCCCTAGACTGGATGAATTCACATCTGAATTCTACCAGATGTACAAAGAAGAGTTGGTGTCATTTCTATTGAAATGGTTCCCCCAAAATTGAGAAGGGACTTCTCCTCAACTCATTCTATGAGGCCAGTATCATCCTGATAACAAAACCTGGCAGAGACACAATAACAAAAAAGAGAACATTAGGCCAATATACTTGATGAACTTTGATGCAAAAATCCTCAGTAAAATACTACCCAGCTGAACCCAGCACTATATCATGAATCCACCATAATCAATATTCTTTATCCCTGGGATGCAAGGTTTATTCAATGTACAAAAATCAATAATTATGATTTATAAAATAAACAGAACTAAAGACAAAAATCACATGAAAATCTCAATAGATGCAGAAAAGACTTTTGAAAAAATTCAGTATCCCTTCATGTTAAAAACTCTCTACAAATTAGGTATTGAAGGAATATACCTCAAAATAGTAAGAGCCATATATTACAAACCCATTGCCAACACCAGACTGAAGGGGCAAAAGCTGAAAACACCCTCCTTGAAAACCAGCACAAAAAAAATGATTCCTCCACTCACCATTTCTCTTCGACACAGTATTGGAAGTCCTAGACAGAGCAATTAGGCAACAGAAGGAAATAAAGGGCATACAAATAGGAGGAAAGGAAGTCAAAACTAACCCTGTTTGCAAATGAAATGATTCTATATCTAGAAAAGTCCAGTCTCAGCTCAAAAGCTCTGTAAGCTGATAAACAACTTCAGCAAAGTGTCAAGGTATAAAAATCAATGTGCAAAAATCACTACCATTGCTATACATCAACAACAGCCAAGCTGAGAGCCAAATCAGTAATACAGTCCCATTTACAATTGCCACAAAAAGAATAAAATACCCAGGAATACAGCTAACCAGAAAGGTGAAATATCTCTAAACTACAAAACACTGCTAGAATAAATCAGAGATAGCAGAAATAAATTAAAAAAAAAAAAAAAGAAATTCTAAGCTCATGGACAGGAAGATTCAATATGGTTAAAATGAGCATATTGCTCAAAGCAATTTACAGATAAAATGTTATTCCTGGTCGGACGCAGTGGCTCATGCCTGCAATCCCAGCACTTTGGGAGGCTGAGGTGGGCGGATCATGAGGTCAGGAGATCGCGACCATCCTGGCTAACACGGTGAAACCCCGTCTCTACTAAAAATACAAAAAATTAGCTGGGAGTGGTGGCGGACACCTGTAGTCCCAGCTACTTGGGAGACTGAGGAAGGAGAATGGTGTGAACCTGGGAGGCAGAGTTTGCAGTGAGCTGAGATCGTGCTGCTGCACTCCAGCCTGAGTGACAGAGTGAGACTCCACCTCAAAAAAAAAAAAAAAAAAAAAAAAAAAAAAGTTATTCCTATCCAACTAGCAATTACATTCTTCACAGAACTAGAAAAAAAAAATCAATTTTAAAATTCATGTGGACTAAAACCCCCAAAAAAATAGCCCAAATAGTCAAGGGAATCTTAAGCACAAAGAACAAAGCTGGAGGCATCATGCCACCTGACTTCAAACTATACTATAGGACTACAGTAACCAAAACAGCATGGTATTGGTACAAAAATATATGCATAGACCAACAAAACAAAACAGAGAGTCAAGAAAAAAGTCTGTACAGCTACAACCATCAGCTCTTTGAGGAAGCTGACAAAAATAAGTAATGGGGAAAGAACTCCCTATTCAATAAATTGTGTTGAGATAACTGGCTAGCCATATGCAGAAGATTGAAACTGGACCCTTTCCTTACATCATATATATAAATCAATTCAAAATGTGTTAAATACTTAAATGTAAAACCCAAAACTATAAAAGCACTGAAAGACAACATAGGCAATACTATTCTGAACATAAGATCTGACAAAGATTTCATGGAAAATATGCCAAAAGCAATCACAGAAAAAGCAAAAATTGACAAATAGAATAATAAACTAGTCTCCAGTGAAAGCAACTGCACCTGAAGTTAAAGGAGAGAAAGAAGGGGAAAAGGAAGAAGAAGAAGAGAAAGAATATGAGGGCATTAAGTCAGACCAAGCTGAAGAGGGAGGATCTGAGAAGGAAGGCTATAGTGAAAAATAGGAAGGTGAGCAGGAAGAAGGAGAAACAGGAGCTGAAGGTGAAGGAGAGGAAGCTGAAGCTAAAGAGGAAAAGAAAGTTGAGAAAAACAGTGAGGAAGTGGTTACTACAGATAAGCTGGTGGCAGACACCAAGGTGGAAAAGCCAGAAAAAAGCAAAGTCTCCTGTGCCAAAATCACCAATGGAAGAGGCAAAGTCAAAAGCAGAAGTGGGGAAAGGTGAACAGAAAGAGAAGAGAAGGAAGTCGAGGAAGCTCCCAAGGAAGAGAAGGTAGAGAAAAAGGAAGGTAAACCAAAGGATGTTCCAGAGAAGAAGAAAGCTGAGACCCTGGTAAAGGAGGAAGCTGTGGAGGAGGCGGCCACCATCACCAAATTGGTAAAGGTGCAGTTGGAGAAAGAGACCAAAGAAGAGGGGAAGCCACAGCAACAGGAGAAGGAGAAAGGGAAAGTAGGAGGAGGTGGGGAATGAGATGGAAGGGAGTGATAAAGTTTCCCAGGAATCCAGGAAGGAAGACATAGCTGTCAATGGGGAGGTAGAAGGAAAAGAGGAGGAGCAGGAGACCAAGGAAAAAGGCAGTGGGAGGGAAGAGGAGTAAGGCATTGTCAGCAATGACCTAGGCTTGAGCCCAGCAGATGAAAAGAAGGGGGATAATAAAAGTGAGGAGAAAGTGGTAGTAATCAAAACAGTACAAAAAAATCACCAGTGAGGGGGGACATGGTGCTACCACATACATCACTAAATCTGTAACTGTCACTCAAAAGGTCGAAGAGCATGAAGAGACCTATGAGGAGAAACTGGTGCCTACTAAAAAGGTAGAAAAAGTGACTTCACAAGCCATAGAAAAGGAAGTTACCCAGAGTGACTGAGAGTTGAGTCCATTGCAAAAGTTTAAGCCATATGACAATTTCAAAATGCACGTGACTGGCAGCATCAAAACAGAACAGTTTCTCCCATGGGGGCTCCAGACATTGTATTTTACTTTGTGCAATATGAGGAGACTGCATGCAAGCTCAGTGTGCTCCCCCCTCAGTCTTTGGGGGATTCAAATGCATGATATTGCATGTACCTGGGAAATTTACCAATTCCCTATGCTGTTGGAAGGGGGTCACTTAGGAGGGGGGATGTCTTGAGATGTACTATGTAAAGTACCAATTGAGCCCAAAACAATAAATAAAACACAGAACTGTCTTAACCTTAAGAAAGCTATATATGAATAATTATGTTTACCTCACTGGTGCATTTAAAACGGACTTTTGTTCATGGGAGAACCTTGTTGACATGGACAGTTTGCAATCTTATGTTGACTGATGTTAAACGCCACAGCAGTACTTGCTCAATAAAGGTCATATTGGAAACATAGTCAAAAAAATAAATAAACTAAACAGCTTCTGCACAGCAAACGAAACTATCAACAAAGTTACCAGACAACCTAGAGAATGGGAGAAAGTATTTGCAGATTATGTAGCTGACAAAGGTCGATTATCCAGCATCTATAATTAATTTAAACAAATTTACAGGAAGGAAAAAAAAAACACTAAAAAGTGTGAAAAGTACATGAACAGACACTTTTAAAAAACAAAAACAAAAACAAAAAAAACTTGCAGCCAAAAAACGTATTTTAAAAAGCTCAACACCACTGATCATTAGAGAAATGCAAATGAAAACCACAATAGACAACATCTCACACCAGTCAGAAAGTGTTTTATTAAAAAGTCAGAAAGTAGCATATGTTGGCCTGGCTGTGGAGAAGAGGGCTCACTTTTACACTGTTGGTGTAATTTAGTTTGGTGGGAGTATGATTTAGTTTGATCATTGTAAGAAGCAGTGTGGTAACTTCTCAAAGAGCCAAAAGCAGATTGCTATTTGACCCAGCAATCCCATTACTAGGTATATAGTCAAAGAAATATAACTGATGTATTAGAAAGACACATGCCCACATATGCTCATTGCAGTAAATGTGGTACCTATACACCATGGAATTCTATGCAGTCATAAAAAAGAATGAGACCATGTCCTTTGCAGTAACATGGATGGAGCTAGAGGTTGTTATTCTATGGAAACTAATACAGGAACAGAAAACCAGAAAACAGAAATACTGCATGTTCTCACTTATAAGTGGGAGCTAAATGATGAAAACACATGGACACAAAGACAGCAACAATCAGACAGTGAGGCCAACCAGAAGGTGGAGGGTGAGAGGAGGGAGAGGATCAGAAAAAAGTAGTTGTTAGGTACTTTGCTTAGTACACAGGTGATGAAACAATCTGTGTATCAAACTCCCATGACATAATTATATATAAATATATATATATAACAAATCTACACATATACCCCTAAACCTAAAAGTTTTTTTAAAAAGAAAAATATTGTATGTTACAAAAAGTAAGCATTTTCCTTTATTAATACTTTATAATTTTCAGTGTATATATTTTCCTGTTTGATTAAATATATTTCAAAGTATTTATTCTTATATAAATATGATTTTTTAAATTTCCTTTCAGATAATCTATTTTTAGCCTATACAAATGGCACTTATTTTTATTTAGAGCAACTTTACTAAATTCATGTATTAATTGTAGCATTTTTTGGTTGTCATTGAGACTTTTAGACTTTTCTGCGTATACACCTATATGTCAACTGTAAACAGAGATAATTTTACTGTTTCATGTCCAGCTTGAATGTCTTTTATTGCTTCTCATTGTATAATTGCTCTGCTAGGACTTTCAGTGCTATTTTGAGTAGAAGTGGCAAGAGCAGGAAATCTTGTCTTGTAAAGGATTTTAGAGGAGAGGCTTTTGGGTTTTCTCCATTGATTATTGTGTTATCAGTGGGCTTTTCTTATATGGCTATTATTGTGTTGAGACAGATTTTCTCTCTATCTATTGTATTGAGAGTTTTTAAAATTAGAACTAGGTATTAAATTTGTCAAATGTTTTTCCAGAATTTATTGAGATGATCATACGGCTTTTGTGTTTCATTCTGTTTATGTTGTGTATCACATTGAATGACTTATGTATGTTCAACCATCCTTGCATCTGAGGGATAAGTCCTAGTTGGTCATTGGGTACAATTTTTTCAATGTATTGTTCTCATTTTGTTTGCTTGTATTTTATTGAGAATTTCTGCATCTACATTCATCAAGGTTACTGGCCTGTAGTTTACTTTTCTTGTGGATGTCTTTGGTTATCAGTTCGACGTTGGCTATGTGAAATGAGTTTGTAAGTGTTCCATCGTCTAGATTTTCAAAGAGTTTAAGAAAGATTCTTATTAATTCTTTGAATGTTTGGTGAAATTCTCCCACAAAGCCATGCAGTGCTGGACTGTCCTTTCTATTTCTTCTTCAATCTTGGTAGGATGTATGTTTCTAGAATTTATCTATTACTTCACATTTATCTAATTTGTTTGTGTATATTTATTCATAGCAGTGCCTTAAGGGCTCTTTTTATTTCTGAGACATCTGTTGTAATATCTCCTCTTTCATTTACAGTTTTATTTATTTCAGGCTTCTTTTTCTCTTTGGTTACTATAGGAAAGGATGTGTCAAGTTTTGTCTTCTTCAAAAACCAACTCAGTTTTCTTGACTTGAAATAGCTTTTTTATCCTTGTTAAAATTTATTTTTAGCTTTAATTAGCATTATTTCCTTCTTTCTGATAATATTTGGGTATTTTTTTCTTTCTTTGGCTAGTTACTTTTTAGGTTGTTTATTTGAGATGCTTCTTTTTATTTCCTTCCTCGGGAACGTTTAATAGGTAGTCACAAAAAGAAATCATGTCTTGGGTGCTTGTAAGACAAGACGATGGATCCTCATGCCATTAACCCCCAGAATCCAGGGCTCATATACCATAGGTAAGAAGAATTGAAGTAATTTGGTCAGAATTTACTGTAAGTGTGTGCTCTTAACAGTAGTAGAGTAAAAATCTTAGAGGCATTCCCAGAACCAAGGTTAATGAAAAGCCAACATGTTGGATTAGCATTCAAGACAGAATTGGTTTAGCCTGTACACTTCACCTCTCTGACCCAGATCTTACAATTTCACATTCTCTCTTCTTTCAAGATGGTCCCTGAGCCTAGAGAGAGGATGTTTGATATTGCACAGCTCTAGCAGGAGTGCATTGGCAATGGAAAGCAGATTTGGCCCAGTTGCTATAATGTTCCTTCTAAGAAATGCTTTTGCTACATCTCACAACTGTTGGTATGTTTTGTTTGCACTTTTGTCAGGAGATAGCTTTTAATTTCTTAAATTTCATCTTGGACCCAATGATTGTTCAAGAGTGTATTGTTTAGTTGCCATGTATTTGTGAATTTTCTTGTTTCTTTACTGTTAACTGATTTACACTTTCACTATATTGTAACCTGAAAAGATACTTGATACAGTTTCCATCATCTTAAAGTTGTTGTTTTGTTATCTAATAGGTGATCTATGGTGAATAATGTTCCATATGTGCTTGAAAATAATGTATAATCTTCTATTGTTGGGTAGAAAGTTCTGCAGATGTCTGTTAGTTTCATTTGGTCTCTCCTATTATTTAAGTAAGCTGTTTTCCATTGATTCCTCTGTGGCCGTTCTGTCCATTATTAAAAGTGGAATATTAAAATCTTCCAATATTATTGTGCTGCTATAAACTTCTCTTCAGTTCTGTATTTGCTTTATATATTTAGATCTGATATTGAGTGCACATACATTTACAATAGTTATATCTTTCTGTTGAATTGACCTTTTTATCATTATATAATGACATTCTTTGCCCCTAGCGACAGTTTTTGATATAAAGTCTATTTTCTCTAATGTAAGTATAGCCATTCTGCTTTTTTTCATTACCATTTGTATAAAACATATATAATTTTTTCCATTTCATCATGTTTAACTATGTGTGTCCTTAAATAGTTGGTGTCAAGTTTTTATTCTTTCAGCCAGTTAATATCGTGTGATTGGGCAGTTTAACCCTTTTACATTTAAATTAACTATTGATAGGGAAGGATTTACTATTGAAATTTTACTGACTGCTTTCTGTTTTTCTTGTTTCTTTACTTTTTTTCTTTCTTGATATCTTATTTTGTGGTTTTTTTTTTTATTATTGTTGTTGTCTGATAGGTGTTAATTCCTTTCTCCTTTTCTTTTATAACTACTTTTTTACCTACTATAGGTAGTAGATTTTCTTTTTTAACTACTATAGGTATTTTCTGTGTGATTGACATGAGTCGTATAAATATATTATAGTTATAACAATCTAAAACAGATAACTTCTCTTCCATACAAAAACTTCGTATTTTTACCTTGCTCTCACTATAGATTACTGATAGCAGAATTTACATATCTTAATACTGTGTATCTATTAATGCAATTTTAGTTATAGCTATATTTAATACTTTTTAAAATTTTAGACTAGAATTAAAAGTATTTACTTACCACAACTACAATAATATAGTATTTTTTATTTGCCTCTATAAATTTACCATTACCAATGAGTTTTATATTTTTATATGCTCTTATATTGTTCTTTAACATCCTTTGATTTCAACTTAAAGTACTCCCTTTAGCATTTCTTATGTGACAAGTCTAGTGGCAATAAATGCCTTCATCTTTTGTTCATTTTTATTTTGTCTTAAGTTTCGAAGGATAATTTTCTGGGTATACTATTTTGGTTGGCAGTTGTATGTTTTTTGTTTTTGTTTTTGTTTTTGTTTTTTTCCTGCATTTTAAATATATCATCCAACCCCCTTCTGGCCTGCAAAGTTTCTGCTGAAAATCCACCAATGATCTTAAGAGGGTTCCCTAATATATAACAAGTTGCTTTTCTTTTGCTGCTTTCAAAATTCCTTGTTTTTGACTTGTCCCAATTTGATGATGTTGTGTCTTGGTATGGATCTATTTGGGCTCATCTGATTTGATGCCTTTTTGGCTTTTGGGGACTAGATGTTTATTTCCTTCCTCAAATTTGGGAAGTTTTTGTCATTTAAAAAAAATTATCCTTTTCATTTTTCTTTTTTTCTAGACAATCTAGGACATGAAGACAAGTTTTTGTTTGTTTGTTTGTTTGTTTTAAACAAGCTTTGTGCCCTTTTATATTTCTCTTCTCCTTTCGATATTTTCATAATTCTTATATTGGTCCACTTGATGATTTCCCATAGAGTTTTAAGCTATCTCGACTCTTTTTCCTTTTCCATTGCTTTTTTTTTTTTTTTTTTTTTTTGCTTTTTGCTACTCTGAATGACTTCTAGTGAACCTTTTTTGTTTTGTTGATGTTTACTGATCCTTTCTTTTTTAAAATAAATAAAACTTGTATTTTAAGTTCATGTGCTGGTTTTACACTACTGTTCTGAACTTTGTAAACATCTTTTTGACCATACTTTAAATTACTTATTGTGAAAATTATATACCTCCAATATATTAGGTTGATTTCTGGGGATTTATTGGATCTTTTATCTGGAACATATTTCTCTATTTCTTCATTTTCCTTTACTGAATCTGCTGGTGTCTGCAGATTATCTAAAATAGTCACTTCTTTCCATCTTCATAGACTGGTATCATATATAGGAAGACCTTCACAATTTAGCCCTGCCAGAAATTCTGGGTACCTCTTAAACTTTTGTGATTTTCACAAATTCAGTCTTTTTTTTTTTTTTTCTAAGTGATCTCTGGCTGTCCAGAGTATGCCAAGTCTCATCATTGCCCTGAAACAGGTGAGATACTGATATTTTTTAGTAGTAGCCATAAATGCTGGAACACTAACTGTATTTTCCAATTTCTTCTCTCCTCAGCGAAAAGCTGGGTGTATAACCTGCTCATGCTGAACTGAGCTGCGGAGAAGAACTATGGCAGATCTTTGCAAGCTCATTCAAACCACACACTTTTTCAAACTGTTGCTTTGATCTCTGTAGCCTCCATGGGCCTAGTGGATGCTGGTCTCCATTAGTTCTCAGAGACATGTCAGTTGGAAGCTAGTTCCTCAGGTAGCAGCTTGAAAAGTTGAAAGGATAGATATGTAGATCAGTTCCTTCCAGAGTGAAGCTAGAGACTTGCTTTTATCCCTGGAGTGAGCGAGTGGGAGAATTTGTGGAAACATCCACATGCCTGTTTAAAATGGCTGCCTTGTTTTCTATAGCCCACAGGTAAATAGTGAATGACACTTGTTTAAAATGGCTGCCTTGTTTTCTATAGCTCACAGGCAAATAGTGAATGACAACCCCAATAGCTCTCATAGACACTGAGTTAGAAGCCAGACCTCAGGTAGGAGCTACAAGACTTAGAGTGCTAGATTTGTAGCCTAACTCCTTTCATGAAGAATCTGGGAACTGGGCTTTATTGTTGTAGCTAGTCGATGAATGGGGAGGTGGAGTGGAGGAGACATGGGAAGAACTCATATGTTTGGGCATTTTTTCTCAATGTAGCTTAGTTTGTCTGTAGTAGCTGGCCACAGTAGTGATGATTCTATTTCCTGAGAGGTGAGAATTGCTGCCAAAGAATGTCTGCCATGGATGAGAATGCAAAGAAAGGAAACTAAGAACTCTAAAAGCAACTACTAGAAACCCTTCACAGAGGACAAGAATCATCTTCAATTTTGAGATATATGAGAATAATTACAACTCCTTTGAGCAGCCTTCACATACTGCCCAAAGATGCATCTCTAGTTTGTGTCCTTCTTGCTATCAGAAAGAGAGAAGGAAACTAAATAAAACAAAATAAAAATGTTAAAATTGTGTGCTGTCTTGGACATGGAAACAATGGGTCAGGATCAAGATTGTGGAAAGATGCCAGTTTGTATGTAGGCTAGAAAAATTAGTATTGTCCTCAACTGGAATCAGCAACCAAAAGCCTAAGTGTATGTGTCTGTAGGCTGAAGGATTTTCAGAAATCATAAAACAAAGTAAGTCAAGCTACACTTGTTTGGAAGCATGTGGCAGAGAACACGGATTAATTGTTTAAAGGATGGCCCAAACTTAAGGCCAAGTCATACCAAACCCATCAGAAACCAAAAGTATGGCAGAATTTCTAACAGAAGGATGAGAGAGGAACAGGTATATGCAAGAACAGCCTTATGAAGCTCTTTCTGCTGTTTCACAGTCTGACTATTATAAAGCTTTTTAATGAAGAATTCCCTAGAGTCATAAAACTAAGGCTAAATGGTGAGTGGCTGCAAATATATATACAAATATAGTGATTTTTTTTTAAATATATACTAATTTCAGGTGGCTAGATTTATTAATATAAGTAATAAAGGTCTTTTAGTTGTCAAAGTAACTTATACTTAATATTCGTTGTAATTTTAAAAAAATTAAAATAATGCTAAAAATTATTTGTGAAAATGAGTTGCTTTATATGTTGACATTTAATAGCATAACACTTTTAACATAAAGAAAATAATACAATAATTCAATATATCTGCATTAGTCAAAAGATAATTAAAAAATTTAAAATGAATTTATGTGCCATAAATGTGGTAAACAATAATGTGATATAAAATCTTCTAAATTTAATACTATTCTTGGTAGAAGATCCTGGGGCAAAAATATTATTTTCTCCATATTTCTGCCTACTACCCAATATATAACATTTGGTATTACTAAATATGGAAAAATATTCAAGAATAGAAGTAGAATAGAAAGAAGAGAAGGAAAGGCGTACAGGAAATCCAGGTTCCTGCCCTGAGAGACCTTTCAATTCCTGGCATATGTTTATGTTTTGAACATTATGCAAATTTGTCTGCATGCCAAATTTATTCTTGTTTCAAGTTAAGAGTAGAAATTAACCCATAGTCCTTACCATTAGAATTGTCTTAGCATAACAATTCAATCAGTAAGAAAATATAATAGACTAGAGGGAAATGGAGATTTTACAATTTACATTATTTTAATATATTTATTAGAATAAATATTAGATTGCTTGATAAATCAATGGTAACTTTAAGGTTTCTACTCTTTACTACAAAGAATTTTTACAGATATATGAAGAATGTTGGTAAGGAAGTGACGTGATGCCATGAGGCCTACTATGAGCAAGACACTGCTAATCAGGCTATTAGGTTGATCCAAAAGTAATCACGGTTTTTGCCTTTGAAAGTAATGTAAAAAACTGCGATTACTTTTGCACCAACCTAATACTTCTGCACTTTGGAAAGGCTTTGCCTACATCATTTTGGTCATTGTGAGAAGACTTGCACACATAAGGAATTTTTCAAAATAATATTTTAACTTGAAATACTTCTCTTTGACAAATACAGTAAAAGTGATAGAGCTAAAAAGAGGACTCGGCATAGCCCTCAGGGGATTTCAGAGCAAAAAAAATCTGAGGGGATTTGTATGCAAACACTTAGCTCAATATTAAAGGAGAGGCTGGGTGTGGTGGCTCACAACTGTAATCCCAGCACTGTGGGAGGCGGAGGTGGCCGGATTGTTTGAGCCCAGGAGATTAGGAGCAGGATGGGCAACATAACAAAACCTTGTCTCTACCAAAAAAAAAAAAAAAAAAAAAAAAGCAGACATGTTGTGGTACACCTATAGTCCAGTCACTTGGAGAGGCTGATGTGGGAGAAACGCTTCAACTCGGAAGTCTGAGACCCACCTGGGTAGTTTAGTGAAACCTCATCTCTACAAATAATAATAATAATAATAATAATCTGGGTGGGGTGACACATGCCTACAGTTCCTGCTACTCCAGAGGCTGAGGTGGGAGGATAGATTGAGCCCAGGAGATCTCGGGTGCAGTGATCCGTGATCCTGCCACTGCACTCCAGCCTGGATGACAGAGACCCTCTCTTAACAAAATAAAAAATACAAATAGGAGAAAGTCATCAAACAAAATGATGTAACTTAGCTGGTAATATTCTTCAAGAAGTCATGATTTAGGTTCTCTTACAATTCCAACTTTCACACTGAAATAAATTAAGGGTGTCTTGACTTGTTTGGTGTAGTTTAGTCAAATACAGCCATTTGTTTTCCATAGCTACTATATTACTCTCCATTAAAAAAAAAAAAAAAAGAAGAAGAAGAAATGAGAAAAAAAAAAAAAAAAATCAGTCCCTAGCTAGAAATTTTAAAAGTCAGTAACATTTAGGAAATGAAAATATATTTTGAACTAGTATAATCATACCCAAATTTTTAGACTCTGTACTCAATCTATAAGATGTATGTGAGCAAAATGTTAGAATCAACATGAACGATAATCATGTACTACAAGCCCATGAATAATGTTTCCCTGAAAGGTACAATAAAAAATTATTCAATGTGAAACAAAACATTGACTGCGACAATTATTAAAACTTTTACTACTGAATTCTCAGTATACTCAATATTATGAAGACATTTGGAAAATATAAATGAGCATTACTGTGTTTGTTCATTTTTTAAAAATGAAAATTTTTGGTAATATCTGACCTGAAGGCAGATATTCATTATAATAGTCAAACATCATAAGTACATTTCAAATGTTATGTATTCTACATAAATTACTCAGGATAAAACAACAAGTGTGCTCATAAACTTGCACACAAGCAGGGGAATGTTTCTTAGGAAAAAATTGTGTTAAAGATATTCTACTCCAATGTCTCAGGAAAAGGCATTTGTAGTATATTGCTCCATTACCTATGCTTCATAAAAAATGCAGCTATCTAATTTAATTTAGCTCTGAACAGATTTCTTAGCAGCATAATTTATGTTTTGAGAATATCTCTTAAGAATCATAGCTTGCAATCTATGGTGGTTCAATGAAGAATAATCTGTAAACAAAATCTCCATCTATCAACAAACGCCATTAAAGACCATAAAATAACCCATCCTTGACTGATTAATGCTGCTACTGAAAGGGATTTCAGGCTATTAACATCCAGAAAATATACTGCCACTGTGGTTGCATTTATTATAAATCACATAGTTATATGTACTGGTATAAAGCAGTGTTTTCTTAACCACCTCCCTCTCTCAAATTAATTTAATAACAAAGATACTTTGAAGAACACTAAATATCTATAGAAAGCAAATAATTCTATTTTTTTTCCTAGAGGAAAGGTATGTGAAGGCAGGGCTATTTATAATATATTAGATAGCTAAATATTGGTTTAACACTTTTTATATGCAGTTCAATTATGTTCATATATTTGTGTCATTAAAATAGTTTCTCTAATGTAAAATAAAACATTCATTTGTATTTCTTTATACTTTTATTAACAATACTGATGGTTTTTCATGGGCAAGATAGCGATCAAAAATTGTTAGTTGTTACCTTTATGTTCATCCTATTCCAGCAATTTGGTTGTCACTAACTCTTCCTCTTAGGGGATGTGAATATAGCTGTTGAGCTAATAACCTTAGAAGGTTTTGTTTACTGGGGCAGATCCTGATTTTTTCAAATATAGTATTTCACCTCAGAAATACTATATATTAGCTCTTATGCCTTACAAAACTACTGGCTTGGATTTGTCCAATGATTTTAACCCTTGATCTTGCCTTTAACACTCTCAGAATCTCAAAAATATTTTCTTATATTGTTTAGTACAAGGCACTGTCTAAATAGTTTAGTCACATTATCTCATGAGGCCAATCCCATGAGATAGGTATGTTTAAACCATTACACCAATCCCATGAGATAGGTATGTTTTAACCATTTTATAACATAAACAAAACTCAGTTTCAAGAGGTTAACTAATATTTCCAAGATCACATAGCTAGTTTATGGCAGAGTAGGATTCGAACCCAGGACTGTGTTGATTCTATACAGTTAAATGTACACTTGTCCTTCCGTAATACCTGAGGCTAGACAAAACAATCCCTGGCTTTTCTCTCCTGCTTTCTATGAATATTCTGTCTTAGACTACTTAGTCATTATATATTTATGTCTTCTAAGTAGAGTTCTGTTTTCCTGTACTATTGGGTTTCTATAATAATAAAAATAATAATAACAGGAGAGTAGAAGAATAAGAGCAGATTGGGGAGAAGACATTCTGACGATAAGTTGGTTTAAAGAGAATGAGTTAATGGATCAGCTTCTGTGTCTGGAGTCAACAAATGACAAAGAAATGAAAAAGGTGTACCATGGAACAATGCATCTGCTGGTAGTACTTGATAAATGCATACAAAATTCAAGTTTTTATTTTGTTTTGTTTCATTTTGTTGCTATATATATTTTTTTTGTCAGTGTTATTTCCTTCTTATACTAGTAACATTCCTCCAGCACAGAACAACATAGGTCTATGACTTCTGTATATCTTTGCAAATATTTCATTAAAATATCTAAATGTCTTCAATACCACAAATGAAAGACATGGATGAACACAATATAGTACACAAAATTCAAAAGGAAATAAACACAGTTTAGCATTTTTTTTTTTCTTACAATTGAAAACATTTTAAAAACTGTTGAATATTTGTAATTCTCTATGCTAACTGCCTTTTTCTTGCCAAGTTATGTGTCTTTAAACACTATGGAGTCCCCTTGCAAAGTTTAACAGATAAGCAATGATATGTATCAGTAATATTGATTTTTTTAAATACCTCCCTGATAATTTAAGTGGATGGAATTAGAGTAATTAAAACAGAAATGAAGGACAAAGAAGCACTTATTCTCAATATCATCACCTCTGATTACTTTAGAATTCTGTTAGCATGTGCTGTAAAAATCCTCCTTAAAATAAATATCACCACTAGAAGCTTAAGTTTATTCATATCTAGGGAGAATTGTTTTGTTCGGATAATTTAGATCAACAGTTGACTCTATAAGCTGAGATAATGGCCCACTAGCCAACAGGAACCACCCATGTTAAGGAGAACAGAATTCAAAGAGTCTGGTCCCTTTTGCACAGTGACAGAACATATGAGGCAGCTACATATCTAGAGAGATAAGAAGATAAGTATAGGAGAGCAACTAAATCAAGATGTAATTACTCTGCATTTAATCAAGGCACCTTAGGGTCCAGACCTTTTATCCAAAACAGATCTGTAAACAGCCTACTAAACCAGCATCATCAACTTTCTGGCTTTCTGTCTTTCTCATCTGTCTAAGTCAGTCTTCCTGGTTGTGTCATATTCCTACTTGTTTTGTCTTCAAAACTTTCTCCAACTAGGAAAATGAGAGAACAAAGAAAAATGACAAAAAACCAAATTGTATGGTTTTATGAATGATTAATATCTCCTCTTTCATGTTGTTCATCTTCTAAAGTGTTCTACTGTTCAAAGAGTATAGAGTAAATAAATAGAAAACCAAACACAACACTAAAGTTAATAAATAATAAGGTCTATCTCATTTGTTACATTTCATTTCTTAAGGTGTATGTGTCTTTGAACCTTCTGGCTAATTCTACAAAATAGTTCTAGTGGCTTTGGCAGAGTGGTAGCAGAGCACATCACTTTTAAAACAGAGTTGAATAATTGTATAATCCCAAAAGTAAAAGAGGCTAACAATAACATGAAATGAACAAATGAAATAAAATCAGAAATTCTCAAGTTAACAAAACTACCTTTCTTGTGAACACCTTTTGTGCATAGTGAAATAAGGGACACATTTCTAAAGCTCTGTATACATATATTTATTAAAATAAATTGAGTTAACAATTGGCATTACGCAGAGTGGCATGAAAAGATTCAGTATCTTAACCTCAGCTATTCACTAACATAAAACGGTCACCAACATAAAATCTTTTTTCTTTGCATTGTTAAACTGAAATAAGTGTTTCATTTTGTTTTTTTTTTCTCTAAACACAATGATTAATTTTTAACTTTCTAGGTAAATGTTGGATTTAGGTGGGCTGGAGGCATAAATGTCACTTTCTTAGATATATAACCAGCAAAGTCAAGATGGCAATCTTGACAGAAAATCATAATCTAAAACTTTGAAAAACAAACCACAGAATATATTGTGTGTGGTTCTTTTTACATTCTAAACTATGTTATAAAAATTTTGCCTCAACTTACTTATATAAGAAAAATAAAACAGGTTGCAGAAATAGAATTTAATATTATGTCTTGTGTGACCTAACAGTTGGGTAACAATTATACTAAAATGGGACATAATTTATGAATTTACACAGTATAAAACCTATTGGAATAGATTCTGTAAGGTCCAAGCAAGTTTCTTATTGTCACTGGTCAGATTTACTTTGCAATGTCCATCTTAATATTTATGTTTTTAATATTTTTAAAACAAATTTTAAGGCCATAGCATGAATAGATGAATATATAAGATAATAAATGAAACTCTAGCTCTTTGTAATTTAAAAGAGGGCAGGATAAAGAGGCAGAGTAGCACGGTATAATTTTACATTTTAACTTAAGTAGATGGCAATATTTGGGAAAACTAAGGAAATATGGAGGGTTAGACAAAAATACTGATTTAGGGCTAGAAATAATATTTATATTTTGCAATGCCCATCTTAGAGAAACATGGCATTGCTATGTTTTTAAAGCACGCTTCAGAAAGTGAAAGACTTCACTTTAGAAAGTACAATTTAGAAGGACTTCACTTTCTAAAGTATGCCTTAGAAATCCAGCAATGCTATGTTTTTCTAAAATGAAGAGAAAGAAAGTTTATCACTCTCAAACAGCAAGGCTTAAAATTTGTAGAGAATGCGAATGAGGAAAAAGAAAGACTATTGTTTGGGAAGTTCAATGAATCATGTTTGCTGAGTCATTGAGTTATTAAATTCAGCAAATATTATTCACTTTGTGGCATAAATAACAGTGAAACATGTGCCATCACAATCTCAAGACGAAATATTAAAAATTTCAGTCTCTCTCTTTGCCTCTCTCTCCCTCTCTCTCTCACATACACACACACACACACACTCACACACTCACACACATAGACATATGCACAAGGTAATTGAGGCTAGGGAGGTGAGAGAAATGCAGAGTAGGGTCTCTGACAAATGTGGTGAAGGATCTCTGTGTATATAATGCTTTTTTGAACAATCTGAAGATAGTTAAGCAAATTCATGATAATTTTAACATTTCAGCAGATTAACTAGTATTAAAACGGGAAAAGATTGGCAGAAGCTTTATTCTAATCATGTACCAGAACAACAACAACAACAAAAACATGCAAAAAATCAAAGTGGCAAATGGTTTCATTGATTACTGTGAACTATCCTGCACACATGAAAAAACAACAATCCAAATTTGTTAGCTCCTCAACATTGGATGAGTTTTCATGAGTATTTTATAAATGAGTGCTACAATGGCAGGAGACAAGGAACTCCAAGACCACTTCCAAATTTAAAATTATATATTTTTCCATTGAAGAATTAGTTTATTATTTATTTTCTTAATAAAGATAACTGTTTCTTAATAAAATTAATGCAATATAAAGACGAAGTGAATATAAAATCATTAGCAAGAGAATTAGTAAACAATGCATAGCAACATACATGCATATATATATACACATATATATGCATATATACTAGACCTATATGTATATAATTGTAATTATATATTAGTATAACAATGAAAATCCTAAAATACCTCAAATGTGGAAATAAAAATGCTGAGCCAACACTAGCCTAGAGGGCTGAGAGGCCAGAAGAGATTTTGAGTTTTACCATCTGTCGGATCATTCAAGCATTTCACAACTTCCTGCCAGTATCAAATCTACACTATTTGATTTGTTCCAAGAATATTTAAAATAGATAAGAGAGGTGAAAACCGTTGAAAATGCTGAAAGTTTTTGTTCACATTCACTTTAAGGAGTTATTATTAAGGCAACATTGCTCATTAAAGGAATTTTAATGCCTTAAAGATTAAAAGCTTTTGAAAGTCAAGAACTTTATCCCTTTGGAAGTTTTAGCAATTTAAACCTGAATAATTTTCATGACTAAAATAACCACAAAACTATAATTTTATATTACAATTGTTATTTGCACTATCTAACTTAATTATTAAATATTTAAACATAATAAACACTAATGAAGTGCTCTGTCACTACAAATAAGCTTCTGGTCGAGGTGCTATTGTCATTCTACTTTCTTCTTGTACTGTCATTACTTTTTTCACGCTTCTCCACAGAAATCCCCACCAAGAGGCAAAGTCCCACTTGTATACTCCTGTGTGTGGAACAAGGGTTTAGGATCAGTCTGCCATTTCTTTCTGGACTCAAAATACATGAAGACACACAGAGGTGGTTGTATATGGAGATAAGAGTAGCATGTTATTACATATGAAAAAATATATTTGTCTCCAGACAAAATGGTACTCAGGAGGATATCAAAGCATCAAATGGATGTTTTCATTAAAAGAAAATATGTAGCATGAATTGTTAAAAATTTCATTCCATGATGTTACTACTCCTTAGCTCTATTTTTAACAAAATGTTCCCTTTTGCATAGAGAAAGGAAAATCAAACACTGATCTTCAATGTTAGTAGTTTACAACCTGAAAACATCTTACATTGTATTTTACAGGTTTAATCTAACTTAAAAATAAAATGTTAAATAAAAGACAATTAAATTGAAGACCTCTCATGGAGAAACTTGTGAGGATACTAATGTAGACTCTACCTCCTCAAAATCTAACTTCAAAGCGATTTTAAAGAAGCCATCAATTCTCTCCCATGGCAGACTGGGATAACATCTGTTAACAGAGATGAAAAAAAATAAGTAATTTAAAGGAAGGAGGGTTAGTAATTCATTAATTAGGATAAGAGAGGAAATGGCAAGAGAAACAGGTATGGTTTCATAATGACATTGAGATAAGTCTCAAAGGCTGAAGGAAGAATTTAATGTAATTATTACATCTAGTGATATTGATGAGAAACATATTGTTTCTCTCTTAGTTTTCCTTTTGTGTGTTCTCTTGTAACCGATTGTTCATGTTTTAAGTAAATACTGGGAGTGAGGAATGGTGGGGTGCAGAGCTGTTAAGCAGAGGGATTTGTTCCCACCAAAGGTACTCTAAATTAAATAAGATGTGCTTGCTTTTCAAAGGTGACTTCAAGATAAGTGCCTAGCTTCCACCATCACCACTATATTCCAATTCTAACAAAATTATCATCTTTAATTTTTTACACTGCCGTAGTAGAACAATCATAGTGTGGATTACATTTACATTATTTTTTCTACTTCCTATTTGTATTTTTCAAGTTCTTAATCTGTGCTCTAAATCTGGGACTGGGCTTCTAAGAGCAGGTTCACTGATTGTATTATACAAGACAAGGGTTGGCAAACTATAGCCCACAGGACAAATCCAGCCCAGCACCTGATTTTTGTAAGACTGAAAGGGTAAGAATGGTTTTGACATTTTTTAACAGTTGGGGGAAAAAATCAAAAAAACAGATATTTCTTAACATGGAAAAATTATATAAAATTTAGATGTCCACAATCTTGTTCCCCTTTTAAAGATATATTGTTGATGATTTTAACACTACGATAAGCAGAGTTAAGTTGCTGCAACAGAGACTGGTTCACAAAAGCCCTAAAGATTTACTTTGTTCTTTACAGAAAATGTTTGCTGACCCCAACTCCATAATTTATTTTGTACAAACATAAATTGTTCAGGAAAATAATACTGTGAACCTATAATATGATTGTAGCATAATGGGAAAATTAGGCAAAGATTGATAAAATACCAATCTTATTATTATATGATCATATAGGAAAAATCTGATACAATGGATTTAGGCTATCAGATGAGAATTTGAGTGATGAAAAGATTCTAATATTTCTAGTCTTCTAAATGAAACTGAGCCTAAATGAAGCTTTCAGGGGAAATGATCATGTAAGACAAATTACAAGGGTTGGTTTCTAAAACCGATTCTTTATACTCTTTACTGAAGGTCAAGGATACAGAATATGCCAGTGCACCTTCAGAAAGAAGCCTGCATCAGCACGTTTAAATCACTGAATGTTCTCCCCATCTACTTTGTTGTGAAAGCTGAGCAATACATTTTGTCATAGATACCTCTGAGAAAGTAAGGCAGAAATTATTAGTAGTAGTATATAACAATCATAATAGGCTAACTTTTACTGTAAAACTCTATTATTTATATGTTTTCTACACACCCTGTAGGATTATCTGTATTTTGCAATAGAATTGTGATGTGTAAGAGAAACAGAGGCAGTCCATGTTTTCATTGTCATTCTAAGGGACATATTATCCATACAATGCTTCCTTTTTCCCCTTTACTGAAAACCTGTGTATAAAACACTCCACCATGCTTTCCTGAAACATAAAAGAAGATTTATTACTATTCTAATAAACAAGTAAGAATACAAATATACAATCTCCTAATATTCAATGGAGAAAAATATATATTCTTTTTTAGGAGGACACAAAAATAGTAAGCTTAAGTATGTTCTGTTCCCTAAGGTTTACTGAATAGGTGGAGAAAATTATGTTTCATTTAAAATTATATACTTGTAGTTCATTTTAAGTAAGCCCAGTGGACATAAATCTGATTCATTCATAAATGCAAAATTTTGTTATTATTTGCTTAACCAAAGCAATATTCATCAAAAATGAATTAATGTTAGGATTATTTTATTTCAAGTAAATGAACATCTATTGATCAGTGACCTTCCAAACCTCGTGCAACACTAATTACTATTATTAATAAAATACATCCTCTAGTGCATATTAAATGGTTCAATTTATTAAATATGCTGATCTCTGCATACCTCCTCGAGACTATTATTTAGGAAAAGTTTACTTTGCATGAGAAAGAAAAGATGAAACATGCAAACACTAAGTTTACTGAAACTTCACCAAATACAAGCTTCCTTGGAGGAAGGAAGGCCCTTGTTCTGAATAATCTCACCCTGTTAAAATCAGACATTTTAAGGAGATAACCCAACTTAATTTTTCAAACAATATAAAAAGTCCAAAATCTGTGTAATTCTCTGCCTCTGAATACATAGTCTGTATCCATTTTTCTCATTGTTTTAATCTAAGAGGAAGATTATTTTTTCTCTTTTTAAAAGGACACTCACTCCTTCAACATTGTTTTTACCTCTAAACTCCTTAGATTTTCTCCTCAAATCCTATTTTTCTCTGCACAATCTCATCCTCCTTTAGCTGGGATCACTCACTGGTGATTAAACAGAGTCACACAGAAAACAATGAATGCTAAAATGTGGGCAGCAAGAAGGAGAAGGGAAGAAATATTTTTCAGGAAAGAAAATTGAACACTATTTGTCGGGGATGTAGTAAAGGGGAAGAAACAGAGAAAGGGTGATTGATTGATAGTGTCAAACGTTGTAAAGAAAGGAAGAAGAAGTACTTTTTAATTAGCAAAATGGATAATCATTTTTAAACTTTGAGTTAGAGTTATTACCGAGGAATGAGAATTTAAGTTCCCTCTGTGGTTTTCTGTGATTATTAAATCACCAGCTCTTCTTACAAGGTGGCCGATATTGGCTAAGTAAGAATGAAAGTCTGTGGGGAAGGCTGGTGAACATACTTAAGGGACTGCAAAGGAGTACCATTCCTGTCACAGGAAGAGATACTCTAGTGTCTGAATTTGTGAGGGAGTGTGTGGAGGTCAATGTTGATGCTCTATATAGCTACCCAAGGAAATTTATGTGTGTGTGTGTGTGTGCGTGTGTCTATGTGTATGTGTATTGTAAGGGGAAGCCATGAGATATCAGATCTCCTTGGATTTTCCTATCTCTGACAAGAAACACGGTAGCTCTAGAGAAGTTCAGTGCTGGAGAGAACGTTGACTTTGATAAATACAATAATTGGTGACAAGATTTAAATTTTGTTTTCCATGAGTTCTGGTGATAGGGCATTCTGGCTTGTTTTATGTCATTTGTCCTAATCCTCTTAACCTCTTAAACTATTCTACAAACTACTTTAAATATTTCTTCTTATAATTCCAAACCCTTGCTGTCAAACATCAGTGTAATCTGTATATGTATTTTTCCCACTACGGTGGGAAAAACCATTAATCCAGTGGCTATTTCCTGTACATTATCTCTCATTTCTGTTCAATTTCTGTTTCCATCAATGTCTTTCACAACCTCCTCTCTCTTTATGATGTATTTCAAAGCAGATTCTATATTTTCATTCTCCTAAGACCTGCTGCATCTTGCCTACTAATGTCAGATACGTTTCCTTCAAACGTCACATTTCTTTTCAGGTTAGTTCTTCGATTGAATGCCTATGTGATTCCCATTACCTCCAAATAAAATCCAATCCAATCAACTTAATTATTCACAGTTTTGTTCAATTGATTTTACTTTCCCTGCCTGACTTTCTATTAGTCTATTCAAGGTAGGCTAGTTTCCACCATTGTGCTGACTTCTTGCCCTGAAATAACTACTTACAGTCTTACTCATCAAAGCAAACAACATCAATTAATGAAGTAAAACTCTTGTCCTAGGTTGTCTATTGTTCTTCTCTGATCTTTTGGTGGCAGAAACTCTGCATACATCCATCTTGCCTAACAGTATTGTGCAAATTAACACACCAAAAAAAAAAAAGACAAATTATGATTCCTTTTATATATTTTAAAAGTACTATTATAAATAATAAAATACATTTTATATGACTTTTTTACATAATAGTATCTACTTCATAACATGTAAGGATTAAGTGGATTTTTATAAATAACATGCATAGAACCATGCTGAGAAAAATATGAATGTTCTAACATTGTTACTGATTGTTATTGTTATTTTATTGCTATTCTTTAATTGGTAGAGACAAATGTTGACTGAACTATTTCTTTAGCGAAAATAAACAATGCTATATTTTGAGCTCTTCAAGCCCAGTCTCTTCTGGCTTGGAACACTAAGCTATATAAATTGACCCTCATTAGTTAAAATGTAAACCACATTAAAAATTCATTTTCTTAATCAAGATGAAGCTAAGATATTTGGTTTCCAAACCATTAAAATTTTTATGAACAATTCTCTAACAGCATTTACCTCTGGTATAGTTGACTACTAGTTATGCACTGAAAAATATTACTAGGCTCCATTAACTACTTGCTTTGATCTGTGTTGTCACGAACAGGAAGGTATGGAAACTGTTGATGGTTTATACATTGACTATACAAAATACTATATTTTAAAATGAAATCATGTGAAATTAATTTATCAAGATTAACTGTAGTGATTATGAGGAAAGAACAGAGTACTTGTTTGATACACTAAAAAATCTTTTCAAGAACCAAAGAAAATCATGGGTTTAGATTATAAAGTCATAAGGTGATAAGGAAATTTTTGCTCATGTGGAAATATGTTAACTAATTTTATAATATTGTTTCTCCATTGAAGTATTTATACATGTATTTGGCTACTTAAAATAGGGTAAATTAATTACAATGCTCTAAATGAAATTTGGCATATACCATCTCTTAAGTTTGGGGTTTACAGTGCAGGAACAAAAAAGAAAAGGGAAGCGTGGTGAAAATATGTAGAACCATTTGTCTAGCTTTTAAAAGAATTAGTAGCAAACATATTACAAAATATAAAACTACTGATTGCCTTGAATTTGTTACCTGATCCAAGTTATGAACATTAAAAGTGTCATAAAGAAACAAAGTCAGACACTTGTTAAAAATAGCAAGATGGATCTTAGTAAGATACTGCAGTAGGGAAGAGAGACTTCAGTGTAAACTAGGTTCATCTCTGATGAAACAAAAGGCAGGAGGCTGTTTAAATGCTGGAATATGCTAAAGTAGGGGTTCCCAATCCCTGGGCCAAGGACCAGTATGGGTCTGTGGCCTGTTAGGGACTGGGCTGCATAGCAGGAGGTGAATGGTGAGTGAACAAGTAAGTAACAATTTGTCTGTATTTACAGTGGTTCCCCACCACAGGCATTACTGCCTGAGCTCTGCCTCCTGTCAGATAAGCCACAGTATTAGATTCTCATGGGAGTGCAAACCCTATTGTGAACTGTGTATATGAGAGGTCTAGGTTGCGTGCTCCTAATGAGCATCTAATGCCTGATGATTTGTCAGTGTTCCCGTTACCCCCAGATGGGAGCTTGCAGGAAAACAATCTCAGGGCTCCCACTGATACTACATTATGGTGAGTTGTATAATTATTTCATTACATATTACAATATAATAATAAAGTATACAATACATGTAATGCACTTCAATTGTCCTAAAACTATCCCCCCACCCCACTGGGTCCATAGAAAACTTGTCTTCAGTGAAACTGGTCCCTGGTGCCAAAAAGACAGGGGACCACTGTACTAAAGCAAAAGTACCAAAGCACTTTGAGGTGGATGGTCAATGTGATTAGGCCAGTTGTATCTGCTAACTGGCACTTGCAGAAATAAAGTTCCTACTTTACCACAGAGACTGGGAAATAGAGGCCCCATCTTTCTCAATGGTTACATTTCAAAAGGAGGTCTCCCAGGTCCTTGAGGAGGACATTCCTGAGTTGCAGATACAGTTCACAATGACAAGGAAAGGACTTACAATGGCAAGTTTCCTAAAGTAAATTCTCTAAGAAAAGGGAAGTCTGGGACCCATAGCCAATGATATGGTTTGGCTCTGTGTCCCCACCCAAATCTCATCTTGTAGCTCCCATAATTCCCATGTGTTATGGGAGGGACTCAGCGGGAGATGATTGAATTATGATGGGGGGACTTTCCCTGTTGTTCTCATGATACTGAATAGGTCTCATGAGATCTGATAGTTTTAAGAATGGGAGTCTGCCTGCGCAAGCTCTCTCTTTGCCTGCTGCCATCCACATAAGATGTGACTTGCTCCTCCTTGCCTTCCACCATGATTGTGAGGCTTCCCCAGACACATAGAATTGTGAGTTCTCTACTAAACTTTTTTCCTTTGTAAATTGCCCACTCTCAGGTATGTCTTTATCAGCAGCGTGAAAACAGACTAATACAGTAAATTGGTACCAGTAGAGTGAGGGTTGCTGAAAAGATACCTGAAAATGTGAAAGCAGCTTTGGAACTGGCTAACAGGCAGAATTAGGAATAGTTTAGAAGGCTCAGAAGAAGAGAGGAATATGTGGGAAATTTTGGAACTCCCTAGAGACTTGTTGAATGGTTTTGACAAAAATGCTGATAGTGATATGAACAACAAGGTCCAGGCTGAGGTGGTATCAGCTGGAGACGAGGAACTTGTTGGAAACTGGAGCAAAGGTGACTTTTGTTATGCTTCAGCAAAGAGACTGGCAGCATTTAGCCCCTGCCCTAGGGATTTGTGGAACTTTGACTAGAAAGAGATGATTTAGGGTATCTGGCAAAAGAAATTTCTAAGCAGCAAAGCATTCAAGAGGTGATTTGGGTGCTGTTAAAGGTATTCAGCTTTATAAAGGAGGCAGAACATGAATATTCAGAAATTTTGCAGCCTAATGATGGGATAGAAAAGAAAATCCCATTTTCTGAAAAGAAATTCAATCAGGCTGCAGAAATTTGCATAAGTAACAAGGAACCTACTATTAATCCCCAACATAATAAGGGAAATGTCTCCAGAGCTTGTCAGAGGTCTTCGCAGTAGGCCCTTGCACCACAGGTCTGGAGGACTAGGAGAAAATGGTTTCATGGGTGGGGTTCAGAGTCCCCATGCTGTGCAGAGCCAGGGACTTGGTGCCCTGCCTCCCAGCCACTCCAGCCATGGGTGAAAGGGGCCAATTTAGAGCTTGAGCCTTGGCTTCACAGGGTACAGGCCCCAAGCCTTGGCAGCTTCCACGTGGTGTTGAGCCTGTAAGTGTATAGAAGTCAAGAACTGGGTTTTGTGAACCTCTGCCTAAATTTCAGAAAATGTAAGCAAATGCTTGGATGTCCAGGCAGAAGTTTGCTGCAGGGTCCTGGCCTTCGCAGAGAACCTCCCCTAGAGCAATGCATAAGGGAAATGTGGGGTTGAAGCCCCTACACAGAGTCCCTATTGGGGCACCGCCTAGTGGAGCTGTGAGAAAAGGGCCACCGTCCTCCAGACCCCAGAATGGTAGACCCACTGACAGATTGCACAGTTCGCCTGGAAAAGCTGCAGACACTCAATACCAGCCCATGAAAGCAGCTGGGAATGAGACTGTACCCTGCAAAGCCACAGGGATGGAGCTTTCCAAGACCATGGGAACCCACCTCTTCCATCAGTGTGACCTGGATGTGAGACATGGATTTAAAGGAGATGATTTTGAAGCTTTAAGGTTTGACTGTCCCACTGGATTTCCAAATTACACAGGGCCTGTAGCCCCTTTGTTTTGGCAAATTTCTCCCATTTGGAATGGCTGTATTTTCCCAATGCCAATACCCCCATTGTATCTAGGAAGTGACTAACTTGCTTTTGATTTTACAGGTTCATAGGCAGAAGGTCCTTGCCTTGTCTAGGATAAGACTCTGGACTGTGAACTTTTGAGTTAATGCTGAAATGAGACTCTGGGGGACTCTTGGGAAGGCATGATTGGTTTTGAAATGTGGAAATATGAGATTTAGAAGGGACCAGGGGTGGAATGATACGGTTTGGCTCTGTGTCCCCACTCAAATCTCCTCTTGAAGCTCCCATAATTCCCACATGTTTTGGGAGGGACCTAGTGGGAGAGGATTGACTCATGGGGGCAGATCTTTCCCATGCTGTTCTCATGATAGTGAATGAGTCTCATGAGATCTGATGGTTTTAAAAATGGGAGTTTGTCTGCACAAACTCTCTTTTTGCCTGCTGCCATCCACATAAGATGTGACTTGCCCCTCCTTGCCTTCCACCATGATTGTGAGGCTTCCTCAGTCATGTGGAACTGTGAGTTCTCCATTAAATCTCTTTCCTTTGTTAATTGCCCAGTCTCAGGTATGTCTTTATCAGCAGTGTGAAAATGGACGGATACAGCCAGGTTTTGGCAGAAACAAACAGCAACTTAATTTTGGCAACATTGATGTTTCTCAGGTAAGCATTTAAGCGGGCTGGGATTGTTAACCTGGGACACAGCCTTTAGCTCTTAAAAAGCTGTGCTAGTGTTTGTTCAAGTCTTTTAGTGTGGGACATGCACAAAATCATTTATGCTGAGAATGTGCAGTTCTCACAGGCCAATATTAAGGCCCAGTCAATAAAAAGGTTTGAGGAGCCTGACTAAGGTCTGGTTAAGGAGAGAGTCTTTGCCACAAGAAACTACTAATAATAACTAATATCTCTAAGCTACTATTTGTCATGCACTGAGCTAGTATTTGAAGCATCTTCTTATTTAATTCTCATATTTCCTCTTGAGGAATATACTAGGATTACTCCCTTTATTTGAAATGCGTAACAGGCTAAGTAACTTTTTCATGAATTAATGTTGTCCTCATGTATTTAAACTGTATTTTCATAAGTTAGCACTAGATACAGGAACCAAGGGAACAGGTGTAGAAGTTACAAGAACCTGAATGTGTGGGCAAAGCAAAGAATGGCTAAACATACAACATCCACTGAGTTACTTTGCATGAGAAGGAGCAGGAAGATGTAGGTCTCCTGTTGGCCTTATATTCTTCCCACATAAATTACAGATTCACATATTTCCTGATTTTTGGAGGTTTCCGGAGGTTTACCAACTTGATCTTTCATGTGAGTTTCTCTTTCTCTGGATTTTCAGTGACTTTTCCTCTTACTTTATTGGCTCTAAAATCACAGAAACCCTGTTTACCACAATCTTTTTCTTAAATTTATTTTTACAGGTCTTTAGTTAAAAGTTACAGGGAAGCAGACAAACCTTAAACTTGATAATACATGAGATATAATGTTACTAGTATCTTAGAAGTCATGCCAATAATTCATCCAAATTTAAGCATCAATTGAAATATGGATGCAAAATTATTATACATGATTAATTACTTTAGGTCTTTCATCAGTTTATGGTAGAGTAACCAAATTGCCCTTGATGCCCCTCATGTGTCAAATACTGTTTTGGGTACAAAGGATAGAGCAATAATATGATATGGTTCTTGAGTCAGTTTAGTTATGACTGGAGTTGGTGAGAATGTTAGACTCACATTCATGAGTGGATTTGATAAATACATTGTGGCTGACATGATATCTGCTCTCACCGAGATTTCCATTTCAGTTCTTTGACTTCTCCTTTGCTTTGTTAGGAATGGCCTATATTGGCTACACCAAAAATTTACACTAATTAGTGAGCACTTCTGCTACTTTAAAAGAGAAGCTCAAGTAGGAAGGAATACACACAATTTTGTAAATATGAGATTCAAAATTCCTAGAAAGCTCATGCCAAAATTATCAAATTTTTTGAATTCTCAAAATTGCTAAATTCCTGAGTAATCTTCATCTAGCTACAGTACTTATTATTCCATCTGAAGCAAGCATATGCTTCAACACACAAAAAAAGTTGAGTGCAAAACTATTAAGTAAAACTCTGAGAAGACATCATTTTTGTACCTGGCAATCAGGCAATTACTTAAAAATGTTAGCTAATATTTGTGAGTGTTACATTTAATTAAACATTAAATAATTTTATAGAAGTATATTTTAAAAAAGAAAGAAAGGAAGAAATGTAATAAACCAGAATTAAAGAGAAGATATGCAAAATGTTATTTGACAGAATCCAGAAGCACATGAAAAAGTTAATTCACCATGATCAAGAAGGCTATATTCTTGGAAAGCAAAGTCGGTTCAACATACACAAATCAATAAATTTGATTCACCTCATGAACAAAAGTTAATAACCATATCATTATCTCAATAGACTCAGATAAATCTTTTGATAGAATTCAACATCCCTTTATGATAAAAATCTACAACAAACTAGGCATTTAACATACCTCAAAATGATATGACAAACCTAATGTATGGCAAACCTAGAGCAAAATCATACTGAATGGACAAAATCTGGAAGCATACCCCTTGGGAACTGGAGCAAGACAATAATGCCCACTTTCACCACTCCTATTCAACATAGTACTGGAAGTCCTAGACAGAGCAATCAGGCAAAAGAAAAAAAAAATACAAGACATCTAAATAGGAAAAAAGGCAATGAAATCAACTCTCTTCGGTGCTGATATAATTCTAAACCTAGAAAACTGTAAAGACTCTTCCAAAAGGACCCTAGAATTGATTAGCAACTGCAGTAAAGTTTCAGGATCCAAAATATACATAAAAAAATCAGTAGCATTTCTATACAACAATAATGTTCAAGTTGGGAGCCAAATTAAGATCACAAATCCATTTACAATAGCCACAAAAAAATTAAGTAGGAATGCATCCAACAAAGGAGATGAAAGATTTCTAGAAGGAGAATTACAAAATGCTGCTGAATGAAATCACAGATGAAACAAATGGGAAAACGTTCCATGCTCATGGACTGGAACTATCAACTATGTTTGTCCCAGAACTAGGAGAAAGTCTTCTAAAATTCATATGGAACTAGAAAAGAGCTTGAATAGCTAAAGCAATCCTTAGTGAACAGAAGAAAGCTGGAGGCATCACATTATCTGTCTTCAAATTGTACATAAGGCTACTTTAACTAAAAAAGTGTGGTATTGTCACAAAAACAAACACATAGACCAATGGAACAGAATAGAGAACAGAAATAAAGCTGCACACTTACAACCATCTGATCTTCAACAGAATTGACAAAAATAAGTAATGGGGAAAGGACTTTCTATTCAATAAATGGTGCTAGGATAACTGACTAGCCATATGCAGAAGAATGAAACTGTACTCTTGCCTTTCATCACAGGCAAAAAAATTGTCTCAAGATGAATGTAAGACCTAAAACTGTAAAAGTGCCAGAAGAAAACCTAGGACATGACATTCTGGACATCAGCCTTGGCTAAGAATTTATAAGTACTCAAAAGTAATTGCAAAAACAAAAATTACAAAAAAAATAAAAATGGACAATTGGAACCTTAAACTAAAGAGCTTCTGCATTTCCAAATAAACTATCAACAGAGTAAACAGATAACCTATGGAATGGAAGGAAATTTTCATAAATTATGCATCTGACAGAAGTCTAATAACCAGAGCCTCTAAGGAACTTAAACAATTCAAAAGTGAAAAAACAAATAAGCTCATTGAAAAGTAAGCAGAGGACATGAAGAGACCATTCTCAAAGGAAGACTTACAAGCAGCCGACAAACATATGACAAATGCTCTACATCACTAAGCATCAGAGAAATACAAATCAAAACAAACATGAGATACTGTCTCACAACAATCAAATTGTTATTATTAAAAAGTCAGGCCGGGCGCGGTGGCTCACGCCTGTAATCCCAGCATTTTGGGAGGCCGAGACGGGTGGATCACGAGGTCAGCAGGTCGAGACCATCCTGGCTAAGATGGTGAAACCCCGTCTCTACTAAAAATACAAAAATTAGCCGGGTGCAGTGGCGGGCACCTGTAGTCCCAGCTATACGGGAGGCTGAGGCAGGAGAATGGTGTGAACCCGGGAGGCGGAGCTTGCAGTGAGTGGAGATCGCACCACTGCACTCCAGCCTGGGCGACAGAGCGAGACTCCGTCTCAAAAAAAAAAAAAAAAAAAAAAAGTCATTTTAAATAACAGATGTTTATATGTCCCCACAATATCTCATGTAAAATTGCAATTCCCGATGTTGGAGGTGGGACCTGATTGGAGGTGTTTGGGTTATGGAGGCTGATTCCTCATGGCTTGGTGCTGTCCTCAGAGAGTGAGTGAGTTCTCATGAGATCTGGTCATTTATCATTTAAAACATGTGGCACCTCTCCACCTCTCTCTTGCTTCCACTCTGCCATGTGAGATCCTTGCTCCAGCTTTGCCTTTCACCATGAGCAAAAAGCTCCTTGAGGCCTCCCTAGAAGCTGAGAAGATGCTGGTGCTGTGCTTCCTGTACAGCCTGCAGAACCATTAGCCAATTAAATCTCTTTTCTTTAAAAATTACCCAATCTCAGCTATTTATTGATAGTAATACAAGAATAGCCTAACACAGTTGGTGAGGCTGTGGAGGAAAGGGAATGGTTATACACTCTGGGTTTGAATGTAAATTAGTTCAGCCTCTGTGGAAAGCAGTTTGGAGATTTCCCAAAGAACTCAGAACTACAGTTAGACACGGCATTTACATTACTAGGCATACACACAGAGGAAAATAAATCATCCTACAAAAAAGGGACACATTAATTCGTGTGTTCCATCACAGAACTATGCACAAAAGCCAAGTGTATTAGTGTGTTTTCACACTGCTATAAAGAACTGCCTGAGACTGGGTAATTTATAAATGAAAAATGTTTAATTAACTCCCAATTCAGCATAGCTGGGAAGGCTTCAGGAAACTTACAATTATGGTAGAAGGCAAATGGGAAGTAAGGCACTTTTTACAAGGTGGCAGGGAGGAGAATGAATTCAGGAGGAACCACCACACACAGATAAAACCATCAGGTCTCATGAGAACTCACGCACTATGGCGAGAACAGCATAGGGGAAACCGCCCCCATGATTCAACTACCTCCACCTGGTCTCTCCCTTGACCTGTGGGGATTAAGAGGATTACAATTCGAAATGAGATTTTGGGTGGGGACACAGCCAAACCTTATCATCAAGACATGGAATCAACCTAGGTGTCCATGGATTGGATAAAGAAAATACAGTACATATACACCATGGAATACTACACAGCCATAAAACAAGAATGAAATCATGTCCTTTACAGCAACATGGATGCAACTGGAAGCCATTATCCTAAGCAAATTAATACAGGAAGAGAAAACCAAATACTGCATGTTCTCACTTATAAGTGGGAGTTAATCATTGGGTACACATGGACATAAATATGGGCACACTAGCACTGGGAACTACTATAGTGAGAAGAGTAGAAGCGGGTCAAGGTCTGAAAAAATACCTGCTAGGTACTATGCTCACTATCTGGGTGATGGGATCAATCATACTTCAAAACTCAGTGTCACACAATATACTCATGTCTCAAACCTGCACGTGTGCCCCCCCAAATCTAAAACAATAGTTGAAAGCATAAAACATAAAATAAATCTTCAATTGGCATGATAAATGTTAAAAATTAAACATCAGGGGAAACTGTGTGAGGAGCATATGGTGATACTCTGTATTACCTTGGCAACCTTTCAGCAAATTTAAATTTATTTCAAAATAAAAATTTATATTAAAATTACCCCTTTTAATATTTTAATTAAAAATATTTATAACATAAAAAAGGAAATTAAATGTGTTTCAAGAATAAGGGGACACTGACATCCTTCTTCCATTCTGAAGAAGATCATAAAACATAAGCACTTGTGCCGGCCCCAAGACTGGATCAAAAGGTTAACATACAGATCTATTAATCACGCATCTAAAATTCTCAAACACTAAGATATTCCATTGACTCTAAAGTCAGACCTGAATCCCACCTCAAAGGACTTGAACATGAAATTTCAAGAAAAAAATAGCAACAGTTGTTTTAGGAGGAAATGTGCATATTTTATAGATCAACAAGGACAGGTATGAGACAGGTAGCCTGAATTCCCACTAACAGGAATATTAAAAAGAAACAATGAAAGAAAAGTATATAATTACCTATAGAAATGAAATTGTAAACTAAAGAGAGTTCCAGTTTAGCAGATTAAAGCAGATGCCTTGACTCCAATTTCCATTTGGGCTAACACCACAATGGAATATGGAGACTGAAAAAAAGCCCAAGTAAATGAGGCACATTGCTGTGGAAGGAGTTAGATGATTTTTTTTTTTTTTTTTTTTTTTTTTTTTTTTTTTTTTTAACAGAGTAACCTGAAGAAGGGAACTTGCATAATCGTGAAGGCCAGGGAGCAAAGTAAAGAGTAAAGAACATCCACTGGAGATTTTCTTCTTCTGAATGCCTTGGGTTTTAAGTACATCCTTTTGTGAGATGCAATAGATGTTGGGTTGTAGGCAGAGCTTGAAGTCTTTCCCTTCATATTTTCTAATTCTTTTTAGAAGTTGCCCTAATCATTTAGAAAGGAGTTTTGCATGAACCTGAAAGTTGCAGAGTTTGTTTTGTAAAAAAATAAGAAACACTAGTGTCAAAGATCAAATAAGGTAGGCTGGTTGCTTTACCCATTATTCAGGCAGAGAAGGAAAGTAGTGAACTGTGTTGGCCATGTCTAGGTTTAAGGAGGAGACAGGTGAAAGCCCAGAGTACCCAACAGTAGAGAATTTCTTGACCCTGGAGGAAAAAAGGTTTTATGTGAAGAAGATGCAAAAAGTAAAATGGAAAGGAAACAGTGTGAATGTGTCCTCCCCACACAAACACTGGCTCACTGAGGGAAATGGGAGTCTTCGAGATCTCCAAGATTTCAGAATATGTAAAGTATCTACCTGTAAATCAATTATGCCCCTAACCCAATGTTAATGAATGTACTCTCTATGGAGAGATCTCTCTGCAATAACCATGGAGATCTGAAAAACTGAACCTAAATCATAAGAAGAGTTTAGGCACATATTAGAAGTGTTTTGGAGACAATGTCTTTGACAGCTTGATTGTACACAAATCAGCCAGAACTTTTCATGACCCCATGCATTAGCTGATATTCCAAGATGTCCACACACCAGCCATGAATCTCATTCTGGCTACTGGAGCTATTCCTTATCTTCATAAATGCCTTCCATTACTTTCAGGTTTCTTGTGTCCATAGCCAAATGACTGAATTAAACTCTGATAAACTTGTATCAGGAGCAGCCTTGATTCTTACCAAAAGCAATACTGCATTTCAATAGGATGATACTTTTTCTAAGGTACATTATAAAATCTTGCACTGCTTCTGTACTTATACATATTTTGCATATGATATGTCATTATAGCAAATAACAATTTTTAGAAATAATTAAAGTCTCAAAGTGTTCCTTTTTGAAGTCAGCAGCAGTTACAATTTGTTATAACTATGAAAACTGAATAATATTTTATTCATTTTAATTCTTGAAGGTCATATAAGTCTCTGGACTTACTGCATTTTATCTAAAACATGTATTTTCTTTTGGGAAATGGAGAATTATTTATTTATTACTCTAAGCATGTCTAGGCTTTTAGAATATGAGGCAGGCTCTGCAATATTCTTACAAGAGGCTAAATAGAATGGAAAGCAAAATAAAAGGAAAAGAGACTGAGAAAAAATTATACATATTGTTTATAACTTTGGTGATAACAAGAGTTAAAGATGCTTGTGCATATACACTATCTTCCAATGGTTTCAGCTGTAAATATATTAAAACGAGCATTTTAACCTTAGATAAATAAAAAAGACACACATTTAGGCATCTTTACAATTATAAACTGCTGCTTATTCTTATCTATGCTGCTAAAATGCCTTATAATATCTGGTATCACTGCCTTGGATTACAAGCCCAAAACAGAATTTTCTTTTTTTTTTATAGATAATATTCTAAAGGTGATTTTCTAAGTGCGCACGGCTTCTTTAGGAAGATAACAGTATGGCTTACATGTACGATTTATAGAGCAGAGATTTTAAGCCACAAATTCATCACTGATGTCTTACAGCCAGATTTAATTACCTTCCAGAATTTTGATTATTTTTTTCCTTGCTTTAAACAAATCACACATGATTTGCCTACATGATATATAGTGTTTCTTGTTTTTGAAATGCATACAAATAGTCTCCTATTATAAATAAATAATTTATTTCTGGACTTCCTTTCTTGACTCAGTCAAGTCAAGGCTAAAATGAAAGCAATTATTTTAGCGACCTATATAAAATACATCCTTATTTAGCTGAGATTTGCTTCAAAAACTCGAGTAAAATAAAGAGCTCCATGTAAAAAATGGTGACATTTGTGTTTAATGAGCCTTAATTCATCATATATATATATGTGTGTGTATATATGCACTTAATTTCATACACTGTGTAATTTTACAATCTTTACTGTCACCAAAATTTACCTGCTTTATCTTGTATTGTACCAGAGTTCCATTACATGAAAATTGTGAAATTCACAGTAATATAACTGCTATAAGTTGTTAATCACATATAATACATTAAGCATTGTGTTGGGTAACTGGCATCCTTTTATCTCTTTTAATTTAATGAAAATTGTGTTAGGATAGGCAAGAATGTGTTACGGTAACAAGTATAAAACATCAGAAGCCTAAAATAACAAAAATTATATATTGCTATTCAGTCTTGATGTTCAAATTGTTTTGCTATTATACTTACTCAAAGATGTAGGTTGACAGAGCTAATAATGACACACTCAACAGAGGGAAGAAAAACATCATAAATAATACACTGGATCTTATATTTCTCATTCAGAGGTGACCTCCACGAGTTCACTTTTAATCACAAATATTATGGTCATGTATCGGTTGAAAAACAAAAACACAGAAGTATAATCCTATCATGTGTCTGCAAAGAAAATAAGAAATATTTGGTAACAGGAATAATGACTAATGTCTCTCAAAAAAAATATTACGAGAGAGCCACTACCATCATTTGTGAAATAAAGAAACCGAAGCTCGAAAAAGTAAGTGACATTAATAATTGACATGAAGTCATTAATCCAGTAATTCTAAGAACTGAATACTAATCCATTTCTAAAACTCTTATTTTTTTCTATTATTAATATTTTAATTGGAACTTAAAGGTAAAACATTAGACTAATCATCAACAGTTTATGGTGCGTTATCACCATTAGCAAATAAATGGTGCTTTTCTTAAAGGTATTTATTTGTACAGCACAATGAATATTAAAAACTTGCTCAAACCAAGAATTAGAGTATTACCAACTATATTCATCTGCATGTCTCTGTTCTCCCATTCCCCTGTCTCTTTACCCTCAGAGATAATCACTTTCCCATCAGCCAGACAAGAGTCAATCTTGCAAGCAGGACTTTCTAAGTGCACAATCTCAGGTCTCTTTTCCGCATACTGTAAAAATAAATTGTATTTAATTTGCATATATCACATTTTCCTTCCTAATATGAATTTATAAATGTCATGAATTATGTTGACAAACCATGAAACAATTTTATATAAATATATTTTCTAGAAGCCACATATAATAGCAAATGAAGTGAGTTTAAGATTTTACGTTAGGTCTCTGAAATGTACAAACAGAGAGAAGGGGAAAGAGCAGAACTGAAAGAAGAACATGGGCAGGAGGAGGTCACATCACCAGCATAGCATTCCCAGTCAGCTTTCTGGAGCTAATGAGTGATATGACAGAAGAGGCAAACAATCCCAAATCTATAAAATGTAACATTGTTGAAGTCTTTATTTTTTATAACATATAAATAAGAACATCAATTTCCAATATACCATAGCCCTATTATTTTCTAGTACTAGAAAATACAACAAAATTTTCAAATACTTTACACAACATCATATCAAGGCAAACTATGGCCATATCGAGACATGCTCATGATGTAATACAAGTAAACAAGATGTCAGTAAGTTGTGATTCTTCCAAGTAAATAAAAGTCTTTTAAACTTTTATGGCATAGCATATATTCTTTCCTTTTTTGAGCTAAAATTGTCTACTCTATATCACTATATCTATTCCTCTGTCCTACTCCTAGTCAAGACTCAACTAAGAATCAATCTTTAAAAAAAAAAGAAAAACAATTTAGTGAAGCTAGCTGAAGAATGATTTAGTTACCTATGTTGAGCTCCCATCATCTTCTTGGAACACTATTTTGATAGATATATGAGTTTTCTTGTCAGTATCCCTCACTTTGCTGTAAAATCTATGAGAGATATATTAGTTTTCTATCATTGTTGTAAAAATCACCACAGATTACATGACTTAAAATAACATAACTTTGTTACCTTATAGTTCTGTGAGTCATAAGTCTTATTAGCCTACAATTGAAGTGTGGACAGGACTATATCCCTTCTGTAGGTCAAAAGGAAAATTCATGTATTTGTCTGTCCCAGCTTCTGGAGACAGCCCTGTTCCTTGACTCATGGTTCTTCTTCAGTTTTGTAAGTTAGTAACATTCAGTTGAGTACTACTCTCATCGCATCACACACTTATTCCACAGTCACATTTCCCTCAGACTTTGAGCTTATCTGCTTTACTCTTTAATTTTCAAGGACTCTAATTATTGTATTGAGCTTTCCTGTATATTCCAAAATAATCATTTCAGGTCAGCTGATTGGCAAATTTTATCTTCAGTAAATTCTCATTTGTCATTAAATGTAACATATTTGCGAGTTCCAGGAATTAGGACATAGAAATAGTTGGGGAATTATTATTCTGTCTATCCCAAGAGGCATAAACAAAATCTAGTGTTTTTAATGAGCTCAATAAATACGGTATTGGAAACAATCAAGTTTCAGAACATACTTGTCTGAATCTATTTGGTACTGTGAATGGCACGAGTGATATTAAGTGTTAGAACATCTGAAACAGATGAAGACCTTTTAATGTGGACAACACCAAGGTCTACTTGACTAATTAGTATAGTATCTTAAAAGAACTCCTTTAGATTAATTCCTTCAGATAACAGATGAGGAAATTGTATCCCAGACAGACACCTTGATTTTCTCTATGTCCCTCATGGAAATAGGGAGACTCCCCCTCCACCCTGTGTCACATTTTGTAAACTTGCACAACACAAAAGATCTGCTTGAACTCTGATGACTGATAGTCTCATGAAAAAAGAAAAACATTATTTTCAGCTTCTTATAACTATATATTTTAGACATACATTATGAGACTGGATTGGGGTACTAATCTCAGAGAGAAACTACGTATTTTATCTTTACATTTTTTTATTTGATTGCAATCTAGTAAACAATTTAAAGAAAGAAAGACATGACCTCCCAAATAACTGACAGACATTTATAATTAAGATTATTCTTTCAAAATTTAAGTTTTGAATTTGAGGTAAGAAATATCCCTTCAGAAATCTCCCACATTTTTGCTGCATCTACAGTATATCTCATTATACTCAGCTAAGTCATCCAGTAATAACTAAAATCCTAAAGTACTTTGCCAAAAATGTAACCAGATAAAACAATTTAAAAAAAAAAGTAGCTAATGAATTTAGGATAGTGCTTGGCTTCCATTTTCTACATTTGTCAACCAGCCTATCTTTTATTATTATTATTTTTTTATTTCTCAAAGAACTAAAAGTAGGTCTACCATTTGATCCAGCAATTCCACTACTAGGTATCTACTCAAAGAAAAAGAAATCATTATATAAAAAGACACCCACACATGCACATTTATTTGCAACATAGTTCACAACTGCAAAGATATGGAATCAATCTAAGTGTCCATCAACCAATGAGTGGATAAAGAAAACATGTTATATAGACACCATAGAATACCACTCAGCTATAAAAAATAATGAAATTATGTTTTTTGTTTGTTTGTTTGTTTTTTCAGCAACTCAGATGGAATTGGAGGCCATTATCCTAAGTGAAGTCAGAAATATAAAACTAAATACTGCAAGTTCTCACTTGTAAGTGGAAGCTAAGCTATGGGTACACAATGATATACAGAGTGAAATAATGAACAATAGCCTATTTTAACAAGCCACTATCCCTTTAATTTTATCTCCTGTATCCTGTAAAAAGAACCTAAAGTTCTCAGGTGAGTATTACTCTTACATCTCCAAAATTAATAGCTGTGCTTGATGTTTTCTTATAGAATTGAAATTCCAAATATATGTTTATAAATAAATGATACATTCAAATTTGTTACGTTGTGTACATGTTGCCAATTTGAAAGTTAATATTATTTTCAACTTCCATAGTTTGTAATAATATTTAAAGAGATTCAGACAAACATGACCTCAGAAGAATCTATGAGGAGGCATACATATTCTTTGGCCCTAGATATATAAAATCTTATTTAGTCAGAGAGTTAAGAGTTATAAAGTATTTCTTGAAGCTGAGTCTAAATTTCTTTATTTCTTACATAAAAAGACAAAAAGAGGTCTCAGAAGTTTAAGTTTTTGAGAGAAAACTACATTATAAAATTCATGTTTGAGAATTACTTATTTCTCCATAATTTGACTTAAAATGATTATTTTAATAAATTAATTACAAGACACTAATGTCAAATTATAAGACAATAGATCAGTTACATATCTGACATACCTACAAAGATATTCAATAGATTGAGTTGTTTATAATAGTGAATAAAGTAGACAAAGACTAATAAATAGGAGTATTCCTCGGAGAGTCTGGTAACACATACTGTAAAATCTGCAAAATTTATATGGGCACACCACCAAAAGAATACATGACTAATGTTGATGATTCGGAGGTTTCCAAATAGATTCATGTGTATCTGCAGTCACCCAACCACACATTCACCCTGTCACCTGATACTATCACCATTTAACAAAAGAGACTTAAAAAAACAATGGACTTTCTTGATATATGGCATCGAATAAAATATACCTAGTGAATTATAGATAGATTTTTAAAAGCTGGTCATGGTGGTGCATGCCTATAGTCCAGCTGATCTGGAGGCTGAGGAAGGAAGATCACTTGAGCCCAGGAGGTCAAAGCTGTAGTGCATCACGGTCATACCTATGAATAGCACTGCACTCCAGCCTGGACAACATAACAAGACCCTGTCTCTAAAAATATAAATAAAAACAATTAGAAAGCAAAATGAGAAAATTGAGAAAAATAATTTATAGTTAATTTTGCTTCCATCTGAATGTGTAATTTGATAATAAAGTTATTTTGTATAATTAAACATAATTTCTTTATCAAGAAAACAAAAATGAAGTCAGAAAAAATATAAAAATTGGAAAATTTCTACCTTCCTGATAATTTTTTTTTTGGAAAATCAGTTTAGGAATACTATTATTTCAAAAATTTAATATCATGCATTCAAAGACACTTGAGATATACAAGTATGCACCTTTAATACTTTTCTATTTGTTAAATATATCTTAGTAAAATAAATGAACTAATAAAATTCCTAAATGTTTTAATGAACAATGATTTTTTTTCTTGATGTTTAGATGAAATATAATACCTACAAAAAGACACTAAGTGGTGTCACAGTGTGTAGCTTGAATAAGGTGTGTAGCTTGAAACATTTTTATGAAAAATAAATATATTTGATTAAATAATTTTTATACCTTTTCCCTCAAGATGTTTCCTTTTTCCTTCCTTATTCTTGAAATTACTTATAAATGACAGGAATCCTATATGAGTTCTAAAATCAGAATAAGAAGAAGAGTGGAAGAAGTAGAAAAAGAAAAAAAATACCAGTTGTGCACTTCCTCACGATGCCTTTTGAAGAGTCTTAGTGACATATTAAAAAGTACAAACAGGCCGAGCACAGTGGCTCATGCCCGTAACCCCAGCACTTTGGGCTGCTGAGGTGGGTGGATCACTTGAAGTCAGAAGTTGGAGATCAGCCTGGTCAATATGGTGAAACCCCGTCTCTACTAAAAATACAAAAATTAGCTGGGCGTGGTGATGTGCGCCTGTAATCTCAGCTACTCAGGAGACTGAGGCAGGAGAATCACTTGAACCCAGGAGGCAGAGGTTGCGGTAAGCTGAGATGGTGCCATCGCACTCCAGCCTGGGCCATAGAGCCATTTCCATCTCAACAAAATGAATATAATAGAAATTTTAAAAATTTAAAAAGTACAAACATAATTTAGAAGTAAGGTTTTGTGTGTGTATGTGTAAATAAAACTTCTCTAAGATCATTATAAAACTACTGCATTTGTTTTTATGAATCCAAAAAATGCACAATAATTGCCTCTATAAATGCTTAGATAGTTATCTTGATCACAATCACCACTTATTCAGGAACAGATAAGAGACACACATTTTTAAGATCTAGATCCAGTAGTTATTGAATTAACTACTTTCTATCTCAATTTATCCTACAATGATCTCCCTTCTAAGTGTACCCCTTTTAGGATGTTTATTCTAGTGAACGGACCTACTCTAACTTGTTATGTACCCTTTTTCCTCCCTTTATTCCACTTCCACTCCTCCATATGCAATAAATCATGCACAGGTACACATATGCAAACATCACACAAACATACACACACACACACACAGCTATGTGTATCTGTGTGCATGCACATTTTTCTTATTTATTTTTCAATCTCTTCACTTGTCTCTAGCTCCACTTTCACCTGCTAAACTACTATTGTCTCTCCGTTGGATTATATTGTTAACTGTTCATTTCACCTCTAATGTTAGTTTTCTTCATCAGTCCTTACACAAATCCATTCTCATCACTATAGCAAGTGATCTGTCTTAGAATAGATTGAATCATGATGTTACTAATTCCATCCCCTTCCCTTGCTCCCACTGTTCCTGTTCCAGCTTTAAAAACTTCAATGGTGTCACTTAGAATGAAGACTAAAATTATCATCAGTGGCTAACAAACCTTGGTCTCTACATACCTCTTCAGTTCCATCAGCATTTGATTTGCATTGGACTTTATTCATATTGCTATAGTCTGAATGTTTTAACTCCCCCCATCCATAATTAATATGTTAAAATATAACCCCCAATGTGATGGTATAAGGAGGTGGGCTCTTTGGGAGATAATTAGATCATGAAACCACAGTCTTTATGAGTGGGATTAATGCCCTATAAAAGAGGCCCCGGAGAGCTGTCTGCGCCTTCTGCCATGTGAGACCACAGAGGAAAGACCACTGTCAATTAATCAGGGAGTGGGCCATTACTAAACATCAAATTTGCTAGCACCTTGAACTTAGATTTCCCAGTCTCCAGAACTATGAACAATATTTTTTTTTGTTCCTTATAAGCAGTTTATGGTGCTATGTTTATAGCAACTGTCTATATCAATTTATAGTGCTATGTTATAGCAACCTAAATGAACGAAGACAAGACACTGGATCTTACCTTGCTTAATTCTGGTCATGGAGGCTTATATATTATTCCCTCCATTTAGAATAAACTCTTTGCCCCCTTACCTTTCATAGTATCTGGCAGATAGTAGAGACCTTAAAAAATACGTTGAAAGACTAAATAATTAAATGAACTGTCACCAAAAGCAATGAATATATCAGCATATTATATGTGCATTATCAGCTATGCAATGAATTACAGAAAAATCTATTTCTCCAAGACATGACTATTCCACACCCCAAATGATCTATTAGGTCAGTTTAGAGGTTATAGTTTATTTTACATTGTTTTTATACCTTATATATTTATTCAAAATTTATTGAATATAAATAAAAGGCCAAAAGTTTTACATTTGGTAATAAATGTCCAAAATATATTTTATATAAAAAGTATCAGTCTTCATTAAAATAACTTAGACCCAAGTTTATTCTTTATAAATGTCTGCTGTAACTCTCCAACGTAAAGAAGGCGCATTGGTGATGAAGCAATTTTTGTTTTATTTTTTGGGACGGAATCCCGCTGTCTGTCCCAGGCTGGAGTGCAATGGCGCAATCCCGGCTTCCTACAACCTCCGCCTCCCGGGCTCAAGCAATTCTCTTGCCTCAGCCTCCCAAGTACCTGGGATTACAGGTGTGAGCCACAGCACCCAGCTGTAAAGTTTGATGAACATATTCTGACATTTTTTTTCATTTATTTTAGAAGAGTCTCAAGTGAATTTTTAAATTAAATCTGTTCAAAATGATTTTTAAACCCTCAACTCTGAAAGAATGTTCACCAAATACTTAAATGCACTTCAGAAATGACAGCAAAGATATATTTTCTTCCTACTTGCATATAATGAAAGTTAATAATAGAATCCTATTGATAAGCATAATTTGCTAATACATTCAAACACACGTGTTCCCAAAGTTGGTATACATATAGTATTGTGAGAGGAGAGTCTATTTTGATATTTTTCGGAGGACAGATTATCATTTTGCCTTTTGTATATACTTTTCTCTTGCTCTTATATGACTTTAATTTTTTAAAGGTGTTTCTTTTTTTAAGAAGTACATACTTTTGTTCTCTGTTAGAGCAATATATCTTTGTAATTTGGTATAGATTCAGAAAAAAAAATTCCATTTGAAATCTGGGCTTTGAAATAATATAAGCATATAATACTAGATGGGTTTCAGTTATTTTCAAAGCTTATGGAATATGTTTTTCATCCTCTAAGGCATTAACTTTTTTTAAATTCATCTATGTGTTGACTCTATAAAGGTATGTTAGGAATCTTTAAATTGCAGCATGTCATATTACAATAGTCATTCAAGATCAACAAAGAGTATTTATTCTTAGTTGACTGACTCTTTTTTGTCTTAAGAACATGGTTGGCCGGGTATGGGGGCTCACGCCTGCAATCCCAGCACTTTGGGAGGCTGAGCCAGGCGGATCATGAGGTCAGGAGATTGAGACCATCCTGGCTAACACGGTGAAACCCAGTCTCTACTTAAAAAAAAAAAAAAAAAAAAAAAAAAAAAATTGCTGGGCGTGGTGGTGGGTGCCTGTAGTCCCAGCTACTTGGGAGGCTGAGGCATGAGAATGGCATGAACCTGGGAGGCAGAGCATGCAGTGAGCCCAGATGACGCCACTGCACTCCAGCCTGGGTGACAGAGGGAGGCTCTGTCTAAAAAAAAAAAAAAAAAAAAAATGGTTGAACATTTTCTGTTTCAAAGTACTTTAGCTTAAGCTTCCAGTTACTTGTCTTAGCAATTCCAACATGGTTGAACATTTTCTGTTTCAAAGTACTTTAGCTTAAGCTTCCAGTTACTTGTCTTAGCAATTCCATCATTGGCCAGTTGTTCATTTAATTAATCTTCTCTAATGATAGGATAAGGCTAGAAAGAAGATTCAGAACAAGTTTCTTTGCAAATATTTTTCATAATGTATCTTCTAGCATTTAACTATGGTTGCAATATTTGCATCTCCTCCAAAATTTATGTTGAAACTTAAACATCAATGCAACAATATTAAGAGGTTGGGCCCTTAGGAGGTGATTAGGTCATGAGGGCTATGCACTCTACACCTTACAGAAGGGCTGAAGGGAACTAACTGGACCTTTTGCCCTTCTGCAATGTGAGAACACAGCATTCGTCTTCTCCAAAGGATGCAGCAGCAACAGGCACAATCTTTGAAACAGAGGCCAGGTCCTCACCAGACAATGAACCTGCAAGTGCCTAGATCTTTGACTTCCAGCCTCCAGAACAGTGAGAAATACATTATGTTATTTATAAATTACCCAGTTTCTGTTTTTGTTGTGTCAGGGTGACTAGGGCATGTAAATATGGGTATGATACTCAGAAAACTCTTAGATAAAAATTTTTCAGTAAATGGAAGATGCTTTTCTTGCTATTTTAAAATTTGTAAGTTGGCATGCCTGTGTATTTTTCCTTTATACACAGCCTATTAAAAGAAATGAAGAATGGAGATAGAATAACATCCACACCTGAATGAAAAATAGTAAAAACTTTTATAAGAAGGAATTTAAGAAAATAGACAAAAAGTTGTAGTAGAGAAAATAAAAATTTTTTAAAAAATTAAGAGTACAGACACCAAGTGGTTACTGAGTTCCTATTATTTGCCAGATACTTTAATAAAATGCAGCAGAGAAAATCAAAGACAAGATGGGCAGAAATTTGTAAGAAGAACTGTAGCACACAGAATGAAGTATGTAAAAAGTACTATGAATGTTCTAAGAAAGAAGTGGCCAATATGTTGTGCATGTTTGTGTGTGTTTGCATGTGTGTGCAAATGTTTTTAGACAAAGAAAACAGTAAGGAATATTGATTAGTGATGAAGAAACATTAAATATGCTTTTAAATTGAAAATATTATTATAACATACTAATAACATATATTTATCATTTCTTATATGCCAGAAATATGTTACACAATTTTCTTACATAACATTGGTTAATCCTAACAGTAATCTAATGAGAAAGTTACTATTATTCTTGGTTATGGATAGAGACCACAGCGTTAGAGACCACTCAACAAAAATCACACATTAATGCTTTCAGGATTTGAAAATGTTTTATCTGATTTCTAAGCTCATGCTCTTAACTAATATGCCTTACATAATTTATTTTATATTCACACACTACATATTTTATCACGTTAATCCTGTTTCCCTTTTCTTTGTATATATGAAGCTATAAGATTTGAATCACAGTTCCTCAAAACTATTTCATTCTTAAAATCCCTTTTTAATCTATTGCAAGTGACATAGACTATTACTATACTCCCAGGCTTGCAGTATAAATAGCATCCTTTCAACTCCAGCCTGGACTCAATCTAAAGCACTGTATTCAGGATACAAAACTCATGTAAATGAAAGGCTGACTTTCATGGGACCAACTGCAGTATTCAAGTATATATGGATTTTGGTACCTATGGTAGGTTCTGGAACCAAGCCCCATGGATATTGAGGGACAACTGTATTTTCATCCCCAGAACTTAGCACAAAATGGCCACATGGTAAATTTAATGAATATATTTTGGGGAAATAGACATATAATAATAATTTATCACAACTTCCATCATTCTCCTAAAGTTCCAGGGCATGGGACCCACATCACTGTACTTTTGTGATTCCTATACCACTTATTACTAAGGTAGTAAAATATAAGATAAGGTAGCAAAATAATAAAATATAAAGAGTGTGGCAGCATGATAGGGACTGTGTTGGATCAGTAGGGCAGTATTAACAATATTGAGTCTTCCAATCTGTGAACATAGGATGTCTTTTCATTTATTTGTTTTCTTTAATTTCTTTAAGAAATTATTTTAATTATAATGCACTAATCGTCAGAGAAATGCTAATACAAATGCAAAAATGATATATCAACTCATTCTTACTAGGATAACTATTATAAAAAAACAAAAAGTGAGATACCATCTCATACCAGTTAGAATGGCAATCATTAAAAAGTCAGAAAAAAACAACAAGTGCTGGAGAGGATGTGGAGAAATAGGAACAGTTTTACACTGTTGGTGTAAATCATTATGGAAAACAGTATGGCGATTCCTCAAGGATCTAGAACTGGAAGTACCATATGACCCATCAATCCCATTACTGGGTATATACCCAAAGGATTATAAATCATGCTGCTATAAAGACACATGCACACGTATGTTCATTGCGGCACTATTCACAATAGCAAAGACTTGGAATCAACCCAAATGTCCATCAGTGACAGACTGGATTAAGAAAATGTGGCACATATACACCATGGAATACTATGCAGCCATAAAAAAGGATGAGTTTGTGTCCTTTGTAGGGACATGGATGCAGCTGGAAACCATCATTCTCAGCAAACTATCGCAAGAACAGAAAACTAAACAACGCGTGTTCTCACTCATAGGCGGGAACTGAACAATGAGATCACTTGGACTCGGGAAGGGGAACATCACACACCGGGGCCTATCATGGGGGGGGATGGAGTAGGGATTGCATTGGGAGTTATACCTGATGTAAATGAGGAGTTGATGGGTGCCGATGAGTTGATGGGTGCAGCACACCAACATGGCACAAGTATACATATGTAACAAAGCTGCACATTATGCACATGTACCCTAGAACTTAAAGTATAATAATAATAAAATAAATAAACAAACAAACAAACAAAACAAAACAAAAACAAAAGACTAGTGTTGGCAAGGATGTGGAGAAACTGGAACTCCTGGGATGGGATGGGAATACAATATGGTGCAGTTGCTATGGAAAACTGAAAAACAATTCTTTAATAAACTAAAGATAGAACTACAATATGATCCATAAATCCTACTTCTGGGTAGTCATCCAAAATAACTGAAATCAGGATCTTAAAGTAATATTAGCACTACCATGTTACTACAGCACTATTCACAATAACCAAGGTGTGGAGACAACCTAAATGTTCATTGACAGATAAATACATAAAGAGAATGCAGTATACACATACAATTGAATATTATTGAGCCTTAAAGGGAGGAAAAACCTGCAATATTTGACAACATGGGTAAACTTTGAAGACATTATGCTAAGGAAAATAAGCTAGTCACAGAGAACAAATACTGCATGGTACTAATTCTACATAGCATCTAAAGTAGTGAACCTCGCAGGAGCAAAGAATAGATTGGTGCCAGGGGAAAGAACAGAATGGTGCCAGGGCTTGGAGAGTGGGAGAAGTGAGAATATGCTAAACAACATGTATAGATATTTAGTTTGAAAGATAAAATGTTCTAGACACATGATGAATAACATTATGGTCTAAAGATAACAAATACAGTATTGTTAAAAACTTTAAAATATTTTTAAAAGGTAGAACCTCAACTTACATCCTCTTGCAAAACTAAGAAAAAAGGATTTGGCAGCATGATCCAGGCCGCCTGAGACATCTTTATGGCTCTTAGATGTAGGATTTGTGTGAAATTAAGCAAGATAGCTTGAAATTTTAACCTTCTGTTTCCACATCTGAAAAAAACAGGAATAATAAAATTTAGCTTGTGAAATTTTAATGATGATTAAATAGATTAAATAAGATAGTATATACTTGATTGAACATTGATTTATTCTTCCTTTGTCAGAAATCTGGCTCACCCCAGAAAATGCTATTTTTCTGTAACCCTCTCACTAGTGGTGAATGTTTTGTCATATTCTTCCACTACTAGGACCTGAATTGGGATAGGTCATGTTCCTTACTCCTTCTTCCCTATTACCACTATCCCCTTGCTTAAAAACAAACAAACAAAACAAATTTAAAAAAAACACTTGGTATCATATCATCAAACTGACTATATTTCCTCTTCCTCCATTCTCTCTTGAGCCCTCTCCAAACTCAGTTTCCTTTTCAAGGTTAGGAAAGTTTGGAAAGAGTTTAAATTATTCTTTAAATTTCTAATATTTTAATTCAAACTGGTACCTTTGTCAAACTCTATTTATTACATATTAATTCCATGGGGTTCCTCTGATAATCTAAAGTAAAATATATTCTAAGAAAAAGAAAACTAGAAGGAATTTGTCCAGTGAACTACTGACACTACACCCAACCCAGTACATGAAATGTGTATTCATCACTGACAACTTGTGGAATTCATTAAACAGGATAGCAGCAGTGCCTTTCTCCAGTCTGTATAAATGTAGTTTTGGAGAGCAGGACACCAAAAATGTGATATTTGAAGACAATCATGATTTGATTATGTATTTTCTTACTGTTTTGGATTATTATCTGTCTCTATCCAACATAAAACAAAATTCATGAAGATGAGACTTTTCATCTGTTTTGTGGTCTGCTATATGCACAACAGATAGAACAGGGTTGGGCACCTAGTAGCCCCTTAAAAATAAAGCTATGCAATTTTCTTTAAAGCTACGTAATTCTGTGTAACTTAAATGTAATAATACATATATTAAGTGTGCTATCTATAAAATACAATGTGTGTGGCTGAAGGTATATAGTATAAATATAGAGAAGAGTATTTCTAAGGTGTTTGGCACTTACAAATAACACAAACACTAGCTGTTATTAGAAACCTGATGTGAGCATAACAGGTATTACATAATGATTGCTATACTTGAATGAATAAATGAATGAATGAATGAATGAAAATACTAAGCATAAAGCATTATTAATATTTATTTATAATGATATATATATATATATATATATATATATATATATTTTTTTTTTTTTTCCTGGGGAGATACCATCAGAATTGCATTCCATGAATCCAGCAGATCATGTGTGGACAAATCTTGGATACAACCACATAAAATATTGATGACTGTGTTAACAATGTTCTTTTTAAACATTATCTAAGTTTAAGCCTTAACAGATCTCATCACTATTCCAATTGTTCAATGAAGAAACTTAATAAATGCAAACTAGCTGAAGAGTCTTCACCGAGCATTTAGCTGGGCAGCCCTTGGGGCAGTATAGGATCTTACAAGAGCAGGGAACATTAACAACATGAACTGGGCCACTGATATCAGGAACGGCTGCTTCATTGTGATCCATTAGCATTATAAACAAATGCCCAGAAAGGCAGCTAATAGTCAGAGATGAGCAAGAAAGAGAGGAAACACCTGAAGAAAGCATGAATTCAGAGTTTGAGTTTTCTACAAATACTTTTCTGAATAACACACAATCGTGGAATACTAATTTGATCTCTAATAAATTACATATATCAAATATACCAAAAATACTCAGCATAAAGTATAAAGAATTATTAATATTTGCTTATAATGTTCTAATTTTTCCTGGGGAGATATCAACAGAATTGCATTCCATGAATCCAGAAGATTATGTGTGGACAAATCTTGGCTACAATCACATAAAATACTGATGACTGTATTAACAATGTTCTTTTTAAACGTTATCTAGATCTAAGCCGAAGAGCTGTTATCAGTATTCCAATTTTTCAATGAAGAACTATATAAGTTATCTATAATTACATATATATGAGAGATTCAGTTACTAATAACCCATGATAATGTGATAAATTACACATATACATGTGTGTATGTGTATGTGTGTAAATTTTTAGAGATTCACTTAGTATTTTGTGTGTGTGTGTGTGTGTGTGTGTGTGTATATATGTGTGTGTATATATATATATATATATATATATATATAGAGAGAGAGAGAGAGAGAGAGAGAGAGAGAGAATCTAGATTTCTTGTTTTCCTAACAGGATGCAAAAAAAACTACGCTGTGGGGTGGGTAATATCTCCTTACTAAACATTTATGGACTGATTTTGTCCCTACATAATTGACCAGTGTCATATAAATCAAACTCTCATTACATATTTTTGAATTGTTGTTTGAACTCCAGCTACTATTCTCAAAGCTCACCAACTTGCCCTTCTAGCTGAGGCATTTTACTTCTCAATCTACTTTTTATTCAATGCTTATTTATTTCGTTAATCACGAATTGGGTCATTCTACCAAGTGTTGAGGAAAATATAAGTAAATGAGACAGTCTCTGTTCAGGATTTTATAATGTAACCATGAAAACAAACATTACATGACATGCTATAAAGGAAAGATGGACATTAATTTTGATTGGGTGTCATCAATAGTAACATTGAAGAACAATAAATAAATTAGTATCAAGTAATAAGTAGAATTTTAGAAAAATCTGGAAAGATAAACTTTTGTTGAAATTTTGACATTGTAAAATAACAGGACAGCATGTGGCTATTGCACTTCAAACTAAGATAACAGTTTTGCTCTCAGGTTTCCCACAGAATAGTTGAATCACAATGAGAAAGCAACTTAAGTTCCCTGCTTCTTTATAGTTCCCTGATCTCTAAACTAGACATAATAATAAATACTAGTAATTATTATTATAATCACAAGGACCCTATGGAGTAATTGTGAACATTAAAGAAAATCTATATAAATAAATCTATATAAAATCTATATAAATCTATATAAGAATTTAATTAATAAATTCTTAATAAATGTTAGTGGTTATTATTAGTGACTGATGCTTACACATAAAATGATTATTGATGTGATTCATAATTTCAAGAGACTTGTTGAGTGGTATATTAGTCTGTTCTCATGGTGCTATAAAGTCATACCTGAGATTAGGTAAAATATGAGGAAAGACTTTTAATGGACTTACAGTTCCACATGGCTGGGGAGGCCTCAGAATCATGTTGGAAGAGGACGGGACATCTTACATGGCAGCAGACAAGGGAGAGAATGAGTATCAAGCAAAAGGGGTTTCCCCTTATAAAACCATCAGATCTCATGAGACTTATTACCTACCATGAGAACAGTATTGGTAAAACAGCCACCATGATTCAAGTATTTCCCATGGTTCCTTCCCACAGCACATGGGAATTATGGGAGCTACAATTCAAGATGATATTTGGGTGAGGACATAGCCAAACCATATCAAGTAGGTAGGAATTATGTGTATGAAATAAGTAGGAACATCACTTAATGGTATATAAGAAGGCACTAAATACAATCAGTGGCAAAAAATGAACCTTACAAGCAATCAATCAAGAATAACTTCTAGGAAGGAGGGAGAAAAAGAGAGAGTGAGTATTGTTGTAAACTGGAGTTCCACAAAGGAACTTGAGCTTATAAATGAGCCCTGAATAGATGGAGTATGAGAAAGAAAAGGGCAAAGAGAGCGTACAGTAAGAAGAGAAAAAATATTTTAAAACAATATATAGAGAAGGAAATAAAAATGTAACATTCCAATAATGGAAAAGAATACAATGTGACTAAACAATTGGTTTATGTTGAGAAATTCTGGGAAATACTATGAGTAGGCAAAGCAAGAGTATATCACAAAGGGGCAAAAGCTAGGATACGGACACAATCCAGTAGTTAGTGGAAGAAATGTTAGGAGATACTTGAAAAAAGTACCGTTTTAGGAAATAGAGATTAGCGGTTGACTATGTTATTAACAATAGCTGAAAGAGAGAAGCTGAGTCACTTCAACTTCTGCAGTAAGCAAAGTCGCAGTCAGCAAACTGGCCTTTACATCCATGGGGGAATGTATTATCTCACTTTCATGGTGCATATCTATCATGGGTAGGTGAATGCAAGGGAAGCAGAGATCCACTCCACCTAGTCACTCAAGGATAAGGGCTGACTGAGGCATTACCTTGTATAGCTGAACCGTCTGTGATTCATGTCTTCCTAAGTTGTTTTGACAGAAGAGCGAGAAAATGAAGAATTTCACATGGATTTTTGTTGCATCAGCCCAAGAATAATATGTCATACTTGCTTATATTTCACTGCCCAGAGATAGTTATACAGTTCTGCCTAATAGATGAATATTTAAATGACTCATCAGAACAAACTGAATATTTGCAAAATATAACTGTTTCCTACAAATGCAATGTGACAAAGGTCTAAACTTATTTATTTATTTACTTCACAAATGCATATGAAACAACAAATATGAACTAAGCTACAAGATTTCAATGACAACAAAACCACACCTACCTTCCCAGTTCTTATGTGCAAGGAATTTAATGTCAAATTGCAATTTTCATTGAATAATCTAGGACTAAGCTGTCCTAGGAAAAGGGAGTAAATGTAGACAGAAAATGACACATTACCTTGTACTGTCCGATTTATCTCAACAGTCATTCTGCTTTGAAGGAATTATTTGGTCACATTTTATCTTCTATTCACACCTGCTACTTTCAGGACCTTTCTTTCCCTCCTCTTTCTTTGAGATTTTCAGTTGCTGTTTTGCCTTGTCGTCTGTGTCCATTCTTAGCTCCAATCCTGGGACTCAGCTGGAGTCACAGAGGCTTGCATCTGAGACCTCTGCATTGCTCAGTGACTAAGGCAACTGAATTAGGGCAAGGACAACTGGAATAGCTCTGTCCTCCACAGCAGGTGGGGTCTGATAAAAGCTATATGCCTAAGACCCTGCAGTATCAAAGAACTAAGACTCACAGGCATACCTAACTGGAATCTATCTCTATTTCAGTGTTATGGGCTAGACTGTGTTCCCCCAAAATTCATATATTGAACCTCTACCCCCTAGTAACTCAGAATGTAACCATATTTGGATATAGGGATCTTGAAGAGATAATTAAATTAAAATGAGTCTCTTAAGGTGAAACCTATAAGAAGAAACTAGGACACAAGGAGAGACATCATGGGTGTGCCTGTACAGAAGGGCAACAATGTGAAGAGGCAGGGTAGATATCTGAGAGCCAAGGAGTGAGGACTGTGAGGCAACGAGCTCAACTAGTACCTTGATCTTGGATAATTCCAGTCTCCAGAAGTGCTTAAATTTCCTGTTGTTTAAGCCATCTAGTCTGTGGTATTTAATTATGGCATTCCTAGCAAAAGGAAAGCTTTTATCTCTGTTTCCAATAAACATTTCAATCCTATGGTAGGAAAATGACAATCTGCCTAATCTCTGCCACTTCCTAACAAAAATCTTGTTTTATTAGGAATACAAACAAAACATATTTTATATATTTTTCTTATAATTTTATGTCTGATGTACCAGAAAATGATACATATGTATTGTATGCTTTGTCTTATTTGAACTCATGATAACCCTATGAGATAGGTAGTACCATTTTCCTCATTTTATAAACAAGAACAGATGACTTAGATCAAGTAGCTTGACTCTGATAACATATCGGTTAAGTAGAAGAGCTCATTTATCTAACACTGTTACCTTTCATGACAGTGATGATGAAAACAGCTAACAGAGTATCCATGTGACCATTATTTATCTAAGCCCCTTATATTAAATAATTGAACATTCATAATATTCCTAAGTATTCCTACTAGCCATGTGTTATCGACATGGAAATTTAAGCAAAGAGATATTGTGTAATTTACCATACCCACAGAGCTACAGAGATTTGGAGCCAGGACTCAGATCTAGGCAGTCCAAACCAAAGTTGTATATTTTTAACCACCACACTCTACTGCTTCTCAAAGTTTGGAGTAGGTATATTAGCATCTGGTAAAGGCTGCTGAGGATATTGTAAACCTAAGGTAATGACTTCTGCTATTGTATACTTTTAGAAAACTGGATCAGGATCAAAACCGTCCAGTACATGCTATTTTGTTACCTTTGGATTCTTTAATACCTAACCTTGTGTGATTGGGTTCATATCACAGCGTTTATGATCGTTATTGCTGCAAACAGATAGCTATACATATCTTAAAAGCACCAACTCAGTCTTCTTCAAATTTTTCCTGAAATTTCCATATGCTTCTCAAGTTCCTTACGTGAAAACTCAAAATTCTTCCTGCAAACATTTTCTGATCATCTCTTCTCCAAAATGTTTTATCAGTTAATTAGTTAATTAAATTTTTAATTGGCAAATAATTGTGCACATTACATATTTTGGGGTACAATGTGATGTTTTGATATATGTTTACCTTGTGAAATGATTAAATATACTAATGCACAAATTTATCAACTCCTAAACTTGTCATTTTAGGATGAAAACATTTAGAATCTACTCTTTTAGTAATTTTGAAACACACAATGCAATATTATTATTGTTACCATTGTGTGCAATAGATCACTGAAGCTTATTCCCTCTCTAATTGAAATGTTATAATCTTTGATCAAGAGCTCTTCTTTCTCATCTCCTTGCTCACTCTACCCACCAGGTTCTGGTAACCACCAACCACATCCAGTGGATAGCCAGTTAAATAATGAGAAGTTAGAGAAAGTAGACAGTTGCAAAGGAGATGATGTTATTTAATTGTTCAGAATATATCCAAATGTGTTTATAATAGGAGATAGGCCCTTATGGGAAAACAAATGAGAGTGGGACAATTTCAAAATCAGACAAAAGTAAAAAGTAGTATATTCACCAGAAGATGGAGTAGAAGTCTGATAGGGAGACACTCAGAAAAGGTCAGTACAGAGAACCTCTGAGAAAAAGAAAGCTGCAGGAAAGGTAAATCAATAATGCTGTTTGCTGAAATGCTACAAAATCATAGTACTTGTCTAAGGAAGTAGTTACTGGAAGCTATAGAGAGTGCACTTTCAGTATAGTTACAAGAAAAACCAAATTGCAGAGCTTAAGGGAATTCGTGAAGAAGTGGTAGCAACAGATACAAAGATGTGACAGAACATCCAACAACAACAAAAAAAATCTCTATTATGGATTGTATAAGTCATTGATGACTCAGAGCCAAGCAAGTTTATAATTACATTTTTGCTCAACTTCAATTTTTATAAAGAACATTTAAAATGAGTTCTGCTTTTCCATATAATTAGAATGTGGGCATTTTTCAATCATTCTAAAATTTTCAGATTATTAGAACCACAAAGACAAGCATCCACCTTACCAGGTATTATTGATTTTATATGCATTGCCTGGACTCTGAATTAGACCTTTTATTTCTTTTTCCTGTCTCAGCAGGACAAATAAGAACGTCTGAGCACCAATACTGGCATATTCTAAGTTACCTCAGAAATAACATCTTTGGGTAAGGGGTGTGGGTTTAGTGGGGCGTGGGTGTGGTGAGGGTGTGTGTGTGTGTGTGTGTGTGTGTTTTAGCAGAAAAGAATCTTCTAAGTACAATGAAATGGGCTTCTATTTATCAGTACCTTTTTTCTTCTCTCTCTTTTAGTTCTGTTGCTTTCCAGGATATACACATGGCTTTAACAGAGTCTATTACTGGAATACAGAGAAGCTATTGAAGTAATCCTTCAAGGCACAAGGTCAGAACTTAGAGAAGTCACAGAGTTTATATTTCTGAACCTGATTACCAGAAAATTGTTATAAAGCAAGAAAAGATATATGCTTTCAAATTGTTATCCTACAACCAAATCCATTTTGGAGACACAAGGATCCACAAGATTACTCACCTTCAGAAAAACATGAAGACACGAAATGCTAGTCTTGGTACAACCTAATGAAAAGACACCGCTGAGATTTCATATGAAAATAACATTGAGATTGTTTAGAAAAAATTATTGGAGTTAACATTGAAAGTAACAATGGTATTTCTTGTCATCCCTTTCTAAATGGCATATATGGTATGTAATCTAGAAAATGTACATATACATGTAATAGCTTACAAAGCTTCCAATAAAAAAGACAAAGTCTCAAGATTTCACCATCTAAGAACATCAAAGTAGTTACTATTAAAACTTGAATTTAACCTCTCAGAATAAAAATACAGTCAAAGTTTTTGTTTATTTCTTTGTTTTTCCAAGATGGTTGACTGACATTGGATGCTAGTTCTCAGAAAGATCAAAGTTACAGGTTAATGGTAATGATCTGAATGTAAAACAGTCAAGCGACAGCCAGGACCCGTCAGAGAACCCACAGGAAGAAGCTGGGGTACAGAAAAAGAAAGAGGAAGGAAGAGTCTGGCAGAGATTGACCCCCAAGGAACTTAGAGACCCAATAAAAGTATAGGTGGGGGTGCTTCTCTATTCCCCTCACCCTGGCAACAACCTGCTGAACATCAAATTATTAGAGAGTCCTTCTACCCTCACAATTTTGGGCAATGCTATCCATGGCAATTTGGAAAATTCCCAAAGACAGAAATCCATGTTGTTAGCTCACACAGGGGTGCCCACACTCTTCTCAGGCCTGAACTGAGATGTCAAGTGCTGTACTATTGTGTACACATAGTGGGCCACTACTGTGCCTGTAGAACCTCAGTCACTGAGCTACCACATCACAAGATCCCCTGCAAACATACCCCATAACCTGCTCTGACATCAACAATCAAAGGGAAACAGAGAGTCCCTGAGGAACTGTGGCTCCCTGGTAATGTAACCCTCAATGTGGCCTACCCATAGGAAATGGGGGTTCACAGCCCTCCAAAGCCTGCCTTGGGAGAAAGGAAATGTAGTGTGACACAGATCACTGAAGGGAGCGGCACCGGCAGCCGGGAATGGATATGGAGAGGTAGTCATCTTCTGCTCCTCCTGTCTACTCTTGCAGACACAGCAGAGAATTTACCAGATAAGGGCCACCCCTTGTGAAATTGGAGTACATTTTTCCAGGGTTTTTCACAACAGCTACACCTCCATTCAAAGTGAGCCCCTGCCACAGAGGCTTTCATGAAGGGTGAGACCCATGTCTCCCCTTCTATACAAAGAAAAATTGTCCCAGTAACTGAAGGCAGACAAGCTACAAAGTTGTCTGTCATGAACTTGGGGAAGAGGATTTGTCCTGAGTCCATTTTGTTGGTAGCTGCCGGAGGTGCATACACATGATATCCAGCTGCACTATAGCCAGGAGTCAAAGAACAATGTATATTTAAACTGAAGGTCATGAGCAAAATGCAACAGGGGCATGATGGGGAAGCAGATCACATTCCTGCCTGCCTAGGATGAGGACCCGGTATAGGCCTCCAACCCCCTTCCATTGAAACATCGCCACAGCCCAACAAGATCTTCACCAGCTACACCTGCCAGGGTGGTTGCCTCTAGTCATTACTGAGCTACCAGAGAATGAGCAGGCTCTTATGTGTAAGTGACATCACTGGACTGGAAAATAAACTGCACCACCAAATGGAATACCTGTTCTCAGAAAGGCATAGGGCTAGTGAATAAGATAAGCTTCCTGAGACCTCTGTACTCTCAGCCTCACAGGAGATAGTGCCAGCTGATACATCTAACACATCACAACAACAGGCAACATTTAAGAAAGTCACCATACAAAGATTATCCACAATCAAAGAACCCATATAGAACTTTGGCACACTGAAAGCACCTCAAAACAAAGCATATCATATGCATCATAACATAAACCACAGTCATTCCCTAAAGGAAAAATAAAAATATATAAAAAGAAATTTAAAGCTTTACCTAAATGATATAAAATTCGAAAATAAGAAGTGATATCTCCTTTAGATGAGGAAGAATCAGTGTATGAACTCTAGCAGTATAAAAAGGTAGAGTGTTTTGACATCTCTAAAGGGTTACACTGGCACTCTAACAGTAGATTCTAATCAAAATGAAAATTCTAAAATGACAGATAAAGAATGCAAAGTATGGAGTGCAAGGAATCTCAATCAGAAAAATGATGAAGGTTATAAAAGGCAAAATAACGGTATTAAAAAATAGAAATTCATGAATTGCAAAAGTAACTAAAGGAATTTCAAAACATAGTTGAAAGCTTTAACAATACACTAAACCATGCAGAAGACTGTTTTTTTTTTTTTTAATTAACCCTGTCAGACAAATATTAAAAAATTTTAAAAATGAATAAATCCTTCAAGAAATACTGGATTATGGAAAGCAACCAAATCTGTACTTAGAGGAATTCTTCAGGAAGAAGAAAAGGAAAGAAACATGAAAAATATAATTGAGGAAATAATTGAGGGAAATTTTCCTCTTCTTGTCAGAGAGGAGGACATCCAGATATAAACAATTTAGAGAATATCTGTAAGATATTATACAGATGAACATTACTAAGGCATAAATTTATCAGACTATCCAAAGTCAATGCTAAAGAAAAAATCTTATGCAGTAAGTATCAAATTATCTGCAAAATATAGTCCCATCAGACTAACAGTGGACTTCTCAGCAGTAACCTTAGAAGCCAGAAGAGAGTAGAGGTCTATTTTGAGCCTTCTAAAAGAAAAAATATATATATAATAAATGGCAGCCAAAACTTTTATATCCTTCCAACCTTAGCTTCATAAACAAAGCAGAAAAAAAGTCTTTCCTAGACAAGCAAATGGTAAGGGAAATGTTCACACATAGACTGGTCCTCAAGAAATCCTTAAAGGACTTCTAAACATGCAAATGAAAGGATAATACTTGCTACCAGAAAAGCACATATAAGTACAAAGTTCACAGATCCCATAAAGCAATTACACAATTGAATATACAAAGTGACTAGCTAACAACAATATGACAGGAACAAAACCTCACATGTCAATATTAATCTTGAATGTAAATGGCCTAAATATTCCACATAAAAGATATGCATTTGCAACTTGGATGAAAAAGCAAGACCCAACAATCTGCTGCCTTCAAAAGACTGACCTACTGTGTAATGATATCCACAGCCCCAAAGTAAAGGGTGCACAATGATGTGCTACACAAATAGAAAACAACAAAGATCGGGCATTGCTATTCTTGTATCAGATGAAACAGATATTAAATCAAGAAAGGTTAAAAAAAAAAAAAAAAGACAAGGATACTATATAATGGTAAAGGGTTCAATTCAACAAGATTTAACCATCCTAAATATATACACCGAACACCACAGCACCCAGATTAATAAAAACAACTAGATCTAACAAAGGAGATAAGAAGGTCATACAATAATAGCTGAAGTATTTAACAACTATTAACTATATAATCTGTCTGGTGACAGCACCATATAGATTATCAGGGCAAAAGAAAACTAACAAAGTAACTCCAGACTTAAATTGAACTCTTGATCAAATGGATGTAATAGACATCTACAGAACATACCATGCAACAACCACAGAGAATACATTTTTCATATCTGTGCATGGAGTGTTCTCTAAAATTAACCAAATACTTGGATTTAAGGCAAGTCTCAATAATTTCAAAAAAATCAAAATTACGTCAATCATCTTCTCATCATATGACAGAGGAAATAACATTAGAAATATATATTGGCTGGGTACAGTGGCCCATGCTGGTAATCCTAGCAGTTTGGGAGGCTGAGGTGGATAGATCATTTGAGGTCAGGAGTTCAAGACCCGCAAGGCCAACATGGTAAACTCCTATCTCTATTAAAAAATACAAAAATTAGCCAGATGTTGGTGGTGCACACCTGTAATTCCAACTACTCAGGAGACTGAAGCAGGAAAATCGCTTAAGTCTGGGAGGTGGAGGTTGCAGTGAGCCGAGATAGCACCACTGCACTTCAGTCTGGGTAATAGAGTAAGACCCTGTCTCAACAACAACAACAAAAAAAACACATGTCAGGAGAAACTCTCAAAACCACACAAGTCCATGGAATCTGAACAACTTGCTACTGAATGATTTTAGGCTAAATAAGAAAATTAAGGCAGAAATAAGAAAAGTTGAAACAAATAAAAATAGAAATACAACTCACCAAAACCTCTGGGATACAATGGACACAATGAAAGCAGTGTTAAGAGGAAAGTTTAAAGCACTAAATGCCTACATAAAAATGATTAAAATATCTTAAATTAATAACCTAATATCACACATTAAGGAACTAGAAACATAAGAACAAACCAAATGTAAAGCTAGCAGAAGAAATAACAAAAATCAGAGCAGAACTAAATGAAATTGAGACTGTAAAAACCAAACGAGATATTAACAAAGGAAAAGGTGTTTCTTTGAAAGGATAAATAAAATTGATAAGACTGATATTTAAGTTAACCAAGGAACAAAAAGAGAAGATTCTAATAAGCACAATCAGGAATGATAAAAATGTGGCATTACAATTGATACCATTACAACCGATACCATCAAAATACAAAATATATTCAGAGAGTAGTCTATGTAGATTCTTAGAGAGTAATCATGGTAGACTATGAACATTTCTATGATCAAAAACCAGAAAACCTAGAAGAAATGAATAAATTCCTGGAAACATATAACCTGCCAAGATTGAACCGAGTGAAATTGAAATCCTGAAGAGACATATAATGAGTTATGAAATTGAATTAGTAATAAAAAATCAATTTTCCAAAAAAAGCCAGGAGCAAACAGATTTACAGTCAGACTTTACCAGACATACAAAGAACTAGCAACCACCCTGTATAAACTAATAAAAAAACTGAGGAGGAATGACTCCTCTCTAACTCATTATATGAAACCAGTATCATCCTGATACCAAAACCTAGCATTGAACACATGCACACAAAGAAAAATACAGGCCAATATCCCTGATGAATAGACACAAAAATCTGCAACAAAATACTAGTGAACCAAATCCAGCAGTGTATCAGAAAGATCACTTGTCACAGCCAAGTGGATTTTATTCCAGGGATGCACAAATGGTTAAACATATGCAAATCAATAAATGTGGTTCACCACATAAACAACTTTAAAAACAGTAGCCATATGATCATCTCAATACATGCAGAAAATACAGTCAATAAAATCCAATATGCCTTTATGATAAAAACCCTCAACAAACTAGGCATTGAAAAAACATACTGCAAAATAATAAGAGCCATCCATGACAAACCCACAGCCAACATCATACTGAATGGGAACTGTAACAAGACAAGGATGGCCACTCTTAGCAATCAGGCAAGGGAAATAAATAAATGTCTTCCATATTGAAAAAGAGGGAGTCAAATTACCTGTGTTTGCCAATGACAATCTTACACCTAAACAACCTTGATATTTCCTCCAAAAGATTCTTTTACCTGATAAACTACTTCAGTAAGGTTTCAGGATGCAAAATAAATGCTTGAAAATCAGTTTCATTTCTATAGATCAACACTCAAACTGAGAACCAAATAAAAATCTCAATTTCATTTACAATAGACACAAAAAAGAAAATATTTAGAAATATATTTCACAAAGGAGACCAATGAAGTAAAAGATGTCCACAACAAGAACTATAAAACACTGCTGAAAGAAACACTACATGACAGAAACAAGTGGAAAAATATCCATGATCATTGTGTGGAAGAATCAGTATCATTAAAATGACTGTACTGCCCAAAGCAAGCTACATAGTCAATATAATTTCTATCATAGTATCAAATTTATTATCCATAAAATTATTTTAAAAATTCTAAAATACATATGGAACCAAAAAAAGAACCTGAATAGCCAAAGCAATCCTAAGCAGAAAGATAAAGTTGGGGGCATCATATTATCTGACTTTATACTATAAGGCTATAATAATAAATAAAAAAAAAAAACAGCATGGCATTGGCATAAAAATAGACACATAGATCTATGGACACAATAGGGAAACCAGAAAATAAAATTACATATGTATAACCACGGTTCTTCAACAAAGCTGACAAAATTAAAAATTGGGAAAAGGTCACCCTATTCAATAAATGGTGCTAGGAAAACTGGCTAGCTAAATGCAGAAGAAAGAAACTTCACTCCTATCTCTCACCATATGCAAAAATTAAGAATTAAAAATTTAAATTTAAGACCCAAAATTATAGAGATCATAGAATAAAACCTAGGAAAACCTCTTTAGACATTAGCCTAGGCAAATAATTTATAAATAATACCTCAAAAGCAAATGCAGCAAAAACAAAAGTAGACAAATGGGACTTAATTAAGCCAAAGAGTTTCTGCACAGCAAAAGAAACAACTATCAGAATAAACAGACAACCTATAGTATGGGAGAAAACATTTGCAAGTAATATATCTGACAAATGATTTATATCTGGAATCTATAAGAAACTTAAACAAATCAACAAGAACAAAACATATAACTCCATTAATAAGTGAGGAAAGAACACAGACACTTCCCAAAAAAAGAAATGGAAGTGACCAACAAACATGAAAAACATTCAACATCACTAATCATTAGAGAAATGCAAGTTACAACAAAAATGAGACACCATTTCATTCCAGTCCGTTTGGACTTTTTATTATTATATATATCCTCAAAATCAAAACTAAATAAACCACAACATAAATGCTGCACACAACTTAGTTTGTTTACTTAACTGGGGAAAATATATTCGAACAATGGCTATGCATTACATATCTGTTTAAATCTCTCATAACATACAATTTAGCACAGGGTCCTGCTTCCTCTGCTTTCTGAGAAGATCTGCTTCCTAGGTTCCCCACACTCAATTTGGGATCAGGGCACACTTCCCAATTCAAATAAAATTTTCAGGATCATTAATGCATTAAAAATAAATTCAACATAAATCCTAATGCTTTTTTTTTTTTTTTTTTTTTTTGAGTCAGAGTTTCATTCTTGTTGCCTAGACTGGAGTGCAATGGCACAGTCTCGGTTCACTGCAACCTCTGCTTCTGTGGTTCAAGCAATTCTCCTGCCTCAACCACCCAAGTAGCTGGGATAACCAGAGCCTGCCACAATACCCTGTTTTTTTGTTTTGTTTTGTTTTGTTTTGTTTTGTTTTGTTTTTTTAGTAGAGACAAAGTTTTACCATGTTGGCCAGGCTGATCTCAAACTCCAGACCTCAGGTGATTTGCCCCCGTTGACCTCCCAAAGTGCTGGGATTACAGGCGTGAGCCACCCCTAATGCTCTTTTATCAGGGCAAAATAACAAAATGATACACCATAAACTATAAATCTATTATGTACTCTAATTTTCTAGTAGCTCTATCAGCTACATTCTGACTTTTTAAACACAAAACCATACTATCAGCCTCATTTATGTTACTAGTACTTGTATAGATCTACAATCATTAACCAAATGAAATGTCCATTATGGAATTGACCATCTATAAATTTTATTGCTTCGTCTAAAATCATCCCAGCAATTTGAAAGAGAAATTTTTAAAGATTCAAAATTTAGCCAAAGTTTTCAAGTAAAAAATATTGTTACATGTTATTAATAATAAATTGTCCCTATAAATAATTTCACACAAAAGGATAATAATAGAATATTCAATTTTAGGATGAAGTGTTTATTAAAACAGCAATCCATTTTTTTCTTCCAACTCCCTTATGTTTAATTAAAAAATACACAGAAAAGCAGAATAAATTATTCTTAATTTAAAATCCAGAAGTGTATTATTCTTTAATATGGATATACTAAGGATAGCTTAAACATATTTTCCTTCACTTTTCTCTGAAGCTCCTATTTATGTAACTACATATGTAATATCATAATAGGCTAATCTAACCAGTAGATTATCTATAACAAGTTTTATTTTCCTTTTGGCCTTTTCTTGCAAGTCTCTATTCTGTTTACTACCATCACCACTGCCTTCTTTGAACCTAACCATGTACCTGCAAACCCAAAAATTTGGATAAAAATATTTATTCAAGTTATTCATGTCACATATTCCAGTTTAGTGCTAGTTTGTGTTAGTCATGATTTGCCTAGTCCTGATTTCAGCCCTGCATGGCACAGGCTCATGATTTTATATGGATTAAAAGAAAGGAATTATGAAAATCATTTTCAGTCATACATAACTGAATAATTCAATAGCACTAATGTCAAAGAGTCTCTAATTAAGGGAGGTTTGAAAGAGATAAAGGATTCAAAGGAGTCTGGGTGCGGTGGCTCAAGCCTGTAATCCCAGCACTTTGGGAAACCAAGGTGGGTGGATCACCTGAGGTCAGGGGTTCAAGACCAGTCTGGCCAACATGGCAAAACCCCATCTCTACTAAAAATACAAATAAATAAATAAATAGATAAATAAATAAATAGCCAGGCGTGGTGGTGGGCACCTGTAATCCCAGCTACTTGGGAGGCTGAGGCAGGAGAATCACTCGAACCCCGGAGCTGGAGGTTGCAGTGAGCGGAGATCGCTCCATCGCCCTCCTGCCTGAGCAAGACTCTGTCTAGACAAAAAAGAAAAAAGAAGTGGGAGGAGACCTAAAGAAAGAGAATGCATCATTATATCTGGAGGCACTTTGGAGGATACAAGCATGGAAGGAATAGTGAAATATACACACAGTTAGAAAACTGATAAAACACTAAACAAAAAGTAAGTTTATCTGTCATACTTCCCATTTCTTCAATATTCCTAAGAACTGAGTCACTTCCAAGAGGAGAAACCCTACAAAGCATTGCAGCTGTGTGAATATAGTATATTAAAGTCAGCCCCACGGTGCTGTATCCCTTGGCAAGTCTGAAATTCCACTGGGATTCAGAAAGTTGACTATGTGATGCCCAATAATCTCATATTAGAGGCAATGCAAATATATTTATAAGACTAAGAACTGTAACAAGCTTATGAAGAAAACCAATTTATAGCATTACAGGTTATACCAGAAGTAATTTCCTCTGTTAACTAAAATTACATTACTAAAAAGTGCATGGTTTGTAGATGTCTAATGTGAAGACAGACAGATAGTGAATAGTTTCCTGCTCAGTGTGAACACTAAATAAGAATGAAAATAGAATGCCTTATTATATAAAGTAATACCAATACATTGATTTGCAATCTACTCCTCTGGCACAATTTAAATTGTGTTCTTTAACTACAGAGTCACAACTCTTTTTCATTTCAATGTGTTTTCCTTCAAAATAGCAGTTATTTATATATACTGCTTTGAAATTCATTTTTAGGCTGCAGATTCACAATCTCCATAAATGCCAAAGATGTGAAGTTAAATTCAGATGCACTTGAAGTAAACACTGTGCTAACTAGCAGCAGTGTTCAAAAGATTATGCTGCCAATTATATGAAAGGGAATACTATTGTGAATTATTCTGCAAATCCCCAAAGAAGTTTATCTCTCACATTATTGAAGACTGGGAATGTCTTAATATATGCACAACTTGAACATTGTTTGGGAAAAAGCCAAACTAATTCATCTATCTTCTGATCAATCAGTTCAGCCAAGCAAAGCACAAAATAAATTCACATCCTTTGCTGCCATGAAGAGCAACCAGTTTGCTTGTCTGTGTACCACGAATGCCGAACAAATCTTGAATAACAACAATGGAAAGTTAAAAGAAAAGAAAGACAGGAAAGAAATAAAACTCAATTTTCTTCAATAGAAAATTTCTAGGGAGGAAATATTTTCCATTTTTTTCTTCTATCAAATTTAACATATTATATATATATCCTAACTCTCATTATAGGGTATTCTAAGACAGATTCTGCCAATATTGAAATATCTAAGACAGGCACAATTGGGCCATTGCAAGCAAATTTAATGTATTAAATGGATTCTAAGGAACCTGAAAATTAATAAATCTTTCTAAAATGACTGACTGACTGTTAGGGGAAAACTTAAGAAATCAAATACCAAATCTTTTTTTATTTTTCTATTCTTTCCAAAAAAAAAAAAAAATAGTGGGGGATAAAATAATGCAATGCCCGGTTAAAGTGCCAACAACAAAAATACTTATGACTGCTACTTCTGACCCTTTTGGGGGGTCAAATTTTGTTGTCTTTTGTATTTCTAGCTTTGTTTGAGACCTTTGTTTGCATATATTCAAGGGTTAGTAAATACAGTTTAATATTGTTTCTATGGCAATTAAGCATTTACCTAGCAAGAATAAGCAAACAGAGGTCTTGCATTAGATTTTCTACTAAACTCTATTCCTTCTACCATACTGCAATCTTTACTAAGAAACAAAGGACATGTGATTTCACTTTTCTAAGCTTATTTTAGTTAAGGTTAATTATTACACGGAGATACTAACCTTTCAATAATAAACTACAAATTAGCATTATTCATATCTGTGGTGTGTTTTCAATGTAATAACAAAAATCCTGGCTTGCTCTAAAGATCAAGCTAAAAGCAACCTTACCATCATCATACTGGCCCAAGCAGATTTTAACGAGAGAGCCCAGGATGATCCCTGAAGCTAAACACGTCCAGAGATAAAACTGTCGAAACATCTTCTGTCAAAGCTCACTCAAAGCTGATCTGAAATAAGGGGAGGTAGAAAGAAACATTTGACATGTTCATTAATCTGTTACAGGTAAACGCAATTGTCACAGCACAGAAAAGCCTTAATGACTTCATAGTTAATTACCTGTGCCATGTTATCCATTAACAAAGTAACACAATGGTTTAATGCACTGGAACTGTTTATCAACATAAATTTTCAGACAAGTAATCTCTAAGGAAAGACTTCTTTTCTGTTATTTAATTTTCCAGCAAGCAGGTTGAGAAGTTAACATACTAACAATATCAGAAGCACACTCTTTAAAATTTAAGACCTGATGGGTAACTCAAATGTTAATCAGTTTGAGTAACTAAACTTACGTTGTCTACAGCATAACTTTACAAACAAGTGTAAGATAGTAAGCCAGTTGTTAGTATCCTACATGAGAATTTCAATGAAAATCTGTCTTATGCAATTAAGTAGAAAAGTCTATCATTAAAACGTTAATTCCTTTCTAGTAGAGTGATCAGAAATTGACTTAACTATGCTGGGAAAGAGTAAGGAAAATCTGTCAATATTCACTACATCTGCTGTATGAAGCATTTGGATGCATTCCATTTTAATTTTCTTGTTTTACTTTTCAATCTTCCAGCAATTAAAAAAAAAAAAAGAAAAAAAGAAAAAGAAAACAACTGATTGAGAAATTAGTGGCCTGTGAGCACACACAAGAAAGTCTTATTGAAAGAATGACATGCTCATTTTCTTTGTAAATTTAGGAAATTATCCACACAGAATTGCTCAAAATGCCCCTGATTATAAATTGTGGCCCTGATTATAAATTGGAACACTGTTTCTCTAATTCAGAGGTTCCAAACTCAAATGCCTACAGAGTACAAGCAGACAAAGGAAAAGAATGAATTAGCCTAAGGGCACAACAGTGATGGTAGAGGCTGTGATAAACTGTGCAATACAAGGTTTTCTAAAGAGACCAGCTGGTGCTCAACTTCTGTCAATGGTTGTTAATGTGGGAATGCAAACCAGTGTTGCTGGGTCTTCTGATTTTCAAAGAGAAGGCAGAAATCCAAATTTTCATGTGATTTCCAAGTGTTTAGATGATCGTGCAATCTTCTTTATAAGACTAAATGCTTCTAGCACCTAATATTGATTCCTCAAGTTCTCCAGTTTTCTATTTCTGCCCAGGATTCTCTCCACTAGACTAGCTGTGGATAAGGTTTATCAGAGGGTATAAAGGAATGATTTTAATTCTGCTTTTGTCTACATTTTATCTATTTTTGATTTATTGCCAAGTGTTTAATAATGTTTATTTGTCCAGTAGCACTTATAAATATATATATAGAGAGAGTATTGTAAAATTGTATTAAAGGTGTAAGCTCTTTTTTAAACTAATGGGATACACAGTTCTTGGCTTTAAAAAATCACTGCTCCAGCTTACACACATTTTAAAATGAATTCTATTCTTCTTTGTTTCTTTGTCTAAGATAAAAAAGGAGCCTGCCTTCTTTTTAGCTGGGCCTTCCACACTTTTCCCTAACTGGCAAAGTGCTTGGCCCCTGCATTTATAATTTCTAGGGACAGAAAGCCCAAAGAAGAACTCACTATTAGATGCCAAGTCCACACTAACGTGTAGAAAAAAAGAAAAATAAAATTGGCCAATGCTACTGGTTGTGTAGAGTAGCGGATGAGTGTGGCTTCTTTTGAAATTCAAGCTTTTCAGCTTACTAGTTATATGACTTTGAAGAAATTAATAGCATCTTTATCTCACATTCCTCATTATCATAATGGATATAAAATAGTATCTACCTAATAAGATTGTCTTAAACATTAAATATGTAAGGGAATATAAATGCATGCTTAACACAGTGTACTTACTCACAGAACGAGTACCCCCAAAGCTTAATATGAGTCTTTCTGACTCAGCATTTATGGAACTTCCAAAGTCTTAAATACAGATTTACTCAATCTATCTTTAGCAAGGGCTATAAAGTAGATATTATTATCCCCATTTTATGAAGGAAAGGTCAGGCTCACAGACAATAAGTGACTGGCTCAAGGTTATAAACTGGTGAGCGTCTGAAGAGACCATAAAGTCTGTGAGTAAGATACTTTTGCTCATTCCATCAGAGAAAAGTATTGGAAAATATCCCAGAAAACGCAGGGCTCAGAAGTTTTCAAAGGATATGGAGGCCTAGGATGGCTTGCTGTATTGCTTCCCTTAAACTCTGAGAGACAGACATTGTAACCCCCTTCTCAAAGGGTTATAGCCCTACTGAGATTTCTATACACAATGACTTCAAATCTTTTTTTTTATTTGGAAAAATAAACATGACAACATTAAGAAATAAAACAATGTTACTTAAATTTTAAAAATATAAAGAGAAACCATAGACAAATACAAAGGATATATATTAGATATATATATTAGAAAGGATATATATTAGAAAACAAAATTAATACAACCCGGAAAATATATGTATTAGAAAACAAAATTAAAGAAAAAGCAGTATCTTAGCAAAGGACAAAAGGTCATAGTTGTGTTCCTGTGTGGGCCCTTGACCTGCCAGCTTGACTTCCTTTATACTAGTTTATACTATTATGCATTCACAAATTATGGTATATTATTTTATTCCTGACTGAAGCTAATTTGGTTTCATGGAGCAGTCTCCAGGATAAAAATAACTGATGGATCATTATTTTAAAGTCATTAATGCCACTGCCATTATTATGCCTCCAGAAACAAAACCTCTTGATCTATGGCTCTGCATGTTTGTAGAGGATTATATGTATACTTTTGAAAGCATCACAGACAAAACTCATATAAAAATGAATTTAGAATAGATACAGCATTTACTGCCCAGAGGAATGAGATAATTTTAGGGGAAATATTATACGTATTTGTCTTTGAATAATGAGAATAATAATAATTTCTATAGTTTTTTTTTTACTGGTTCATATGTATCTGCCTTATTTCCAAATAAATTTTAATCACTTCAATGGGCTCAATATTTACAGAGACCTGAAAGAAAGCTATGACTCATCACATCAACCCACCCAAAACACAGAACACATATTGACTTCGTGAGAAAACCCAGTTTCTAAACAAAGATATAATGAAAGGTACCTCCCACAAAGAGACTGTGTAAAAGACTACAGGACCAGCATGTTTAGTACAATATTGTGACAATCAACTGACAACCTATAGTGGCACTTCTGTGATTGCGATCAAATTAATTGGAAGAGATCAAGTGCTTTAGACAAAAGATTGTCTTCGTTACTAGCTTTATAATCTCTAGAATTACAAGAGAAAGTCCTATAGGAGACGAATTCCAAAATCTTGCTAAGTGACTATAGGTAAATGAAAAGCATGTCAAGCAACACCTCTGTGGTGGTGCTTTACTTTTACTACAAATCCCACATCAGACTCTTTCCAAGTTCCCTGAGGACAAATTTTTCCTCCAGAATTTCTTGGCCAATAATGTTATGTTCTAAAAATCCAAAGCATGTTCAATTCTAAAAAGAATTGTAGGTGACCTATAAATGAATACATTATTATACTTGTTTTTCAAGAGATAATTACATTGGTGTATTCAGTACTCTAATATAGCTAATAAAGTTATCATTTTGCAATCATGACTTAGAAATAGTATTCTTTTCTCAAAATACTGGGGAAAAGTGTTTGTTTCCTATTATAGTATAATATTACACGTAAGTGGTTTGCATTCCATGCGCATTTTATGACACATTTTCCTTAGTCTTAAGAATATTTTACTGCAATTATTCAAGACAAACATACTAATTTTGAATTTCACATCATTTGCATTTCCTGCAAGATAAATCTCATATTTATTTCTCTGGCATTCAATGTTCTCAAAAATTAATTTCTTCAACAAGCACTTATGGAGGGTCTACTAGATACCACTCACTCTTCTAGGCAGTTAGGAAATATCAGTGAACAAAGCTGACATAATTCTATGCTCCCGTGGATGTTATATTCCAGCAAAATAAAGATCCACCAACAACAAACATAAATAAGTTATATAACACGTTAAAATGTAATAAGTGACATGAAAATAGCAGCTATCATTTCAAAACTGTATATTGTCACTTTACAATAATTTTCATTCAGTAAATGAACTGAGATTACACAAAGCAACCAAAATGCTATCTGATAAAAACTGAATGAGAACTTTACAGTGAAAGTGTAACTATTCCGACAACCCTGACAGCATCCTTGATGGTATCTACTACTCTGAGTACAGATTTCTGTTCATCTCTTGGAAGGAGAATAAAGGTCTTTCACTGCCTTTCACTTTCAAATATAAATCCAAAGACTGGAAATACACAAAGGTCCTTCTTTTTTCTGTTTATCCCTGCTCCCTGAGTCTTGGGTGGTTGCAGTGACACATGACAAAAGCAGCCACGTTTGACACCACAGCAGTTTTCTCTTAAATACATTTTTGACAATGTTAATTATTTTTTAGCCTATGTCTGTGACTGCTATGTGAATAAACACTAATCTTCTTGAGATATCAAAGATTGGAACACACCATCATTACGCTGATAAGAAACCCCATACCAATACACAACCATGAAGCAAGCTCTACTCTCACAGTGAAGTGAGCTGTATATATGCAGTCTGCCCTTCAATAGTTTGTTCAGCCAAACTACTGTTACTGCTGATCTATAACAATATCTAGATAAAGCTATAAAACTAAAACTTGTCACTGCTCTGTATTCCTCGTGAGAAACATATGCTACTTACCTGCTGGAATAAAGCAAACTTACCTTCAAAGCAACCTCAGCTTCAAACTAAAAACATGAGGCTTTCCAAAGTCACTATATCTTACCACACCAAATATGAATTTCCTTAAATGCCTAGAGAGAAAACTGTCTTCTACCTCAGCATGGTGGTAAATATTAATAATGTCTTCATCACTACAGAGAGTACTTATCACCCTTCAGCATTACCAGATGAATCAGCTTTTCTTTTTTTAAAATGTGTAATATGAACTTTGGGAAAGTAAAATTTCAGAGAGCCTTTCAGATACATTCCCTCCTTCTAGATCACATTATATTTTTCTTTACTAAATATACATACGTATACATTTATATCATATATTCATCTATAAAAATATATTGATATTTATTGACAATTTTATAGTACATTTATACATAATATATTTATATATAAATTTATGTTACATAGTCACATATACAATTTATATAAAGTATATATTTTATTTAAATTTACATTAATGATAAGTAGATATTGATATTATCTCCCACTTTTTTAAAGTTTGCAATTTAAATTCAAGGGGTTCCGTTGTAGCTAATTTGAGGTATGGTTGGAAAGTAACCAATGTTTTTATAGGACACTGTGAGGTCCAAGGCACCTCTCCCACCTGGTCCAGCTAAATCAGGCTTACTAGATCTTTGCTCGGGCTTACAGTTTTTTGTTTGTTTGTTTGTTTGTTTGTTTAACATGCTACTACATCTGAATGTGCCTTCACTACCAAACTTAAAATACGTCTTAATTTGGCCAGGCATGGTGGCTCACGCCTGTAATCCCAGCACTTTGGGAAGTTGGGGTGGGTGGATAACTTGATGTCAGGAGTTCCAGACTAGCCTGACAAACTTGGTGAAACCCCATCTCTACTAAACATACAAAATATTAGTCGAGTGTGGTGGTGCACACCTGTAATCCCAGTTACTCAGGAGGCTGAGGTAGAAGAATAGCTTGAACCCAGGAGGCAGAGGTTGCAGTGAGCTGAGATTTCACCACTGCACTCCAGCTTGAGCAAGAGAGCAAGACAGACTCCATTTCAAATAAAAAGAAAATGTTAATTTGCTTTCTGGGTGCACGCTGTCTCTACATATAGATTTGCCCTAAACATGGTGGTATAAAATAAAATTGATGAAAATCAATTTTAAAATTAAGAATATAAATTATTAAGAATTAATCTTGCCATCACTTCAATCATTTACAAGGTCTTACATTTCAGTTTTAAACATTTTAAATATGTAATCAACAGTTGTAAACATTAAATGAGACTAATTTAACTCAAAATATATTTCTCAAAACCACGTGAAACACAGAAGGTAAGTCCAAGCTCAGGCATTCTTATTTTACAGCTATGGTGAATTCTTGGAAAATTCAAATCAGTATCTTAACATGTCTGTTGAGTCTATTCATTATTAAATTCTGGTTTTAATAATAGAACTTTAAATAAAACAGGGAGGAACACTGGTTTTCTTTTTGGGGAATACTACTTCTCAAGAAAACAAATGACTGACCAATATAATTAATCTGTTTAATTTGTGTTCAGAGATTGTATCTTCACAGAAAAAAGCTAATATTCAGTTTAGTCTATAATAGATACATGCCAAATGTTATAATTATATAGTCATACTAGCTGGTTTAATAAAATATAAATACACCAAAAATGTTTTTAAATGAGTGGAAATGTAATCTGTATGTTTACTATTGCTATTATATTGGATATTTTTCTTAGTGTTTACACGTACATTTACTCAATTAGTATTTATTTTATATTTAGTGCGTGTCAGACACTAATCTTCTATAGAAATAAATTATTCAATTTTCTCACAATGACTTTGCTATTGAGCATGCACTATATTTCAATTTTTTTAACCTAATATACATTTCAAGGCACTTTAGTAAAATAATTCCAAATTAGGAGATAAAGAAATTTCAATTGCCAATTTTTTGAGGTTTCCACTCAATCTACGTTTTTGGAACTTTCATCTAAATGTTAGTCTTTTAGACAAATACATTTCTCATTATTTCTTAGAAAAGTCTTCGGAAAAAAGCTTAGTATGAAAGGAGTGAGCAAACTGAAATACAAAAAAAGAAGGCCAAATATTATTTCATCAGTGGAGTGTGTAGCTTAAAAATATAACCAAGCAAATTTAAAATGGAGTTTTAATGCTCAAGCAAATGCATGCAAAATTTTAAAAAGGAAGCTTGAAAGACAGTTCTGTAGGATGTCATTCCCTGGCACAGGAAAATGATTCTGATTAATATTCTTGTTTGATGAATATTATAGATTCTAAGAAACACGAATAAATTAATGAGTACATGAGTATTTTCCTAAGGCAAATCCATCAGCACAAAATTCAAAAGTATTAAGTCAGTCAAGAGAGACTAAACATAAAAATATGAAAATGCCAGTGACTTGTATGATATAATGTAATAAAAGTCTTGGCTCTGGAATGAGAGAGTCTTGCTTTGCATTCCTAGTTATGCTGCTTTGGGAGGGCTATATAAGGGTAAACTAGTTAAAACTTGTAAGAATCAGTTTAAAATTAGGACAGTAAAATCCTTGTTATTCTTCTGTAATTGACAGATGAAAATTTGAACAAAAAATAAAAGTTAAGAATATTCATTTGTTCATTTATAGCATAAGTGTTTGATGGGCGCTGATTCTGGATAGCATACTTTATAAGATGCAGCGGCTACAGCTTTATGAGAAAAACTGAATGAATTAATAATAAATAATAGTCTATATAGAGTTTTCAGTCTAACGGTGTGACAGCCACACCTGAAGTAGTTCACAATGAATCAAATCCTCATATAATACTATTCTATAGATCAGGGTTTCAGTGCTGGTCCATGGCCTGTTAGGAACCAGGCCATGGAGCAGGAGGTGAGTGGTGAGTGAGCAAGCAAAGTTTCATCTGTATTTACAGCCCCTCCCCATCATTTGCATTACCGCCTGAGCTCCGCCTCCTGTCAGATCAGTAGCAGCATTGGATTCTCATAGGAGTACAATCTCTATTGTGAACTGCACATACAAGGGTTCCACGTTGCATGCTCCTTACAAAAATCTAATGCCTGATGATCGATCTGTCATTGTCTCTCATCATTCCCAGATGGGATCATGTAGTTGCAAGAAAACAAGTTCAGAGCTCCCACTGATTCTATATTATGGTGAGTTGTATGATTATATCATCATATATTATATTATAATAATAATAGAAATAGAGTGTATAATAAATGTAATGGACCTGAATCATCCCAAACCACTCTCCTGCTCCCAGCTCAAGAATATGATAAAGAACAAAGTGTCATTTTCTTGTTTCAATTAAGTTATATAAAATTCAGTCTTAGCACATTGGAGAAAGAGAAATCTTCCTGCTCTGTGTAAAGAAGCAATATATTGTAAACTGCCTTTGGAGAGGGACATATGCCAGGGAACTCCTGGTGACTTCTTGGACCAGACGATGGCCCCCAGACAACAGCCCTCAGTCATATAACCAAAAAGAAATGAATTCTGCCAACAATCTAAATGAGCTTTGTAAAACAGTTGCATTCTATACTGTTAATTACATTTTGAAAAGAAACGTAAGTTAAACACTAAATAATGAGATTTTAATTATTTTATATATGATCAATTGTATACATTAAATTCATTTTTCTATAAATCTAGTTACTACTTTTCTGTTTCTTATATTGAATAAAATTTGAACTATAACTCAGTAATATTTACTTGCTTTTGCCACTACCATAGCTTGGTAGGAAATAAGGTTTTAAATAATAGTCTTCTAAATAGGTGACAGATTTAGAATAAAAGATTCACAACAGTTCTAATTTTAAGAAATGACTTCACATGTTTAATGAAATAGCAAATGGGTAGTATTTACATTTCTAATTTGTTTTTCTTAAATCTGCTTGCATTTAAACAATCTAAAATTAATTAGCAAAGCATGTCATTAAAAAAAATTAAATTAAAGTTCTAGGATACATGTCCAGAATGTGTAGGTTTGTTACATAGGTATACATGTGTCATGGCAGTTTGCTGCACCCATCAATCCATCATCTACATTAGGTATTTCCCCTAATGCTATCCCTCCCCTAACCCCTACAACCCCCGACAGGCTCCAGTGTGTGATGTTCCCCTCTCTGTGTCCATGTGTTTTCACTGTTCATCTCCCACTTATGAATGAGAATATGTGGTGTCTGATTTTCTGTTCTTATATTAGTTTGCTGAGAATGATGGTTTCCAGCTGCATCCAAGCATGTCATGTTTATTAGATATAGTTGGTAATAGAAGGAAACATATAACTTTTTTGTTGTTTTATTTGAGACTCAGTTTCACTCTTGTTGCCCAGGCTGGAGTGCAATGGCAGGATCTTGGCTCACTGCAACCTCCGCCCCCCAGGTTCAAGCGATTTTCCTGCCTCAGCCTCCTGAGAAGTTGGGATTATAGGCATGCACCACCACGCTCAGCTAATTTTGTATTTTTAGTAGAGACGGAGTTTATCCATGTTGGTCAGGCTGGTCCGGAACTCCCGACCTCAAGTGATCGGCCCGCATTGGCCTCCCAAAGTGCTAGGATTTATAAACTAAAATGTGTTTGCTGAACACAAAGGAAAGGCTAAGAAGGATTATCGCAAAATATTTGACCTATACTTGGGGGAGTAAGTGACTTGTCAGAGAAGTCTTACATGAGGAACAAATTCTTAGGTTGAAATATGAAAGTATTTCTTTCATATTGTGCCTGGCCAACATATAACTTTTAATATTTATTTAAATATTAACATGTATGTAATGGATACTAGAGTAAATACTGATTGGGAAACACAAACTGTCACTAATAAAATGTTTGTTTTCTATATAGCTTTAATATGTACTTTTAACATGTACGTATAACATTTATTTAACACGAATAGAGTAGAAAATGTGAACTTTAATACTTTGCCAGGTGACATGTTTAAGTAGAAGGAATAAAAGTAGGTTTATCCTCCATTGCCCCTCTTCTTATAAGAGGGGTCATATTTCACATGTCATATCTTTTTTACACTTTATTTATACTTCACATTATATGAAGTCTAACCAGAGATCATAAAGTTGCACAGTATATCAATTCAGACGCAGAACCAACATTCTACACACATCACTTTTTATTTTCTTTGCAGGATTTTTTTAAGGTAAGGTCTCTGGCCAACTGACCTGCAACTGTTTAATTTATAATAATTTTAAAATAGTAAAATTATCTCAAGAACTAAGTTTGTACATTTGATGTTGATAAAAATAACACTAACGGTGAATATTTTTTGAGTATAATGATGTCGATACAATTGAAATCATTAGATATGCTTTAATAATTTTAGAAACAAATGGTAGATTTGCGTTTCATTTCTCTTTGTACTTTACCAATTATACTAAGAAAATCATGTTTCAAATTTATAGTCTAGAACGTTTGCAGAAGTATCAGCTCAAAAACAGTAACTCAAAGTCTAATACAGAAAGACATCCATATAAGGAAGCATTTCACAAATATTTCTAAGCTTTGGATTGATAAATATTAAGCTTTTATCATTTATCTCATAAATCTACATGATTAAAGAAATGATCAACCTTCTCAATTGGCAAAACGTGAAGATGAATAATTTGACTTAGAAAAATAACTAATTGTGTAGTCATGTAAGCCCTTCATTTATGATACAAATCCATAAAGGTCACTGTCATATTTCTTAGAGATTGGATTTTAATGTAAAGCTGAGTTTTACTTTTCTAGAAAACTGTAACTTTTATTGAAAATAGTTCATGTAGAGGCCGGGCATGGTGGCTCACTCCTCTAATCCCAGCACTTTGGGAGGCCGAGGCGGGCGGATCACAAGGTCAGGAGGTCGAGACCATCCTGGCTAACACGGTGAAATCCCGTCTCTATTAAAAATACAAAAAATTAGCTGGGCGTGGTGGCGGGCGCCTGTAGTCCCAGCTACTCAGGAGGCTGATGCAGGAGAATGGTGTGAACCCAGAAGGCAGAGCTTGCAGTGAGCTGAGATTGTGCCACTGCACTCCAGCCTGGGGAACAAAGCGAGACTCCATCTCAAAAAAAAAAAAAAAAAAAAAAAAAAAAATCTGTATATAAGCAGATTTATGGAGTTCAAACTCATGTTGTCCAAGAGTCAATTGTACGTAATTTTATAATTGTAAAACTCTGTCTTATCTGTAAATGATAAGATATTACAATTAGTTGGTTCTTTATGTTTGAGGGGCAAATAAAATTTAAATAAGTTCTCTTACAAAGACTATGCTTCATGAGTAATACACTAAGAACATTAGTCTCTTCCTACAAACACCTAATTTTATAGTGTATCCTCGCATTTCAAAATTACCAAACTGAAAAGTAGTCGTTCTCTCTCCTAGTGTCAATGCTCTGTATGGTACATTCATTACTAGAGTACATTTTTTCTAACTTAAATTTTTAAATTTATTACATTAAGTATTAGATTATGCTATTATATAGTAAATTCAAACTGCCTGTATATTTTTATCCTATTAAAATGATACAGACATTAAATTTTATAGGCATTCTAATGATTGTTTTTCATTTTTTCATACTTTTAAAATAAGTTGTTATATGTCCCTTGGGGTTGGGCATTATTTTAGGAATATTTTACTACTTATGAATTTTCCAAAAGTCAATAATGAAAAGTATTTAGTTCCCAACACACCATGGCAAGAAATTTTATAAATGAAAGACATAATTCCATTCTGACCTTTTTTATTCCAAGGCCTTTTCATGTTTTTTTTTAATCTGAACTAATTTTTAACTCTCTGTATTTATTACCATAACCGTATTTCATTTTATTTTATTTTTTGCTAGTTATTTCTGCCTAGGCATTTTCTCCTTTTTCATATTTCAACCTAAGAATTTGTTCCTCATGTAAGACTTCTCTAACAAGTCACTTCCTTCCCCAAGTATCGCTCAAATATTTTGCGATAATCCTTCTTAGCCTTTCCTTTGTGTTCAGTGAACACATTTCAGTTTATAATTACATTGCTTGTCAGTGGGTACTTTGGCAATATTTGTGTTTCACTTTATTCCCCTGAGAAGAGGAATCATTATGAGCCAAACTCCTATCCCAGCTTTTTATCTCAGAGCCCAGAAAATAGCTTAGCACAGATTAGCATTGACGTTTTGAATGAATGAATTTTAAAAACAAATTTATCATTTTCACAAAATGTCCTGTTATTTACATTAAAGCTAATTTGCTCTTATCAAATCTGTATTATATATGAAATTTAGTTTTATCACTTATTCCTGCAGCATTTGCTGAATATGCAAGGATCGATAATTGATAAATTCTAAAGAAGTTCTATCCTTTAAGACACATTTAAGGTATTGTTGGAGAAAGGGCTATGAATACTGTAAATCCTCACAGAGAGTAGGAGATGTTTGTACATAAATATGTATTTATTATAAAATAATATTTTAAATTGTTAAACTTAGATGAAATATATGCTTATAAAATATAAGAATACAATTCTAATATACTTGAAAAATAAGAACCAAATCTCAGCCTGTAAATTAAAATTTATGGTTTATATACAGCGAAAACTATTGGGGCTGTTTTTGTTTCTGTGACTCAGTTAAACTAATCTTTTCTCAAATTTCATCCCTATATCTGAGTATACTAATATTGGCAAAGCCCTCTGTATCCTAAAAAAACATCTATTTTAATATGCCTTCATAGAAAAGTCATTAAAAAGCAGTGAACATAGTCACCAAGTATTATTTTAGTATTTTTGTTGAAATGACTAAATTAATAGAAAGTGAAAAAAAGTACCTTAAGAAGAATTTTTAAAAAACAAAAAGAAAAGATTGAACAAAGCACATGTGGAAATATAAATTATAATTTTCTTCCACTTTATTAACACTCTTGTCTAATTAGGCAATAATTACTTTAAAAACTAATCCTTTCCCCTTAGAATTACTGCTGAAGTTGAAAGGTTCAAGTTTTTAATTAGTATTCATAAAGCATGCAGCGAAACTTTCAAAACTATGAAAAGTCTACTATTTTACATGATTCAGCAAGATATTTATCTTAGAAAAACATCATTAATAAGTACAAAATTTCATTTAAATGAACAGCAAGAAACTTTTTCATTTTCCTTTCCAGTGTCAGAGATGGGTGGAATAAATCAAAATCAAGGATATTTTGTGGATGAAAGGGAGTAGAAATCTTAAGATTGGAAACTCACTAATGTGATGCCCATGGGCAAAGATGAAATCAGATATTATAGATGATTTTGAAGTTGCAGTTTTGATAATGATAAAGGTATAGTGAAAGGGAGAATTGAAGCAGAAATGAATTTCATATTGTTGCCTATACCAACCAACTCATCAAGCATTTCAAAAGTGTATTCTGGGCATGACATGGTGGCTCACACATGTAATCCTAACACTTTGGGAGGCCAACATAAAAGGATAACTTGAGGCCAGGCGTTTGAAGTCAGCCTGGGCAAAGCAGCAAGACCCAGTTTCTACAGAATAGAGAAAATTAAAAAATTAGCCAGGAGTAAGAGCAAACATCTGAAGTCCTACCACCCTCCAGAGGCTGATGGGGGAGGATGGCTTGAGTCCAGGAGTTCAAGGTTACAATGAGGTATTATCATGTTACTTGGGGAACAGTTTGAGAGCCTGTCCCAAAAAAACAAATAAACAAAAAAGCATATTCCACTAATACCTTGTAAATGGGGGTGTTTGAAGATTTTTAAATCAGATATAATTGTAATAGGGTGTGTGCATGGCAGTGTGTGTGTGTGTGTGCGCGCGCGCGCACACACATCAGGTCGCATCGCATATATTCAGTGTAAGCACCATAGTTATTTCAGGAAGGGATCATAGATGTGTAAGAATCTAAGTGTCCACAAAATACTGTAAATAAATAACTAAGGCTGATTGAGAAATAATGGGGGCTCTGGAAACTTTGCTGAATTTAAACTTAGCAACTTTGCAGAAGTCTACATCTATTTTTTTCCATCTTACAATTTTTTAGATAACATGGAGTGTCTAGATTTTCATATGAAATTATGAAATTTAATTGTTTTAATTAAACTATTTTTAGTGTATAGTGTTGGTCAATAAAATGCAGCTTTTTGTGCCACCCAGACCACGTTGCAATAGTTCAAAAACCTTGGGCTTAAGGATCTGTTAGTAAAATGACATTTGTTTGATCAGAGCTATCTCTCCATATGCATTTAGGACCACTGTACTATCATCACATCCAAAACTTACTTTAATAACCATAATCTTTGAAAATTCTCATACTTTAGAGTATCTTCCTGCCTAGAAAAAATCTTAATATATGCACTAACCATAAAGATAATGTACCAGGATGTCCATGCTACCTGACTTCAAACTATACTACAAGGCTACAGTAACCAAAACAGCATGGCACTGGTACCAAAATATATATATAGACCAATGGAACAGAACAGAGCCCTCAGAAACAATACTACACATCTACAACTATCTGATCTTTGACAAACCTGACAAAAACAAGAAATGGAGAAAGGATTCCCTATTTAACAAATGGTGGTGGCAAAACTGGCTAGCCATATGTAGAAAGCTGAAACTGGATCCCTTCATTACACCTTATACAAAAATTAATTCAAGATGGATAAAATAATTAAATGTTAGACCTAAAACCATAAAAACCCTATAAGAAAACCTAGGTAATACCATTCAGGACATAGGCATGGGCAAGGACTTCATGTCTAAAACACCAAAAGCAATGACAACAAAAGCCAAAATTGACAAATGGGATCTAATTAAACTAAAGAGCTTCTGTACTGCAAAAGAAACTACCATCAGAGTAAACAGGCAACCTACAGAATGGGAGAATAATTTTGCAATCTACTCATCTGACAAAAGGCTAATATCCAGAATCTACAAAGAAATCAAACAAATTTACAGGAAAAAAACAAACAACCCCATCAAAAAGTGGGCAAAGGATATGAACAGACACTTCTCAAAAGAAGACATTTATGCAGCCAACAGACACATGAAAAAATGCTAATCATCACTAGCCATCAGAGAAATGCAAATCAAAACCACTATGAGATACCATCTCACACCAATTAGAATGGCAATCATTAAAAAGTCAGGAAACAACTGGTGCTGGAAAGGATGTGGAGAAATAGGAACACTTACACTGTTGGTGGGACTGTAAACTAGTTCAACCATTGTGGAAGACAGTGTGGCGATTCCTCAAGGATCTAGAACTAGAAATACCCTTTGACCCAGTCATCCCATTACTAGGTATATATCAAAAGGATTATAAATCATGCTGCTATAAAGACACATGCACAGGTATGTTTACTGCAGCACTATTCACAATAGCAAAGACTTGGAACTAACTCAAACATCCAACAATGATAGACTGGATTAAGAAAATGTGGCACATATACATGGAATACTATGCAGTCATAAAAAATGATGAGTTCATGTCCTTTGCAGGTACATGGATGAAGCTGGAGACCATCATTCTCAGCAAACTATTGCAAGGACAAAAATCCAAACACCGCATGTTCTCACTCATAGGTGGGAACTGAACAATGAGAACACTTGGACACAGGAAGGGGAACATCACACACGGGGCCTGTCGAGGGGTGGGGAGAGGGGGGAGGGATAGCATTAGGAGATATACCTAACGTAAATGATGAGTTAATGGGTGAAGCACAACAATATGGCACATGTATACAATGTAACGAACCTGCACATTGTGCACATGTACCCTAGAACTTAAAGTGTAATAATAATTTTAAAAATATAGATAGATAGATAGATAGATAGATAGATAGATAGATAGATAGATGATAGATAATGTACCAGGATGCCGAGGATATATTACGTGGAAATTTTAGAACTGCTGTTGTTCAGGATTTTCTTGAAACAGAAATATTCAGAAATATCAGGTTGTTACTTTACAAATTTATATACACACATACATACACACACACACACACACACACATTTATATATGCACAAAGGGTTTCTTGAATGCGTATCTACCTTTAAAGTAAGAATGCATTTTGGGCATAGTCATCACCAACACAAATTTCATTCTTGTCTCATGTATTGATATATTCTCTAAATTTTGTAATCATATGAGCAATTTTTTAAAACGATACCAGATTCCTAGATTAAAGTCATTTGGATGACATTTATTTACATTTTTCATACTATTTTGAGTTTGAGGGATGATGTTAGAAAATCCTATAAACTATCTTTTGGTGCTTTCTGCTTTTTTTTTTTTTTTTTTTCTTGGTGAGCAACACTAAGACTGGCATTTCAACTTCCAATGAGGGTCCATATATAATACTTAGTTAAGCATATTGCTGCTAAACTCAAACAAATTTTAAAAACAAAAAGACATATAAATGATTGAAAGCATGAGTATTGTTCCCTGTAGATGTTTTCTAATTTTTAATTAATTGAATTGAAAATAACCCTTTCCAAGTGAATTGTAGACATTGGTTACCATCTTCAAGATCATCATTTATGTATTTGTGAAGGTAAAAAGAGAAGGCATACATAATATTGTATTTGTAATAAATATAACTTTTTCAAGTAACATAACATCTATATATGGCAGGAAATAATAATGATACAACATTTAATAGATATAAATCTGATGATATAGTTGGAATTCTCCAAACCCTTGCATAACAGTTATGTAATCAACGTGAATTGAAAAACATATAATTGATAATAATATATGTGATATAGTAGACTGTCCAATACTTTGTTGGTCTAAACTACAAAATTTGCCCTGATGATTGCTGTATTGAAGAGAAAAACAATTACTTGTATATCATGATACTTATCAAAAAAGTCTGTAGACAAATAAAAAGCACACTAGCAAAACACACTGTTTCATGTTAATTAAAGGGAGAAATACTGTTTATAGAAATTAGCCTCCAAAAATCACTTTGTGAAAACACATAAGTAAACTAATTTTAATACTCTCAGTTATAACTAAAATGGCATCATCCACTATCTTCCACTAACTAAGTATTAAATACAGAGCATAAGCTATTCCAACTGTCATATTAAACAACTTTAAGTATGGCTTATGTCTATAATTTTCTTGTAATCTCATTCTGAATGGAACTTTCTTGAGCAACAGTAATTACAGAGGAGGTAAGAGTCTGGAAATAGTTATTTGTTTATAGAAAGAAAAACTAATAAGAGAATGAAATACTTTGTGTAATTAGAAAAGTTTCATTTAAACTTCCATTAGAAGTAAAATAATGCCACAAATTGAAATGAATCCCTGGTTATTTTTAAAGCATTATTGTTACTTTAGTTTCTTAAAAACAAATTAAGCAGAGCACTCATTTTTTCCAATAGCTTGTAAACTTTTGAATCTTGGGTATAATTTTAATTCTTGAGAGTATCACATATTTGATAAAGAATGATTGTCTAAGATATCTATGCATATGTGTATTTGAGTACATGCTATATTAATATATGTGTATTAGTCTGCCAGGATAAAATATAACTAATCAAAGCATTTATTATTTAACTTTGATTAAATATATTAGCTCCTTTATAGATGCTGCCCATTTATAAGAGGTTAGGTTTCCTCCCCTAGGAGAAAAGGGATGAGTTATCTGTTTTCCTTGGGGCAGATGTAGCGTGGTAAATGCAGTGATAAGAAATAAATGAAAATAAAGAGAAGCACCTAACCAAACAGAAATGAAAAGAACAATAACAGAGAAGAGCATGTGGGGACAGTGTTTGAGGTTACTTTTTCTTTTTTCTAAAATGATTTTTTGCAATTCATGAAAACAAGCCTAAAGTGTAAACTTGTCATCTCATTTTGAGATGCATTTCTCCTTATATTAGGTATTAAAATATAATGAGCAGGTATATTTGTAGGACTCTTTTCACCTTGTTTGAAATGTATTACTTCACAAAGTCTTTGTGGAGCTTTCATTTTTTTTAAGAAAAAGAATAAATAATACAGATATAGTATAGGTTGTGTTAATGCTTGAAGAAAGACGTAAAGAGAGTGATATGTTTTATTTGTGTCCCCACCCAAATCTCACCTTGAATTGTAATAATCCCCACATGTCAAGGGTGGGGACAGGTGAAGATAATTGAGTCATGGGGCAGTTTCCCCCATACCATTCTTGTGGTAGTGAATAAGTCTCAGGAGATCTGGTTTTATAAATGGGAGTTCCCCTGCACAAGCTCTCTTGCCTGCCGCCATGTAAGACATCACTTTGCTGCTCCTTCACCTTCTGCCATGATTGTGAGGCCTCCCCAGCCATGTGGAACTGTGAGTCAATCAAACTTCTTTCCTTTATACATTATTCAGTCTTGGGTATGTCTTTATTAGCAGCCTGAGAACAGACTAATACAAGGAAAGAAAGAAGGTTGGAGTAGGGAGGTTGCTAGGGTATTCAAGGAAAACCCTCTGAAAATGACACTTGAGCTGAGACCTGAATAAACCAAGGGACTTTTTAGAGAATCCCATAACAGAGAAGCAGGCATACCACTTTCAATGGCTCTGAGTTGGGAGCATGCCATCCATGGATGAGAAACAGTGAATAGGCCAGATTAATGAGAGGGAGGAAATAGTACTTGAGATGAGAGATGTAGCCAACGGGAAACTGAGAGAATGGAGGTGCCACTTACTGGAATGTGTTCCTCCCTATTGGGGAGCAGCAGGTTTGGAGTAGAAATCAAGAGTTTGGCTTTGATTGTGCAAATACAGTTTGAAATATCTATTAAACTACCAAATAAAGATGTCCCATAGATCATAGATTGATATGAATGAATCTGAAAGTCAGGGTAGACACAAAATTGCCAGTCATGAACATGGAAGTAACATAGGCTATCTATGGAGGATGTACAAAGAAAGTAAAATCAGGACTTGCAAATATTTAGAGGTCAGAAAAATAAAGGGTATGTAGCTAAAGAGATAAGGAGGAGTGAGAGGGAATGCCTGAAGCCAAATGAAGCAAGGATTTCAAACAGGAAAGAATACTAATAGGTCAAGTGCCACTAATAGGTTGAGGAAGATAAGGACTGAGGAATAACTATTGTGTATTTGCAAAACAGAAGTCACTGACACCCTTGAGAGGAGCGGTTTTAGTGGAGAAGTGGAAACAAAAGCCTGACTAGAGGTTTTCAAGAAAATAGAATTCATATAATTTTTTAGTGTTTTTTTTTGTTTACTGCGCAAGTGAGCAACAAAATGAGGAGACAGGAAGACAGTGGAGACAATGAGTCCAGGAACTTGGCACATGTGTGCACTTGTGTTAAAGACAGAGCTACTACTAATGAAAGTAATCAATTAAAAGGTACAGTGAAGATAAAAAAGCAGAGAGAATGGGCACATCTGCACAGTAAGAGAAAAGTCTTTTCTTAGGTTGGCAGAGCAAATTAGTTCCTCTAGACACTGGTAATTAACCAGAGAGAAGGTCCAGGATAGGTGGAAGTTTGGGGATGAGAAAGATGTATTGGAGCTTTGAGGATAAAGAGAATTTATGAAGGATTCCTTTGAAAAGTAATAGTGCAAACTAACTGGGAAAATGGGATACAGTTATTGCACAGGGATGATGGACCACTTGATGTTTGTTTTCTCTTTTATTCTCCAGACACATGAAGCTGTTGGCATGTAGGATTAGAATAGACAAACTACTAATTATTTTTATTTTTTTACGTTTAGTTTTCTTTAAAATACGTTTCTTCAAGTTTGCCTAGTAAAATATTTTGAATCTTATAATTAAGTCTTAAATAAACATGTTCATGGGTAGTAATTACTTAAAACACTTGGATAGTAGCAAAGAATGAAACTTGTCTTTCTCTTCTGTTGTATTCACCACCACTTTAGCCTGAATAACTGAACTAATACCAGGTTCTTGGAACACTGACATAAACTGTGTATCTAGAACTATGGCTCTATCCATCAGCACAAGCCACTAAAAATTCAGAAATTGGTCATTTATATAATGGCATTTATTGCATCTTTACCATGAACAAGGTAATTTTTTTTTAACGTGGTTAAACTATACTATCCAAATTATTCAGCTGTGTTTGATACTTCTTATATGTAAGAATCGCTTTCCTTTTTATAGATTACCATTCCTCTTTTTTATTATTATTATACTTTAAGTTCTAGGGTACATGTACATAACGTGCAGGTTTGTTACATATGTATATTTGTGCCATGTAATATCTCGAATTTAAGGACGCTTCCTCAGAGACCCCTTTATTTATGCAGGTAACATAAGAATCTCACATTCTTGAAAACTAAATAGCTACCCATGTGTGTGTGCATAGTGATGTCAGAAGTTCCTGAGTCATAAAATCCAAAGAATCTTAGCTAAAATGAAGCTGATATCTTGCTAATTCTTCTCAGCTAACCCATAAGAAAACAGAAGCTCAGAAAAATTAAAAGATTTTTTCAAGATTTGCTTGATAACAGACTAGGGTGGATTTAGGACTTTAGGCTCTGAATTGCTCAACATGAAAGTGTTGCTCAGGGAAAAGTCCAAACCCCAGCATTACACAATATATCCATGCAACAAATTTGCACATACAGCCTCTGAATCTATAATTTAAAAATGTGCAAAAGCAAGCATCTTTGAGGAACAAAATTCCTAGATATTATGAGACTTTGAAGGTGACATTAGGCTTTGTTATTGTTCAGATTTTTTAAATAATTTTAATTTTTTTTTTAATTTAAATTTTAAAATTGTGTTGTGGTAAAATGTACATAACATATAGTGTACCATTTTAGCCATTTTAAGTTTACAGTTTAGTGGTTTTAAGGACATTCACATTGTTGTATAGCCATCACCAACCATCCATCTTCAGAACTTTTCATCGTTACAAATTGGAACACTACCCATTAAATAGGTGCTCCCCATTAAGCCCTGCTTCCCACCCATGGTAACCATTATTCTACGTTATTTCTCTATGAATTTGACTATTCTGGATACGGTATATTTGTGAAATGATATGAAATTTGTGCTTTCCATGGGCAAGCGTTTGAGGGTATTCAAAACTGAATTATTTTATCATGTTTCAAATGCAACTACAATTATTCAGCATCATCATTTTAGACACTTTACTAGGAACCTTAAATAAATGTTTTATTTTAAATTCTGGATCAAAATTCTGAATTGATTTCATTTCTTTATAAATTGGGCAGAAGCCGAGTGTGAGAGATTAGGTAGCGCTCTCAAAGTCAAACATTAAAGGCAAGACTAGAAGTGGAGTCTTCAAACCCATGTCCATTAACGTTTCACAGAACTTTGAAGTTCATTAGGCTGGTAGTGATTAATGCTTGTGATCAAGTGTCTGACTAACCTGAGTTCCAATCCTGACTTTGCCTCTTACATGCTACATTTTGGGCAGGTTTCTGAACTTTTCAAACCCTCACTTTCTCTTCTGCAAAATGTTAAAATGATAGCTTGAAATCATCTAGAAAGGGTGTTGATTATAGCATAGCACAAGACAGAGACTTTTCCATAACATAAAAAGAAAACAATATAGGATTTTTGAGATACTAAGAAGATTATCATTTATATCTGAAAGGGAATTCAGATTGCTTAGGGAAATTATACCTAAGATGAGACTCATAATGACAGATAATATTAAAATAGGGATATTTTTCAAATATTAAAATGCATGTGTCATTGTATTTAACAATTATATATTTAAAATTCTCCTTTAAATATACTCAAATGTGTCTTAAATACCTTCATATAAGAATATTTACTGAGGTATGATTTATAATGCAAAGAGGTTGTAAACAATCAGAATGCATAGCAATAAAGGATACAATAGGTTAAAGAAAAAATGTATTGTAGGTATAGAGTATTTGCTATGTATCTGATTTTTTAAAATCATATTTACAAACTAAAATAGATATTCTAGGATATGTCAAGGAGCTAAGGAAATAATTTAGTTTAATATTTGGATGTTTACACTGAATCTTCAAAGTGTTACACTTTCTTAAAAGAAAATGTTAAAGCATATGTGGCATTTAGTCAAATGTATATGAGTATGTATTTTATGACTATTTTATATAAATGCATATATGAGATGTTCTTCTTGAATTAAAAAATAATTCTGTGTTTCTCTCTCGATACAAGTTGAAGCTATTGAAAAAGTTAATTATTTAATTAAAATAACACTGGAAAAAATGTTTTAAATTTCATTCATTCAGCTAGAAAATATTTAGGAAATGAGGAAATAATTTAGATGAATACCACGTGTATATTTAAATTATATTTTCAAAGTTTGAACTTTTTACAGAAAATCTAACAGCAACAATCATTTCCAGCTTTATTCCAAGTCAAATCATTTGACAGTGTTATTTCTTATAGAATAGTAGTGTGTATTAGAATAGAATGTCCATATACATTTAAATAGAGAAATAGAAAAATACATCATTATCTCTGACAACAGTATAAGAACAATTGACTTAGCACTTCCCTGATGATGTTCTTACACTGAAATTTGTGAGTTATTTTCTCTTATAAATATGTTAATGTCATAAATTGTTCAACCAAAAAAAAAGTTCAATAGGAAAATTAAAACAGAACTTTTGTTATCCTTACTTCATTGTACTGATCATGCTGCAATATGGACTCATATCTCCCTACTTGGTCCCTCTCTCTCCTTACTGCCCTGAATCTATATTTCCCCCCCTACATGCAATGCGTCAGGTAGTTTTGTGGTTCTACACACAGTCACGCATTAGTTAAGGATGGAAATATAATCTGAGAAATGCATTGTTAGGCAATTTAATCATCGTATGAACACCATAGAGTGTACTTACACAAATCTAGATAGTATAGCCTACTACACACCTACTACTCCTAGGCTACAAACCTGTATAGCATGTTGCTGTATTGAATACTGTAGGCAATCGTAACAAAATTATATCTGTGTATCTAAACCTAGAAAAGGTACAGTAAAATTATTGTATAAAAGACTTAAAATGACACATGTGCATACAGCACTTACCACAAATGGAGCTTGCAGGATTGGAATTGGTTCAGGATAAATGAGGTAGTGAGTGGTGAGTGAATGTTAAGGCCTAGGACATTACTGTATGCTACTCTAGACTTTATAAACACCGAAAACTTAGGTTACACTAAATTTATAAAACACATTTTTTTTCACAGTAAACTAACTTTAGCTTACTGTTTTTTATAAAATTTTTAATTTTTAATTTTTTAACTTTTTGACTCTTTGTAAGAACACATTGTATAGCCATACAACATATTTTCTTTCTTTATATTCTTATTCTACAATCCTTTTCTATTTAAAAAATTCTTAATGTAATTTTTACTTTTAAAACATTTTTTAAACCTAGACCTAAACATACACATTAGCCTAGGCCTACACAGGGTCAAGATAATCAATATCCCTGTCTTCCACCTCTGTATCTTGTCCCAGTACAAGACTCTGAGAGGCAAAAACATGCATGGAGCTGTCATCTCCTATGATAATAATGCCTTCTTATGGAATATCTCTTGAAGAATCTGTCTGAGGGTGGTTGACAGTTAAATTTTTTATAAGGAGATGAAGTATACTCTAAAACAACAATAAAACTTACAGTATTGTAAATACATAAATTAGTAACATAATCATTTGCTATTGTTTTCAAGTATTATATACTGTTTATAAGTGTATGTACTTTTTTTTTTTTTTAATCACTGGCAGCACAATAGGTTTGTTTCTACCAGCATCACAACAAACTTGTGAGTAATGCTTTCTGAGATGATGTTACAAGGGCTATATCACCAGGCAATAGAAATTTTTCAGCTATGTTATAGTCTTATGGGACCACCATTGTATATGCGGTCCATTGTTGACCGAAACACCATTATGCAGAGCATGACCATATATATGTACAGATGCTCTTCAAATTATAATGAGGTTACATCCTGATAAAATCAAGTCAAAAATATTGTAAGTTAAAATGCATTTAATAATCTTTGTCTACTGAACATCACAGCTTAGCTTAGCCTACTTTAACCACACTCAGAACACTTGCATTTGCTTACAGCTGGGCAAAATCATCTAACACAAAGTTAATTCTTATAATAGTGTTGAATATAGTATGTGACTTATTGAACTGCACTGAAGTAAAGTTTCCACTGAATGCATATCACCTGGCACCATCATAAATCCAAAAAATTGTAAGTTGAACCATTCTAAGTTGGAGACTCTCTGTATATAAAATGTGTGTGTGTGTGTGTGTGTGTGTGTGTTTATGTATTTTAAATCATCACTGCCTCTACTTTTCTACTTTTTGCATGGAAATCCAAATCCAAGGGAGCAAGATAGCTAATTTTAATAATAACCCAGGGCTGAAATTTTCCAGAAAATTAAAATCACCAGCTAATAACCAAACTATTATATAAATATAGATTACTTTCTAGAAAAGAAAAGTTCAAAGGCCATTTAGTATTTGAAATATTATGATGGGTGCAAATTTTGATGTAATATGTTTTTCTTTAGATCCTTAAAATACTAAATAAGGAATGCTTTACAGTTATTGAAATTTTTTTTAGAAAAAGAAGTCATAATTTTTGTTTTGGTTTCCTGTGCTTTCGGTGTCATATCCATAAAATCATTGATGAGACAAATATGAAACTTTCCCTGTTTTTTTTTTTGCACTTCAATGATTTGTCTTATATTTATGTCAATAATCCATTTTGAATTTTTTGTGTGTATGGTGTAAAACAGTGTCCAATATCATTCTTTTGTATATTCTTATCTATATTTCCACCACCATGTGTTGATTAGACCATTGTGACTTCTTGGCACCCTTAGTGAAGATCATTGACTACATATGCATAGATTTATTTTGGAGTTCTGTATCATATTCCAGTATTCTATATGTCTGTTGTATAAGTGGTACTATATCAAATTTAAAAGGCTCTGTACAGCAAAGGAAACAACAGAGTGAAGAGACATTTCACTTTAACAGAATGGGAGAAAATATTTGCAAAACGTATATTTGATAAGGGGTTGATCTCCAAAATACTTTATTTTTGAAACTCCTGTAACTCAATAAAGCATGTGACTTGATTTTAAAAATGGGCTAAAGACTCGGAAAGACAGTTCTCCCCAAAAGAACTACAAATAGTCAATAGATGTATTTAAAAATGCTCAATGTCCCTAATCATAAGGAGAATGCAAATCAAAGTCAACAAGAGGTATCTTCTCAAACTTGTCGGTATGACTATTTCAAAACAAAAACAAACAAATCAAAACAATAAAACCCCAAAGACAATACATTTTTAGTAAGAATGTAGAGAAAGTGGAACTCTTGAAAACTGTTAGTGGGAACGCAAAATGGTGCAGCCACTATAGAAATCACTACAGAGGTTTCTCAAAAAAAAAAAAAAATTAAAAATAGAACTACCGTATGATTCAGTAATCAAAATTCTTGGCATTTATCTAAAAGAATCAAAATTATAGTCTCAGATACTATCGTATATTAGTACTTTACGCTCATTGTAACACTATTTACAATATCCAAGATGTGGAAACAACCTACATGTCCATCAACAAGTACATGAATAAAAAAATGAGCTACATATATAATAAATACTGACAAAGACTCTCTCCTTTGACCAAAACTTTATTTGGGCTCATTTGAATCTTATGCTTGGCTAGGTCTAACCTTCGGCTTCTCTTTCTGTCCTTGTTGAATCCAATTTAAGCAAGAGTCCTGCTAAGTCAGCTTAGGAAAAAATCTGACCACCTTCAATATCTTATGACACTGGACTCCCTTCAGCAATAATTTCATCAGGTCAATGTAGCTAGAAATCCCATTTTTCTGTATGTTTCCTCTTAGCAATTTTCCATTCACTGAACTCCACCCTGTTTTTTGGCTGTAAGTCTCCAGTTGTCATAGTGGAAGTCAGAATTGAGTCTAATCTCTCTCTTCCACTTTAAGACCCCTTTGCAGGGGTCCCAATACCTATTACCATGCCCATCCTTGAACAATATCTACCTTAACATCTTTAAGAAAATTCTGCAATATATAATACAATGTTGTATGGTAGAAAGTTTCAGTCAAGCAAGGTAAAGAAGCCCTAGAGATATGCCATACAATGTTATGCCTATGGTCAAAGATTATGCACTTACAAGTTGGTTAAGAGGATAAGTGTTATGTTAAGCATTCTTACCACAATAAAATAAAATTTAAAAATAAAATTTAAAAAAGTCTTCATTAACATTAAAAATTATTAATTATAAATTTATTACAGAGCTATCTTCAATTAAGAAATCAAATTATCAGCCCATTGAAGGCATTATCTTAAAAATTAGAATTAATGTGCAAAGAGTAGAATAATGGGAGTGGTAAAAATTGAAGTTACAAAAGTTATGTTCTACCCTCAACCATCCCATTAGTTAGGTAGGCTGGGTAAGTCATTGTTTTTTTTTCTAAATCTCAATTGTACTTCTTTAGACTTGGGCTAATCATACTAAACAAATGGGATTGCTATTATGTTAAAACATAGACATTAACAAATAGCAGTTCAATCTGACTGTGGCTAAATATATACTGAATAGTATGCTTAATGTCTTTTAACCATTCTCACATAAGTAGCATTACAATATAAACAATAAATTTCTGAATCCAAAGATTAAGAGATGTTAAGGCAAATACTGTATTGTCTGAAGAGTATACACTTGTGAAAAATACATAGGAATAATATTGAAAAATATCAGAATATGCTTAAACAAGTATGCTTACATGAGTTTTCTCCTTTCGTCTCAGTTTGAAAATCTAGCCATGTAAAATCAGTTTCAAGTTACCAGTGATTCACAGATAAGCTTCACCCATTAAAATTTCCATTACTACTCAAGAACCAGAAAGAAGTTAAACTCCAAAAGCAGCATCTCAAAATCAACTCTGAAAGGCAATTACTTTTTCAATAAGTAAAATTCATGAGGAAAATTTGTCATTACATTAGCAAGTTGTCTCTCCACAGAATAAAGAACCAAAGTTTTACTCGTTCATTGTGTTTGAGATCAGGATCAGTCAGTTAATGCTTGTGTTGAGAACATTTATAATGTCAAAATAAGGTTAATAAATCCTAAAAATTAGATAACTTAATAAGGCAGCATTAGACTACTTAAAAATTCCAGTGCTCAAAAAGTAATTCAATATTATTAGATATGCTAGACTGGGTATCTGCTTTCTCAGTAACATTTCCAAAATACCTATCTTCTCTTCACGTTCAATTTTTCTTTCTTACTACAACTCTTTAGACACAACTGCATAAACCTTAAAGTAAAATTTTCTATTAGTAATATATATATCCACATAGGTAGATAAAAATGGTTATAAAATAGGTTATTTTTAAAGTATATGAGCTAAGTGATGCTAACAGAAGCAATTCTACAAATACATATGCAAAGTGTATTATTCATTTAAATAACACAAAGCACCCTTTTTTGGATATGGTAACTACCAAAGTAAAAAAAAAAAAAAAAAAAAAAAAAAAAAAAGCTGAAATATTACGTAAATTGTTCACAGAAACTGTTGATCTCCAAACCAGTAAATTATTATCAAGGCTTGAATGTTATATAAAATGGTAGAAAAATTCTTGATCAACACTTACATTTTGACTCTGACTCCTTTCCTCACTAACTTACCAGCCATGAAAAGCACTAGGCAAAGTTAGCAATTAGGGACTGAATAAAGTCTTAAGTGGATCAATATATCATATTTGGCATATCTATGACACTTCTATCAATATTCATCAATCTATGAAATAATGGCATTAAGTAATTATGTTCATCCCAAAAACCCAAATATCAAATACTATATGCAGCACTGGGTTATACATAGAGCAGACAGCAATGAAGACATGATCTTTGCTCTTGTCACCTATGAAGACAAATATATTGAGTCACCTATGAATACAATATATTGGAATATGCTCTATAAGACAAGTAGATGCCAGCTCTACTGGTCTTGGAGAAAATGTAAACAATTCTGTTGGATGGGAGCAGCAGAGTAGGTAGCAGTTTCACAGAATGGGTGGTATTGGGGCATGTTCTTGAAGGAGTAAGAGGTCATCAAACAGACAACAGTTTGAACACACGTTATAAGCAATACAGAAACTGTGGAGGTGCAAAAAATACAGTATGATCAAAAAATTGTACAGTCATGTGCCACTTCACAATGTTCCTATTAATAATGGACCACATATATGAGGTGATCCCTTAAGATTGGAATGGAGCTGAAAAACATCTATCTTCTATTTAAATTGTAGCTGTCATAACATTATAACACAATGCATTACTAATGTGTTTGTGGTAATGCTGGTGTTAACCTACTGCACTTCCAGTGTATAAAAATAGAGCACATACAATTATATACAGTACATAATGCTCAATAATGTTAATAAACACCATATTATTGGTTTGTGTATTTACAAGACTACCTTTTTTGTTTGTTTTGAGACAGAGCCTTGCTCTGTTGACAGGCCGGGCTGGGGTGCAGTGGCACTATCTCGGCTCACTGTAACCTCTGCCTCCTGGGTTCAAGCGATTCTCCTGCCTCAGCCGCCCGAGTAGCTGGGACTACAGTGGCACGTCACCATGTCCAGCTAATATTTGTATTTTTCACAGAGAAGGGGGTTTCACAATGTTGGCCAGGCTTGTCTTGATCTCCTGACCTCGTGATTCGCCCACCTCAACTTCCCAAAGTTCTGGGATTACAGGCATGGGCCACTGTGGCCAGCCACAAGACTATATTTTTTATAGTTATTTTAGAGTATACTTCTCCTACTTATAAACTAGAGTATTTGAATTTTGCATCTTAAGCTGTGGGAAATTGCTAAACCAGTAATAACTATAATACAAATATCGACTAACGTTTGTCAGTACTGTTAATATCATTTGCCAACTTTTAAAATCACCTATTATATTAGAAACAGTTTATTATCTCAGTGTTCCTAGAAAAGTAAGTAGTGCATTAGGTGCATAAGATGATGCTTTTCATTGAAGGTCAGTGAGCAAAATGTCCAATTTTTTCTCAACAGAGGAGAAATGAGACAGAGGAGTTCCTCTGAGCAGGTGAGGTGTGGTCTATGCTTATGACTTACAAATGGTCCCGAAAAACTTGTTATACAGTATGGTGTAAATGAAAGTACAAAATAATTTATGACAGTGCATAGCAGAAAAAAAAAGGAAAATAGGTTTTAGTTATCAATTAAAAATTATCTCCAACCAAACTTCAAATATTAAAACCCACAAATACATTGCATCTCTGTTGAGATAGCACAGACACTTCATGGTTTAGATTTGTAGAAATGTCTCTGAAAACACCATATTCCCTACTTTTATGTTTATTTATATTTAGGAGCAGCCTACACACAATTTGGTTCACTTAAAAGATTTTCCTAATGAGTAGTAATCTACATAGTTCCTTGCTGCACTATTTTTTAGATTGGGCTGGGGGAGTCAACAGCCACTAGAAACTCTCAGACCAAGAAATTCTCCTGAAGCAATCTTTCAGCTGTAAACCATCTCAGCTAGGAACCCATTGTATTCCTATAACTTTCCTTCAATATCCCTAAGACTAAACTAATATGAACCTCATGACTGACAATGAGTTGAGAGTGACCTTTTGCACCAATGCATTAATTGTGAAAGCTTTCTCCAGCAGGAGCTGGGAAATTACTCTTCTGAGTACAGCAGCCAGAGCACTGAAATGGCTCTGGCTGCTGTACTCAGAGGAGTATTTTGAATGGCAATGCTTAAATCTTCAGTCACACATCATCTAAATTTTTATATTTTACAGACATTGTAGATGTGTCCATTATCCTCCAAGGAAATTGGATTTCTGAATAATAAATTTCTTTTCACCCTGGCTGTGATTTCTACATGATACTTATAGAAACAGTTTGACAGCTTTGGAGAGGATATCCTATGCTTCATGTAGACTTTCTGCTTATGGAGTTTAACTCACTTCGATATTTAACTTTACTGACTTTACAATCTTTTATATGAGAACAGAAAAGTCAGCAAGTTTGGAAATAGAAAGTTTATGTTCCACCACATCTAAAGTATGCCATGGTAATTCTTTGGCCAGTTCACAAGGAAGAAAAGGATATATATCCAAATTTATACAACATTCAAGATAATCTTTAATTATATTCCAGAGCTGATAATTTAAAATTTATCTTCAATAATTTTTATTTATTTCCAAACTACTTGCTGCTGAGAGAAAAATAAGAATATGCAAGTTGAAGGCATGGCTTGTAGTGTATCATAGCTCCATTTATTATATTATTATATTCATCTGCATACATGGAACTGGAATTATAAAGTTTATTTATCATTTAGATCAACTTTTAAGAAGATATATTTCCAATTCTTACCTGTGCATCTCAAATTGAGCTCACTATATTCACTTTATGTATAAATAGTATATATACATAGCAAAATATAAATACAAGCAGTGATATATTTATTACCCTTTACATCTTAAACTAGTATACATTTGTTTCCAGCAATATTTTGATTTTACTGAAATTCCGATATTATAATTATCTTTTACCTAAACTTTAACAATCAAAATAACTTATCACTCATCTAACTTTATATTCCCTCTAAAGTCACAGTCTTTGTAGATGAAATCTAATTAGGGTTAAATGTTCTTCTTGTTCTCTTTGATTGAGCCTTCCCTGGGACATCTCATGCATAGAAAAGAGTTCACAAATAAAAATCGGTTAAAGCTCTGATTCAGTTTACATAAGATCTAGAAATACAAGTTCCATAATTTCTAAATGAAGTCATATCCCTGAGCTACTCTTAAACTTAAAAGTGAATAACTCTAAACATCCCTGATTGAATAACTCAAAATAATAAGCTCATCAATCTGATAGGAATGTCAATCTCGGATACATTGCCAAGAAAATGGAAATGATGTAGTAAAGATTAAATGAGAAAATGATGCCACATACTTAGCATATATGCAAACACAAAATAAATGCTCAAGTAAATGAAACCATTCCTTTCTTTAATGTATTCTTAAAAAATAAAAACAACAACAACAATAACAACAACAACAATAGCACCACCACCAGGATACAGGTGCAGAACATGCAGGTTTGTTACATAGGTATACATGTGCCATGATGGATTGCTGTACCTATGTCCTGTCCTCCAAGTTCCCTCCCCTCACACCCTACTCCCCAACAGGCCCTGGTGTATATTGTTCTCCTCTCTCTGTGCATGCATTCTCATTGTAGAGTAACTCCTACTTATGAGTGAGAACATGCAGTATTTGGTTTTCTGTTCCTGTGTCAGCCATAAAAAGAAATAAAACCATTCTTAGGATGGTATTTCTCCTTATCCTTCTCTTTTTACACTGAGAAGAATTATCACTTTGACAACTGATGCTCTCCTTGTTTCTTTCCTGAAAGTAAGTTACACTGTAACTTATATGAGTAAATGCGCTCTTGATATGAAGCTTGACATTCAAATTCTAAAGGATTCTTAAACACGTGTGTAACAACACCATGTGTTAGTTAATCCTATCATAATATATCATGTTCATATATTAGATTAATACAATTGATCACATTATAAATTGACAACATTTTCTGAGATCTGGGTTTCTTAATATTTGTAGTAGAAACAAATATTTTTTCTGACCCTTGAGAATTAAAAGTGAAGCAGAAACTTTAGAGTCATGTTAAGGTGCTGACTATCTAACTTGATTTCTGAATGAAAAAGTAGACTCTAATGGTGATTGTTTTTTCAGTAACAACTTTCAGTTATATTTGTATTTTCTATCACTTACCTTTCCCTGAAGAAGAAATACTTTCAGATGAATAGAGAAAGACTCTCTAAGTATAGGTTTGAGTTTTACAACTGGCTAGATTGGAGAGTTTTAGATGGAAGAGGCAGGTGTCAGTCAAGTACAGAAGTTAATGCTACAATAATTACTTGGGAAAATTCTTACACTTCAGTGACTGCCAATCAGCCTGCACTATTCACTGAATGAAATGTCTATGGTTATCAGAAATTGTACTAGAAAAAAACAAACCAAAAGAAAAAATAGTGTGGTTCTTTTCTTCTCAATGACGTATGTTTAAGAGCATTAATTTAGATCCAACTAGGCCTAGGTTTGGGCACAGCATTTTCCACTGTGATTATCTTAAACTCTCTTGTTTGAAGTTGTCTCACCTATAAAATTTGGGGCAATTGTAGTGATTCCAGAATGAAAATAAAATGATGTACATACATCATTTAGTATATTATAAATTCTCAATAAGAATTGATTTTTGTGTTAATATAATTACATACTTTGAGGCTACAACTAAAGAATTAAATGAATAGAAATGTAAGCAGAATGGTCACTTTTGAAAGGTCTTATGTTTAGAAGAATGTATAGACATGATCAAATAAATGTTCAGATAAATTTACAGGGATGTTAAATAATAACTGCAAATTGTGCAATTCAACATACAATGTCAAGAGACAATGAGATTAAATACAATTTTTATTCAAGTTTTAAGAAAAATTATTGAAGTTTACAAAATCTATGGAATAAATAGAACAATACAGGCATGCCTTGTTTTGCTCCTCTTTGCTTTATTTCACTCCACAAATATTCCAGTTTTTACAAACTGAAGTTTTGTGGCAACATCTATTGGCACTCTTTTCCCAATAGCATATGTGCACTTCATGTCTCTGTGTCTATGTTTTGGAAATTATCACAATATTTCAAACTTTATTATCATTATTATTATTGTTATTATTTCTATTTGTTGTAGAGATCAGTGGTCTTTGATGTTACTATTGTAGTTGATTTGGGCCACCACACAGCAGGTCCATAGAAGATGGTAAACTTAATTGATACATGTTGAATGTGTTGTGACTGCTTCACCCACTTCAGCTTCCCTGTTTCCAGAGGCACACAATATTCAACTTAGGCCAAATAATAATCATAGAGTGGTCTCCATGTGTTCAAATGAAAGGAGGAGTCCAAGGCCTCTCATTTTTAATCACAAGCTAAACATAAATAAGCTTAGTGAGAAAGGCATGTTGAAAGCCCAGAGGCCAAAAGCTAGGCCTCAATAACCAAACAACCAACTTGTGAATGCAAAGGAAAAGTTCTTGAGGGAAACTCAAAAGTGCTACTTCAGTGAGCAAATGAATGATAAGAAAACAAAACCATCAGAAAAATGCAAATTAAAACCACAATGAGACACCATCTCACACCAGTTAGAATGGCGATCATTAAAAAGTCAGGAAACAACAGGTGTTGGACAGGATGTGGAGAAATAGAAACACTTTTACACTGTTGGTGGGAGTGTAAACTAGTTCAACCATTGTGGAAGACAGTGTGGCGATTCCTCAAGGATCTAGAACTAGAAGTACCATTTGATCCGGTCATCCTATTACTGGGTATATACCCAAAGGATTATAAATCATGCTGCTATAAAGACACATGCACACGTATGTTTATTGTGGCACTATTCACAACAGCAAAGACTTGGAACCAACCCAAATGTCCATCAGTGATAGACTGGATTATAGCCACAAGACTATAGCTGCCATAGGTAGCCATTCTTCTTATGCATATGGGCAAAGTAAATTGAAAACCTTCCATTCTAGATGACATTAAGAACATTTATAAATTATAGGAGGAGATCAAATAACAACTTTATCAGGAGTTTGGAAGAAGTTGATTCCAAAACTCATGAATGACTTCGAGAGGTTGAGACTTCAGTGTAGAAAATACCTACAGATGTGGTAGAAATTGCCAGGGAACTAGAATTAGAAGTGGAGCCTGAAGATATGACTGAATTGCTGCAATCTCATGATAAAATATACACAAATGAAGAATTGTTTTGTAGGGATGGATACAACAAAATGTGGTTTCTTGAGATAAAATCTATTCCTGGTGAAGATGCCATGAACACCATTGAAATGACAACAAAGAATTTAGAATATTACATAAGTTTAGTTGATAAATCAGTGGCAGGTTTTGAGAGGACTGACTCCCATTTTGAAAACATTTCTACTGAGGGTTAAATGCTATCAAACAGCACTGACATCTATGGGGAAACCTTTCATAAAAGAAGAAAAGTAGCACTGGCAGTTGAAAGTTAAAAGCTTCCCATTTCTGATCAAAAAGATCCTTTCAAATAAGAAAATAAACAAAAAAACCCACTCTATTTTTGTATTTTAATTTCCACAGTAAATTTCTACTTCAAGTTTTATTTTATAATGCCCATTCCTTAGGTTTCATTTTGTTTTGAATAATACTTCCATAGCTATCCTGAAAACTTTTAACAAGTTTAAGTAAAATGATGTGATTATAAGTTAAGTCATGGCAGGGATGGATGTTTTTACCTATGTATGTGTCTTTTTTCTCAACATCTCCCCTGACCATCGGGCTGTCATCTTACAGGATACAGTGGCAATTTACGTTTCTTTTAGAGATGGGGTCTCACTATGTTGCCCAGACTGGACTCAAACTCCCGGGGATCAAGCACTCCTTGGCCTCCTGTGTAGCTGGGATTACAAATGCACATCACTGAACCCAACTACTGGCGATTTTTGAAGATATTGTTATTATGTCTTTGCAGAAATAAAGTTATTTTATTTATTTGTAGTTACTACATAAGAAATGACTTTGATAAAAATCAGTAACAAATTTCAAATAGAATGGAAAGAGTAAATTATTTAAAATATCAGAAATTATTTTAGTTTATATATACTTGATAGTTTAAAAAATGTTTTTTTCCCCTCAAAATAGTATACTATATTTCTGTTGTGAAACTTTGTTAGTTCACATATCATGATCTTTTAAACTTATTTTATTTACAGGTATATCTGCATATAAATTTAAATCTTCATGTTGAAAATACACGATTACCCAAAAACACAGTTTAATTTATTTAAAATAATTTTATTATATTAGACATATATTTTGTTTCTATTTTTTCATAATATATATAGTTATGCTTATTAAAAAGTGTGTGTGTGTATATATATCTTTACATGCTTGCAATAGCTAACCTCTGCAGAAATGTTTATGCTTATTTTTGCTCATTCCATTAATGCTGAGAGAGCAAGAGAAAGAAGGAAGGGAAGGGAAGGGAAGAGAGAAAGAGGCAAGGAAGGCAGGAAAGGAAGGAAGGAAGGAAGGCAGGAAGCGATGGAGAGAGAGTGAAAAAAAGAAAAAGAAAATAAAAATAGCCAGGAAGAATGTTCTTACATAAAAACTTTCCCACCTATTGGTCATTTCTCATTCTAACAGGCACTTACAATACTATTTAGGCCACCTGCTAAGTTCTCTATACAGTGGCTTTTGTACATTCTCTTCTTATCATTGGTAGAGAGACTCCCGAATGAATACTCATCCTGAGAGAGAGCGTTAATATAGGATGGGTAGTATTTATAAGTAACAAAGCAGCCAAGAGGAAAAACAAGTCCATGTTTATCTGAAACAACTATCTTCTCATTCAATGCAGTTACAGCCACCTAGAGAAAGGGAAAATCATTCAAACAGAATTTAAGAAAGAAAGTTTATTTTCACATGACTGGAAATCACAGGCAAACTGGTTTGTTGGCATGGGATAAATGAAAGTTAAACAAGTTTGGGTATTAGGAGAGACAAGCTAATTTGAAGTATTGGAATTTTAAAAAAAGTACATAGATTTCTTGAAACAATCACTCACTCACAGATACAGTGGCATGGGTTTGCTCAAAGAATAGAGAAGACTGGCATATTTCGACAGAACGTTGCCTTGGGTTTATTATTTGCATCAAATCTGGTCAATAATTAAGTACTATATAGATTCTGTGTTTAGAAGGATTTCGAGGGTGTCTGTCTGCTGCTGAGCAGAAACAAAAGCTGCAAACTATTTGCTATATCAGCCAGGGGAAACAGAAAGAGATGAGATATTTGTCATGCAGGTGGCAGTGCAAAGATCTGCAGCTGTGCTGCCTTACAGAACCTGGTTTTCCACCCTCTAAGTCATTTCAAAACTATATAAATTTGATCAATTACTTAATCTTTTTAATTCTCTATTTTCAATGTTACCACTTGTAAAATGAAGATAATAACAGCTACCCTGATTACTTACAGTGAATTTAGAGGTCACAGGCAAATGTTCTAACATTATGCCTGGCACATGATAGCCAACATTTACCTAGTGCCTTCTATTATCATGATTTCTTCCCTGACCATTGAGCCACCTTTTATCTTTAGAAGGAACCATTTTTAAACTATTGCCAGTGTTATCTGTGTAAAAATTTCTTAGTAAAGCAGTCTTTGATAATGATTATGACTTTTCTGTGTCCTCAAGAAAGGCTCCTTGACTTAATAAATTCCTCTTTGTCTTTGACATTTAAAAGGGAAAGTCAATATTAATCAAATGAGTGTGTTCATAAAAGTAACGTCCTCCTCTTCAGAAGAGAAAAAAGAGCATAAGTTTACCCAAAATCTGTTTCTGTGCTTAGAAAAAGATCTAGTGTCTGAAATCATAATGGCATTCTAACAAAGGATTAAACAAATAAGCTTCAGAAAACATAATACACCTTAATGATATTTCAAAGTATTTATCAGTGTTGTTGTCAACTTTGAAAGGTCAGAATTTTGTAACATGATTTGACAATGCTGAAATACAGGTTTTATGTAAAAGAAAAACTAGTCACTTACATGTTCTTCAAATTATTAGTTCATATGCTACAGAAGAAAATGTTTGCAATATTTCTGAACAAAAGTCATCAAAATGTTGTGATCTAGATGTTATGTAAACTTAATTATCAAAACCTTATCTTAAGTGACTCTATCAAGACCCAAAACCAGAAGTAACAGAATCTCTGAAGGAAAGGATTTCTGCATATTTTCCATATGATAGAAAATTATTTTTTATTGTTCTACGATGACAATGATGGCAATGCAGTCCCATCTCACTTTTGAAACCAGACTTCAGTGTTTTTCTGAATACTTTTAAGTGTGGCCAACAGCAAAGTGGCTGAAATAGTAGGATCGAAGACTGTTAGCCTTAAGGACAAAAATAGTAATATAATTTTCATAATACTATAATTTTACCTAATATTCTTTACACTGAATGTCAGGATAAATATATGCATACATATTATTTCTGTTAATGCATTTTAATAATATATTTAGAATGTTACATTATTTAGCATCCCAGTAGCAATAAATAGTTTTTTTATTTCTTTGTCTTTTTAACACTTTGTAAAGAAAATACATTTTACAGGTAAGTTAGGCATTGCATAGGGGAAAACAAATGGACAAAATGAACATATTAAAATCAGCTATGCCATAACGATTATATTTTATGTATTTTAAATATAGTATTCTTAAATCTATTTTACAAATGGTGCTCACTAAATGCCTCGCCCTCTCCATTGCAGCAAGTTCCCAGCATGAAGGGCCTAAACTAACAAAGCTAGGGGCCTGGCATTAGCCCTTAAGTGTTATTTGCAAGCAGGCCGGGAGTACTAAACTAATCCTTGGCCCCCTAAGATCTTCCAGAGACAAAGTCAATCGACTGAACCCACTATACTCCTCTATCAAACTCCCAAGGGAATCAAAGAAGATAAAAGCAAATACCTTATTCAAAGGGCAGCAACTTCCAAGATTGAAGGAACATCTGCCCGCACAGATTAGAATGAACCGGCATGAAAACTCTGAACAAAGATACAACACATCAGAATCTCTAGGACACAGCTAAAGTAGTGTTAACAAAAAACAAACAAACCCTAAAACCAGCAACAGACAAAAAAGAAACCAGAGTCAGATCTGAACTGAACGAAATAAATTAAGACCTGAAAACTGTACAAAAGGTCCACAAATTTAGTGGCTGTTTCTTTGAAAAAGCAAGTAAGATTGATAAGTAGACTACTGAAAAAAAAAATACCTGAATACCCACAATCAGAAATGACAAAGGAGACATTACCTCCAATTCCACAGAAATACAAAAAAAAAAAAAACAAAAAAAAACCCTCAAATAATATTACAAACACTTCTATGCATACAAACTAGAAAACCTAGAAAAACTGATAAATTCCTGGAAATAGAACCTTGCAAGATTGAACTAGAAAGAAATTGCAATCCTGGACAGAGAAATAATGAGTTCCAAAATTAAATAAGTAATTAAAAGCCTACCAACCAGCAAAAGTCTTGGACAAGACATATTCACAGCTGAATTCTACCAGATGTATAAACAAGAGCTGCATCATTTCTACTGAAACTATTCCAAAAACATTGAGAAGGAGCAATTCCTCCTCACTGATTCTATGAGTCATGCATCATTGTGATATCAAAACCTGGCAGAACACAACAACGATAACAACAAAAGAAAACTTCATGCCAATATTCTTGATGGACATAAATTCAAAAATCCTCAAAAAACAAAACAAAAACAAAAACAAAAAACTAGCAAACCAAATCCAGCATCACATCAAAAAGCTCATTCACCATGATCGAGTAGGCTTTATCCCTGTGATGCAAGGTTGGTTCAACATATGCAAAGTTAGTAACATAATTCACAACAAATCCACATGATCATCTCACTAGATGCAGAAAAGGCTACTAATAAAATTCAGCAGGCCTTGAGGTGAAAAACCTCCACCAAATAAGGCATTGAATAAACACACCACAAAAAGTAAGAGCCATCTATGACAAACAAACTGGAAATATCACACTGAATGAGCAAAAGCAGGAAGTGTCCCCCGCTGAGAACCAGAAGAAGAAAAGAATGCCTACTCTTACCATTCCTATTTGACACAGTACTTTAAGTCCTAGCCAGAGCAATAAGACAAGGGAAAAAAATATATATATATATAATATATATATACACACACACATATATATATGTACACAAATAGGAAGACAGGAAGTTAAATTGTCTCTATGTGCAGATGGTATGATTCTATACGTAGAAAACCCCACGGTCTCTGCCCAAAAGCACCTAGATCTGATAAACAAATTCAGAGAAGTTTTAGGATACAAAATTAATGTACAAAAATCAGTAGGATTTCTATACACTAACAACATCCAAGATGAGAGCCACATCAAGGATATAATTGCTTTCACCATAGTCACAAAAACATAAAATACCCAAAAATATAGCTAACCAGGGAGGCAAAAGTTATCTATAATGAGAATTACAAAATACTGAGGAAATAAATCAGAAATGACACAAATGGAAAAACATTCCATACTCATATATAGCAAGAATCAATACTGTAAAAAGTGCAATACTTCCTAAAGCAATTTAAAAGAACAAAGCTAGAGACATCACATTACCTGATTTCAAACTACAATGTAAGGCTGCAATAACCAAAACAGCATGGTACGGGTAAAAAAGCAGACACATAGACCAATGGAACAGAATAGAGAACCCAGAAATAAAGCCACATGCCCCTACAACCATCTTATCTTAGACAAAATTGACAAACAAGCAATGGTGAAACAATTCAGTGTTCAACAAATGGAGGTGGAGTAACTGGCTAGACATGTTCAGAAGATTGAAACTGGACCCATTCTATTCACCATATACAAAAATCCACTCAAGATGAATTAAATACTTCAATGTAAAACTCAAAACTTTAGAAACCCTAGAAGATAGCCCAAGAAATACCATTCTGGACATAGGCAAAATTTTACAATGAAGATGCCAAAAGCAATTGCAACAAAAACAAAAATTGACAATTGGGACATAATTTAACTAAAGAATTTCTGCATAGTACATGAAACTATCAAGTGTAAACAGACAACCTACAGAATGGGAGAGAATATTTGCAAATTATGCCTCTGACAAAGGTCTTAATATCCGGAATCTCTAAGGAACTTAAATTAAGAAGCAAAACAAACAAACAAACAAAAACCACACAAATAAACAACCCAGTAAAAACTGGGCAAAAGACATCCAGAGACACTTTTAGAAAGAAGACATACCTACAGCTAACAAGCATGTGAAAAATGCTCATTATCACTAATTATTAGAGAAATGTGAATCAAAATCACAATGATATACCATCTTACACCAGTCAGAATGGTTATTATAAAAAGTCAAAATAACACATACCTGCATGGTAGCAGAGAAAATGAACACTTATACCTTGCTGGTGGGAACGTAAATTGGTTAAGCCATTGTGGAACGCAGTTTGGAGATTTCTCAAAAAAACTTAAAACAGAACTACCATTTGGTTCAACAATCCCATTAATTGAGCACATTCCCAAAGGAATATAAATCATTCTACCATAAAGGCACATGCAAGAGTAGGTTCACTGCAGCACTATCCACAATATCAAAGACATGGAATCAATCAAAATGCCCATCAGTAGTGGACTGGATAAAGAAAATGCAGTACTTATGTAGTATGTCATATTACATAGCCATAAAAAAAGGAACAAGATTATGTCCTTTGCAACAATATTGATGAATGTCATTGTTCTAAATGAACTAATGAAGGAACAGAAAACCAATCACTGCATGTTCTCGCTTTTAAGTAGGAGCTAAACTTTCAGTACTCATGGACACAAATAAGGGATTAAGAGACACTGACACCTACTTGAGAGTTCAGGGTAAGAATTGAAAAACTACTTATCAGCTACTATAATTGTTACCTTGGGTATGAAATAATCTGTACATTGCACCCCCATGACACCTAATTTACTTATATCACAAACCTGCATGTGTACCTATGAACTTAAAATATTTTTTTAAAAAAAATACATGCTAAGATTAATCCATAACATTTATTTCCAGAACTATAATTTGAATGTGGTAGAGATATAATTAATATAATTGAAAGAATAGTTAGAATGCCCAAGTTCAAATTATGGCTCCATCACTTATTAGGTATGTGATTTTGTGCAGTTTATTTCATCTCCCCAAACCTCAATTTCATCACAGATAAAATATTTTAAGCATAATATTTCACAGGTTGTACTTCTTGATCTGTAATCAGTTTTTACAACCTTTTGAATTTGTTTATGACATAAGTGACCCTAGCACCACCATTATCCATACCATGAGTTGTTCTACAAAAAGTACATAGAGACCAGTTACTTCTAGAACAGTGATTTGACTGTAATAGATTACCGTGAACATTTTAAGCTTTATGTGATTTGAATAATATTTACTTTCTTTTTTTTTTTTTTTTTTTTCTTTTTTTTTTTTTTGAGACGGAGTCTCAAGCTGTTGCCCAGGCTGGAATGCAGTGGCGCGATCTCGGCTCACTGCAAGCTCCGCCTCCTGGGTTCACGCCATTCTCCTGCCTCAGCCTCCTGAGTAGCTAGGACTACAGGCGCCCGCCACCGCGCCCGGCTAATTTTTTGTATTTTTAGTAGAGACGGGGTTTCACTGTGGTCTCGATCTCCTGACCTTGTGATCTGCCCGCCTCGGCCTCCCAAAGTGCTGGGATTACAGGCTTGAGCCACCGCGCCCGGCCTTACTTTCTTAAATATTACTTAATATTTAGTGACTCTTGGTCAGGTGGCATGGATTCACATTTTGATTCTATCATTCACTACTGCATAAGTCTCATAGTTTTACTGAAATTACAGGTGATTATAGAGAAGTATCTTATGACGGATTTTTTCAAGAATTTCTGAACAGTATTGATAGATGTGGTATCAATGGTACATTGGAACTGCCATTTCTCTTTCCCAGAGAGTGGAGATTAGGTATCTTAAAAAGAGAAGAGCATAACTGAGAGGTAAACAGAATAATTACTCTTAACAGTAAGCCAGAAATTTTGAATGCTCGGATGTATAAAGCTGAGTCTCATCCAACTAAATATGACTGGTTGTCTGCCTCAGCAGAGTATTTTAATCACATTCATCACCTCCAGAGTAATACTGATTACAAGGAACTCCATTAAAATAAAATGCATTTGATATTCCAAATAGTTTTCATGATAGTATGGGTGAAATATGTATATTTAAATTATCTTTAATATAGAAAACAAACTGATCTTTCCAACTTCCAAATCAATGCACAACTTACCATCCCCATTTCTAGTTATAACTCAACGCTACAAAAGTACTGTTGGAAATTAAATATAAAGTAAAAGTGAGTGTATTGGATTTCATGTTATTTTGTCAACTTTAGGGCTAATAGGCCTATAAGAATTTAAATTGCATTGAAAACTTGAAGAAATATGACATGCAAAATGATCCTAGTAGTTAAATTCCTTAGATGGTATGGGATAGTAATATAAATATTTTTAGAATTATTTCCATGTTTCCTACTTTAAGTTTTACACCTACCATACTTGGGGAATAGGATATGGAGGTACTTGAAGACTTACCCACAGGAAATTGGGGCAGGGAAGACATATTTTATTTTATTTTTTTGAGATGGTGTCTCGCTCTGTTGCCCAGGCTGGAGTGCAGTGGCGCGATCTCCGCTCATTGCAACGTCTGCCTCCCATGTTCAAACGATTCTCTGTCTCAACCTCCCGAGTAGCTGGGACTACAAGTGCATGCTACCACGCCCGGCTATTTTTTTGTATTTTTACTAGAGACGGTGTTTCAACATGTTGGCCAGTCTGGTCTTGGACTCCTGACCTCAAGTGGTCTGCCCACCTCAGCCTCCCAAAGAGCTGGGATTACAGGCATGAGCCACAGAGGTTGGCCCAAAAGACACATTTTGAATCTTAGACAATAAGATGCATGAAATCCTGTTGAGAACATTGAAGCCATCTTCATGATGTTATATACAGACCTACTTCTCTAATACAATTCTAATAGGGTTTAGACATGTTTGTAGTAAGAGACGTGGAACACTGTAGCTGTACTTGGTATACTCCTAGATGCTGACCTCTATAGGTAATGAATGAAACTGGACCACGGGCTACTTACCTAAGCTACAGAAGCTGGAGTAAATTGAGGTAGTAGGCACGCCTGATCAGTCCCAAAGCAGGGTCAGAGAAATTAAGTAAGACTCAACGGACAAAATTTGTTGCAAACTCCAGGGACAGTAAAGTTTCTTAGGAAAAATGAGTAGTGCATCATGAAGCAATAACTTAGTACTATAGATACCACTGTTCTCGCCCAGGTCCATATAAAATTGAGAGGAAAGGAGTCCAAAGAAGTCATATTTTGATATATTTTCTATTGGAAGTAACTTGCTGGTACAGAAACTTGAAGTTTGAAACAACTACTTCCCTCCAGTTTTCCATTTGCAACAACTACCAAGATTTTATTCTCAGAAGTTACAAAAATATCAAACGGAGACTAAATAAATACATACATAATAAAATAATTAAAATAGTAAAAATAATCAAACTAGCATGTGGATTTAAGATTACTGAAAATATACAGCCTATCTGACTTTTTGAAGCCTGCATTTATTTCAAAATAACACAATATCTTTCATCAGTACCAAAACTGTTTTGGGACAGTATTCTGTGATTCTCACTTCATGAAAAACTGGCTATTTAATCTCAACAAATATACATTACATGTTTGCCAGACACAATGCTTAGGGTTGAGTATACAAAGATTAAAAAAAAAAAAAAAAAAAAAAAAAAAAAAGAAACCATGCTGGCTGTTTCATCAAATAACTAGAAACCTAAAGGAATAAAGAAACCCATAAAGAGATCATTTTAAGAAGGGGAAGAAAGGACAGGATATAAACTCAGCAAAACCGCTTAGCCCCGTCCAATAGATCGGTCATCACTTTTGGGATGGCGTAATTTCTTTTTTTTTTTTTTTTTTTTTTTTTTTTTTTGAGACGGAGTCTCGCTCTGTCGCCCAGGCTGGAGTGCAGTGGCGCGATCTCGGCTCACTGCAAGCTCCGCCTCCCGGGTTCACGCCATTCTCCTGCCTCAGCCTCCCGAGTAGCTGGGACTACAGGCGCCCACAACCGCGCCCGGCTAATTTTTTTTGTATTTTTAGTAGAGACGGGGTTTCACCGTGGTCTCAATCTCCTGACCTTGTGATCCGCCCGCCTCGGCCTCCCAAAGCGCTGGGATTACAGGCGTGAGCCACCGCGCCCGGCCGGGATGGCGTAATTTCTAACATAATCTTTAAATGCAGGTAATGAGTTAAGTAAGTAAATAAGTCTTAATAAGTAAATAAGTAAGTAAATAAGAGCTTCTCATGTTTTAGCAACAGGAAAAGTATGAGCAAATATAGGCAATTATAAAAAACATGCATATGTTGTAGGAACTATATTCTATATTGTTGTAACATAAATGTCAAGTTATGCATGTTAGTGGAAAAGGCTGTGGAAGCAGGCCAAGACCATGACACAGAGGACATGTTGTATGCCATATGGATAATCACCATGGAGCCAGAGACCTGCTAAATAGAAGTGGAATAAGGCCAGTTTTTTATTGTGGATAAATCACTATGGCAACAATGTGGATGGTGGATTTCAAGAGTGCAAGATAAAAAGCAAAAGGTCATGGCTCATATTTGGTATTATATTTGCATCAAGTAAAACAGACTAACCCAAGTTGGACTATGACAAATATGCTGAATCTTACAAGTTGAATTTTTTTATTCAGATGATAAAACATACACCATATTAAATGGCAAAAATACCATCTATGCGGATATATAGAAAATGAAGAAAAATTTTAGATTTGACATTATATTATACAGATATGACATTAGATCTGACATTCGATCACAGCAGCTATGTGAATTTTGCAGTTACATAGTTTTACTCTTTCTCTTTGTTTTCTTTCTTTATAGTCAGAATTTTACCTGAGTATCTAGATGATTTCTCAGCTTTTATTTTACTAATTCTATAGTGTTGGCCTCCTCTTAGGCCTAAACTGAACTATTTCAAATATCTGACTCCAAATTGCACACCCTTAAGGCTGTCAGAATCACCCCAGTGCAAGCCAGTATAACGTGTGTGTGTGTGTGTGTGTGTGTGTGTGTGCGCGCGCGCACGCATGTGTGGTCATCTTTAGTCCTGGCATGTTCAAATAGATTTTCATAACTATTCCCTCAGATAACGAGCAATAATAGTTCTAATGATCACTGAAAAAAAGGAAACAAAATATCAGAATCAAACATTTGTTTTTATTATTTTCTCAGAGGAGTTTCACAATTTTTATCTCCTGAGTTAGACGTCATGTTTTAAAGTGAGTGCCTTAGTTTTAGCGAAGAATAATCCAAGATTGACTATCAAAACCTGACTGTGGATATTTGCTTTAAATTCTTACCACCATTGATTATCTTCTTTAATTCTAAAGAAAAAGAAGAGAAAACCAAACAATTCATTACTCTATGGAAGTTACTCCTCCCTCTAATAAGAAATCAGTTGCTCAAACCCTGAAACAAGATCTTTGCAAATGCATTCTTTTTAGTATTTGAAACTTAATCCCATCGTATAGAAACATATTTTTTATAAGTAAATAAAGAATACTATGCATATGTTGTAGGAACTATATTCTATATTATTGTAACATAAAAGTCAAGTTATGCATGTTAGTGGAAAAGGCAGTGGACGCAGCCTTTTCCAAGATTCTCCACTCATTCTTGGATTGATTGAAGAGAGAAGGAAATATACCTACTCCATACATTATTATACATTAATGAATAAATATACATTTCCTTCAGAAGTTACACTGCATAATCTATTTAAGCCTCAGTTTTATTTTCTGTAAATGAATATGAGGATAATAATATCAATAACAATTGTAATAATATCTACTTCCATTGTTGTTGTGAGGATTAAATGACGAGTCCTTAGTATACACCTGGCACAAGGAAACAAGGAAACATACAAGTCTTAGCAAGTACAAATAATTCATATGTACATATATACATATGTACATATATATATATGGGCTTCAAAACAATTCCAATACATATATATGTGTAGTTATGGGAGTAATGTGTGTGTGTGTGTGTGTGTGTGTATTTATGCAGGACATATCTAAAAATATATATATTCATAAATATATATGCAGGACACATCTTAATATGCATATAAAATAAGGCTTACAATGAATGAGTCAATAGACACAGGATGAAAGATTGATGAACTTATGGTTTTACTTTAACCAGATTTTTAGAAATTTTCCACTCATGCAACTGACTAGGATAATATGTATGAATATGTATATGTGTGTAAGTGAAGTGTTTTTTGACACCTTTATGTATACATATTACATACTTATATGTAATCTATGTAATAAATATGTAATAGTATGTAATACATAATGGATATGTAATAAATATGTACATGTTACGTATTTAGATGTGTCCTGCATATATATTTATATATAAATATAAATCTGCACCTATTTACACATTTAAATGTGTCCTGCATAAATGTAGCAATTCACAATGATACTGACATGATCCTACCAAGCAAATATCTGAGTAATCCTTCTTCCTCTAATTGTATTAATTCAGATCAATGCAATCAGTCCCACTCAAGTGGAGGATCATGCAATGATTCTTTATAAAATTGGTAAATGAAACATCAGTTTTCCTAGTGACAAAAGCTTACATCTACGGGTTTTACAAACACTGACAAATCAATAAATAATGTTGTATTGTGGGAAAGTATTGTGAAGGATATTGTTGGTTTCAAAATTAATCATGTTTAGTTTAATATTGTTTAATCATACTGATGAGATTTTTACTGTAGGTTAAGTTTCTGAGTGAAGCATTTCTCTCTCAAGGCTATATTGCCCCCCACTCAGTTTTGGAATAGCAGTATATTATGTTATTATTAGCCTGTTTATTTTCTACTGGCTGCTGCAGAAAATAACCACCTCTGTAATGACCACAGTCTAGATTTCAGCCTGTGTCAAAAGGATTTTGAATTATACTTCATTTTTAGCTTTTGCTCCCACCCTTTGCACAAAACTGGAAGAGACAGAACAGAAATGTTTTCCTAATTGCTGTTGCAAGAAATAGTTCATCTAGAATAAAATGAGGCATTCATTTATTTTAGTAGGAAAAAATGAACAATACAAATACATAGAATGAAAAGTTGTAGTCTTCTAAGACCTCTTTTCTTTTTTCACTTGAGGACTCAACTTTTGGGGAGGTTTCTGGATCTACCACCTAATTATTTTTACTCAAATTTTATTCCTGGAAGGAAAATGGCCATATGCAGTAATTTACGGTTTAAACCAGAATACTTTTGAGAGTGAGAGGGGTATTGTTAATAACAATGCAGCAGGCATAAAAGCATAAACTGGATTGCTTTGGGAAAACCAGTATATATGGTCACCTGTATATAACGGACTACCATTTCAGTACTTGACAGCATGCCAGTACTGTAGTTAGCAATGCTTTAGGTTTATTTAATGATCACTTCCCTTGCCATGTGGTTATTAGGTCTGCTAAAAGGATAAAAGACTGCTTGCTGTCACAACTCAGGCTATTCACACACTGAATGGACCTGAACAAATACTCAGAAGAGTTTCATTGAATAGCTGTGTGTACCGTTGAGATAATCTATTATTTAACATGTCAAACAAAAATGATATCTTTCCTCTGATACTTCAAGTCATTGCAACATATTACCGAAACAGCACTAAGGAAGTGTTGATAACATATCTTTTGAATGCTGACAATGTGACTAGGTCTAGTGACATCTTTCATACATTTAATCTGACAAACATGAACATTTAACACTTGAACATAAGAGGACCTCTTGATTTATAGGGAGTAACTTGTCACTATGAGTTTTTTCATGGCATAGAATGGCACGAAATTCCTAGAGCAAAACAATAAGGACAACATACAAAAATCAAATCTGCCCATGTATTTCTATAACTAAGAAATCATAGAATTCTGAGTAGGTATGGACCTTAAAATCCATTATATTTTCCAATATTTTACTAAAAATAATCGCCTTTATAATATCCATAATTTGTCAGTATATTTTTCTGATTACAAGTATCCAAAAGTGTTGATAAATTCCTCAAAAGAAAGCCCAGTTGAAAATATATAGGAGTGTATTCATTCAACCTTAATTTGAAAAACTAATAAAAGTTACTCTTTTTTTAAACCTCACTTGTAATGTCTTCAACAATGCTGTAGAGTTTACTCAGATTTTAAAATTATAATCCTTAAGTAATGGAAATAAGCAAATCTGTATTAAACCATTTTATAATGTATAATATCTTTTATTTCTATAATTATAGTGGATTAACTTCCAGATATGTCATAACTAATTGTACTGAGATTTGTATAATGTTTAATTGCTTCTGAATTTTCCGCCTTTGATTATACAAATAAATATTAAACATCCTTAAATTCTGAAATACAGGTATTTCTCCTATGTGCATAGTAGTGTAACTGGGTCCCTGAGGCACTCCTAAATCTGAATGTAAAGAGTATAGAAATTACTTTTTCTCCTTATAAGGTACAATTAAATTATCAATTTTTTTCCTTTACTTAATCTTCAAAGTGTCAAAAAGGGAGAGACAAAGAAAATCTATTGTCAGTAGAAAAATGAATATTTTAAAAAGCAAAAAACATCACTGTATAGTTAGGCTAAGAGAAATAATCTGTTCTCCAAGTTCAAACAAAGCATTTTGAAATTAATTGTTTTAAGCATTAATTTATATTGCTAAATTTTAAAAGAGATTTTAAAAAATTATAACAGTCGAGACACAACAAGCAATAGAAGAGACATATAAATAAATACTACACTGATGGAAGAGACAATGATAGAGAGAATATGTATTTGAAGCAAGGTTGTGATAAGGAGAGTTTTGAAAAAGTTTGAGTACTATAGAAAATGTCTCATGTTTATAGTAGAGGTTAGAAAGAACTCAGATGTCAAGGCAAATAATGGAATTATAGGTTGTTGGGTGCAGCCTATTCTCTAGCTGGAAAACGTGTAGTTGGGGCTTTGGATGTACAAAACTGAGGGGGCAGTAATTTAGTTCATATAGCCATGGAAAATAACATTCTAAACTAGAATTGGAGGCTACATTTAACACCCACTAAGATGATGAGAAGTGCTAACCAACTGAGTTGAAGGTTGGTACCAGTTTAAACTGAAACACTAGAAAGAATTAATCATCTTAGGGGTTATATTATATCAAGATTTATGTCCTAAATTTTAATTATCATAATAATGTTAAATAGATGGATAGTTTGGACAAACTTAGAACTTCACTATGTAATAAAACAGATTTTAGTATTCCATGTTTTAAATAGACCTATAAGAGATGTATGATAGAAAAAGTTGGCAAAGATGAAAATTACAAAGATAGCTTTCAGTTTCTACCTCAAATTTTTAAAAGATTATCTCTTTATGCCACATAATGGGCATCATAAATCACTAGGTTCAAAAGCAGGTAATTGTGAATATTCCCTCAATGCCTTGGCATAAATCTAGAACAGTTATTTCTTTAGATTTTATTTTATAGAATTCATTCAGTTTGGCATGTGTTCATAGATGTGGCTGTTTGTAACTGAACAAAGTTAAAACACACACACACACACACACACACACACACACACACACACACACACACAAAAGGCCTGATTTCAAGTTTTTTACATTTAGTAGTCCACATTAAAGAAAATATTATTTAACAAAATTAAATTTCAAAACTACTTACAACAGTCATTCTACAACTTAATACTGTAAACAGAAGCACAAGAAGAACATATTTAGGTAAATAAAATCTGTACAGGTTGGAGAACAATATTCTATTTTCATACTAGCACAGTAGTGTTTTTTAAATTGCAGCTTTATGCTAATTATTTCCATTTGTGTCATTCTGGCTTTTTGAAAATTTTCAGAAGTGCCAGTTTAAATACATTCTGAATTGATTAAGTAGTCAGTATTCTACAGAACATGGAAGATTTCAGAATTCTGTATATATTTTTGCTCATCTGTATAATCAATGTATCTGCAAATAATCAATATGTCTAAAATCTTCATTATGAAACACTTAAATATTTCCTGCCAAAGCTCTGAATATTTTAACATATCTAGCCATATGCTTATAAGGTTGTGTTATATTCTACAGGTATCTTATTTATTTAAAATTTGAAAATTATTTTTTCTAAATTTACTGAATTTCTTTCCCCAGACCTGAAAAGGCAACACATATTTTATCAAAAAGGTAACATCCTTTCACCACAAACTCCATTTTGACTTTTCCCTTGATAAACATTGCAGTGCCATTTTATTTTGCTTTCACAGAAAAACAAAATGGCTCACTTAATTCTGTGTCTTATGTTTATCAATGAACCAATATATTGTGATGAATGGAATCAAGGCTTTGAAGTTGAAAGTGTCTCTGACTGAAGCTACTTCACCTCTGTGAGACTCAGTTTTCACATCAGAAATACTGGCCACATAGCAGCCCTTTTATTCTTTGGTTATATTTTCTTTCACAACTTCACAGTTACACGGGACTTAGAAAGAACAATGTCAGACAGACTCAAGTGGGACACTGAACCGTAATCAGAGAAGGAGATCTCTTTGAGAAAGGTGTCAGATATCCTGTGAAGTGAACTGTCTATTGCAAACATCACTGGTGTCTCTAAATAGCTCCACCAGTCACAACTAAAAGGCAGCCTCTTTCAGCAGTGTAGAGATGAGAAGAGGGACTGATAGGTAATATGAAATAATAGAACTTACATCATATATTCAGATGGTATTTGTGTCCAGTCGCAATGTATAGGTTCATACATGAAAACTTCAAGCACATATGCACAGTTTAAGCTTCACACTTTATTCTCATTAGAATTCAACAAACTGTTTTGTACAAAGGCCTTAAACACTCAATTAATACCAGTAGTATCTAATTCCAGCATAGGAATCATCTTCAAAAACATCCATTTGATTCAATTTTTCTAAAGTACATAATAAAAGTCATCTTATAGGCTTCTTATATATCTTAAGATACATTTTAGAGTCATAGTGAGTTGGCTCTATTAACTGGTCTTGAGGTTTTGGAAGTTAAATTCTTCAAGCCCACGTCTAAGAGATTTAACATTCAAGGCCATCCATTTGACATATTTTCAAACTTCACAGGTCTCCTCTTTTTATTCCCAAACTATTACCTTTTGAGGTCAAACACAAAACTTTTTAAGTCTTCATGTATTCTTTTCACTTAATGTTACAATTTTTGTAACTTCTATCTTTGTGGTATAAACAAATATATTCAAGTGTGACAAATTTTAACATCATGTTGTGTGGTAAATTTATTTACATTCAATTTTGGTGTAGAAAATGTATTTTCAAAAAGTTTAAAACCAACTGTTTTCATGATTAAGCTAATAGAAATTATTAAGCACATATTTGTTTGTCAAGAGAAATATTGGGATTGCTAATACTTATTTTTTTCTCCAAGAGTAAACTATAGTGAGTTCCACAAATGCAGTAAATATATCTGTTTTAGTTCACCACTATACTTCAAGTGCAATGCTTGATTTAGACTTAAAATAATTTGCCTTATGCAAGGTAACTGATTATATTGAAATTATTTGAATAAATTACCAACATGGAAAATAAATTTCCTTAAGGGAGGATGGAGGCAGAGACAGATTGATTCGGCTCACCCTCCCCCAAGTGTAGATTGGTGTTGTGTAATCGCCCGTGCACTTGCTGCAGAAACAGTCAAAATGGTGAGTTAGAGACTGTTAGCATGCCTCAGCCACTCGGAAATAGCAAAACAGTGCATAAAGATCAACACTGTGAGCTTTAATTCAAGAAGGAAAATGGGAATTCACCAGAATAACAAAGGATACTCCAGATCCAAGGGAGAAGATAGTGGGAAAGCCACCCCCTGATGGCGTTTGGCTGGTAAAACGATATTGGTGCAGTGGAACGTTCTGTTTCATGGCCAGACATATCTCTAGACTTTTTATGCATCACATCTCCTGGGATAGGAGCTTGAGTTGCCATTCTCTTCCACACAGACAAGTTGGTACAGCAGCAATACCTCCACTTCACACTCAGACATACCTCCAGGCATTTGGCACACACACTTCTACAGATTAGTAGTTTGAGCCATTCACCCCTTCCCATGCAAAGACCTTATTGCAGCAGCAGTTTCTCTGCTTTTCGCCAGGGTATATTTGCAGGCAGTTGACACACACATTCTCCTGGCTTGGGAATCTGAGCTGCTCCTCCCTTCAGGTGCAGAGATTGTGATACATTGGTGCTCTCTCTTCTTCATGCCCAGACATATCTCTGGAATTTGGAGCACTTACTCTTCTAGGTTATGATTTGGGCCACCTCACTCTTCCCATGCAGAGAACCTGAGGCAGCAAAAGTTTCTAGAATTCATGCCTAGGCACAACTCCTGGTTCTTGCAGGCTGCCCACTGAGACCCCTTTCAAAGCTGACGCCTGTGCATGCCATTGGGAAACCTGTGCGTGGGCCTGCTCAGTATGGTCCCACACATCTTGGATCTTCCCTAAGGAGGGAGGTGGTACCACTGTGCATTCCACAGACCAACCCATGGTCTGAGGCAACAGAGAACTTCTCCCATTAAAAAAGGATTAGGTATATACCAATCTATATTGACCACAGGTGGCTCATAGCCATAAGTGACACCTACTGGCCTAGAGTTTGAACTGCAAAACACAATAGAAAATGAGCCGACACAAGTCAACAGACAAGTCAACAGCAGTGGGGAATGAGATAAGTTTCCTGAGATCTCCATGATTCCAGTCCAATAAGAAGTATTGAGCCTGCTCACATGCACAGTATACTGCTACTAAAAATAACATTCAGGAAAGTCATCATACAAAGGCTATATATAACCAAGACTCTTTAGCCCTGAAAGCACTCAGAACTAAAGCCAGAAGGACCCTACAAATCATACATTATAGACACCTCCTGAAGGAGAAAAATTCCATCCAAATTAAAGCAAATTTTAAAAATAAGGAGAGATAGCTTATCCAGATGATAAGGAACCAGAAAAACAACTCTGAGAGTATGAAAAACAGAGTGACACAACACATTGAAAGATCACACGGATTTTTTTTTTTTTTTTTTTTTTTTTTGAGGTGAAGTCTCACTCTGTTGCCCAAGAATGCAGTGGTGCAATCTCAGCTCACTGCAACCTCCACCTCCCATGTTCAAGCGATTCGATTCTCCTGCCTCAGCCTCCCAAGTAGCTGGGACTACAGGCATGCACCACCATGCCCAGTTAATTTTTGTATTTTTAGTAGAGACGGGGTTTCATTATGTTGACCAGGCTGGTCTTGAACTCCTGACCTTGTGATCCACCTGCCTCAGTCTCCCAAAGTGCTAGGATTACAGGCATGGGCCACTGCACCCGGTCCACACTGAATCTTTAACAATGAATTTAAACTAAATGAAATTTTTGAACTATCCCATTAAAAAATAAAAATATTGATTTTAAAGAAGCTCAGTGAAATCCAAGAGAAAGTTGAAAAAAAAACACAAAGAAATCAGAAAAACAATTCAGAATATTAAAAAATACATAGATATCATTAAAAACAAACAGAATTTCTAGAAATAAAATATTCATTAAAATCATTACAAAATACAGTTGAAAGTTTTAACAATAGGCTATACCAACTGGAAGAAATAACTTCAGAGCTGGAAGACAGATCATTTCAATTAATCCAGTAAGATAAAAATTAAGAAAGAGTTTTTAAAGAAACTTAACAAAGAGACACATAGGATCATGTAGTGTCCAAACCTACAAACTATAAGTATTCCAGAGGAAGATGAAGAAAAAGTAAAATGTAAGGAAAATGAGGAAATAAATCAGAAAAAAAAATCTCCCATGGTATTGTCTTTTTTATGCAAATGGTAGCTATTTTTATTATTATTATTATTATTTAATTTTTTATTTAAGTCCAGGGATACGAGCACAGAACGTGTAAGTGGTTACATAGGTATATGTGTGCCATGGTGACTTGCTGCACCTATCAACCTGTTATCTAGGTTTTAAGTCCCACATGCATTAGGTATTTCTCCTAATGCTCTTCCTCTCTTCAGCTACCAAACCCTGACTGGCCCCAGTATGTTTTGTTCCCCTTCATGTGTCCATGTGTTCTCATTGTTCAATTCCCACTTATGAGTGAGAACATCCGGTATTTGGTTTTTTGTTACTGTGTCAGTTTCCTAAGGATGTTGGCTTCCAGTCCTCCATGTTCCTCTAAAGGACATGATCTCATTTCTTTTTATGGCTGCATAGTATTCCATGGTGTTATGTACCACATTTTCTTTATCCAGTCTACTATTGGTGGGTGTTTGGGTTGATTCGATGTCTTTGCTATTGTAAAGAGTGTAAATCAAAACCACAATGAGATATCATCTCACGCCAATCTGAATGATGATTATTAAAAAGTCAAGAAACAATAGATGCATGGCCAGGTGCGGTGGCTCACGCCTGTAATCCGTGCACTTTGGGAGGCCGAGGCAGGCGAATCACGAGGTCAGGAGATCGAGACCATCCTGGCCAACACGGTGAAACCCCGTCTCTACTAAAAATACAAAAAATTAGCTGGGTGCAGTGGTGGGCGCCTGTAGTCCCAGCTATTTGGGAGGTTGAAGCAGGAGAATGGCGTGAACCTGGAAGGCGGAGCTTGCAGTGAGCAAAGATCACGCTACTGCACTCCAGCCCAGGTGACAGAGTGAGACTCCACCTCAAAAAAAAAAAAAAAAAAAAAAAAAGAAAAGAAAAGAAAAGAAAAGAAACAATAGATGCTGGTGAGGCTGTGGAGAAATAAGAATGCTTTTACACTCTTGGTGGGAATGTAAATTAGTTCAACCATTGTGGAAGACAGTGTGGCAATTACTCAATGATCTAGAACCAGAAATACCATTTGACCAAATAATCCCATTACTGGGTATATATCCAAAGGAATATAAATCATTCTACTATAAAGACACATGCACATGCATGTTTATTGCAGCCCTTGGATTGTCTTGGAGAAATCTGGACATCTAGATACAAAAGGCTCAGAGAATTCTTAGTAGATAAATTTGAAAAGCCTCGCCAAGGTATATAGTTATCAGAATTTTCAAAGTCAAAGTGGAAAATAAAAATCCTAAAATCAGCAACACAGAAGCATCTAATCACCTTTAAAGAAAATCACATCAAACTAACAAAAGCCTTCTCAGCAGAAAACCTACAAGCCAAAAGCCAAAAGAGATTGGAAGACTATTTTTAGTCTCTTCAAAAAAAAAAAAAAAAAAAAAAAAAAAAAAAAAAAAAGCCAGTTACCAACTTTATATCCTGCTAAATAAAATAGTCTTTCCAAGATGAACAAACTAAGGGAATTAATTACTACCAGATCACCTTATAAGAAAATTTCAATACAACTTTCTTCACAACAAAGTTTCAATGCAGCAAGATTTAACTATCCTAAATATATGTACATCCAACACCAGTGCACTCAGATTCATAAAACAAATACTACTAGTCCTATGAATAGAGATAGACAGTTTTACAATAATAGTGGAAGACTTCAACACCCTATTGACACCACTAGACTGATCACTGAAGCAGAAAATCAGCAAAGAAACTTGACTTAAACTGGACTACAGACCAAGTAGACGTAATAGGTATTTACATTACATTTCATCCAAAACCACAGAAAATACATCATTTTCTCTTTGGGTAGAGCATTCTCCAAAACCAACAATATGCTTAGCCATCCATCAAGTCTCCATAATTTTTTAAAATAAATCATATCAAGTATTTTCTTGGATCACAGTGGAATAAAATTAGAAATTAATACCAAGAGGAATTATTAAAACTACACAAGTAAATGGACTAAACAACTTGCTTCTGAATGACATTTGGATAAGCAACAAAATTAAGAGAGAAATCAAGAAAGTTTTTGAAACAATTGAAAATACAGACACAATATTTCAAAAGCTCTGGGATACAACAAAGAAAAGTACTAAAGGCAAAGTTTATAGTGTTAAATGTCTACGTCAAAAAGAATGATCTCAAAGTAACAACCAAATATTGCAGCTCAAGCAACTAGAAAAAGGACAAACTAGACCCAAAGCTAGCAGAAGAAAAAAAAATAACAAAGATTATAGCAAAACTAAATGAGATCAAGACCAAATAAACAACAAAAAGGACCAACTAAACAGCTAGTTCTTTGAAAGGATAAACAAAATTGACAGACTGCTAGTTAAATTAACCAAGAAAAGAAAGAGATTCAAAGAAGTACAATGAGAAGTGGTCAAAGTGACATTACAACTGATACCACAGAAATACAAAAGATTATAAGAGACTACTATGAACACCTTTATGTGCATAATCTAGAAAACTTAGAGAAAATACATTTCTAGAGAAACAGACAACTTCCCAAGATTGAACTAGGATAAAATAGAAATCCTAAATAAACCCATAGAGACTAATAAAATTGAATCATCAGCAAACATCTACCAACAAAAAAGTCCAAGACCAGAAATATTCACAGCCAAATTTTACCAGATATACAAAGAAGAGCTGATACCCATTTTATTGACACTATTTCAAACAATCAAGGAGGAAAGACTCTTCCTTATCTCTTGTAACAAAAGTGATATCATCTTGATAACAAAATCAAGTAAGGTGACAACGAAAAAGAAAACTACTGGCCAATATCCTTGATGCACCTAATGCAAAAATCCTCAACAAAATACTAGCAAACCAAATCCAGCAGCACATCAAAAATACAATACACCATGATCAAGTGGGTTTTATTTAAATTATGTAAGGATGGTTCAACATGTGGTAATCAAAAAATGTAGTTTACCACATAAAGAGAACTAAAATATAAAAAAATAAAAAAAAATCTGATTATCTCAATAGATGCAGAAAATTCATCTGATAAAATCCAACACCGCTTTATGATGAAAACCCTCAACAAATTAGACATCAAAGAAACACACCTCAAAATAAAAAGAGACATGTATGACAAGTCAACAACCAACATTATACTGAATAAGGAAAAGTTAAAAACAATCTCCATAAGAACTGGAAGGAGATAGGATGTCAACTCTTATCATTGTTATTCAACATAGTAGTGGAAGTCAATTGTAATGTCTCCTTTACCGTTAATCATTATACTTTTGAGAATATCTCTTTTCTCTTGGTTAATTTAGCTAGCAGTCAATTTTGCTTATCCGTTCAAAGAACTCATTGTTTAGTTGATCCTTTGTGTTGTTTATTTGGTCTTGATCTTATATAGTTCTCCTACGATCTTCGCCTCATCTTTCTTCAGGCAAAATAAAGAAATAAAAGGCATCTCAATTGGGACAAAAAAAAAAAAAAAAAAGACTGTCAAATTATCTCTGATAACTGATGGCATAATTGCATATCAGAAAAACCTAACGACTTCCCCAGAAGACCTCTCAACTTGATAAATGACTTCAGTAAAATTTCAAGACACAAATTCTGTGTACAAAAATCTGTAGCATTTCTATATGCCAATAGCATTCAAGCTGAGAGCCAAATCAAGAATCAATCTTATTTAAAATAGCTGCAAAAAATAAAATGAAATACCTAGGGATACAATTTACCAAAATGGTTAAATATCTGTACAAGAAGGATGACAAACACTGATGAAAGAAATTATACATGATAAAACAAATAGAAAACCATCCTATGCTCATAGATTAGAAGAATCAACATCATTAAAGTAAACATACGCACAAATCAATCTATAGATTCAATGCAGTACTTATCCATTTAGCAATGCATTTTTCACATAATTAGAAAAAATAATACTAATATTTAGATGGAAGCAAAACAGAACCCAAATAGCCAAAGCAATTCTAAGCAAATAGGACAAATCTAGAGGAATCACATTTTGTGATTTCAAATTATATAATACTACAAGTCTATAGTAATTAAGATAGCATGCTACTAGTACAAAATGGAGATATAGACCAATGGAACAGAAAAGATAACTCAGAATTAAAGGCATACACCTACAATCAATCAATCTTCAAAATGGTAACAAAAGTAAATAAGGAGGAATGGCACTCTATTCAATAAATGATGTTGGGAAAATTGGCTAGCCACGTGCAGAATAATGCAACTGGAACCATATCTCTCACTGCATACAAAAATCAAGTCAGAGTGGATTAAAGACCTAAACTTAAGACCAGAAACTATAAAATCCTAAAAGAAAACTTAGAAAAAACTCTTCTGGACATTTGCCTCAGCAAAGAATTTATGATGATGACCCTAAAAGGAAAAGAAACGAAAACAAAATAGCAAATGGGATTTAATTAAACGAAACAGCTTTTGCACAACAAAATAAATAATTAACAGATTAAACAGATAACCTAAAGAATGGGGAAAATATTTTCAACTCATGCCTCTGACAGAAGACTAATATCAGAATCTACAAGAAACTTGAACAAGAAAAAAAAAAAAAAAAAAAACAAAATATAACAAAAAAACCCCAATTCCATTAAAGAGTAGGCAAACACACAGACATTTCTTAAAAGAAGAAATACAAGCAGCCAACAAACACATAAAAAATTGCTAAATATCAGTAATCATCAGAGAAATGCAAGTTAAAATCACAATGAGATATAATCTTACCCAGTCAGAACGGTTAACATCAAAAGTCAAAAAACAAGAAATGTTGGTGTGGATGTCAAGAAAAGGTAATTGCTTATACACTGTCAATGAGAATGTTCATCAGTTCCTCCTCTATTAAAAACAGTATGTAGATTTCTCAAAGAAATGAAAGTAGAACTACCATTCAACCCAGCGATCTCACTCCTGAGTATATACACACAGGAAATGAAATCACTGTAGAAAAAAGACACCTGCATTTGTATATTCAACACAACACTACTCATAATAGGAAAGTCATGAAGTCAACCTAGGTGTCCAACAGCAGTTGACTGAATAAGGAAAATGTGGTATATACATCATGGCATACCGTGCAGCCATAAAAAAGAATAAAATTATGTTCTTTTCAGCAACTTGGATGGAGCTAGAGGTCATCATCCTACGTGAACTAACTCAGAAACTAAAATATTCCATGTTCTCATTCATAAGTGGAAGCTAAACAATAGGTACATACTGATGTAAAGATAGAAATAATAGACCTCAGAGACTCTAAAATGAGGGAGGGTAGAAAAAGTTTGAGAGTTGAAAAATTACCTATTGGTTACAAAGTTCACTATTTGGCTAATGGATAGAGTAGAGGCCCAATCCCTCCCCAATATACAATATAGTCATGTAATAAATATGCATATGTACCCCCGAATCTAAAATAAAATGAAAATTTAAAAAAGAAATTAATGTTAACTGTAGAGAGGGCTACATCTTCACTGAAAAGTTATATGTAAATTTTGCCGGGTGCGGTGGCTCAAGCCTGTAATCCCAGCACTTTGGGAGGCCAAGACGGGCGGATCACGAGGTCAGGAGATCGAGACCATCCTGGCTAACACGGTGAAACCCCATCTCTACTAAAAAAAAATACAAAAAACTAGCCAGGCGAGGTGGTGGGCGCCTGTAGTCCCAGCTACTCGGGGGAGGCTGAGGCAGGAGAATGGCGTGAACCCGGGAGGCGGAGCTTGCAGTGAGCTGAGATCTGGCCACTGCACTCTAGCCTGGGCGACAGAGCGAGACTCCGTCTCAAAAAAAAAAAAAGTTATATGTAAATTTTGTATGGTTCACCAGAATATATAAAAATATATTTAGAGTATATAAAAATTGTAACAAAATACGTACTTCCTTTTTAAATGGTTTCTGAAATGACTCTATGGAAAAGCAAGATTAAAGGTAAACAAGAAAGCTATATGAATATAGGTTTCTTATAAATGTGTGTTAGTATACATAGATATATACATTTATATAATTTTAGATTCAGGGGGTACATATAAATATTTGTTACAGGATTATATTGCATATTGGTGGGGATTGGGCTTCTAATCTATCCATTAGCCAAATAGTACATATATATAGATATAGATAGATACACACACAGACACATACATACATAAACATGGTTTATATATATATATATATAACATATATATTACACATATATATATTTTAAAAGCATGTTCCCATTAGTCAGAAACACGGAAATGGATTTTATGAAATTGCATGCCAGAATAAGACATCACATTGAGTTGTAGAATATTCCAACACTGTGGGTTTATGAGCCATTTTCAAAAATAAATTATACCAATAATGAATACTACTACTTTAATCATTTCTTATAAAATTTTCTATATATTAATATTACTAATTTGGAAATATATTTACATTAGAGTCACAGACACTAAAAAGCTTAAAATCATTGAAGAAAATGTACATTTTCTTAGTAAATGAATGAATACTTAAATTATACAGTAATAAGTGACATTTAACAGTGAACTGAAGTTTGATTCAAAATTACAAATTAGCAGCTTAGGTCAGGCATGATTCCTCATGCTAGTAATCCCAGCAATTAGGGAGGCCAAGGTAGAAGGATCACTTGAACCTGGAAGTCTGAGACCAGGCTCTGCAACACAGTGACACCTCATATCTACAATTGTTTACATATATATATATATATATATATATATATATATATATATATATATATATATAATTGGATGCTCATTTCTCTGATGAAACAAAGGAATGTAATTAATAAAACACTGCAACCTCATTATTCATAAAGAAATACTCTACAATTTGTATTTCACTCCAAGTAAGTAACTCATTTAGGAGCTTGAACATTTTATTTTTACAGTTTTTTAAAGCACAAAATGAGCACATTCAAGCTAAAACTGATAAAATGGGAATAATCCCATCCATGTGAGTGACTAAGCCTAGTAATAATTTGCAGTAAATATTAGCACAATAAGTTGGAACTAGAATTCTTAAAAAACTGTTTTCTGCTGAATAATTTCAAGTCAGAATTCAGTTCTGGTGAAAAACATTGCTGATATGCACTAACTTGATTGTCACACGTTAGCATGTGAATGAAGAAAGATCTAAGCAGATACCTGTCTAAATTAACGTAGGCAGCTGTTACAAGCATATGCATTCAAACCTGAGGGCATAGCTCAGCCTCTGTAACAAAGACTTGCCCAAGATCCTGAGATAGAATAAGAGCTTTATATTTTATCTTTATTTAACTACTCCCTCCCCTTTTTGTGGAATTGTGAGTGAGCATCAACACTACATGCCTTTTATAACCCTTTCTAAAAATATATTGACCATAGTTTTACTAACAGGTAGAAAATTGGACTATGATCTCAAATATACTTAATGAAGAAGCAAATTCCACAGGAAAAATATAGTTTAAATTTAGTTTCCTAAGAAAATAAGTATTACTATAGAAAAACTATTTTGAAAAAAGAGATAAGAATTTAAAATATTTGTAAAATAATAAAGTTGATTCTCCAGTCATACCTCAAAATCAATCTCATCTGTAGCACATTTCTACCCATCAGGTGTGTGTGTATTTGAATCGACAGTGAATTGCTATAAAATAAATGGGTATAAAATAGGACAAAAGAATGCTAGAGAAAGAGAATGATGAGAGGGCACAGGTCAAATAATAAAATGACAAATATAGAATTCAGAATTTGTTTTGCAATGAAGATGATCGAGATTCATGAAAAAGTATAAATGCAATCCAAGTAATCTAAGAAATCTAGCAAAATGAAATAAGAGCTGAAAGTCAAAATATTCATTTAAAAAAGGAACAAACGGATCTGATGAAACTGTTTACTACAAAAATTTTGAAATATAATCAAAAGCATTACACAGCATAATAGGCCAAGCTGACGAAAGAATCTCAGAGCTCTAAGACTGGTTCATCAAGTCAACTCATTCAGATGAAAAAAAAAAAAAAAAAACAGAGTAGACAAAATCTCTGAGAAATATGGGATTATGTAAAGGGACCAAACCTGAAATTCATTTGCATCTCTGAAAGAAAGAAATTGCAAGAAACTTGGAAAGTATTTTTGAGGATATTAACCATGGAAATTTCTCCAATATTGCTAGAGAGGTTGACATGTAAGCTCAGGAAAGACATTCGGGAACTATACTCAAACACTTGACTAGATGGACCTAATAGATATCTCTAGATTTCTCCAACAGAAAACAGCAGAATATACAATCTTCTCACCTGCACATGGCACGTACACTAAAACCAACCAGATGCTTTTCAATAAAGAAACTCTCAACAAATTAAAAAAAAAAAAAAAAAAAATCATACCAACACATTGAGACCACAGCACAATAAAAACAGAAATCAATATATGGGAGATCTCTCAAAATGATACCATTACATAGAAATGAAATAATCTGTTCTTGAATCATTTTTGGATAAACAATGAAATTAAAGCAGAAAACAAGAAATTCTTTGAAACTAATGAAACAAAGACACAACCTACCAGACTCTGGGACATAGCTAAAGTAGTGTTAAGAGGAAAGTTTCTAGCACTAACTGCTCACATCAAAAAGTTAGACAGATTTCACACTAACAACCTCACACTTTGCTGACAGGAACTAGAATAACAAGAGCAAACCAACCGTGTAGCAAGCAGAAGACAAGAAATAACCAAAATCAGACCTGAATTGAACAAAACTGAGATGCATAAAACCATACTGAAGACCAACAAAAATATAAGTTGGTTCTTTGAAACAATAAAATTAACAGACTGTTTTGGTTACCGTAGCCTTGTAGTATAGTTTGAAGTCAGGTATTGTGATGCCTCCAGCTTTGTTCTTTTGACTTAGGATTGTCTTGGCAATGAGGGCTCTTTTTTGGTTCCATATGAACTTTAAAGCAGTTTTTTCCAATTCTGTGAAGAAATTCATTGGTAGCTTGATGGGGATGGCATTGAATCTATAAATTACCTTGGGCAGTATGGCCATTTTCATGATATTGATTCTTCCTATCCATGAGCATGGTATGTTCTTCCATTTGTTTGTGTCCTCTTTTATTTCACTGAGCAGTGGTTTGTAGTTCTCCTTGAAGAGGTCCTTTACCTCCCTTGTAAGTTGGATTCCTAGGTATTTTATTCTCTTTGAAGCAATTGTGAAAGGGAGTTCACTCATGATTTAGCTCTCTGTCTGTTATTGGTGTATAGAAATGCTTGTGATTTTTGCACATTGATTTTGTATCCTGAGACATTGCTGAAGTTTCTTATCAGCTTAAGGAGATTTTGGGCTTAGATGATGGGGTTATCTAAACATACAATCATGTCATCTGCAAACAGGGACAATCTGACTTCTTCTTTTCCACACCATGGAATACTATGCAGCCATAAAAAAGGATGAGTTTGTGTCCTTTGTAGGGACATGGATGCAGCTGGAAACCATCATTCTCAGCAAACTATTGCAAGAACAGAAAACCAAACACCACATGTTCTCACTCATAGGTGGGAACTGAACAATGAGATCACTTGGACTCGGGAAGGGGAACATCACACACTGGAGCCTATCATGGGGAGGGTGGGGAGGGGGGAAGGATTGCATTGGGAGTTATACCTGATGTAAAGGAGGAGTTGATGGGTGCTGACGAGTTGATGGGTGCAGCACACCAACATAGCACAAGGATACATATGTAACAAAGCTGCACGTTATGCACATGTACCCTAGAACTTAAAGTATAATAATTAAAAATAAATAAATTAAAAGAAGAACAGAAAATAAAAGGTTCTGCTTGTGGATTGTAGGAAGACAAATGGCACATCTCTGGAAGCAAGGAAAAACAGTACTGTAATTCAGTGTCATGTTGATAGAAATAGAAACCTTAACCAGTCATCTTTTATTTTTGCCCCAGACAACTAACTATAAAATATAACCCAGATGGTGGAGCTATGATAGTAAAGATATAGAAATGAAAAAAAAAATAGACTGATAGCTAGACTAGAAAACATGACAGAAGAGCCAGCTAAATACAATGAAACATGACAAAGGGGATATTACCATTGACTTCTAATAAAACAAACCCTCAGAGAATCTGGTGCTCATTTGCATTCACATAAACTAGAAAATCTAGAAGAGATAAATAAGTTCCTGGAATCACAGAACCTCTTAAGATTGAACCAGAAAGAAACTGCAACCCTGAATACAGTATTAATGAGTTACAAAATTGAATCAGCAATAACAAACCAACCAACCAGAACAAGCCCCATACTAGAGATATATACAGCTGAATTCTACAAAATGGTTTAACAAAATCTGGTACCAATCCTACCGAAACTATTCCAAAAAACTAAGGAGGGACTTCTCCCTAACTTACTCTGTGAGGTCAGCATCATTGTGTAACCGAAACCTGGCAGAAACATGAAGGCAAAAGAGAACTTCAGTCTAATTACCATGGTGAATGTAGATGCAAAAATCCTCAACAAAACGCTAGCAAACTGAATCCAGTAGCATATTAAAAAGCTAATCAACCAAAATTATGAAGGTTTTATTCCTAGGATGCAAGGTTAGTTCCACATTTGCAAAACAATAAAATGATTCAGTGATCCATCACATAAACAGAACTACAAACCAAACCATGTGATTATCTCAAAAGACACAGAAAGGGCTTTTGATAAAATTCAGTATCCCTTTATGGTACACATCCTGAACAAAGAAGACATCATTTTGAATATACCTCAAAATGTAATAGCCATCTATTGACAGACCCACATAGAGCATCATACTGAATTGGCACATGATGGAAGAATTCTTCTTGAGAACTGGAACAAGACAAGGATGCCCAGTCTCAACAATCCTGTTCAACATGATGTTGGAAGTTCTAACCAGAGCCATAAGGCAAGAGGAAGAAATAAAATGCATCCAAACAGAGAGGTATTCAAACTATCTCTGCAGACAATGGGATTCTATGTGTAGAAAACCCCATAGTCCCTGCCCAAACACTGGTAGAACTGATAAACAAAATCAGCAAAGTTTCAGGATACAAAATTAATGTACAAAAATTAGTAGCATTTCTATACATCAACAGGGTCCAAGGTGAGAGCCAATAAAGAGTACAATTGCATTCATAATAGCTGCAAATAAATAAAATACCTAGAAAAACAGCCAATTAGGGAGGTGAAAATATTTACAATTAGAATAATAAAAAGCTGCTGAAAGAAATCAGAAATGAAACAAACAAATGGAAATACATACCATGCTCATGGATAACAAGAATCAATATTGTAAAAAGGGGCATACTGTCCAAAGCTATTACAAATACAATGTTATTCCATTCAAACTACCAATGTCATTTTTCACATACTTGCAGAAAACTGTTCAAAATTTATTTGAAACCAAAAAGAGCCTGAATACCCAAAGCAATCCTAAACAAAAACAACAAAGTTGAAATCATCACACTACCTGACTTTATACAACAAGGCAATAATAACCAAAACAGCATAATACTGGGACAAAAAGAAACACATAAACCAATGAAACAGGTTAAAGAACTCAGAAATAAAGTTACACACTTACAACAATCTAATATGGGACAAAGTCAACTAAAACAAACAATGGGAAATAATTCCCTATTCAATAAATGAAGCTGCAACAATTGACTAGCCATATGCAGAAGACTGAAAATGGATCCTTTCCTTTCACCACATATAAAAATGGATTTAAAACTTAAATGAAAAACTTAAAACTATGAAAATTCTTAAAGAAAATCTAGAAAATACTAGATATTGTCCCTGGCAAGGATTTTATGACCAAGGCTACAAAAGTAATTGCAACAAAAACAAAAATTGACAAGTGGGACCTAGTTATACCAAAGGACTTCTGCCCAGCAAAAGAAACTATCAACAGTGTAAACAGACAACCTAAAAAATGGGATAAAATATTTGTAAACTAGACTTCTGACAATGATCTAATATCCAGAATCTATAAGGAATTCCAATAATTGAACAATAAAACAACCCCATTAGAAAATAAGCAAAAGAAATGAACAGACATTTCTCAAAAGAAGACATATATGCAGTAAACAACCTATAAAACATTCTCATCATCAATAATAATAAGAGAAATGCATATCAAAACCACAATGAGATACTCTCTTACAACACTCAGAATGACTATTATTAAAAAGTCAAAAACAAAGATCCTGGCAAGGTTGCAGAGAAAAGGGAATGCTTATGCACTGTTGTTAGGAGTGTAAATTAATTCATCCACTGTGGAAATTAGTTTGGAGATTTGTCAAAGAACTTAAAATAGAACCATTTGGTCCAGCAATCTTATTCCTGGGTATATATCCAAAGGAATATAAATCATTCTACCATGAAGACACATGTATGCATATGTTCACTGCAGCACTACTTATAGTAACAAAGACATGGAATCAACCTAAATGCTCATCAACAGTGGACTGGATAAAGAAAATGTCATACATGCGTACCATGAAATAGTACACAGCCTTAAATAAGAATGAAATCATGTACTTTTCAGCAACATGGATGGAACTGGAGGCTATTATCCTCAACAAATTAATGCAGAAACAGAAAACCAAATGACATATATTCTCACCTATACATGGGAGCTAAACATTGAGTACACGTGGATACGCACAAAGGAACGATAGACATAAGGACCTACCTGAGGGTAGAGGGTGGGAGTTGAGGATCAAAAAGCTACCTATTGAGTACTAAGCTCATTACCTAAGTGATGAAATAATCTGTACACCAAGCCCCCATGGCATGCAATTTACCTATGTAGCAAACATGCACATGTACCCCAAACTTAAAATAAAAGTTGGAAATAACAGATAATAAGAAAGTAATCATAGTAGAACCCAGATATAAATCCATGCATTCACAGCCAACAATTGTTTTGACAAAGGCACCAAGAACATGAAATGGGGAAGTGACATTTTCTTCAATAAATGATGCTGATAAAACTGGATAACCATATGTAAAAGAATGAAAATGGACTCCTATTTCTCACCATATACAGAAGTCAATAAAAATAAAGACTTAAATTTAAACCTTGAACTATGAAACTATTAGAAGAAAATACTGAAGAAATACTTCACAACACTGGTGTATATAAAGAGCTTTTATTTGTGTAATATCTTAAAAGCGCAGGTAACCAAAGCAAAATACAGACATATGAAATTACATTAGGCTAAAAATCTTCTGCACAGAAAAGAAAACAATCTAGAAAGTAAAGAGACAGCCACAGAATGGAATATTTGCAAACTATCCATCTGACAAGGAATTAATAACCAGAATATATAAGGAGCTCAAGCAACTCAATGGCAAAAATAGATGAAATTAAAAATGGCTAAAAGATCTGAAAAGACATTTTCTAAAGAGACATACAAATGGCCCACAGTTACATGAAAAAATTGTTCAACATCACTAGTCTTCAGTGAAATACAACTCAAAAGTGCAATGAGTTATTATCTTACCGTAGCTTAAATTGATTTTATCAAAACGACAAGGAATAATAGATGCTGGCAAAGATGTGAAGAAAGGAGAGCTTTGTACACTGTTGGTAGGAATGCAAATTAGTGCAACCACTATGAAAAAAGTATGAGAGTTTCTCAAAAACATTAAAAACAAAACTACTATATGATCCAGCATTTCCACTATTAGGTATATATCCACAAAAAGGCAATATATTGAAGAGATAGCTTCACTACCAAGGTTATCACAGCACTATTCACTATACACAAATTATGAAATCAACCAAAGTGCCCATCAATGAATAAAGAAAATTATTGTTAAGTCATACAAGAGAATGACATCCCGTCATTTGCAGCAACATGATGGAACTGGAGGTCATTATAAGTGAAATAAGCCAGGCACAAAAAGACAAATTGCATGTTCTCGCTCATATGTGGGAACTGAAGAAGTGACTATCATGAAGATAGAAACTCGATTATTGGGTACCAGTGGCCAGGAAAGGTAGATGGGAAGGAAGGACAAAGAGAGTTTGAATAATACACACAAATATACAGTTTGAGAGAAGAAATAATATCTAGTATTTGATAGATCAATAGGGTGACTATAGTTTGCAATAACTGATAGCATATTTCAAAATACTAAGAATAATTTGAATGCTTCTAGCATAAAGAATAAATATTTAATCTAATGATATCCTAATTACACTGATTTCTTATTTACAAATCATATACATGTATGACATTATCACATGTAACCTGAAAATATGTACATCTATTATGAATCAATACAAAAACTGGGAAAAACGTTAAAAATAAAAATAAATATACCAACAATGCTGGGAAAACAGGTAATCAAAGCAGCACAGTAGAATACAGAGAGCATGGAATGAGAAGCAGACAAATTTAAATTGAAATTCATATTACTAGACTTCCAGCTAAGTGATCGGGGGCATATTACATTAGTAAAAATTATTAACCTCCAGCGAGACAGAGCAAGACAGACACAGAGAAGGAAAAAAAAACATCCAAACTACCAATATCATTATGAAAGATGCAACATCACTATAGAACTTAAAAATAACAAAAATATAATAAGGAAATAAGCCTCACTCAAAAAAAAATAATGAATAATCTAAGACATGTTGAATATTTAGTCAAGCAATTAGATTTAGTCTTAAAAATTCTTCCAACAAAGACAATTCTGTCTGGATGGACTCACTGGGGAATTCCACTAAATGCTTAAGAAGGAATTTTAACAATTCTGAGCAATCTCTTCTACAACATAGAAGAGGAAGTAACAACTATCACCTGATTTTATAAGGGCAGCATTGTCCTGATACTAAAGTCAGAAAAAAACATGATAAAATAAAACAACGAACTAATCTCTCTCCTGAACATAGATGCAGAATTTCTTAACAAATTATTAACAAATCGAATCCAGTAATATATACACAGCATACTACATCACAGCCAGGTGGAGTAGATTCCAGTAATGAGAGTCTGTTTCAACATCAGAAATTGCATCTACATGATTCTTAATATTATCAGAATAAAAAGAAAAAATCAATAGATTCAGAAGAAAAGCATTTGATAAAGTCAACATTTATTTATTATAAACACTTTCAGCAAACTATAAGTACTTCCTTAACCTGATAGAGTTTGTCTACAACAACCTACAGCTAATGTTATAACGGCGAAAGACTGATAAAGCAAGTATGTATTTTTGCATCACTACTATTGAACATTGTATTGGAACCTACACAGTAAAATAATACAAAGAAAATCAATAAAAACCTCCAGATTGGAAAGAAAACTCTCTCTATTAAAAAGATAACATGATTATCTATGTAGAAAATACTTGAAATCTCAAAAATGAAAAGAAAATAAACTTTCAAAAATAATAAAATAATTTAGCAAGTCACAGGATACAAAAATCAACTGCATCTCTAAATACTAACAATGAACATCTTTAAGTCAAAAACTGTAACCGTACCATGTACAATATCACAAAAAAATTAGGTATTTAGGTTAAATTCTAACAAAGTATATGCATGATCTACATCCAGAAAAATAGAAAACACAAAAGAAATGAAAGAAGCCCTAGGTGATGGTTATATATATTTTGTGTTCATGCATTTGATGACTTATTAATGAGACAAATTATTCCCAAATTGATTCTATACATTTCCAATTGAATTCTTAGCAGAATATTGTTAGAAACCAAAAAAACTGATGATACATTTACATAGAAAGGAAAAATAATTATAATAACCAAAACATTTTGAAAAATAATTTATTTCAAGATATTGCACTACCTGATTTTCAAACTTTTTTAAAGTTGTAGTAATCAGGACAGTGTTTCATTGGCAAAAGGGTAGATACACATCTGAAAGGAATAAAATAAATAGAACATAAACAGAACCACACAAATGTTTATTTTCTGACAAAGTTGCTTTAAAGACAATAGTAAAAAGAATTTTAAATAGTGCCAGAAAAAATAGACCTCCAAATGTAAAACTAAAATTGACCTTGACCTGTACTTCACATTTTTTAATCAAAATTAATAGTAAAGGATATAAATGTAATATAGAATGTAAAATGTTAAAAGTTTACAAGAAAATACCAAAGAAAATTTGGAACATAAGTTTAAGCAGCGATTTTAGGGAGAGAATATCAGGAGAAAAACATTATTTAACTGGACTTTAACACATTAAAAAAAAAATGCTCTGCCAAAAAACATACTTAAAAAGTGAAAGACTACTCACAGGTTAGAAAAAATATATATTTGTCACTCCCATATCTGAAAAATTGTATGCATTCAACACAGAGAAAGAGCAATTATGACACGATAATAAGGAAAATATGTGGGTAAAGTTTCGAACAGGCACTTTACCAGAGAAGAAATACGGACTGCAACTAAGCAAACGAGAAGATGCTCAGCAACAGTCATTAGGGGCATGCAAATTGAAATCACATTATAATATATATATTTTTAAAGGCTAAAACTACAAACAAAACAAAACCTTGTTACTGTAAATACCAGGGAGGAAGTAGAGCAATTGACACACTCATGCATTGCTGTTGAGAATGCAAGATAAGACAACAACTTTGGAAAACAGTCTGCCAGTTTTTTATAAAGTGATCATTTAACTACCAAATGACCTTGCATCACCACCCCTAGGTATTTACCCAAAACAGATTCAAACTTATGTTCACATAGAAATCTATGCAAATGGCTATACTGTCCTTATTCATAATGGTGAAAAATAGTAAGCAATCAAAATGCCTTTCAGCTAATAAACAGAAAAATGAGCTCTGGTAATTCATACAACGGAGTACTTATTGAGTGGTAAAAAAGAACGAACCAACCATGGATACCCACAATCCATGTGGATGAATATCAAGTGGAAATCCTAACTGAAAAAGTCAGATTCAAAGAGCCATGCACTACATGATTTAATTTATATGACATTTAGTAAAAGGCAAAACTATAAGAAAGAGAGAGAATTTTGCCACAAAGCAGCAGCATGGAAGTTTCTTTGGGGTAATGAAACTATTTCAGTATCTTTATTGTGGTAGTGGTTACAAGACTACATGTTTGTCAAATATAATATTTCATGCCCTAAACTGTGAATTTTACATATAAAAATGCAGTTAAAAATAATTAAACTATACATTTAAACTGTTTATTATATGAAAATTAAATTGTAATATAACTGACTTTCAAAAAACATCTAGTATATTAATGACTTTATTATACTATCCCTTTATAGAAATTCTCATGTTAAATCTATATATTTTATGTATAGAAAAATCTACAAGAAAAGATAGTTTCAAAAGTATATCTATGAGGATTTTGCTTTTGACCAATTTGATTAATTCTACTATTTTATTATTTGAGTGTCTTGAAAAACATTCTGTGTATTTTCTGTGTCATATGGATACATGATTAATGACTCTTTGTAGCCTTCAAGTCCCCTGTATTGTTTTGGGGGGTACATTTCAAGAGAATGTCCCAGCCAACTAAATCACATCGTAAAAGAAACATTAAAAGATACAAAAAATTAAAAATTACTATTTATAGCCATACATCTATAGACAAGTGTTGCTTTTAAAACAAACATGTAAAAAGAAATTATACTTTCTTTCCATAGGCTGGTGTTCACAGCATCATGAACATAACAGATACTAGGTTCAGCCAAACATATTTTAAAATGGTTTTGCCACTTATTAACTAGTCAGCCTTGAGTTACCCATGAACAAGTCATTGTACTTAACTTTCTAATATTCAACCATACAATCTATGAAATGGTGATATCACATATCGTATATAATTGAGATGAAGCTTATATGAAATAATATGAATATACAGCAACTAACACTGACCCTAACCAATTAAGGCCACCCACAAATTATCTGCACCTTTATTAGATATGCATATTACCATTATCTGATTTTGGAAAACGAAACAAAACATTTTCTTCACACACTCTCTTCTGATCTTTATGCTGTGAAATTATTTATTTGGATTAGTTTAACAGAAGTAAAAGTATATGTTTAATAAAAAAGACTATAGTCACTGTAGATAGAATTACTGAGAAATAAAATATGTATGTAATTTTACTGGTTTAAATCCCAGGAGTGTGAAGTGTATATGTTGGGATGGGTTAGAAGCAATGGAGAAGTGGCAAAAAAAAAAAAAATTGAATTAGTAAAATAAACTAACAAAATCCTACTATTCTTAGCTTTTTCCAAACTTATAATGTGAACTATAACTTGCCCATAACAATATAATAAGCAGCCTATATAAGATTATCATTTTCTCCTTCATCAATGGTTTTTTTTTTAGCACAACAACCTCAATTAATGGAGACAGACTTTGGAAAGACGGTAGGTTTAGACAAGTACGATGTAGAAAATATATTTTAAAAATACCTGTTCTGATTTTGAAAGAACACATGAATTTTAAAATAACACTAAACATAGTAAACAGATATATGGACCTACTTCTAGCATTTTTTAACTTTATATTTGAACAGTTGTTCTGACTCTTGTCTGATTTCGTTAAAATATTCAAATAGTTCAGTTTAAGTGACACAAATTGAATAGTCTAATATTTTTCTACAAATTTTAAATTCTCCCAAATTGAATTCAAATTGTAAAGCTTTAAACAAAAATTATAAATAAAAAACATTTTATTTAGTTAGAACACAAAATATTTAATTCAAAGTTAAATACTATAAAAATTAGACATTTATTAGCCAAATATTTAAAAAATAAAGTTGCACTGATCCACAAAAACCACATAAACCATAGATGAAAATCAATATAATTTAGCCTATATGTTAAAAAAATACTCGTATTCTTTTCAAGTATATTTAATTAAGAAAATCTACTCATATCTCCAAGTAGAGCGATTCATTCATCAGACTTCAGATTCATTAAAATCAATCCGTGATTTAGGTTTGTCAGCCACTAAAAGATATGAGAGTGGCAATCAGTCAGTTTTGATTAGAGTTCATTATGGTGCCTCTTTGACTCATGGCTGTTAAGTTTGCTTATTTTTGTTTTCATTTAAAAAAAAATGTTTTAAGCACTGAATATACAATAGAATATTGTAACCAAAATGAACAACAAATTTAGAAATACTTTCTGAATGTCAAGATCTAGACTTTCTTTCCTTAAGTCAAACTGCATTTTAAAGTCATCCCTCTTGAACCCTTAGAAGCTGCAATAATCCTGGCAACTGGCAAACTGGAGACTGAATCTAACTCTGTAGCATGTGACCATAGACAACAGTATCATCAAATTATTTCTCTAAAAAACAGCCTCGTTGCTCTTGATAAATGCTGTAATTCCCATTTTAGTAGACAATCCTTCCTTTCAGAATCAGGTTTGCCATTTATTTTTATCAATCATAAGTTTCAAATGATCAATAATCCATTAGATTTTCAAGAAAGTAGCTTTTGGAAGATGATTTCAACATATTTCTTTCTCTCTCACCCACCCCTATCCCCCCTACAAACACAGCCGTCAGTATTTATACACATGCCCCATGCTCCTTTCCTTTCTTGGTCATGCTATGACCATCACCAGCATGACACATGTTGTTATATTTATCTTCTTCCAAGAATACTTCAGTCATCATTTAGTACATAATAAAATTCATGTTTTTAACAAAAATTCTTCTTCATCTCAGCAAAAGAGCTCTTTCTTCTGCAGTTGTGTGTAGTTTTTGTATGTGTTTATTTATATATATATATACACACATACATATATATGATGGTACTTCCTAGTAGTTATGTGTGTCTGAATATATCTTCTTCTACTAGGTTTTAAGGTTCTTAAAGACAGTATATCAACATTTTTTAGAAAGAACTTTAGGCAAAAATTCATGTCCTATATTTTTGTTAGGGACTATGACCCCAGAGAATCGGGTGTGAGGGAAAAGGAGAGTGAGGCAGGAAGCAGGCAGGATCAATATGACAGTGCATTTCTGAGCTGGTCACCGATGGCATCAGGTATAATGAATCACTTGGTTTTGAAGGACTGTCTTCAAAAAGGTCAAATAATCTCTTTCTAGGGGGGACAAAATCTTAGGCCAGCTTCTGTTTCTCCCTGAATTAAGGTTTACCAGAGGGAGCACTACCTTCCTACATGAATGGATTCCACACCCATGAGTGCTGCAAGGGTCCCAAAGCATTACACACCTCAGTGGCAGCACTGAATTCTGACAGAAGACATGAAAGAAGCACAGAAAGGACCTGATGTTAGACCTGTCAGGTGCTTCACATGTGAAACTGGCCAGCGGTCACTCATATTTGTCGCCCCCGGCACCGGTGCTGAACCAGTAGCTATCTGCTGTGGACACAGGTGACACTGAAAGAACCTGAAGTGGCACATAAGAGGCGTATGATTGAGCATGTATTTGTAGTAAAGCTGTAACCATAAAGCTGAAGTTCATCTTTGAATCACCTGCTATACTACAAAATGGTGGGTACATCAATTATTGAAATACTTGCTAAATAAGTAACAGTGCTAAGAATGCGTAATGGAAAGGTAAGAGTGAATTCTCACAATATAGGTGAGTAATCCTGTTTAGAGAAAAGGTAATGGGTTAGCAAATTCCAAATGTTTGAAATTGAAAAGAGTGTTAGCTACTAGCATAAGTACAAAGTTACACAAATAATTTGCTGAAAAGTCAGGGCCATTTTCTTATTCTACTTTTAGTGAAAACAGCTATGTGACCTCTCTGGGCCTCACTTTTGTTCATCTGTGAAGTCAAAAGAATAAATCTGATGACATTTAAGATTTCAGCCAAACTTCGAAACTGATGTGTCTGAAGTTCTGAATCTATGGCAAATAAATAATTAAATATTAATGTATTAAGTATGATTGAGTACAAATTGTGAGCTAGGCACCTCTCCAGTTGCTAAGAACACAGTAATGAAAAAGCAGACATGAATACTGCCCTAATCGAGTTTAAATCCTAATGTGGAGAGTCACAAAGCAAAATAAATATGTATGCAGTATGTTACAAGTGGGGAGGCCAGAGAGCTGAGCTGCAATGTTTACTCGGGTGGCCAGGGTAGGATTCACTGAAAAGCTGAGCTGAAAGATCCAGCCAAATGGATAATGGGAAAGGAGCACTCCAGGCCATTCTCTGAGCAGGGGGTGAACCTCACATGTTCTGGAAAATAACAAACTCTTTGACTTAAACCACATGACAGAATTTAGAGACTATTATGAGAATGACGTCAAAGAGTTAAGAAGGTCAGATCATGTTGCACCCTAGGACATTTTGAGAAATTTGGGTTTTACTCAGAATAAGTCATTGAGGATTTTGAATGGATAAATGTATAGCTTGATTTAGGTTTTTACAACGATCAGGATCAAATTGGCTGCTGTATTGAGAACAGATTATAATGGGGCAAGTGTATAAACAGAGATATGAAAATAGTTTCCAAAAGACACATCTAGCATAATTTCTGTAAAGGTAACAATGTGGCTAAAATGTGTTTTAATTTAGTGTTTTTATGGTCATCAGACAGGTTAAAAGGTTTTACTTATTTTAAAGTAGGTAAAACATCAATTTACTTTATAAACATGTAAAAAATAAGTAATAAAAGTTATACTCAAACTATTTCAAAAAATTGAAGTAGAAGAAATACTTCAAAACTCATTCTATGAGGCCAGAATTATCATACCAAAACCAGACAAAGATGCAATAATAATAACTATAATCCAATCTCTCTTATAAACATAGATGCAAAAATCCTCAAAAAATACTAGCAAACTGAATTCAACAACACAACAAAAAGATATTTCACCATGATTAAGTGAATTCATCCCAGAGACACAAGTATAGTTAAACATATGCTAATCAATAAACATGATACATCACAATATATGATCATTTCAACAGATGCCGAAAAGGCATTCCATAATATCCAACTTTCCTTTAAAAACATATTTCCATTGGCTATTATCTTGATTAAAAACACATAAGAAACTAAGTATAAAAGAAGTATGCCTCAAAATAGTAAGGGTCACATCTAACAAAGCCACAGCTAACATGATACTGAATGGGAAAACATTGAAAGCCTTTTCTCTAAGGTCTGAAACAAGACTAATATGCTAACTTTCACCACTTCTATTCAACATAGTATTGGAAGTTCTAGACAGAGGAATGAAGCAATAAAAGAACATCCTCATTTTATAGGAAGAATTCAAATTGTCCTTTTTTGCAGATGATATGATCTTATATTTAGAATATACTGACAAAAAACTTATGAATTCCACCAAAAGCTTCTAGAAATGATCCATGAGTTCAGTAAAGTTGCAGGATACAAAATCAACACACAACAATTGACAACATTTCTATATTTCAATAGAAAACAATCTGAAAGAAAAATACAAGAAAATAATTCAATTTACACAGCTACCAAAAAAAAAAAAAAAAGGAATAAATTTAGCCAAGGAAAACTGGAAAAGATTGATAAAACAAATTAAAAAGGACACAAAAACGTGGTAAGATATCCCATGTTTGGGGATTGGAAGAATTAATACAGTTAAAATGTTCATACTAGCTAAAGTGATCTACAGATTCACCGCTATCCCTATCAATATACCAATGACATTCTTCACAAAAATAAAAAAAAAAAAAGCAAAAATTTGTATGGATCCACAAAAGACCACAAATAGCCAAAGCAATCCAGAACTAAAAGAACAAAGCTATAGTATCCATAAGACAGCATGGTGCTGTGATAGAAATATACACATAAGCCAGTGTAACAGAATAGAGAACCTAGAAATAAATCCATGCATTTTCAGCCAACTCATTTCAAAAATGATGCCAAGGACATACGCTGATAAACAAATACTTTTCAATGAATGGTGATGGGTAAACTAGATAGCCATATGCAGAAGAATGAAAATAGACCCTTATCTCTTATTACATACAAAAATCAAATTAAAAAGGGATTACATATTTAAATGTAAAACTTAAACTAGAAAATGACTAGAAGAAAACATTGGGGAAACACTTCAGGACTTTGGTCTAGACAAAGATTTTTTTGGGCAAGTCCTCAAAAGCACAAAAAACAAAAGCAAAAATAGAGAAATGGGATTACACTGAGCTAAAGTATCTTCTACACAGCAAAGAAAGCAATCAACAAAGTGAAGAGACAATCCACAGAATGGGAGAAAATATTTGTAAGCTATCCATCTGACAAAGGGGTTAATAATCAGAATATATAAGTAACTCAAAGAACACAGTGGTAAAAAACAAATAATAAAATTTCAAAATGGGCAAAAATCTTAACAGATGTTTTTTAAGAGAAGATACACCAGTAGGTATATGGAAATAATGTTCAAAATCACTAGCCATCAGGGGAATGTAAATATAAACCACAAGGAAATATCATCTCACCTCAGTTAAAGTAGCTATAACTAAAAAGACAAAAAAAATAACAAATGCTGATAAGAATGCAGAGAAATGTGAGCCCTCCTACACTTTTGGTGGTAATGCAAATTAGTACAGTCACTATGGAGAACAGTATGAAGGTTCTCAATAAACTAAAAATAGAATTAGCATGCGATCTAGTAATCCCATTCCTCAGTATATGTCCAAAAAAAGGAAATCAGAATATCCACGAAAAATCTGACTCTCATGTTAATTGTACTACTATTCATAGCAGCCAAGATATGAAATTAATCTATGTCCATCAGCAAATGAACAGATTAAGAAAATGTATTTACACAAAATGGCATATTATTAATACATTAAAAAGAATGCTACTCTGTCATCTGCAGAAACGTGGAAAGAACTGGAGGTCATTATGTTAACTGAAGTAAGTCAAGCACAGAAAAACAAATATCCCATCTTCTCATTAATATGCAGGAGCTGAAAAACTTGGTCTTCTGGTGATGATGACTATAACAGTGGTTATCAGGGGCTGGCAAGGGTAGGATAGAGGATGGATGAAGAGAGATTGATTAATGGGTACAAAAATACATATAGATAGAAGGCACAATTTCTAGTGTTTAATAACACAACAGGAGTATAGCCAACAATAAAGTATTGTATATTTAAAATGGCTAGAAGATTTGGAATGTTCTCAACACAAAGAAATGAAAAATGTGGAAGATGATAGCTACCCCAATTACCTTAATTTGATCATTACACATTGTATGCATGTATCAAAATACCATATGTACCACACAAATACATATTATGTGTTAATATAAAAAGAAAAAATATAGGTTGAAATATATATACATTCTCTTTTTTGTGTACTAATATTTAAAACTAAACCACACTATATACTAGTATACAAAAACTATATATTACTATATAAAACTAATATAAATAAAAATAAAGCTATGTATATATATTTAGTAACTAAAAATTTACTCTTTCTCTTTCCAGGTCTTATGTTGTGTATTTCTCTCAATGCCATGAAATAGTTAATTTCTCATTTATAGATGAGGTCACAATGGTCAAGGACATATAGCAAGTGAAAGGGAGGTTTACATATCAGTGAAGCATAATCATTGGTGGCAGAAAAAATGAAGAATAAGGCAATAGAGTCCTATTACAGCTATTACCAACTACTACAAAACTGATGGTTTAAAACAACACGAATGTATCTTATAATTTCTGAAATCAGAATAAAAAATAGGTCTCACCGGACTAAAATCAAGGTATTGACAGGGCTGTGTTTTATCTGTCGGCTTGAGGGAGAATCCATTTATTTGCCTTTTCTAGCTTCCAGAGGCTGGTTACATTGTTTGGCTCATGGCTCATGGCCCCGCTTCTATCTTTAAAATCAGCAATGGCCACCTGAGTCGTTCTCAATTGGCATCATTCTGACCTCTATTTCTACTTCTCTCTTTGATTTTGAAAGACCATTGTGATTATATTGGACCCACCTCAAGAATCCAGGTTAATATCCTTCTCAAGGTCACTTGAGTAGTAATCTTAATTCAGTCTTCAATTTTAATTCCCACTTACCATGTGCTATAACATATTCAACAATTGTGAGGTATAAGACATTAAACGCCTTTGAGGGGCCAATGTTCTGCCTATGACAATGGTGAGATAAATGTAATGTGACGGGGAGGCTGGGTGCGGTAGCTCACCCCTGTAATCCCAGCACTTTGGGAGGCCGAGGCCGGCGGATCACGAGGTCAGGAGATTGAGACTATCCTGGCTAACATGGTGAAAACCCGTCTCTACCAAAAATACAAAAAAAAAAAAAAAAAAAGCTAGCCGGACGTGGTGGCGGGCGCCTGTAGTCCCAGCTACACGGGAGGCTGAGGCAGGAGAATGGCCTGAACCCAGGAGGCGGAGCTTGCAATGAGCTGAGGTCGTGCCGCTGCACTCCAGCCTGGGAGACTGAGCGAGACTCCGTCTCAAAAAAAAAAAGAAAAAAAAAAAAAATTAAGGTGATAGGATGGTAGATAAGTCTTTTCCTTTCCTCATAACTTTTGTCATACTCTATCTGGATATATACAACAGAATACGTACCATCCCTATTTCAAGGCTATCCTGTTTAATTAATTTTTGTTATGAGGTCACTGACTCTTTGTAGAAAACATCTAACATGTCAGTGCTTTGTACTTATTACTGTATTTCTCTGTGTGGTCATGAAAGAAGTGGTCTGTATGAGAGACTTTTCCAAATTATGAATCTAGAATACCCATAAATATTTAGTCTCGTTTATTCCTACAGTGTGTACGGGTAAGTGTATTATTTTTCATAAGATGATGACTGGGGAAATTGGGAATGTAGAACATGAAGACAGCATACCTGCAAGCCTAGTTGTTAGCCCTCGTTATATTATAGACTGGTAAATGTACCTACCTAAATGGAATAAGGATGCTACTCAAGACTGAAGAAAATAGTCTTAGAAAATGTGCTAATATAGATCATTGAATGTTGAAGACCTTGCCATGTTAAGTGATGTACAGAAAGGTCCTAGAATACTGGCTTTCTCCTGAAGAGACCACAGATTTCTACTGATGACATAGAGTGACATATCCTGAGTAAGGCTATAAGGATTGTGGAGACTGCCTTTGTACCAGGGTGAAGTCGGGACATGTTCTTTCTTCAAAAGTTTATCTTTAAGTCCTGCATTCTAGAAAGGAGAGACAGTCCCAAGGTCACTTTCCTAATATCATGGTACACTTTTTCCTGTGTTAAGTTGGCGGCCTGGGGTTAGGGAAGAAGTCCATCTTTGTCACAAAGAATGTATTACCCAGTAGGAGACCACTATGGAGATTTATAGACTTATGTTCTTCAGGAACAGTCATATTGCATACTGAGTTTCAAATGTCATTGTGTCGTAATATTCATCAATGTCTTACAATATTCACCATAAGTTTGGTAAAAGTTATAAACTGGCTTTTATCTGACCTTTTGAAAAAAGAAGGGATAGGTGTCCACAACTCAGTGTGAAGTGTTTAAAAGACAAATGTTAGCATCCACTCCTTCATTGTGGATTATTATTCCACCCAAAATTTCCTATTTCAAAAGCCACATTTGGTTCATGTCAATACGAAAAGATGCCAAAATAGGAGAAAAAAGTTTGGAGATCATGAAGATGCAAACAGGAGTATTTACTAATACTTAAGTAAGCTTATACAAATACACTAAAATACAGTATTAATTTGGCTTCTAAGTATACTTTACTCTATACAAGTTACCATCACTTGAGAGAAAAAAAGAGAGCCAGAGATGAATATATACTTTCCAACATAATATAGAGGCATAGTAGCATCCTTAACATGGCATATACTGTGCTCCTAAATATTGCTCCTAAATATTAAGGATAACATGCTAACATTTGTCTTTATCCCCATGTTTGGGGTTCTAAAATATTAGATGTAGGAAAACTAAAAAAAAAAATAAAGTTGAAAAAGAAACCACTCTAACACCAGGAGTTTTATTTTCATAAAACATCCATATCCATATACTTTGTAGGCAGTTTCCGAAATGGCTTTCAGTGATCTCCTTCTCTTAATATTCATATCCTGTCCTTTCAGCTTGATAGTTGGCTTGACATTAATCACACTTGAGCTTAATCACTTCCCAGTCTAGATGACAAAAGCCTTTGACTTTTTTCTTGCACATTCTTTTTTGTCTTATTTATTAGCCCTGTCAAAGCTGCTTCTATGTTGTGAGATGCTTTATGGATAACATCTATGCGGAAAATAGTGAAGCAGGCCTCTTGCCAACCACCAATTAGGAATAGCCGTGGAGGAACTGAGTCCCACCAACAGCTACTTGAGTGACTATAAAAGTGGATCCATTACTGGTTGAACCTTGGGATAACTATAGCCCAATTGACATCTTGATTTTAGCCTTGTGAGATATTCAGACACAGAGGATGCAACTAAGCATTGTTTGAATTTCTGACCCATAGCAACTGAGATAATAAATGTTTGCTGCTTTATCCACTAAGATTTTGAATAATCTGTTAAAAAAACTACTACACATACATATACAAACTTGCAATATAAAACATAACTTTACAGGGAAAAAAAGAAATCAAGCAAGAACTAGATACAGTTAATATAAACTAAACTCAACATATTATGGCATGTGGAAATTGTAAAGTATCTTTTTCTTATATATGTTAAGTACTCAGTAAAAAATTAGAGTGCTGAAATCTGTATACTGGAGTTGAAAAAAATAAAGAAAACTTAGAGGATGTATGGGAGGTAGTGAAGAGATCATTAAAAGATTCAAAATCAAAATTTATATAACAGAACTTGTATTTAAAAAAATGTAAAGAGTTACAAAAAGTGTGTCTCCTCTGGTAGTAATTATTACCCTATTTGGTATAATGTAATGAATAAGGTTTTGAATAACAATTTTGTGGCAGATTTAAGCAACAATCCACGTAAACAGACACGTGGATTTCCTTCAATAAGGGAGCAGGAAATGACAATTACATTCTCCGGCGAAAACATTTTATCTTTGTTTACAGACTTTGTATGTGTGTGAATGTTTCTGACAAACTGTAAAGTCCCCCCAATCCTAACAAATAATTTATTTGACCATTAACTATATTTCATGCATAACATTTATTTTATGACATGAAATTATATTTTGAATTTAGATTTTTACATTTTGTTAATCACTACTTCACAAGAAGGGGAAAAATAAAAAATATTCAAAAAGCAATTATAGCTCAATGATTTAAATCAATTCACTGGGCTATGGTTGTGGCAGATAATAACAAATTAAATTATTCTTCAAAGCTAAGTTGATTACTCTGAGTACCTACCTGTGTTCTTCTAAAATTTTATAAATTACATGTGATTGGAGCTCAGATGAAATTTAGATTGCTGATTGATTTTAACTATAGGAAAAACTATTCAAAGAAAAGATTAAATGAAAACCAAATCCTTTTATATACACACAGAAAAAAAAAAAACATGAAAATGAAAGTGATCTAATCAGAAGTATTACAAAAAATAGACAAGAAGAATCAATAGTTACATGATCTCTCTCATAATGGTAAATTCTCTCTTTAAGTAGGCATGTTGCGATTGATGTATGCTGAATGAATGCGTTTTAGTTTTCCAACATAGCAAATCTGATGCTGAACTTGAAATCAGTTAGACTGGTAAGCGGTTTCTGGCTGGATTCCACATAATGCTGTTGGTTCATGGGATTTCCTTGGTCTAGCCAGGTTTAGAAAGTGTTTTGAATCAGTTAATACTGGACTGATTATGTTAATGAAATGGGGAAGGGTAAAACTCACTGATTTAGAAACTGGATGATATATAAGTGTATAATATAAAATTAATCTGCAGCGAAGGGCAGAGTGGTTTCAAATATAAGTCAGTCCATTTCTTTAACAGTTTCCAAATGTCTGGGAATTTTAATCACTAATTATAGCATTAAGTGAGCCAAGAACTTTAGAAAGGAATATACCTTTATTAGATATTTTCTTGAAGTTGTGGTAGTCTAACAAGGAACAATTTTAGATAATAGGGATACTTACTGGAATAGTAGTCAAAATCTCCTTCCTGAACAGTGAGATAAATACTTAACAATTGACTGAATCCTTCATTCATAAAGGATAAATAATCCTTATTTTCTACCTATTAATCTGATAGGTGATTGAATGTTATCTTGCACTGTTATGTACAATAGGGTTTCTCAAACACAGCACTCTCTGCATTTTGGGCCAGATAATACCTTGTTGTGGGGGTGTCCTATTTATTGTAGGATGCTTAGCAGCATCCTGGTCTTTCTCCACGTGCTGGAAGATTGGCCGCCTCCCAGTTGTGACAACCAAAAATGTTTCCAAGCACTGTCAAATGTCCTTTTCGGGGCAAAATAATTGTCTGTTGAGATACACTGCTCAAAAAGAAAGAGGGGAGGACAGCAGGGAGTGGCGATAGTTAATGGGTTCAAACATACAGTTAGATGAATGGATAACATCTAGTACTTGATAGCAAGAAAGAGTGACTACAGTCTGCAATAATTTACATTTTAAAATAACTAAGAGTATAAGTGGATTGTTTGTAACAGAAAGAAAGGATAGATGCTTGAGGTGATGATTACCCCATTTACCCTGATGTGATTATTATGCGTTTTATGTCTGTTTCAAAGTATCTTATGTACCCCATAAATATAGTCACCTATAATGTATCCACAAAAATTAAAAATTAATGAAAGGTTTCTATGACTCATGTGCAAATATAACCTTAGTACTCACAACCAGTATATATATTTTTATCCTTCTTGTGTCAGGGCAAGACCACTCTAAGGTTTGATGATATACATATGCACTACTATGGTTTATTACAGCGAAAGGCTACACAGCAAAATCAGCAAAGGGAAAAGGCTTATAGGGAAAAGTCCAGCAGAAACAATGTACAAGGTTTCAAGAAACCTCTCCCATTTGAGTCACACAGATGTGAGGATATATGGCCCCCAACTTACAGTGGTCCAACTTACATTTTTTGACTTTACATTGGGTTTATCAGGGTATTATATGCATTTGTGACTTACAATATTTTCAACTTACAATGGTTTTATAAGGTGTAATATCACTGTAAGTCAAGAAACATCTGTGATTCATCAGCAATGAGTTGTAACACCAAGTTGTGAAATGTCCTCCAGATAAGTTCATTGGAGACTTAATGCTCACTGCTTAGCACATATCACATTTCCAGACTTTCAGAAATAAAACAATTGTTTAGCAAAACCAACATTGTTTTTACAAACAGTTTAGGTACTACACACCATGCTTATCAGTTAGGGAATGATGAGACCCCTTTTAGAAATCCAAGTTCCCATATGCCAGCCACTGGTCTACCTTGCAAAAAGATCTTTCTAATCACAGCAGTCTCAGGCCTTTTATGTTAATCCTTTCTCTATGCTTTCCTACAAAATGTTTTGTGATATGTCAGCTGCATTTCAGGCACCCAAAGACTTATAGAATAAATAGGTGAACTAATTAATCAACCAGTGATGTTTTCAGTTAGAATTCCTTAAATGTCTCTATTGACACGTTTGTTCTAAGGACTCTTAAACCTACAAAGAGGAAAATATTCCACATAATAAAGTATAACTACAGTTTTATAATAAAGGAAAATTTTAGTTAATCAAATTGTACTAGCATTGACCTGCATTTCCAGAAAAATCTTCAAACAACTCAAGATCCAATGGGAGGAGCCCATTTTCAGTGAAAAGAAAACGATGTATAGTAATATTCTGGTCAATATAACTTCTAAATGCAACCACTAAGAGGATGAGGAATTTAAATTTCTTGAATCTAAGACTCCATGAACAACCATTTTCTGTCAAGGAGCCAATATTATTTTTTAAAATAAAATCACTCAATGGTTACATTCTTGAGATATGGAGTTATCTAGAGTCGTTCACTCAAGATGAACTGCTTTAGATTAATAGGATGCTTTGAGAAAATAAACTTCACGTTACTTTTGAGAAAATATAATGCACATTATTTTCATGATAATTAATGGTGAAACACCTCCCATAACCACACATTCCCCTTTTATACATGTGAAACAATTGTTAGTTTAGATTTCACCACTGAATTATTGTCTGGTCATCACCACCTCCCCCATCCTAAATATTTAATGAGAGCAAGGTCTGTGTTCTTTTTTCATTCACATTTATCTCTCTAGGACCTTGCATAGGATGTAGTAAGGACTATTTAACAAGAATCTGTTAAAATGTTTTTAAAAAAAGCTCGCAGAGATAACCGTCCATACCCCATGTGTCCCCATAGTATATTTGATCTTTATTTTGAGGGCAAACACTATATTTTAAAAATTAAAATCTAATAAAGATAAAACAGCATCCCTCTACCGGATTGATTTGATTGTAAAGTGTGCTAAAAATGGGTTTCCAGTGCACTCTGACACCACTCATAAAATCCTAACGAGGACCTGGTAAGGTCTTAGTTTGTCAAAACACCATACCAGAAACCTCTAATATAAACAGGCTCATATTATAATCTTCTGCATTTGTAATTTTTGAGAATAAGGTGGAAAAGCACTCATTAAGTGGAGGATTTTTCTTTTAAATGTTATACTTAAGAATATATCTTTATTCTGGATGAGACAGATAAGATGCATTGCTCCCCAGCCCTGGCAGTGGATTTGTTTGTATACTATGCTTTCTAACTCTCTTTCTTTGCTGAGCTAGCTATTTTTTGTTTATTTGAGAATGATTGTACCTTAAAGGAACTATATTCTGTATCCATTATTTTATAAAGGTGAGTGGGTTCAGTAAATGCCTGAAAAGGTATCTTGACTGAGATCACAAAGTTAACATAATAAACCTGATAGTGCTGTAGGAAGAAAAGCCTAGTTAGATATGGTAGTAAAACTTAGCCTTATAATTCCCAGGCCAAATTTGTTTCCACTGTCACCATCACCAAATCAGCATCAGTAACTAATCAAATAACAATTTATTTAAACCATTAAAAAAATGTAATTCTTTCACTGAAATATGAACATATATTTAAACATGATGACGATCTGTAGAAACAAATATTTTTAGAATTAAGAAGAAATATATTTTACGAAGTAGTTTGTATTAAATAAACTATTTCCTGGATACTGAATGATGATAAAAGTTTACCCCATTAACACTAGGGAGCATATTCAAAGAATCCACAACTCTAGCAATTCTTTGGTTAAGTAGAAGCCACAAGAAGATAATTTATATCTGAAATTATGTAATATTACAACATCCCAGTTCCTTTTGTGAAACCCAGAATTCCATTTACTCATTTGAATGGCTATACTTTTTTAGAATCCCTTCAAATTTGTTCCATACATACTTTTTAGATATGAACTAAAATTAGACAGAGTAATATAGTTTTCTCATCAATATGGAATTGAAAAAAGAAATACTCTAGTTACATTTTCCAGCTGAGTACTTTGACTTATTATTGGATTTGATTTTACTTTTAACAGTGACACAAAGGCAAATGCAATTGGCAAAGTTAAATATGTGGTAGCAGAGTTTGAAGTTTAAAACTCTACGTGCTTGCTTGCTTGCTTGGTTCTGTTTTTGTTTTCTTGAGCAACTGTTCACTACTCAGCTTGCTCTGTAAAGTTAAGAGCATAGACTCTGGAGTATCAGATGTAGATTAGAATTCTATTTTTGCCACTACCTATATTTATGAATTTAAACACCTTTTTTTTTAACTTCTCTGATCTCAGTTTTCTCATCCTTTAAAAGAAATTTGTGTATAGACAGCGAGGGGTGTTACTACTCTCATTAGCAATAAATAATATTATTACTTCATTGTCAAGTTTCCTACTACCCAGGTGCATGAAGTGCCCTTACTCTGTCTCTCTCTTCTCTTTTTCTTCCAGTTTCCTTTATTTAACTTGGAGAAATCAATCTATTTTTCCCTAACAATTTATTTTACATTTATAAAACTGTAGAGATGGCTTATATTGTTCATGTAACATTGTTAGTTTATCCACAGGATAAAAGAAAAAGAGTTAAACAGTAGATAATTAACTACCATAGCTATAGTCATTCCTCTTTAAAAACTCTAGTCAACTAACCAAAGGAAACATCTTCTCAGTGAATACAGGTAAGTTAGGGCAAAGTTTTGGTAGTGAAATTGTAAAGAATCAATTTCTTTATGATGAATCAAATCATAAAGAAATTAACTTTGCCGAACTATAAAATTTATTTTCAAGTAGAAAGTTTGTTAAAAATGTTTCACTTTATTTTCTTTGAAGACAATAAGTTTTGGAGGCAATTCAAACATTTTATTATGAATTATCAACTAAGTTAATTTTAAATAATGAATTTGTCTTTGTACTTAATGCAAATTGCATATACATTGTATTCAAAATAAAATGCAAATACCAAAGAAAAATTGTTTGGTAAAATAATGTTACAAGTTTATGTTTGTTTCATAGTAAATTATTTTTAAATTTTTGTCAGTTTACATAACAAAAGATTGCTTAATAATTGCAAGTAGCAACTTTACCAATATATAAAATTCAAAATGTTACTCCAAACACAAATATAATTAGCAGCAATAAAAGTTTAGTACAGGAACTTTATTAACAGTGGTTATATCCAGTTTGTAGTTGCCAAGAAATACCAGCTTTACATGCCTTGGCAACAGTAATAAACTATTTATGTCTTTATAATAAACATATAGGTGTTAAAAGCACATTTAAAAGAAATACCAAAAGAGTTTATGACATTTAGCGAGCATATGGTCTCTATAAACTAGTTAACTAAGTACTTTATAAAACTGTTAGTATTAATCCTAATATTAAAATATTTTATATTTGTGCTGCATGGTTTTCAAAGTATCATTTAGAAGGATTCTATGTATAACAGCTATACATAATAACTTATTTATTCTTCCCAATTTTGCCAGATAAGATTTATCTCTACTATGATGAAGAATTAAAACAGACTCAAGATGGTTAAAATGTTGACTGACATATTTAACCACTTGGTATGAGGGCCAGGACTCATAATTAGGTATGTGTAATTCTAAGTCCATGATTATTCCAGTTTATCTTGCTGTTGCTCAAACAGGTGTGCTTTTACATTTGCTTATAAAATATGCACAAACAGATGGCACCCGCTAAATATATAACTGACAATAATATCTTGATATTTTCAAATACTCAAGAGTAATGTAGCACAAAGGGCTCAGAAACGTGCAACATAATATATTGCACCCAGAAAAAATCCTTAAAAACAGTCTAAAGTCTAATTCAACCATCTATGTTAGAGAAAAATTGGACAAATAGAATTAAATGATTAGCCAATTTACTATCTAGAAAATTTCAAAGTTCAGACTCAAAAATCACTTCTTTGAATCCATTTCTAGAGCTTTCTGTTATATCAAGAAAACAGATTTTTTCCAAATGTTTATGTTTCTTTGTCCAATCTAAAGGATGAAAGATACTAATTCTCTACAATACACAAGAAGAAAAGAGAATTAGGCAGTATCTTTATCAAGTCCCATCAGATTAGCAGAAAATTTACAAAAGAGATGTTATAAAACTTTTTGACTGAAAGGCTTTTCCAATATTATAAAAAGGGTATCACATTATATTGCCATATAATGCTATTAAGAAGCACTTTGGGAGGCTGAGGCAGGCGGATCACGAGGTCAGGAGATCGAGACCATCCTGGCTAACACGGTGAAACCCTGTCTCTACTAAAAATACCAAAAAAAAAAAAAAAAAATTAGCTGGGCGTGGTGGTAGGCACATGTAGTACCAGCTACTCTGAAGGCTGAGACAGGCGAATGGTGTGAACCCGGGAGGCAGAGCTTGCAGTGAGAGGAGATTGCGTCACTGCACTCCAGCCTGGGTGACACAGCGAGACTCCATGTCCAATAAATAAATAAATAAATAAATAAATAAATAAATAAAAAACATTACCTACTACAAAAAAATCTTAGTCATGTTTCCCAATCTATTATAATTAATAAAATGTTAATAAAAGACTTTATTGTGAACCTGTTATTCAATATATTTTATTCCAGAGAAATGGATATTAAAGGATATTTATAGTACTTTCAATTTGTTTTGAAAGCTACATCTGTATTACCAGGAATATGTATAAGCACTAAATATTGTTGCAGAATTTGTCTAAGGCTAATACCATTTTCAACACCATGAAGAATAAAACAATTTTCCTGTATGTCAGAAAAACCCTCTTTACAGGTTTTATGAAGTATATAAATCCCTGCATGAATACATTCAACTGGGTGACTCTATTACATTATTGATGCCCCCTGTGCTTCTAAAAAAAAATGATGCCGAGTGTATCTTTAGGATTTGAAAACAATGAAAGTACTATGAAGCCAACTGACAGGACCTCACTTATTTCCTGCTGGTTTATCAGTAGTCAGGAAGGATTTGCACTCAAACTCTTCCACCTTTCCTCTCTTGTTATCAATGGCATACACGGAACCACAGGAAGAGGAATGCATAGTGTGGCCATCTAAAGCAGGGTAAAAGTCAGAAATTCTTACAGAAATAAAGTTGCAATTGAGGTTCAAAAATAATTACCAACAGACACACTTGAATCAAAAAAAAAGAAAAACAAGAATCTTTAAAAACCCATGATCTAAATTTATATTGACAATATAATTATATGCCAATGAGTAGTTTTGAATTCAGCACCATATACTGACTATTTATCACATAGTAAAGGTACAAATAAGTAAGGAGTTACCCTCATGTAAATATTCCATCAATGTTTGCACATCCATGGTGTATATTATACAGATACATCTAGCACCAGAGGATTTTGGATGCTATGGAATAAGAAAATAGAAATGTGATTTTTTTTTTCTTTTCGAGACAGGGTCTCTGTCATCCAGGCTGGAAGGCAGTGGCCTGATCTCTGCTCACAGAAAACTCCGCCTCCCAGGTTCAAGTGATTCTGGTGCCTCAGCCTCCCAAGTAGCTGGAATTACAGGAGTGTACACCATGCCCAGCTAACTTTCTTTGTATTTTTAGTAGAGAAGGGGTTTCACCATGTTGCTCAGGCTGGTCTCAAACTCCTGACCTCAAGCTATCTGCCCACTTCGGCCTCTAAAGGGCTGGGATTACAGGTGTGAGTCACCACGTCCAGCAGAGGCATGAACTAAAAAAAACCAAAAAACAAACAAAATGAAACTTGAATTGCTTTCTCACCCCAACTACTTATTTGATCTTACCAAGTCATTTCATCTCTATCTTCCATTTTTTAACCACAATGTAAAAACATTTGACTTTCCTTCCCACTATATTGTTGTAAGTATAAAATGCCACAATACATGTGAAAACGGTCTGAAAATCCTAAAGCACTATACCAGTACACTTCCATATTGCTCTATATACACTAGAGCAAGAAGAGGTTAAATGCGTTCTCCTGGTAGCACCTTGCTGAGCACAAAAATGTGACATCGGCACCAGCGTGACCTGGCTCATTTCCCTAAATCTGGAGTGTAAATTGAAGTGTTTTACCCAAATCTTTTTTTTTAATTTTATTTTTTTTAATTTTTTTTTTTTTCAGACTGAGTCTCGCTCTGTCGCCCAGGCTGGAGTGTAGTGGCACCGTCTGGGCTCACTGCAGGTTCTGCCTCCCAGGTTCATGACATTCTCCTGCCTCAGCCTCCTGAGTAGCTGAGACCACAGGCATCCACCACCACTCCCGGCTAATTTTGTGTGTGTGTGTGTGTGTGTGTGTGTGTGTGTGTGTGTGTGTGTGTGTGTATTTTTAGTAGAGACGGAGTTTCACCGTGTTACCCAGGATGGTCTCAATCTCCTGACCTCGTGATCCGCGTGTCTCGGCCTGCCAAAGTGCTGGGATTACAGGCGTGAGCCGCCGCGCCCAGCCCCCCAAATCTTTACTGCCAAGAAAAGTGGCAGGTTTAGTAATTTCATAGTGGTTTTGGAAAATTTGGCTTTTAATCTTCCTTTAGATTAGTTCTTTTCGATTATAACATTGTTAACACTGTAAAACTCTAGTTTGAGTGAAATTCTAGTGGGTTGAGATAGTGCAATCAATGAACATTGAGCCAAGGATGAATTGGTGCTATTCCCGGTCAATTCTCTTTGGTAAAGAAAGATGAACCCTTTCCATGATTGAAAGTTACAAAAAAAAAAAAAAAAAAAACAAATCTAATATCACTACATATCAAATATAATTTAAAATATACAATCAAAATTAAGTCCTTATTAAGTCTTGGTAGATCAAAAAAAAAAATACACCATCAATATGCCAACACACATCTAATTACTAAATTAAGAAAAAAATTTGTGTCAATTTTTGATTGGTAATACAGAAATAAATTTTCACTAGAAAGAAATTTTGAATAAGTATTGACACTGATATAAATTACATAATTTAATTGTCATTATTTTTTCAATTTTTGAAGTTATATGTAGAAGATTAGATTACCTTAGATTCCAATTCAAAGACTATATCCCATATGATTATTTCAGCTCTTTTCAGAATGCATTATTTAAGAAACAAAACCCTGATGGACATAACCTATTATAATGTGCTGCTGCTCACAAAATAATTGATTATAAACATGCCAGAAAAAATTACACAAGTCACATATGTGTTCTTCCCAGATTCAAGCTATTATCTTCTAAATATTGTAAGTAGACAGTAGATTAAGATAATTTTTTGCCATGTTTTTCATGCTTAGAGTTTTTCTTTCTTTCTTTCTTTCTTTCTTTCTTTTTTTTTTTTTTTTTTGTGAGACAGAGACTTGCTCTTGTCACCCACGCTGAAGTGCAATGGCACGATCTTGGCTCACTGCAACCTCTGCCTCTCAGGTTCAAGCGATTCTCCTGCATCAGCCTCCCAGCCACTTGCCCCCCATCTGGCTTATTTTGTATTTTTAGTACAGATAGGGTTTTGCCATGTTGGCCAGGCTGGTATCGATCTCCTGACCTCAGGTGATGCACCTGCCTCAGCCTCTCAAAATGCTGGGATTACAGCCTTGAGCCACTGCACCCAGCAAAGTTTCCCTTTACACAGAAAGCAGCTTGAAGGCAATGCCAATATTGGTTTAATTTTCTTATAAGGAACCAAGTATAATACGGGAAATAATTAATATAATTTATTCTTAAAAATATAGCTTAGTATTGTATTAGTTTTTCTAGAGACTGAGCCAAATGAAGTTTATTCCGACTAAAAGACTGCAAACATTTACTTAAGCTAATATGTCTCATTCTTAAAATGCTTAAGGGTGCAACTCTGGAATTATATTTCTTAGTCACACCTTACTGCAAATTATATTAATTGTAGAAGAAATTTATTTATAATCCTAGACATGTTTTAGGAAGAAAATCTGAATGGTTTAGGGAAGAGAAAGATACATCTTCTTATGATAAAATAAAGTAAGATACTACAGGTCTTTATGACACAATAGTAAACATATATATGAATTATGAATTAATCTAAGCATGTCCATACAAAAAGCTCTAGCTGTGTATTTTTCATTTTAAATCAGTTAAATTAGTTACATAATCTACTGTATAAGATTAATAAAAATGAACTAAAAACATCTGTTGGCTCATCAGAATAATGCAACACTTTTTTTGGTTGGGTTATGAAGGATAATATTTATAATAATAAATGCATACAAAGTTCTTATTACAGTATGTAGAGCACAATGGATGCTAACTGGATGTTACTTTCTCTCTCTCTCTATCACGTAAACACCATGAGACTGGGTGCGGTGGTTCACACTTGTAATTCCAGCACTTTGGGAGTCCAAGGCGGGTGGATCACCTGAGGTCAGGAGTTCAAGACCAGCCTGACCAACATGGTGAAACCCTGTCTCTACTAAAAATACAAAAAAAATTTAGCTGGGCATGGTGGCAGGCGCCTGTAATCCCAGCTACTCAGGAGGCTGAGGCAGGAGAATAGTTTGAGCCTGGGAGGCAGAGGTTGCAGTGAGCTGAGATCCCGTCATTGCACTCCAGCCTGGGCGACAGAGAGAGACTCTGTCTCAAAAAAAATTAAAAAAATAAAAATAAAAACAAAAAAACAGTAAATACCATGAGTGCAAAAAGAGAAGCTATCTTATTACTGATGTGTCCCTATCCTTTATACAGTGTCCATTATGTAATAAGAGACCAGCAGTCATTTTTTTCAATATGTAAATACAGAGAAATATCTTGACTACAGTGTAGGACTCCATGTTTGTTTGGCTCTCTGCTCGAATTAGACTTTTCTCCCATCAATATAGAATAAGCCATGCATAGACATAGCTTCTGTTAAAAATCTGCAGCCCAATGAGTAAAATGGGCTCACACAGATCTTGGAAAAATACATTTAGTAGGCTTGGTGAAACAGTAATGGTTTTGCACAGAACTCCACTGCAACCCACCTGACAAACTAGGATATGCTAAACAAACCAGTCATTTGTGTGTGTGTGTGTGTGTGTGTGTGTGTGTGTGTGTGTGTGTGTGTATGTGTCTGTGAAAGAGAGAGACAGAGGAGAAACTATGGCTATTTCCTTTATCAATGCTGGCTTTGCCTTGCCTTAGATCGGGACAACAGACTTCACAATTTTTCCACATATATGCAAGTAAATTCTCAGCACTTTAACTGTCTCTGAGTTCTACTTTGATACATCTACTGTGCAATTTATGTCAATAAAAATAAAATTCCTAAGTAGGAGGGGGCTCTGTCTTAACGTGTTTAGTATTTGGACTTGCTTTTATTTTATCTGAAGACAGAGGATGCTTGGCTTTATGAAGCAAGCTCTCATTCAATCGAATTATCATATGTCTCAAAAAAACATGATAGTAAATGTCTTTTGATAGCATGAGATATACAGGAGAAGTATAAAACTCTGCTTTATGAATGTTCTGCTTCCAACCAGGATATATTCAGTTGTAGTTAAGATAGTTGTGTTCTATTAGCTGGGGACAATTGGAAACTGTCTTTATTAGAAACATACATGTGTATGCCAAACTGCTAAGAAATGAGAAACGTCTGTCTATATCACCTGTTTTTTGCTTGCTCAGAATTCTACCTTCTTAAAAATTGGCTTTCCTTTAGAAAACTACTTCATTGGCCTTCTTTATGGTAATCACAGTGCTATGCCCACCAACAATGACAAGAGACCTAAATAAGACCAATTCGATTATTCCTTAAAGTTGTATTTATGCTGAGAGAGAGAGAGAAGGGCTCCTTTCCTTAGTAATTGCAATTATGAATTTAGCTATTGAGTTGTCAGCAGCCTTGATATACATCTGCATGGACAAATCTGACTGAGAGTTAAAGCCAAACATCATGGGACACAAGCAAAAGGCATCAAAAGAAACAGATTCCTCAGGGGTCTTATTGGGTTTCTGAATACAGCCATGCCTGAAAAACTCACTGTAACACCCTTCATTGCTTTAGAAAGAACTATTGTTCTTTCCCTTATAACCAAAGGAGCACTAACAAATGCTGGTTAAGAAGAATATTAATAAGAATATACATGAAAAAGAAACACATGAATATGCTTTTGGTATAAAGTTATCTGAAATATTTTAACATGCAAATTAGATACCATGTAGTTTATTAATAGTTCCTCAAATTAAAATGTTTTAGTATGTAAATACAGATGGTTTCCAACTTTAAATGGTTCAACTTACAATTTTTGATTTTATGGTGGTGTGAAAGCCGTACTCATTTGGTAGAAATGTTTCATCAAATTTTGAATTGTGATATTTTCCAGACTATTAATGTATGGTAAAATACTCTCTCATGATGCTAGGCTGCAGACCCCAGCCCGCCACAAGATCATGAGTGTAAATAAATGATACTCTACAGTGTACTGTGTTGCTGGTGCTTTTTGGATACTGTCGTTTCCATCCCATCAGTTTACAAAATGGCATTTTGACTTAAATGTTGTCAATTTATGATGTGTTTATCAGGACACAACTGCATCATAAATCGAGGAGCCTCTATATACACTATATATATATGTGTGTGTGTGTGTGTGTATATATATAATTTTAAGTATCTCTTTATATTAATGTAAAGTTTTATTTTATACTTCATTTGTGAGTGCTCTGTTCCTTTAAATAAAGGCAATGAAACCAGATCAATGAGAGTACTTAAATTTATTCTAGTTGTAGAAAAGCTTGGATGATATCATTACAAAGGAAATCCAAATAAAATCCTAACCAATTGAACTTTTGGGTTGTGTTTGGAACTATCTCTTTTCAATAAATTAACATGTTTTATATGTTTACAATGACAAATATTAGACTATATTCTTTAAGGCTTCTCATCAGCAAGACTTTCCTGGTTATATGATTTATTTTTATTTCATCTTTCCAATTTTTCTGAATTATGCCTGTACTTTCTTTTATCCTTGCCTCCTCTAGGTCTGGCTTCTTCTGCCCTCTCATTTCCTGGTCTCCCACTGACTCTCCTTTTATCTCTATGGCATGTGCCCTTGGGCATGTCTTTCAGTGCCTGTCACTCTTATACTTCACTTCCTGTCTCTGCCTTCCCTCTCCCTCCATCTATCTTACTACTTCTCGGCACCCTTATATACAGATGAAATAAAATCACTTAAAATTATCAATTAGATTTCACGTAGGAATTTGAAAAGTACTATCATCATTTCTTTATAATAAAGAATGTGACATATTTAAAGAAAATTATTTTTAGCAGTGTTCAATTCCACTTGAACACTATCAGGCAAACACCTAAATTTTCCTTTGTTCAGGTTGCAAAATGTGAGCATTTCCTAAATTTGCTGTGAACCCTCAGGAATGAAGCAGAACACAATTTTCAAAATAAAAAGGAATAATTTAATACATTTAAATATGAATAAGTTTCCTAAAAATGATATATTAATAAAATTCAGTACTAATATATACAAATCCTAAATAAATTTCCGTTTCAATACTTTCTTTTGATAGTTCTGTTTTCTCTCTCTTGATATAGAAACAACCTGCATTTATGCAGTTCAATTCCTTAGGCATATATGATTCATTCATCTTAATTTAGAAAATATCAAGGCCATGCCTGAGAGCAGAATTAGGGCATTATTTGTCTCTTGGCAATGTATTTTAAAAATTGTTATCAATAAATAAATTGACAACATCCTTTCTAAGCTGTGTAGACATTTTCAATCAATAATGCACATTATCAGGTCATAAAATCTTCCCTAACTTTTTACGTGATAAATCTTTAAGTTTTCTTCAGGGAATAGATTCACACTTAGGTTTTATCATCTATCCTACACTGACATTTGGGGGCTGAATTTTTTGAGGTAATGGGTGTCTCTGTACAGCTGCAGCCCCGAATGATCCTTTCACTCCTATACCCTGAGCAAAAACAGTCTTGGGTTACAGGATTGAATTAGTGCCTTCTCCTTGTTTCCTGCACCGTTTATTTCATCACCTAATCCCATGTATAGGGTGAGTAAGAGTAGTCAGTTCATATGAATCTCAGCAGATAGCAATATAAACATATACTTGGCTCACAGGGCATAACTTACATTTACTAAGAAAATGCTCAAAAGAATTCATTGAAGTTTTTCTATACATACTTTCAGGAATTGTAATGAGTACTTGCTTATAAAATGTTGACAACTTTAATCATAATTTTAAAGTGGTAAAAACTAATATGCAATATATCAAGGGAACAATACCTCAAACTGTTTTCCCAGAATATACTTTACAAATTATCAAAGCAGATAACTGACCACATTTCCTTTTTAGTTTACTTCGCTAGTTCTTTGAAGTTCTATTCACCATTAGCTCTTTGAATAACTGTTTTAAAACAGATGGGATGAACATCTGGATAACGCAACATATATATATATATATTTCTATCAATAGCCTCACTGATGTGAGGAACATCTCCTCCCACACACACCACCCTGTGCCTCATCTAATGTGTTAACACTTTGGATAATGAGAACAACAGAAGTGGATACTAAATATCTTATTCAAATTAACTCAAATCTGAGTGCAAATGTGGAAGTATCCATGCAATTCACGAACTGCTGCCCCAGCCTGTGTTTTTAACAGCAGTGTTTGATGATGTTGGCACTCTTGATCATTTTATGTTTTTGAAGTTACTGAGTTCAATGATCCATCCTTTGTGTTTATTTATCAGGACTGTGAACATCACAAACAATTTAAGATGTTTAGAAATAAATGTTGATTTTAGATGGCAGAAAAATGCAAAGTTAGTTAAATTGATAAGCATCATTTTCATGTATCTATTATCTCTTTGTTAATAGTTCGCTTTCTCAGACATAATGGAAATGGCTGAGGAATATGGGTAAACTGAAGTATCTGAGTTCAAATGTATGCATGTTAAGATGAAATAATAGACATGCCACTCTTCTGTGCAGAAATTCAATGCCAAACTAACTCATGAAATACTGTACTGTACAATACAATACAATACAATACAATACAATACAATACAATACAATACAACACAACATAGTTCAACTATATTGACTCGAAACAATATAACTGGTAGTTTAAGTTACTGGTAGTTCAAAGAAAGACCAAATGAATTCCGAGCCTCAAACAGTGTTATTAGGGACTTGCCTCCCTCTTTGTCTCTCTGGCTTCCTCTACGATGGCTTAATTTTCAGGCTGGCTTTCTTAATAATGTTGGTAAATATGATCCCAACAAGCTCTAAAATTCTATACTTCTTGCCTTTCTGCCTGAATCTTGCCCCCTTAAAATAATTTGTTTCAGGCACTTCCAGTCCAAATTTTAAAACTGATACTAATTTTGTGTAGTTTTGGTCATGTTTATGATGTCTTAATTAATCACTGTTGTAAAGAATGGCATTTTGACTTAAAATGTTGTCAATTTATGATGTGTTTATCAGTACACAACCGCATCGTAAATCGAGGAGCCACTATATACACTATATGTATAGAAACATATATATATATAAACACACATATAGTGTAGAAACAGAATGACTTAGGTAATATGTTCAACTCTGAAGCTAGACTATCAGGTTTTGAAACCAATGGATTAAGAACAGGTAAGCGGCTGGGCACAGTGGTTCATGTCTGTAATTCCAGCACTTTTAAGGGCCGAGACAGGTGGATCACTTGAAGTCAGGAGTTCGAGACCCACCTGGCGAACATAGGTGAAACCCCCTCTCTACCCAAAATACAAAAATTAGCCAGACGTGGTGGTACACATTTGAAATCCAAGCTACTCAGGAGGCTGAGACAGGAAAATCGCTTGAACCTGGGAGGTGGAGTTTGCAGTGAACTGAAATCGTGCCACTGCACTCCAACCTGGGCAACATAGTGAGACTCTGTCACAAAACAAAACAAAACAAAACAAAAACAGGTAAGGAATAATTCTCCAAAGGAAAACTATCATTATTTTATCCAAATAATGATGGAAGCATTCTGCTCAGTCAAACCGACCTATGTCTATAATCAAAGTGCAAGCTTTACAGAGGAAGTTTAAATACAGAACTGAAATATTATTCTTTTTTTTTTTTTTTTTTTTTTTTGAGACGGAGTCTCGCTCTGTCACCCAGGCTGGAGTGCAGTGGCGCGATCTCGGCTCACTGCAAGCTCCGCCTCCTGGGTTTACGCCATTCTCCTGCCTCAGCCTCCTGAGTAGCTGGGACTACAGGCGCCCGCCACCGCGCCCGGCTAATTTTTTGTATTTTTAGTAGAGACGGGGTTTCACTGTGGTCTCGATCTCCTGACCTTGTGATCCGCCCGCCTCGGCCTCCCAAGGTGCTGGGATTACAGGCGTGAGCTACCGTGCCCGGCTGAAATATTATTCATAAGCAATTGGAGTATTCTGGGGAATAGATATTAGTAAAAATTAAGGAAATAGAATGTCAACCAGTGATAATAACATATATATATCTCTCCTAACATTAGTCTAAACACAGAGTCCGTATCACTGACAGCAAGCGTTGGACATGGTTAGAGAACCATTCTCCTTACCATAAAGTGAGAACGCAGATATACTCTCCAACTAATTTCACCTTGAATCACATTTTACCTATGTCTGAGCTATAGCATAACGTCAGAGCATATTAATCATAAACATATGCAAGAATATTGCAGAGTAAAATTGCCATTGCTTATTTTTCTTTTCTTATAAGAAATGCTAATTAGGGTAAAATTCATGTTGTAAAAGTATTTACATGTAAATTAACTTCAAAAAAATTTTGCTGGAGATATTAGCAGAATATGTTGTATTTTTTAAAAATGCAAGAATTTGGTCTAGGCTGGGTTGAATATGTTTAGGAAAAACATAGTCTTTTGAAGAAAAAGTAGATTGCAATATCTCAAGTAATAACTAATGACAATGAAGATAATAAAGTGTTCTTATGAACCCAAGAGTTGATATTTCTAACTTTTATGGCATAGCTGAATCATTCAGTAAAACCAAATGAGACAAATACCTTCCATCTCTCAAATCAAACAACATACTATTGAGATTTTAGCTATAACTTTATGTTTGTCTTGTTTGAAAAAATATTTCAAAACCCCAAAATATTTTTTTGTTAAACCATCTTAAATGGTTAAAACATTCCTTTTAAAGGAGTAAATACTTACGAAATGCTTAAGCATTGTAACTTCATCATTCCAAAGAATTAAAATATTTATTTTAAATTGAAATATTTATTATTGAAATTGAAATTGAAAAATTTTAAATTGAAATATTCAATAAATTGAAACATTTATTAAATGTTTGAACATTTTAACTAGCCTTTTTTAAAGTGCAATCATAAAAACACTGGTTTTACAATGAAAGAAATTTCATAATTGCATTGACACATTTGAACTGTTTAGACATGTGGCACTAAAATGAAACACAATTGTGAAACACATATTTTAGATAAAGTATAGTTGCCGAAGTTTTTATCATCTTGAAATAATATTTTTATTCTTTTTCGCTTTTAAAGCATATGTTTGTGTCACAATTTAAGTTGATTCTAGCAACTTGCAGTTAATCCCTGATTACTTGTCATGATTAGATATTCAGCCAAGGTATACATCACAGACCATCTGTGAGAGGACACTATTTCATCTGTCTTCTGGGTAACAGGGAGGCTCATTTTGAGGATGAACCCACCCTGCTTTTTTGTGAAAGCAGGAGAGTGCCAGGTGGTTGGTAGAGATAAACACAAAGGGTAATACTGGCGAAAAAGAAATGCAGGGCTTTGCCAGCAAACCTGTATAATATTGGTGCACTACAACAGGTGGTAAACAGTGAGATGTCATATATGTATAGAAAACCAGAATACATTTCACAATTTGTAGCTCAGATTCCACGAGACACTAAGAATACAGATGTTAGGAAGTTTCAAATTTCATTAAGAGTACAATCTAATACCACCTTGAAAATACCCTTTCTCAACTGCGTGTACTTATATTGCTAACTGGAGAAAATAGCTCTGGAGAATAATCATGGAACTGTGTGGAGTTTATTTGGTTAATGGAACCAAACATACAGTTAGGCAGAAGAAATAAGTTCTAGAGCTCAATTTCACACTGTAAGGTGACTAGTTACTAAGTTATTGTATATGTCAAAATAGATAAAAGAGAATATTTGAAATGTTCCCAAAACAAATAAATAATAAATCTTTGTGGTAATGGATAACCTAGATACAGTGATTTGATTTTTACACGTGGTATGCATGTAAAAAAGTATCACATTTACTTTTCATGGATACATAAGAGTTGTACTATATAAATATGCACAAAAGTAAATATGTGAATAGATTAATAGAACAAGAAAAAATGATTAGCACATGTATCAAAAAATGATTAGTACATGTATCAAAATACCACATTTACTTTTCATGGATACATAAGAGTTGTACATATATAAATATGAACATATATAAATATGTTGTACATATATATATATGTTCTGTAATAATCATCATTGAAATTGTGTGTAAACTGGATTGTTACAAAGAGGTATTTTATGCCATATATATGTATGTACAACATATTTATATATGTACAACTCTTATGTATCCATGAAAAGTAAATACATGAATAGATAAACAAATAGGACAAGAAAAAAATGATTAGTACAGAATATTCAGCCTTTTTCTAAGTTTCAGGAGAAATCTGCAAATTTCCTAGGGAAATTTATGATAAGCCTATTAACATGCAAGTATAATGTATTAGATCTAATTTTTAAAAGTAAAAAGAGATTTTTTTTTTTTTTTTATCATCCTGAAGAAGGAAAAGAACTTTTACCAAGGTTTTCTCATCCTGGGTTCAACATGTAATGATAAAAGCAAACTGGAGTAGAAAGTAAGGCAAAGAAAAATAAATACATACATATATTTTTTTTCAGTGGTCTTTAAGCATCTTATAAACTTTTTTATCTCTCTTGTCTAGCTTTATTCTAGGCACAACCTGATCAAAAATTGGTTCACTCAATGAGCTTGCCATGTCAGATATAGAAATGTTGAGATTTGCTAATTCAAAGTGCAAGAACACAGTAAATAGTAAGAGAAGACATGAGCCTGTCAGTATACTAAATTCACCTGCATGCTTTTTTCATCTATTTCTCTTCAGAATCTATTACAAAACCTAGAGAAATGTGACTCCTATGAATCATGGTTATGCAAAGGCGTGCCAGACTCATTGTGTTTAGGGCAGAAAGTATAGACTGGAATAAGAAAAAATAAAGATTTTAAGTCCAAGAATGCTCAAAACTAAGTAAATGATGCATTACCAAATTTTGATTGCTGCATAAAATACCTCTTTGTAACAATCCAGTTTACACACAATTTCAATGATGATTATTACAGAACTATTAAGCTGAGCAGGTCATGTAGCATAGGGTAAACCTCATGACCTCATCTGTGGGAACATGTGTTGATAGGATAGACCAAGGAAAAAATATACTCTGAGTAAGATATAAGCATGCAGGATCAATTCAAACTGGTCCCAAATGAAGATGTCTTCTGAATATATGTCGGGGAAGTGAAGACAACGACTAGTTCCATGCAAGCAATTCAAGTGAGAAAGGGCAATGCGTAAGGCGCAATAAATGGATAAGAAGCAACCTTTGGGCCGGTGGCTCACGCCTGCAATCCCAGCACTTTGGGAGGCCAAGGTGGGCGGATCACGAGGTCAGGAGATCGAGGCCATCCTGGCTAACATGGTGAAACCCCGTCTCTACTAAAAATACAAAAAATTAGTTGGGTGTGGTGGCGGGGGCCTGTAGTCCCAGCTACTCAGGAGGCTGAGTCAGGAGAATGGCGTGAACCCGGGAGGCGGCGCTTGCAGTGAGCCAAGATCGCACCACTGTGATCTATTATTTTTTAAACTACTTTTGTCTTTTATTTTTTTAACTACTCTCACCCTGATACCCAGAATTTTGTTTGGACATGGTAAGCACTCAATAGATTTAGTGAATGAGTAAACACATTTTAGAACATCAAAAGTATTACCTGTATTACAGTGAAAAAAAAAATACCTAATGACCTTCTACAATGTGCCATTCTTTATGCGAAGTACTTCATATATATTAGCCTGTATAATCACGGCTAAAACCACTGAGAAAGATAATCATTTATTGATGAGAAATTGGAAGTTCAGATCTATTAAGAAAGTCATCCAAAGTCATGCTGACTTCAAAGTACAGACTCTTTACTTTAGGACACGGCATAACCTCTAGAGGGTAACGATATTGAGAAAACTTTGCCATTGGAAACACAATTTCATAGACAAAAAGACAAGGTTATGCTCACATTAGTTTTCATGCTTCATATGGCAAGAACATTCTGATATTTAACATTAGGATTCATAACTTTACACTAAATACTCCATGATACGTTGTGTAAGTGGTAACACCAAGAATCATCACTTTTCCTCTGTAATAAGATGTGCAGTGTCTTTGTGTGAAATATAGTCTATATACATTATATATCTTCTAGTTCCGAAAATTAATCATGCAATATATCTGGAATAAGAAAAAAAAATAGGGCAATAAAAGTGAGTAATATGTTTAAATTTCTATTGCCAGAAAAATTGTTCAAACTAGAACTTATGAAAGAGAAATAGTGTCGTGCAAAACAACCGCAGGGGAGAAATGATGAAAACAGTGAGAAAAAGAGATAAATTAGTAAAATAAAGTTGAAAAGGTTTTCATATTTCACAGCACTGTATTTTGTGAAAAAGTTTTACATTTTTACTTTAAAGAGTTTAAAAGTGTACCAAACTGAATTTGTTTCTCACTTGATGCTTCTGCTTTAAATTATATCAAGGCTTAATTACCACTTAAAACTTATTATTAGTTAATTTATATATCATTACTAATGTCAGCATCTTGTCAGGCATAAGAGTTAAATATAAATTATATAAATTTATATTCCCTAGGTGAATCCAACTGATACAAGAAAAAAAGTTACTAATCAAGGAAAAAAAGAGTCCCTTTCTCTAAATGTATCACTTAGTGATACAACTTTTTATATACTACACATAGACTGGGTCAGAAGTTAAAGAAAGTTGTTTGCCTTCCGGAAAAAATATAAATCATATTTTATTAAGAAAAACAAAAATCCATATTACTCAAATTCAGGAGAGGATCAATCAATATTTTCTCTTAAATGTACAGTCAGCAAAAAATTAGAAAGAAGTAATACAGGACTTTCTGGTGTTTTATTATTGTTATGTGATATTATTCCTGATGACTCTATAATTAACTTCACTTTAATCTGTTTAAGGATATTGCTCCCAGAATTGTTCCTTCCTCAGGATTATAAAATGTATCCCCTTTACTCTATCATACTCATTAGCATACTGTCTCATATGTTTCATGCTGTGGAACCTCATAGGAATTCTAACAACTATTACAACTCATCAAAAACTTTATTATTATTATTTTTTTTGAGATGGAGTCTCAGCTCACTGAAATGCCCGCCCTCTGGGTTCAAGCAATTTTCTGCCTCAGCTTCCTGAGTAGCTGTGATTACAAGCTCCTGCCACCACACCTGGCTAATTTTTTTTTTTTTTTTTTTTTTTTGTATTTTTAGTAGAGATGAGGTTTCACAATTTTGGCCAGGATGGTCTTGAACTCCTGACCTCGTGATCCACCCACGTCGGCCTCCCAAAGTGTTGGGATTACAGGCGTGAGTCACTGCGCCTGTCCCCATTTATAACACTTTTTTTTTTTTTTTTTTTTTTTTTATACTTTGAGTTCTAGGGTACATGTGCATAACGTGCAGGTTTGTTACATATGTATACTTGTGCCATGTTGGTGTGCTGCAACCATCAACTCGTCAGCACCCATCAACTCCTCCTTTACATCAGGTATAACTCCCAATGCAATCCCTCCCCCCTCCCCCCTCCCCGTGATAGGCCCCGGTGTGTGATGTTCCCCTTCCTGAGTCCAAGTGATCTCATTGTTCAGTTCCCACCTATGAGTGAGAACATGCGGTGTTTGGTTTTCTGTTCTTGTGATAGTTTGCTGAGAATGATGGTTTCCAGCTACATCCATGTCCCTACAAAGGACACAAACTCATCCTTTTTTATGGCTGCATAGTATTCCATGGTGTATATGTGCCACATTTTCTTAATCCAGTCTGTCACTGATGGACATTTGGGTTGATTCCAAGTCTTTGCTATTGTGAATAGTGCTGCAATAAACATACGTGTGCATGTGTCTTTATAGCAGCATGGTTTATAATCCTTTGGGTATATACCCAGTAATGGGATGGCTGGGTCATATGGTACATCTAGTTCTAGATCCTTGAGGAATCGCCATACTGTTTTCCATAATGGTTGAGCTAGTTTACAATCCCACCAACAGTGTAAAAGTGTTCCTATTTCTCCACATCCTCTCCAGCACCTGTTGTTTCCTGACTTTTTAATGATCGCCATTCTAACTGGTGTGAGATGGTATCTCATTGTGGTTTTGATTTGCATTTCTCTGATGGCCAGTGATGATGAGCATTTTTTCATGTGCCTGTTGGCTGTATGAATGTCTTCTTTTGAGAAATGTCTGTTCATATCCTTTGCCCACTTTTTGATGGGGTTGTTTGTTTTTTTCTTGTAAATTTGTTTGAGTTCTTTGTAGGTTCTGGATATTAGCCCTTTGTCAGATGAGTAGATTGCAAAAATTTTCTCCCATTCTGTAGGTTTCCTGTTCACTCTGATGGTAGTTTCTTTTGCTGTGCAGAAGCTCTTTAGTTTAATGAGATCCCATTTGTCAATTTTGGCTTTTGCTGCCATTGCTTTTGGTGTTTTAGCCATGAAGTCTTTGCCCATGCCTATGTCCTGAATGGTACTACCTAGGTTTTCCTCTAGGATTTTTATGGTATTAGGTCTAACATTTAAGTCTCTAATCCATCTTGAATTAATTTTCGTATAAGGAGTAAGGAAAGGATCCAGTTTCAGCTTTCTACTTATGGCTAGCCAATTTTCCCAGCACCATTTATTAAATAGGGAATCTTTTCCCCATTTCTTGTTTCTCTCAGGTTTGTCAGAATTGATGGCTAGAGTAATTAATGCAGAGAAGGTCATAAACGAAATGAAAGAGATGAAAACCATGACACGAGAAATACGTGACAAATGCACAAGCTTCAGTAACCAACTCGATCAACTGGAAGAAAGAGTATCAGTGATTGAGGATCAAATGAACAAAATGAAGCGAGAAGAGAAACCAAAAGAAAAAAGAAGAAAAAGAAATGAACAAAGCCTGCAAGAAGTATGGGATTATGTAAAAAGACCAAATCTACGTCTGATTGGGGTGCCTGAAAGTGAGGGGGAAAATGGAACCAAGTTGGAAAATACTCTTCAGGATATCATCCAGGAGAACTTCCCCAACCTAGTAGGGCAGGCCAACATTCAAATCCAGGAAATACAGAGAACGCCACAAAGATACTCCTTGAGAAGAGCAACTCCAAGACACATAATTGCCAGATTCACCAAAGTTGAAATGAAGGAAAAAATCTTAAGGGCAGCCAGAGAGAAAGGTCGGGTCACCCATAAAGGGAAGCCCATCAGACTAACAGCAGATCTCTCGGCAGAAACTCTACAAGCCAGAAGAGAGTGGGGGCCAATATTCAACATTCTTAAAGAAAAGAATTTTCAACCCAGAATTTCATATCCAGCCAAATTAAGTTTCATAAGTGAAGGAGAAATAAAATCCTTTACAGATAAGCAAATGCTTAGAGATTTTGTCACCACTAGGCCTGCCTTTCAAGAGACCCTGAAGGAAGCATTCAACATGGAAAGGAACAACCGGTACCAGCCATTGCAAAAACATGCCAAAATGTAAAGACCATCGAGGCTAGGAAGAAACTGCATCAATTAACGAGCAAAATAACCAGTTAATATCATAATGGCAGGATCAAGTTCACACATAACAATATTAACCTTAAATGTAAATGGACTAAATGCTCCAATTAAAAGACACAGACTGGCAAACTGGATAAAGAGTCAAGACCCATCAGTCTGCTGTATTCAGGAGACCCATCTCACATGCAGAGACATACATAGGCTCAAAATAAAGGGATGGAGGAAGATTTACCAAGCAAATGGAGAACAAAAAAAAGCAGGGGTTGCAATCCTAGTCTCTGATAAAACAGACTTGAAACCATCAAAGATCAAAAGAGACAAAGAAGGCCATTACACTTTTTAAAGTTCTCTATACTTTTTTTTTATATTTCTCTACTCTCATTCACACTTGAACCCTATCTAATCAGTGTCTTATCTCTACCACATTCCTGAAATCACACTGTCAATGACCAAATCACTAAATCCAATGGTTAATTTTCCATACTCATGTTGCTTGAATTATCAGCAACATTTTTTTTTTCTTTTTCTTTTTGGAGACAAGATCTTGCTCTGTCACCCAGGCTGGAGGGCAGCGGCTCACTGCAGCTTCAACTTCCTGGATTCAAATGGTCCTTCCACCTCAGCCTCCCAAGTAGCAGCAGCATTTCATACAGTTGATGACTGTCTCCTTATTGACAAAAATATCCTTATTGTATTTTCAGTTAACAACACTCTCCAGGTTTTCCTTTTACAAAGTTTCTTAGTCTCCTTTGCAGGTACTTTATCATGTCTAATCTCTAAATCTTGGGGTAAAAAGGGTTCAGAATTCAGGTGTATGTTTTTTTCTCTATCTAAACTCACTCCATGTCTTAATAACGTCATCTAGTCCTATGATTTGAAATCTCATTTATGATATAAACCTACCAATCTGAACATCTCCTTTGAATTGCATACTAATATATCCAATTATCTACCCCACCTTTCTATTAGGATGTCCAATACAAGTCTCAATTATAATGTTCAAAATCAAACTCCTCATATTCTTTTTCAAAACAGCTCCTTCTGTCAACTTTCCCATTTGATTCAAGTGTAATACCATTCTTCAAATTGCTAAAACTAAAACCCCTCAAGTCATCCTTGATATCTCTTAGTCTTTCTTTTGTTGTATCTAATACATAATGATATCCTATTTGACTCTCTTTTTCAATGAATCTCTTGTTAATTGTATTTATCATACCACATCTCATAACTCTCATAACATCTCATAACTTTACCACCCTAGCTCAAGCTGTGATTCATAGTAACCTCGTTTTTTGATTAGGTTTTTAAATAGAAATCCTTCTACCTTTACTATCATAGACTTTGTTTAGAACACAGTATTCTAGTAATTGTGTCAACACAGGCCATATCACATCACTCTATCTCACTCAGATCAACAGATTTGGTCCCCATAAGTTTTATGACTTAATAGTATATGTGTCTATCCCTAATTCACTCTGATCTAACTATGCTATCTTTATGATGTTTTTGCAAACATGCTATGTATACTCCTGCTTCATGAGTTTTGCATTTATTCTCCCCCTTTCCTGGAAAGCTCTTACTCCAGAAAGCTATGTGGCTCAATCCCTGACCTTCTTCAAGTCTCTGCTCAAATGGCACCTCGCTAGTGAAGTCTTATCTCACTTCAGCATTTTAAGTAACATCCTTATTCATCCCTTTATTTATCTGCTCTGCTTTTCGTTAAATGATCTATTATCATATGATCTACTGCATATTTTGCTTAATTTCTTTGCTTATCACTTCACACTAGACCTAGAATTGAATAACTATTCTATGTGTGTTTTTTTTTTTTTTTTACATATCCAGTTACTGCCATATATTCAGACTTAGATCAATACGTACAACACAAGAAATGTTGCGCTGAATAAAGATGGTTTTGAAGAGTTAACATTTTATAAAGAATGTGTACAAAACCAGAAATATTTGGAAATATATAATTTTAAAAATGAAATAACAAATCTAAACCAGAACTATTTAGCATATATTGCTTTCTAGTTAGTGTTGGAATAAAATATTTGAATTTAATTTTTATTATTTAATAGATAGAAGAATCACCAGAGCCCAAGCCCACATTAGCTAGTTGGAAAGTAGGATAGAATAGCGCTTAAAAGCACAGACTTTGTCTTAAATACTTGTGGTTCAGATAATCAGGCAGTTCCACTTACCAGATAGATTAACTTGGGCAACTTATCACTGGGTCTCATGATGGTTATTGAAAATATAGAGAAAATATAGTATTTATCTTGTGGCATTATTAAGAGTCTTAAATGTAAAGCACTTAATACATTGCTTAATGCATGGTAAGCTTAAATAATGAATTAGCTACTCTTACTACCATTACTGATGATAGAGAAAATTTTATATGAAAAAGCTTTCAATGAACTTGGAAGAAATGGAAAAGAGAGACTTAGAATAAGTGTACCATCTGCTTTTCTCCAGGGAAATAAAGAAATTAATGAAGCAATGCCATATAATCAAGAGTCTTTTTAAAAAGTTTTTATATTAAGATGACATGGGTATTTAGATGTCAATTCCTAAACAATTAAACATAACTAAAAATTATAAAAATTATCATACATGTAATCAAATAGTTGCCAGCATAGTATTGAATGAGCTGACAAGAGATTGTTCAGTAAGCAGATTTTATTTAGAAATTTTGAATCTGAAAATTTGTTTTGTTTGCTCAAATGACTTAATGTTGTTTTTCCTAGCTCTTGTTATACAAAAAAAGCCTACAGTGTGTATAAATATATATAAATTATATATATACTGTATATATATAAATTATAATATAATATAATATATATAATGTAATATAATTATATAGTATATAAATTATGTATAAATTATATCATATATACACTATATATAAATTATTTATTATATATACACTATATATATAAATTATTTGAATGAAACTTTTAGGAAGGCTAGTAATCATAAGTTAATACATAAAATAAGTTTACATGCTGCTTGTGTTAGATTCAGTATTTTTTTCTTTTTTCCCAGTTTTATTAATGTATGGGTGACAAGTAAATATTGTGTATATTTATAGCATACCATGTTATGTTTTGATATATGCATGCATTGTGACATTACCACAACCAAGCTAATTAATATATTCATCACTTCACATACTTTTTTCATGGTGAGATTATTTAACACTAGTGTCAGCAATGTTCAAGTATACATTTTTATTAACTATAATCACCAGTCTATACAACTCCAGGACTTCCTCATGCTTGTATTAGATTTATATTGCTGCTAAAATAAGTTAGAAAAAGCCTAGTGGTTTAGAGCAACACCTTATTATATCACAGCTCTTTAGGTCAGATGTTGGAGTTGCATTTGCTAATTTCTCTTCTTTGGGTTTCAAAGGATCAAACTTAGCTGTTGGTCAGCGGGATACTTATAAGAAGGTTCTGGGAACTGCTTTCAATCTCATTCAGATTGCTGGCACAATTCAGATTCCTGTTATAGAGCTAAGACTGCTCTTTCCTTCCAGGCTGTCACTGAGACTGCCCTTCCTCCTTAAAGATTCTTCTCTGGTCCCGGCACATGTCCTCCTACATCTCAGAGCCAGAATGGTAAATCCTCTTCACATTTGGAATCTGACTTTCCCTTCTGCCACTTCTCTCTTGTTTCCAGTCAGAGACATTTCTGTGCATCTAAGGTCTCAAAAGATTACATTGAGGAAACCAGGATAATACAGAATAATCTCCCTATCTTGAAGTTTGTAGTCGGAACTATATTTGAAAAATTTGATATTGCCATGTAAAGTTACTTATTCATAGGTTGTGGGAATTAAAGGTTTGGCTATCTTTGGGGAGGCTATGATTAAGCCCGTCACATGGTTATGTTTGATCTTGGGAATTTCAAAACCCCCCTAATAGTGATAGGCTTTGTAACAATTACAAAAATATGAAAGCAAAATCAAGAATGAACACTCAATGATCTATTCTATCATTAATCTGTTGATGTGTTTTCCTTTCTGTTCTTTTTGTGCTTATCAATCAAATATATTACAAATACTCTCCCCAAATGATTTGTTGCTATTGACTTTAGGGACATACATATCTGGTCAAAAATCCTGTTGAATCAAGCATAAATGAGAGCACTGAAGACTGTGTTTCCAACATATTCATTTTGTATTGTTGACTGCATAGAGTACAAATCACTTTGAATGATATGAGAAAAAAAATGTCACCAGTAGGATCTATTCTTTCCTCAACAACTGAATATAATTATGCATTTTTCCCATAGAGCAGGTAAAGCAATTTGTGTAAGTATAAGTTTTAAGATAATGTATTAAATATTTGGGGGAATTATATGATAAATTTAAAATAATTTCAATTACTATGCATAACGTTCATTATTTAGTGAACTTAAATTAAAATATAAATTGATAGGATAGTTGAAATATTTTTTCAAAGGTAGAGCTCATATAATTTTTCTTATATATTAATCTACTATTGTAGTTTTATTTTTCATATTACTAAACAAACATTGCAACTTGCTGTGATTTATGTAAGTAAGTAGAAATTGGATAAACATTTCCAATACAGTGATAGCTTATCACTCCTTCTGCAGAGTAGTATTTTCTCAACATTGCCTATAAACAAATTCATTCAGCTTTCATTGAAATATCACACTGTCTATAATAAATATTTTAAAAATATTTTCTTTAAAAATCTTGAAATATTAAATAAAATGGTAATCATATTTTAAAATGCTATGATCAATCTTCAAGTTTGTTATCTTATTCATTCCATTTATGTATTTAACACTATTTCCATATGTAATAAATCACCTTAAAACATCAGATTCTAAATAATTTTCTCCAAGGAGTTACAGTCATAAATGTGATAAATATTTGTCTTTTATATAGTAAGGAAGGACTTATTTTGAGCTTCCTTTCTTTGATAATTCTTCAACCACTCAATGAACAATTTATTCTTTTTATTAAACTTGAATTTTCTATAGCTTACTAAGCACCAATTATAAATTGCACGAGAATCCTCTTGAAAGTGCCTTGGTCCAGATCTTGACTTTATTTTGAGGACTATTTTGGGGGCTGTATATTAAGAATATAATTGAGCTTGTTTGCTCAGCGCATTAATATATAGGATTTTACTTAATAAGAACTGATTAATTTGGTAAGAATTGCTTTGTAAGAATCACTCTTCCTCTTTAGTTGTTTGTTGTTGCAGTTGCATACAGAGATAATACATTATAATTCAAATTAAATTGGAATTCATAAGAAGAAAAAAATGATGGTTCTGTGTGTATGTGTATATATATATAATTATATATATACATATAAAAATATATATATATATATAATTATATATGTATATATGGGAACTTCAAGACCATAAACATAGTTTTTCTTCTGGCAGAACTGAAAAAAAATATTTTGAATCAGGCCAGATTTGAAATACTCTATCATTTATTTTGCCATTTTTATTTTAAAAATTGAATAATGTCTACAACCTACTAGTAGTCCCTATTATACCTCAAAAATGTAATTTTTGGTACAGCAAAAAATTATATAATTTGAAAGAAAAAAGAAAATTTCAACTTGCATATAGTATATACTATCAATGTACATAATTTTGAATTGAAATATTCCTAATTTAAACACATCTCTGCAGCAACCTAATGGAACTTACATCTCAGCAGTCATTTTATCCAAAGCCTGGGTCCCATCATGAAAAAAATAAAAGAGCATTTTTAAATTTATTTTTTGAGAAGCATATGTATATGTTTATAGAATTTTTATACTAAATTTAAAATTTCGGCAAATAGGTTTTTTTTGAATCAAGAATGGGTTGAATTTATTAATGTTTATTAATTTGTAATAAAATTTACAATTTAAAGTTCAGGAAGCTGAAAAGATTCAAAGGTAGTTATGAAAAGCCATAAAAATTCAAATATTCAAATTCATTATTGTTTGGGGAAAATACAGATAATAAGCATGAGGCACCCATCACATCACCTTAAAATTTCTCAATAAAAATAAGTACCTGCTACATGACAACTTATCAGCACATATTAACTCACACCATTAAGTTGGTTATGACAATAATTACTATTCATAAAGCAACAACAATATTATTTTATCTCTATTTTGGAACTTACCCCATGAATCTGGCAAGTATGGCTACTCCTGTCTATTTCATCCCTGGTGTATCCACCTCAGTTTTGTACACTTATTCCAGTGCCTATTGAGTCTCTGTACTAGTCACATGAGAGCGGGGTCTTGGATCAATATTAGTTTTAAGTAGGAAACTTTTCTCATTTAATAGTAAAACTGGAAATTCCTTTGATGTTCCAGATAATAATTTCAACACTATACCACATACTTTTTTCAAATTAATAGAAATCAGGTAGCACACATATTATTGGAATATCAAAAAATCTGAAGCATCCAACTGAAGTTAATGCCATAATCACACAGGGAAATGATCCATTATGTCATGGCTTAAAGTAATTTGGATGATATCACCTTCGTATTTTTAAAGGTGATTTCACAATATATACATAAGATATAAGCCTATGTGTAGCCTGCAGTGCTGCATCAGAAAGTACAAATAACAAGACATTCTCCATTTTATGTTTAAAAAGATAGAATTCTGATTTCATCCGGCATGATGGTTTATATTATTTTATGCACTATTTAAAGTTTTGTGTATGTGCTTTTATTAAATATGACTGCAGATCAATTTCTTTGTTTTGTGCTATTTTGGTTAAAATATGAAAAGTTTTTTGAACATTTAAAATCACATACATGTAGTAAGTTATCCTGCTGTGCTATCTGGAACAATCAACTTTGTGAAGGTGGAGCCTCTCTCAGCTATTATCTGATCATTTATAAAAGATGAAATTATAAATTACCTTAGATACCCTTGTTCTCGCAATTTATCCTGTATATTATTTATATACATGGTTGTAATTAAAGTTAAAAATTATGCCACACTATTATATACTCATGTAATTTTTTTATTGTAATAAGGACTACAAAGATTAGATCTTCTTGTGTGTGCAAGTTGTAAGAATTAATAGAGAATACTTTAATTAAGTGATCATGAGGACTTTTTAAAAAAATAGAAAAACAACCAGACCAAGTGAGTTAGATTTTAAAATCAGATAAATATTACATAAGTGCTTAGAGTGCTCTTTAGATAATTTCCTTTTAGATTCTAACCTGAGATTTTTTACCTGTAGCTGAAATATGTGGTATGAACTTACATCCATTAATCCATCCATTCACTGATTTTTGAACAACCAATGATAAAATATCTGAAATACACTGTTTCCTAGTCAGAGGAAACAAAATATAAAAGCAATAATAACAAATCTCATTTGCTTTGATTAAAATCATTTTTGAACATATGTAATCGTTCATCTTTTTAATATATACTGTGTACCCAGCTTAAAGGAGTTAAATCTTTTTAACACAGATTTTGAGTATTTTTCTATTGTAGTGCTTATCACACTGTAAAAATTTCATTTGTTTTAGGTCTCTATGTACTTATGAGCTCTTCAAAGACAGGGACTACACTGAGTAATGATTAGTTGCTGAATCAATAATATGTGTTAAGTTGATATAAATTAGTTAACTTTAGGATTATAAAAAAAATGATTTATCCAGCACTTTGGGAGGCCAAAGTGGGCGAATCACGAGGTCAGGAGATCCAGACGATCCTGGCTAACCGGTGAAACGCCGTCTCTACTAAAAAATACAAAAAAAATTAACCGGGCATGGTGGCGGGCGCCTGTAGTCCCAGTTACTCGGGAGGCTGAGGCAGGAGAATGGCCTGAACCCGGGAGGTGGAGCTCGCAGTGAGCAGAGATCGCGCCACTGCACTCCAGTCTGGGCAACAGAGCGTGACTCTGTCTTAAAAAAAAAAAAAAAAAAAAAAAAAAAAAAATCAATCCACTATACACATTTTTTTATTCTTAATATAATCTTCCCACTGATTATACAATCATATTTACTAACTTCTGCAACCATAAATGCTATATTTTAACATTGTAGACTTAAGGTTGTTACTTAGACTATATGACAACATATTCATGTTCTCTAATCTGCAGACATCTTTTCAGGCTTTTGGAAAATATGTAACTGTTTGTCTAAAAATTTATTATGAATTCAAAAATATTTTTAAATATTGAATATAGAGTATTGAAAAACTATTTTAAATATTAAAGAGGACTGGAGAAAACTCCTTCATTAATTTTAATGATGAAATTAAAACTGAACCTATTAGTCATCAAGAATGATGATTAAACCAAAGTATAAAACAAAATATATGAGTCCATGCTCATATAAATATGTGTTTAGATAAATTAACAAATGAGGGAGTAGAGGAAAAATGTCTCATTTAGAAGAATTCCAATTAAATTACATAGATAGTCCACACTAAAGGAGGGAAAGCATAACTCCTTACTTCTTAAGTGTGCCCTGGTGTAAGAAACTTCTTTCCATAGAGTACAGTATGGGAAGGGGGAAGAATAGTGACATCACAGTTGAGAAATCTGACAAGTCCTATTTCATCCAGGAGATCAAGGTCAACATTAAGTCATAAATTACACTGGTAGCATGTACCATTGATACAATGTGAGGAAAATAACAAATTCCCTCTGTAATATACCTCCCCCAAACACTAGTCTTATCAACAGGAAAAGCACGAATCCCAACACAGGGTATGTATTCTACAATATCTGAGTATCATGCCTCAATATTGTCAAGGTCATCAAAAACAAAGTCCAAGAAATTGTCATCGCTATGAGAAGATCAAAGAGTTATGACAACTAAATGTAACATAGTGTCCTGGATGCCACCCTAGTATAGATAGAAAACATTACATAAAAACTAAGGAAATATGAATAAACTGTGGATTTTAGTTCATAATAATGCATCAGTATTTATTATCTAATTTTAACAAATATGCCATGCTAATGGAAAATGTTACTAATAGGTGAACCTGTATGCTGGGGTCATATGGGAATTTTCTGTACAATCTCCTCTATTTTTGTGTAAATCTAATTTTTTCTATTAAAATGTCTATTAATAAAAAGAACTTAACTAAAGAATCTAAATATGAATGTGATTATATGCAAGTCTGAAGGGCATAACAGCATAAGGGCATAGAAAGTATGCAAATTACATAGTCCAGAGGATTTGACAAGAAGTCGTCTTGCTTTGCAATAAGCTGCTTGTGCACACTTAGATACGTCATTTAAGCCTCTTTTCCCTGGTTTGTTATTAAATGAATGAACAGGACTACAAGAGTTCTGAGGCCCCACTGAGCTCTGTTGTACATCGATTTACCTACAAAATGATGTCACCCTCAGGGAGATTACAATCTACTTGAGAAAGTAAACTTGCTAACATTGAAACAAATGAAAACATATTTAGGAACATAGTTCAAGGCTGGGATCATATTCTATGTAGTTCATATTCTCAGGATTTCAGAGAAACTAAGCAGCACTATGAAATAATTAAGAAGTAAGCAAGATTTAAGGACCATTTTGAAAAATTGGAAAATATGAATGAAGAAGTGAAGGACACCCCATATCCCAAATAATTGGAATCTGACTCTTACATCAAATTCTCCTTTTGCCTCAGTTTTAGGTTTTGAATGGGGTAAAATATTCCTTCAAATCCATCTATGCTTTACTATTGCGTACAGCACAAAGCCATATTTTCATCCAGAAATACTTACAATCTATGAACTTCCATTCACAATTGCTTCAAAGAGAATAAAATACCTCGGGATCCAACTTACAAGAGATGTAAAGAACCTCTTCAAGGAGAACTACAAACCACTGCTCAGTGAAATAAAAGAGGACACAAACAAATGGAAGAACATACCATGCTCATGGATGGGAAGAATCAATATTGTGAAAATGGCCATACTGCCCAAGGTAATTTATAGATTCAATGCCATCCCCATCAAGTTACCAATGAGTTTCTTCACAGAATTGGAAAAAACTGCTTTAAAGTTCATATGGAACCAAAAAAGAGCCCGCATTGCCAAGACAATCCTAAATCAAAAGAATAAAGCTGGAGGCATCACGCTACCTGACTTCAAACTATACTACAAGGCTACAGTAACCAAAACAGCATGGTACTGGTACCAAAACAGAGATATAGACCAATGGAACAGAACAGAGTCCTCAGAAATAATACCACACATCTACAGCCATCTGATCTTTGACAAACCTGAGAAAAATAAGAGATGGGGAAAGGATTCCCTATTTAATAAATGGTGCTGGGAAAATTGGCTAGCCATAAGTAGAAAGCTGAAACTGGATCCCTTCCTTACTCCTTATATGAAAATTAATTCCAGATGGATTAGAGACTTAAATGTCAGACCTAATACCATAAAAACCCTAGAAGAAAACCTAGGTAATACCATTCAGGACATAGGCATGGGCAAGGACTTCATGTCTAAAACACCAAAAGCAACAGCAACAAAAGCCAAAATTGACAAATGGGATCTAATTAAACTAAAGAGCTTCTGCACAGCAAAAGAAACTACCAGCAGAGTGAACAGGCAACCTACAGAATGGGAGAAAATTTTTGCAATCTACTCATCTGACAAAGGGCTAATATCCAAAACCTACAAAGAACTCAAACAAATTTACAAGAAAAAAACAAACAACCCCATCAAAAAGTGGGCAAAGGATATGAACAGACATTTCTCAAAAGAAGACATTCATACAGCCAACAGACACATGAAAAAATGCTCATCATCACTGGCCATCAGAGAAATGCAAATCAAAACCACAATGAGCTACCATCTCATACCAGTTAGAATGGCAATCATTAGAAGGTCAGGAAACAACAGGTGCTGGAGAGGATGTGGAGAAATAGGAACACTTTTTACACTGTTGGTGGGATTGTAAACTAGTTCAACCATTATGGAAAACAGTATGGCGATTCCTCAAGGATCTAGAACTAGAAGTACCATATGACCCAGCCATCCCATTACTGGGTATATACCCAAAGGATTATAAACCATGCTGCTATAAAGACACATGCACACATATGTTTATTGCAGCACTATTCACAATAGCAAAGACTTGGAATCAACCCAAATGTCCATCAGTGACAGACTGGATTAAGAAAATGTGGCACATATACACCATGGAATACTATGCCGCCATAAAAAAGGATGAGTTTGTGTCCTTTGTAGGGACATGGATGCAGCTGGAAACCATCATTCTCAGCAAACTATCGCAAGAACAGAAAACCAAACACCACATATTCTCACTCATAGGTGGGAACTGAACAATGAGATCACTTGGACTCGGGAAGGGGGACATCACACACCGGGGCCTATCATGGGGAGGGGGGAAGGGGGGAAGGGGGAGGGATTGCATTGGGAGTTATACCTGATGTAAATGACAAGTTGATGGGTGCTGACGAGTTGATGGGTACAGCACACCAACATGGCACAAGTATACATATGTAACAAACCTGCACGTTATGCACATGTACCCTAGAACTTAAAGTATAATAATAATAATAAATAAATAAAATAAAAAAGTAAAAAATAAAATAAAATCAGTGCCTGCAAGGTCAGCTACAATGTAACTGTATTTTAAAAGGTACCAAATTGGACTTCTATTTTGGATAATGGTAAATTAAATCATTTGCATAAATTATTCAGAAAGTTGGACAAAACATTTTAACAATCTTCAGGAAAGCATCATAAAATTAACAAAGCATTAAAAAATTACCAGGCCACTATCTGTGGACCCGGAGGTAGGGTGGGAATATAGGAAAGTGAGCTGAGAACTTGGCGATGCTTCACTCCTGAGGCTATTTTCACATTCTAAAGGGGGGCATTGAGAGGCTAAGAGTGTGAGGTGAGATATTGACTCTTCTTGTGGATCTAAGAGAAAAAAAAAATGCATCCCAGTCTGACAAACTGAAACTGATAAACCCTTTGTTTTCAGCTTGGAACCAGAAAGCTCCCACCCAAAACATAGTGCTAAATGGAGGTATAAAGCCCTGCACAAGGTTTGCAGCTCAGCTTTTAATTCTATCAATTCCAGAAATTAGATTGATGTAATCTTGAATTACTAGTGTCCTTATTTTCAAAGCAGGAGGAAATTTTCTCTGAAGGCAGGTATTATCTTCCCAAGCCTCAGATTTTCTCTATGACAGTTTCATAATTAGTATCTCCCTCTCCCTCCCTCCTCTCTCTCTCACACACAGACACAAACACAAACACACACACACACACACACACACACACACACAGAAAAACACAGATCAAGGACGACATGAAGATAAAATATAACGTAACAAAACCAAGGAGGAAGAGTCAAATCAACTTAGACCAACAAATATTGACATTGGAACTACTTCCTCATGTACATCCTCCAAGATATTCTCCACTTCAGTGTCTGCTTTACAGGAAACCCCAATAACAATGACTGGCCTGAGAAAGCTGACACAAAGATGGAATGCTGGAGCTGGGATACATGCTGACCAGCAGGCAATGACATCATCATTCTTGTGTGGTAGGTTATAGAAAACCCATGAAATAGAGTAGCCTATGACTGTAAAATTTTTCCTGGTGGTAGCGAACCGGGATATGATCCTAGTGAAATGAAATGCCCTAGAAGGTGGGATGTATCAAGTGTATAGAAATTATGTAATAAGAGTAATTATAAGAACAATGCAATGCATTGTTCTTTCTGGGGGCAACCAGTGCTTTGAGAAACACAATGATAGGCTAAGGATGATTACTTATCCATTAGGGACTAAAGACTATATGTAAGAGTCTCCTGGTAACTTATAAGGAAGAGGTCACCTCCTGCAGCCTCAAGGCAGAGAAAGTTAAGAGTTAGGATTAGGATTTATTCTTAAAGCTCCAGAACTTTGAAGAAGTTTTAATTTGAACCCTAGATAGTTTTCTGTGCCAAGGACAGGGCTCTGTCTGGGAAAGAAGTATAAAACTTTGGACTTGGTTTGGAAATGCTGATTCATTTTAATTCCTCAGTTTGTTTTGATTATCTGAGCCTGCAGAAATGATGCACCCAACATTTCTCTCAATCATTCAAATGATTTAAAACAAATGGAATTTTTGTATATAACATATCAGATTTCAGTGAGTTATTGACTTCTGTAGAGGAGCCAACATGAATTTTAAAAATCTGTTGTTAAACACTAATAATAATCAGAGTTGCAAGATACTTCATGTTGAGAGCTACAAAGACACAGCCATAGATAAAGTTAACAGTGATCTGGTGTCACTGCTCACTCCAGGGTGTAAGCTTATCGAATAGAATGGCAGGCATTCTTGACAGCAGAGTATGCGATGTCTTAAAAAAAAAAAAAAACTCCCACACTTTTCCCATTTTATCAAGCATATATAATTAAATTTGTTAAGTGAAAGAATGCTTAAAACACTTGCAGGTATGTTTCTCAGGAACATGCTGAGAACCTTTTTTTTTTTTTTTTTTTTTTTTTTTTTTTTTTCCAAAAATTAGTGACGTTGGGGAAACCAGCATCCTTTGCAAACTCACTGAATTTGTGTGTGCATCACCAAGGTAGACCATATTTTCTTATGGGTAGGATGCTAGCATGCATCCTGAGATCCCCAAATATGATATATTTACAGGAAAATCAACACAAAATGGCATGAGAACTGTACAGAATCAGACTGTAAAAAATGGCAGACTATGTACAGAATCCATTGTGCTAAAGGTGGCATCAGAGCATCCATCTTTGGGAAGTAGTTGTGACAAAGTTTCTAGAATCCAGTGCCCGAGGGTCAGTAGGCAAACTCTGGTGTCTGTACCCCTCAACAATATTTCTTCCTGCATGAGCCAGTTAGGGTGAAATCTATTCTTTGCAACTTAGAGCACTGATAAACATGATCCTTCTTTACTTCTGGCAATACATTTCTCTAATTATTTAGCAAATACCTATTTGTCTGTAGTTCTCAATTTTTGGTTCCCTCCTTAACTGAAAGTAAAAACTGATACTCTGTTGTCCAGTATTATAGTCTAAACATGTATGTATCTATTTACATTAAATTAGTCCAAATTGAAAAAAAATAAAAATTTACTTCTTCAGTCATCCTGAACACATTTTAACCACTTAATAGCAACATGAGCTACCAGCAACACCATCAACACAGATACAGGAACATTTCCATCACTGAAGAAAGTTCTATCAGAAAGAGCTGCTCTAAGGCATAGAAAACTTGACTGGGTATATGTGTCTGCATCTACCTCAGAGAATCCCCTTTTAATGAGTTAATTGATTCTGTCAATAGTTTCAAATTATGACCTTGATACCATGACATATTACACTCATCTTTCACTCTATTATTCATTTTGATTTTCCAAGTAATTTTTTGAATGATCAGATTAGATGCAGAGCTCATTTTCTGTTAGAATAACAAAAATTTAATCTCATTACTAATCATTCCTAAACATTGAAGTTTTCCTCCCAGTTACCTTCTCATGAACGATGTTAAATTCCAGAGTAAAATCTGAAGGCTGACACTAACGGAGCCATCCTTCACAGAAACTACATTCAACTATGCTAAAGTGTTAATTTTAGTTCAATGATACCTGAAATGCAGGCTGTGAGGTGGACATTTAGGATTTCTACCTGCCTAGCATACATTTCCCATTCTTTTACTAAGAGTACTCCAATTTTTAAAGTCTCCCCTAGTATGCAAAGTCTTGATACTTCTGTCAATCAAGTTATTTTCTCACCCTCCCCGGGCCTTTTGCTTGACTTAGGAAACAATTAACCAATTGGATTATGCTGTAGAAACTTACAAGGAGGGAAATTAAATGAAGTTACTTAATCTCAACAGAAATCACCCAAACATATGCTCATGAGTTCCTCTTCACTAGACCCCCAGAGCTGCCCTTATTTTTCCCTTCCTGAATTTTGATTGTTCAACATTTACTTTGAATATGGGTCCTCCTGCAAGATTTTAAAGATAAATTTTAGATTTTGCTTTTAGGGTAGCCAGTTGGCTTTTGCAAAAGTATTAGATGTTATCAATGTGCCCATATTTTTTTCTACTTGGGAACTTTTTCAAATTACATCTGCTCTTGATATTCTGAAATGTCATGCTTACCCCTTTCTCATCTGTCTTGCTAGCCTAGCACACTATTGACTCATTCATCGTGAACCGGATAGGTGCTTCAAATTCATCTGCCTGAAGATAATTTAACCTTCATGGTCTATTTCTGCCAAAATACTGCTTTAATATCCCCAATATTTGTTAACTCTATTTGAAGTTAAATGTCTATCTATCTGTGCTTTGAGAGATGTTGGCAAAGAGAAAGGAGGAAAACAAACTATTTTAGATAGGCTTAGCCTTGTCAAATCTGTTGGAGATTTTACAGAAATCATGTTGTCAAAGTGATCAATTTAAAGAAAAACATACTTATGTCTTCTTATTTTCTGTATTAGGATGTAACTGAATATATTTTAGTTAGACATTTGATAATATGTTATTTTCCCAAACCATCATTTCAAGGTTATTACCGTAAGACAAATCACTCTAAAACCTAATGTTTCAAGCCAGTCAGAATTGAGTGATGAAAATATACAGCTTTATTTATAAGTAAATTTTATCTTTAGGCTTGAATTGGTTCAGACATTATGAAAAAATTTGCATGCTAGTAGTAATTCCTCAAACTCCAAAGGGATTAGAGTTTAACAAAATTGCCAATGCAAACAAAAACCAAGCAAACAGACATTTATTTTAATAAGTATAAATTAGGCAGAATTATAAATATTCCTTATACTAATATTTAAACTCAGCAGACAGAGGACAGGTTGAGGCTTGATTTATAGTCAACACTTCAATCTTAGAATTTTCAAAAGGCATCTTTTATTTGCTTACAAATTAAGAATGATCAGTATCACTATCTGAATATAAATTAATAAGTAAAAAGTATCTGTATATGTAAATTCAGGCAATGTCAGGCTTAAAAATCTACCTTATTGCACCACATTGCAAAAGAGAGAGGATTTTAATTCTTTATAAGTAAATACTTTAAATACTTATAAGTATCCTGGAATTAAGTGCAATGCAAAACATGCTATGAACGTCAGCTGTTACATGGAAAACATCTACCAGAAAAGCCACCCATGAGTCTACTCAGATAATATTTTTTCCTCTTGTCTGTTTTATAAGCTATTGAGGAATATATAAAAGAAATGGAAATTTACAAACCTCAAATAAATGAAACATACATTTTTATAGCTATATAATATTACATAAATTTAAATAGTTACTTGTATTTTATTGGCTCTTCAGCTACATTCCATAGCTTAAGCAAATTAATTTAGGAATAGCTATTAAATGCGTATTCTCAGGCATATTTTACTACTTGTAATGTTCGTGTTCAAACATATTTTGCAATATGTAAAAGTAAAGTCTTTGTAAAATAAATAATTTAAGTCATTCTTTGTATTATAACTCCATTCAGAATGTATAATACAATTATAGCTTGGAAAAATCATCTTAAAATTTTGTCTTATCTTTTTGTTGTGCTGAAGCTCCCCTCAAAAGAAGACATACATGTGTCCAACAAACATATGAAAAAAAGCTCAACACCACTGATCATTAGAGAAATGCAAATCAAAACTACAATGAGATAACATCTCATTCCAGTCAGGATGGCTATTACTAAAAGGTCAAAACACAACAGATGCTGGTGAGGTTGTGGAGGAAAGGAAATGCTTTTACACTGTTAGTGGGAATGTAAATTAGTTCAACCATTGTGGAAGACAGGGTGGCGATTCCTCAGAGACCTAGAGGCAGAAATACCATTTGACTCAGAAATCCTGTTATTGGGTATATACCCAAAGGAATGTAAATCATTCTACTATAAAGACACATGCATGCATATGTTAATTGCAGCCATATTCACAATAGCAAAGACATTAAATCAACATAAATGCTTAATTCTCCTAATATGTCATTTTTAACAAATTAGAACTATGCTTATCAGTTCATGTGGGATTGTCTAAAAATTATAAATAAAAGATTTAAATTCTCTACCTTCACAAATCAGGTACAGCTAGCATTGATGTCATTGAGATTTGGCTGATTGTACATCATTAGGTTCTATCATTAATCACCCACACCTGCAGATGCATTCCCAACCTGAAATCACTTTTGTTATCACATGGAAAAGGAGAGATCTCACGTAATCTTTTAATTATGAGTACTTTGGAGGTAACAGAGATGATTGTCATCTTGTCACATGGAGACATGTTGCTTCTAGCACTTTTGGATTCTTCCATAAATATGTCAAACCATTATCAATAGGTCAATAACCTGCCCTTTTCACCCCTGACTAGAAACACTATTTTAAAAGAGTTCTTATTGATTTTTTTTCTAGCTGTTTTTATTTTTCTCTTTCAAAAATACCAAGAAAATATCATGCATTGCTGGCAAAATAACCTAAGGAAAAAAAATCTAGGAGCATCATACAATAAGAATGAACTGATTTCTTATGAAGTCAGCTTCATAACTGTGTAAGGCCCAATTCTTATCTCTGACAATCTGTTACTTAACATCTGCTGCTTAACACTTCATGAAAGTCAAGTCTAGATGCTTCATAGTCTTCTAAATAATTTACTGTAATAGTCATTAAGGGCAGTAAAACAAACAGCAATTACTATACACGGATAGATTCAAGTATAGAGTGAATGAGATTATATGTATCCACTATACCTTGAAACTAAAACAGATAAATAAGTGTCACAAATTTAAAATATACATTTTAAAAAGAATAGACACTCTCACACACAAGCACACATGCATACAATCACATACACATGCAAACACAGGCATATTGTTATACACACATATAAATTAATAATAAATAAAATTTATGTTTTAGCAAACTCTGCATATTTAAATTCACCAGTGGTTAGTTATTTCAGACAGTATTACCTACTAAGCCTTAGGGACCATTATTTTCATTTAAATTCTAGTAGTAGGCAATACCTAAATGTCAAAACTTAGCACAATGTTTAATGAGTGGATAAATATTAGAAACCACATCTCTTGAAATCTTAGGTAAGTCATTATTAGGGGCTTACTACTTTCAGTACCTGACATTTACTCCTTTTTTTCATATTAGTTTTATTTTTTATTAAATGTCCTCCTGCCTTGAAGATAATCTATTTAATAAAGAAGAAAAAAAAGGGCTTTTTTTCTTTGAGGTTTACTTGAACATAAGCATCATCTTTGTAATTTGACACAAGCGTCGCCTTTGTAATTTGTCCTTTAAGGCAATTAGACTGTATTATATCAGTGTATTATTAAACTTGATTGCACTTATGCAGGACAAATTATAAGAGAATTATGAGGGAAATACACAGATGCTGTTACTGTCTACTAAAAAATAGATTATTTACTATTGGAAACCCAAAGGAGAGTAATGCCTCAAAAATGTGGTAATAAATACCTATGAGAAAATCTTAAGTTGAAGAATAATCCTGGACATAATTTTATTTACTATTGTTATTATATCTTTGTCCTAATGAGATTAAAGACTGATGTTTTTATTGCTATTTAAGTTAATAGGAACTCTACACAAAGAAATTGTTTGATCAACTGATAATTTTTAGGTTTTTTTTTATTGACATATAAGAGTTATACATGTTTATGGAGTACATAGCGATGTTTAGATACACACAATGTATAGAAATCAGATCAGGGTAATGAGCATATCCATCATCTCCAACATTTATCATTTATTTGTGTTGAAAACATTTAGTATTGTCTAGCCATTTAAAAATATATATTATTGTTAACCATTGTCATTCTACAGCGCTATAAAATATTAGAACTTGATCACTCTATCTAGCTGTAATTTTGTGTTCCTTAACAAATATATCTACATCCTTCCCTTCCCTCTAATCTTTCCAGCCTGTTGCAACCTGTTTTTCATTTTACTTCTATGAGATCAACTTCTTTTAGCTTCTGCATATGAGTAAGGTCATGCAGTGTTTAACTTTCGGTTTTTATTTTACTTAATATAATTTCCTCCAGTTCCATTCATGCTGCTGCAAATGATAGAACTTCATTTTTTTGTGTCTGAGTAGTATTTCATTGTGTATATGTGCCATATTTTCTTTATTCATTCATCCACTGACGGACATTTAGGTTGATTCCATATCATGACAATCACGAATAGTGCTGCAATAAACATTGGGGTACAGATTTATCTTTGAGATACTGATTTATTTTCCTTTGGATAAATGGCTAATAGTGAGATTACTGGATCATATGGGATGACTATTTTAATTTAAGGAGGTATTCATCAAACTGGTTGATAAAATTAACTAGTCTCAGATTAAGATATCTGGGATCTAGAAGCACTGTCTATTTACTTAGCACGAGACACAGTTCTAACCATACTATTAAAAAACAAAAAAGATTCCAAGCAGCTCATCCCTGTAGCCTCAGACTTCAGCTTACCCTCTAATTAGTTAAACATTAGGGCAATGATTTTCTGCCTGTATCTTATAAAACGTCTTCATGTTGGTGGTAGAGTGAATGTGGAGGAAAATAACTTTGTGGAGGCCATTCATGATATAAGATACCACGGAAAGCTTGAGTTTTCAGTTTAGGCTACAGAAAATGCAAATAAATAAACTACACAGTTGGTTTAAAATATTACTACAAGTAGGATTTTCCCCTGAAGGAAGGCTTGGTTTTGTCATGTTTTATGTTTGGTTAGGTTTTATTGTTGGCTTCATATGTCTCTTGCTGATGGAAGTATGTGACGTCACCACAGGGCATAGAGAGGAGCAAGAATCAGTCCTAGTATCATAAGGAGACTGGAGGCAATGTGAGAAATAAAAATATGGAGTTAAGAGGAGGTACATACAAAGAAAGAACTAGGGAGGGTGGAGAAGAGATACAATGTAATAGAAATGTCATCTTTTATTAAGGAAAAAATATGCTGTTTACAGTATAATATGAATCTTCTTCTCATTATTTTACTCAAGCTTCATTAAAATATCAATTTCTGGTTGATACGTTGTGCTTTTTAAGAGATACCATGAAAGAGGACTTAGGTGGTTATTCTGGAATATGGATATTTACGATGAGTAAGATGTGAGCTGTGAGCTGTCCCGCCTTAAGACAGTTGCTGCCCACATCTATACAACACTATTTCACTCCACCACCATACCAATCATTGAATGCTGGCTGCTCAGCAGGGTGTGGATGTGTACTTGACCGCAGCCATAGTGATTCTCTTGAGATGCAGACAGTTTCTACACTAAAAATGAGTTGATATTTAGGAGAAAGAAAGAACAATCTTGGTGGTATCCATTTGCAAAGGGGAAGTAGAACTTCAAGGAAATATTGGCACAAAAGCCAAGACTGCTTACAAGAGGATTACCTTATGTGGGTTAGAGGAGGATTTCAAGGATATGAGGTGCTCTCATCACAATAAAGCAGACATTCCCAATGGTCATAGAAGCAGGCAAACGAAAGGTGATGTAAACTTATATAAGACTTGAGTGGCTTCAGCTTAAGCATCCATCCAATTTCAGTACATGGGTTCTTTTGCTGTTTCAAAGTTGTTTTTTTCTTTAAGTACTGTACATTTCCATATAAACTTTCATTCAGAGTTTTTACTTTTAAATAATTTCTGTAGCTGCCTTTTGTACTTATTTGAAGAATAATTGAAAAGAAAAAAAATCAGAAAATTAAAACAGATTTCTTTTTGCCAAAAGAAAGTATTGGTAATTTATAGCAAAGCTAGAAATGAGGGCCTCTTAAGAATTTTCCAAAGTATGTCAGTTAGTAGCATGGGGTTTTAGATCTTTTCTTTACTGCAATCAATCCTGCTGGAAATAAGAAGTCAGTTCAGAAGATCAGTAGAGTTGAGCTAGCAAAAGAATAAAAATCTTGAAAGGAGTTATTAATTATGTGCAGACAGAATCAGAAGATACCGGCCAAGACATTATGAAACAAGGAAGAAGTCATGAGAAACTTTGAAATTGCCACATGCAAGATGCAAGTTCCTGTTACCCAATTTTGCACTCATCTTCTGATGCTAGAAAAGCAAATGAGAATGTTGCTAACACAAATGTTATATATTTGCACTGATCGAGATGGGTAAGTTCAACAAGGGAATCAAATCTCAGTGTGGCTTACTGATAAATGTCCATGCTTTGTGCTAGCCTAAGTTTCTAGTGTTGAGACACATTTTGTGTAGCTTCCTTATTTATATTACATTAACTAAGTATCTTGAGGATATGATGATTTCAGTAAATTTCATTCACAAAATCCATTAATAGTCCCGGGGAGGGGATGGTTATCAGCAGCTATTGTTTCTCTGAATAAGTATTATCAAACATTGCTTTTCTGCTATATAAAAGCACTATGGAATGAAACCACAAAGTCTGTAGACAATGTTTTTGCACACTGTAAAAATTTTATAAAATCAGGTGTCATTTCATTTACACTTTTGTTTCTGGTTAGTGTTTTTACTCTAATTTTGGAATAATATACGGTGGTAAATCATTGTGAAGTAACATTACATTCTCCTTAAAATTAGAATGTATTCAGGCATATTCATTATTTCAGTATTCATTAAATATAATTCTAAAAGAGTTTCTCTTTAAATATTTCTCTGCTCTTGACTGGTCGTATTGAATTTCACATTAATTTCGGAAATAAATTTAAGAGTCCTTGATAACTGCAGACCAAATATATAGTTACAATTGTTGCTATTTATAAAGAGATTCAAGAACTCTAACCTACAATTTACATTAAGTTGAAACACCAAAGAAAAAATACTATACAAAAAACGCATGTTGGCAGTGCTGGTGGTACTACCAAAGGTGGACTTGAGTCTCACTGCTTTACTGTTCCAGGATATCTATTTCTTTTAAATAACTTATGCTGCTCGTGTGTGAAGGGATTTCTCCTTTTACTCACATATTTATAACCTCTAATTCAGGAGACAGTTTAGAGACAGAGAATCTAATACCCTTTTAAGTTGCAGGACTATAAAAACAAAATAGGCCTCACTCCACTTTGTAAGGCAACATTCTAGGAAAGGGTAAACACATTCATGAGTGTTAGACTTAATATCATAAAAACCCTAGAATAAAACCTAGGTAATACCATTCAGGATATAGGCATAGGCAAGGACTTCATGTCTAAAACACCAAAAGCAATGGCAACAAAAGCCAAAATTGACAAATGGGACCTAATTAAACTAAGGAGCTTCTGCACAGCAAAAGAAACTACCAGCAGAGTGAATAGGCAATCTACAGAATGGGAGAACATTTTTGCAGTCTACTCATCTGACAAAGGGCTAATATCCCAAACCTACAAAGAACTCAAAGAAATTTACAAGAAAAAAAACAAACAACCCCATCAAAAAGTGGGCAAAGGATATGAACAGACATTTCTCAAAAGAAGACATTCATACAGCCAACAGACACATGAAAAAATGCTCATCATCACTGGCCATCAGAGAAATGCAAATCAAAACCACAATGAGATACCACCTCACACCAGTTAGAATGGCAATCATTAAAAAGTCAGGAAACAACAGGGGCTGGAGAGGATGTGGAGAAATAGGAACACTTTTACACTGTTGGTGGGATTGTAAACTAGTTCAACCATTATGGAAAACAGTATGGCGATTCCTCAAGGATCTAACTAGAAATCCCATATGACCCAACCATCCCATTACTGGGTATATACCCAAAAGATTATAAATCATGCTGCTATAAAGACACATGCACACGTATGTTTATTGCAGCACTACTCACAATAGCAAAGACTTGGAATCAACCCAAATGTCCATCCATGACAGACTGGATTAAGAAACTGTGGCACATATACACCATGGAATACTATGCAGCCATAAAAAAAGGATGAGTTTGTGTCCTTTGTACGGACATGGATGCAGCTGGAAACCACCATTCTCAGCAAACTATCGCAAGAACAGAAAACCAAACACCGCATGTTCTCACTCATAGGTGGGAATTGAACAATGAGATCACCTGGAAACCGAAAGGGGAACATCACACACCAGGGCCTATTGTGGGGAGGGGGGAGCGGGGAGGGATGGCATTGGGAGTTATAACTGATGTAAACGACAAGTTGATGAGTGCTGATGAGTTGATGGCTGCAGCACACCAACATGACACATGTATACATATGTAACAAACCTGCACATTGTGCACATGTACCCTAGAACTTAAAGTATTAAAAAAAAAAAAAAAAGAAAAAAAAAAAACACACTACAATGAAATAAGTAACCTAGGTTGCTGACCAGAACCCTGCATTGAGGATAAAGCCAAATTGTTTATAACCTCAACTCTGTCAGAGTTGGTAGTAATCAGGACTAGGATTCAGTAATAAGCACTTTTATTTAATATATATATTTATATCTACCTCTCTTCCTATGGATATAGCATTTCTCCCCCTTTCTGTTGAATGCAGCACCCTGATTATTTCCTACTGTGTGATGCTCTGGCTGGTATGTTAATCAAGAGGCCTGCCTTCCCTAGCCAAAATGTGAATACAGCAGAGAGTTAGCAGAGTGTAAGTGAATCCTAATGTCATTCTCAATAATTTGAAGTGTGAGTACAATGACACAAGAATGAGAAAAATAAATGGACTTCATTCATTCAATTGGTGGTGCTCTATCGACATTGTTGATTTGTGCTTCCTACATATACCCCTGAGGCTTTACTGCAGCATTTTTATAAACTAGTCTCATTCTCAAACCTTCTCAATAGTTGTATGGGCTAATATCCTCCAGAAAACATCCTTTTATGATTAAATTGGCCACTATTTGTTTATGTTCATGCAACTACAGAGTCATAATTTATAGCACATAGCAAGCATATAAGAAATATTTGCACTTACTCCCATAAACAGCAGTGGTAAATTCTACATTGTTTAGCTCTTTGCGGTGGTTTGCTTGAATTCTATATAGAATTACAAAATGTTCCCCAGAGAAATTCTCAAATAATTCTTGCTGTCATTCATGTAAGATAAGTAAGACAGTAATTCGTGTAAGGTGCCACACAGAAGTTTTAGGGAATACTTGACCACTTTTGAGCAAGCCAGCAGGAAAGCCCTTACCACAAAGAGGATATATTTTAAGAGAAAAAGTGCGCCAATCAGTTTTGATAGCTTGTATGCAATGGACGGTTATTAGTCTGAGCTCCAATGTAAATACAAAAATCTTTGGGACATGGTGAGATGTCAGCATTAGCTAGTTGTGGATCAATTGTTTACTGCAAAATCTGCAAGACTTGGGAACCAGGAGAACTGTTTGTTCTCAAAAGGAGATGTGAAACCCGAAATATCTCCCTTGAGGATGGGATTTTTTAATGCATTATTCTTCATACTTTTCACTAAAATCTATGTAATATTTATTTCATAATCAACATAATCTGACAAAAATGAGCTGTTCCTCATAATAGTGAGACATTCTGGGAAACATTTTGAGGAAGGAAAGCTTAGGAAAACACTATCAAGTTTCTCGCCAAAGAGTAGAGCTCGAAACATCAGGATTTGAGATGTGAATAAAAACGAGGCATTTTTTACACTCATCAGGTGATAAAGCAATTGTAAAAAAAAAAGAAAAAAAGAAAATTCTAGAATAGAAATTATCTTTTAACAAAGGAGAACAAATTACTTTGGAGATATTTGGTAGCTTCCTTAATCACAGTAGCTTTGAATGATATAGATGCCCGATTGTCAACAGAGATCAAAACTAAATCGGAAACTTAAAATGGTCCAATAAAATGTAAAGCTCCTTAGAAAAACAGCATTGCTATAAAGTCTCAAATACAGTAATGTGGGAGTAAATGACATGCACAGCCTATGGTAAGGGATAACAAGAACTTCAATATGGAAAAGTTTACCTTAGATCCTACTTTATCACCTCTACCTAAGCCACTTTTTAAATAAATATCATCAATAGTTCATACCATAAAACATTTGGGACCCAGTCCAAGTGAGAAAAGTCAAATATATTTATATATGTTTTTTGACTTTAAAAATAAATATTTATTTTTTGTTATACTTTAAAAGGTTCTGGGGTACATGTGCAGAACGTGCAGGTTTGTTATATAGGTATACAGTTGCTATGGTGGTTTGCTGCACCCATCAAACCATCTACATTAGGTATTTCTCCTAATGCTATCCCTCCCCTAGCCCACTACCCCCCGACAGGCCCTAAATCAAATATATTTTATATGACATCCATAGTACTCACAAAATTTAATACATCTATGTAGACATTGTCAAATATAGGAAGACACTTACCATATTTCTTTGAATATACTGACCCTTTTTATATATTAATGCCTGTGAGATAATAGTGTACTTATCATCAAAGTACATTTACATTTACTGTAAGTTTATTTTCTACTGAAATATGATTATAAAATTGATACTCTACAATTGATGAAAAGCTAGTTATTGAAATGAAGTCACTCTAATGAAGCAGTAACACTAACATAGTTTTCCAATAAACATACTATGAATGACTGAGCCTATGGAAAAAATGTTTTCAATAAAAATTATTATTTTCTAAATATCTGAACTATAAGATATTAGTTCTCTAAATCTATCTTTTTCTTTTCACTGGATTTGAATATCATAGCTCACTAAACATCTTTACAATTTGCTTCCTCTAAACACATTCTTTCTTCTGGAAATAAAATGGTACTTTGAAAGAATATTACCAATAGGAAGAAATATTTCAAACACAAGGTTCCTGCTTTCAATCACCTAACAGTTGGTACTATGTGTTTACATTTAGAAGGACAAAACCTTACAAAGATATATTATGCTTTCTCAAGTAATTTAGATTTGTCACAGTACAAGAAAAACTCATTGGCAAATAATTCAAATAGGCTTGTAAATCTCAGTGATAAGGGGCTTTAAAAAAAGCAAAATACATTCTTTAATAAGCAAAGTTATGAGACAGATCTGTAAAAGAGAATTGAGAAACCTTTCAAAGTATTCTATACAGAACAGATGATTTAGTAACCTACTGTGAAAAGAATTATTGAAAAACCACAATTTACATTGCAGTGGTTCACTTAAAACTCTGTGAACCTCAGTTTCTATATCTTTAAAATTAGGCTAATAATGCCTATGTAAGTGTTGTGTAATGCTCAGAAATATAAACGAAAATCAATGCTATTGTTTTCCTGTCATCTAGTAAAGAGTATGGCTCCAATTGTATGTGTCAAATAATGTAAAATATAAACGTACTAACCTGCCAAATCTGTTCTATTTCTAATTGATTACAGAATAATTCATTAACTTTAGTACCTAGAATGTCTATTATCTCTCAATTGGTCTCTCCATTCAGGCTGATTTTTTTTGCTAATATCTTTGGTGCTGAGATAATCCAAAAGAGAACCCCATCTACTTTAGTGGCAGAGCTGGCACAAGCTTATACATGACCCCAGGGACCTAAGAACTAGCCCACCAAGCCTGCTACCACTGGAGTTCCCATCACATCCAGTGGTGGTACTGCCACACACAGGAGAGTTGGCCATCCCAACATCTTTCTCTCCAGCAAGGCCTCACCACTACTTTACAAACAACTGTAGTCTGTGCTACCAAGACACTCACACACACCATTGATATTAATTAAAATCAGATAAATCATATGGAGACTATACTACTGTGTCCACCAGAACCCAAGCTAAAGCACTCTACCAAACCAACACTCTAGGACACATCTACAGGAAAAAAGTCTTATCTTGTAAAAGCTACTCCATAAAATTGGAAGAATAAACTATTCAGACAGTTGCACAGATATCAATGGAGGGATACAAATCAGGTAAACGCAAGGAAATATGACACTCTCAAAGGAACACAATAATTTTCCAGTAAAAGAACCCACCCCTAAAAGGATATCTATGGAATGCTTGAAAAAGAATAATAATAATTAACAAAGAAACAGATACAAGAAAACACAGAAAAAATGTTTAAATAATAAGAAAAGTAATTTATGATCTGAATGAGAAATTAGACAAAAAGATAGCTATCATAAGAAAAAAATCAAGCAGAAACTCTGGAACTGGAAAATTCAGTGACTGAAATTATAAATACTACTGAGGGCTTTAACTGTAAAGTAGATGAAGGAGAAGAAGGAAATTTTTGACTTGAAGACATCTTTTGAAATAACCTTATCAAACAAGGAGAAAGAAACAAAGAAAGAAGGAATGATGAAAAGTAAAAAAAAGAAAACAAATTAAACATAATAAAGAAAGCCTGTGAGACACATGTAACATCATTAAGCAAATAAATATTTGCATTATGAAGTTTCTGATGAAGATGAAACATAAAAATTCATATAAAACCTGCTTAATAAAGTAAGAGCTGAAAACTTCCCACGTCTTCAGAGAGATAATGGACTTCCAGAGTCAGAAAGATTAAATATTCCCAAATAGATACAATGCAAAGGATTTTCTTACCGATACTTATAGTAAAACTATTAAAAATAAAAGACAAAGAGAATTATGGATACTGGAGTCTCCAAAGCAGGGAGATTGGGAGGCGAATGAGAGAGATAAAAAGTCGAATATTGGGTACAGTCTTCATCACTCTGGTGATGGGTGCACTAAAATCTCAGACTTTACTAATTGTGTTAATCTGTTTTCATAATGCTATAAAGAACTGCCCAAGACTGGGAAACTTACAAAGAAGAGTTTTAATTGACTCACAGTTCATCCTGACTAGGGAGGCCTCAGGAAACTCACAACCATGGCAGAAGGCAAAGGGGAAGCAAGATACCTTATTCACATGGGCGGCAGGAAGGAGAAGTGTTGAGTGAAGGGGGAAGAATCCCTTATTACACCATCAGGTCCTGTGGGAACTCACTCACTATCATGAGAACAGCATACAGGAAATTGCCCCCATGATTTAATTAGCCCCACCTAATCTTTTCCTTGACACATGGGGGTTATAGGGATTACGAAGTTAACAATTCAAGATTAGATTTGGTTGAGGACACAAGGCCTAACCATATCACCACTATAAAATTTATCCATGTAACCGAAGACCATTTGTACACCTAAAGCTACTGAAATTCTAAAAAATAAAAAAAATAATGAAAAGATCTTAAAAGAATTAAAAAAAAAAAAAAAACCAGCAAGAGAAAAGTATCTAGTCACATGTAAGGTAATTTTTACCAGACTAAGAGCAGATTTCTCAGTAGAAATGAAACAAGCCAGGAATAATGGGATAATAGATTCAAAGTGCTGAAAGAAAAAATAAAAGTTGGTCAAAAATACTATGTCCAGCAAAGCTACTGTTTAGCCATGAAAAAGAAGTAAAGTCTTTCCTATACAAGCAAAAACTAAGAGAATCAATTAATCACCCCTAGATAGGCCTGAAAATAAATGCTTAAGGGAGTCCTACATCTGGAAGGAAATAGATGATATGTAACATCGTGAAATCATGCAAAAGTAGAATTAGCGATGGGGAAAAATGTAATCCAAGGAAAATTGTGGTGCTATGATCAGAAGGGGAACGTAAATACTGGGAAAAAGGCAATATATATTTGTATAACTCTGAATAATCATATAATATGTTACTGCTTTTTATTTTGTTTATATCTTTATACATGCTGGTTTTGGTCTTAAATAATCTGAAGATGAATCTATGTGAATGAATTATTTTTATATATTTAATTTTTTCTAACTCCGACTTCACCCAGCTCCCAACCCGCATTGCATACTGAAGCCATTAATGGCTTCATTTCTATCATGTCAGTCATCAGTCCTTCTCTAAGCCCCAAGACATCCCTGACCGAGGTAGGAAGTGGGCCTGCATTTCAGAACCGAACACAGAGTTCATCTACCCGATATGACCCAAATATCAGGTCAGAAGATGATACAGAGCAGGTAAAACACAAAAAGGAAAGGCAGCGTAAAGTCAGTTCCATTTTATAAAAATGCCTTTCTTTTTCATTCTTCTTGGAAAATAACTTCTTGTTCTCAAACTTTTGGTGGTCAAAAAAAATAAATAAATAACTGTTCAATTTTTTTCTTTTGGATACATAGAAGCATAGAGCCTGCCTCAACATTTTTTTTCCCTTATTTTCTACCTAGCTGCATACCTCAGAATTAATACTAGAATAAAATGTATTTCATTTTTCTTTCACAATCCCCTCCTCCTTTCTTAAGCTTCATATTTTAGCCCTCTAATTAACTCCCAAGTAGGGTAATACTTAAGAAGCGTTATGTATACAATTCCTGAGAGCCTATTTAAGAAACAACCTATAGAGTTATTTCTTGCACAGATTTGATGAGTGTCCTGGATCCCCTTTTGATCTGAATTAATTAACGTTCCCGAGGGAGTGCTGATTTTCCAGCATTCTTCAACCTTTGATGCAGAATCTCAAAATTCCTTTGTACAATAACCTTGGGTAACAACATGAATACAAATGGCTGTTCAGATTTCAAGACCTTCTATTCTAATTCTTTGTAAACTTAGGCTGAGACAAGGGGAAAAAAGCATGAATTTCCCTGGATAAATCTTAAATTCTGCCATCAGAGTTAAGATTTACCTTCATCTGTCTCTTCAGAGACACACAGTTTTTAAAAGGCATCCTATGCTTGACTCTAAATCCTCGTTTATATCTTAATCTCCATCTATGGATGGAGCACCTCAGGGAAGTCCCAGGGATCGCCATCAGCTCCCCCTTCTCCCTGATACGCTGCTAAAGGTTTCCTTTTTAATAAATAATTTATTGAGTTCCTAGAGCTATAGACTGAAGTGTTTATTTTGGATTCTATATTTTTTTCATTCAATACATGTATTGAGTGTCCACATTTATGATATAATACGCACTTATACTTCTCCAGGTATAGTAATATAAGAAATTGTACTGATTGGTGCAATTACTGAAAGTGAAAGTACCATAATCACCATCAGTTATAATTCTGTGCTTTTAGAATGTATGACACAAAACTGGCAGGTTGTTGAGAGCATAGCAGTCATGCTCTCATCTATATATCAATGCTAGGAAATATTTTAAGAGGATAATATCATCTGAGGAGTCCATAAAGTCTCGAATGTAGCTTTTGAATGAATCACATATGACATTGTAATCAGCAAGAACAGGCACATCGTTCTATTACTTCACTCTACTCCACCAGTTAAAGTTAGAGCTTCTAGAAGAAGATATTTCATATACAAGACTTTTCCAAAATAACAGATAAAAACATAGACACAATCGTCCCCAAAATATTTTTTTCGGACAATTCAGGCAAGTTATTTTTCAAGTATCCATGATAATGCTCTGTTTATAGAAATCAAAGACATGAAGCACAGATTATTCACAAGAAACAGCTGTTTTGAGAAACAAATCTGATTTATTCATTTAATAAACATTTGTTGGCACCATGCAGGTCAGTACTGTTGGGAATATAGTCATAAGAAAGATACGTTTTTATTAAAGCAGAATTTTAAATGAAGGGTATGCTTTGTGGAATAGGATTTTATACATCTTTGAATTTATGTCAATACAATGAAATGACAAACCGTAGTTGTTTATCATTTAGTCTTTAATATGTGACTTTAGGTATTCTTCTTATCAATCTGTTTCTGTTACTAAGATAACAATTTATAGTGTTTTATAATAATGAGAATAAAATCAAATAAGGTATGGCAGGTCTTCATATTATCATTACAATTTTTATTTTATAATTTGTACCCATTGCAATTTTCTTTGCTAATTTCCTCAAAAGTTAACTATGTAAAGATATTTATATTTCTATATAATATCTCTAGATTTGTTTGTTCTAGGTTTTACTTGTCTAACCTAGAAGATTATCCTACAAAATTCATGGCCTTAAATCATCTAACTTTGAAGATATCATCTTTAGATAGAATGCCAATTTTGATTCTAAAAAACTTGATCTTGCTTTACATGTGAATCACATCATGCAGTTAATTGGTTCATTAATTATCTATAAAAATGTGGAAAAAGTCCTAAAGAATGGTTGACAAATATGTGCTAAAAGTAGGGTATAAATATAGGCCAACATTTAAAAGGTTTCCAAAATATTCTACATAAAGATACAAAGGAAAAAAAATAATTTTTACAAAAATCATCATAATATATGCTTTGTGACTGTTACACAAATAAATATATAAAATACATGATACAATCCTTTATCTAAAAGCATGTATTTTTCAACTTTTGCACTTGACTTTTTAGAAAATATGTCTAAGATTTTATATATCATTATGTGATAGTCAACAATAGTGTCAAAATTCTAAACAATTTGATTCAATGTAAGAGGCTATGGCAATGTTTCTCACTTCAGTTACTCTTAAGTATTCTCTTCTGCAAGGCAAGTCACACTACCTCTATATTATCTAAAAATGACTCTTCTCCAGGAATCAAGAGTGCAGAACGTGACAGGATGAGCCAGTAGAGACTTTTCACCTTCCCCTCATAGGGCAGATAACCATTCAGGTAAACAGAGATTTTCAGTTTAATCATCAGGGCATGAACCTCAGGGCTCAAAGCTGCTGATAGCCAACATATAGATTTGAGGACAGATTCAACTAACAAAGCCAATGGAGAGATACATCCCAAATTCATGTTTGAGCCTTAAGTTCAGCTATGCTTGTAGCAAGCCAGTTACATATCACCACGCTTTCAATTCGTTAGAACAATAAATTTACTTATCTTCTCTTTTGAATAAACGTATTTAGGCAGAAAGAGAGTATCTGAGAGAGCATGAAGAAAGAGCATGAGAAAAGTTGGAATATCTTAGCAAGGCAATGACATCATAAGACTGGCAGCTCTGTAGAGAAAACAGAGGAAGAAAGAAGAAGAGAGGCACAGGAAGGGGAGAAACAAAAAACAGGAAGGGTGAGAATCACGTGAAAAATAATGAGAACTTTAAGGAAAATATGGGAAGAAGGTTTGACTCTAAAGCTATTAAGGGGATATAATTAACAGGGAAAAAATATAGCATTTGAAATATGAGCAGAAACCAACAGGGAGAAAACAAGGCTGATATACAGGTTTCAAGCTTGTAATATGATATTAATTGTTATTAGTCGATGAAATAAGATTATAAGGAAGAAAAATTAGAGGTTAGGAAGCAGGGATGGAGAAGAGATCATGAACTTAGTTTCACACCTTATGAATTTGAAATAATTATGGGATATCCAAAGGAAAGTTCCACGAGACAGTTGGTTATGCAGGTCTGAGTTACGGAATAAAATTTGGAGATGTCAGAGATAACTTTTTGTTTCTCTTTTTATTATACTTTATATTCTAATTTTAACTACCATCTGTATACAGAAATTAGTTAAGAATTTAACAGTAGATAAAATAAATCAGAAGTAATACTGAAGGCTGGAGTGGAAAAAAAAAAAAAAAAAGAAAGTACATCTGAGAACATTAACATGTGAGATAAACATAAAATAAGAACAGCTTGAAAGTAAACTTAAAATCTGTCTTCAGTAACAAGATTTAAAATAGAAATAATTATAAACAAAAAATAAACAAAAGGTGTAAGTTAGGCTATGTAAAAGAAGAGAGAGGAGAGATTCTAAGATGAGGGAAGAGTCAGCAATATCAAGTAATGCAGACAGGTCAAATCTTCCATTGAATTTAGGAAGTCATTGATGACTACTGGTATGAGGCATCTCAGAAAAATAGTAAAGGTGGAAGCAAGATTGCAGTAGAGAGTGGAACTGCATTAATAATTCACTCAATGGGTCATTGAGTTTGAAGTTGATTTCAAACTTTTGAATCTAATTCTTTATAGAATCAAGGTCTCCTAGAAACTTGGTCATTTCCTATATGAAACTTTCAAAGAAGATATTTATATTCCCCATGAGAATAATACTAACTATACAGGATAAGGGGTCACATTGAATGTCTCAGGAATTGTGGCTGATTTTTTTCTATGAGAAAGCATAAGTACATCTAACACAGTGAATGACTTCCAAAACATTCATATTTAAAATTCATTTGACAACCAAGATATATTGTAACATTTATAAGAATGTCTTTGGTATGACCAACACCAAAGCAAATACAAAAACAAAAATCCTTAAAGACATACTCTGTGTGAATGTTATAAGTTATCCAAAAATCTTGTTTCTATTTTGTCCCTTGTTAAATTTTCACCCTATGACTTGCTGAGAAGCTGCAGGAGAGAGAATTTCCTGATGAGTTGTCTAACAGCTTATTCTTTCCTCCTGCTATGTCCTCAACATCTATGTTCAATATTAAATTGCACTGCAGCGGAGATGAGTGTGTGTGTGCTTTAAGCAAAAGACAGAGGCTTGAGTGACTTAGTAGCTACAAATATAAATTACTGACAAGCAATTAACATATACTTTGGTTAAAAACCAAACATTTCCTTAGCAACAATCATAATCACTATTTTACAGTGAAAATTGGTATATTTATGATACCTTGACATTAACATATTCAGTAAGCATATTGATGTTTAAATTCATGTTTAAATGCAACTATTTATAAATCAATCATCCCACAAATCACCTTTTCTTAAGTTTGAAGTGCAAATGTGTGAGTTTAAGATTTCAGATTGACCAAAGTACTTATTTTCTTCCACATAGCTCAGTTTAAAATTTGTAAAAAGTATTAAACCACAGGAAAGAAAAGTGATAAAAGCAAAGATGTGATTCAGCAAGTTTCTTAACGTTTGAAACTAGATGGAAGGTCATAATTATTTAAAGCAGAATACAAAAAAATCACATTGCAAATGACAAAATTGGGTGAGTATGGATAACATATACTATCAAATTGACTCTGGAGAAAATATGACAAACTTAATAAATAAGGGTAGAATGAAAATCAAGAAAGAGTAGTGGTGTCAGTTAAAATATTAAATAAAGGTATAGGTAAATTAGAGGGATCCTTCCCCAAGTTCTGAGCAATTTTCCCCTAAGCTTTCTACTTCCCCATAACTAAGAGATTTTTTTCTGAAGAAATTGTCAGAGAGCCACCAGACTTTAAGTCAAAGAAAGTAAGGTCGACTCTTTGCTTGAAAACAGGAATGTCCACCTGCTGACAAGCTCTGCTCACACACAGATTTCCAAAGAACATTTCAGTGCCCAGCTACTAGTGACACTGACAGCTATCTAATAAAAATCCACACACACATATATTTTTTTAAATGTGTATATATTTACACATATATACATCTATATATATATGTTAAAATATGTATATGTATTTCCCTTACCTTTTAGAAACATAGCAAAAGTACTTGTCTCAACTTCCCAATAGTTAAGCTTGGCCATGTGACTAAGTTCTGGACAAAGGCAAGTGAGAAGTCTCATATGCCACATCCCATACTATCTTTATTCATGAAACCTTCTTTGCAGGATGCTTATTTTTTTCCCCAAAAAAATAAGTTTGTCTAGGGTAACAAACCCTCAGGGCAAGCTTGGAAGCCACGTGTTGCAGATCATTCCCCCGCCCCCAAGATCCTGTTGACGTAAAATCCACCCACAGAGAGTTACGTGAAAAATAATAAACATTAAACAATTACATGTGAAGATACATATGTTTCCATGACCTGTATACTCAACTAATAATTTAATGTGAATGGAGAAGCAGGATTAATCAGTCTCTTTGAATAAAACCTGAAACCCCCAAAATGGAAAATAAACTAGAATAAAAAAATAAAAGGTGGGAATGGGGAGAGGAAATAATAACGGGGTAGCCAAATAAAACCGCTTTAAAATAAATATGATTATAGTAAATATCCTCACAAAGATAAGAAAATATAATTTTAAAAAAGCAAATGACTTAGAATAAGAATGAGATCTTGAGAGAAAAATATTAAGACCCACAAACAAAAATAATAACAATAACAATAACCAAAATACTCAAAATACTCCTAGACCAATTCTATTTCAATCCTAACACAGCATCTGAACTGCTTCTCGTGTTTACTAATGACCTCCATTTTTGAAACCGGTAACTATCAGTTCCTGTCTTTCTGGAATCATTAATGGTATTTGATACAATTGATCCTTACAAGCTTTCAAGGGCCCAGAGCTCTTCTTTTCTTAAAATAAAGGAAATATGAGGTAATACTCAGCAATATCAACTAATCCAGATAGGTCAAATCTTCCACTGAATTTAACAAGTCATTGGTGACAATTGGCATGGAACATCTCAGGAAAAAATAGTAAAGGTAGAAGCACGATTACAGTACAGAAAGTGGAATTGCATTAATAATTCACTTAATGGGTCACTGAGTTTGAAGTTGAATTCAAACTTGTGAATCTAATCCTTTATAGAATCACGGTCCCTTAGAAATCTTGACCTCTTCTTTTCTTAAAATTTAAGGTCCAGAGATCTTTTCTTTTCTTAAAATTTATATCCAGCCCAACTTCTCCTCTGAGCTCTAAACTTGCAGGGTTATCTAATTTGTATGCATTATACTCATCTCAAACATAACATGTTTAAAAATGAAATCTTAATTTTCCTTTCTAAGTTTATATTAGTCTTCCCATCTCAGTAACAATTCTAAAAATCTTGAAGTCATCTAATCTCTCTCTTTACTTCATATCTCACATTTAAGCCATCTGAATACATTATGTTGATTCTATCTTTAAAATGTATTCAGAATCAAAACCACTTCTGACCACCTCACTGCTAATACCTTAGGCTGAGCCACCATTTCTTTGTGCCTAAATTATTGCTTTGGCCCCTTAATTTCTCATTTCTGCTCTCATCTACCTATTGACTATTTCCACAGAGCAGGTAGAGTAGCATCTTTACAATGTGCATTAGGAAGACTTCTGATTTCATTAAGAAGCCCCCCTTGTTACAACACAAAAACCCTGTACACAACATAATTAATGAGCATAGAATGACCCTGAGAAGTAGAAAGAAGAAGGTGGACTGGCTAGAGACCTAAGGGCCAACAACAACATGGCACTGAGCCCTCTAGGTTTCCTTATTCTGGCCCATAATCTGGGACAGGGCTCCAACATGGAATGGCAAACAGATGCAGGCCCAAAAAGCTCTGAGAAAAACATATTTACTCTAACCAAAGGACCAGGAAAAGGGTGGCCTAAAAACCGACAAAGTTTTGGGCAATACTTGCCTACTCCAGCCAAATACCAAGGGGAAAAATTGCCCCATCTCCACCGCACTAGTGGCTTCAGCAATGTAGGGAGCTGATTTTTCACAAATGACAACCTTGTTTCTGAGAAAGCAGGTAACTGCCACTAAATTCACCTACTCAGGGAGTTGTGATGAATGGTTTTATGTGCTAACTTGACTGGGCGATAAGATACCCAAATACTTGGTTAAACATTATTCTGGGTGTGTCCGTAAAGGTGTTTGTGAATGACATTAACATTTGAATTGTTAAACCCAGTAAAGCACATTGACAACCCAAGTGTGGATGGACTTTATCTAAACCACTGAAAGCCCGAACAGAACAAAAGTTACCCTCCCTACCTGTCCTCAAACTGGGACATGAGTCTCTTACCATCAGACTTAAACTCAGACTGGATCAATACCATCAGTTTTCCTGTATCTCCAGCTTGCTGACTGCAGACCTAGGGACTTCTTGTCTATCTATCTACAGATAGACAAATAAGTAACCTATTTATCATCTATCTAATTTTCTATTCATTCTGTATCTCTAGAGAGAACCCTGGCAAATACAGTAATATAGCCAGGTTGCGCACTAGCAGGATGAGATCTTTTTCTTTTTTTTTTTTTTTTTTTTTTTTTTTTGAGACGGAGTCTCACGCTGTTGCCCAGGCTGGAGTGCAGTGGCGCGATCTCGGCTCACTGCAAGCTCCGCCTCCCGGGTTCCCGCCATTCTCCTGCCTCAGCCTCCTGAGTAGCTGGGACTACAGGCGCCCGCCACCGTGCCCGGCTAATTTTTTGTATTTTTAGTAGAGACGGGGTTTCACTGTGGTCTCGATCTCCTGACCTTGTGATCCGCCCGCCTCGGCCTCCCAAAGTGCTGGGATTACAGGCTTGAGCCACCGCGCCCGGCCCAGGATGAGATCTTATATCTCATTCACTACCAGAAAGAAGGAGGATGTACTGAGTCCCCCACTCCCAGCTTCTACCCATATCATGCTGTTAGCACAGTCCTCCACCTGAACCACCAAGTGAACTAGGTGAGCCTCTATTCCTACCCACTACCAAGCTGACTTAATTAAGGAGGCAATATGAGGATGACCTTGTCAATTGTAGGTTTCGCTCCACTATTCCACGTCACCACCACCACTCAATGTCAGTGGGCTCAGTGGAACTGAACCTTCATCCCGCCCTGGGCATCAATGAGACTGAAAACTATGTTGCAAGTCTAGGCTAGTTAGCACTGCGCTTTATCCCCACCCTTGGTGTCAGGGATATTGAGTAGCTGAGCCTCCACTCCCATTCTGCAGAAAAGAGCATTGCAAGTCGACTCTCTAAAATCGTAGCAAAACTCTAAAATTATAGTCAGCAGCGAGCATAAAATGCAACAAGACTATTTTAACAACCAATTAAAAAGCAGCACTGAACACTTCTAAGAAAAGCCTAAGTCAAGCAACACATTTATACACATCATGATTTACGCTTATATATACTTACTACAGAGAGGACTTTGCCAAGGATCACTACACAATGTTAGCAACATTGTATATCTCTGTTGACCCTAGGATACAAGAGGGAAGTTGATTGTATACACCCACCCAGAGGCAATGAGGCAGTATAAGTCTGGGTCTTAAAACCATTGAAAGGAGGACTGCCACTCTGAAAACTCATGGAATTTAGTGGCCAGCATTTTTGAAGACATAGAAAAATTTAATGACTGTCATGATCTGTGGAATGTCTCAAAAAAAAAAAAAAATTAAAGATACAGGTTCAGCAAAGTAAGCTGAAAAAGGCATTAATTAATAATAGAAAAAAATGGGGAAAAAACACAATCTATTTTTGCATATTGTAGTAAAGTAGCCATAATTTATTTATATATATATATACACACATATATATACACATATATATATGTGTGTGTATGTGTGTGTGTGTGTATATATATGTGTGTGTGTATGTGTATATATATATACACACATATATATATATCTGTGCTTAGAACTTGGGGTGGGATAAAAAAACGTGCTGATGGTATAAAATAACCAAATGTTAAGTAGTCTAATAGGAAGAAACAATATCTTGAATCGGTAAATCAAAAGATAACATCATAAGCATGTTATTTAAAAATATATGAATACATAAAATAAGAAACATCACAAAAAAGGGTTTAACAAACTTGTATATGAAAACTTGACTAAAGGGGCAGGAACGTGTTTTTTTTTTTTTTTTCCATTATACTCACAATTTAATGTTCTTTTTTAAAAACAATCCACAGCTATTTCTTTGATTAAAATAATCATGAATTCTAAGAAACTGCTTTGAGATATATATATATATATTTCCTTTAAGATATAGATATATAGCTATATCTATCTATATCTATATAGCTATATGTATCTATCTATATCTATATATGATATAAGATATATATATCTATATATGATATATATACATAGCTATATATCTATATCTTAAAGGAAATATAAATCTACATCAAAATGGCAACTATTTACTAAACATGCATTTTATTTCATAAACACACAGCAATGCTCTTTGCTTTGGCATTTTCTCAACTACACAATATCTTCCATTCAAGTTACCATCTCCTAGAAAATTATTTGAGAAAACCTTATTTCTCACAATGAAACCTCATTATCTGAAGCTCAGTTGACTATTATTCTATCCTTAACCCTGATTTACAAATACAAAATAATAATTCATATAATGTATGCTATGCAAAACTCAGTATATCCTGAATGGAAAATTTTCAATAAACTTTGTAAAGGTGCATGAAATGTTTGCTATCATTTTTTGAAAAATATTAGCACACCAATGTAACTATAGCTAATGTTCCAAAATGGAGTATTTTATTTCATGCTTACCATATCAGATGGAATGTAAGGTTAACAAACTTTCAACACCTCTTAAATGAAGGGATTCATGCACACATATTTGGAAGTAAAATTAACCACAGAGGTGAAATCTGTACCTACCTGGTAGAGGTTAAATGGATGGCATACTTAAAATCACCATTCATAGCTCTTGGCACACAGTATACACTAAATATTTTTTCTTCTATCATTTATAAGATACATTCAACAACACATCAAAGAAAGAAGGAAAATAAACATTCAAACCAAAAACTCTTGCATTCATTCTTAGATTGCTTTTTAAAAATATAGTCAAACATCAGTAATAACATGTTTAGTAAAAAGATTTCTGAATCGTAAAATTCAAAAATTGTTTAAGTTCAAATTTTTAACATAACATAAAATTGAAAATCAAAATTTGAGTACTTTACTTTCTGGCAAATTGCTTTATTTTCTCATAATCTGCCTTATAGCTAGGGGTAGCCTTAGTGCTTTCATATTGTACATTTTCACTTACAAATCATACACATTCTTTATAATGACATTTTCTCCCATCTTTTCTTGAAATTCAGAAAAAGAAGTATATGTGTCTCATTTAAAATTCTCCACACTTCTCAGTTTTATGTTTTTTTTTTCTAACTTAATTGTCCACTTTTCCTTGTCCCTATTTGATCTTCACTCATCTTACTATAAACATTCACTTACTTTTTAAAAATTCCTACCACCTCTCTCTTCCACAACCAGTCCTTATATTAAGCAATTAAATAAAAATGACCAAGTCACCACCAGGAAAAGATAAACGTCCATTCTCAAAACGATTACTTCAGTTGGCTTTAAGAAAGTAGGATGGACAGTAGGGAGACATCTTTTCTAGCAATTCTGCAAATCAATACCACCATTCTCTGCAGAGCAGACAGGAGGAAATTGATTGTTTCATTGCAGTGTTTCATATTAAAAAACCAAAACATCATTTCAACTTTCCCATACTCTATGGAAACTAATATTCAGAGCAAATATGTATTCTTTCATTAAATATTTATAGAGTACTTACTAAATTCTGGACACTGAACTAGTTAGTGGAATTACTAAAATACAATGTGCAAAGCCTCAAATGAAATATGCTTTTTCATTTAATTAAGAGAGCAAGACTATGAGATAGAAAATACCTGAGTTTTCCAGGTGATGCAACTATAGCTTATCCACATTAAATTACTTACTCTATTCTATGCAGAATAAGGGTTGAAACAAGGATTTAACTTGACCTCTGATGCCTTGACCTCTGACACCAATGTTTTTGCTTTCAAGAATTATACCTAAATAATTATGTTGATGTCAACGATAATGATAAATATCAATCTCCATTTACTGAAATATACCTTGGTTTCAGGTTCTGTGCTTGTGTACTTTACATATGTGAATTATATCCTTTTATCACCCTTTACAGACAGAAACCAAGGCTCAGAGAAGTTAAACAACTTGATCCTTGCTGGTAAGGGAGTGGAATAGAATTAAAGCTCAATTCCATCTGGTTCTGTATTCTTATTTTACTGTCAATTCTCTATTGAAACTAGAAGACCCACCTCACAGCCTCTCTCTTACATATACACATCCGATTTCATTCTCCATGCTTAGATCACAGACTCTCTCTCTGTCTTTCTATATTATCTGTCTGTCTGTCTGTCTGTCTATCTATCTATCTATCTATCTATCTATCTATCTATCTATCTATCTATCAATCATCTAGGTATCTATATCTATATATCAACCTTCCTATTATCGGTATGTATGCCTGTCTCAGTCTCCCTTTCTATCTCTCTCTCTCTCAGACTTTCTATCTTTATATCCCTTTCCCTATCTCTTTGTTTGTTTGTTTGTTTCATTTTGTTTATTATTTGTCTTTCCGGCAATCTATTTCTGTCTTTCTTGACCCTGTGTTTTCCCTGTCACTCTGCTTCTACCTTTCTCTCTCTCTGACCCTACCTCCACTTCTCTTTCTTTCTGTTCTTTTCTAACTGTATATCTCAGTTTCTCTTTCTGTTCCCTTTCTCTTTTTCTTATCTTTGACTGTCTCTAACTTTCATTATATTTTCCCTTGTGAGTCTCTCACGTTTTCTTTGTGTGACTATCCCTGTATCTCTCTTTGAGTTTGTATCTCTGTGAATATCTCTCTGTGACTTATCTGTGTCTGTCTGTCTCTGAGACAGAGATGTAAGGTTCTAAAGTAGTAAAATCCTCTCTTCTAGTTTTAATGATCCTTCTCTGGATTCCAGAGGCGTGCTGCAAAGTTGAAGAAATAAGTCCCTTAAATGATAAAGCAAAAAGAAAAGTCACTGTCCTTGGATAAACAATTTGCATTCCCATAAGGATTCAGTGATGCAGAATCAGAAAAGGCTCATTCTGACACCTCCATGAAAACAACAGGGAGAGCATTCATTAGCTGGGCTTCCTTTTGAATGATGCACTTCATCGCACACACCGCTGTCCTCCCCCAGTCAGGAAACAGTGCTTAATTCTATCGGAAACTCGCCCTTTCACTAGGCATGAGAATGAATGACTTTTCAAAGAAATGAGAACTACACATCTGCCATGGCCTGAGAATGCTTACACTCTAAAAGCCATAGAGAAAGTTACACCTCCTATCAATTTCTTATCCATCAAGAAGCACAATAAACAAGCTTTGAACTTTTCCATTTACCAACTTGAAGGAAAGAAATGCTTCATTTTCTTTAGTTTCTTGAAATAATGACTGCTTTTGCCTCTTACATTTATAGCTTCAATAGCCATGATCTGATATTTAAGGGTGAGTGCAACCTTTAAACAACTTATGATGTAAAAGAATTTGTCTATTACAGTGCTCAGAAACTTTTACTCTTTAGGTGGCAATTATTTTGTTGCTGTTATTGTTGATACACACACACACACACACACACACACGATCATCTTAGGAAGTAATTGGTACAAGATTAAAACAATTATTTGTATTTTAAATTATTTAGCAATTTACAGTTTTCTTATTCATTTTCCTGGCTTCATTTACAAGTTGTGTATTTTAAATGTGGACACTGAGGAACAAATGTTTAGGGGGTATGCTGAGGACCTCAAGGAAAATAATTGTTGTCCTTGGGCCAGAATATGATGTTTCTATGCTCCTTATATTAATAAATAGCACACACATGTGATGTGTGTGGGGGGGGGTGGGGCAGGGTGTATGTGTCCATCTTACTCAATGTGACTGACTTTTAGGCTGAGACTAAGCCACATTTGTCTGCATATTTTTCCAAGTCTCTCACTTCAGTTTATACATCACAGTTGGAAATTGTACTTTAAGGTCAAGCTAGTCACTCTCACATTCAAAATTACCTCCCACTCTGCCCCTGCCATCCATACATGTAACAAATTAACATGTGTATTTGGAATCTCTGGGTGTATTCTCAGTTCTTGTCACCATTTCAACCTAAGTGCTTCCAGTATCCAATTTAAATAAATGTTACAATTTCTGAGTGATTTATACCTCTGGAATTTATATAGCGACTCTATCAAGAGAAAATAATCTGGTCATAAATTATTCACATTAGCTTTTTTTTTTTTTTCCTCACTCGAAATTGACTATGAGCACTAATGAGTTGCCATACTTCCTTCCAATACCCTTAGATGCAACTTGGTGATATTTGAGTCTAAAACTAATAAATGACACCCCCCAGGTCACTGTTAGTTTTGAATCCACATTCTGTCATACTATAGTGTTAACAACAACAACAACAACAACATCTCATTACAAAAGAAAACGTATCAAACCTCAAACAAAGTTTTAGTTGAGAGTAACAAAAACAGTTTTTGGATGCCACCCCTGAGAAGTAAAACATTCTTTTCAATTTTATAATTGTATAGTCTTACTTTGCATGTGAAAACCACAGATACATAGAATGACAAAATTGTTCTAGTTCACAAGTGATCCCGATACTAAGAACTCTTTTAAAAAATGGAAAAATACAAACAAAATGACTATGACCAAAACCCACTCTTAAAATAGAGTCCAAAGTAAAATTAAACTTTTAGATAATAAACATGATCAATTTATGAAGTGGTGTGGTATCTTTGTTTAGATTATTATTTCTGCTAACTTTTCCAAGGGTTGAGATCCTCAGTGAAACTTAAAACCATGTATTTCTCCCATCGTTAGGGATACAATAAAATGTAAATATATAAGGGAGGCTTCTGTGTTAGGAAAAAGTTGATACAACAGCTGGTTTATGAAAACCTATTGTTTTACACCATTTAAGTAGGGAAAAAAATCCTATAGTCTGAAATTGTATCTGCACATTTACAGAAAGGGGGAGTACACTCACCTACCCAATAAAGTGGTCACAATTAGGGAATTACTTTATAATTTTTGGTTTTACATTTTACTATTATTGAGAAGGCTCATAATTTGTCTAGGGAGTAAAAGTCCTCGTGATAAAGTGATAATCCAAAGGAATCATTAATTCCTCAACATGTATTTGCTTGAATAATAGTGATTTCCTTCGATAAAAAATAATAATTACCTTTTGCCTTTAATTTCAAACATAAGCTCTGAAACAAATACTGCAGAATTTTTGCAAGTGGCATAAAAAACAATTTATGTCTGCTTATCTGCTGTTAAAGTTGTATGATAAAAAGATACAACACATACTATGCAAAATTTAAACGTTAACAAATTAAGAGCAAAGTTGTAATGGACATACATCTTTCACTGAGTTTTTTTTTAAAGTATAGTTATTAGTGTTTTTTAAAAACTAATTTATAGCTCAGATACTTATCAAATATTATCAGTGGATATACTATATTTTAAAAAATTTCCTAGAGAATGAAGTGTTTAAATATTTTTTGTGAATAATATTCAAAACTTCATGCCATAATTTTCCAGAGAAGTTGCTGACACTTGGGTAGCACAAACTAACTCTGACCTGTTCAGGTCCCTTAATGATTACATTTAAGGGTAATTTGGGGGGCAAAGTTGTAGGGATTCAAGTTTCCTGCTCAGCACATAATTGCAACAGCTGAGGGGTTAGGAGGTCACCACTCAGTGGAATTGGGCACCCATTAAATAGCACTTTTATTTCATAGGAGAATGAGTCCACAGTCAAGGGGATCAAGTTGCTGAAACTTGAAGACACACATGTGCAGATACATTCACTCACTCACACTTAGCCACAACTTAAGCAAACTAAAGAAACTAATAGTAAAGCCAATTTTCCGTGAAAAAAAATAGTTCACATGAGCAGATACAAAAAAGCTTCATACTTGCTGTGCAAACCACAGCAAGCATTTTATGCTCAAAATATGCCTCTTTTACAGATTATTTGTTTCTCTAACGTTAAGCAACATAATAACTTAAGTATCTGGTTACTAGATTTGACAATTGGCTCTTTTGTGAAAGCAAATGAGTATGACTTGGAGTTAACCTTACAGGAGGCCATGGTATTATACTCTAGTTAACAATGGCTTTCTGCATACGTGCTACAAGTCCATCAAATTGATGGCCGTCTGTGCGTACTAGAGACACGGAGTACCAACAGACTGAACGTGAAACTTGTTATTCAGGGCCCACCTTCTCTACAGCTACCAAAGTATATTTTTTAAAGTAAAGGCCACATCACAAAGTGAGAAAGGTGTTAATACTATCTAGCATTAATTCTGTATTAGAAGGATAAAGTCGACCTAGATTCAAATTCTAAATGGTTAATGCTCCCAGATACTTACAAAAGAGGTAGATATTCTAGTAAACTAAAACATCTGTAGTAAAAATATCAGTACACTCACAAAAAATATAAAAAATACTGTTCATTGTGATGCAGAATTAGCTACTTTAACTCAACTACCAACTATAACCTCCAGCAACAACCACTCATAAAACAAATCATCAATATTTGCACACACACAAAATGTCAATTCTGATGCCATTTTTCTATATTTTGTCAGGTTGAAGGAAGTAGAAAAAGTGGTTGAGGACTAAAAATTCTTTCAAATAACAAACCAGAGTTATAATTCAAAAGCTTCTGTCTTTGTAAAGATTACATTGTCATCTAAACAAAATTACAATACCAGACAGTAATCAGGAAGAATAAAAGGACAGGCAGTTGTGTTCACTCTTCCAGCAAATAATTACTTACACATCATTACTACTCTATTCTTTCAACAAGCATGACAGAAAGTAGCATCATGACAGAGCTCATTGTACTGAAAGAATATCTTAACTTTCTCTGTGGTTCACTGCTGCCTTAAATTTGAACAAAATAAGAGAAGGGCCGGGGAAGAACTTACTTGAGGTTTAAAGTTTCATCTTTAGTCCACGTAAGATTATGCAGCAAGTTTTCTTGCCAAGGCTGCCTCTTGCACATCCCTTTAAAAAGAACCAATGCTCATAATCTAATTCCAAGACGATTCATTCACATGTTCCACCTCTTGTTTCTGTGAGGCATTGATATCCACTCTCATATCATCAAGAAAATGTTACTAGACATTTTTTTTTTTTTTAAAGCGAAACACTTCAACATGTTAACTCAGAAAGCATACCATCATTCTCCACGTTCTGAGATGTATGCCACCTGCCTTAGTTGTCACAAGCAACTAACTCTAAGCCGCTCGCAGGAATCTGTCTGCCCTCTATCTGTCGCTATTAGCTCAGCACGTTGATTTCACTGGCACTGAAGCAACAGCAATTAGCTATCTTGCTTCTCGCAGCACATACAGGAGACAGCTGAGTGCGCTAAACCACACACTGACTGGTGAGCTCTTTGCACCAATTAGTAGCAGGTGCTACAGCCCAAAAGACAAATTGATGTCCACTGATCATCGGTACTGGCTGCTTTATTGTACTGTGTTCGTCAGCCTGTCTGATTCTCTGTTCTGTTTTGTGTAGTTTTTTTTACTGTTTGTTACTTCTTTGGTGCTAAGAAGTTTAGCAGCTTACATTCAATAACAATATCGTTGACAAGACAAAATAATCTCTTAAGCTTCTTTCTCTCTCCCTCTCTCTCTCTCTCTCTCTCTCTCTCTCATTAAATCTACCCTCTTATAGCAAGCCCTCCACATCTTTGGGGCATAAAAACAAAACAAAACAAAAATTTCACAACTTCACACATTCTATAGGAGTCAAAAATAGTCTTTAGATTTTTACAGACACATGTGGCTAGTACTATATAAGGGTATCATGAAGAAATATACTATAAAAAAATTATAGCATATTTCTTAAACATTGTAATATATGAAATCTCCAAAACAAAGTTTTACAGATGGACTGGTAAACTAGTAAAATACAATTATGTCATATAAATCAGAGAAACATTTCTTAAGGAATCTATCTTGCATAGTATTTATTTCAATTCCATATTAAATTTCACCCATGTATTCACCTGAGCATATTAGAAGGAGGGATCTAGAAACGAGCATTTAAGAAGATATTTTAGTAGTGATTGTGACAGAGCAAATAGACTGAGGCTGGTTGAAAATAACAGGTGAAGAGTATCACAGACAAAAATCCCCCAGAACACGTTTTTTTAATGAACCATGTGGATTATTTACTAGGACGCTACATTAACTCTATTTAAGAAGAGAAATCACACCATCCCTACAGATACGTTGCAATATTTATACACAAACATTTGCAGAAAATAACATCTCATTTAAAACAAAATGGACTTATCTTGCAGGCTCAGTTTTCCAGAGGGAGGGAAAAATCTTTAAGAAATAAATCAGATAATTATAGATGAATATCTCGAGCCTCAAGTTGAACCCATTTGTTTTTATTTTATGTAACACTGAAACAAACTAAATTACTTGCTTCCTTAAAACCACAGATCAGTGGGAGTCAATGAGGACTTGTAATAAGTGAACACATACAGTTGTTATAATTGATATTTTTAGATTTTAAAATTGATGTGTTAATAAAGATAACTTTATTGATCCACGTTTAAACAATGTGCATATTTTGCATGAGAAGATATTTTTTGGTCATTTCACTAAATGTTTCACGTGTGGAACAATCCATATATTGATATTTGTTAAACAGAACAGCTGGTGTTACAAGATTGTTTCAGTAACCATAAGAATTATTAAGTGTAGTTATTTTTACTAATGACTATTCAGCCTCATTCCTGGTAATGTTCAATTATAACTTTGATGACACATCAGAAATACAGCTAGAAAACAGAAAATATTATCCCTTCCTCATCGTCTCTGAGCAATTATTATTAACTGACGCTTGTCAATGACAACAGCTGATTTTCATTTTTCAAAACTAAATTATAATATCTAGTTTTCAGAAAAACGTATTTAATGAAATGTGAAAAATGCAATATTTACTGCAAGATGAATAAAGGTTAAGTTTTAACCAGTTTGAAAACACAGTAAGCAAAATGGAGTCACTGAAATATTTACTACTAGAGATGATAATTTCTTTGAAAAAAAAATACTGTGTAATATTCTCGCCCCTCTCCTGCATTGTAAAGTCCACTTGAATCCTACTCTAAATATGACATTTAACTGCCTTTTTTCTCTTAAAATATATCATGAACATTAACTTCTATAAACACATATAGGTTTAAATTATCATTGATGTTTCATTGTATGTATATGTGTATATTTTCTTTAACAAAATACCTATTTTTTGGCAGATAGTTTCTAATTTTAATATATTTGTAAAAATCTGGTTTAAGATGCTTAACTTTCTGAACTTCCATTTTACCACCTTAAATCAAGGTCCTGGGTGAAGGTGCCTGGGGAGGAGTGGGCTGAAGCGCCCTGTGGTTAGCTTGTGAACCTTTGTGCTCTGGCTTAGGGGTGTGTCTGAGGAAGGAGCACCTTTTTTTCTTTCCACAAAGGCAACACCATGCCGTCTACTATTGATTTGTCTAAAGACGCTTTCTCTAAAATTCACAGAGGTGCATGTGACTAGACACACTGCTTATACAGAGTGGTCAGTTACACGACAGAGGAAATGTAAACTGCCTACCACAAAGTCTGATACACAAGAGTTGCTCTTTAAATCATAACTGTCAATCATAGATACATGAAATTAGGTTTAGTTTACTTTAAGGTGGAAAGAGTTGTATTAGGTGCTTTAGAAAGATTTTGAACATTGAAAACATAAACATTTAAAACATTTAAACATTGATGATTAGAATTTTATTTAAAAAAATTTAAAAGTTATATAATACAGTTTAAAAAGGAATCATTAAATCTATCAAAAATAGAAAAATGGATATATACCTTTCATTACATAACGTTAAGGATAGTTATCTAGCTCTTTAAGTACTAATTATGAAATATATTAAAAAGTGGTAATAAATAATCTGTCAAATTTTTAAAGTTGAAGACAAATAATATACATTTCCTGTTAATAACTGCATTCAAATATGTTCATATTCTTAAATACTGACAATGAAATGATGAATATAAATTGGTGATTATTGCAGAGACCATACTGAATCTTTCCCTTATGTCTGTTTTCATGGATTTTTATTTCTTAAATTCCTTTTTAGCACCATCTTCTTGTCATTCGCCTCCCTTTCCAAAACTAAAAAAAAGATTGAATATGTTTAACAGATATTTGTTTGGTCATGTTGGTGCACAAATATATATTCTATGTGTTATTCTAAATCTTCATCTAATTGTATTAGAATTTTGTATTTTTCATTAAAAAATGTATTTTTTACATTCCACAAAGCAATGATATAGAAACACATAATGCTCTACTATATGCCAAAAATTAGCTGCATCCTACACACAGCTGTGAAGATTACCATAAACATTTGTGTTCATGCCAGTTCATCTGTGCACTGGTATTTAATGAACAATAAAAAGCAAATATCTAGTCAAAGATACAAAGTTTCTTTTTCTGTGTTTAATTTTTTTGGAATTTTGACTTGTTTTAACAGCATATATATATATATACACACACACACACATATATATATATGTATATATATATTCAGAGTTTGCTAGAGTGCAAAGCTAATTCTCTCACCAGCAAGAGAATTAAAATACTGTTTATGCCATTGTCTTACTCTGGCAAATTTATATATTAACTAAATGTAATATTTCTTATAGGCATTTGACTCCAGTGTTTTGGTAGGGAACATTTCAAAGTATCAGGTTAAATACAGCAAACCAATACTAACTCATATATTATTCTCAAATATATGTCTTTGAGAAAGGAAGACATAAGAGGATTTTGTCTATCCTTCCAGGATGAGGGCCGAGTCCTTGAGTCAATAGGAACTGCAAAGTAAAGAGAGGTAGAGAAGGCATTTTTTAAAACCCAGATTAAAGCTTTACTGAAGGAAAGCTTCTGCAGTATTATCAAAATAGCCTTGCTCATTACAAGCAGTGTCTCACCAAGTTGCCTGGGATCAAGTCATTCTAGAGCACTTATTGTCAGCAGTCATTTAGAGTTGAGATTCAAAGCTGTTGGGTATAATCACAATAAGACCTCAACCAGGGACTTGGCAACTGGAGAGTCATCTGTATTTACACCAATAAGTCTTTGTCATGATTTCATGTTGCATAGCTTTATTTTTTATTCTGATACCCTTTTATTGTCAGAATTCAAGGTAGACATAGTTAATTTAGTTTCTTGCCAGCAATATCTACTTTCACTTTTTGTCTTTAACCCTAGTACTTACCTGTTTTATAGTGACAATTCGAGGGACAAGGAACAATATAATCTTTATTTAATACTTGTCTCTACTGAGTTTCCAACAGGCAGGATATTATTTGAGAAAAGCAATTTGGGATATAATACAGTAGCTTAAGGGCAATGCTCCAAGAAATAACTAATTTCATAAAATTATAGTTGTATAATAAACATACAATGTGATTTAGTAAAATATGTAAAGATGTTGAACTGTTCACATCATTTTTTAAAATATAATTCTTAAAGAGTATTAAATTTAGAGCAAGAAACTTATTTATATGCATTTCTGTTGGGCTTTCAAATAGGGACTATTTCTATGCTTGAGTGAGATTATATTATAAAGTCAAATTATTTGAGTATTTCATATAATCTAAAATTATTTGAAACCTGGAAAATAAAACTAAAGAGAAGTACAGATAATATTTGTAAAATACTTTTTTTTTAATTTAACATATTTACTGTTTAAAACTATTTTATACTTGGGGATATTTCTGGTATTTTCCAAAGGAGAAAAATTTAGACTTTACAAAATAGAAAAGGAAAAAAAAAAAAAAAAAAAAAAAAAAAAAACTACATACACTACCTCTTCACAGTTCCAGTTCTTATATGCCGTATGTATTAGTATTGTATTGTTGTATAACAAATTATCCCAATTTTAGTAGCTTGAAGCAACACACATTTATTATCTCAAACAGTGTGAGTCAGAGGTCCAGGTCAGGGTCTTACAGGCTCTAATCAAGGTATTGGCTGGTCTGAGTTCTCTTCTCGAGGCTCAGCTGGGGAAGAATTCAGGTTGTTTGGGAAAAAAAAGTCATTTGGTTATGACTACATGACTGAAGGCTGTGGTTTGTATTTTTTTTTTTTTTTTTTTTCTGAGATGGAGTCTTGCTCTGTCACCTAGGCTCCTGTGCAGTGGCGCGATCTCTGCTCATTCACTGCAACCTTTTCCTCCCGGGTTGGAGCAATTCTCCTGCCTCAGCCTGAGTAGCTAGGATTACAGGCGCCCGCCACCACACATGACTTTTTTTTTTTTTTTTTAGTAGAGATGGGGTTTCACCATGTTGGCCAGGATGGTCTCCAACTCCTCACCTCGTGATCCGCCCGCCTCGGACTCTCAAAATTCTGGGATTACAGGCGTGAGCCGCGGCTCCCGGACCGAGGCACCACGCCAGGCTTAACGACTCTCGGCTGAAACTTGCTAAAGGCATTAGCGACTCACCTTAGTTCCTTCTGCCACATGACCTCTTCATAAGCAGTTTACAACATGATTGTTTGCTTTTTCAAGGCCCACCAGGAGAAGCTATGTATACTAGCAAGATAAAACCTTACATCTGTATTGCAACGTAAGCACAGGATTGATACTCTATCACCTTCGCCTTAGTCTATTGATTATAAGCAAGTTATGATTTCCTCCCGCACTCAAAGGGAGAGGGTTATACAAGACATAATGCTACTGGCCCAGATAATGGGACCATCATAGAATACTGTCTGCTATGCTGAATTAATTCCTAAAGTATTTAGCATATTCAGTTAGACAGCAAATTATATCTAAATGTGTACAAATAGTAATTTGGTAAAGTTGTTAAAGATTCTGAACAAACATACTTTCAACAGGTTTAAAAATATAGAACATTTTATATGTAAAATTATACATAATTGTATCAGAGAAAAAATAATATAAGTCGCATCAAATTACAAGCACTTTGATCACTTAGTTGACATATTTGAAACTAGAGCAGTTGAGAAAAATATTTCCAAAAGTAAACCAAAATAAATGTTAAAATAATCTCAGTATAACCTTAAGCTACATGCAACAGAGGTACACCACATATTGTAGGATAGTGGCTACTATAAATTGTACTTTTTATATAACTTGCTAGGAACTTGGAAACTTTTTTTTTTTCTCTTTAGTGAGTAAAAGAAAATGTCAAGCCAGACTTACGTTGTCTGTCTTTAATAGAAAATTCCAGAGAAGATTACCAAGTTAGCCTCTTAGATTTCTTGAGTCTAAAACTATTACTACATACAAGGTTTACTTATTTATATATATTTAGGAATATATAATATATTGATAATATTTATATATAAATATGGATAAAGTATGCATATACTTATATATTAGTGTAAAAATTCACATGTAAACAAACACAAAGCCATTTAATAGGTAATGATTGGATTATTTGGGTCATGTAAAGCTTTCATTATTAGGCTTTAAATTATAGAACGAGTATAAATTTAAAATTATCTTCATCACTTTTCTACATTGACAGCTTATGGAAAAATTATCAGCATAATATTTTGCTGACCTTAAAATGGCCTCAGTCATTTCTAATTACAACATTAAAATTTTAAAATGTGTATAAATTTTATAGTTCTTTGGCGTTCCCAGTTTCAACAAATATTAGCCAAGTACTTTCTATACCAGACACAACCTTAGATGCATTTATCTAAATATTATCTTAAGATAAAATGAGACAAATCACCTATGTTTGCTGCAACCGAGACTGATATTATATCAATTTTTATATTTATACTGGTTTCTCTTTAACTCAGTAATCACTATTTTAGACCACTTCAAGGAACAAATTTTGAAGCAAATTTTAAAAAATAATTTATTCTGTCATCCTTTGTCTTTTTCATTCTCCTCCAAAAGCAGTCTTAGACAAGGGTGTTGAGGGAAAAGTGGCATTAATGCAAAAACAGAGCGCACTTGTGTCAGGCATTCCCAAACCAATCCCCCATAGAGAGGGAATACAGAGTCCGAATTACTGCTGAGCCCAGCAATCCCCCATAGAGAGGGAATACAGAGTCCAAATTACTGCTGAGCCCAGCAAGCTGCTGCTTTGCATGGCAGAGCAGATTGAAAACAGCTAAGAGGTGTTGAGTAGATGCAGTCATTTTATTCACTTGCACTCTCTCAAGTAAGTCAATAACCCAGGCAGTCTCATCTTTTAGCTCCTATTGCCACCTTTTAGAGTCACCACCAAAACCTGGATCCTAAAGAATAATGGACAGCTGATTTATTTCTTGGCAATTATTCAGCTAGTTCCAAAATGTATAAAGTTTTCTTCCTTCAAATCCATGTTCTGCTGGAATGAAGGAATTTGTAACAGCTTTATAGCTTCATTTAAAGGAGTTTCACAATTTCATAGCAACAGATAACCATGTCACATATTTTGGAACAAGGTCAAGTTCTACTCCAGACTCAAAATGATATGACAGGATAAGTCTGCAGTTAATGGAAACAGGTAGAAATATAGAATCAGGGATACCTTCCAAGACACATTATATCTTTAACTAAACTCAAGTTCATTTTTAGGCTGATTTAGCTCTAGAGAGAATTTAAGTGACTGGGAAAAGAAAAAAAAAAAAAAAAGATTGTATTAAGAAGCTACCCTAATGCTGACAACCTGAGGAACAATATTTTTCGTCCTGATGTTGACAATAAAATCTGACCTGTGTGGCCATAGTAAGAGAGGATAAATTACAATGAGGGATATACTCGTTGCAAATTTTTAAGGTCTGAATATTATTTGTAAATTACTTAACCATAGGGTATCTTTCTCTATCATGTTAGGAAAGCTGTTAGATTCTAAAATTGCCATTGATTTGTACAATCTTAATCCAGTATCAACATTCTCTGTCAGTAATATCTTTTTAGATTTTGGATTTACTTAAATTTATAGGTTAAATAAAGGAAATATAAAACTCAATCTATTAAGATCACTCCCACACAATTCTGACAGTATCAATGAAACTTAGTTCTGGGGAATTTCAAAAAAGACATTCTGGCAAAAAAGAAACTCTGTAAATGCTGCAATCCTTAGCATTTTTATGTGAAATGTCAACATAGTAAGAAATTACAAGTTTGGCAAATTTATTTCAACAAAATTATAATGAGAATCCAGTTTCCTGTATAGAGGAACGCTTATTACACACTATGTATACATTGTATTATTATCTCATTTTCAGAAACCTCATCTTGTCTCAATCCATGGAAACACTATCTGAAATGCTGCTTGTTTATTTATTCAATATTGAATGCCAATAATGTGCCAGGGAAAGCTGTAGGGATTGGTAACACAGTAATAAGACAGGCATGAACAAAGCATGTAAAAGAGCAGATATTCCTCAGAATAAATCTGGATCATTGAAAGAGACAAAGAATAAAAAAGACTTTGTTGGACAAGGAAGTTGACTATATTGTCAGTTTGCTCAAGCCAGAATTTTCCCACTTTAATACTTTTGAGTAATTGGAACAAATGTAGCTAATTTTTCAGTCGCCTTTGCTATTAGAATGTGTTACACTAAACATTAGTAGGTGTAAGACTTGAAAGTACATTTTGAGGGTACCAACTTAAATATTCAGAGCAGATACTTCTCTCAGTTTCAATTTGATCCAACATTTAATATACTTTCTTCTGAAAAGCGATACTGTTGTTGAATGTTTCTCAAGGTGTGCTTTTAAATAGCCTCAAGACGCTCCCCCCCCAAAATGGATACTCAGGATACTGTAGTCAATTTTCAATAATAAATAATAAACAGAGTACCGGATTATCTTCCCCGTCACCCTTGTGGCCTCTTATAATAAGTGAGTCTGTGTGCAATGTTCAGGCATAAGTTTCGGATTCTCATTCTTATCTCAGAAGCATTGTTTTTATTACTTTTTTATTTTTCACCTCTTAATCCAAAAAACAATTCCACCTACTATTACAGCGTGCTATGTGACCTAGAATTTTCTTTATTACAGGAGTAGGATTCCTGGAATATCCTGGCCTAGCCTTCTATTAGACGTCTATTAAGGAGTGAATGCCTCTTGCAATATTATGTCTTCCTGGTTTGCTTACTAATGTACCAAATATGGATATTGTATATCTTTCTAGACATAACATCAACAAATTCCCTCCTCTGAATGATAAAAAAACACAGATTTCATGATTCATATAATAAAATATATCACAAGAAATAATATACTTTAATACCTTGATGGTGCCCCAAATCTTTTGCATTGATTCTAACATTTTCACTCTGTATTTCATTCTAAAACAAGTATCAGCCCCTAGAGTGTGTAATGAATGAACGTGTTCTGCTAAACCGTATTAACAAAGGACCTTATTTGAAAATATGGTGGGAGCCAATTTTATTTTTCTATTGATAGAAAAAAAGAATTGTAATAATAAAACTAAAATTTAAATTTCCGACTTAGCTGAATTCTGAATCAAATATGTTTTTCTTTTCAAAACACAGGCTAATTTTTGAGAAAATAGGTTTGATTAAAGTAAGCTATGGATGATCTTCTACCTTAAGAATTCTTTTAAACATAAGGATAATATAAAAATAGTATTATTCTTAGTAATATTATGACTTTGGAGAAACAAGCAGTAGAAGAGCAAAAAGGATCTGTAGAAATCCGTAAGTGGAGTAATCCATTATGCATCTGTAGTTGTGAGTTTGAAGACTACAACAATTTTACTCATAGTTATTTCATACTTTTTAACAAGTAGAGTTTCAAAAATACATTGGGACTACTCAATATTACGTATATATATGTGTATATATGTAAATATATATGTGACAAGTGCAACATCATCTTGACAAGATAAACAAATGTGACCATTTTCTTTAATGATTTGCTTCTAATAGCGTGTTCACATAAGCAAATAAAATATTTTTCTTGAGAAAAGTTTATGGAGCATAAAAAACACATATAAATTCTCCAAGGCCCAAGAACTGATGGGTATTTGATATAGTTAATTTCATGGAAAATTCTAGTTTTGAGATCTTTGACCTGCTCCATTCTCTTTTAACTGTCGTTAGGCTGTAAAGTTTTATGAAACAGTACAACCAGCACTAACTCAGTTATAGCTAAATAATTTATTTTATTTTATTTTTAATTTTTGAGATGAATTTGTGCTCTGCCGCCAGGCTGGAGTGCAGTGGCAAGATCTTGGCTCACTGCAACCTCCGCCTCCCGGGTTCAAGCGATTCCCCTGCCTCACCCTCCTGAGTAGCTGGGACTACAGTCATGTGCTGCCATGCCCCACAATTTTTTTTTGTATTTTAGTAGAGACGGGGTTTCACCATGTTGGCCAGGATGGTCTCAATATCCTGACCTCATGATCCACCCGCCTCGGCCTCCCAAAGTGCTGGGATTACAGGTGTGAGCCACCGCGCCTGCCCAGTTATAGCTAAATAATTAATATTTTAATAATATATTTGTGCTCTTAGAATCATCTCAGTAAATGTAACTAAACTGAATAATTATGAGTTTAACAACATGAATGCAGTCAGTTATTCTCAAAATGGCTGTTTTAAAACTCTTCAAAAGTTTATTTTTCGTGTTTTAAAACTTCATCTTAAATCTTATCTCTTTTATAAATGTACATCAATAAATTATAATTTCTAAGGCAGCTTAACTGTAAGTCCTTCTCCAAAGAATAAGTGCATCGCTATAATTCTTAATTAATCAACACATTAAGCTAAGTAATAAAGTAACGGAAATGATGAAAATATGAGAATATCAGTTGTGAAACATTTTTATAAAACAATCCCAAGTATCAAGAAGAATAAGTTTCTATTTCAGATATGCAAAAACTTCCCCAATACCAGTTTAAAAAAACAAAAAGTAAACAAACAAAATTGTTGGTTCCTTCCAGTTGCCACCTTCTTCTTCCCTTTTTTTTTTTCTTTTTTTTTTAAGACGGGGTTTCGCTCTATCGCCAGGCTGGAGTACAGTGGTGCGATCTCAGTTCACTGCAACTTCTGCCTCCCGGGTTCAAGTGGTTCTCCTGCATCAGCCTCCCAAGTAGCTGGGACTACAGGCTCCTGCCACCATGCCCAGGTAATGTTTATATTTTTAGTAGAGACAGGGTTTCACCATGTTGGCCAGGATGGTCTTGATCTCTTGACCTCATGATCCGCCTGCCTCAGCCTCCCGAAGTGCTGGGCTGGGATAACAGGTGTGAGCCACCATGCCCAGCCTTTTAAAAATGTTATTATTTTTAGTAGAGATGGGGTTTCACCATATTGGCCAGGCTGGTCTCGAACTCCAAACCTCTGGTGTTCCTCCCATCTCAGCCTCCCAAAGTGCTTCCTCTCATTTAAATAGCAAACTCTTAGATATCAAACTTCATTCAAGAAGACTGTAGTCACTTTGCACTTACTGTTTTGACACTTAAGTGTGGATTCTAACACCTACCTACAACATTTCACTGTCATGGATGCTTCAATTTCCAATCTTCCCTTTCTTTGCCTTTGCCTTTTCAAAACTTTTCAGAACCTCCAACAACCTAGAGTTTATTTTCCTGGATTGCCAAACACCATGCTCTCCTGTTTTCTCCTATGCCTGTAGCTCTTCCTTCTTAGTTTCTTTTAGTGATTCCCTTTTTCTATCTTTTCTCAAATTTTCAAAACATTTAGATTTTGTCCTAGGCACTCTTCTCAATTCATTCAACCTTGTCTTTCTCCCTAGACTTTTATGCACTCAGATAACTGAGGTTTCCCATGGAGCAGATGACACCCAGGTTTTCTCCTCCAGCCAGATCTCTGTTCTCACATGCCATCTGCTTAGTAGACATCTCCATGTAGTTATACCAGAAACTCAAAACAAATTTGCAATTCCCTCGAAACCTTCCACTATCCACTACAGTGTACTTGTGGTCTAGCATTCTCCCTCTCTGTAAAAGATACCCCCATCTATGCAATTGCTTGAGTCAAAAATCTGAGAGCAGCTCTTATTTTGTGTGTCCAGCAGGGTGGGGGATCACCTTTATTCCTAATATTCTCTTATCTCATTTCCAATCAAACCCACGCCAGTACTGTTAATCATACCTCATAAACATTTCTCAACTCTACTTATTTATTCTCCATCCTCTCTGTACCACAACCATTGCTCTTCAAGACTTCAGCAATCTTCTCTTAACCCTTCTTTTCTACTACTGCCTTCCTTCAATCTACTCTGCATGTCATTATCAGAACGACATGTGAAAAAGATTTCTGATTAAGTCACATCTCATTTAGAATCTATTATTGTTTTCTGAAATTTGTTTAATGTCCACAGTTCTTTACATAATTTCAATATCTAGTTTTATCTGGCCTCATACTTCTTTTCAAAATTTATTTCATTCCACTCTCCTCTTGTCTACCTACATTTTAGTAATTCTGAACACTATTTAATAAAGCATGTCACAATCACTCCAGACTTATGTCCTGTTCATATGCTAATATTTCTGCTGAAAAAAGTGATTTTCATTCCCAGTCTACCTTCCATACACATATTATGCCAGCTAATTCATAGATGTTCCTGAAATCTCAAATATCACAAGCTCCTGAAAAATTAAACTTTATATTATAAGCAAATTTATGTGCCATCGTAACATTGTGTAATTTGTCCTTTATTCCTCCATTTGTTTTACAATGTTGATCTTCTTAACAGGACCATACATTTAATGACATCAGAGACTAGGTTTCCCTTGCACTATATTCTGGAATCTGGCATAATGACTGGCACAGAGCAAATAATGGATACATACAGGTTTATTTAAATTCATTTAAAAAATAGTTTCACTTGTTAAGAAAGTACAGAAATGTCAACACAGAGAAAAATGAAATGTGCATCTAACAGGTAAAAATTAAGAAAAAGGTATGGCAAAAATATTTGTGTATGATTTCCATTTAATCTTTATAATAACCCTTCAATGTTGTCATTATATCCCATTTTACAGAACAGAAAGCTGAGTTCAGAGAAGCTAAATATCTTGCAATTGCTTGTAGCTAATAAATAAATGACAAGCCCTTATTGTAACAAATAGGGTCTCTTCTGATCTGGTCACCTCTTTTCTTCATCAGAATAAGGTCTTTCTGTTGTTCCCTTTATATCCTATATATCAGCTATAAGACATGATTACAGTTCCCCATTTACCCATTAATGCCTGAGGTTGCAATTTTTTGAATTTTTGCAATCAGACCTTGGTGTTGATCTTGAGCAGTAGAATATAATTCCCACATGCTTAGCATTCCGATAAGGGAACACTAGGCATAATTGGCCAAATACGTTTGTGCTTCTGAGTCTTTCCTCTTGTTTCCATCTGATGTGAGGCTATTTTCTTTCTTGACCTTCATACCAACTCCCAGACATTGGAAATTTTGTTTATTCCTTTGAATCTTACACATTTCAGTTAAACAGTTAACATTGTGATAGTGTCTTTGTCACCCAATTGTAGTCAAATGTCCCTCATCTGCACCAGTAGCACCAAGGCTCACCTTTATTCTAACACACCTCACTACAGTTGACCCTTGGACAATAAGGGTTTGGACTGTGCAGGTCCACTTATATGTTGATTTTTGTTTAATAAATATATTGTTTTTTTAATATTTGTCACAAGTTGAAAAAACTCACAAACTGTGCCGCCAAAAATATTGAAAAAAAATAAGAAGAAAATGTATGGCATGAATACATAAAATATATGTAGCTACTAGTCTATTTTATTATTTATTACCATGACATGTACATATATCTATTATAAAAACTTAAAATTTATCAAAATTTGGGCACACAAAGACCGTATATGGCACCATTCACAGTTAAGAGACATGTAAACACATGTAAAAATGTAGTATTGTAACTGCATAACATTTACTGCATTATATACTGTTCTACAGTAATAATTTCATAGCCCCCTCCTGTTGCTATTGCAGTGAGCTCAAGTGTTGGGAGTATTCTCTTAAAACAAGATGTGAGGTGGATCATCTCTGCATCAGCAGTCATTTCTCCAGTAAATTGCATATCACAGTAAAAAGTAATCTCTTCAGGTTCTCATGTGTTTTTGTCATGTTTAATGCAGTACCTAAACCGTGAATAACACCATGGGATCCATACAAAGTGGCACTAGTGATGCCGAAAGTACTTCCAGGCAGCAAAGTCATGCCATTACAAGAAAAAGTGGAATGCTTAATATGCACTATATAGTTTGAGGTCTGCAGCTGAGGTGGACCATCATTTCAGACAGATGATTCATCTTGCAAACAGACAATAAACACAGTACTCTAAACGTATTTCTCTCTCCCTTATTATTTTCTTTTTTTTTAAATTATACTTTAAATTCTAGGATACATGTGCATAACATGCAGGTTTGTTACATATGTATACTTGTGCCATGTTGGTGTGCTGCAACCATCAACTCGTCCTTTACATCAGGTATAATTCCCAATGCAATTCCTCCACCCTCCCTGCTCCCCATAATAGGCCCCGGTGTGTGATGTTCCCCTTCCCAAGTCCAAGTTTTCTTAACATTTTCTTTTTTCTAGCTTGCTTTATTAAAAAAATACACTCTATAATACATATAGCATGCAAAGCATGTGTCTTAATTGACTGTTATTTTATCAGTATGTCTTCTGATCAACAGTAGGCTATTAGTAATTAAGTTTTGGGAGAGTCAAAAGTTATGTGCAGATTTTTGACAGTGTAGATGTTGCCACCTCTAACCCCTGTGTTATTAAGAGTCAACTGGACATAGCAAATATTTACATGTCTCCTCCATAAATTATAAGCTCTTAGAGATCAGAGACTATGTAATACTCAACATTATATTCTAGATACCTATGAAGGTACCTGATATATTGGAGATGTTTGCTATATATTTAAGCTCAGATTAAATGAGCTCAGAGCTCAGATCTGTCTCTTAAGAAGCTCATGAATTTTCAGTATATACAGAAAATTGGTAATGGATATAACTAAAATCTAGTAGATTATTTGAGAGTCTACAAATGCTGAGTGAGGAAGAAAGACACAATTACAAAGTTAGAAGCATTTCAAGGCACTTTATTAGTTATTTAGGAAACAACTATTTTATAGCACAAGAAAGCTAACATAAATCACAATGTCAAACCAGCCATGCTTCTTGCCATGATGCCTTTTCCAAGGGAAAATGAGAAACTAAGATATTTTTCATGCCCTTTGATTTGTGTGGGCAGAAAAATAAAGTGGGTGGGCGGGGTGGTGTTTCAACACAATCATCTGTTCATTTTCAGGAGAATAAACAAAAGACAAAGGAATTCACTTTTATTAGTTCCAAAATTAATGGTAAATAAATTTGAATGTTTCACAACAGAGTAGACTTTAGCAGACCTGCTGTAGGCCCAATGCTATAAAAATAAATTGAATTATAAATATGCAACTGTGGTTCACAAATATTTTTTATATAGTTACAGGATGGATTCTGAAGTAATGATGTCCCTATCCAAATCACTATCTAATGGTATGAAACACAATAGTTCTGAGCTACATTGACCCTACAGGTCCCTCCTCTTACTTCATGAACTGCAGTGACCACTCAGGAAAAACTTACATATTTACTTTTATCTTAAGAAAGATAAGTGTACCCTTTCATATATTTTTGAATAAATTGTAGGATGTTCTGTATCTAATTGAAAGGTAGGCAACCTAAACCTTAGTTATAATTTATGCCAGTCTTTCAACCAGGACCAAGTTTTGTTGTGGTTTACTGATTAAAATAATATTTAATGCACAACAAATAATATTTAATATAAGATTGTATATGTAAATACATTAAGATAAATTTTCAGTAAAATCAGTCTTAGAATGTATTGTCATACTTTCTTTGTGAAATGTGCATGCTATACTACATTGAACAAGTCTTAGAAGCTATAATAATAGCATAGCTGTCTTGCATAGAAAACTTGCCATGAATCTTTAAAAATAAATATATATTACTTTAGGAATGAGGAAATTGAGGTTGAATTATTCTAAGTTAATTTTCTAGGATCACACAACTACTAAAAGGTAGAACAAGATAATCAATCAACCTGTCTCTAAAATCCACATTCTTACCCATCTCTATCAATTGTTTCAATATCATAGAAGCTGAAATGAATTCTTGTTCATCAAAAAATGAAAGAGAAATCCTGTGACCTACCCCATCACCTCAACATTGCTGCCTGGATCTTTACCACTGAGATGATTCTACTAGTAAAATTATAAGTGACATAGTTCTATGATAAGAAATTCACAATAATTTCAATCAAGTCATTTGCATTAATCTTATAAAGAATTGTACACTATATTTTGGGAGTTACTATGAGACTCATGTATATCATCAATACAATGTCTTCTCATAAAACATGTTCATTATTTCTTTTCATACATGTCAGTGCTAAATTTACTAAGAGAATTACAATATATGATGACATTAACACCTGAAAGTTATTTTCATTTTAATAGCTGTAGCTGTGTCTTACTGATATTACAGTCTCCCTTATATTTACACATATGCTAAAAGCCTATATTTCATTCTGTCTTGAATCATAATTAATTACCTATGTGCCTAAATACCTCAGAGGACAGTATTAGGGGAGTGACAATGTTTTATTCTTATTTATATCCTCCTTGATCTTAGCATAAAGCTTAATACTTAGTAACTACCCTAAAGTTTGGAGTATTAAAATCCACAATTCACATCTCATCTTTTTTTTTTCCTCTTCTCTATCTAGTCATGTAGTTTAGATTATTTTTGTTTAAACTACCTATTTATCACAATTCATTGATTAATATATAGCTTAGAATGTTCATGTGACAAGCATTCATTTAGATTCGAAAATATTTAAGGAAAAGACCTAAAAGACCTTTACTTAAGAAGAGAATAAAATGATTGATTAATTATTAGGACATATTCAGTAAAATTATTTAATGATTGCAAATTGTGGCAAATTGTGCTTTCCAGACTAGATGGCCACATCAATAGTCCCCCTCATAAATGTTCCTCTTTCAATATTTTTTTTTCTGTCACTTTTCTTATTAAGAAACAGAGTGTATAACCTCTTTCCTTGAATCTGTACTGGTTTTTTATTCTGAATCCAGAGGAAGTGAGTGTAATTTCTGAAACTAGGTGGTAAAGGTCATACATCTTCCACCTGGTTCTCTTTAAATGCTCACTTAGAATCCTGAACTGCCATATAAGCAGTCTGTCTACTGCCATGCTGTGAGGAAGTCCAAATTAGGCCAGGCAGACAGACTAAACGAAGAGTTTCTGAGATTACATGAAGAAAATGATATGGCTGGGTATCTCTTTCAGTTATTCTAACCCCCTCCCCCAGTGTTTTTATTCCATCTACTATCTGACTGAAACGGAATTAGAGACCCTATGCCTGAACTTCTAGCTATGAAAACACATAGAATATGATATATAATACAATTTGATTGTTGCTTTAAGACACTAATTTTTCAGATGATCTGTTATACAGCCAGAATAAATGGGGTACTAATTTTTCATAGAATAGAATATAAATTCTTTAATTTTTTTTATTTGTATTTATTTATCTTAGAGACAGGGTGTCACTCTGTTATGCAGATTGAAGTGCAGTGGGGTGATCATAATTCACTGTAAACTTGAACTCCAGGGCTCAAGATATTCTCCTGCCTCAGCTTCCCAAAGTGCTAGAATTACAGGCATGAGCCACTGCACTTGACCTAGAATATAAATTATTTCAGAACAGCATCTAGGGATAATTAGGTACCTACAGCTAATACATAAATATTTGCTGAAGACTTGATTAGATATACCTCATTTTGGACATGCAGATCCCTTAATATTACATTTTAAACATTCATGGTAACTAATAGAATAAAGAAATACCAACTCTGTGAATATTATATGTAAAAAATATTTAATTAGTGTATCTAATATCTCTTGCTCATATTTTGGGTCTTTAATTCACAATGTTTGTTCATATTTAATCATTTTCAATTGGCTTACATTTTAAAAACTGAAATTACTTTTTCTGTTTTTCCAAATAATAGTTGACTTTCATTTTACATTATTTGTTTTATAAAACAAAGCTTATGTTTTCTAATTTTCTCTAGTTTTAAAAACTTCTAGATATTACTAATGTCTATGATTTTGACATTCTTTCTTATTGGTATCTTATTTTCAAGGGTTAATATCAATATTGCATTCATTAGGAAAGTGTATTAATAAAGATTCTTAAAAAATATTATTTTCACTAACGTTTCTCTGTAAGTTTTACTGTTAGTGTGGCATTCAATAGTATGTAATAAAAGGAGACTATCTCAGCCTATACTTTATTAAAAAATTACATCAAGTCATTACTCCAAAGACTGGTAATCACTTCTTTCTATTTTATGTCTTGTATGTGCCTTCGGGAAATGGTAAGTTCAATATATTTTGAAGTACTTGTGACTAGTTCATGTAGATCATGACTATATTATCTTCATTACTTCCTTCTCTGTGAAAAAGAAGTGTAGTCACATAATTATTCTAGAATGCTTTTTCTCTTTCTTGTAGTTTATTCCTTTGTAATAAAAATACATATCATTTAGCCTTATCACTAAAGCATTACTTGGTTAAAGTAGTATCAACTGCTGCCAAAATAAGTTCCTGGAAAAAAAGTCAAGCAATGGTCAAGAAATCATTATCAAAGTCCATGACTATGCAATATATGTGAAAGTTTTGTTATCTTTCCCATAGAAACTATTCCAACAGTGACAAGGAAAGTAATCACAGCAGGACAAGGAAACTTACCACACCCATCTGATGGAATGAGATGTGTAACAATCCACTGTAGATGTGTAACTACATTTGCTTTCAGACTCTGTACCTCATCATTTTGGTCTCTCTTTTTCCAATCGCTATGTTCTACATGAAATGATTCACTTATCAGGATAAAGAAAGTTTAGATTTTTAGAGTACATTGACAGTCCTTTTGCTGCCAACATCACTCAATATTGATGATCTCATTTAGTCTTATAGGATGCAAGAATATGACATTATTTTATTCTTTTCTTTGAATCTTTTCTTTTTAAGTTATTCTTAAAGTTGATAGAAATCATGTTGATCAAAGTTGGCCCTGCCTGGTTTAATCATATTTAAAAGCTTTCAAGATAATAAATAGATTTTAATTTCTGCATTATTGACTTCATAAGTTTTTTTATTATAAGATTTTTAAAGGAAACTATCATTTATGTCAAATGTTGCTTAAATATCCTGATTTGTGATGTTCAGCTTTGTTTTAGAGTTCCTATGAGCACCACAAAGCAATGTGTAGTTAAAGAAACTACAGTTTGCTAAATCTGACATCTACAGAGGATCAGTAATTTACAGAATTCTAAGACCTAGGAAAATCCTCATTTGTCTTTAAAGCCACATATTATCAATTATTACCCTCTTCCAGCCACCACCATTAATGAATTATATTAATTCCATGTATGGCAAAATTTACTCAAAATAAAGGAAAACCTTAAGAATTGTATGATTCTCAAAGAGCTTTTAAAGGCATTTTGCTAATGTATCTTAGCTATTTGAAGAGAAATAGCTAAACACTTGCATGCAAAATGAAACACATAATACAAAATACATGTGATGAATACAGTACCTCTTTTTCCCCTTAATACTACTATCAATTCTTTGCACTTCTTGTGCAAAGAAGTCTTCATTATTTCCAGAAAAAAAAATAACAATTAAATATAATGTAACTAGCCGATGCTTTCCAGTTGAGAAAATAAAATGACACATATGTCTTTTTCATGCTAATGCAACCTGTGCATAATAAAATCCATATCAGCATGTTCGAGTTCCATGTGTGTCTGTATATTTACAACACAGTTCTACACTACACATCTAGCTAGTGTTAAATACCTAACTATAGTATTTTGAGCACAACCTTATGTCAAACCTGGACCCAACTATGTACATTGGAACCTCAAGATGTTAGGTAGATTGGCAGTCCCATTGTTGTAGGGTCTAACATTTATACAATTTTCTAACTCTTTTTAATAAAAAAAAAATAAAAAATAAAAATTTACAAATGTAAAATTAGCAGTCAAAGTGAATCTTCATTTAAAATAAGAAAGCAAATCATGACAAGTTACATTTTTAATAGTTGGCACATACCATCAATATAACAATATATAGAAAAAATATTTTTTTCAAAATAAATGACCACACAGGACACAGATCTATAATACATATTTTTCTTATATTTTTGGTAGTATTATCTTTGACTGCCTCTTCAAAAGACTGCAATTTTGTGATATTAATATTCCTAGTGAGAATGTAAAGGTAATCTGTTCTTCTGGCTGCTATGAATTATCTTTTTGTTGTTGTTACCAATAGCTCAGAATTATACTTAGCTTCACAACTATAAATTGTGAGTATTTTCATTTTTGGTATACTATCAAGTTTCATTTTTTAGGAACTCTGAGATTTTGGAATAAAGTTTTGTTTTGTTCATTTGTTTTGCTATGGTGAGTAATCTTAAACATTCTTCTAATCATTAGTATTCATCAATTACTTTGCTACAGTCTCTCCCAGGGGTTTAGAAGGGCACAGGAGATCAGGGCCATTGCTAACTAAAGCAAGTGAGACACTCATTTTAATAACTTTTTATGTTTTAATTTATAAGGATACATAATAGTTGTTTAGATTTATGAGGTTCATGTGATATTTTAATGCAAGCTTACAATGTGCAATAATCAATCAGGGTAATTGGGATATTCATCATCTAAAACATTTATTATTTCTTTGTGTTGGTAACATCTCAAATCTTCTCTGCCAGTTATTTTGAAATACACAATAAATTATTATCAACTACAATTGTCCTTCTGTGCCACTGTCCTATTATTTTTAACTGTATTTATATGCCTATTTGCCAAAGCCTTTATATCTCTCCCTCCCAGCCTCTGGTAACCACCATTCTACTCTCTGCCTCCATGAGATCAAATTTTTTAGCTCCCACATATGAGTGAAGCCATGTGATATTTGTCTTCATGAGTCTCGCTTATTTCACTTAACATAATGTTTTCTAGTTCCATCATGCTAGTGCAAATGACAGGAGTTCATTATTTTTATGGGGTAATCATATTCCCTTGTGTGTACACACTACAATTTATCTATTCATCTTTTGATGAAAACTTAGGTTGACTCTGCATGTTTGCTGTTTGTGAGTAGTGCTATAATAAGATAGGGATGCAAGTATCTTTTCAATATACTGATTTCCTTTCTTTGGATATATACCAAGCATCTGGATTGCTGGATCACATGGTCATTCTATTTTTCATTTTCTGAGGAACCTCCATACTCTTTTCCATAGCAGCAGTACTACTTTACATTCCTGCAAACAGCGTACAAATATTCCCCTTCCTTTACATCATTGCCAGCATCCATTGTTATTTGTCTTTTTGTTAAAAGTCGTTTAACTGAGATGAGAAAATATCTCATAAATAAGATAAAAATCATTTTAATATAATGTATATATTTATTTTATTTTTTAGATGTATTCTTGCTATGTTGCCCCGGCTGGAGTGCAGTGGTAAAATCTTGGCTCACTGCAACCGCCTCCTCCAGGGTTCAAGCAATTCTCGTGCCTCAGCCTCCCAAATAGGGTGTGTGCCACGATGTCTAGCTAATTTTTGAATTTTTAGTAGAGACGGAGTTTCACCATGTTGGCCAGGCTGGTCTCAAACTCCTGACCTCAAGTGATCTGTCCACTTCAGCCTCCTAAAGTGCTGGGATTACAGTTGTGAGCCTGTAATGCGTTAATATATTTTTAAAAACACAAGCATAAACACAAACACACACACACACACACACACACATGCATATACATTTCATTTTCACTTTGCTCAGGCTCCAGTATGGTCTTACATGGCACTGCATGACAGTAAACCGCTCCTCAACTTCAACTTGGGTAGCTTTATGTTAAGCTTCCCTCCTGAGAGATAACATTACCATTATTATTATACAGCAATAAAGACTTACAGTTGTTATGTAATGGTAAAATCTTGTAACACTGGTACCATTCCAACACTGTTCTGAGCAATTCATAGTTGTTTCACACTTACTCCACACTACAACCCTGTGAAATAAGCATTTATGTATATATTTTCATGTTAAATCAAATGAAGCATAGAGGGTCCTGAGTAATCATAAGCAGGAAGTATCAGACTTGAATCTTGTTTCCTCTGATCCTAAAGTCAGAGCTGTTAATGGCTATATTGTATTGCTGTCTAATAATAATGTATCTTGTCAGTGAAGAATAAGCCAAGGGATAACAAATCTTGTACCCATTGGTGCTATTCTAGTTCATTTTTCTGCAACGAAGACTTACTCCAGCATGTAATTTTGAAATTACAAAAAAGAATGGAAATCGTTTATGACTCAAAAAAAGATTAAAAAAATGTTCTTGAGATCATACAGCCCAAGAAATAACACTTGATTTAGATTTTTGTAAAAAGCTTCTTTGAGCAGTATATGCAAATTTTCTTTCCTGCATTCCCAAGATTATAACAGAAAAGACAAACGAATTTATTTTAAATGTTTATAAATCCACAACTTGTCGAGCATATTATCAAGCCCTGGCATTTTCCTGCTATCAAAGCATATTAGCACTATCTCTTTATCGTTCCAAAGTTTCCGAGGCAAACTTCACATCTTCTGTCTGAATGCCAGTGGAAGTTTCCACAGGAATGCTCTCATAAAACTCAAGAGATTTTATTTCCTTTCCTTAGCTCTCTCAGTACCTGTATAAATTCACCATGTGTTTATGGATTCCAAAGTACTGCCACAGGATTTAAACATGTGTATAATAAATACATGTATTGAAGCCCACTATTACAGGGATTATTAACTTTTATAATTTATGTAACGAGCAGGAAGCCAGAAGTAAAAGTCCCTGTTTGACCCAAGTTATTGTCAGTTTCCACAACTCATCAGAGAAGAAAAAAGAATAACTGTGGAAAAGATGTCAGGCATCTTAGATGGCTACTCTGATTAGACTGAGACTTTTTCCCACCTGCTACCTTGAAGAAAGAGCACAGAACAATCAGGATGCATGAGTAGGCAGGAGGCGCTCTCCAGCCTTTGCTGTCATTTCTGTTCTAAAGAACAAGTTCCCAGAGGCCTCTACTATGTGATGTTTGTCAACCGATTATTCGTGTAGTGGGAAGAAATGGGAGGCAAAAACATAGAAGATGCAGTTCTGCCTCATTCCCCTGGCCTGGTAAAAATGACAGAGCATGCCCCAGTAGCCTGGATTTGCTCTTATTTGTTTCCATGGAAGACAAATGATAGATCTTTATTTAACCCAAAAGCTCAGAGAAAATGCATAGGGAGGAAACACATAGATGGAAATAATACCACCACTTTTACCCTCAAGATGGGAAAATGTTGTGTTATTTTATCTTTCTTTATTACAAAAATAAATAAATAAATAAAAACTCTACTTATGCAATTTAAATGTTCTTCATTTTGGATAGGTTTCTAAACCCAGTCATCTTGACTAATTAGCAAGTAATATGTTCCTTTTTCATGCTAGGATATGTACTTAATTAGTGATGTTATTAACATGATCCATAGTGCACTTAAACATATAAAACATCAGGAAGCACCATATTCTCAATAATATATTTATTATGCATAAAGCTTCTAATATTGAGTGATTGCTTGAATATGTAAGTCCATTATGCCATTAATTTAAAATTTTTCAGTCAATATTCCAGACTTTCAGATAAAAAATTTAATTCCATTGTAGAATGAAACATTGCCTTATGCCTTCAGATACACTTAGTAGTTAGTACTTCTTTCTATATACTATAAGTTATTGTTTAATATCTTTATGCCTTAAACTGTGGATACCTTGTCTTTTTTATATTTACACCACAGGAACTTAATAAAACACCTAATTTTCTTATGAGGGAGTCAATAAATGTTCGTTAATTGAAAAAAAATCCAATCAGTCTGTAGGTCTGATATCTGGATATTTTCAATCAGTTACATTGCTTTGTGGAAATTCTTCCTGACATAAAGATAGCTTAATAAAAGTGTGGTTAATCATACCAAAGAAAATTATGTTCAAAATGGATTTAAAATGGTAGATGTGTGAGGAGAATATAAGATGGCAAGATACAACTGAAACCAAAAAAAAAAAAAAAGAAATGAGATTAGCACACCCAACAGAAATAATTTATGAATCTATTAAAGCAATATGTCATATTGTGGGAAATGTATACACATATATGTATGTGTGTGTGTATGTGTGTGTGTATATATATACGGAATATGAGGGAAAAGGAGTTAGAAAATCTACTTTGACTTATAATTAAAAGCAAAATTGCTGTGTTGTGGTAAAAATTTCAGGTAATTTTCTGTTGTACCATACAAATAATCTGTAAGATTTTAAGCATGTGAAGACTCATTATTTTTACATCTACACTAAAAATATGAGGATGGGACATTAAAAGTTTCCCATTTCCTAAAGTATCAAAGATAGGCTAATATATATCAGAAAAGGCAAATACAAAGAAATTGTATTACTAACTACTACTCCCTCCCTAGAAGGTATCACAAATTGTTCCTAACGTACTTTTCTAGTGAACTTATATGCAGACTTAGAATTTGGGACATGGCACTTTGCACAACCACAAGCAGTCACTAAGAGTTGTCTATTGAGATGAGACACATTTGTTTTTCCTACCAAAAACACGCTAAAACATCCTGGTTGAACTTCTGTGCATGCCAGGAACCTGGTTCCAAGTGCACATATGGGAATACATGTGTTGCAGGGAATGGAGGCCAGGAAATGTCTTATGATAGCAGATGGCCAGATAGCCAGTTCACCTCTGGATGACAGTGGCTGCTCTAACAGGACAGTGATGTCAACACTAGCAATGTCATTGATATGTCTCAAGTGCTCTCTCAAAGAAACGCCACTCAGTATGAAATCTCTCCTGAGTCCACTAGCCAGAATACAAATATATATAATGGTTTCAAATGCTTGCTCAAGTAATGCTCAAGTGAACACTTTATTTTTTATAAATTGTCAAACACACAGCAGATGGTAACATTCAGTAATCCTAAACTGGGCAGCGTATGAACTAGTGACTACAAGATGATCCATTGAAAAAATCTTTTTATTAGCCTCCTGAGTCTTGGTCTTAAAAGTGTCTTCATTCTGCTAATTTTCAACATTGTACTTTTTAATTTTAATTATTTTCATCCAGTCTGCAAGATACACAGTGAGAGAAAAAGCGATTTGCAGTACACAGTCTTCTAAATCAACTACATTTCATTCCTTTTTCTCTCCATTGAGAGCAGAGTCCTGATTTTCAACATAGAAGATCTGGCAGAAAACAACTGCATCTTATTAAATTGCCTGCTGGGCTTACTGAAACTTTTAAAATTATTGTAGAGCTAATCACCACTTTCATTTAGCTGGCAAAGACAACAGATATTTAGTATATCTACCGTGTTCCAACTTCTCTGAACATGATGCCCAAAAATGTATAAGAAAGCAAATTTTCAATATGGGTAATTTGGAATGGGGGTTTAAAAACTTTTTTCACAGGTGATGAAATAACTTTTTATATGAATCAATTATACTTTCCCCACTAAACTTCTTTCGAAACATTATATACACACATATATGTAATCTTACATTATATACAAAGATATGCAATCTTATACTATATACAAACAGATATATTTAAACAACTGAATAGCTTATTTGGAAGGCTTTCTTTTGCTCTTGGATATTTCATAAATGCTGTGGCTTATCAACTACCATTGGTAATGATGCCTTGAATTAATTATCAACTAAGTTACAGGGAAGCAGATGTTTTGGATATAATTTCAGTAAAATTTTCAGTATGCTCGAAGCATTAATATACCTTGGCTTGGACCTATACTACCCATTCATAGAGTGCAGGAGAGATCTACTACTACTACTACTACTACTACTACTACTAATAATAATAATAATAATAATAATAATAGTAATAGTAATACCAAGAGAAAGACCATACTAGTGGAAGTAAATATCTTATGATTGCATCATTGATGCCTTGCACTGTTCTAAGGGCTCTATCTGAAAAATCTTAAGAAACCACCCCTACAATACTAGCAGCTAATACTACATTTATCCATGTCATTCATTGAATAGTTTGAAACTCAAAAAAGTTAAATAACTTGCCAAAGTTGAACATCTAGTAAATGGTACAGCCAGAAACTTAGTGAGCCCAAATTAAATTTTTGTGCTCAACTCCAAAACATTGAGTACTCATTCTATGTTTCAAAATGTTGTCTGTGCATTTCCTCACTATGCTTCCACCTATCCATGTGTTTCCTAGTTGTGTAACTCAGAAAAGACAATATGGACCATTTAGGCAGTTGTAATTTATTCCTTTTGTTTTCATGCCATTATGAATAACCCCTGCTTTTATTCTCAAAAGCATGAAATGCGATTCTAAATGATATGCACACTATACCTAAGACTCCGAGATGCGTTTTTGTTGTTGTGCACTGTCACATCAATGAATGGAGTACACCTATAAATATTATTCTGAATGTGGAGAAATCTCCCCATCTATTTGCAAGGATATCTTTATTCCTTTGCTCCTTTATTTGTAGTGCCTCATGGAAAGAGGCTTGCAGGAAGAGAGTTCTCAATTTCATTCAGATTATCCAATTCTATTATCTCAACATTGAAACATCAAAGTCTATTTTGCTTCTAAATTACAATAACACTTATTAACATAGAAAAAAGGTTAAAAGCAAACAGCAAGACATGCCATACATGTCAACACAGAGACAAAAAAATATTCTATAATGATGAAAAAAGAACTCCAGCAAATAACTTGTCTGCTTTCCTCAACTTCTAGTACATCACAAAATTAACAAGCAAGAACTTCATAATGGAACAGTTACCAACAAAACCAATAAAATTATGCAATAAGAAACATTTTTGCAAATAATTTGTTTACCTTAGTAAAGGGTGATTGTCCTTATGGAAAGTTAATTTACTCTTGGAAGAACTAAGTCATCACTATGCATTTGTACCTGGTGCTTAATTTAATAAATTCTAATAAATATAATCATTCAGCACAAAACATCTATTTAACTTCCCAAAAATAGAGATTTGGATAAAAGATACATGTAACATATTTTTTTATTCCTGGTCTAATAAAAAATTTGGTTTAGCATTTTTTCATGTTCTTAATATTTTATTTTTTGTTATATTTATGGGAACATGGAATAAAATATTAAAGTTTTGGTGTGACAGTAAAAACTTATTTTCAACATTTGAAATAATTCATGCAAGTCAGATATTAAATACATTTAAAAAGAAACATTAATATATTGGTAATTAAGGTATAGGATTAAATGATTTCTAAACAGTCACATTTTTTTTTCTATTTTACCAGTTTTTAACATTGTGATGTCTGCTAACTTGTGAGAATACATTTATAACTTATTCCAAGTGGGGATCTGTTCTACACACAACACAAATTTTCAGTGTTTGTGTGAACTATGTACTGTAGCTTTGGGAAATACAATGACTAGCTAAGAAACAAATTGGCATTTGGTGAACACAATACCATAACCAAAAGCTAAATCACACAAGAGGAAAATTATCTTGAATTCCACATGCCAATGGGCATATTTTCATTTCCAGGTGTATTTTTAAATTTTTAAAAAGATAAATTTAATTTAATATTGTTTAAATAGTATAGAGATTTTACTACAAAAAAAAAAAAAAACACACATTTATTACATGATCAATTGGCCAGAGTAGTTCAATAGCCCATTAATAAATAAAAGACAAAGTATAAAGACTTTACTGGAGAGCCTCAAATGTAAGACAGACACATTGACTTATAATAGCTTAAGGAATAAATAAAAATAAAATAATAAATCATAACTAAACTAGTAACCTGATGTACAACTTAAAGGATAAATATTTGTATGTCTATTTTGGTGTATTTTCCTTGGTATTTAAATACTTTGAATTCAGAAAATATAAAAGTGTTTATAGTTTTTTTATTGCTTTTGAAGTATCTACATTTCTAAAGGTTCTTTTATGTTCCAATTCTCTATTTTAATGCCAAGATGGGCTCATGAAAAACCTAGTTGCACAGCTGATGTCCCTGTCGACTGTTAACATAAAGAGACTGATTTGGAACAGGATGAGGAACCCCAGGAGAAGCCTTGGCAATGATATTCCATTACTGCCCATCTGAATCAGTCACAGCAGACTGATCAGACCTGAATTAACTCTCAGTACAAATAATCAATGGAATATATAAATTGAGAATATTTAAAAATTTATACATGTCTATTTTAATTGCCAATTTTATTTAGATATATAAATATGCGGAGATTTTGTTGATATGTTTTAAGCAGCAAAATGAAAACACCAGATGTAGTAAACAATTGCCTTTGCAATATAACTCTATTATGAAAGGTTAAGGTTACTTTCCTGCCATTCATGCATTTCCATGCTCACGTGCATACCATACTGAAGATCTAGCACGCCATTTAGTCCTAATCCGGGCCAGTACATTTGTATAGAAATAAAAATTGTGTTCCTGGTTATTGACTTCATTTCCCACAAAGATATGACTTTGGTCACCAGGGCAACCACACAAGATAATATGGATGGTTCAGTTTGAAACTATTACCACTAATAGAAAAATGAGGACCCTTTTATTACTTGATAATTAGTACAATATGACAAAAACATTATCTCTGCTAACAGATAAAAATAGAGTTCCACTAGGAGTGTTATGAATGATGAAGTAAACAAATATCACAGAAGTGGTGACACTATAGGTCATTAAATATCATAGATGAAAGAGAACTCAAGAGCTTCTAGAGTTTATGTAGCATTTTGCAAGTAAGGAAATGAAAACGTTTTTGCAGGGAGAAACTACCAGGTTTGTACAGCTAATAAGTGGCAGTTCTATATTCATGCAAGTAAAAGGGACTAAGAAAAAAGAAAATATATTACTTATTTACTTTCTTACAATATACCAGGAACATCACATATGTTATCTCATTTAATTCCATCACATATGTTATCTCATTTGATTCACCTAACAACAGCATGATGCATTTATCATTGGCCATGTGTTACTGTTGGGAAATATGCTTTCAAAAAAAGTTCAGAACAGTTAAATTACTCTTTCATGATTGCATCATTATTAAGCTGTAGATATTACAAAGTATGATAATTTTGTTTATTAACTTGTCTAGGCAATGCTGTCCCTTTGTTTAGTTAAACATTAGATGTTTCTGTGAAGGTATTTTTTAGATGTGAGTGACATTTATAATCAGTAAATTTGAGTAAATCAGATTACCCTCCACAAGGTGGGTGGATTCCCCTCCATGACAAGGATTCAAACAGTTGAAAGCCTTAAGAACAAAGACTAATTTTCCTGAAGAGTGAGAAATTCTGCCTCAAAACTTCAACAATGAAATCTTGCTTGAATTTCCAACATGCTGGCTTGGACCATGGATTTCAGATTTAACTTTTGTCTGAATTTTCAGCCATACAGACCTGCCCTACAGATATTGGATTTGACAGCCCTCACAGTCATGTAAGCCAGTTCCTAAAATCAGTCTCTCTCACTCTTGTTCTTGCTCTTGCTCTCCCTTATTAGTCTCTCTATGTATTCTATTGACTCTGTTGCTATGGAGAAACTTGGATAATACACAATGTTATAAAAAATTGTTGACAGTCAATATATTGTGAGTACCAACTAATAAGAATGAATGCTAGTCTTAGTTCACGGGACCCTGGAAGGCTTCCTTTTATGTTAGGGCTTTCCTCTTCAACGTTTGATCGGGGGTAGATCCGGTGTTTTGGGAGTCTGGGGAAATTGACTAATTATGAATGAGGACTAAAATATTTTAATATTTTTAGCAATCAATATTATCAAATTATTAGGCTCTTAGGCTCTAGAATGGGAGAAATTTGCTTTGGTTGTGTTAATGATACTTATTGGACAAGTTACTGTAACTGCTTAGTCTTCATTTCTTCATCTACAAAATGGAGATGTTAATAACACTTATTAAGCATGTGAAGACTCATTATTTTTACATTTACACTAACGATATGAGGATGGGACATTAAAAGGTTCCCATTTCCTAAATTATCAAACATGGGCTAATTAATATATACCAGAAAAGGCAAATATAAAGAAATCGTATTACTAACTACTATTCCCTCCCTGGAAGGTATCACAAATTGTTCCTAACATACTTTTCTGGTGAACTTATATGCTGACATATGTTATCTCATATGTTGTCTCATTTGATTCACCTAACAATACTATGATGCATTTATCATTGGTCATGTGTCACTGTTGGGAAATATGTTTTCAAAAAAAGTTCAGAACAGTTAAATTACTCTCTCATGATTGCATCATTATTAAGCTGTTGATATTACAAAGTATGATAATTAATTTTGTTAAAATAATGTTATTATTTTAAATAATAATTAATTAAATAATAAATAATTTTGTTAAAATAAAATACTGGAATGGATATCCAGTGCTTAACACATTGGCTACTAGCCATCAAATAGTAATAGTAAAATATATCTAATATTGTTGTTATTAACTTTTTTTTTTTTTTTTTTTTGAGAAGGAGTCTTACTCTGTTGCCCAGGATGGAGTGCGGTGGCGCAACCTCGGCTCACTGCAACCTCTGCCTCCTGGGTTCAAGCGATTCTGCTGGCTTAGCTTCCCAAGTAGCTGGTGCACCACCACACCCAGCTAATTTTTGTATTTTTAGTAGAGACAGGGTTTTGCCATGTTGGTCAGGCTGGTCTTGAACTCCTGACCTCAGGTGCTTAACCCGCCTTGGCCTCCCAAAGTGCTGGGTTACATGTGTGAGTCACTGCGCCTGACTTATTACTAGAATTTAAATTCAGATCTATAATAATTCACAAAACTCATATTCTTACAATATGTATGATAGCTGTAAAAAACAGAAAAAGAGAAAACAAGAAAAAAGAGAAAGAAAGAAACAAGAGAGTGACAAGAAAAAATAATTCTCTCAGAATAGTTAGGATTTTTAAGGTATAATATTGAAACACTCTATACTATAGCTTTTAGGCATAATTAAGATGTCTTAGTTTATATGATCTATTTACACAGGATTATTGAATTATTGAAATTCACAATTATTGAAACATTGAAAATAAAATTGCACTTGTCCTGCCCATTTGTGAAAATAAACTTTTTTTTAAAATAAGCTTTTTTAAAAAAATAAACTTTTTAAAGTGGCAATGTTGTTTCTAAAAGTGTTTTCCTTTCTACCCTAGCATGTATTGTGTTAACCTCTGACCATCTTAGGCTCATGCTGATACAGCATCCATTTATTTTTAACTTTTAAAAAATCTGCTGAGGATCTCTGTTTCATCCAGCACATGGAGTGAGAGTTAAAGGTCAATTAACTGCATTGTTCATGCCCTGTGGTTTTTTACTGAAGAATGTGAAGATACAGTTGGGAGTGAAAAACTATCTTGGTGAAGCTCAGTGCTCTTATAGTCTAAAGAGCAAGAAAATGATAGCTTGGTGACCCACTCAATAATAATATTATGTTGAAAAGAGACAATAGCACAATAAGAATTTCATAGAACACTATCAGTAGACTTAAGCTGGAGAAGGAATAGAAGCATATCTTCATTTGCAATGAATTAATTCTAGAATTAATATTAATATTGTTAAAGCATCAGTATTCATCTATAAACCCACAAATTTGTCGTTTATGGTATAAAATGTGTCTATCAACTTCCTATTTGTTTTGCCAAATTCAAAAGCTTCCATTCACATAAAAATTGTTTCTCTCTCTTCTTCTCCATCTCTCTTTCTCATATACACACAGTCTTTTTCATATAAATCCCTACACATATCCATATATAATTTCCATAAGTATATACACATTTACCTACAATCATAGACACAGTCCCCCAATACATATCCCACTAAGACATACACCACCAACACACACACCCCCACCTTGATGCACATGGAAACCAACATGCACATTCCAAACAACAGGCATTTCCTTAAAACACACACTGCCATGCACACATACCCTCGTTCACATAGTTTCTGTCCATTACATATCAAAAATATTTATGAAGAAAAACAAGATTACAGCATTCAGAGGAAATTCGTCAAGATTCAGAAAAATATATAAAATTGTATAATTTAAAATCTCACAGCAGGAAATTTTGAGCTATGTGTCTGTAGATAGATTATAGAATCTTCCTGTCAAATACCTGATGAAATAAACTGTCACTTATAAAAGAAGAAAGAAAGATACTGTATTTTTAAAACTCCCAAAATATAAACAAACAAACATAACAGAAACAAATGCAAACATTCTCAACCTCTTTAAAAGACACCAGAGATAGCGCACAAAGACAAGGTGGAAAACTAATGTCATACGTTTTAAAGAAATAGAATAATTCATTCTATTCATAAAAAACTGAAGGTTTTATTGTAACACAAAAAAGTTCCTAATTCTATTCTCACTTTGCAGAAATAATCATAATAAGTTAAAAAAAAAAAAAACATGTGAGACTCATCACCAGTGTCTAAATGTCTGGAGAGAAGAAAATTAAAGCGTTAGTGGAGAGGGATGATTAAAAAAGTAGAATTGAAGAACAGAGTCTAACTCTTATCTGACAGATTAAAAATTCCAAGGCTTTAAACTCAGTAGACTGAATGACCAGAAATGGAGAGCATTCCTGACTGGAGTAAAATAAATATCAAGGTCAAGTGAAACTTGTTAATAGTACATTTCATAAGATCTCAAAAGAGAGGACAGAGACATGATCTTGTTACAAACACACATACACATACACAGCCACAGCCACACTCACAGCCTCCATTGAGCATCATTTTCAGAACAGAGAAAAATATATTTTATATTTGTTGAGAAGTAATCTATTCCATATTTTAATTGTTACACAGTTGTTATAACTGAGCAGTGAATTCAAACTTTGAAAACGGTGTGATTGTATGTGTGTGTGAGTCTCTGTGTGCGTGTGTGTATTTTTTTGAAAGAGATATAAAGAATCTAGTTCACAAAAAAAAAAATCAGCTGAGAAACAAAGATACAATCTCACTAGGATTTACCACCCTAATAACTACTTAATAACATGATTAAATGAAATCAATTCAAAAAAGATAACAAGAGATTGAGATAAAGAGAAAATTACAAGGGTTAATAGATGGTTTAAAATGACACCACTGCAGAACTAATAAGTAACAAATAGAACGACAAGCTGAAAATTAAACTACTGACAAAGGGGAAAAGTTTGAAAGATAATCAAAGCGAGTGCAAAACAAAAAAGATCAAACAATTATTAAGAAGATAACATCTATAGGGCAATGATAGTCCAACATAAAATTATTGTTATTATTTAGGTAAAAATTCTTGCAAATGGAAAAGAAACCTGTTGAAATACTTCAAAAGCAATTTTCTGAGGGCGTGCAAGATGGCAGAATAGGAACAGCTTCAGCATCCAGCTCCCAGCGTGAGCAACACAGATGACGGGTGATTTCTGCATTTTCAACTGAGGTACTGGGTTCATCTCACTGGGGTGTGTCGGACAGTCGGTGCTGTTCAGCAGGTGCAGCCCAACCAGTGAGAGCTGAAGCAGGGCGAGGCATTGCCTCACCTGGGAAGTGCAAGGGGGAAGGGGATTCCTTTTCCTAGCCAAGGAAAACTGATACACACAACACCTGGAAAATCGGGTAACTCTCACTTTAATACTGTGCTTTACCAAGGGTCTTAGCAAACGGCACACCAGGAAATTATATCCAACACCTGGTCTGGAGTGTCCCACACCCACGGAGCCTCCCTCATTGCTAGCACAGCAGTCTGAGATCTAACTGCAGGGCAGCAGCAAGACTGGGAGGGGGCACCCGCCATTGCTGAGGCTTAAGTACGTAAACAAAGCCTCCGAGAAGTTTGAATTGGGTGGAGCCCACCACAGCTCAAGGAAGCCTACCTGCCTCTGTAGACTCCACCTCTGGGGACAGGGCATAGCTAAACAAAAAGCAGCAGAAACCTCAGCAGATGTAAATGTCCCCGTCTGACAGCTTTGAAGAGAGCAGTGGTTCTCCCAGCCGGGAGGTTGAGATCTGAGAACAGACAGGCTGCCTGCTCAAGTGGGTCCCTGACCCCTGAGTAGCCTAACTGGGAGACAACCCCACTAGGTGCAGACCGACACCTCACATCTCACACAGCTGGGTACATCTCTGAGATGAAGCTTCCAGTGCAAGAATCAGACAGCAACACTCACTGTCCAGCAATATTCTATATTCTGCAGCCTCCACTGCAGATACTCTTGCATACAGGGTGTGCAGTGGACCTCAAGCAAACTCCAACAGACCTGCAGCTAAGGGTCCTGACTGTTAGAAGGAAAACTAACAAACAGAAAGGACACCCACACCAAAACTATCAGTATGTCACCATCATCAAAGACCAAAGGCAGATAAAACCACAAAGATGGGGAAAAAGCAGGGCAGAAAAGCTGGAAATTCAAAACATCAGAGCGCACCTCCCCCTCCAAAGAATGCAGCTCATCGCCAGCAATGGAACAAAGCTGGACGGAGAATGACTTTGGTGAGTTGAGAGAAGAAGGCTTCAGTCAATCAAACTTCTAGAGCTAAAAGAGGAACTACGTACCCAGCACAAAGGAACTAAAAATCTTGAAAAAAAGAATGGAAGAATGGATAACTAGAATAATCAATGCAGAGATGACCATAAACTAACTGATACAGATGAAAACCATGACATGAGAACTACGTGACAAACGCACAAGATTCAGTAACCAACTCGATCAACTGGAAGAAAGAGTATCAGTGATTAAAGATCAAATGAATGAAATGAAGCAAGAAGAGAAGTATAGAGAAAAAAGAGTAAAAAGAAATGAACAAAGCCTCCAAGAAATATGGGATTATGTGAAAAGACCAAATCTACGTCTGATTGGTGTACCTGAAAGTGATGGGGAAAATGGAACCAAGTTGGGAAACACTCCGCAGGATATCATCCAGGAGAACTTCCCCAACCTAGCAATGCAGGCCAACATTAAAATTCAGGAAATACAGAGAATGCCACAAAGATACACCTTGAGAAGAGCAACTCCAAGACATATAATGTCAGATTCACAAAAGTTGAAATGAAGGAAAAAATCTTAAGGGCAGCCAGAGAGAAAGGTCAGGTTACCCACAAGGGGAAGCCCATCACACTAACAGCAGATCTCTCGGCAGAAACTCTACAAGCCAGAAGAGAGTGGGGGCCAATACTCAACATTCTTAAAGAAAAGAATTTTCAACCCAGAATTCCATATCCAGCCAAACTAAATTTCGTAAGTGAAGGAGAAATAAAATCCTTTACAGACAATCAAATGCTAAGTGATTTTGTCACCACCAGGCCTGCCCTACAAGAGATCCTGAAGGAAGCACTAAACATGGAAAGGAACAACCGGTACCAGCCATTGCAAAAACATGCAAAAATGTAAAGACCATGGATGCTAGGAAGAAACTGCATCAACTAACGAGCAAAATAACCAGCTAATATCATAATGACAGGAACAAGTTCACACATAACAATACTAACCTTAAATGTAAATGGACTAAATGGTCCAATTAAAAGACACAGACTGGCAAATTGGATAAAGAGTCAAGACCTATCAGTTTGCTGTATTCGGGAGACACATCTCACATGCAGAGACACACAAAGGCTAAAAATAAAGGGATGGAGGAAGATCTACAAAGCAAATGGAAAACAAAAAATAGCAGGGGTTGCAATCCTAGCCTCTGATAAAAAATATTTTAAACCATCAAAGATCAAAAGAGACAAAGAAGGCCATTACATAATGGTAAAAGGATCAATTCAACAGGAAGATCTAACTATCCTAAATATATATGCACCAAATACAGGAGCACCCAGATTAATAAAGCAAGTCCGTAGAGACTTACAAAGAGACTTAGACATCCATACAATAATAATGGGAGACTTTAACACCCCACTGTCAACATTAGACACATCAATGAGACAGAAAGTTAACAAGGATATCCAGGAATTGTACTTATCTCCACACCAAGCAGACCTAATAGACATCTACAGAACTCTCCATCTCAAATCAAGAGAATATACATTCCTCTCAGCACCACATCGCATTTATTCCAAAATTGACCACATAGTTGGAAGTAAAGCACTCCTCAGCAAATGTACAAGAACAGAAATTATAACAAACTGTCTCTCAGATCACAGCACAGTCAAACTAGAACTCAGGACTAAGAAACTCAATCAAAATCACTCAAATACATGGAAACTGAACAACCTGCTCCTGAATGACTACTGGGTACAAAATGAAATGAAGGCAGAAATAAAGATGTTCTTTGAAACCAATGAGAACAAAGATACAACATAGCAGAATCTCTGGGACACATTTAAAGCAGTGTGTAGAGGGAAATTTATATCTCTAAATGCCCACAAGAGAAAGCAGGAAAGATCTAAAATTGACACCCTAACAACACAAAAGAACTAGAGAAGCAAGAGCAAACACATTCAAAAGCTAGCAGAAGGCAAGAAATAACTAAGATCAGAGCAGAACTGAAGGAGATAGAGACACAAAAAAACCCTCCAAAAAATCAATGAATCCAGGAGTTGGTTTTTTGAAAGATCAACAAAATTGATAGACCATTTGCAAGATTAATAAAGAAGAAAAGAGAGAAGACTCAAATTGACGCAATAAAAAATGATAAAGGGGATATCACCACTGACCCCACAGAAATACAAACTACCATCAGAGAATACTATAAAAACCTCTATGCAAATAAACTGGAAAACCAGAAGGAATGGATAATTTCCTGGACACTTACACTCTCCCAAGGTAAACCAGGAAGAAGTTGAATCCCTGAAGGAGCAGGCTCTGAAATTGAGGCAATAATTAATAGCCTACCAACCAAAACAAGTCAAGGATGAGATTTATTCACAGCCGAATTTTACCAGAGGTACAAGGAGGAGCTGGTACCACTCGTTCTGAAACTATTCCAATCAATAGAAAAGGAGGGAATCCTCCCTAACTCATTTTACAAAGCCCACATCATCCTGATACTAAAGTCTGGCAGAGACACAACAAAAAAAAGATAATTTTAGAACAATATCCCTGATGAACATCGATGAAAAAATCCTCAATAAAATACTAGCAAAACAAATCCAGCAGCACATCAAAAAGCTTATCCACCATGATCAAGTGGGCTTCATACCTGGGATACAAGGCTGGTTCAACATATGCATATCAATAAACACAATCAGCATATAAACAGAACCAAAGACAAAAACCACATGATTATCTCAATAGATGCAGAAAAGGCCTTTGACAAAATTCAGCAGCCCTTCATGCTAAAAACTCTCAATAAATTCGGTATTCATGGAACATATCTCAAAATAATAAGAGCTATTTATGACAAATACACAGCCAATATCATACTGAATGGGCAAAAACTGGAAGCATTCCCTTTGAAAACTGGCACAAGACAGGGATGCCCTCTCTCACCACTCCTATTCAATATAGTGTTGGAAGTTCTGGCTAGGGCAATCAGGCAAGAGAAAGAAATAAAGACTATGCAGTTTGGAAAAGAAGAAGTCAAATTGTCCCTGTTTGCAGATGACATGATTGTACGTTTAAAAACCCCATCATCTCAGTCCAAAATCTCCTTAAGCTGTTAAGCAACTTCAGCAAAGTCTCAGGATACAAAATCAATGTGCAAAAGTCACAAGCATTCTTATACACCAGTAACAGACAAACAGAGAGCCAAATCATGAATGAACTCCCATTCACAGTAGCTTCAAAGAGAATAAAATAAAATCCAACTTACAAGGGATATAAAGGAACTCTTCAAGGAGAACTACAAACCACTGCTCAGTGAAATAAAAGAGGACACAAACAAATGGAAGAACATACCATGCTCATGGATAGGAAGAATCAATGTCATGAAAATGGCCATACTGCCCAAGGTAATTTATAGATTCAATGCCATCCCCATTAACCTACCAATGACTTTCTTCACAGAATTGAAAAAAACTGCTTTAAAGTTCATATGGAACCAAAAAAGACCCCGCATTGCCAAGACAATCCTAAGCGAAAAGAACAAAGCTGGAGGCATCGTGCTACCTGACCTCAAGCTATATTACAAGGCTACAGTAACCAAAACAGCATGGTACTATTACCAAAACAGATATATAGACCCATGGAATAGAACAGAGCCCTCAGAAATAATACCACACATCTACAGCCATCTGATCTTTGACAAACCTGAGAAAAACAAGAAATGGGGAAAGGATTCCCTATTTAATAAATGGTGCTGGGAAAATTGGCTAGCCATAAGTAGAAAGCTGAAACTGGATCCTTTCCTTACTCCTTATATGAAAATTCATTAGAGACTTAAATGTTAGACCTAAAATCATAAAAACCCTAGAAGAATACCTAGGTAATACCATTCAGGACATAGGCATGGGCAAGGACTTCATGTCTAAAACACCAAAAGCAATGGCAACAAAAGCCAAAATTGACAAATGGGATCTAATTAAACTAGAGAGCTTCTGCACAGCAAAAGAAACTACCATCAGAGTGAACAGGCAACCTACAGAATGTTTCTCCCATTCTTTTTTGTAATCTACTCATTATTGCAATCTACTCATCTGACAAAAGGCTAATATCCAGAACCTACAAATAAATCAAACAAATTTACAAGAAAAAAACAAATAACTCCATCAAAAAGTGGGCAAAGGATATGAACAGACAGTTCTCAAAAGAAGACATTCATACAGCCAACAAACATATGAAAAAATGTTCATCATCACCTGCCATCAGAGAAATGCAAATCAAAACCACAATTAGATAGCATCTCATACCAGTTAGAATGGCCATCATTAAAAAGTCAGGAAACAACAGGTGCTGGAGAGGATGTGGAGAAATAGGAACACTTTTACACTGTTGGTGGGACTGTAAACTAGTTCAACCATTGTGGAAAACAGTGTGGCGATTCCTCAAGGATCTAGAACTAGAAATACCATTTGACCCAGCCATCCCATTACTGACTATATACCCAAAGGATTATAAATCATGCTGCTATAAAGACACATGCACACGTATGTTTATTGTGGCACTATTCACAATAGCAAAGACTTGGAATCAACCCAAATGTCCATCCGTGACAGACTGGATTAAGAAAATATTGCACATATACACCATGGAATACTATGCAGCCATAAAAAATGATGAATTCATGTCCTTTGTAGGGACATGGATGCAGCTGGACACCATCATTCTCAGCAAACTATCACAAGAACAGAAAACCAAAGACCACATGTTCTCACTCACAGGTGGTAATTGAACAATGAGATCACTTGGACACAGGAAGGGGAACATCATACACTGGGGCCTATTGTGGGGAGGGGATGGGGGTAGGGATAGCATTAGGAGATATATTTAATGTAAATGACGAGTTAATGGTCGCAGCACACCAACATGGCACATGTATACATGTGTAACAAACCTACACGTTGTGTATATGTACCCTAGAACTGAAAGTATAAAAAAAGAAAAGAGCAATTTTCTGGAAAGAACAAAATGAAGAATATTTTTGGGAAGAGAAAACCATGTTTTAGAAATGTTAGATATAAATGACAATACGAGACATTTACATTAAAATATTGAATAACAAGTATAAATAATTTTTTATTATCCAGGAAAAAAGCTAAATTTCCTTAAAGATAAAGATTTAAACCTTCTTGAAGATTTTTCAAAGTTATAATCAAAACTAAAGGTTAGCAGACAATGTCTACAAATTTCTAGAGTAATGAGAGTATACTCTAAAGATGCTACACCCAGTCAGGATATTGGTTTTGTATAAAGTAAACAAAACAAAACAAAAAATAAATAAAAACTAATGTAACTCCCATGAGTTTTAGGGACACATACCCCCATGTACACCCCTAAACACACACACTGCGCCAGTTAAAAAACTAAGATGAATAATAAACTCAAGTAGTGTTAGAAAAACCATGGTTAAAAGATGAAAAGTAAAATTTGAATCCAATTAAATAAGAATGAAACTTGGAAATCGTGATCACAAAATTGAATTTAATTGTTGTAAACTGTTACTTTTTTAAAATAATGTGATTTATGAAATTAGAAAGTGGAAAAAAGTAATCAATTATCACAATTTTCCTTTGAATGAGTCAATCTATACTATGTAAATTAAAATGTAGTCAAAAATATAAAAGAGTGATGATGCCAGCAAAATGGAATATTAGGAGGTCCCCTGCTCATACCCCACTACAGCAATAATTTGGCATCCATTCATGAATGAAAATGCCTTTGTGGAAGCTTTGGAATTGAGATAGGAGGCTGCAAAACTTTGGTGATATACAAAATAGAGGAGGGTCACTTTGAGAAAGCAAGTCTATACCCTAGGTACCAACTGTAGTCCTGGCTACAGAACCATAACTCTCCCATCTCATTGTGGAGATGCCAATGAATGAGTGACTTGCACACATGCTTTGGGAAACAGACCTGTTAAACTCAGCCCTGGCTGTGAACCCTGAAGCAGACTGTGACCTGGTTCCAACTCCTCTCAGTTATAACCTAGGAACAGCCTTGCCTGCCCAGCAACATGCTAGAATACATACTTGCCCATGTCCTTTGAGGGAGGTTCACCTAACTTAGTCCAACTACAGTACTTGACGAGGTCCTGTAACCCAGTTCTAGCCCCTGCCAGCTAGAGTCTAGGTCTGGGATCAGTCCTGACCACCTGGTGATATGGTTTGGCTCTATGTCCCACCCAAATATCACCTTGAATTGTAATCACCATAATCCCCATGTGTCAAAGGAGAGACCAGATGGAGATAATTGAATCATGGGTACAGTTTTCCACATTCTGTTCTCATGATAGTGAGTAAGTCCCATGAGATCTGATGGTTTTAGAAAAGGCAGTTCCCCTGCACTTGCTTGCATGCTCTCCCACCTGCCATTACGTAGGAAGTGTCTTTGCTTCCACTTCATGTTCTGCCATGATTGTAAATTTTCTGAGGCCTCCCCAGCAATGGAGAACTGTGAGTTCATTAAACCTCTTTTCTTTATAAATTACCCAGTCTCGAGTATTTCTTCATAGTGTGAGAACAGACTAATAAGCCTAGAAACACACCAGGAGACAAGCTTATTTGTGTCACTAGAGGCAGACCCACCTAACTTGGTACCACAGCAGATTCTCAAATGGCCATGTAACCCAGATACAAACCTGCCCAGCTGCAGTCTAGGAGTACATCTTCCCAACCTCTGGGAGGCATATCCCTTTATGTACCTAGAAGCAGGCCTGCCAATCTTCATCTTAGTGCAGATCCTGAAGCAGCCCTGTAACTTGGTGCCAGCCCCTCTCAACTGCAATCTGGAAGCAGTTCTGCCTGGCCAGATTTCTATCCACTGACTCAATAAGAAACCTCATAGGGACCAGACAGGATTCAAGCCCACCCAGCCCTCTGGTAATATGTCTGGCAACCATGGATCCCACTGCAGACTACACAGAGGACCTGTGACTCAGCTCTAATCCCACTCAACTGGGATTATATAGGTACTCTTATCACCCTGAGAATCCAACAAGAAGTAGTCTTTAACTGCTAAAACCTGTCTGTAAAGGCTAAAAGAGGTTTACTGCTTCAAATGCACAAACACCAATACAAGGCTGTAAGAATTACAAAAATACAGACAAACATAATACGACCAATAGAAACTAATAAAGCTCCCATAATTGACCACAAATATATTGAGATCTATGAATTACCCAACAAAGAGTTCCAAATAATTACTTTAAGGACACAGAAAAACAGTTAAACAAAATCTGAAGAGAAAACCATCCATAAAAAATAGAAGTTTAATAAAGAAATAGAAACCACAAAAAGAGATTCAAATAGAAATCTTGAATATCTGAAGCTGAAGAATACAATACAAGAATTGAAAACAAGTAATAAAGATCTCAAACAGATTTTATTATGCAAAATAAAGAATTTGTAATCTTGAAAACTGGTCATTTAAAAATAGCTAGTTGAAGAAATAAAAGGAAAAACAGTAAAGAAAATTTAGAGGATCCATGGACACCATCAAGCATTATGTATGCATTACGAAAATATGCATTATGAAAGTTCCAGAAGAAGGAGAGAGAAAAGGGTAGAGAGCATATTTCAAGAAATAATGACTGATAACATCCCAAATTTTGGGAGTGATATAGACATCAAGATTCATTAAGCTCAAAAGACTCTAGGCAAGATAAACCCAAGAAAGATAATCAAGAGACACATTACAATCAAATTGCCAAATGTTAGACCAGAAAGAGAACTTAGAAAGCAGCAAATAAATAGGCCAGTCATCACATACAAGTGAAACAGCATAAGGTTATCAGCATATTTCTCAGCAGAAGCCTTGCATGTCATGAAAGAGTGGAATTACATATTCAAAGTGCTGAAGGAAAAAAAAAAAATATTGCCAACCTATATTATACCTAGCAAAGATGCCCTTCAGAAACAAAAGGAAGATAAAAACATCCCCAGACCAAACACACAATCAAACAAACAAAAAACACACACATGAACACACACACAATTAAAGGAGTTTATTACTATTGCACTTGCCTTATAATAAATGCCAAAATAATTCTCAAGTTGGAATAAATGGACAGTAAGTAACAACATGAAAATATATGAAAGTTTCAAACTCACTGGTAAAGTTAAATAGACAAATTCGAATACTCTAATACTATAATGACTGAGCATGAATCACTTTTATCTCTAGTTTAAAATTTAAAAATCAAAAGTGTTAAAAATAACAACTACAATCATTTTTTAATGGATGCACAAATATAAAAAGAGGTAAAGCGTAACATTGAGAGCATGAAGTCTGGGTGGGAGATGTAAAAGTGTAGAGTTTTTATATGCAATTTAGTTAAGCTGCTTAATTAAGCTTAGAATACACACCTATAACTGTAACATAGTTTCAATAAGGCTTATTGTAACCACAAAGAAGTTTCTAGTAGGCACACAAAATATAAATAGAAAAAAAACAAAACAAAGTACTGGAGAAAATAATCAAATCACAAAGACAGGCAGAAAAAAAGAAAGGAACAAAGGAAAAACAAAACAGTCAAAATATTAACAAAATGGCAAAACTAAGTCCTTACCTATTAATATTTAAGTTTAAATGAATTAAATTTTCTAATGAATAAGTAAAGAGTGGCCAAACAAATTTAAAACATCTAACATTATGCTACATACAACAGACTCCCCTTGACTTTAAGAATATATATAGGCTAGAATGGAAGGAATATAAAGGATAGTCTGTAAAATAGTAACCGAGAGAGAACAAGGTAGGAATACTTCTTTCAGACAAAATAGACTTTTAGTCAAAATCTGTCATGTGACAAAGAAAATCAGTATATAACAACAAAAGTATTGATTCATCAAGAGGATATAATGATTATAAGTATATATGCACCCAATAATAGATCTAAGTATATAAAGGAAATGTTAACAGAACTGAAGAGAGAAGTAACAGCAGTACAATAATAGTAGGAGACGTCACCACCCCAATTTCCATAATGGATAGATCATCCAGAAAGTCAATAAGGAAACAGCAGACTTTAATAATACTACCAAATTGAGCTAACAGACATGCATAGAACATTCCACTCATAAACAGCAGTATACAAGTTCCTCTCAACTGTACATGAAACATTCTTCAGGTTATACCATATATTGGACCACTAAACGAGACTCAACAAATTTTAAAAGACAGAAATTATATGAAGTATGTTTCTGACCACCATGACATGAAACTAAAAATCAACAAAAGGAGTAAAATTGGAAAATTCACAAACGTGGAAATTAAACAACACACTCAAACACAACCAATGAGCAAAAGAAGAAATAAAGAGAGAAATAAAAAATCATCTTAAAATTTTAAAAACACAACATGCCCTAACTTCTTGGACACCGCAAAAGCTGTCCTAAGAAGGTAGTTTATAGTGATAAATGCTTACATTAAGGAAAAGAATTCCAAATAAATACCTAAATTTTCATATGAAAGAACTAGGGGGAAAAAACAAAAAAAAACAAAGAAACAAAACAAAAACAAACAAACAAACAAACAAAAAACTTTTAAGGCCTAAGTTAGCAGATGGGCATAAATAATAAAAATTAGAGCAACGAATAATATAAAGACAAACAAAAAAGGAACTATAGAAAAATTTCATTGTTAAATATATTTCAATAAAGCTGGTAAAAATGCATAAATAAAAGTTTTAAAAATAATGGCCTTAATATAATATTTTCTCCAATTTATGTTAATTTTAACTGAAAAAAACATTTAAAGTTCACCAATTACTTCAATTTTTATTCAGTTTTTCTTTACTTAAATAAAAATAGAAAAAAATAACATTTCAATTACATATATAACACATATTATTGCAATAATTTTCAAACACATTTGTCATTTTAAACAGATATACCTGTAGCACTCTCTTATTCTTCCTGCACATGTGCCTATAGTGATGTCTAGACTGGTAATTACCTGATATAAACAGTTTATTTTTTTATGATGCCATATTAGTTCTGTATTAAGTTCATTTCAATGAACACATATTCTATTTTCCAGGGGGAAGAAGGTCAATATTAAGAGAATAAATCACATCATAGTCAATAAAGATCTTTAGGTATATCAAGGAACTTGAAATGGGACTTATTCTCTTATGTAACTACAAAATCCAAAAACTTTCATCATAATTTCAAATCTGTCAAGCCACTGAAAAGAGAAAGGAAAAGTGTGTGTGTGTGTGTGTGTGTGTGTGTGTGTGTGTGTGAGAGAGAGAGAGAGAGAGAGAGAGAGAGAGAGTATGAATAAATGAGAAAGATTTAATTGGTAGATTCTTTGTAATTTTATTTTTTCTCCATCCAGACCTATTGTTAAAATTATTAACTATTAGCACCCTTTCCTTCTACAAGATATCTTTTGTTAATGTCTCCCTCAAATCATGCCCCCTGATTCTAGTAACTCACACTTAGTAATTTGTGACCTGCCCATTTGGATCCATTTCTTAGAGCAATGAATCTTTGCTACTCCACTGAGGTTCAAAATTCAGGAGGAAATCTTGTCATTAAATTCCATGGGGATATCATCTAAAGTTCTAAGTTTAAAATATGTTTTGAAATTCTACTGAGATATTCTGTAGATGTGTGAGGTAAGCATAGATTAGGAATAATGTAAATTGCTACAACTATATATAAATCCAAAAGAATCTTAATGTATTTGTGGATTTTGTAGTTAGTCTGCTTACATCCTTGCTCCAATTTATATAACCACAACAGCCATTCTCTTATTTATGTTTGTATACAGTCAGTAAAATTCAACTTTATTTTGTATGATATTACCTCACATAAAAAAATCTCTAGGACACAGACTGAAGCATCTTTTGGATAATAGAAGTCTCATTTTTTCTGGTACAGGTGTTTAATAGCAAGCAGCTTTCATACAGAAATTTCAGGGTCAATAGGTTTGCTACTGCCAAAAGAAAATGAAGGCAGGCATTATTGGGAGGAAAAAAAAATAAGTAGTACGGTATGTTAATGTAATGAAAACTGGTTATTGGAAAGAAGAACAGAAATATCAGACCTGAAACATAGTCCGTCTCCAGCTTGTACGATCCTTAAAGAGTCAGGGAGCTCTAACACACATTTCAAATAGTTTTCAAAACATAATACTGAGAGTCCATACTCTCAGCAGTATCTCAGCAGTATCCAGAAAGTCCTTAAAAATCAATCTTAATAAAGCATTCTTTTCATTGTTTTTGCATCGTTTGGCTTCATGAACTTTAGGGAGAACCTAACAAGTAAAGCCGTGCCCTGGCAGTTGAAAAATTGGCATCGAAAATAATTGGCATCCTGCTTCGGGGAGAGGGATTTGAGCCAAACAAAGGTACATCCTACATTAATATGTAGGCTTAACAATAAGGCAAGTCTAATGCCGCCAGACCTCTGGGTCAGAATATTAACATTTCCTCTTGACATGCTCGAGCTGGAGTTTAATGCCAAGAAGTGCATTTATAATTAGAAAACAACTTAATTGTGATTTATATGTGTCTGACAGGCTGACACTTGATCTTTACTTACTCTCTTACTGGCTTAACGTTATTTTTATGTCCTGAGAGACGTAACTCAAATTGAAGGTTTTGCTTGTTGACTTTATACTCTGATAGTTCCTTAGCTTTTCTACACACACATCAGATTTTTGCTTAATCCTTGTATTTTAACATTTTATAACATAGAGTGAATTTCATTAAGATGATTTCATTAAGATAAGTTAGGCCGGGCGCGGTGGCTCAAGCCTGTAATCCCAGCACTTTGGGAGGCCGAGACGGGCGGATCAAAAGGTCAGGAGATCGAGACCATCCTGGCTAACATGGTGAAACCCCGTCTCTACTAAAAATACAAAAAAAAACTAGCCGGGCGAGGTGGCGGGCGCCTGTGGTCCCAGCTACTCGGGAGGCTGAGGCAGGAGAATGGCGTGAACCCGGGAGGCGGAGCTTGCAGTGAGCTGAGATCCGGCCACTGCACTCCAGCCTGGGCGACAGAGTAAGACTCCGTCTCAAAAAAAAAAAAAAAAAAAAAAAAAAAAAAAAAAAAAAAAGATAAGTTGATGATTGCTAACATGACAAAACTTGTCAAAATAATTTGCTTCAGTAAATGTAGTAAATAAAGTAAAAAATTAGTAAAAGTGCTAGATAAGCAATTGAAGTTTCTGAACAACTCCCTGATACGTCTTACGGGGATCAGTGTTTTGAGCTCCCAATTGGAAAATACATGACAAATGGCAATCAACACCAAAAATACAATTTAACATGTCTCGTGAATGTTTATCAAAATAGGAAAATAGTTTTAATATAGAATCCCATTTCAAAATATAGCACAGAGCATTGCTGAAATAACCTTTCTTATATATTTCAGTGTTATTCTACTGAGTTAAGAAAGGCATGATTTAAAAGAGGTAAAACTGTGTCTACATCATTCAACCACATGATGAAGGCTAATGATATCGACACAGCCAGTTCCATTTGGCAAATACATATAGACAAGAGGCACTAGTAATATGATTTAGATACCTTGGAAAGCTACAATAATACTTTCAGAAATCTTATTTTTTTATGAAATATAAATGTGTGTGTTGGTGAGGGGAGAGAGAGACAGAGAGAGAAAAAGAACAAACTGTATTTGTCAAAATCAAGATACAGTGCATTTTGAGGAGATGCTAGAACTCAAGAACAACTTATTTTGTTAACTGGAGCCCTGCTATTTATATAATATCACTCTCCCTACTTTTTAAACAGAAATGTAGGCATATGCCTTCATAGTGCCGACACATATTTGCCTTCCCTCACTCTTGCGTTGATGGATTTATGATGGATTTTCCTCACTCGTGATTTGGTGCATCTTGAGTAAAGTTAAGTTTTCTTTTGCTTTTTTTGAATATTAATAACTTTTTCAGAAATATGTATCCACATCCAGCAGTCACTGAAAACATGGTTAACACAAAGAAGTTCAGAAATAAAATTCAATCTCACTGCCTCAATGTTAACTATTAAAATAATAAAGTTTAAGAACTTTGGGATAACTTTTCAATAATTTTCCACTATGAATTTGATGACTGCCATTATGCATGCACTTGATGTTTTTTCAGAAATTTTGTTTCAATAATGACTTTTAAAAAACTTAGCCTTAATTTAAATGTTTCATAGCAATTACTTTTATTTTAGCCTCACAAAGCAGAATTAAGAGCAGGCTTTTTAAAATTATCACTATTTTCATTAACTTTTTTTTGCTTTTGTAAGTTCTTTTTATGTTGAAATTAAAATTTACACTTTTAATTTAAAATTATATTTAATAAGGGGTTTTAAAAATAATTCTTAGAATCAAATCTTTTAGAAAAGGGAAAACCTTTTTTTCTTTTTCTTTTTTTTTTCTCTCTTTTTTTTTTTTTGGCAATGTTGTTTACTTTCTTTCCTGAATGTGCATTATGTTAATTTTATAATTTTAAGTGATGTTTAACTCATTATGGCAAGCAAATAGTAGAGAAACCCATGGAATAGCTATTTCTGAATTACCACATTGTACCTGAGAGAAAACTAAGGGTTTTCTGGCTTGATTAAGACATTAGTGTACTTCACAAAAGACTTTGGTTGACAGGGAAGTGAATACTGAAATCTAAAGGAGATCCACTTCCCAGTACTTGCTTCCTAGATCAAGGTTGGGTCAAATTAGAGAATGAAACATGTTTTGGATTTTCCTCTACAAAAAAAATTGTCTTTTCTATAATTTGACCAAAAATGCCAATGATGCTAGTTAATTTACTAAAGGATGTGGTCTAAATTCTGCATGAAATTGGGCAGGAAATAGCCAAAGCCTTATACAGGCTTTTATTATCTGTTAGATTAATATTCTTTATGAAGTCTTAAGAGAATTGAAATTTTTCTGATGCTTCCCAGGATAAAATTTTGAAAAGACAGAGAAAGGTTCTTGCTGTGAGAAAGTTTACATTCAGCTAGACTTAGCAAAGTATAATACAAATGGTAAGAAGAATGAAAAGTAATCCATGATAAAACCAAGACAGCACAGGGAATGCAGGTAAAGATGTTCACTGTCTTTAACATGTAATTTTTTTTGAAGTCAAAATGACTGGATATTGACTGAAATAATTAACTTCCTAAATACTAGATTGTCACCACATCCAATGCCTATGAACCAGGTAAATAATTTGAAATAGAGTCTTCCTTGAAATGTACAGAAATGTATTTCTTAATCTAATGATTGTGTGATATTTCCATTAAAAAAGCACATAATTTATTTTCTAAAATGGTTTTATTTTCTAAAAACCATTCAGTATGGTTTTATATTCTTATACTAATTACTTATCTTTACTGCATATTAAATATGACACCAAAGAAAATCTAGTAATGTCTGAAAATGTTATTTTCCCTAATTTGATTGTTGATATTGCTGCTATTTAACTGCAATCACTAATACCACCTGCACTTCACCTTGACATATTGGAAAATACTGCTTCAATGTAATTAAACCCCGAGTATCGTAAGTGTTATCAACATGTTTTTATATATTTTTGCTCATTATTCTAAAGTTTAAAAGAATGGATCATCTAGAAAAAGTTTTTTAGGTCAACTATTAAAAACCCATGTGTGTGGCCACTTCAATGGCAGGTCACTCAGGATTTGTTAAATCATTGCTGAATGAATGAATGATGAATAAAATAATTTTTCTGTTACAACTTGAAGCTATCCATGTGCCTCTTCATTTACATTAAGTATATCTCCTAATGCTATCCCTCCCAATTTTTGAAGTTTTTTTGAGGGACATAAGGTCTTTGAGGCAGGGTAGGGAAATGCATCCCAACAATCTAGCAAAGTAATATCCAACAATCTACCATTAGGCCATCATGCCAAACTCAACATCCTTTTTAACATATGAAAAAGAAATACTTTTTCTTGTCATTTGTTTAATAGTGCAGCTTTTCTTCTCCTTTTTTAAATAGGAATTGTGAGGAAAAGAGAGCTGTGCAAGGATATATTGGCACTGCTAATGAATAGAACTTGGCATGACTTTCCTTTCACCTGTATCCAGTTATTAAGCCAAACCCCTTTCTTGCCAATACACTAACTGTTTTAGGTGACAGGTCTTTGAATTTATCGCTGCCCAACCTGACTAACCATTCAGGAAAAAAAATAACAAAATGATATAAAACTAAGAGATAGCAGAATAGATGCGGATGTTACACAGCATTTGAGTATAATAGTCAAGGTACATATAATGCACATGTTGTACATTATTTACATTATCACCCATATCATTTATGCTATGCCACATCAAAGTTTACTGTTGGAAAGATAATTTTGTGAAAAGTTTATTGCTTATAATTCTTGGCCTCAGCTTCAAATGAGTGAGTATCTCTGAAAGGTTTGTCATTGATCCATCTTTTGAATATTTTACTAACTGCTCCCTACTGATTCTTTTTAAATATGTGAAAAATGCACAGACTTTTTCTGACCTTCATGGTTCATAATCATGAAGACTAAATCAATTTGCTTGCTTTCTGCTATCTTTTAATCTAAGTAGCACTGTCCTAACAAAACACAACCCAAACTTCACATATTTTAAATGCAGTGTTACAAAAACAGACTTGCAGTATCACATTTAAAAATGTTACTTTGAGGTATTTTTCTCATGTATACTGTAGCCTTAATATGTACTTAATTGTCTTACATTTTAATATATTTTCTATAATTATATTGTTCATTTACTGATATTTTATCTTCTTTTTCCCATTAAGACTAATCCTCCTTTTTAAGTATAGTTTTACTCTTCAACTACACTCAGAGTAGCTCTGTCCTCCAAATACACATATTCCACCTAGAATCTGAGGAATCAATTATAATGTACCTGGAATTAAATTGAATAATTTAAGTGTTGTAACACTGTATACCACACACTATACTTCAAGACATTGTTTTATCTGCTCCATGATAACTAACATACTGAAATTGTATTACATTTAACTCTCCTTACAAATTAAATTTGATTTAAGCCAACGGTAGAAAGGGGTATGAGAAGGATGTGATTGAATAAATGTGTATTGAGCACCCACATAAATGTCTACCATTTTAAGCCTCATCAAATTCACTATTATTTTCCTCCATTGCAAATGAGAATACTGATGTTCAGAATTTTCAAGAACATTGCTGAAACTGAGGACTGCGAACCCATGGCAGGCACAGGGTTTAAATATACTGCAATCTGTCCGATGGCCAAGCCCATATACTTCGTATGATACAGTACTGACTGCTATGAATGTTCCCTCCAAAACTCATGTCAAGATTTGATTTCTAATGTGGCAGTGTTAAGTGACGTATTTGGGAGGAATTATGAGGTCTCTGCCTTAGTGACTTCATAGATTAATGTGTTAAAAGGTTAATAAATTAGTCCGGTGCATTGGCTCATGTCTGTAATCCCAGCATTTTGGGAGGCCAAGGCGGGCAGGTCACCTGAGGTTGGGAGTTCGAGACCAGTCTGGCCAACATGGTGAAACTTCATCTCTATCTACTAAAAATACAAAAATTAGTTGGGCATGGTGGCCAGGTGCCTGTAATCCCAGCTACTCGGGAGGCGGAGGCAGGAAAATCCTTGAACCTGGAAGGCAGAGGTTGCAGTGAGCTGAGATCGCACCTCTGCACTCCAGCCTGGGTGACAAGAGTGAAACTCCATCTCAAAAAAAAAAAAAAAAAGAAAAAGAAAAAGAAAAAAAAAATTAATTAATTGGTTATCATGGGCATAGAACTGGTGGCTTTTCAAGAAGAGAGAGACCCGAGCATGTTAACACATTAGCACACTCAGCCCCCTGATACACTGCACTGCCTTGAGGCTTTGCAAGAGACCCCACCAGGAAGAAGGCTTTCAACAATGGTTCCTCCTCCATCTTGAACTTCTCAACCTCCATAACTACAGAAGATGAATTTATTTATTTATAAATTACTAAGATTCAGTTATGCTGCTATATGCAATGGAAAACAGACTAATACATTGACCTTGATCACACTACTGCTAATGAAATGTTTTTAGTGCTTTCCTGTGCCTCCATTATTTTACAAACTTCACATATATTTATTTCATTCAATCTTCAAGAATTTGTTGTAAACCTGAGGTATTAGAACTAGTTTCGGCAGAGAGGCTAGATGAGGTCTTGCAGAAAATGCAATATTTAAGCTGAATCATACAGCACTATTAGGATTTAGCCAAGTGAAGACTAAAGAAAATTGAAAGGTATTCCAGGGAGAAAATGCTATATAAAATTATTTATGATCCATATGACATTGATATGGCCTAGCATACACTTTTTTATTGCCCTACATATCTTAATTTGTTGTTATCTATAAAATTAAAAAAAATTACTTTGAATAATTTTGATTTTGCTAAATTACATGTTTTCCCTTTCTTATTAATATGTATGCTAAAGATTGCTTTGTTTCTAATAACGTGTTCAGTTAAATTTGTAGTAACTCTTAGTAAATTTCACCTTCTTCTTTCTTTAATGAAAAAAATTGCACTTTCTGAATTTCAGCCCATCTTGGTCTTTAGCCTGCTGTTAAATCCTCACAAAACCTTTCTGTGTCTTCTCCTGCTTACTGCTGAGCCCTGGGATCTGAGCTGTTTGAGTCATGCCTTTGTAAGAAATGATGACTTAATTATCTTATCTGCTTTCTTTTTATCTTCTCAATCTTTTCCCAAATCTCTTGGCTGTTTCCCTCTGTTCCTTTGTGAATAAATGGGAAGCTTTAATTTAGGCCATTTTTCATAACCCATGCACCTACTGCTAAGTCGGCACCCATCTCCAGGTTGTTCTGCCCTTTCTTACTCGGCTCGGCTACTTTCCAGAATGTCTGATCTATTTCAGCAGGGGCTTTTGATTCACTGGCCATCCCTATAATACTTAAAGTAAAAATGACTTTCTAATTATTGTTTTGATTATGGGTGCATTAGTTTTCATTTAAAGTCATACAACACCCACCCAATTATATTATTATGTTGGTGCAAATAATTGCATTTTTTGCCATTAATTTCAGAGGGAAAACCGCAATTACTTTTGCACCAACATAAATAGATTGGAATCAAAATGAAGTTAACTATAAATACCTCCAAAGTCGAAGTCTTGATTGATATATCTTTGAACCTTTAATATTTATCAAATATTTACAATGTGGTTGAACTGATTTGTGTTTTTCAGTTAATATCATTTAATGTTCATAATTAGGATTCTATGACTATTTGAAGGGTATATCATAACCTGATCTGTGTTAGGATAAAATAAATGGTGGGATTGGGAGAGCGATCTGATACTGAGACAGAATTTAAAATATGCATAGAGATTCTGAGACAATTGCCTAACAATCTATGGATAATAAATTTTCTAAATTTTGAAAATTTACCAAATTTTCAAAAATGTACTTCAGTTGCTTAAACAGACAAAGCAATATATATGACATAAAATGATTTTTAGCGACTTTTAATAATATCTACCAATTTTTTGCTAAGAAGATTTTTCTTAGTCTTCTCAGCAGCATTTACATGAATACTCTATTTGTGAAATGATAAAAATCATAAGATGGTTTGGTTTTCTTAGGCATTTTTTTTTTTTTTTTGTTTTTCATTTCCAAAGGATTTGTGGGAACAGGTGGTATTTGGTTACATGAGTACATTTCTTTAGTGGTGATTTTTGAGATTTTGGTGTACCCATCACCCGAGCAGTATACAATGAGCCCAATTTGGAGTCTTTTATCCCTCGCCCGCTTCCCAACCTTTCCCCTCGAGTCTCCAAAGTCCATAGTATCCTTCTTATGCTTTTGTATCCTTATAGCTTAGCTTCTATTTGTGGGTGAGAACATATAATGTTTGGTTTTCCATTCATTCTTAGGCATATTTTTAATATTTGGGAATGTTCGCTTCATAATGTATGTGTAATCCAAATTTCAGCAGAAGACTGACACCACAAGCCTGATATATTCATTATCAATATAAAATTGAAGAGAAAGGTTCCAACACAGCTACAAAAAATTGAAATGCCAGCCGGGCGCGGTGGCTCAAGCCTGTAATCCCAGCACTTTGGGAGGCCGAGACGGGCGGATCACGAGGTCAGGAGATCGAAACCATCCTGGCTTACATGGTGAAACCCCGTCTCTACTAGAAAATACAAAAAAAAACTAGCCGGGCGAGGTGGCGGGCGCCTGTAGTCCCAGCTACTCGGAAGGCTGAGGCAGGAGAATGGCGTAAACCCGGGAGGCGGAGCTTGCTTGCAGTGAGCTGAGATCCGGCCACTGCACTCCAGCCTGGGCGACAGAGCGAGACTCCCTCTCAAAAAAAATAAAAATAAAAAAAAATATATATATATACTTAAAAATATATATAATATATATATTATTATAATATATATAATATAATATATATACATATATAATATTTATATAAATATAAATATATATATATATATATATATAGAAATGCCAAAGTTTTGGTTATTTATCTCTGGAAGTACAAAATTAAATCGCATATACTACTTGAGAGTTTGCCAAATTATAATGTAAGTGATTACATTTACATTCCAGAAAAATAATATATAAAACATCTGAAAAATTCAGAAGTTGCTGAAACAACCCTATATCAGATGAAACACTAAAATGTTGATTTCTAACAAGGAGCAATTGGAGTATATCAATTTGGCAGTTGACTGTAGAGGGCTTTAGCATGAAAGAATAAGATAATCAATGCAGAAATAAGGAAATGTGAAATCTTAGAAAGTATCATATGACACAAACTGTGAGTAGCATTTTAGTCACAATTGCACATCTGGGGAGCTCCCATGCCAACTCAGAAGAGATAGGACCATTCCTGATGGGCAGCCACTGTCATCATTTAGAGTAAAAGATTATAGACTTGCGGCTGGGAGCGGTGGCTCACAATTGCACATTTAGTCACTATTGCACATCTTTCTTCTTTTCAGATTGGGATATTTACGATTCATGCACAATGATTAATATATATGATTGCATTTAATTTAAATAGTATGATTCTAAGAAATATTTTAATAATAGTTCGTCATTTATCAACTGTCTGCTTATTTGAGAGATGCTAATGTAAGTGATAGGGATGCAGAGGTAAACTCAGTGGTCACTAAACTTCATAGTACAGAGGAAAGAGGTGTGTGACAAACTCTAAACAGAAAATACACACTTCAGATATGAGGACATGGGGCAGGGAGGAATTGGGGCAGAGGCTTCAGACATCAACACTTTTATTGGAAAAAGCACAATATCACTTCTAACCCAGGAAGCAGTACTGGACAGCCATCTCTAGAGAATAGAATACTGATAGTCTGCATAGAATGTAATCAAAGTCTTCATACTCTAAAGCTGATGGAGAAAGATGGAAACCAAAATGAGCTTTTCAGAGATCCAAAATATGTTAGATATAATAAGGTCATAAGACCCCTTATATAAACATTTACCCCTATTTTATAGCTTTCTTAATCTTCAAGCCACAAAGTTTATGCCCTGATATTTACTGATTTCTATGTATTGACTTTTGATCACTCACCCTAGCTTGTTAATTAATTTTATCCTTAACATATTTATATTGCTTGGGTTCCAGTATTTCAATCTCTACCTCTAGACCTGCTTCACTGAATGTGCGTCTGATGGTCCTGTGCACATTCTTACAAATACCGTAGTCTACAGACATGACATTTTTGGACCTGTGGACTATGTTACCACCTCTAGGTATCTATATCGTGTGAATAATCAAACATCACAAGAAATCCAGTGATAAGAACTAGTGGCAGACCCTGGACCTTATTCTAATGGCTTTCAATTACATATTCTCTTTAATTTTGTGGGGGTTTTTTTCCTTTTTTTTTTTTTTTTTTACAGTGAATGTTTCCTTCTTATCCTTAAATCTGAAAAATGATGACACAACCCTCTGAGGACTTTACTAGAGGAAGAATGTCAGAACTAATGTGCAGGTCTTAAGTGTGCACTTTCTGTTCAGTGCTTGTTACATACCCATTGCCTCAGTACTGTGGGTTTAGTGGATATTGAATTCACCTCTGCATCTATATCACTTATATTAGAATCTGGAAAATAAGCAGATATTTGCACATAACAAAAGAGTCATAAAACCAATTTATGGAATCATATACTATTGAAATTAAATGAAATCATTTAATTTCATTTATGTTATAATAAACTAATTATGTTAGAATAAACTAATTCTAACAGTGAATTTCATAGAGAATAAAAATCCCAAAAGATGTGACAGAATTTGCACAAGGTCTCCCGTTTCATTTAATAATGGCTGAATCAGAAATATAATATAAAATACTTAAATCTTAATTTAGTGATTCCTCACAACATATTATTCATTATTTTATTTGACTTAAATACTTTTCTTTGACATACATGGTCTGACTCTGTCACTCAGGCCGAAGTAATGTGGCACGATCATAGTTCATTGCAACATTGAATTCCCTGGAACAAGAGATTCTGTGCTTTAGCTTCCTGAGTACATGGGATTACAGGAACGTATCACCATGCCTGGCTAATGTTTTTTGTTTGTTTGTTTGTTTCTTTGTTTGTTTTTACAGATTGGGTCTTGCTGTGTTCCCAGGAGAGTTGCAAACTTCTGGCTTCAAGCAATTCTCCCACCTTAGCTTCCCAAAGTGCTGGGATTACAGGCAAGAGCCAATGTGCCTGACTGAATATCTTTTAAAGTTGAATTTCAACAACAATTATTTCACTCTTAGTGCATGCTTGCTATTTCTTATTCATTTTTACATTTTTAATTCACAAATAAAAATTATGTAAATGTATGGGTTTCACTACAATGCTTTGATTTATGTATACACTGTGGAATGATTAAATCAAACTAATTAACATATATTTTATGTTCTGAGACATTTGAAATTCATTTTCAGCAATTTTGAAATGTACAACACATTGTTACTAACTAGGGTTATGTTGTCTGTGCAATAGATCTTGAAAACTTGTTTGCCCTGTCTAATCGAAACCTTATACCTTCTGACTGGCATCTCCCATAATCACAATTCTGCTCTCTAGTTCTAGGAGTTAAAGCATTTTCAGATTCAAAGTATAGGTGTGATCATTGGAGTATTTGCTTTTTGTGTGCCTAGCTTGTTTCACTTAGCATAAAGAACTCTAGGTTCATTCATTTTTTGTAAATGACAATTTCCTTCTTTTTGAAGGCTATATAATATTCCATTGTGTATATACACTATGATGTCTTTGTTGATTTATTCCTTGATAGACACTTCAGTTGAGTCCATGTCTCTGCTTTTGTGAAAGGTGCTGCAATGAACATGGGTGCTACTCCTTGTTTGTATAGCTGTTAGGAAACTGTTTTAAATCCATTATCTGTCCCTTCATACAGTGCCCTAATTTGCACGTCTGGGCTTAGGCCCTGATAAAGGTGATGTTCAATGAATCACAATCACAAGTCTTAGCTCGAGTATATTTTTAAAGTTTAAATTTTGGTGTTCTGTAGAACTCCACCTCCCATATTGCATGGGAGCGCTTCTTTGTTAATTAGCATGCTACTAGGATGGCAACATTATGTAACCACCAGATGCATATATAATCTTCACATTGATAGGTTTTAATACACTGTATAGTTATCTATATTTAAGTAATAATAATTTTATCTTAGGTTTGTTTTATACATATTTTGATAAAATAATTATATATACATATGTGTGCATAACTATATAATTTATAATGGATAACATCTGTGTGGTGAATGGTATGATATTATTCCGTGTATTTTCATTTCAGATTAGAGTAGCTTACTTGAAAACAATAACTACTGAAGAATTTTATGTACACTGAATAAGAAAAGAAAATGATAGGGCCACAATGATATAATTCCTTTTTATAGAATTTTGCTTCTAGGTTTAAAAGAGATATATACACATAGCTTTATGTATCCTGTGATATTAATATGGTAGTTAAATCAGCATGGCCACAGGTTAGTAGTGTATCATTATTCCTCAGGGTAAAGTGCTCTTTGTATTATCTTCTTCTAGCTATGTCTCAACTGAATGCATATCACCACATTTGCTTTTTATGGCACTCCCTTGCCTTCTCATTTTTCTTGTGTGGAAAGAAATATGAACCTGCTTCTGTTTGTAAAGACACCTTAATAACTCTCATTTATATGTCTTACTTTCTCTTAAATTAATATTCATAAATCCCAAATCCAACTAGTAATAGTTCATTTCCATTATAATGAGCATAATCCTTTCATATTTGTCCTTCTCACCCACAATTTTTATATCTTCTTTTTCCCTCTTACTCCCTGTGTATACTTGTCCCTAGAAACAGAGTGTAAATTACTTATAGGACTTCGTTTTCTTTCTGAAAACTCTTCTTCAAACATTTGTCTTTTTTCTATCAAATTTTTTATTTAGAATTCATCTCATTTTGTACATGAACATAACTAAAAAATAATTGCCTAAGTCCAGAGTACTGCTTTATAGCTCATCTCCTTCCCTGGGCTTTTTCTACTTCTCAATCAGGCCGTTACATTTGTTCAGTCAAATATAGAGAAACCAACATTTACAGAGCAACAGCAGTGTTCTTCATGTACTTTTGATATAGGTGTATCTATTTTACAAAGACAGGTTAAGTAATTTGAAACCTCAGAAAAGTTAACTAATTTTTTCAGGTTCACATAATCAATAAATGTGCTACGTTGATTATAGCACATTTATTGATTATGTGAACCTGAACAGATTACTTAATAATTTATAATAGAAAGGTATAGTGTGACTTGTATTTCTCTTGCTTATGTAAAGATCTCAGGATTTTTTTTCTGTTCCAACAAATGTAATTCTCCAACTTTTTTCTAAACTGCTCATAGTCTTAAGCATCTATTCCCATTAGTGAATGCATGTAATAAACTGTGACAACTCAGACTTATCATGCAACTCCAGCATGATCTGGTCAGTGCTAAGCAGAAATGGTTTGTTTATTTCCTAGTTTGGAATAATATATATCTACATGTTTGTATGTGTCTGTGTGTGTGTGTGTGTGTGTGTTTAAAATTATTCTTTTCTTTCCTTGTTCCATTGAGTTTTTTTTAAAATGCAACTTTTATTTTAGATTCAGGGTTTATTTACAGATTTGTTTCATGGGTGTATCGTGCAGTGCTGAGGATTGTGGTACAACTGATTCTATCACCCAGGTAGTGAGCATAATATACAATAGGTAGTTTTTCAGCCCTTGATACCTCCCACTCCTCCCACTCCAGTTGTCCCCAGTGTCCATTGTTGCCATCTTTATGTTCATGTGTACCCAATGCTCAGCTCAGACTTATAAGTAAGGACACACAGTATTTGTTTTCTGTTCCTGCATTAGTTAGCTTATGACAATGGCCTCCAGCTCCATCCATGTGACTGCAGAGCACATGCTTTCATTCTTTGTAATGGCTGCATAGTATTCCATGGTATATATGTGCATTTTCTTTTTCCAGTCCACCTCTGATGGGCACCTGGATTGCTTCAACATCTTTGCTATTGTAAACAGTGCTATGATAAACATATGATTGTGTATATTTTTGGTAGAATAATTTATTTTTCTTTGGGTGTATACCCAGTAATGGAATGTCTGGGTTGTATGGTAGTTCTATTTTAGATTCTTTGAGAAATCTCCAAACTGCTTTCCACAGTGGCTGAACTAATTTATATTCACACAAACTCTATTGAAAATTTGAAGTGGATGTTATCAACTTTGTCTAATATATTGATCATTTGTGGGCAGACTGAAAACACTATTTAGATGAACCTTAGAGGTAACTGAGCATCCTACATACTTTTATGACATGAATGATCATTAAGGCAATTTATCCTACTATTTTTCATACAGAATTTATTTATTAAGCACAATAGGGAATATTCTTTTTAATGGTATATTTTAATTTAAGTGCCCTGTCCCAATAAGTTAATTTAATATTAACCAATCTGATTCATGTATTTTATAATACTCATTGAGAACTCTGTTTCTCTTCTCCTTAATCTAGAGAATAAAATCAGGGAAATAACTGTTCTTATATTGTCACTCTTCTTTAAAGATTTTGAAATTCAGTCTCCCTTGTATTGTCCATCTCCTAGTCTTCTGGAGTAACATATCTACAGAATCAAAGTAAAGGCAGATGCACTGACAGACTGCTAGCTAGATTAACCAAGAAAAGAAGAAGATTCAAATAAACACAATCAGAAATGATAAAGGTAACATTACGACTGATCCCCAGAAACATAAAAGATCATCAGGCACTACTGTGAGCATGGTGCATGGACAAACTAGAATACGTAGAGGAAATAAATAAATTCTGAAACATGCAACCTCCCAAGTTTGAACCAGGAAGAAATAGAAATCGTGAGCAGACCAATAGTGAGTAGTAAAATTAAATCTGTAACAAAAAAATGTCCCAAGAAAAAAGATCCAGGACCAGATGGATTCATAGCCACATTAGGCATCAAAGGAACATACTTCATAATAATAAAAGCCATATATGACAAATCCACAACCGACATCATAGAGAATGGAGAAAAGTTTAAAGTATTCCCTCAAAGAACTGAACAACACAAGGATTCCCACTTACACCATTCCTATTGAACACAGCACTGGAAGTGCAAGCCAGAGCATTCAGGCAAGAGAAAGAAATAAAAGACATCCAAATTTGAAAAAAGTAAGTTAAATTATTTCTGTTCACTGATTATATGATTTTATACATAAAAACCCTGAAGATTCCTCCAAACGACTCCTAAGTCTATTATAACTTTAAAAATACATAAACAAATACTCTTTGCAGTTGCTTCTCTCAGGAAATAATATTTTAGTGTGTGTCTTTCAGGGGAGTGCATAGAGTTGCTAGGTAAATACACTTTAAGGTAACTTTAGGAGTATCCCTGACAAGACTGGCTACAATGATGTTAAGTTATATAAATTTCAAGTAGTTTCAGACTCAATTTGTTAAAAAGGAATTAAATATATAACAACTTCGAAAGAATCTTCAGAGATGGAATATGAATAATAATTATATCATAGTTTTATGTCTGTATACATCATAGTAATATATCTATATACAATGCATAACTTTTTATAGAAATATAAGATTTAAACAATGCAACAGATAATTACAGACAAATTCAGTAAAAATGCAATCTCTTAGTGAGATTAAATTCCATAAATGTTTCTAAAAAAACATTTGACTCAATTACTTTTTCTCATTTAGATGAAGTTGTGAAAAATTAAAATAATTTGGAAGTTTAGAGCATATGTTGGTAAAAGTCTGAAAATATCATATAAAGTATAACAATATAAAACTTCATGTTCATTCAAATTGTTTGTCAATATAGAGGAGGAGAGGATTTGTGGGAAAACAATTTTATTTTAGCTGAGGAGGTGCGAGTAGTTTTTATGCCTATTTGATCATAGTTAGCTGCTATGGCTTACAGGTGGCTTGTCCCTCCCAAAACTCAGGTTCACATTTGATCCCCAGTGCAGCATTGTTGGGACGTAGGGTCTAGTGGGAGTTATTTTGGTCCTGGTGCCTGGTCCCTCATGAATAGACTCAGGCCTTTCCAAGAGGTTGAGCGAATTCTGATCAGGAATGAATTAATTCCCTTAAAAGTAGGTCGTTTAAAACAATCTGGCTTCATTGGTTTGTCTTTCTTGCTTTCTCATCATATGTGCCAGTGGGACATGCTCACTGTCCTTTCACTTTCTGATAGGAGCTGAAGCAGCATGAGGCCATCACCAGATGCAGTTTCCCAATTTTGAACTTTCCAGCCATCTGAATTATGAAACAAATAAACCTATTTTCTTTAGGCATTATGCAGCCTCAGATATTATGTTATAGTAACACAAAATGAACTGAGACATCAGCCATTTTTGAAAGGATACAAATAAAATTTTATCTATTATAGTAACTATAAACATATTGTAGTAGAAACACCTAAAATATTCCACTTTATTTATTTTCTAACATTCCATATTATTCTCATCAATGTTCCTCAAACTATGCTTAAGCTGTATTTTTCATTAAATGTGTTATCCTGTTTTAACCTTTTATAGATAGCTTAAATTATAGTGATGTTCTATCATTAATTTTTTGATGGTAGCATTTTCCTATAAATGATTAACAGCTAGCTTTGAAAGAGGGCACTAATTTTTAAGATTTATTTGTATAAAAATATATTTGATTGAGGCCGGGAATGGTGGCTCAAGTCTGTAATCTCAGTACTTTGGGAGACCAAGGAAGGTGGATCACAAGGTCAGGAGATCAAGACCATCCTGGCTAACAAGATGGAACCCCATCTCTACTAGAAATACAAAAAATTAGCCAGGTGTGGTGGTGGGCATCTGTAGTCGCAGCTACTCGGGAGGCTGAGGCAGGAGAATGGCGTAAACCCTGGAGGCGGAGCTTGCAGTGAGCCAAGATCTCGTGCCACTGTGCTCCAGCCTGGGTGACAGAGGGAGACTCCGTCTCAAAATTATATATATATATATATATATGGAGAGAGAGAGAGAGAGAATATATGTGTGTGTGTATATATATATGTACATATTTGACTGAATGTTGTTCTACAAAACTTGCAAGTGAGCCATTAATTTTTCTTAATCATAAAATAAGAGCCAGAAGAGATAATAGATGCTGTTTATGTTTAGAAAGGACCCAAGTGTTGGAAGTGCAAATAATGTGGGAGAAAAGGAAAATTTAAAGCTTTATTTGTCAAACTTCATTATTTTTGATGGGCTTGTCAGAGTCGGGGTTAAAGTTGATATTAAACCTCCAATGGAACCACCAGTCATAAGGAAAGTAGTGAAGTTGTTTAGGGACACTGGATTGAAGGATGTAACAAAGTTTCGAGTGATAATTCCTTAGCTATAGTAAGTTTAATTATATCAAAAATGTAGCAGTAATGTTTGAATACTGGCCTAATTGGACTTATTCTGTTAAATAAGTGATCATATTTAAAGCTCTCCTTGAAAAAGTCTCTTTAAAAATTCATCATGCCATGTAGATCAGTGCAAATCTACAGATAAATTTTCAAAGGAGTTGGTAGCTCCCAGAAAATCTAAAAAATGAAGGCTTTATAAATTTATTAATATAACAGAGGATATTTAGCCATATAGGAATGGCTTATCTGTGATATTTTCATACACTTGATATCTTTGGTATATATGGTGTAAACACATCAGAAATAAAAACCTGATAGTCCACAGAATCAGTGACCATAATAATAAGAGCAAATATAGGTGACAGCAAAGAGCATGAAGTGGAAAGCAGGATAAAGTAGAGAAGCGACAATTAAGAGAAAAAAGTCTAAATTGGTTGATCTCCTTTTTTCATTATGTTTCATAAATTATCTTCATAAAAAAGTCATATATAAGATTGTTGAAGGGAACCATAATATGGTATTCAACTCTAAGACAAACATAAAGAAAAATAAAATAAATGGTCTAAAATATGAAGATGCTACAGAAAATACAGGGAAACTTATATCCAGGATAGATGTATTGTTTATTGTTATATAACAAATTATCCTAAAACATAATGGCAAAGACAAACATTTATTATATCATATTGTCTGTGGGTCAGAAATCCAATGTTGTGTGAATCTGCATCAAGGTTTTTCAGGAGGTTGCAGTCAAGCTATTGGGTATGGCTGCAGTCTCATCTGAAGACTTCACTGGTGGCAGTGGTGGGAAAGACGCTTCCAAACTCATTCACATGATTGGCCTCAGCCTCTGGCCATGTGTATTTCTCCACTGCACTACTTCCCATGCCAGTTGGCTTCCCCTAGAGCTGGCTTCCCCTAGAGCTGGCTTCCCCTAGAGTGAGCAATCTGAGAAAAAGCAAGAGAGACAGAGACCAAAACATATGCCATGGTTCTTTTATAAACAAATATCAGAAGGAACACCCCATTACTTCAAATGCATTTTTTTAGAATCAATTCAATAAGTTTAGCTCATATCCGAGGAGAGGGAATTAAAGAATGATGTGAATGCCAGAACATAGAGATCACAGGCAGCCATCATAGAAGCTGTGTTTCACGATAGACATTATTAAATATCTCTGAATTGTGCTATAGGTAATGTGTGATGGTTAATATTATGTGTCAACTTGATTGGATTGAAGGATACCTAGATAGCTGGTAAAGTATTATTTCTGGGTATGTCTGCAATGGTGTTGCCATAGGAGATTAACACTTGAGTCAGTAAAGTGGGAGAGGAAGACCCAGCCTCACTCTGGGTAGGCACCATCCAACCAGCTGCCAATGTGGCTAGAACAAAGCAGGCAGACAAAGGTGGGATAAGCTGGCTTGCTGAGTCTTCTGGTTTTCATCTTTCTCTTGTGCTGGATGCTTGCTTTCCTTTAACATCAGACTCGCTGGCCTTTGGAGTCTTGGACTTACACCAGCGGCTTGCGGGGCACTCTCAAGACTTTGACCACAGACTGAAGGTTGCACTGACAGATTTTGTACTTTTGAGGATTTGGAACTCGAACTGAGCCACTACTAGCTTACTTTCTCCTCAGCTTGCAGATGGCTTATTCTGAGACTTTGCTTTTTAATCATATGAGTCAAGTATTCTTAATGAATTCCCTCACTATCAGGAGAACAGCATGGGGGAAACCACCTGCAGGATCCAATCACCTTCCACCAGATCACTTCCTCAACACGTGAGGATTACAATTCGAGATGAAATTTGGCTGCGGTGCATAGCCAAACCACATCACAATGTGATCATTTAGACAAAGGCAAAAATCAAAGCTAGAGAAAGGAAAGAACATGTTAATGTGGATAACATATGAGAGAACAATAAATGTTAAATTAGAAAAATAAAGAGAACACAAAGTAAAGTCAATCTAATGATGTAATGTTTGGAGAACTTGGCTTTAGAGGAGAAGAAAATTCAGAGTTATTCTGAAGTAATCAATTAGGAATAATCTCATGTGTATTTCAGTGATCAAGTATAAAGAATTTGGGCAGAACAATAATACATATCTCTAAAGAAACAAGGCTTGAAGTTGGAAGACAGAGAATGAGAAACTATAGTAGTACAAAGTGAATATGATCAAGATTTTTGTGAAGATTTTGATAGATGAGAAACTTTTATCAAAAAAATATAAGTCAATAAAACATGGAATTAGACTTGGACAAAAAGTTTGAGGAATTTTAGTCTACTTCAGCCGTGTACTTAGTACTAATGATGTTCCAGGAATAGTTTTGAATAGTTTAGTTCATTTGTTAAATTAGAATATTAATTCAAAGGGACGTTATTATTGAAGGTATTGCTTTTTTTTTTTCACCCTAACACCCATTGTTACCACAGTAAATTTAATTTATGCCAACTATTAAAGATCTAACCCTTTTGCTAATGAACAGTTCAGGACTGTATATATGGCCCATTTTTGGAGAATGATTTGTGAGAAGTCTACTGTAGGCATCTGGAACAAAGAGTGGTGGGAAAGACAAAATGTCTCTTTTTCCTTGGGCTTTGTCATGTTTGCAGACAATCCTTTAGAACAGCTATAAGCACCATGCTATTAGCACAAGAATGAAGTCAAAAATCAAAGATGGCAATTCTTTTCTAATTATTAATGATACAGGAATACTTTCAGAATACTCATCCTAGGACTAAAATGTCTCATGAGTTCTCAATTTTGTCAAAATCCAGAATTTTTATTTAATAGTTATTTATTCATTTCTTTCCTTTTTAAAATTATGTGAATGAAGAACACTGAATGGCATCCAGATGTATAAACAGTTTTTCACTTTCTTTATAAGACATAAAAATTATGTTACATCCCTTTAACCTCCAAATAGAAGAAAAAACGCAAAGATAGAAAGACAGTAGCTTGGTGGTATGAAATTAACAACTTGGCATCTGTAGCAGATATCTACTTACTGCCAAATATTTACTCAGAGAAAAACATTCTTTGCTGTCAAGTTTTATTAGGGCTTGCACTGAACAAGGAAAATATCTCTTAGGAATATTTCTTGTTTGACAAGAAATGAACACAGTGTCATTTTGCTTTCTCTTTGGGGAAAGATGAAAATAAACACTTATTTAAGTAATTGTGAGATCTTTAAAATTTAGACATTCTGCTTATCAAAAATGAATTGTGGAATATAACATAGCATCAAATAACAACTGCGGCTACCCACCAATATTTCCTTGGTATTTCTATAATAGGCAAAAGACTTGGCTGGGGGAATATCAGGTAGCTAATTTTGATTGCAATGTGGTTTGGGAATGAGAATAAACAGTGTACTATCAGAGCTTCCATGGTATAGCGTTGTGCTTTGGGATCTAGCACCTGGGAAGTTTGAACTGCGATCTCTCCAAATACGAGCAGACCCTACGTTTGCTGTTCTGTTGGTGATTATTTACTTTTGGCTTTCTTTAAACCATTCAACCAAAGTGCTATTTGGTGTTTACTATGTAAAAATTGTTGCAATAAATGCATCCTAATTCTAGGCATTTCACATTTTTCTGTTCTATATTTCACATTATTTTACATTATATTGCCATTATCAACATCCTTCTTATTTGACATCATCTAATAGAAACACTCATTATTTTTTACAATGACACTGTACATATATACATAGGACGTGGCAAGGGGAGTTAGAATTTAACTTTAAATCTTTTATTTTCAAGAAGATATGGGTTATTGCGCATACCCTCTAACTAATAGGGATAAATGTCATGGTCATTAATAATACTATGCCAGATATTTTTATGTATTACAATATTGCAATTAATTCACTCTTTCTACTCCTTGACCAAACATACTAGACTGAAAAACAAGATATCAACAAATCTAGTTGATTTCTGAAGTCAGTCCTCCAATATCTATATATGAATACCTAGTCCAATACTTTGTCCTCTAGCTCAACAGTGTGATGAAGGCTCCAAACTTTCAGTTAGACAGGTAACTGAAGATCTATTGTACAGCATAGTGACTAGCTATAATTAATAGTAATGATTGTATACCTAAAAATTGCTAAGAAATATAGGTCTTTAATATTCCTACTACACACATAAAAATAAGTACATGAGGTGATATGTGTTAATCAGCTTGTCTTAATTATTTCACAATGTACACTTATATAAAAACATCAAGTTGTACAATGTAATTATATACAAATTTTATTGCCAATTATATCTTAATAAAGCTGAGGGGGAAATGGCTATAACAAATATTAATAAAGTAAAATTGAAACAAACAAAAAATAGTATGACACACAGCGCAAACGGCTGTCTTCATCCATGTTTCACAAAGCTCATGTCTCCTAAATTATACATGTAGATTATTCAATTCTATGCTTTTGAATTATACCTATCTACATGGCATCTGTGGTCTATCTGTACACATCAGTTGTTGATGACTACGCATAAGCACCTTCTCTGAGACACCTAGACTACTTTTTCTTGAGTCAGTAGCATGTTTGGAGAAATGACCTCATTCTACATTCCTTGAATGGCTTCCTTCTCTTCCTCCTCCCTCACCCCCACATCTATCCTCTCCTACAGATGGCCTGTGACCTTTTCACTCCTGAGAAAGTTAAAACTCTAGGTGCTTCATCAGATCACATTCCACATCTCTGACCACCTTTAATCCCATTTTCATCCCATTTTTACCGCAACATCTTTCTGCTCAGCATTCAAAATTTCAAATCAGGCTTCTTCTCTTCCTTGTACAGCAATTATGACACTCTTCTCCAAACCTCTACCCAGCAAAACTGTTCTTGATATTTTTATCACCATCAGTGTGTCACACAGGCAATATAGATTAGTAGAAAGAACTTAAACTTGGATTTTGGAAACAGCTATGTAGCAATCAATATTATTATCTGTACTACTAATCATGATCATTAGCAAAAGTCTGCCATGCAGAACTCTGTTGTCTTGGCGGATATATAAGATACAAAAGAACACAAACATGCTAATGTATGGTGAGTGTTCCCAACTCCCATTCTCACAGAAGCCATGGCATGAATTAAGATCACAGAAGCCATGGCATGAAGTAAAATAGTAATAGTTTGGTGGAAACATTAAATTGAAGCAAAGGGTGAATCGAAGAAATGAAAGCCCATTCACCATGATAACCTCAAAGTGTGTTGTCAGATAGCTTCAGTTTCCACAAGGCATTTATGAATGCTCCACTGAGTTGAATAGTGGATTCATATGAAACCACACCAATGACTGAGGTTCTTATAATAAGAGGGAAAATTTGACACAGAGACACAGGGGAATGCCATGTGACAAAGAAGGCAGGGATTGGAGTTATGCAGCTACAAGCCAGAGAATGCCAAAGATAGCTACCATACCACCAGTATCTGGAAGAGACTAAGAAGGACCTTATTCTAGAGGCTTCAAAGTTCAGCACAGCCTTGCCAACATTATGATTTCAAACTTCTAGCCTCCAGATCAATGAGGGAATACATTTCTGTGGTTTAAAGCTACTTGGTCATTGGAAAAGTAGCATGCATTAATAGTAATAATAAGTATTGTCAGTACACAGTATATGCAGAGAATAGGGGTTAACATTCTGAAATTTAAAAAGTAGGTTTATATCTCAGATCCACCACTTAGTACGTTCTCTTGGAGGAAGTTGTTTATCCAATTCAAATCTTAATTTCCTCATGTAAAATGAAAGTAAGAATTGTATTTTCTTCATATGATTTTAGCAAGAAGAAATAAGATAAAGGATATAAATCAATGTCACAGTGTCTGGCATATTATAAGAGTTCTATATATATATTCAAAAGATAATGACTCTACAAGAGTGACCCCAAAGTTCAAAGTGACACTTATAAAACAACCATTTGATCTCTTTCTCCTTCTTCACAGAACCACTAGCACCTCTCACATACGCACACTGGTTTAAACAGTGACACATTTTCACATGGGGTCAAGCCAACAGCCAGCAATGCCTAGATGTCTACAATTCTCTAGCAATACTTCATCCGCTTGAGAATTGGAACTGACATAAAATGTCACTTATGAATGGGCTTGGAAGGTAAGTGAAAAACATTTTTTTAACTATTTTGCCCCTGTGCAGTAACTCACCACCAATGAAGTCAAGAGACATATTTTCCTGACCTGTATGTCTATTTCATGAGCATATTGTCTTGCAAATAGTTGACTTCCATTAAGTTGTCAAAGGCAAGAAGATCTAAGAAAAATCAGAGAGAGCTCCTCAGTGACCATCAGAGCTCTGGCTGACACAAGTGGTTGTTAATATGTCTAGTAATCACCTGGAAACTTTGTATTAAAGGAAAATTATTCAGCTACCATGATTGTGAGATTATGATTTTTAGGGTGAGAAATCTGAGATTTTAACAGGTCCCTCATGTGATCCTGTTGCAGGTGGCCTGGGAGTCACATTTTGAGAAACACTGGCCATATAAATAGGGAACAACAAGAGTCTGATAGTTTTGTTTTAGTATTCTTGAAACTTATTGGCAAATATACACATCTAAAGTCACTGACTTCGTTTTCAAGTACTTGGATCAAAATTCCACATAAAAATATCTCACATCCCATTCTCTCACTGGTATCTCCTATCCACTCAACTAGGATGTAAGAACAAAAAGAAAAGTCCCTCAAACTGTTGTCTACATAGTAACTTAGCTAAAGCATAATTTTTAAAATAAGCCCATGAACTCAGGCTTTTACTTTTAGCCCCCGGGCAATCTCAGGATCTGTTCTAGCTTCTGAAGCATTATTTAAGGGTGGCTCTCAACCAGTGTTGCATTAGAATTGTGTGTGGAACTTTAAAAATCCACATTTCTGACCAATTAAATTGTAATTTTTGGTTGCCTTCACAGAGCATAAGGATTCTTGAATTAAATTTAATGTGCAGAAAAGATAGAGAAGCCCTACTTGATCTGAACAGATTTATCAAAGGCAATGTGATCAAGGTCTCTGCCTGACAATAAGGAGAAAACTGCTATTTCTGAACACTCTGGAACTCTCAGACAAGACAACATCAAGATGTGTCAGAGAATATTTGTATATGTATGAGACTGTAGATAATGAGGTTCTCATATATTATGTATTCCGAGTCTCAGAAATAATCTATTTGAAAAAAAAAAAATGTGATGTAGTACAGATGAAGTTTAAGAGTAAAAAAAAACAAACAAACAAACAAACAAAAAAAAAAACCACTATAACTCACATTACCAGCTTAACATCCCAAGAAGAATGGAAACATATGGAGAATAAGATAAATTTTAATAGAACTCTACTCTGCCTGAGACCTCATCTCTAAAAGAGTAAAGTTCACAAATGGGAAAATTCCATAACAAAAGTCATATTCCATATGTTTAGGTTTAGATACAGAGTATGTTTGCTGTAAAATAAATTGTTTTTATTAGAAAATCAGCATTACACTAATCAGTGGGACCCAGACTCATAAATTATTTTTGTTTCTAATTTTTACTAAATATTGTCATCCTCAGATAGATTGAACAGTGAAGCCTGTCGTGATTAAAAACTACCCCAATACATTCTACTCCAACACACATACATCCATGAATATTTTTCCCTGAGAGGATCTCTATAGAAGATAAGTTAATTAAAAATAAACTATTGTGAGTATAACACTTTCTAGGTAAAAAGGATGAGATGATAATTTATTTTGTCCCCATAAATAAGACTAAACAAGATATGGGGCAGCTGTGTGTCAGGTATAACTATTAAAAATCTGAGCCCTAGTAAACTCAATCCAGTGAAATCTAATAAAAACAAGTGGTTATATTTAAGAAGGCTTGAAATAAAGTGTCTTTATCTATTTTAGAAGTTGCTCTTTTCACATAATTTTACTCTTCACCTGAAATATGTATATATATATTTATTATTTTTAATAAATAAGGATAAAAGAGATAAATTATAAATGTTTGCTTCACATAGCAAAAAAGTGATTGCCTGAGGTGTTCATTTATTTCTTTTAGTTATAAATGAAAAAGAGACCTAGTCACCTATTTAATTTATCTCAGAAAATACTAGAACTGGATAAATGGATAGAAATATTCTGAAACTAAAGGCCAAAATTAAAATTTTCAAATAAAACCTAGGTATGTATTTCATTTACTTTAAGAAAATACATATCTACTTAAAATTATAAACCTAGCAGAGAATAAATTATTTAGGAATACTTATGCATTTCTATATGGAATGTTTTGGCATAATGAAAGATTATCTTTCAATACCTCTCCATATATTTGCTCAGGATTATTTCTGACTGATGGTGATGCTTTGACTCATCATTGATTATTTTACTACAAATAACTTCCTGAAAACCTTTAATGGTCATCATTTTGGCTTTACAATAAAGATGGTACAAACCATGATTTCCTCATCAACAGCCTTGCATCGTGCTAGATATATTTAGATTATGAGATGTTGTCACTGGGAGCCACAAAGTGTCTGTAGCTATCAGGATTAAAGAACAATCACAGGAGCAAGTAATCAATCTCTGATAGGCCAGACGTACCAAACAAATACAGTCTATAAAACATAATCTTTGACATCTCATTTCAAAAAAACTGCATGAAAGAGAAACAATTTACCATTCATTACTAGGCAAGCAGAGCTCACAGTGTTGAGGCATCAAACTAAGGTCTTAAAGGATACACTTGTCACTTGGAAAATGTTCTAAGACCACTCTACAAATTGTAAAAGCTACCAACCATCAAGGAAAAAAATGAACCAATTTTCTAAAGGTGACAAATTCCATAAGTTACACCAATTTTCTGGGCAGCTATGTCTCAAACAAACGGCAAATTTGACCTTTTTAGTGTTATAAGTGCTGCAAACTCTGAAATGAATTGATACACTTTTTAAAAGGGGGAATATGTTTTTTATATATCATAGGTTCTCACTTCAGACATTTTAGTAATGTCTAAAATTATGGTATGGTTATATTATCCCTGACAAGGTCACAGTATTTGTCAGCTTATAACGGGGATAACCAATCGATGAAGTCTACCTAAATAAGGATTACCTTGTGAAATATCGTTGGGGAAATTGTTAAAAGGACTAAATGTGATTGGGTTAAGTAGCTTCTACAAAGTGCGTAATCTTCTCGTATGTCCTCCGCAAATTACCTTGAGGTGATAGTTTTGTGATAAAAAATCTAAAGAAACTGCTCTGTTTTATTTATATATATATATGTGTGTGTGTGTGTGTGTGTGTGTGTGTATGTGTATACATATACGTGTGTGTGTGTGTGTGTATATATATATGTTGGTTCTACTGATATAAGAAAATAACAATTTAATCAAGTGGGCATCTACCTATTAGCTGAGTGATCTTCTGCTCATTTCAGGCAATAAATAGATTTTGAAATTGTATAGTAATGAATCAATTAAAATACCATTGCTTTCAGTTTTCTTTAAGTAAAATGATTTGAGGAAAAAAAAAATTAAAGAAGAAAATGTTACTGAAAATTTTATAAAAGATTTAGAATGCAAAGTAAATTATCTTAGGAGATAAAATCATTATATAATAGAAATCATGATCATCTTAAATTTTCAATGTATTTTTATTACTTAAATCATTTAGCCCCTTAAACCTTAGCCCCTTATCAATTGATGTTTTACAGTTTAATTTATTCATATGATATATATTCTATTGTCCTAATGAAATCCAGCCACGAGAAATCTTATTGTTTATTGGAGGAGACTTAGAAATTTCCAGATATATACTTGATTTTATATTGCAGTTAGATTTGCAAATAGCAAATTTATTAAGAGGTTGATTTACAGTCTATATACAAGCACACTTCATTTTAATGTGGTTCACAGACTTTCATTTTTTACAAATTGAAGGTTTGTGGCAACCCTGTGTGAGCAACTCTATCAGTGCTATTTTTCCAACAGCATGTACTCACTTCATTTCACTGTGTCACACTGTGGTAATTCTCACAGTATTTCAACCTTGATCATTATTATTACATCCTTTGTGATTATCTGTGATCACTCGTCTTTGATGTTACTATTGTAATTGTTTTGGGGGCATCGCAACCCACATCCATATAAGACAGTAAACTTAATTGATAAATGTTGTGTATGTTCTGACTGCTCCAGAGACTGGCTGTTCCTCCTTCTCTCTTCTTCTCCATTTACTGAGACACAATAATATTGAGACTGGGCCAATTAATTACCTTACAGTGGCCCCCAAGCATTCAAGTATCTCACTTTAAATCCAAACCTAGAAATAATTAAGCTTAGTGAAGAATACATATTTAAAGACAAAATAGGACAAAATCTAGGTCTCTTGTGTCAAATAGTTAGCTAAACTGTAAATACCAAGGAAATTCTTGAAGGAAATTCAAAGTGTTACTCTACTAAACACATAAATAATACGAAAGTGAAACACTCTTATTGCTGATATGGAAGAAGTTTGAAAGATCTGGATGGAAGGTCAAACCAGGTGCAACATTCCTTTAAGTCAAAGCCTCATCAAGAAAAGAAAAAAAAAAAAAAAAAAGTCCTAAATCTCTTCAACTCTATAAAATCTTACAGAGGTGAGGAGGCTGCAGAAAAAAAAAAAAAAAAAAAAAAAATGTTGAAGCTAGCAGGGGTTAGTTCATGAGCGTTAAGGAAAGAAACCATCTTCATAACACAAAAGTGCAAAGTGAAGCAGCGAGTGCTGATGTGGAGCTGCAGCAAGTTATGCAGAAAAATCTAGCTAAGATAATTGATGAAGGTAGATACACTAAACAGGTTTTCAATGTAGGTGAAACAAACTTCCATTGAAATAAATTATCATCTAGGACTTTTATAAATAAGAGGAGAAGTCAATGCTTGACTTCAAAGCTTCAAAAAACAGGCTGACTCCCTTGTTAGAAACTAATATAGCCTATGACTTTAAGGTGAAGCCAATGCTCACTTACCATTCAGAAAGTCCTAGGACCCTTAAAAATTTGGTTAAATCTACTCTGCCTGTGCTCCATAAATATAACAACGAAGCCTGGATGACAACACATCCTTCCACAGCATGGTTTACTGAATACTTTCAGCCCACTATTGAGACCTACTTCTCAGAAAAATAATAATAATAACAATAATAATATGTTCCTGGTAACTCAAGACCTCTGATGTGGATGTACAAGGAAGGAAATGTCATTTTCATGAACGCCAATACAATATCCATTTTGCAGCCCATAAATCAAAGAGTAGTTTTGATGTTCAAGATTTATCACTAAAAATACATTTTATCAGACCATAGCTGCCATAGATAGTGATTCTTATAATGAATCTGGGCAAAGTATGTTGAAAACCTGCTAGAAAGGTCTCACCATTTAGATGCCATTAAGAACATTCATGATTTATGGGAAGAGGTCAAAAGGTCAACACCAACAGGAATTAGAAACAACTTGATTCCAACTTCATGGATGACACTGAGTAGTTCAAAACTTCAATGGAGGAAGTAACTGCATATGTGGTAGAAATAGCAAGGGAACTAGAATTAGAAGCAGAGCATGAAGATGTGACTGAATTGCTGCAATCTTATATAAAACTTGAACAGATGACAAGTTGCTTCTTATGGATGAACAAAGAAAGTAGTTTCTTGAGATGGAAAAAAACTCTTGGTGAAGGTTCTGTGAACACTTTTAAGATGATAACAAAGGATTAAGAATATTCCATGTATTTAGTAGATAATGCAGCAGCTGAGTTTGAGAGGATTGACTAATTTTGAAAGAAGTCTTGTTTTGGTTAAAATGCTATCAAACAGCATTGCATGCTACTAAGAAATCTTTTTTGAAAGGAAGAAGCAATCAATGCAGGAAAATATTTATTTTCCCTTGCATTTATGAGATTACCACAGTCACCTCAGCCTTTAGCAACTACCGTCATCAGTGAGCAGTCATCAACATCAAGGTAATACCTTCCAATGACAAAAAGATAACAAATCACTGAAGTCTTGATGACCATTAACATTTTTAACCATAAAGTATTTTTTAAATTAAAAAAGCTTTCTAGATATATGCTATGACACAGTTAATAGACTAAATTTTAGTATAAACATAATTTTTATATGCACTGGGGAAAATTTTGCATAACTTCTTTATTGCAATATTGACTTTATTGTGGTCTGGAACCCTACACACAATATCTCCACGGTATACATTTTTTTCCCCCAAATATTTTATCACCTAATGAAAATAGCTACCTACAGAATAAAGCGACAATTATCTAATTTCCACAACACAAATTAAAAATACAAGTTCTGGGGTATTGGACCATGGATACGATGCACATTATTTTTAACCAGTTTACTTTCTAAAGAACATCTCTCTGATGAATTATTTCCCTGAGGCAAATGTATCATTGAAATTTTCAATAACACAACTTCCTGCACTACTAAACACTGAATATCTAAAAGAAACAAATAACATATTAGTACTTATTAACCATATGAGCATATATGCACATACAAATTAGCTTGGGTAAAATATAAATATTTTAAAAATTCAATCACTTAGTTTGGGAGAGAAGTACTGAAGAGGGCATCTATATTTTGCCCAATATCCAAAACTATTTATATAGTTTATATCCCTTCCATCACCAGCCCTTCCTCAGTGGCATTCAATGTTAATAGTTTCCTGTGAATTATACTAATAATTTTCTAAGCATTATGTAAGAAGCAGAACATACTGACAGCATTTATTTGTTCTGTGAGGGATAAAACAATGAAATAAGATTTAGAAGTTCTCTCTTTTTTTTTTTTTTTTTGAGACGGAGTCTCGCTCTGTTGCCCAGGCTAGAGTACAGTGGGATGGTCTCAGCTCACTGCAACCTCTGCCTCCCAGGTTGAACCCATTCTTCTGCCTCAGTCCCCCTAGTAGCTGGGATTACAGGCATCTGCCAACATCACTAGCTAATTTTTGTATTTTTAGTAGAGATGGGGTTTCGCCATGTTGGCCAGGCTGGTCTCAAACTCTTGACCTCAGGTGATCCACTCGCCTGGGCCTCCCAAAGTGCTGGGATTACAGGCATGAGCCACTGCTCCCAGCCAGAAGTTCTCTCTTAAAGATCTAGTAATCAAGCAACTTTAGGGAAAATGATTTACAATGTGTTTACCATCTAGAAATATTTTGTTTCCTTGTCATGTGTACATAGCATTTTTTCCTGTTATTTACAAATACAAATATGTAGATATTCCATAGAAGAGAGTCAGAACATATACGAGTTAATCAGCCTAGAACTGTCCTTCATTTCTATTTACCCTAGAAGGCTCATTCCATTGTTTCAACTTTGAGGAGATTCAAGAGATTCTCAAGACTTTGAAACCACGGTTATGAAAATATTCAAACTTTCTGTTTTTTATATTCTTCTCTAAAATGGATATGATAATGCCACTTACATAACAGCGATGCTGTGAGCATAGGTGAAATTATGTATTTATTTATATTTTTTCTTCAATTTTTAAGTTCTAGGACACATGTGCAGGATGTGCAGGTTTGTTACGTAGGTAAATGTGTGCCATGGTGGTTTGCTGCACAGATTAACCCATCACCCAGCATCCATTAGATATTCTCCTTGACGCTTTCCCTCAACCTACCCCACTCAACAGGCACCAGTGTGTATTGGTCCCCCGCAAGTGTCTATGTGTTCTCATAATTCAGCTCTCACTTATACGTGAGATCCTGCAGTGTTTGGTTGAAATTGTTTATTTATAATTCTTCACTGAAATATTATTTTATTTGGAATTAATATAAAAACTGCTTTGATTATAAAACTATATCCTAGCATCAAAACACCAAGTGATGATTATAAAAAGCAAACATTATAAAATGTTAACATTTGACAATTGCAATACATGAGTTTCTGATTGAAAACTTTACATTCAAATGTAGCTAGTTTAAACAACTTCACGTATGTTAGAATAAGGTAAAGAGCAGACCACGTGCTGTTGTGTGTGTGTGTGTGTGTGTGTGTGTGTGTGCATGTATGTGGGTGTGTTTAGTCTTTATTTAGGTATAATGATGGCACTCCTTAGAGATAGTAGTAATAATTCATCATTTTCTCAAGGTATATTTTATATATGCTCTAGGCATTTTACTTGTAATATCTCAAAAATATTTTTACAAAAATTTCTGGTAAATACTACGAACTCAAGCTTACACATGAGGGAGCTGAGGCTTACCCAGTTTAATTGACTTTTTAAATGATACATACTTAGAAACTGACAAAGATTTTATTCAAACTAAGAGCTATCTTATTCTTAAAGACATTCATTATTCAATAAACATGAAATCAGACAATAACAACACAACATTTATTGTAATAAAATAATGTTATTGGAGTAGAGAAGCAGGCATTCTTAATATAAAATGATAATAAAAATCTTTCTTAAAAGCCCTAAAACTGAATATTGGTTTGCTTTCTTAAGGTAAAATATTTAATGTATGTTAAATATATTCATATTTTAGTGTAAGATATAGTTCATAAATTCACATTCCTATATTATTATATATAACCAACATGAAAACTAATATATATTTCTATAAATCCATTAACAAATACTAACATATTGATCTTAATTTTATAGCTATAGAGTGTTAGTAGTGAATATTATAATGTCTTGGAGAAAAGTTTGCAGATAACTGTGATCATCATGATGTTTTAATGTTAACAGTTTTCCATATTAGCTTCAAATCTCATTAAAAGTAAAAGAAAAAAAAATAGAGATTCATCTTAAGTTTCAGTTCTTCCCTATCTATACTGTGATCACTACCTCACTAAAGTTAAATGTGTGAAGTAGATCTATGTATGTTTAGAACAAATTAAAATCCTGATTCAATATTTTTACACCCAGAGCCCTTATGAAATACCTTGTATACCACACCCATCATTATCATCATCAACAACAGCTAAAATAAAATGTGCACTGTGAATATTTCCCCGAACTACGATTTCCTTGGCTTCCTTAAGTCTCAGATTTAAGGTTACTAACTTGCTAATCAAAACTCCTATGGAGATGAGAGCCAGCTTTAACTTCTACAGCCCTTATGGCTCTAACATGATGATTTACAAATCTATTCGCATAAAAGATTTTTCAGAGAAGTTTTTAAGCAATTTTGATGCCTCCCCACTCCATTCCTATAAGCAGATCAGTGAAATTTGGTGGTCTAATTAAATGTGCCTGCCAGAAAACTACAGTAAATATCATTCCTGATGGAGAAATTTAGAAGTATTCTTCTAACAATTGAGAAAAACAAAAATGCTTACTATTGCCACTTTGTTTAAAACCGTAAAGTTCGTTCTAACCAAAGTAGCAAGAAAAGCAGTAAAGTGTAGGAAAGAAGGAACAAACTTTAATTTTCACTAAGGTTAAAAAAAAAAAAAAACTTGTTCAAAAGAATGTATTTTTAGTTGGAATGAAAACTGACTTCTTTTCTTATCTCACAGATTAAAATTGGATACAATAATCAAAATTTGTAATGATGGACCTAAATCAAAAGAAAATATATTAAATTATACATTTCCACATAAGGAACGAGACAAGTACATACTAGATTCTAGAAATATTTACGTTAAATGGCATATATAAAGGAAAACTCTTATTTTTTAATGGGATAAAACATAGGATTTTTTAAAACATGTATATGTAACATTTGATTGACTTCTTGTTGATGCCAAACAAATTACATTATACCATCAATACTTTAAGTGAGTTGTATCTAAAGGAACAAAATAATACTCCTGTAGTTCTCTCCAAGAATATTTTACATCTCAGATAAGATTTCCTCTAAGATTTTGGATGGATGTACATAGGCAGGCTTAAATTTAAGCTCTCATTGACTTCCAGCATCTTTTACGACTTTTAAAGGGCACTTGCAAAATGAGGAAGTAAGGTGTCTGTGATCTGCGATGGTTTCACATGTCTCTGATACTTTTGGTTTTTCTCCAGGGTAAAAGGAGAACGTAGTAGTTCGGCAGCTTCATAGCAGGAGTGCTTTGAGGAATTACTCAGCGGGGCCAGCAGGAATTAAAGAGGAGTGACAGGCAGACCTGTTCGCCCCTCTGAAAGAATGAATGTAAGGAAATGCTTTTGCCTCGTCTCAGCTTTAAGGCATATGAACAAGGTCTCTATAGAGTTTTTCAGAAGCAGTATTTAGTTCCTTTTCTATTTGAGTTACAAGTTGTGGACATTGGGTAAATAGTCTGTGCTTTTCTTTTTTTAATTAATAATTTGAGAGCTTTGCACATATTAGGGTGTAGAAATAGCAAGAAGTCCCTCACTCATGATTTAACAAAAACACCTTTTGTTTTTTGCTCTTGTATATATTGCCTCCTAAATTTGGATTCCTGATGCAAAGACTTCAAAGTGAATTTGCTAAGTGGGACATCATAATTAACATGGTGAATCATCCGTAGTTATAGATGATACTGTCTACCTCAAAAAACAGTGTACCTGGTACCTATTCAATATTATAAATTGATTAGTCTCTACCTCAAATTTTAAAGATTGCATTGAATTAGAGAATAAATTGAAATCATAGTCAATAAACTGGGTTTTTTTTCACATATCTCTGTCTTAAAGCTAAAGTTTTAAGTATTAAAAGTATATTTTTGTTTATAATTGTTTTCTCAAAAGTGTTTTGAAGTAATGGGCAGGAATGTTCCCATTTAAAGTTTAAATATTATATATAGTGCAGTAGTAATACATATTTGAAAATATAAGTGTCATGAGGGCAAATTTCTTTTCTGTTTTGTTCCCATCTATATTGTCAGAGTCCAGAAGAGCTCCTGGTTCCTAAGAGTGTTCATTTGATAAATGCCTAAATCTGCATTATTTAATACCAAATTCATATGATAGTATTTTATTTTAGCATGAATCAATAGCTTAAAATAATAAGAAAAGAGAAAGGATCTCATCTGTTATTAGTAATATATTTAAGAAATGGACTTTTAAGAATATCACATTTCCAGTGTTGTGAATAGATAAAGTGAGCAATTATTTTCATCTTTGAGCTAAAATAATTAAAGTTTGCTTCATATAGCCTGTTAGAGTTTCCCATTGTTACCTTTTAAAGTAATATTAAAGGAGCTACTTTTTAAAGGATTTTCCCCCATAGTCTCATAAAGTCAGAAAATATCTACTTCCCCACAGTTTTGTTCTTACTGTTTTCAAGGAACCAGAAAGGGATTTTGAAAGTTCCTTATTTAAAAACAGATCCAAAACCTAATTAACTTTTTCTTTAAGGCTTCAAAGGATAATGATTAAAAGTAAATTTTATTACCACTGGCCCCCACAAATGACTAGACATCCACATAAGCAATCTAATAAATGAGGAATCTCATTCTTCCTAATAATATGTTATATTTATATTTCAAAAACTTTTCTTATGTTTTACTTAAAATGAATAATGGATGTAAAAAATAGATTAAGAATCTGCTATTCAGTGATTATACTTAGTTTTCCATTTTATTCCTTTGCAGTCCAAATTTGATGCAAAATCCACACACACACACACAAATACCATTCAGAATAGACATGTCATCATAGCTAATTAAAAATATGGCAACCCAAAGATCTCCTGGTACAGTCTTGGCAGTTAGTTCCATAAGAAGACGAAGACATTACAAAGTGAATTAGAATGATGTACTGTCCCCATAGCCATGAACAGTCAGTTTTTATGTTTAACCAGATTATGATGTTGAGAGCATTGCTGTTCACAGAGTGCATATAGTACATGCCAAGTTGATTTTATTTGTAATCTAGATCAATTAGATACAAGGAAAACCATAGTAACCAAGCTAGAAATGATGCTGTCAGAGGAATTCCCTCTGATACATTTTGTCTTCCCAAGTTGGAGTTCATACCTCAGAGAAAGTGTTTTTTGTTTTTGTTTTTGTTTTTTCCTCTGGACCAAACCTTATCTTCCTATCATGTAATCATCCAGGGAAAACTGAAGCTAACAGCTACTCTCTTGAATTTATTCTGGCTTATATTCAAAAACTAAACTATTGCCCTTAAAAAATACTTAAGCTTCACTAGATGAAAATCTTTTAGATGGTTAAAATAAACATGATTCAAAATATTACCTCCAAATAAAAGTAAATTCTATTTCAGAACTGCTATAAATATATATTGTATTGCTTTCCAAAGAAAAGGAATTTTATAATACATTTTAACTGGATCCTTTGAATGAATGATTACTCTGAATGTATATTCTTAGAATATACTCTAAGTATCCTAAAATCTAATTTAGTTCAGTTTGGAGAATTTCCTCCAGGTGACATGAAAGAGATAAATAATATCTCCAATTCAAGCATTATACTTGGGTTGGAAATATCTTGAAGTAAATATGACTGTCTAAGAACCATTCATTTTCATATTTATATATATCACCAATAAAAAAGACTTCCAAGTAAAAAGAAAGAATAATGCATACAGTATAGATTCCAGCATTTTTATGTGCTATCAAACTTCATTGTAGTATAGAAATTCATTATTATTTACAATCTGGAAAGGAAATGATTTTAAAACACAATGGTTCATACAAAAACAAACATATCACCTTCAAGGTATTTTTCAGTCATGACTTTCTTCAGCTATCAGTTAGTAAAATTGATTGCCAGTTTTTCATATTCACACATTCTAAAAGGAAACCACAAACATTAAATTGGTTTTGTTGTGTGATAATTTTATATAATTTATATAAGTGGATAACATCTAAGTTGTAGTCCTTATTGGTGGGAAATTATTTTATGTTTCAGCTTAATTTATTGTTTGGAGATAACTTATTTATAACTAAAAATAAAATGTAACATGGGAATTTCGTTAACTCATGTGGACTACAGTGAGGTAGTACCATGAGACTTATGATTTTATGTGGCTCAAGGTGGTACAACTGCACACTCAAATCAGTTTTACTGTAGCCAGGTATCAGAGTAACAAGAAAACAGTGGGAAAAGAAGTTCCAATACCCTTTTATTTACTGATTTTTTGTAGGTAGTAATCTTATATCTATAAAATTACCTTTGCTAGATTAAGTAGTTTATATAGGAGATAAATTTAGTGCTGGGGATAATTTCAAAAGAAAAGGCTATCAATACTAATTGCAAAGAGAGACAAATGAAATAACCACACAAATTCACATTCTACTTTATAATAAGATTTGGCGGAGGAAAACCAAACTTAAAGTAACACTGACTTTTCCAACTACACTTAAAATAAAAAATTGAATGAAGAGAAAAACATAGTCATCATGAGCAGAATACTAAGATGGGTATGTGTGCGTGTGTGTGCCTTTGTGCATGTTTCTGACTTTTATCAATAGTTCTTAGACATATTTAATCCCTCAGGACCAGATTCTCAAGAGTATAAATCTTTTCCATGCACCAAATCAGCATTGGGACAGTGTTTAAAATCTCCAAACACAGTTTCAAGAGAGAAACAGGCTTTAATGAGAATATATGGAACTACAAAGAAATACGCTGAAGTGAATAGCCAAATTGTTTGAAATGTCTTGAAAGTAATAGTTTTCTCAGTGTAATGTGAATTTAAAATAAATATGATTCTATGTGCTCTGAGAACTAAAGCCAAGTTCTTATTTGTATATCAATTGAGTTATTTTACTATTTTCCATTTCAGTGTTTTAAAATATACATTAAAATGAGTCTTGTTTCAATTAGATATCTGGCTTAAAACGAAGTATTTCTCATGTAATTTTATGTAAAATATCACTTCTAATTCTCCATTTCCTTCACTCTGTTTCTTTGTCCTAATAGTTTTAATAATTATACATATAACATTCATTTGTTAATTTAGTCTCTTCCCTCAAATATTATCAATCCCTTGAAAGCATAGGTTTTGTTTGTTTAACTCACAGCTTTATTGTCAGCAACTGATACAATAAAGGAATAACTGATTTAATAAAGGAATAACTGATTTTGAAAATTAGTTAAATTACCCAAAATCAAGTTGTTGATTTTTGGACTAACAGTGGTAAAATTTACTAAATTAGCAGATATCCTATTCCTAGAAAAATTCATACTTGCAAGGGCTTCAAGAAGGGGGAAGAGAAACAAACGAGTTTAAGTGTTTGACTGTCATGTGAAATCTTGATAGAGGTCATTTAAAAAAAAATCATAAATTTTACCTCAGTATAATACTGCCACATCAAAATCATTCTGTATGAAACAAATTATATTAGCATTAAAAGACTACTTTATAACTACTCCACTGGGAAGAAGGCAGAGGTTTAGAATTTTGCTAGCTTTGGTCACAAGCAGATTAACAGGATAAAAACAGAATCTAGTAGAAAGAAAATAAAAGAAGAAAGGAATGAGAGAAATAATTAAAAAGAAACGTCATCCCTGATACTTCATAGTGGTGTAGAACAACAAGTGGTAAACATAGTAATCAATATGAAAATAACATAATTTTAAGATGAATGCAAACTCATCTGGACACCAAATATGTTCATTATTTGGGTAACGGTAAGACAGACATAGAGTTATTACTGGAAATTGATTTTGCTTCTCACTATTCCATACATCCTGAAGCTTGACAGTAGGGTTCTATGAGAAAAACTCTGACAACACAATAAAGGTCAATTTCCTACATATGGGAAGAAAGAGATCTTAAGGACATGATAGGGATAAATAAAATGTGAATGCATTTTTTTTTTCTCTTCCTGGCTTGTAAGGATGCATCCAAATTTATGCTTTCCTTATTAAATTTTCAACATTTCAGGGTATTTGAGAGAGATGGTTAACTTCATCTAAACATACCCAACAAAATAACAAATACACATATACAATCTCTTTCACTTTTTCTCTGTCTCTTCCCCTGCCCCCAACTTAATTTAATAAGCTATTTCAGAATAAATAATTCAATGACTTACATTCTTTAGAATTTTTTTTCTGTATATCACAAATATAGAGACAGATAATTACACCAAAAGTTAATGGCAGTAAGTTCAAAGATATACACAAATGAGACATTTCATTTATAGTTAATAATAGGAAAATATTTAATCTAAGAGCAGGAAACTGATCTCTTTCATTTTAATTTTTAAAAAATAATTTTCCACCATCCAGAGAAACACTTCTTAAATTGACTTGTAAACTTAGAAGCTAAAAGACTTTTTGGCTTTTCTCATTAAATGTCTAATATTTTACTTAAGGGAAATATCAAGCTCCTGTTTTTAGAGTTTGCACCAGAAAACACACCTAAGAATTATTAGCTATTTTGCAATTACTTAGTTGCCTTAAGAATGATCTAGTTATTGGTCAGGTGCAGTGGCTCATGCCTGTAATCCTAGCACTTTGGGAGGCCAAGGTAGGCAGATCACTTGAGGTCAGGAGCTTGGGACTAGCCTGGTCAACATAGTAAAACCGCGTCTCTACTAAAAATACAAAAATTAAGCGGGTATGGTGGGGCATGTCTGTAATCCCAGCTGCTCAGGAGGCTGAGGCAGGAGAATCGCTTGAACCCTGGAGGAGGAGTTTGCAGTGAGCAGAGATCGAGCCAGTCTGGGCAACAGAGCCAGACTCTGTCTCAATAAAAGAAAGAATGATCTAGCTATTATTTTTGCCAGGTTTCCTTTCTCTCTGTTCTGTTTACTTTGGAAAGACAGATTTTGAAAGGCAATAAATAGCCTTTTGCCATTTCTGTCCACATTTCTAACGTAACAGAAATCTATATGTATATTAAATTGTGACTTTTGTGTGTACTCAAACATACAATCTTGAATAAGGCTCTTTTAAATGTCTATTCTTTTAAAAATTATGGTTGTTCTTTTTATTTCATGTGCTAGTTTGGGATAGCAAAGAACTAACAAAATTCCCCGGCGACTATGCAAGAAAGAAGGATGGGGCAGAGCTCAACCAAGAGCACTACCAGTTTTTGATTTAAAGGAAGCAGACAACTAGAGCTAAGCAGAAAGTCAATTAGGGCACCACTTCCTTTGCACTTCTGGATTGAATCCAATTCTGTTGAAACATCTAAAATTGATAAATCGAAAGTCTCTACGCTTGTTTTACTCTCCTAGGATCTTTTTGGAGCACATCATATCAACAGATCCTTGCAATTATTAATTAAGTCACATAAAAATTTCCATGATGAAGAGATGCCTTTTGAAAATATACATATTTACAGTATTTTATTTTGTATAGATTTATATAAACAAACTTGATATAGATACAATGGTTAAGTGAAGTTCATGAGTTGAGATTCTAAGTGATTATATCACTTTCTCACCCTAAATTAACTGATTTGTATGCAAATTCATTATAATAAAATTTCATCATTCTATTGTCAACATCATTTTAACAATATAGTAAAAAATTATTACAAGGAAAATCATAAAAATTTAAAACTAGGTTAAAAGAGTAATGCAAAGTAATTTTAAATTAAATGAGAATAAATTATAAACTATTCTCTATTAGACATAATTAAGAAGAAATGCATTTTTTGAAAATTAATAGGTATTTCATTTGAATATTCACAATGCTTACCATGCAATGCTATTAAAAACTGGTGGATTTCATATACAAGAATAAAAGTCTGGCCTTGGCCGGGCGCGGTGGCTCAAGCCTGTAATCCCAGCACTTTGGGAGGCCGAGACGGGCGGATCACGAGGTCAGGAGATCGAGACCATCCTGGCGAACACGGTGAAACCCCGTCTCTACTAAAAAAAATACAAAAAACTAGCCGGGCGAGGTGGCGGGCGCCTGTAGTCCCAGCTACTCGGGAGGCTGAGGCAGGAGAATGGCGTAAACCCGGGAGGCGGAGCTTGCAGTGAGCTGAGATCCGGCCACTGCGCTGCAGCCCCGGCGACAGAGCGAGACTCCGTCTCAAAAAAAAAAAAAAAAAAAAAAAAAAAAAAAGTCTGGCCTTTTCTCTTTTAGGTTTCACAGTCTTAGTCCTTCCTCCAGTGAAATAGTTAAATAAAATAACTATTTTATTTTATTTAACAATAAAATAAAATAAAAAGAAACTATAAAATAAAATAAAAGAAACTATAAAATGAAAGAAAAGAAAAACCATAAAATAAAAGAAAGTAAAACTATACATATTCTAGGCAAAATGATAACTTGTTTCTATTCAACAATGAAAAACAAATAATTTCTATCTTGTACATCTTTAAAAATTTCCAACTAGATGTCATATTCTGCTCTCCCACAATCAAAGTTTGGTATTCAAGAATTCCCTTTAGGAACTTTTACTCATGTCTCTGACTCTAAAGGCTGTCCACAATGACTGTTTTTTAAATAGCTTGTTGAGTCTTAATTGTCGTATAGTAATTTCACATATGTAAAGCATACAATTTGACAAGCTTAACGTATGTAAACATGAAACAACCATTACGATCAAGATAAAGGACATATGTGTCACCCCCAGAAGTTCCCTCGGACTCTGTTAAACCTTTTCCTTCTACTCCTCTCTGCTTTTGCCATTCCAGACATTCACTGATCTCCTTTCTGTCACAATAGATTAGTTTGGGATTTCTAGAATTATATTTGTGGGCTTACAGAGCATGTACTGTTATTTTTGTCTGACTTTATTCACTCAGCCTGATTATTTTTCAGATTTATCCATGTGGTTGGGTATACCAACATTTCTTTTCCCTGAATTATGAATATACCAATGCACTGATGTACTATAATTTATATATGTGTATACACATCCAGCTCATGGTGGACATTTTGGTTTTATTATTTTGGTGCTATTACAAATCAAACTAGTGTGAACTTTCATGTATAAATCTTTGCATACACATATGCTTTTATTTCTTTTAGGTACATACTTAGGATGGATTAGCAGGTTCATATGGTGGGCATATGTTTAATGATTTTAAGAAATTGCTAAGTTGATTTCCAAAACAATTGTGCAATTTTATTAGTTTTAGAAATTCTAATAGATGTGTGGTGGTATATCATTGTGGTTTTAGTTTGTATTTCCCTAATGATGTTGAGCACATTTTCATGTTGTTATTTTTTATCAGTATACCTTTTGGGGTTAAGTGCTTATTCATTTTTTTTTCTTTTTTTTTTTTAAGTAGGTTATTTTATTATTTAGTTTTGAGTTTTTAGTACATGCTAAAAGATATATGTCTTTTATCAGATGTGTTACTGGGAAAAATCTTTCTCCCAGACTCTGGTTTGACTTGAATTCTTTTAATTGTATTGTGAGAATAAAATTAGAAATTGGTCTATCTTGTTAAGTGTTCCATGAGATCCTTTTGACACACACAATATGTTATTAATGATGGCTCCACTAAGCCATAGATATTAGTATAACAATATTACAGAGCTAAACCAAGTTATGTGTAATATGCATCAGTGACCTGGCTCATTGAAGAATTGATGACTCTCAAAATTTAAGAACCTCCTATTTTACTATTTAGTATAGTTAATTGGTAGCAAAGTAAAAGTGCAGAATAATGATCCTTGATGTGAGACAGATCTTTGTGCATTATTAGTTCTCCTAATCATGTATAACTATGTGTACTTTCCTGACATGCATAGAAGGGGAAATACTGTATTATGGATTGTTAGGGGGACTGAATAGTATAGTCTCTGATTAAGTAGTACATTCTAGGTGCTTCCTTATTATCAATAGCATACAATAGCATAATGACGAGGAAATCAAAAAATCTAATTTCCCCAAACACACACACACACAACAGAATACTTCATATAAGGAGAAAAAGGTCAGAAAGATGTAAATTGTTAAGTATTTTGAATAGCTAATTGCGGAGATCAGGCATGATCTATATATACAAAATTAAGATAGTACAGAGGCTCTCAAATTCTCTCTGCATATGAAAAAGAAGTCTGATAAATCCACAGATGAAAAAGTCTTCTTGGTCTATATTATGACTACTTGAGAACCCTCAAGAACTCCAAGAATTCTGAGATGATACATTATCTATAATAATGTAGGTCATAAAAATGATTCTAATAAATTTGAGAGGCAGATATGAGGGACAACAAGGTTTTTAATATATTAAATATATTGAATTAATAGTTCTTACATTTTCTAAAGAGAATGTGATATAAATAATCACTTTTTTTTATTTTGAGAATAACCCTAAAATCTCAAACACCATTTATATATGAGAGGTCAAAGTACTTCATTATCAAATATAACAACACCCATAGTATTGTGAAATAAAATTAGAGAAACATTAGCCACTAAGAAAATGTCAGATAATTTTACCCTTTTATTTATTAAATGATAAAGTGGAAAAATATATTATAGAAATATTGTGCTTTGAACACTGTTTAGATTGAGATAATACATTTCTTAGATAAATGTGCCCTATACTCCCATATTGCACATACAGAGATCAAGTGTGCCTTTGGCTTTTGAAGTGAGAAGATCACTTTAATTAACTTAGATGATATGATAGGTAACTATGAATCCTTGGTAAATAACTTCAAAATAAAATAATGTTCCCCATCATCACATGAGTGTGGATAAAGATGTAGCTGTAATGGCTTTTCATAAATAAGTGCAAAAGAGGAAAGCTGATACAACTCTAAACATACATGTTTAAGAAGTATGATTAAGTCTCTATGATTCCAAAAAATATTCTAGAATTATAAGATATGTCAATGAGTTTAATGTCCAGTTAGGCGAGTAAAAACAAAGCAAAAAGATAAATGTAAATAAAATATAAAATTTAATAAAGACTATAACTGTGCCGTAGTGCTTAAGTCTACAAATGGCAATTTCTACTTAACACATACTATAAGAGATTTTTTCTTGTTTTTACGAGAATGAGAAAAACGTTAGAGAAGAGAAAGGCTTTGAGGTCCTATGTGCTGCACAGCTTATTTCTTTTAGGCTCCATGTTTGACCTTCACACATCCTCATGAAGTTAAGGACAGAATAACAAAACACAGGAGATCATTAGATTGGTAGAGTATAACACTTCACTTGGGATACCATTTGTCTTTATCCATCAAAAATATTTATTATTTTTCAGCTTCCTACAGAATATACAGTGGTAGGCCTGGCATATGTCATCATACAAACTGATTATAATTTTCTTGACTTTGGTGCTTGCAACCATCTACGTAAGATATCTTGCAACTCATCTACACCTAAAGTTGTCCTTTTTCTCTGAGCAATTACAGCTCCTGTAATTCAATCTTCAATAAAACACATGAACTCCTGCTTAATTGTATACATACACAATATAAAGATACTGGATCACACTCAAAAGGATGAGCAAGTCAAGGAAGGAAGGGGGTCATATTAAGAAAAATAATATCAGAAAGGGAACCTTATCCCATGTTGGAAATTAGTGGTCCTTTTGACATTGATGCACTATAGGAAATACAGGACACGGTTGAGAAATACATTATCAATGTTCTAAACAAAATTCAAAAGGCAACTGAAAATTAGGAATTTTTATCATGTCTTTTGGGTGCCAGACCATCATGTCTATTCTATTCAGATCATTAGACAGTCTGGAAAAGATCGGGATATCTGTAGAGGAAATGCTGAGAGAAAAAAGTAGGCAAATTCTATCTTCTAACATACATTATCTTAATATGTGAGTCAGTAGCCTTGTTAGCGAGGTCACTGTATTGGGAGAGAATTTTCTGACCTTCACACCTACTTTAGTGCAAAAGCAACATAGGATTCATATCTAGCAATCTCTCCTGAGATTATTACAGTTTCTATGTCTGATCAATAGCAAGAGGACGGTGAATAAAGGTGTGGCCTCTTCTAGCCTACAACATTTGCGAGAAGAAAACTTAGATGGAAGAGTGATATATTCAGAGAGAGGTGTTTTGGTATATAAGATAGGTAAATGCCAAGGGCAGAGTATGGTCTCTTGCCTTCACATGCCTTTGAGAATTCAGAAAGCCTCATCAAAGTAAACTTGGTAGTTTATTATTGTCAAAAAGAGGGGCACTCTGAATTCTAGCTTTTTTAGCGGTCATAAGTTCTTACGTGTTATACACATCATCTTAGCAGATAATTTAGCTAATAAGTGGACCAAAACAGGTATCTGTAGCAGGGAAAGGTGGTTTTGAAGAAGGTTGTAGAATGTGCCTCATTTATTTATTTATTTATTTTTTTTTACAGCCATCAGGATTCAAAATCAGACTTCATCACGGTGGAAAGTGCTGGTCACTACTGTGCCCTAATCAAGGTCACAAATCATGTAGAGACTCCGACTTCAGATGTAAAGGTCTGAGGGAAAAAAGAATGTCATATCAAATAATAAAGGAGGCAAAGGGCATAGTTCTTAACTTGACACATTTGTATTCATATGGTCATGAGGACTTTCTGAGTTATACAATACCTGACACTTCTTGTTCCTCACCCCACATACACACACCCCCAGACACGACTTTAGTGAGAGAATTTGGAGGAAGCATTGGCAACACCAAAAGACTGAGCATTTTTTATTCAGAAGAGTCCAAATAATGCACAGGTAAACTACTTACATAATTGGATGTATTTATTTCTCCTCCCTAGCTAACAAGAATAGGGAGGCTTGTGTTGTAGGCTCAATTAGTTACAGTTTAAGTAAAATAAATTTTACTTTCTCACTAGATCGAATATTTAATTTTGTCAATAAATTTGTGTGATCTAACTATAAGAATAATGTGAAGTCATTTCCTTGAAAACAAGGAAAAATATTTTAAAATTAAAACTTATTGAAAAAAGCAGTGAATAACAGATAAAAGAAGAAACACAGTATCTAGTAAATTAAAAATGCAAAAAACATTCTCAGAAATCAAAAGAAAAGAGTAACCAATAATTAAACAAAAAACATTGAGATGCATGGAGGGTTAATCTGGAACATTCTCTCACCGAATTAGAGAAATTAATGAAAAAAGAATTATTGTAAACCAATAATTAAACAAACAACATTTAGATGCATGGGGAGGATTGATCTAGAATATTCCATCACTAAATTAGAGAAATTAATGGAAAAAAAGTGATTGAGAATGAAAACAATAACAACTTTTCTTTTTTTTTTTTTTTGAGATGGGAGTTTCACTCTTGTCGCCCAACCTGGAGTGCAGTGGCGCTATCTTGGCTCATTGCAGTCTCTGCCTCCCGGGTTCAAGCAATTCTCTTGACTCAGCCTTCCATGCAGCTGAGTTTACATGCACCTGCCACCACGCCTATTTTTAAAAAATATTTTCCCTCAATTTAAAGGAAATCACATTTTAAAAATTTCATTTCCAGGCCAACTTAATGAGAAATGTAACATAACACATCTCCTCTTGGACTTTTCAAATGTTCATGACAAGGAAATACAAAAGATTGAGAGGGAAAATCACCCAAAGATACTGGAATTAGATTGATAAACTGTCTATATTATTAGACACTGGGGTATATTAGACGGCCCTCAGCTTGAAAAGTTTCAGCTTAAAATTTTTATTCCAACAAATATGTTACACATGTTCATAGTAAATAGGAATTTTGAAATATGCAAAATAGGAAATTAAAAAAATTCTAAAAAATACACTGAAAACCAAAAATGGTAATACTAAGATTTAAAAAATTATATAAAATATGTTCTATAATGCACTGAAAATGAGAAATTTAACTGTAAATGTTTGTGTGATTACCATTAATTGAATATACTATTTATTAAGCATATGCTAAGTGCCATTTAGATAAATATTTTAATTAAAATAATATATTTAATCTGTAAATTATTTGCATGAGGTAAGGCCTCACCCCAACTGTTATCTCTGTATTCTCACTGATGATTTAAAAATGCTAATAAAGTAACTTGTCCTTGAGCAGAATAACTTACTTGGTTAGTGTGTATGTGTTTCGGGTGTGGGGGTGCATTTCCATGAAAAAGCATATAAATATTGTTAAAAAATTAAAACAATAAAATTTTAATCCCAGATTAAATTAAATTAACAAATATTGGAAACGAATTGGGTATGTAAACATTCTCTATTCCTCACTTTACAAAATAGAGAGTAATAATTTCCTAGATTACATAAAATATAATAATTCATACTTATGACAGATGAAACTGTTGTAGAATTTCTGAATTACGTATACAACAGCTCTAAGCAAGTGATGAAATTAAAGCTTGTTCTTCACAGGTTCTTAGAATGTGACTATAGGGAGAAGAAAATCAGTTATTAAGTTCTAGATGAGTTTCGTTGTGATTGTAGCCTTGCTTGTCTAATCATCTGATCACTGGAAAAGCAGCATTTATACAGTCTGTAATCTCTTTGCTTGCTGTTTATAATAAGACACTTATTATAATACATTATCAATTAATTTCTTGATAACTTTTGCTAAGCAGGTACATATGACATGATCATTTTAGTTATTTGAATTCAGAAATGTTTTTGTTTTTTGTCTATTGTCCCATAGAAACATAGTCCATCTCACCAGAAACTTGTCATCTAGCTGGAGAGACAACACTAACACAATGTATTGTCAATGGACAGGCTATATAATGTGTAGGGAAGAATTTAACAGTCAGGCTTGAAGAAAACCTTAAGTGATAGCACAGGTAGAAAGGCATACAGAAATTATTTTATGAACCACCTAAGCCAAAACAAAAGTAATGTGGGCCAGCCAGATTTAGAAGTAGAGGATACAGCACAGGAAAGAAGAGATACAAAATTAAGAGGTTACTCAGATTGACCTGAAAGTTGAACTCCAAATTTTAAACATTTTATTGTTCAAATATCAATTATTTGATTATCTATACCTGTAACAAGCACAATGTTGAAAGTGATTTTTATTTCTGGGTTAAAAATTCAGTTATTCCTTTGGCCAACTAGAAAGACACCAAATTCATAAAGAAATAAAAACGGTATGTGAATGAAGGAAGGCTGCTTATTATAGAGCATTACAAAAATAGGAGAGAGAGAATTAGCCAAAGCAAGCAAATTCTGCTTGCTTAATGTCCTCTGGGCCTGTATGTAAGAAGTAGTGAATGTTAAATATTCTAAAATACTCTGGAAGCCTGCCTTACCAGCACTGATTAAAAGAACTGAATACCAAATGTAACCAACAGATTTCCTTTTCATTTATCTGCTACTGAGAATACTAAGTATTTTCTTATCTCCGTCACTCTTAGAAGTTATTTTGCAATGTGCCCGTCTCTACATATTCATCACTCTGACAGCAGAATCAAGAATAAAAATTCAGATAAGAAAGCATGATGTGCATTCTTTTATCTTTTAAATATGGACATACTTAAAAATAGATATTTGAAGACAGCTTCTTAGAATGAACAATAAAAATAACTACAGTGTATCCTCATTTTACCCTGATAAGAGTGGAACAATGGCACATACGAATCATTTGGATTGTGGCTATTCATAATTCCTCTTCTCCTAAAAGTCAATCGTGAAGGGCCCATCTATAAGAAATCTTAGATGTACTGCCTCAGAGATTATACTTCTACAGATTATTCATAGCATACTACCACTCAGGCAGTAGGAAGAATGATCTAAGCACTCAGGTTGAAGACTTTGGAAATCATAGCAATCCTTGAGCTGAATGTCTGGTTGAGGCTTCATTGTACTATACTCAGACAAATACCTCAAAGACAAGAGATAAGTTTAATATTTGAAAAATTATTTCACCACTACTGTATTTTTACACCTTCTGTTCTCTGAATAACAGCTTAGAGAAGAGGATTTTGCCCCCTTTGCACTGTTGTCTCATTTGTCAGAGGCCAGTAAGATTCTTTTAGTAATTTAACTATATGATGCCAACTAATAATACTCCCAAAAGAGGCAAGAAATTTCCTCTGCAAAACATTATTTTGTTTAATTTGGGATGTTTTTATTGCAATTTGTCTTTCTCTTTTGGTTAATAATTATTTTGGGAACCAAAGAAACAATAGTTCTTATTATTTTGAGGTATATGTCACTAAAAAGAACAAGCTGAATCAGTCAAGGTTTTTTTTAGCCACACACATTAATCTACTTCTCTTTTAAAATTTGATTATTGGTGATAATATAATTGAAAAATAGCTAAGGGTATCTAAGGGTAGATATATATATTTTGAGATGGAGTCTCACTCTGTTGCCCAAGCTAGAGTGCAGTGTCACGATCTCGGCTCACAACAACTTTCGCCTCCTGGATTCAAGCGATTCTCCTGCCTCATCCTCCGGAGTTGCCAGGACTAGAGGCGTGTGTCACCACAGCCAGCTAAGTTTTGTATTTTTAGTAGAGATAAGTGTTCACTATGCTGGGCAGGCTGGTCTCGAACCTCTGACCTTGTGATCCACCCGCTTTTGCCTCCCAATGTGCTGGGATTGCAGGCGTTAGCCACCACGCCCAGGGGTATTTTTAAAGAAACAAAGTAGGTAAACATAAATGCAAATCAGTTATTTTTTATTTAACTTTCACTTTTATTTTACTATATTCAATTAGAAACATGCATTGAAAGTATATTCATAAAGCATTCACATCTAATTTTGCCTCCTTCAAAAACTAGAGGAGAAACAGCTGAGACATACGAGTTTGAAAAGATTCCAAATTCTTCTACCCAGCTGTTGACTTTTCTGAAAGTTCTGGTGAGAATATAAGAATGAAAACATGACTGAAATAATGAACTACAATGCTTCTTTCTTGATTTATTCCCTAGATTAAGGAGCAGCTGAATTTCCCAGCCAAAAAAAGAAAAATAGCTTAGTTCCATGAACTGGATTTTTACTTGTCATATGAATGCCAATTCATGTCAATAAGATGTTTTTAAAAAAATGTTTCTTCTCCTTAAGTTTTCCTAAAAGCCAGGGCCTTGAAGATTGGCATTTACTTTTCAGATTTTAATATTTCTGCACTTTCTTCCTTCCTTTTAGCAAGCACTCAGGCAGATAAACATTGGTTACATGAGTCTCTTCAAAGAGAAAAGAGCCACAAATAAGTGATCTGGCATATCCAAATGCTTTTGTTGTTAAATGCAATATTTTCCCCTTACAATATACAAAGTAAACAAACAACAACAACAAAAAACGGGGTTTCTAATATTAAAATCTCAGGTAATAACTTAATTCAATTTAATATTAGGTGCTTTTATATGACTCCAAAAAGCAATTACATATTGAGAATAAAGAGCCATACACATATATTTTAAAAAGAACTCTTTCAGTGTCTTACTATAACCCAATTCAGATATTAGATTTTATGTTTTTCCAAATATTGATTGCTTCATACTTTCCCACGATCTTGCTCCTGTGGCTGCTGGATTTGGACAAATGTTTCTACATGAGTTACATTCTGTATATCAATTGCTGCATGACAGTTGCTACATAATATGTTGCCAAGAAAGTCTTTGTTGGAAGGCAAATAAATTAAGCAAAACCAACATTGTTATTCTGCTTCAAACAATTGATCCTGTACTTGAATAAACCAGCAAATAGTGGACATCTCTATACAAGTGGGTTTTCAATAAAAGGAAAGAACAATCACAAAGTAACTGGAACATAAAAAATGATAGTTATAACTTGAATTCAAAAACCAACAATCTACTTATGATTCTCTTTTGAGATACAGTTCTTAGTTTGTAAACTGTTGATATGAAATTTTAAACACATACTTGAATATTAAATAAAACATATCATACCTTATTTGCAGGTCTTTGGAATGGTATTTCAAAACATGACAATGCAAATTCCTGTAAATAAAAAGAACTTATTCAGTCAAAGACATTTTCTAATTTGAATTGAAACAGCAATTATGTAGTTATTTAAAAGAAAACTATTTGTTAACTACTAAATATTTCTTTGTGACTTCTGGTGTTTATATATTTTATAGCTTGTTTTATATGTTCTTACAGCCAGAAACAAATGTTATATATGTGTGTACCATTAGAAATGTGTTAATTCTACTTAAATTTTGTATTCACAAAATGTTTTATCTTTAAGTGCTTTTAGATTCAGATATTAGATCATTTTGGAAACCAGTTCTTCAAACTTCACAAGCAGTATGGAAATAATGCATAAGGCATATTGTGTTTAGATTTGATATACTAGTTATTTTACCTAAAACTAAGCAATAAATATAGCTGAATATATTTGATGATTATACCTGGGTAATAAAATAGCTTATGAAAAAATTCTTCTTTCTGTATAATATAGTTTGGATATTCCCTCTAAATCTCATGTTGAGATGTAATCTCCAGTGTTAGAGGTGGGACCTGATGGGAAGTATTTGAGTCATGAGGGCAGATCCCGCATGGCTTGGTGCTGGTGAGAATGAGTTCTCACAATGTCTGGTTGTTTGAAAGTGTGTGACACCACTCACTCCCACTCTTTATTGCTCCCATTTTTGCCATGTGAGATGCCTGCTCCTTCTTCACCTTCTACCCTGATTGGAAGCTTCCTGAGGCCTTCCCAGAAGCAGAAGCTGGCACAATGCTTCCTGTATAGACTGCAGAACCATGAGCCAATTAAACCATCTTTTCTTACAAAGTAGCCAGTCTCAGGTATTTCTTTATAGCAATTCAAGAACAACCTAACACATTTTACATATATTTAATATGCTCATTTATTTAAAAATGGAAGGATGATATATTTCACATTGTAATATTTTGAAGAATATCAAAATAAAGTTTTGATAAAATAATACAATAATAAATTAGGGTTATTTTCATATCTTGAAAAAACTATAATTTATTTTGTTGGCTTTGAGAGAAGATATCTAAGTTAATACTTAAGAGAAGATAATTAAGGAGTATTCCAGGATGATAATCATACTATGTTTTATTTATATTTCCCAGATTTTTCAGCAACTCTCACTTCTCTCAATAAATAAGGTAAAGATATAATTCATTGTATCATTTTTCTAGCCAATAAATACCTAGTTAAGTACTTATTGGAATACTGAATTTTCTATCCAATAAATATCTAGTTCAGTATTGTCCTAAGCAGTATTTATTTACTGCCTAGAACAAGGCAGACCCCTATGAAAGCACTTTCCTTTTTAAAATGTAGTCCCAAGGAAAACAGTACAAGAAATATTTTGAATCCTGAATATATAGATAACACATAGCATGAAAAATTGTAGTTCTAACCATAGTTTCAGAATAACATGTCCATTTAAAAAATACAAAACTGGTAAATTAAAAGAGTAGATGTATATTTTTTAATTCTACGTGTTTTACTATAAAAGCGAAATCATATATGGTACAATAAGAGACAAAGGTACAAAATCATAGAAGAGGAAGGAAACTTGGAAAACATGAAGATTGAACTCTACATTTTTCTGCAAGACAGAGTCTTGCATAAGGTCATGCAGCACATTCATAACAAGATTGGAATTAGAAGCTCTCATAAAAGTAACGATTGCCATTTAAAAAAATTATTATTACACCAAAAGAAATTCAGCTGTATGAAGTTCCTGTAAATAATTCACTTGCTGGATTTAGAGTATTTATTTGTGAAAATTAGATGAATATAAAGTGGATCTAAGTTATATCCTAATACATTAAGATGATGCAAATAACTGATGCTGAAATAGTTTATCCTTAAGGTATTTTTTAATTTGTTATTTTTTATCTTAATATTTCAAATATTATTATTTATCACAAGGATATGAAAGTAAATATCTACTTAAATGGTGCTATCTTTCTTTTTCAGCTGTTTCTAAGTGTGAGAAAATAAATTTATAAAGTTTATAAACTATCACAGCAATGGTTTTATTTTTACTTCATGATAGAGATTAAAGGTGATTTCTTTCTTTCTCTCTCCTTCTTTCTCTCTTTCTCTCTTTCTTTCTTCCCTTCTCCCTTTTCCCTTTTTCCTTTTTCCTTTTTCCTTTCCTTTCCCTTTTTTTCTAGACAGAGTCTCACTCTGTGGCCCAGGCTCAAGTGCAGTGGCACAATCTCGGCTCACTGTAACCTCCGCCTCCCGGGTTCAAGCAATTCTCCTGCCTCAGCCTCCCAAGTAGCTGGGACTACAGGTGCCTGCCACTACGCCCGGCTAATATTTTGTATTTTAAGTAGAGAAGGGGTTTCACTGTATTAGCTATGGTGGTCTCAATCTTCTGACCTTGTGATCTGCCCACCTCGGCCTCCCAAAGTGCTGGGGTTATAAGCATGAGCCACCGCGCCCGGCCAAAGGTGTTCTATTTATATTTGTATTACTCTTACAACTTTCTAACAAAGGAATGACATATTTTTCAAATATGTATTTCAGTAGAAAATAGATAATTTTTAGAGTTGCTTAAAATTTGCTGTGCATTCCCATAATAAAATGATTAAAAACAAAAGACATTTAATCAAAGTCTCCCTAAAATGTTTCTCAATTGCAACAATTAGTATTCTTTATCTGCCTATGCAATTAATTGTAAGAAAAAAATTAAAACATATACACCCACAAAATATTTACTGTGTTGTTGTCACTAATTGTTTAAATTTTTTACTTACTATTTAAGGCATGTTCAAACTTATTGATCACTATATACCAGGTGTACCTGGCATCTTTCTAGGCACCTGGAATATACCAGTGAACACATTTTTAAAAGTTTTTTACTTTGGACTTACTTGGCAGCAATACCCAGGAAATAAACAATGTGCAACACAAATAAAACAAGTAACTTATATACAATATTAGAACGTGACAATTTTAAGGGGAAAAAATGTGACTGTAAAAAAGAAGGTTGTGAGTAGGGTGGCTGAAACTTATAATATTTAATAAATAGGGCAGATTGAAAGAGATTTGAGCAAAGTCTTAAATAATCCTTATTGATTTTATCTAAAGTTTAGGATAAGTTTACCAGTATTAGTTAAGGTGGTAACTAAATAAGTGATAAAAATTAAACTTGTTTGCATTTCAAAAGGAATACATTAATTTCACTCCATTACTTTTACAAATAAAAATTGCATTCTTTTTTTTTTTTTTTTTTTTTTTTGAGACGGAGTCTCGCTCTGTCGCCCAGGCTGGAGTGCTGTGGCCAGATCTCAGCTCACTGCAAGCTCCGCCTCCCGGGTTTACGCCATTCTCCTGCCTCAGCCTCCCGAGTAGCTGGGACTACAGGCGCCTGCCACTTCGCCCGGCTAGTTTTTTGTATTTTTTAGTAGAGACGGGGTTTCACCGTGTTAGCCAGGATGGTATCGATCTCCTGACCTCGTGATCCGCCCGTCTCGGCCTCCCAAAGTGCTGGGATTACAGGCTTGAGCCACCGCGCCCGGCCCTAAAAATTGCATTCTACAGATTTCTTCAGGAATGCCTTTGACATTAAAAAGCATTGCTATGATTTGGTTTTTTAACACAAACATCACCAAGATATATTCCAATTTGCTTAAACAAAAAGTGTACATATGACAATGGATAAACGGCAACAATACATTGTTCTAGATATGAATTTCACTACTCAATAGGAGCATAGCGTGGAAATTAACCTTCAGTGACCCAGTTTATATCTCAGTCTCAATGTAGTAAAGTTGTCATGAAATATTTTAGTTTCAGAATAAGCAAGCCAAGCTACCAAAACTCTCTGCCCTTTATCTTGTAATTAGAGTATTATGATAGTATTGGTCACCAGGTGATGTTCAGATTGCTTTAGGAATTAATTATTAAAAGATGCAGCACTAGATTTTCACATTTAGGATATCATTTGTGCTCTAGACCTTGTGATAACAATAACCAAGTGAATATTAAAATAGAACAAAGCAGCCAGGTGTGGTGGCTCGTGCCTGTAATCCCAGCATTTTGGAAGGCCGAGGCAGGTGGATCGCTTGAGCTCAGAAGTTAAAGACCTGCCTGGGCAACACAGTGAGACCACCTATCTCTACAAAAAATTAGCCTGATGTGGTGGCGTCTGTCTGCCAGCTACTCAGGAGCCTGAGGTGGAAGGATCGCTTGAGCCTGGGAAGTGGAAGTTGCAGTGAGCTGAATGACAGAGTGAGACACTATCTCAAAAACAAATAAATGAATAAAATAAAATAGGACAAAGCTAGAGCATTAAGGTTACGGTTTTCTGGAATTGCTTAACTGGTAATATTTTATTGCAGAACTTCATCAACCAGTGTCAAGTCTCTATGAAATATATGTAATATTGCTTTTGAATGTAGATTTTGATGTTTATAAGACACAGAGAATTTTATCATCTGGTGGCAATATACATGCTAATAATGTGATGTATTCATGAATTTGCCTTATATTTTAGCAATTGACATACACACATATATTTATTTCATGACCACATTATTTTAGAGATTTACTCCTGCCTTGAATAAATGTCATTTTTTTTTTTTCTAACATGTAGTCAATGTAATTTATCTGGCACCTACATAGACAGTCTTACGTAGTTCTTATATGACTCATATTATAATCCATTACTTCTATAGAGAAACTTAACTGAAAATGACTTGATAATGCTTGTGAATATATAGTTAAGATCCATATTGCCTCTTCTAATAAATCAATTTGAGCAAATAAAAATGAAATATTTGTAGTCATTTATTTCAAAAGTTCTAGGAATAAATCATATAAAAATATTTGGAAGATAACCTAATTAATATGAAATGGATTAATTTTTTATCATCAGAAAATCTTAATTTTATAACTGTGCATCTGAAGATCTTCTATATAAATATTTATTAAGAAAATTTACCAAGTATTCATATTAATAAATTCTAGTTCAAATGATTTTTTTTTTTGCAATATTACAGGACCCATTCTTCCAAAAGCTCATGAAATCACAGCTTCAAATTCACCTGCATTTTAATGTAACTGAAACAAGCAAACAAACAAATGACTGTCTCATTTATATTCAAAGAATGAATTTTATTTTATATCTTGATATTGAGTTGTTGGACTTAATAAGTTCTATACCTACTTTCATATATTATCATGTCAGGTAAAAACAAATGTGGATGCACATGTCATTATCCTATTTGAAAGAGCTGATACACCATTGATATTTTTTGGCCTTCTGTCCACACCCAAATCTCATGATGAATCATAATCCTCAATGTTGGGGAAGGAACCTGGTGGGAGATGATTGGATTATGGGGTCAGATTTCTCCCTTCTTATTCTCATGATTGATAATATTTTTTCAGGAGATCTGGTTGTTGGAAAGTGTGTAGCACTTCCCCCTTTGATCCCTCTCTCTCCTGTAACCATGTTAAGAGATGCTTTCTTCCCCTTGCCCTTCTGCCATGACTGTAAGTTTCCTGAGGCTTTCTCAGCCATGCTTTCTGTACAGCCTGTGGAACTGTGAGTCAATTAAACCTCTTCTCTTTATAAATTGCCTGGTCTCTGGTAGTTCTTTATAGCAGTGTGCAAATGGGCGAATATAACAACAAACCAGGAGATATGTCATTTCCGGGCGAAGTATCAGTGCCCTTACCGAGGATGTGTATGCTCCCCTCCCCCAAATGGCTGTAATCTGCTCTAGATAAATAAATTCATGGAATGTCTGTGCCTTGGCTACATTTTCTCATTAGCTATTTATTTCAATCATCTGAGAGGGAGGGAAAGAGCATGGACTTCAAAGGCAGCCATAGATACGCAGTTTTGTGCTGCAATTTAGCAGTCACTGTACTTGGGCAACCTGTAATCCCCTCGAGTTACAGGTTCTTCTTTCCCAATTAGGGGGATTATCATCACTATGTATGTGATATAGAACCTAGCCTCTTTAACAAGTAATGGCTTTTATCCCTGATTTTTCAAATTGGACTTTGTTCTTTAGGTGGCCAAATATATATGATCATTTTCATTGCCCTTCCCTTACTCAAATGCCAAAAAGAATGACCTTCATAAAGATGACGGTTGGAGGTATGAATGAGGAAACAGACTAGGTACGAAAGAAAAGAAGGGATACCAAGCCAATACAATGAACACTACAGTGTTCATTTGGATGGGAAGTGGCTACATAACTAAACAATTGAATATATGGCTTTTTTGAAAATACAACTTCAAATTTTATTATATTCAATGTGTTTAAAATAGTCTTAGCAAAGCATTATTCATTACCTTTAAAGTAAGTTGAAGCTATTATTTTGATTCACAGGTTAAGAAAATATATCAAATTCATTCTGAAGACCATTCAGACTTCCAAAATATAATAGCTAAGAATATGATGATCACTTTGTTCCCTATTAGAATGTTCCCTATATAGGTCACATATAATATTGTAACTACAGAAAACAAAATGAAATCTGAAAAATAAAAATAGAAACAAGAAACTAAACCTATTTTGTGCCATCATTTTTTTTTTGAAAATGTATTTTATGAAGCATTAGGGAGCACTAAGTATAATTAAACTGCAATCCAGTATTAGAAACAATTTAATAATTGATTCACAAATAAAAGTTATTGTAGGTATGAGCATGAAATTTCCTGACACCTGATTTAATGCATTGTGCTAATTTTCTAAAACGACTCAGAGGAACCAAGTCATTTTTCCACAAACACACTATTCTGTACGTCTTCATTTTATAGCAGTGTTTCAACAGTTATTTAAATGGTAGAGTTCATTTGTCAAGGGAATATGAAGAGCACAGTTCCCTCCCACAACAATAAAACTACATGCTGCCAAGCCAAGATTTGTAATTGGTAATGCTGAACCATTTATCCTCAGTGCACTCTAGACAATGACACATTATTACTATTACGGCACAAATAACTGCCTTTTCGAAGCAAATGTTTTCACTGGCTTTAGTTCCTATGTTGTCCTATTCCTTTTAACTTGATACTTATGCCCTCAGTTTTATTTTACGTATGTCAATGAAACAATATCATGCTCTGAAATTAAACAAAGATAAAAGGAAAACTAAAAATCATTGGTTGTTTTTTGGTTTCCCCTCTCTCTTCTTTTTAACTTCACCTTTGTAAAATCACTATATATTGTGCTGTGGAAGTATAATTAATGTCATTTTCTTTTTATTATTATATTATTATTATTTTATTTTATTTTATTTTATTTTTTTGAGACCGAGTCTCGCTCAGTCGCCCAGGCCGGAGTGCGGTGGCGCAATCTAGGCTCATTGCAAGCTCCGCCTCCCGGGTTCACGCCATTCTCCCGCCTCAGCCTCCCTAGTAGCTGGGACTACAGGCGCCCGCCACCTCGCTCGGCTAATTTTTTGTATTTTTTTAATAGAGACGGGGTTTCGCCATGTTAGCCAGGATGGTCTCGATCTCCTGACCTTGTGATCCGCCCGCCTCAGCCTCCCAAAGTGCTGAGATTACAGGCGTGAGCCACCATGCCCGGCCTATTATATTTTAACTTTACATCTTAAGCCTAAATTTTAGCCTATTTATGCAAGGTTGTACATTAAACAATACCTCCAATAGATTTTCATACTCCATCTAACTATACAAAGAGAGGAGACTACCTAATTACAATTTATGTACTTGATTGTGGTAGCTTATATGCCTATCCTAAATATTTTCCCTCCTAGGTCAACCTGGTTTGGGTTCAATTATATGATGATTAAAAAAAGTCTCAGGTTGAAACAAAATCTACATAATAAGATGACAAAATACTTTCATAACTATTTCAGTTATAGCTTCCACTAAGTTGCATTTACAATTATATATTTACATAACAGCATAATGGATAGAAATGTAAAGAGAGAGAGCCTTTGTCTTTCTGTGGCATCAGAGGGAACCATGACATTTAGGTGCCTTAAGGAGAGACTAGAAATAAACTACCAATCAGGCAAATGAACAAACAAAAACAGAATTTTTTTTTTCCTAGCTGCCCCACACTTTATCACATCACTTCAGTATGCTGCACTTCCTTAACTCTAATCAATTTCCATGTGGTATTTGAGGTATCACAGCTCACTCTCAGGAGGGCAAGAAGTAAAGTGTGGAGAAAAGGCGAGAAGTTGGGTATAAAGAAAAAAAGGACAAAGATAAAATACAAGAGAAATAAAAATTATATTTTAAAATTAGCTTTTGTTCCTTGAGCATCTGCTATGTATCAGGCATTTTCTATTACCTATTTTGGCTCTGGCCACACAACTACACTATGAAGCAGAAATGACTATTATACCTCTTTCAAACTCATATAAGAAAACCAGTGTTCAGAGAAGTTGCCTGAGGCCCTACACCTAATAAATAAATGACAGAGCAAGGATTTGGCCTCAAAGCCCAGATTCTTTCCTCAGTTGCACAGTGCCACATTATAAAGATGTTGATACACTGAAATAGAAGGATAATATCGAAAGTGTTTCTTTGTCTTTTCTCTCCAACAGGGATTAAAAATAATAATTATGTCAGAACTTGGACACAGGCTTTAATCCTTTAAATTCATTTAATCATTATTTTATCATCATAAGCACATACAAGCAACATTATGTTTATTTCACTGAAATGTACAAAATCCTGGCATAGCCAATGAATTTACTTGATGAATGATGAGATAGATTCAGCTAATGGAGTTTCCAAGCATGCCGTCAAAGAAATAGAATCATGCATTTATGAATTTTTCCACATTTTTCTTCATTTCTAATGCAACAAGTTAATTATTTGATCTCTTTATCACTTTCAAAGCGTTGTAATAGTTCAGATGATGTGAGATTATTTGCAAACAAGATAAGAAATGCCAGCTCCTAGGACAGTTACAGGAAGCCTGAGAAGGCAAGGCTTTTGAAGGAAACTAGGTCGTGAAAGATAATATTGCTATAATCCTTAGAAAGCTGGAAAGAGGTGTATTTTCCAATGTTAATATGAGAATCAACAGTTCCCTATGGACAGGAACAGGGGTGGAGATGTCTGAGTCATGAAGAACTCTTCTGTCAAAACAGAACTCTTGCATGCGTGTCATGAATACAAAAATTTCTCCCTCTTAACATTTCCTTTTCAATATGATAAGCCACTTTTAATGCAGCAGATTAACCGATTTACTTTCTAAATATGCTCAGATTTAGTTTCTAAATATACTCAGATTAAGCTAAATTGGTTAATCTCATTTGGCCTCACATCTGGTAACAATGCACAATTCAAAGGTTTACAGAGAGGGAACTCTGTAGTAAAGACAAAGGAGGAAAAGGCAAAAGCTTTCTCTCACCCTAAGGTCAGAGTGAGCTTCCTTCAAGCATTAAACTGCCAAAGAACTGCATCTGATATTCCCTAAGCAATAAGGGAGAGAAATCAAAAGGGGCTGGTTCAGAAATTTCCCAGGTAGAAAAGAATCCAACATCCAATTTGTAAATTAATACTTCCAGAATATTATCCACATCATTGAAAGTCTGCACAAGAATCATCATCAGTGGAGGACCCAGATGACTATTCCCTCTGAATATTCTGTTTCAAATAAAATTGTCTTTAAAATACAACTCAGAAATCTATTAGCTTTTTTAAAAATTTTCTTTCTACTTTAATTTAAATTGCAACAATTTAAATAAATTTTCAATCCAGGTCTGTCAGTAATTTTACCAAACTCACATTAAAATAAAACATAAATTCCAAAATAATTGCATGCATTTGTACATATAATTTGATGATTTTAAATTTCATTTTGTTTTCTCTATGTTTAGTTTCATAATTTAGACTCCAGGATTTACGTGAGGATTGTGTGAAATAATGTAGGTAGAGCAATTAGCTCAATTAGCTCAGTGCTAGGCTCTTAACTAATTTTCAGGGGTAATATACCTCCAACATCTCCGTGTCAGTTTGTTTGAGAAATAACCTGGAGGAGAGAGAGTGCAAAACATTTTACAAATTCAAAAGGTAAAGGATGTTCATTTATAAAGGTACATCCTAGTATATAATGTGAGACAGCAAGTACGTAAGAATCCATGACTGTTTGTTGAATATTATGTTATCAGATATGCTAAGAAATGTTTAAAATCCCACCATCAGTCCCTCCCTAGGAATTTCTGTTTTCTCATAAGATTATTAGGTCTTAACATGCAGGCCTCATGTTAACATGCAGGCATCATGTTAACATGCAGAGATCATGTTACCCTAATAATTATTGTCTCCTCAGAACCTAGCACATTGTCTGGAAAACAGGAAGTATTCAGTAAAAGTGAGTTTAATTGCAATATATCGGTCACAAACCTAATGGATCCACATTCTCTGCTTTTTGTATGTGCACCATCACTCTACATTTTCTTTTCATGGCAGAAGTCACAGAGAAAGGGAAAGAGATGATTCCTTTCCATGAGTGTATGTTGGTAGGTCATTGATGACTCAGCTATAATCCAAATGTATATTTTTATCTGAGGAAAACAGGTAGTAATTACTAAACAAGAAAGCAAAATTAATGATACTAATAAACATATGACACACTAAATACATTCCAGGTATGCTTCTAACAGACTAACTGAAAAATACCTGATTTTCACTCAGTATAATTATGCATGTATTTCTTCTTTTTTATATTCTCCAAAATGTATTGAGAAGAAACTGAATCAGAAAACAACCCTTCCTCTGGATACACTATAAGTTCCCCCTCCAAGCACTACAGCATTTTTACCGTTGACAGTTACTGCTTCCACAATGCCGTGTCATGTGATGAAGACATCACATACTGAGCTTAGTATTTATCCAGTCTTTACCTGTGTTTTCACTGTATGCTCTCTTGGTCTCTGCCCTTTGATTCACACGAACCCTCATTATTGTTATGGTTGTTACTATTATTATTGTAAAGACTCCCTGGGAACACTCATTTCTATAAATACAGTGTTCTCCAAAAATATATGAAATTTATCCTCTTTGCTCCCCCAATTGTCCCTTCAATTAATTCATGTCTGTAAGCACAGTAATAAACCAATGAGGTTTATATGTGATATTGCAATATTATGATCTAGGGATAATCATTACTGCAACTCTTTTAAATTCCTAATAATATGATTGAAAATAATTTTAAGAAGTTTGTATAGATACATCATACCCCATGAAAGCTGAGCTTTCTCAATGAAAGACTTGACAACCCTAAGGTAGGTCTAAGAAGTCAAGAACCCTAGCCCCTCTTTCTGAAGAAGTATGCTGTTACATTGCTGGGATATTCAGACAGAATATTCTGCTGGGAGAAACCCAATCCAGAACTTTTCAGAAACACATAGGCTACAGAGACATTGCTACGGGATCTTCAGGGTGTCAGTTCACCAGCTGGAAACTTCTCTGGCCAGTGGTGCCGTTGCCTGAGTTTTGCTCTGGCCCACTGGGCTGGTGACAACTCAGCCTAGCAGGCTATGCTCAACTCCGCTACATGCTTGGATCTCATGCCTGCCAAAGGTGAGCTCGACCCAGAGTGGCAAGGGGTGTGTGAGTAGGCATGGAGTTCAGTCACTGTGCATAGCTGGGCACACTGACTACGGCATGGCAGGCAACTCCAGGCATTGGCACAGTTACCAGCTCCCTGAGAGACTGTGATTGGAAAAGGCGTACTATAACCGGCTTCTACAGGTGATACTGGGGTTCACAGCATGGTGCCAGAAACTTGGAGATACTAGGAACTGCAGAGCCCTAAATAGGCTGTCACAGCCCTGGCCTGGGGAGCTCATAGGTCTGGGACCCCACAAGTCCACTGCTCTTACCTCCTCTCTTCCCTACTTTTTGTCACCTGCAACATGGCAGGCAACAGGCATGTTTTGCCCATACCGTGTTACAGTTACAGCTCTTTGGGCCCTACCATTTGCCAGGTCCAGAGTTCTAGTCCTGCATCCAGGAAGAAAGAGCTATGCAGACAAGTGGAGCTTTATTGAGCAATAGTACAACCCAGAGGAGACCCGCAGTGAGCAACTCATTTCTGTAGCCAGGGTGTCCTGATGAGTGTTCAGCTCCCAGCAGAGAGGGTAGCTCCTGTCTGTTAGGCAGCTCATCCCAATGAACGCTCAGCCCTCAGCACAGAGGGTAGCTCCTCTCTGTTAAGCAGGTCATCCTGATGAATGCTCAGCCCTCAGTAGAGAGGGTAGCTCCTCATTGCAGCTGGTCATCCTGTCATCTCTTCAGCTCTCAGTAGAAAGGGTAACTCCTCTTTGCTAGGCAGGTCGTCCCAACAAGTGTCCAGCTTTCAGCAGAGAGGGTAGTTTCTCTCTACAGCTGATTGTCCCATCATCTCCTTGAGTCTGGCTGAGCCCAGGGCTTTTATGGACTTCCAAAAGGAGAAAGTGTGTGCTGATTGGTCTATTTGCTGCTATGGGTGGGTCCAGAAAAGGCACCACAAGTTCCCACTCCAGTCTTCGGGACACACAGCCCAGTCCCCAGGCTTCAGACCTTTCCTGGCTTGAAGGTAGGGCTTCACCGAGACCCCCACCTTCCTCTGAGGAGTCTGACAACCTCCTACCTCTGTTCGTGGCACCCAGGTTATTAATGCAAAGGCAGGACAGCAGGCCAGTGCAGAGGTGACCTCAGCCCCTGTCTCAGCCTCCCTCCCATGCTTGTTTTCACCCAAAATCTGGAGGAGGACAAGGCGGCACGGGGCTGGTGTATCAGCACTGCCTCAAGCATGTGCACCCCTGGACAGGTTGTGACAACACCTGGCACTGGCCTCATCTTTGCTCCCTGATTGGACCAGGCCCGACTGTGGGGAGAAGCCAGACAGTGTGAGCAGTCACTTCTGAGCCTGTGGTGACAGGGAGGCCTTCCTGGACCCTGAGCATGCAAAGATTCCCTGGTCCATAACTGCAGCTTGTGCAGCTGCAACTGGGTCTGGGAGGGTGGGTCTCCTGCCTGCTCCCAGCTCCCAGGGCACAGGGGTGTCTGGGTCACAGTAGCAGGTTGGGCAGCTGCAGTTGCTCCTGGGGAGCTATCACTGGCTCTGTGGAGTGCAGCACCACCTCAGACCTGCTCACTTGGGGGCCCTTCTCTGCTCCAGCCTCCACGCTGGAACAAACTGCTCTCCAATGATCATGTGACTCAGTCAGGCCCCTCTCGATGGCTCCCAGGGAGGTTGTCTCCAGGGGATTCTCAGGGGCAGGTTCTGGGGTCTGTCCTTCTCTTCTCCCCATTTTCCTGGTGGTGGCTTCAGCTGGGTGCTTTCAGGCTACCAAAACACAGTGGGGAGCAAGGTTGAGGCCATGGCAAAGGCCCCAGGCCTGGGAGCAGGTCCTGCCTGGCTCTGTGAGGGTAGGGGTGGCACAGTTAGCTGCTTCAGGGATGTAGGACACAGAGGTCCCATTACCACCACTGTTGCTCCCACAGTCGCTCCTGCTGCCACCACTGGCACCTCCCCACTGCAGCTGGCTGGATGGCAGCAGCTGCTCCAGATAACCTGCGGCTGACATCAATACCACCAATACCTTCTTCTGTCATCAAAGTACAATCTCCACTGCACCAAGTGGGGAGAAGTATATATTCCTGAGGAAAACACTCCATTCACTCTTCATTTACTCAAGTTCTGAAGGTAAAGATAAAATGGAATTACAATTATATGTTTTTCCTTATATTTGAGTGTCTGTTACCTGTTTAATGGACTGCTTTGTTTAAAAAGAGAGATATTTTCTTAGTTTCACCATAGAAAATAACAAATAACATTTTGATTAGAGTTAGATAGATGTCACCATTGGAAATCTAGTCCTAACCCTCAGGATTGAGAATGGTATATGATCCACTTCCTTTCTGTGCACAATGTATTAATCCCCATCAGATCACCTAACTACAATGAAAATTTGCCTGACTATCCCTTCATTTTACCAAAATTATTTTGATAATACCTACTCCAACATTTTCAACTGATTTTTATCCTTTGTATGCAGAATGGGGTATGCAAAACAATAGGTTTTGGTCAAAATTTTGTTCAGTGAATCAGTGAACTATTAACTATTTCTTGAATAAATAAACAAATAAACAAACAAGTAAAAAACCTGTATCAGCAGAGATAGGGTCCAATATTATATCTCAATAAAATGGGACTGCATCATGTGGTCAGGGTTCACCAGACTTCACAGTTCAGAGGCGATTAAGCTGGGACATTAGAAACCATAATTATTACAGGTGTAATAAGAAAAAAGGAAACACAAAGACATGTGGGAGATGAGATTAGTGCTCAGGTATCAGGGAAAGACAGGTTGACAAGAATGGAATGAAAATAGCTCCATAATCTGGAAAGGATGAAGTAAAATGTCCACCCTAGTACCTAATTTTTAAGACTTTGAGTTTCATTCTTAGTTTTTCTGGCAGCCATATTCTGAGGCCCATCATACAGGTCTTCAGGTGCAGTTTCGCTGGTTAAGCTCAGATTTCATAGAACGAGTTCATTTCCTACTGGGATTACTTTGCAGGGGAAGAGACATTTTTGACAAAGCTAAACCTCCATTAGCCTTGTATCAATTGGTGAAAATTTTTGTCATCATTTTATAAATCCTAAAATTATATTGACTTAAGGAAACTAATTGGTGGATGTAAATGAAAAGTTTAGACATGCCTGGATATACAGGTTCAAACAATGATAACAGGCATAAGCCAATAAACGGTTTTTAATAGTCTACATGCTATGGGTATAGAAAAGCATAATTCAAATACAATAAATGAACGATAAAAAGAGCACAGTACCTAGAGAAAAACACACTCAAATTTACTCTTTAACTTTTTGCCAAATGATTTCAGATTTTGTTCTGTTAGGCATTGATATGATTTGGCTTTGTGTCCCTACCCAAATCTCATCTCAAATTGTGATCACCAGGTGTCAAGGGAAGGACCAGGTGGGAACTGATTGGATCTTGGGGTCGGTTTTTTCCGTGCTGTTCTCCTGATAGTGAGAGAGCTCTTATGAGAGCTGGTTGGTTGATAAGTGTCTGACAGTTTCCCCTGCACTATCTGTCTCTCTTGCCACCTTGTTACAATGTGCCTTGCTTCCCCTTCACCTTCTGTCATGATTGTAAGTTTCCTGAGGCCTCCCAGTCATGCAGAACTGTGAGTCAATGAAACTCCCTATCTTTATAAATTACCCAGTCTCAAGCAGTATCTGTATAGCAGTGCAAAAACAAATTAATACAAACATCCAGTGGTCTTTAACTTGCATATCTGATTATTCTGTTTAATTACAGAATTATGTTATTTCATCATCCTCCAATCAAAGATAGTTGAAAAGCCTGGAAAAGTTGAAGCAGAATTAATAGAAGTGTATTGTGGTAATTTCCCAAAGGCCTTAACAAGGTAGAAAAGCAAGAAAAGATGCATTTTGCATAGCTATTGTTTGGATTATGAAGGTTAACATAAATAAGGAATTCATAAGAAACTTAAAGTATGGAGAGGGAAAAAAGCTTTGAATAAAATCAGGGAGAAAATCACTATCGTAGTGAGAGAATTTTAATTCCCAGTGTTTGAGGAGGGACAAGGTGGGAAGTGATTGGATCAGGAGGGCAGATTTCTCTTTGTTGTTCTCATGATAGGGAGAGAGTTCTCATGAGATCTCATTGTTTAAAAGGGTGTGGCACCTTCCCATTTGCTCTCTTTTTCCTGCTCCAGTGATGTAGGATGTGCCAGTTTCCCCTTCACCTTTTGCAATGATTGTAAGTTTCCTGAAGCCTCCCCAGCCACGCTTTCTGTACAGTTGGCAGAACTGTGAGTCAATTAAATCTCTTTTCTTGATAAATGACCCAGTCGCAGGTAGTTCTTTATAGCAATACAAGAATGGACTAATACTAGATTTCATGTATTATTGAATTAAAATATAATTGCTTTTATGTAAGCATATCTAATTCAATAAGTTTAGAGAAAGAAAAATGTTTGCTCATTATTATCATAAAAATGTATCATTTGAGGAGATTAAGGTCATTAGTTTTCTAATACATAAAGAATGGGAGTGGGGTGAATTGTTATGTTTGTAAACTTAGAAACCTAATTCTATCTACTATCATGGCTTGCCTGTCTGCACAGAATTTCCTTCCTACCATTTGAATAAATTGAACTCTTAACTTCCGGACATTGTGCAACATTTGAAATTGAACACCACTGTGGTAGGTTTTGTCTTATTGTGGTTTGGCATGGTGGTGTGTGTGTGCCTATGTGTATGTGTATGTGTGCATGTGTGTTTGTGTGTGTGAGAGAGACAGAGACATATAGACAAAGAGAGAGCATATGTGTAACCAGACAAAGATTGCAGGGCAGCTGAGTAGAGACATTGACAAGAGAGAAATATCCTATATTTGATATGATTTCTAATCTAATCTATAGAGGTTTTATCAATTTCTTTTGAATAACCTTAGTTATAACCATCCCTAGAAAATTCTTGTATATAATTAACCATTTTGGGGAAAAGATTTGCTGGTTAAAGATCCATATAGTCTAGAAAGCCAACTGCTGTGCAAGGGATGAGATTTACTGTGGTCCCTGCCTTAATTTTGTCTAATGAATCCAGCTTACAATTATTCTCAGCATTTCATCATCTTACATTGACTGTATGAATAAAAGAACTTTATAATCACACATTGCTGTGGGGTAGAATCTGGGTGGGAAAATTGCAAATTATTGGAAACAAAGAATGTCTCGCCATCTTTTATAATAGTTTTATATTAAAATACCAGAAATTAATGGAGAAAACTGAGGAGGCGGGGTCCATGCTGTTCACAGCTGTCCTAAATCAGGCGGTGAAACAAAACAATTGTTGAATAACAAATAGTAAACGTCAGCTTTGTGAAGAACTTATGTCATCTTTCTTCCACTAATCACAGTTGAAAGTATATTCAGAATTTTGGAACATTCCACCTATATAAGAAACCTTCCAAAATACTGAGTTTAACATTTGATTTACATAACATTGCATTCAAATTTGAATTTGTTTTGCAGTGATGTGCCAGTATGAAACTATTTGTGTCAAAATGACCAGAAAATTGTTTTGATCCCTGTCTTAGTCAGTCATACTAAAACTTCATCTGAGATTTTCCTAATTGTTACAGAAAATTAAGATCAAAGTCACTAGTTTTCCATGGAAACTCAACACATATGAAATAGTGGGCCTCATGCTGGAAACTTTAATCTTGCTCCTTAGTTTTCCACTCTGGACACTAGGCAATGTATTAAACCTCCTCTCAAATCCTCATTCCTTTGAGAAATGACAATAACTGAGCCCACTTCATAGGTTCATGCTGAAAACAGCATTAGATAATCTACCTAAGGCTTCTACTAAGAAATTCACAGAACACTCAGCTTTTCCCAAATTTGTTGGGATAATTAAAACCCGTCAAATCTCAGTGGCGTGTGGCTACAAAGATTTGCTTGACATTCATGTTATTTGCTCACAAATGATAAGTGTTATTCTTCTCTACCTGTTGTCTTCACTCAAGGTGCAGTCCTTATCTGGGAGATGCCACCCTCATGGCAGAACAGAAAAAGCAAAGATAGAACCTTATGATGGGTTCCTTCTTTGTGACATATGCCACTTTTGACCCTGTATCACTGGTGAAACCTAGACATTTAGACATATGACACAGGTCTAATCATCAAATTACACAAAATAAAACAGTCATAGTATCTACCACAATGATCAATTACTTATTATCATTGTTATTGCCAAGGAGTACTATGTACATAAAAGAACAATTAAGATGTTTACCATTTTGGAACTCATAGAATATATGGAATAAATTAGAGTTTTGTCATGAGCTTTGTGTCTAAGATCTGATGATATGTGTGCCATATGCTACTTGAAGGTTGACCAGTACAATCTCTACAACAGAAGATTTAAACCATCACAAAGCTTCATTTTGCAGTCAAGATAATAAGTAAGTACATATCATATATTAATGATGCAAATATGCCTTAGAAAAAAATCCTCAAAATTACTTGGAATATAGCAGTCTATGAGATAGAAGAGGGCTTTCACAGCTATGAATGTTATATGAAACTCTGAAGTTTTCTCCTGGGGATAGAGAAATAATGCACTCTTCGATTATTCATGCTCTACATTCAAAATGAGAATTCATAACGTGTAAAATAGAGGTCTCTGGAAAAATTTCCATCTTGATAGGGGTGACTGATAGGTGTGCACAATAGCTAGGGTTTACATAAAATGTTAATACTGAAATAATATACAGAACATGTGTAATTTGAATAAGTTTTGAAAATCAAGTATATTTCAAGGACAGGCCACTTCCAAATTGAGCAGGAAACCTTCCTCCTTAAGCTGAGGTTTTCTGTATTAAGAATATTTCACTCCTGTAAGATTCTAAATAATTACTCAAAGTGTGACAATTTGTATCTATCAAATATTTTGAGATTATCATTTCTTTTTTTTTTTTTTTGAGATGGAGACTTACTCTATTGCCCAGGCTGGAGTGCCGTGGCATGGTCTTGGCTCACTGCAACCTCCGCCTCCTGGGTTCAAGCAATTCTCCTGCCTCAACCTCCCAAGTAACTGAGATTACAGGCACCTATCACCGTGCCCGGCTAATGTTTGTATTTTTAGTAGGGACAGGTTTCACCATTTTGGTTAGGCTGGTCTTGAACTCCTGACCACCCACCTCAGCCTCCCAAAGTGCTGGGATTATAGGCATGAGCCACAACGCCTGGCTGACATTACCTAATTTTATTTACCTGACAGCATTTGTTGTCTCCCCAAGGTGCATATATACAGTCACTACAGAGTTTTGACTATCAGCTTTCTCTTTTTAGTAAAATTTAAATGTATTAGGTGACTAGAGCAAAAGCAGAGCTCTAGTTCATATGTATTATATGGACATGGCATAATATCATTCCTCATCTGATATATGTCTCAGTAGTCACATCTATCAAATCTATTGTTTTCCCTAAATATAAAACCAGTTTAATGGGGTGATTTTGTTTAAAACAAATTTTTAAAAATGTTTCTATTTTTAAAGCTGTGTATTGTGAGCAGAAAAATTATATATTTTCCATCCTATGGCATGTATTTCAGAGAACTTTCTTACATTCTAAGGAGCAGAAGCCATCATTACACATCTCACAATCTGATATCACCTTTTATGTCATATCTCCCCTCCTCCAAGGATGTAATTGATTTTTTAAACTCCATTGATAAAAATTAAGCTGATATTTTCCAAATTGGAAGATTAAAATAGGTAATTTGACTTGAATACAGAGTGCCATAACCTCTGATTCTTGCTATTTCTAGCAACAGGGAAGAGGATGATCCTTGGGATTTTTTGCAAGTGATGAGAATGGTAGATGGCTTGCATCTTGGTATGTAGTGCTTACTGTCACATAGGAGAGTCCCAACAGGAAGATAAACATGTATGCAGGACATAATACATAGAAAACAAGAAAGAGAGTAAGGGTAGAGTGAGCTCTTTTTTCATCAGGAAATTAGAAATTTAGAAGACATGCTGCAGATGCAAAAGTGTTGAATAGCATTGATCAGAAACAATGCCTATGGTACTGGACAAGAGTAATATATTAGTTGGACCATAAATATGTAAAATGCATTTGGCTAGAACATATGTGTTGTATAATCAAAGGGTTAGATTTGCATGGTGGGTAATATTTTCTGTGTTTAGTAGACATGAAATATATCAATTTAGAAGATTTAGCGAATAGTCTCTTTGTCAGAAAAATATGAAGAGGAGCCCTAACGGAGACTCTATATTCCTAAAATCAGATAACTTAATTGTGCAAAGAACAATTCTGATGTCTGAACAAACAAGCAAACATTTCTGCTAAGAACAGAATAGTGAGGAAATCCTGTCATTGCTAGATGACTTCATTAAGGTACTCCTTCCTTACTACCAATATTATGAAGATTCCAGTAAACCATATCCAAATACAGTACATCATAATACAACATTGAACTCATTTATTGAATGTGCTATGATGATCATCCCTGTGCTTTGCATATCTAACTCAAACCTATATAGAGCATACAGCTCAAATGAAATAGCTTCTGGGGAGGCTAGAAACTATGCTCTGTGACTTGAATACTCTATGCAACCAAGCCTGCTTCTAAAGAACAAGACGCATCAAAACCTTATGTGAAGAATGAAGATTAGAGGTGGTCTCCAGGAACTTTTAGGTAATTTAAATTCAGTTCCTTTTGGATACCATAAAAATGGAGAAGGTTTTCTGTGAATGTGACTGAATCTGTGTTTCCTTGACAAATTTGTGCACTAAGAAATATTCAAATGGTTTAAAAAATAAAGGAAGGAGATATATTTTCACTCCTATGTGTTGGTGGAGGATATCAATATTAATTATCTCAGTACATATTTCTATGAGGTCATTTATATATGTATGACTTTTTGGTAAAGTGATATTTAAAATTTCTCTCACTTACAATAGTGATTTTCTCCCTGATTTTATTCAAAGCTTTTCTCCCTCTCCATACTTTTAAGTTTCTCATGAATTCCTTATTTATGTTAACCGTCATAATCCAAACAATAGCTATGGAAAATGCATCTTTTCTTGCTTTTCTACCTTGTTAAGGCCTTTGAGAAATTACCACAATACACTTCTATTAATTCTGCTTCAACTTTTCCAGGCTTTTCAACTATCTTTGATTGGAGGATGATGAAATAACATAATTCTGAAATTAAACAGAATAATCAGATATGCCAAGTCCCTTCTGGGATAGGTTGTTATTATATGAGCAACCAAAAGTTATAGAAAGAAAAACCAAAAAAACCAAACCGAGCATCGTCAAATTACAGGATTTCTTTTTCAGTTTCTAAAAAGCACCTTACAACGGAGAGTAATTCTCATTTTAAAAATACTATTATTCTATGGAATTATAGAATGTTAAATAGACCAAACTAGAATTTCTGGGTCAACACTCTCATTTAACAGATGAGATAACTTCAGTCTCAAAAAAAGGAGCAGCACCTTTGTGAAAACACATGGCTAATTTGTGGCAGCACTAAAATGAAACCTTCAGTTTCCTGATTACACACTGTTATTAATATGGTTATTGCACTAACACCAGCATGAGCCATATTAAACATTTGCTTATAATTGCATGTAGATACACTGTTTCCTTATTGTGTGTGTGAGAGAGACAGAGACATATAGACAGACAGAGAGCATATGTGTAACCAGACAAAGATTGCAGGCCAGCTGAGTAGAGACATTGACAAGAGAGAAATATCCTATATTTGATATGGATATTTTCTTTTTTAATAAAAAGTCTTATTTTCTTTTTTATTCTTTATTATTATTATTCTTTTATTCTTTTTAAATAAAAAGTCAAAACAAATAAAAATACTTGTATGTATAAGTCTATAGAAAGTATATATATTTTCTCCTTAGCAGTCACCTTTTCAAATACAGATGCTCCTCAACTTATGATGGGTTTATGTCCATATAAACCGAATTTAAATTTAAAATATCCTACGTGAAAAATGCATTTAATATACTGAATATACCAAACATCAAAACTGAGCCTAACATACCTTAAACATGATTAGAACACTTGGATTAGACTGGCTGGGTGGGAGCTGCAGCTTGCCAGAGTATCATATTGCATATCGCTAACTTAGGAAAAGATCAAAATTCAAAAATTTAAGTGTAGTTTATATTAAATGCTGTTGCTTTCCCACCATCAAAAAGTCAAAAAATCCTAAGCTGGACTATGATAAGTCGGAGACTGTCTGCATAATTGCTTCAGTGTTAATCTTTTGTTGTCTTTTATATATTCATGTTCCTTGAATACTCTTTTTTTTTGGATTTCATTCCTGAACTTATTAGCTTCAATATATAAATCAGGCATATGGTATTATTTAAGCATCCCTTGTGTAGTCATAGTTTCCCTACAATATATGATTTCTGTTTTCATTTTATAGGTAGGAACATTATATAGGGCAAGATCAACAACTATCCTTGAGCCTCATCTAACCAGCAAAAGGGATAATGTTTGATCAATCTCTGTTAACCTAAAATAATTTCACCCAGGTTTTGTACTTGATTTACTTTCAGCTGTTCTTTAGGACAATTTTAAGCCATGGTGCCTTTAAGATACTTCCTCTGAACTCCCAAATACAAAGCCTTACATTATCTCTCCATGTTTCCCAGAGTAACTCACATATATCTCCTTTGCTTTGGATACATCACCCTTACTGTACAGTTCTCTATTTAATTTTTGGTGTTTTTCTGTTTCTGTTTTGTTTTGATTTATAGTAATTTATAGTAAATACTACACAAATGTTTGCTGAATGGCTTGGCCATAACTTTGACTTTAGACTGCAGGACTTGTCTACATTTCTTCTCTTGCATTGTCCTCCAAACGTAGGTAACCCAACAGATTTGAGTTTAAACGTTACTTTCATATGAAATATGAACTATGATTTTCCTCCAAAAAAACCAAGCAACATTACAAATTTTATACAACCTTCCCATTTGGGTATACCACTGAAATGCTCATAAATTCTATGAGGTTTGGGAAAAAAAGCAAGTCCCTGTAACATTTGAGAATTCATTCTGCTTCTTGTCATCACTGGGACTATTTTCAACTTTGTCTTTCCTAAGCGGAAAAAGTAGCCCTCATTCTTCAGAAGCATGACAAGGGGGAAATGTATTTATTCTTCCATCTAATACATGATTAACAATGATCCATACTCCTCTCATTTTGAATTGAATAATTTAAGTATCCATATTTTTTTTAATATTCTCTATGTTCGTTCCAATTTTTAAACCATTCATTACTTCAGAAAGACATGACAATGGAAAACAAACTAAAAATTTCTCCAGTGTGTGTATGTATTAGGCAATCAGGACGTGTGTGACTGTGGCATTCCTAAAAAGCATTTTATACAAATTAGCATGAGCCTTAGTCTTCTCAAAGTAATTATTCCCTGAAGCCTTATATTTTTCAACCATACAAACCAACTTATTGAACCCTCAGAATACACAAAACCTTCACTAACAAGTGTGAATTGAGAATTATGAATTTCTACTTTGGAAACAAGTTTGACGAATAAGAATTACAGAGTAAACACAGTGTTTGTATTATATTTTAGTAATTATGCAGTTGTACCAGAATGGAATATACACAACTATTTTCCAAACAAGAGGTAGTTGAAAACTGCCAAAAGATTTGAGGCTTCGTCTTGGCTTTGTAAATGTAATGATGAATTATTCTGATATAGTAACCCACAGTCTATTGACTGATGACCATCATATCATTAGTAATAATAAAAAAAGTGCCTTAAAATCATACTGCCTGCCACTGAAGCCTCATTCTTCTCACGAGTGGGTCTGTGGCATTTCCTCTTCAGTTATGATCCTCATTTTACGTGTGTGTAGTATAAACTTTATGGGAACTGATGTTACAAATGATGCCCTCTTTTACACTTCTAAGATGTGATAAAAGACTCTTATCCATAACTTTGAAGAGTCAAATTCTTGCACAAGAGCACTCTCAATTTTCCATGCTATTTAGAGTTGAATTTTTCAAAATTATATAGAGGCTTGTTCAAATTTCATACTTTTTGCTTAACTTTATCTTTGCTTCCTGATTCTATAGCCTCAATATATACCCTCATGGACTTTTATTATTGTTAATTTTTTTTTTTTTTTTTTTTTTACTTTTTAACTTTTAAGTTCAGAGGTACATGTGCAGGTTTGTTGTATAAACTCATGTTCCAAGGGTTTGTTGTACAGATTATTTTGTCACCCAGGTATTAAGGCTAGTAGATATTAGTTTCTTTTTTTTTTTTTTTTTTTTTTTTTTTTCTGGTGCTCTCCCTCCTCCTCTCCTCCCTGCTCTGGTAGGATCCAGTGTCTGTTGTTCCCCTCTATGTGTCCATGTGTTCTCAACATTTAGCTCCCACTTATAAGTGAGAATATGTAGTATTTGTTTGTCTGTTACTGCATCAGTTTGCTAAAGATAATCACCTCTAGCTCCATCCATGTTCTGGTAAAAGACCTGATCTCATCCTTTTTTATGGCTGCACAGTATTCCATAATGTTTATGTACCACATTTCTTCATTCAGTCTAACACTGTATTAGTCCACTCTAGAATTGGTGTAAACAACTACCTCAGACTGGGTAATTTATAAAGAAAATAGTTTTAGTTGACTCAAAGTTCCACAGGCTGTACAGGTAGCATCTCTGGGGAGGCCTCAGGAAACTTACAATCATTGTAGAAGGCAAAGGGGAGGCAAGCACCTCTCCTGCTCCATGGTGGAGCAGAAGAGAAAGGGAGTGAAGAGGGAAGTGCAAAACACTTTCAAACAACCAGATCTTGTGAAAGCTCACTCACTATCGTGAGATTAGCAAGGAGAACATCCTAATACATGACTCAATTGCCTCCCAGCTGCCCCCGCCTCCAACACACAAGTATTACAATTCAACATGGGATTTGGGTGGGAAAACAGAGCCAAACAATATAATTCCATCTTCAGCCTTCTCAAATCTCCTGTCCTTCTCATTTTTAAAACATGACCATGCCTTCCCAACAGTCCCCCAAAGTCTTAACTCATTCCAGCATTAACTCAAAAGTCCAAGCCCAAAATCTGATCTGAGACAAGGCAAATCCCTTCCACCTATGAGCCTGTAAAATTCAAAACAAGTTAGCTATTTCCAAGTTAAAATGTGGGCACAGGCATTGGGTAAATGCTCCCATTCCAAAAGGGAGAAATTGACCAAAACAAGGGGACTATTGGCTCTATGCAATTCCAAACCCAGCTGGGCAGTCATTAAATCTCAAAGTTTAAAATATTTTACAGGCTCATAGGTGGAAAGGAGTTGCCTTGTCTCAGATCAGATTTTTGGACTTGGACTTTTGAGTTGATGTTGGAAAGAATTAAGACTTTGGGGGATTCTTGGGAAGGCATGAATGTGTTTTACAATGTGAGAAGGACATGAGATTTGGGAGGGCCAGGGGTGGAATGATATGATTCGACTCTGTGTCCCTATCCAAATCTCATGTTGCATTATAATACCCGCAATCTTCTCTGACACCACAATTTCCTTTTCTACATCCAGGCCACACTGATGTAAGGAGTGGGCTCCCAAGGCCCTGGGAAGCTCCACTTCTGTGACTCTGCAGGGCACAGCTTTTATGGTTGCTTTCATGGGTTTGAGTGCCTATACCTTTTTCAGGTGTATAGTACAAACTGTTGATGGATCAACCATTTTGGGGTTTGGAGGACAGTGGGAGTCTTCTCACAGCTTCACTAGGCAGTGCCCCTGTGGGGACTCTGTGTGGAGACTCCAACCCCGTATTTCCTCTTTGCACTGCCCTAGGAGAGGTTCTCCATGAGGACTCCACCCTTGCCACAGACTTCTTCCTAGACACTAAGGTATTTCCATACATACTCTGAAATCTAGGAAGAGGCTCTCAGGCTTTAAATCCTGCTCTCTGCGCTCCTGTAGGTCCAACCACATGGAAGCTGCCTAGGCTTGAGGCTTGGACCCTCTGAAGCAATGGCCCAAGCTGTATTTTGGCCCCTTTTAGCCATGGCTGGAGTTGGATTGGCTGTGATGCTGGGTGCCACATCGAGAGGCTGCACAGAGGAAAGGGTCCCTGGGCCTGGTCCACGAAACCAATTTTTTTCTCCAAGTACTCCCCAAAAAATGGGGTTTTATTTTCTGCCACATGGACAAGCTGCAAGTTTTCCAAACTTTTGTGATCTCTTTCCCTTTTAAATACGAATTCAAATTTCATGACCATTTCCTTGTGAATACATATGAGCTTATGCTCTTAGAAGCAGCCAGGTCACTATTTGAACACTTTGCTGCTTAGAAATTTCTTCCATCAGATACCCTAGATTATCTTTCTCAAGTTCAAAGTTCCACAAATCCTTAGAGCAAGGGCACAATGCCACCAGTCACTTTGCTAAAGAATAGCAACAGTGATTTTTAACCAGTTCCTAATGTTTCTCATCTCTGATACCTCAGTCTGAACTTTACTGTCCATATAACTATCAGTATTTTGTGCACAACAATTTAAAATGTCTCTAGGAAGTTCAACACTGTCCTTCATCTTCCAGTCTTCTGAGTCCTCCAAACTATTCCAATCTTTCACCATTACCCAGTTCAAAAGATGCTTCCACATTTTCAGGTATGTTTATAACAAAGCCCCACTTCTCTAGTACTAATTTTCTGTATTAGTGCATTCTTACATAGTTATAAAGAACTATCTGAGACTGGTCATTTATATAAAAAAAGAGAGTGAAATTTATTTAACTCATATCTGCAAACTGTTCAGGTAACATGGCTGGGGAGGCCATAGGAAACTTACAATCATGGAAGCAAGCACTGTTCTCACATGGTGAAGCAGAAAGGTGGGGAGGGGGGGAGTGCTACACACTTACAAACAACCAGACCTCATGAGAACTCACAATCACAAGAACAGCAGGGGGGAAATCCACCTCCATGATCCAATCACCTCCTCCTAGGTTCCTTCCCCAACACTGAGGATTATAATTCAACATGAGATTTGGGTAGGGCCCAGAACCAAACCATATCAACTACTAATGGGCATTTAGGTAGATTCCACATCTTTGCTATTATGTATAGTACAGAAATTAATATACACATGCATATGTCTTTATGATTGGACAATTCATATGCCTTTGGGTATATGCCCAGTAATGGGATTTCTGGGTTGAAGAGTAGTACTGTTATTAGGTCTTTGAGGAATCACCACATTATTTTCCACAAAGAATGAACTAATTTATACTCCACCCAATAGCATGTAAGTGTTCCTTTTTCTCCACAACCTCATGAGCATCTGTTATTTTTTTGACTTTTTTAATAATAGCCATTCTGATTGATGTAAGATGGTATCCCATTATAGTTTCAATTTGCATTTTCCTAATGATCAGTGATGTTGAGCTTTTTAAAATATAATTGTTGGCTGCATATGTGTCTTCTTTTCAAAAGTGTCTGTTCATGTACGTTGCTAAATTTGTATAGTGTTGTTTGTATTTTTCTTGTACATTTGTTTAATTTCCTTAATTTGCTATATGTTAGACCTTTTTTCAGGTGCATAGGTTGCAAAAATGTTCTCCTATTCTGTAGGTCATCTGTTTACTTTGTTGATCGTTTATTTTGCTGTGCAGAAGCTATTTAGTTTAATAAGATTGCATTTGTCAATTTTTGCTTTCATTGAAATTGCTTTTGGCATCTTCATGATGAAATATTTTCACATGAATATTTCCTGCATGGTATTGCAAAGGTTGTCTTCTAGGCTTTTTATAGTTTTGGGTTCTACATTTAGCTTTCAATCCATCTTGATCTGTAATTTGTATATGGTATAAGGAAGGAGTCCAGGTTTATTCTTCTGCATATGGCTAGCCATTTATCGCAGCATCAATTATTAAATACAAAATCCTTTCCTTGTTGCTTGTTTTTGTTGACTTTGCTGAAGAGGAGATTGTAGTAGGTGTGTGGCCATATTTCTGGGTTCTCTATTCTGTTCCATTGGTTTATGTATCTGTTTCTGTACCATCACCATGCTGTTTTGGTTACTGTAGCCTGGTTGTATATATTAAAGTTAGGTGGTATAATGTCTCCAAATTTTTCTTTTTTGCTTAGGATTGCCTTGGCTATTCAGGCTCTTTTATGCTTTCACATTAATTTTAAAATAGTTTGTTATAGTTATTTGAGGAATGTCATTGGTAATTCCATAGGAATAGCATTGAATTTACAAATTGCTTTGGCAGTGTGAACATTTTAACCATATTGATTCTTCTATTCATTAGCACAGGATGTTTTTCCATTTGTTTGTGTCATCTGTAAATTCTTTGAGCAGTATTTTTAAAGTTCTTCTTACAGAGATCTTTCACCTCCCTTGTTAGTTGTATTCTAGACATTTCATTCTTTTTGTGGTAATTGTGAATGGGATTGCATTCATGATTTGGCACTTGGCTTGGCTTTTGTTGGTGTGTAGAAATGTTAGTGATTTTTGCACTTTTACTTTGTATCCTGAGATTTTGCTGAAGTTGTTTATTACCTTAAGAAACTTTTGAGCTGAGACTATGCTATGGGGTTTTCTGAATATAGGAGCATGTCATCTGCAAACAGGTATAGTTTGATTTCCTCTTTTTCTATTTGGCTGTGTGTATTTGTTTATTGTGCATGTTTGGTCTTGCCAGTACTTCCAATACCGTGTGGAATATGAGTAGTGAAAGAAGGCATTCTTGTCTTGTGCCAGTTTTCAAGGAGAATGCTTTCAGTTTTTGCCTAATCAACATGATGTTGGCTGTGGGTTTCTCATAGATGGCTCTTATTATTTTGAGACATGTTTCTTCTACACCTAATTTCTTAGGAGTTTTAACCTGAAGGAATGTTGAATTTTATCAAGAAGCATTTCTGCATCTATTGATACAATCACGTGGCTTTTTTTTCATTACTTATTTTTATGTAATGACTTACATGTATTGATTTGAGTATGTTGAACTAACCTTGCATTCCAAGGTTAAAGCCTACTTGATCATGGTGGATAAGCTTTTTGATGTGCTGCTGAATTTGGTTTGCCAGCATTTTGCTATAGAGTCTTTTTTAGTCAATGTTCATAAAGAATATTGACCTGAAGTTTTTTTTGTTGTTGTATCTCTGCCTGATTTTTGTATCAGGATGATGCTGGCCTCATTGGATGAACTGGGCAGGAGTCTCTCCTCCTTAAATTTTGGAACAGTTTAGGTAGAAATTGTACCAGAGCTTTTATGTACATTTGGTAGAATTCAGCTTTGAATCTGGTGCTGGGCTTTTTTTAGATTTACAGGCGATTTATAACTGATTCAATTTAGAGTCATTAGTGGTCTGTTCAGGAATTAAATTTCTTCCTGATTCAGTCTTGCAAGGGTATATCTGTTCAAAAATCTATCCATTTCTTCTAGATTTTCTAGTTTATGTGCATAGATGTGTTAATAATATTTTCTGATTGTTATTTGCATTTCTGTGAGGTCTCTGGTACTATCCCATTGTTTCTAATTGCATTTATTTGAATTGTTTACATTTTTTAATTAGTCTATCTAGTAGTATATCTACTTTATTAAATTTACAAGAAAATAACAACTCCTGGATTTTTTTAAAAAAAATTAAATTTTTTTCTTTTTCTTTTCTTTTCTTTTTTTTATTTTTATTTTTATTTTTTTTTATTTTGGTATCTCAAGAGTCCTTCAGTTCAGTTCTAATTTTGGTAATTTCTTGTCCTTAGCTTTGGAGTTTGTTTGATTTTGGTTCTTTTCATCATGATGTTAGGTAGTTAAAACGAGATCTTTCCAATTTTTTGACGTGAACATTTAGTGCTATAAATTTCCCTCTTAACACTGCCTTAGCTGTGTCCTGGAGATTCTGGTGTGTTGTGTATTTGTTCTGATTTTTTTTAAAGAATTTCTTGATTTCTGACTTTCTTATTTAGCCAGAAGTCACTTAGAATTAGGTTATTGCATTTCCATGTTATTGTGTGGTTTTCAGCAAATAGCTTAGTCTTGATTTCTAACTTGATTGTGCTGTGTTGCAAGAGAGTGGTTGTTATGATTTTAGGTGTTTTACCTTTGCTTAAGAGTATTTTGTGTCCAATTATGTGATCAATTTTATAGTGTGTGATGTGTGGTAATAAGAAAAATGTAGTTTCTTTTGCTGTGCAGGAGCTCTTTAGTTTGATTAGATCCCATTTGTCAATTTTGGCTTTTGTTGCCATTGTTTTTGGTGTTTTAGACATGAAGTCCTTGCCCATGCCTATGTCCTGAATGATATTGCCAAGGTTTTCTTCTAGGATTTTTATGGTTTTAGGTCTAACATTTAAGTCTCTAATTCATCTTGAATTAATTTTTGTATAAGGTGTAAGGAAGGGATCCAGTTTCAGCTTTCCACGTATGGCTAGTCAGTTTTCCCAACACCATTTATTAAATAAGGAATCCTTTCCCCATTTCTTGTTTTTATCAGACTTGTCAAAGATCAGAGAACACTTGGACATAGGAAGGGGAACATCACACACCGGGGCCTATTGTGGGGTGGGGGGAGGGGAGAGGGATAGCATTAGGATATATACCTAATGTAAATGATGAGTTAATGGGTGCAGCACACCAACATGACACATGTATACATATGTAACAAACCTGCAGGTTCTGCACATATACCCTAGAACTTAAAGTATAATAAAAAAGAAAAAAAAAGTAAATGTTTGTTCAGAATAAAAAAAAAAAACAAAGAATGTATATTTTGTTACCTTTGGGAGTGAAGTTCTGTAGATTTCTATCAGATTCATTTAATCTAATGCTGAGTTCATGGTTAGCTGAACCATGAATATCTTTATGAATTTTCTGTCTTGATGATCTGTCTAAAACTGTCAATGAAGTGTTGGAATCTTCTACTATTATTTCGTGGGAGTCTAAGTCTCTTTGAAGGTCTGTAAGTACACGCTTTATGAATCTTAGTGTTCCTGTATTGGGTACATACATATTTAGGATAGTTAGGTCTTCTTGCTGAAGTAAAACCTTCACAATTATGTAATGCCCTTTTTTGTCTTATTTGATTTTTGTTGGTTTAAAGCCTCTTTCATCTGAAATTTAGGATTGAAACCTTACCTTTTTTCTGTTTTCCATTTGCTTTGCTTGTTAGATATTTTTTCATCCATTCACTTTGAGCCTATGGGTATCATTGCATGAGAGATGGGTCTCTTGAAGACAGTACACCAATAGGTATTGGTTCTTTTTTTTTTTTTAATTTATTTATTATTATTATACTTTAAGTTGTAGGGTACATGTGCATAACGTGCAGGTTTGTTACATATGTATACTTGTGCCATGTTGGTGTGCTGCACCCATCAACTCGTCATTTACATCAGGTATAACTCCCAATGCAATCTTATCTAGCTTGCCATTCTGGGCCTTTTAATTGGTGCACTTAGCCCATTTATATTCATGGTTAATATTGTTATGTGTGGATGTGATTCTGTCACCATGATGTTAGCTGGATATTATGTAGACTTGTTTATGTGGTTGCTTTAAAATGTCACCAGTCTGTGTACTTAAGTGTGTTCTTGTACTAGCTTGTATCAGTGTTTTCTTTCCATACACAATGCTTCCTTCAGGAGCTCTTGTAAGGCAGGTCTGGTGGTAACAAAGTCTCTCAGCATTTGCTTGTTCAAAAATATCTTATTTCTCCTTCACTTATGAAGCTTAGTTTGGCTGGATAAAAAATTCTGGAATGAAATATCTTTTCATTTAGAATGTTGAATATTGGCCCCCAATTTCTTCTGACTTGTAAAGTTTCTGCTGAGAGGTCTGCTATTAATTAGTCTGATGAGCTTCCCTTTGTGGTGACCTGACCTTTCTCTCTAGCTGCCATCAAATTTTCTTTCTTTCATTGTGACCTTGGGGAATCTGATCATTATATGCCCTGAAAATGATTTGTGAAGTATTTTACTGGGGTTCTCTGCATTTTCTGAATTTAAATGTTGGCCTTTCTAGCTAGGTTGAAGAGTTTCTCATAGATTATATGGTGTATTATGTTTTCCAAGTTGCTTCCATTTTCCTCATCTCTTTCAGGGACACCAATGAGTCATAGATTTGGTCTCTACATAATTCCATATTTCTTGGTGGTTTTGTTCATTCGTTTTCATTATTTTTTTCTTTATTCTTTTCTAACTAACTTATTTCAGAAAGCTTATCTCTTCAAGTTCTCAGCTTGGTCTATAGTGCTATTATTTTTTATGACTGCATTATCAAATTCTTGTAGTGTGTTTTTCTACTCTATCAGGTTGATTATGTTCCGTTCTAAACTGGCTATTTTGTCTGTCTGTGCCTGTATCATTGTAGTGTGATTCTTAGCTTTATTGGTTTGAGTTTCAACATACTCCTGAACCTCAAAGATCTTTGTTGCTATCCATAATATAAATTGTATTTCTGTAATTTCAGCAACCTCAGCTCACTTCAGAATCCTTAATGGGGAGGTGATGTGGTTGTTTGGAGGAAAAAAAATGTACTCTGGCTTTTAGAGTTGTTAGAGTTCTTGCATTGGTTCTTTCTCATCTTTGTGGGCTGATGTTAATTCAATCTTTGATGTTGCTCACCACCGAATGTTTTATTTTTCCTTTTATCCTATTTGATGACCTTGAGAGTTCGATTGTGGCATAAGCCAGCTTACTGGCTTTCTTTCTGGATGATTTTATGGGGCCAATGTTCAGCTCCCAACTCCTGGACTGTGTGCTTTAACTCTGGGGGACTTGTATTGTGCCCCAATTTTATTATCTGCCTGCTCGATTTAGGGAATCCACTGTGCTAGGGTATCTGAGATGCTCCTGGACTTCTGGTCACTACACTTCAATGGGTGGTATCAGACAAATCTTTTTGTAGTGAAATGACATTGGGATCTATATTCGTTTGCATGTGCCAACAGCAGCAGCAGTGGCAGCATGGTGGGGTGCATGATCATCAGCTGTGGCAGGGTGCTGGACACTTTTATTCTTACATACAATTTTTTGTTTCCTGATGTTGGAGCGATTTGGGTATAGACATTACTATTAATCATATAGTCATCTTGGAGACAATTATGATACTCATATACCAAACTGTTTTAGACCTTCCATAACTTATCATACCTTCTGACTATAGTGACAATTGAAAATTGTGGCCCATGGGCTGAATTTGGTAAGCAGACATGTGTTACTTGTACCCTTTACAATCAATAGAAAATAATTAGGATAGTTGCCAATTGTTTAAAAGGAAGTTTCACAAACAAGTCTGAATGTCTGCCTTTTTGATGGCAGTGAATCTGCAACTATCTCACACAGCAACAGTCAGCTGGAGCTGTGTGAGGAATTCACCACAGTTCTCAACAGTTTTACTTTCTAACATGTGGCTTGCTCTGCTCATTTGTTTCTAATATCTGGTCTGCTGTCATTTTAACATATGAGTTAGAAAGAAATTATTTAAGCAGATAGTTAGGATAGGGAAGTCTTCTGTAAAGTTTACTTTTTAATGAGAAGCAGTCCCCAAATCATTTGTTTTCTAAGAGCAGCCTGTACAGTTGAGCAGCAGACATAGATAAGCAAGCTGGAGCACAGGTGAGTGCTGACAGCTGTGCCAATAGTAAAAGGCTACCTGGGGACTAGGCATGTTCAACATGACATCTCCATCTTTCCTTTTCCTTGCCAACCATGTGTACAGTAAGGAGCACACAACGTGGAGCCAGCCAAGTAAAAAATCCATTTGCATAATAAAAGATTAGGGTGGGGTGGCCAGCTTCTTCACTCACTGTGTAAATTTCCTGCCTGGTACCACCAATCTCTGAGACCTATGTAAATCAGACACCACCTCCTTAAGCCAGTGTGTAAAATCCCAAGTGCTTCACCGTAAGACCGGCAGTCCTGCTCAAGTGCCCCTCTCTCTCGCAGGAGACAGAGCTATTCTCCTTCCTCTTTATTTTGCCTATCAAACCTCCACTCCTAAACCCACTTATTGTGTGTTTGCATCCTTGATTTCCTTGGTGCGAGACAATGAACCTCAGGTATTTACCCCAGACAACGATGCTGCTTCAACTTGTTTACTCTGTTTTCCTTTACTTGAATTTCTGATTTCAACACTTGTGTGACTAGCTTGGTCAAGGTAACCGTGGCTCTCTCATTTGGTTTAAATGTTCTTTTAATGACTCTGTACTTTATTTATTCTTATAGAAATAATAAGCCTCGAATTATTGTATTATATAATATTTACATAATAACATCATGATACTAACTTTCCTATCAACACTCCAAGATTTCTGAGGTCCTGGCTCATGTTCCTCTTTGCATTCCAAATAACTGTAAAGTGTAGGAATTCAGTTAATAGTTTTTGTTTGACTGGACAAAGAGATCTAATAAAATGAAAAATTTAATAAGATATATGTAATCAATTACATATGTACTTATTAATAGAGTAACAAAACGTTTGGACAACTTTGGTCTCTTATGAATAATTTACAATGTATTTCTGTCAGAAGTATGAATTAGTCACACTACCGGCATGATTGATGGATTATATATTTACTTAATCTCCTTTGGAGCTACATTCCATTTTTCCTGGAGTATTTTACTTTCAAACTATACTTTAGTACCATTTTATCAAATAACAATTTCATGTTTATTTCAGAGAGATAAAATTATATCAAAATCACATTTTTGAGCATTTCAAAACTGGCATGAAGAATGACAGTGATGAGTCATATTATCCTCTTTTATCATTCTGATACATTCCTGCTTGTCATTTTGCAAGTGTTTTCTGGAAGATGTTCTGTTAAACAGAAACATTATCATTTATTTCAAATAAATCATTGTGGGACTTTTCAGTTACTTTTGAAATATCTACTAAAACTCAAATGTGAAGTTAACCTCTATATTCCAAAATAAATGTCATAGAATGATATCAGATTTCCAGGATATTCTTGTACACAAGAAGAGTTTCCTACTCCACACTAGTGGGCAACCAGTGAATTCTGCTTGTGCTGAGTTATGAACCCATTTAATTCCCTGGAGCAGATGGATACCTTGGCATATAAGCAGACTTGCCCACTTAATACAGCGTGCCTTACAAACAGTATCTTTTCTATGTGCTCCAAAAATCTGTTAGTGGGTGGGATTCACTGTTATTCATCCTGAACTTTAGGAAGTCCTGCCATTGAGACAGAGAAATAAAGACACATCTGCTAGGACAATCCTCATTTTGGCGATTGTACTGCCTTTTGCATTTTTGCAAGTTTTATAATAGACGATTAATACATACTGGGATTTGCAGGGTTTTTTAATCCTTGCAGAACTCACAGTCCAGTGTTTTGTAGGTTCAGAAAGCATTTCATGGCTTTTGTTTCATTTGTTTTCTCTTCAGAGAGGCTTAGTGTATTGTTCAGAATCATTAAGTAAAGAGCAGATGAAGAGTTGCTACTTAACCCTAGGAAAAGAACATGCAGCTCCATCTTCAAGACCACTCTGCTTTCACACTCCACTTAGACTGTACTTACAGCATATGCCTCTTAACAACGTTTTGGTGAACGATGAACCATATATGCTATAGTGATTCCATAAGATAATAATGGAGCTGAAAAATCTCTAACATCTAGTATTTACTACACTATACTTTTAATCCTAATTTTAGAGTGTACTTCTACTTATAAAAAAAAAGTTAACTGTAAAGTAGGCTCATGCAGGTCCTTTAGGAAGTATTTCAGAAGAAGGCATTGTTATCAGAGGAGATGAGCGCTTCATGCATGTCACTGCCCGTGAAAACTTTCCAGTGGGATAAGATTTGGAGGTGAAGACAGTGATATTGATTATTCTGACCCTGTGTATGCCTAGGCTAATGCGTGTGTTTGTGGCTTAATTTTTTATATAAAAGTTATAAAATAAGGATATAAAGAAAGAACATATTTTTGTACAGCTGTAAGATGTGTTTGTTTTAAGTTAAATCTTATTGCAAAGATTAAAGAAAGTTAAAAATTTTTTAAGTTTATAAAGTAAAAAAGTTATGCTAAGGTTAATTTATTATTGAAAAGGTAATTTTATAAGTTTAGTGTCACCTAAGTTTATTGTTTTTTTGTTTGTTTGTTTTTGTTTTTGTTTGTTTGTTTGAGAGGGAGTCTCACTTTGTCATCCAGGAGTACAGTGGTGCCATCTAGGCTTAGTGAAGCCTCCACTTCCAGGGTTGAAGCAATCCTCCTGCCTCAGCCTCCTGAGTAACTGGGATTACAAGCATGCGCCACCACGCCCAGCTAATTTTTGCATTTTTAGTAGAGACGGGGTTTCATCCTGTTAGTCAGGCAGGTATCGAACTCCTGACTGCAGGTGATTCGCCCGCCTCCACCTCCCAAAGTGCTGGGATTACAGGCATGAGCCACTGCACCCAGACCATGTTTTTAAAGTCTACACTAGCGTGCAGTAGTGTCCTAGGCCTTCACATTCACTCGTCACTCACTCACTGAGTCACTCACTCAGAGCAACTTTCATTCCTGCAAGGTTGATTTATGGTAAGTGCTCTATACAGGTGTACCATTTTTACCATTTATATTTTTACTGTATCTTTTCTATGTTTTGACATGTTTGGAAACACAAATAACATTATATTACAATTGTCTACAGTATTCAGTATAGTAACATGCCTTACAGGTTTATAGACTATGAGCAATAAATTATACCATATAGCCGACGTGTGTAGACAACGTCATCTAGGTTTGTGTAAGTACACTATATGATGTTCATACAACAAAATCTCATAATGACAGATTTCTCAGACTGTATCTCTGTCAGTGTTTCATGACTATGATTAATTGCCCTCAATAAGCTGAGTAATTTCAAGTAGTTGTGAATTAAAATTTTGATGGGTCTGCTGATAGTGACAGTTTTTATTATATATATATATATATATATATATATATATATGTGGCAGATCACCATGTCAGGAGATCGAGACCATCCTGGCTAACACAGTGAAACCCCTTCTCTACCAAAAAAGACAAAAATAATTAGCCAGGCGTGGCGGCGGGCCCCTGTAGTCCCGCTACTCCGGAGGCTGAGGCAGGAGAATGGCGTGAACCCCGAGGCGTAGCTTGCAGTGAGCAGAGATCGCGCCACCGCACTCCAGCCTGGACAACAGAGTGAGACTTTATCTCAAAAAAAAAAAAAAAAAAAAGAGTGTTTTATATTATTTCTTGGGCGAGACTTCTCTGCTTTTCCCCACCAGTTGCTAAGTAAGAGCAGCAGGTATAAAATAGAAAAACCTGATTATTCTTGAAGTGTAGATTGGAAAGATTTAAGTTCATTTCCTACAACCTGATACACATACAATAGAATAGAAGAGCAAAAGAGAAGAGAAGGTATCACTACTGTTCTATCCTTGAAAATTTGTCTGATGAAGGAAATTTATCAGCATAAAGCTAATTGCCAGCTTGAGATTTAACAAATCCACTTGCTTGCCTTAATTAGTACCCACTTCCCACCAAGAAAACCTTGATAAAATTCCTCAAAAAGCTGGCCTCTTTTAAACCCATGTACCTTAGGTGGGTAATATTAATTAGATACTTTAATTATGGATTCCATGTGCAAACTTTACCAGTGAAAAACTGCTATTATATTGTGGCACTCTTACTTTAAATTGACTCTGTAATAACTCTGAAAGCTGTGTAAAGTAAAATTAAATCCTTATCCATAGACAATTGCTTTAGCACTTGTTCCTATGTTCATGAGGTACCAAGGTTAGGCTGCTATTACTTACTATGAATATAAATTTAAAAGTCCGGTTATTTGCATTCTTGCTCCAATGTATCCTGAACATAATGAATTAAGATATAGAAACACTATCAATATAAAAGTATAACATCAAAGAACAGTAATTGATATCCTAAAATAACATAGTCTATATAAACTCCAAATCAGATATTTAGGTAAGCAATTGTGTCATTAGTAAATAAACTTGTGATTTGAAATCAATAGTGTTTAATGATTTGCGGGACTTTTTTTTTTTTTTTTTTTTTTTGGTCTTGTTATCTGTTCTTTATTTTTCCCTTGTGTATCTGTTACTAAAAGCACATACTTTATCTTCTTATGTTCTAAACTTATCTCCAAATTTTAAAATGATTTTAAAATACATAACATGAGAGAGGACCAGAGAATATTCATATGTATATACTAAGATATTATGTTAATAGTTGTATATAATGTGGAAGGTGACTATAGTCTGAAAATACAAAAAAAAATATTTTTTATTGAACTCCCTTGATTATTTCTTCTGTGATATGCTAAACTCACTGTACATTCAGGAAAACTTTGAGACAAAAATCATCTTAAAATACACGTCACAGATGCTTATGCAGCGACTGATGAAAATTCTGTATTAATGCATTAAGTCCAATGCGACTTTTGAGAGCTAACTGAATGCATTGATGCCAAGGGACAATACATCAACTGAACCTTTTATTGTGAGCCATTTATTAGATATATTTGCCTATGTTTCCAGACATTAAGTCCACCTTGTATAATTAATTTTAGGAGTTTGGTTGATTAAAATATACCCTTCAAATCCGTAAGTAATTACTAAAATAGAGTTGAATCCTGAAAGTCACTACAGTGTGCACCTCTGCTAACTTCATTTTTCTTTCCTTGCTAACCTTTGCTTGCCCCAAATTACATATAAAGTAAAACATAAAATCTCTCACCATGGTAGCTATACCCTCTAAATTGTACTCACATACTCAGTTCCTCAACGTATAGTTTGCAATTTTCCTTCATATCCCCTTCATACAGTATTACATGCTATTTACCACAAAATTCCTTTCTATTATTGCCTCTGAATTTTTTCTTATACTATTTCATTTCACTGGAATTTAATTTATTATTAAATTGTTATTCTTAAATTCCGAAACTGTGAGACATATCCCCCAAAAGGAAATTTTTTTTATGTTCTGAAAGCATTTTCACATTTATTGATATATAGCTCACTATACAACTAACCAATTTGCAGTACAAAATTCAGTGGTTTTAGTGAATTCACAGAGGTTTGCAACCATCACTGCAATAAATTCTCATAACATTTTATTCACTCCATAAAGAAATACCATACCCATCAATTGTCATTCCTCATTCCCCTCAACACCTTCAGTTCTAGGCAACCACAGATTGACTTTTGGTCTCTATAGATTTGAAGATTCAAGATATGGCATATAAGAGGGCTTATATAACATGGGGTCTTTATATGACTGGTTTCTTCCACTTAGCATAATATTTTCAATATTTATCTATGTTATCACAAGCATATTTATTTTATTGCCATATTAAATTTCACTGTGTGGATATACTGCATTATATTTGTGCATTCATTCATTGATGAACATTTGGCTTCTTTCTACTTTTGACTATTATGAATGATAATGCTTGAACATTGTGTACAGTTTTGTGTACAGTCGTATGTTTTCCTTTCTCTTGGGTATATATCTAGGAGTGGAATTGCTCTGTTATAAGGGCAAGTTTGTTTAAAATATTGAGTAACTGCCAAACAGTTTTCTAAGATTTTTGGAACATTTTACATTCCAGCCAACAATGTGTAGAGATTCTAATTTGTTTACATCCTCATTGATATATATTTGTAATGTCTTTTTTATTACAGTCATCACCGTAATGAATGTAAAAATATATATTTTTGTGAATTTAATTTTCTGTTCACAAATATCTAATGATAATCATAATTCCATGTTTTCTTTAGCCATTTTTATCTTCATAGGAATAGTGTCTATTACTTTTTTGCACATTTTTATTGAGTTTTTTTTTTTTTAGTTTTGGGTTTTAAGAGTTCTTTTTCACATACTTAGGAAACAAGTCTCTTACTATATGTATAATTTTCTGTTGATTTCCTTTCTACTTTCTTGATGTTTTACCAAACACAAAATTTTTAATTTTGATGTAGTTGAATTATCTATTTTTCTTTTGTTGTTTGTGCTTTTTGTTGTATTTAATAATTAATCACATAATCCAAAATCACAATGATTACTTCTATGTTTTCTTCTAAGAGTTTTATGGTTTTATTTCTTACGTTCAGGTCATTATCCATCTGGAATTAATTTTTATCCATCGCGTAACGAACAGTTTCAACTTAACTGTTGGGTATGTATTTATCCACTTGTCTCCATATCACTTCTTGAAAGATTTACTCCCATTGAAATCTTGCAGTACTCTTGTTGAAAATCAGTCAAGAGGCTTATTTTTGAACTCTGAATTCTGTATCTATCCTATATCAAGATCACACTCTTGATTACTGCTGTTTTGTAGTAAGTTACAGAATTGGAAAATGTTAAGTCCTTTAAATGTGTTATTCTTTTTCTAAGGTTGTTTTGGAAATTCTGGGCCCTTGAATTTCAGAATGACTTTTAGAATTGGCTTGCCGATTTCTGCAAGAACAAAAAAAGCATTTTGATCATGATAGGGATTGCACTGAAATCACAGATCAATCAAGAGATATATTTCCATCTTAATGATATTAAATCTCCTAATCCCTGAACATAAGATTTGTTCCCATTTATTTATATTTTCTTTGATTTTTAAAAATAATGTTCTGTAGTTCCCAGTGTCTAAGTCTTTCACTTATTTTGTTAAACTTATTCTTTAGTATTTTGTCTTTTGGGGTGTTATTGTAAATGTAATTAATCACTTGGTTTAATTTTTGGTTTATGAATCACTAAAATATAGTAATATAATTGAATTGTGGATGTCAATCTTAGACTCTGCAACCTTGATGGTCTTATCACTTTTAGTAATAATTACTACTAAATTACTACTACAGAAAATAATTTAATTAGGGAATGAGTTCCTTAGAAATTTCCATATGCAAAATTATGTCATCTTCCATAGAGATAATTTAAAATTTCTTATTCCAAGACTTTATGTTTTCCTTGCCTAACTACCTTGTCTGGAACCTTGAGCACAAGTCAAATGGGAATGGTGAGAGAAAACGTCCTTGTTTCTTTCCTTATCTTAGGGGAAAACATTTAGTCTTTCACCTTTAAGTAAGATGATTCTCTTAGTTTTCCATTGTTGTCCTTCTTCAGTGTGAGAAAGTTCTCTCTGTTCCTATTTGTTGAATATTTTTATCGTTAAAGAGTGTTAGATTTTGTCAAATGCTTTTTGCTTCGTCTGTTAAGGTGGTCATGTGCTTTGTGTTCTTTATTCAGGTGTTAAACCATCATTAGATTTCTGAGATGAATCACACTTGATCATAGTGTATAGTACTTTTTATATGTTGATGGATTTAGTCTGCTAGTATTAAGTGAATTTTTTGTCTATATTCATTAAAGATATTGCTTTATAGTTTTTTTTTCCTTTTTTATTTTTGTTTATTTTTTAATCATACTTTAAATTCTAGGGTACATGTGCACAATGTGCAGGTTTATTACATATCATCACATTACTGGGTACATATCCAAAGGATTATAATCATGCTGCTATAAAGACACATGCACACTTATGTTTATTGTGGCACTATTCACAGTAGCAAAGACTTGGAACCAAACCAAATGTCCATCAATGATAGACTGGATTAAGAAAATGTGGCACATATACACCATGGAATGCTTTATAGTTTTACTTATGCATGATATTGCAGTCTAGTTTTGACATGCCAGCAATACACAGAATGTGTTGGGATGTAATATATTGTATTCTATTTTTAAAAAATTGTTTGGGAGAATCAGTATTAATTTTTTCTTAAATATTTGTTATAATTTATGAAGTAAGGGATCTGAGCCAGAAATTTATTTTGTGAGAGGTTTATACTTTTCAATTTTAATCTCTTTACTCATTATAGATTGTGGTAGGCACAATGATCATTCTGCAAAAATGTTCACCTCCTAATAACAGAAACTGTTGATATGTTAATTTATATGGCAAAAAAGGCTTTGCAAATATAATTAATTTAAGAGCCTTGATAAAGAGAGATTATTCTAGATAATTTTGGTGATCACAATCTAACCACATTGGCCCCTAAAAGTGGAGAACTTCTCTCCACTCTAATCCGAGAGAGATGTCATTCTGAAAGAAAGACATAGAAAAATGTAACGTTTCTGGCTTTGAAAATGGAGAAAGGGGCCATAAGCCAAGGATTGTGGCTGGCATCTAGATGCTGCGAAGGTTACAGAAATGAATTTTAAACAAGACCTAACAACATGAAAGTAAGCCCTAGTAATGTCTTGATTTTATTCTTTTGAGACCTGTGTCAGTTTTCTGATTTACAGAAATGTAAAACAATACATTTATGTTGATTTAAGTCACTGAATTTTTGGTATTTTTTTGCAGCAGCAATATAAAATAAACACATAAATCTACTCAAATTTCCTGTTTCTTATTGAGTCAGTTTCAGTAGTTTGTGTCTTTCTAGGTAATCTTCTATTTTATCAAAAGTGATGTAATTTGTAGGCATTTGGTAGTTTGTAGTATTCATTTAAAATCTTTTTGTATTTCTTTATAGCCAGTCATAAAGTCCCTTATTTTATTTCTGAGTCAGTAATTTGAGTGTTCTTCCTTTTTTAATCAGCAAAGGGAAAGTTTTGTAAAATAAAAATTTATTGGTCACAGTTGTGGAAGTTGTGAAGTCCAAGATCAAAGCACCGACAAATGTGATATCTGGTGAAGACTCACTTTCTGATTCAGAAACAATGCCTTCTTGTTGTGTCCTCAGATGGTGCAATGGGCAAAACAGGTTCCCTCAAGTCTCTTTTATAAGAGCACTAATCTAGTTCCTGAGATCAGAGCCCTCATGACCTAATAACCTTCCAAACAACCCAGCTCTTAATACCTACCATCACCTTAGGGGATAGGTTTCAACAAGTGAATTTTGAGGGACACATTCAGACTATAGCACAATTTTTGATTTTGTTGATTTTCTCTATTGTTATCTCTTCCATTAATTTCATCTATAATCATTATTTCCTACCATGTGTTGGCTTTAAGTTTAGTTTTGTTTTTTTTTTCCTTTTTTAAAATGTATCAATGTCTTTAGGTTTAAGTTAGGTTACAGATTTGTGATTATTATTTTTTAAAAAATATATACACTTACAGATATAAATTTCATTCTAAGCATGGGTTTCACTGTATCCTATAAGTTTTATTATATTGTATTTCCATTTTATTTCAAATTATGATTTAATTTCCCTTGTAAATTATCTTTGGTCCACTGATTATTAAAGAGTGCATTGTTTAATGTCCAAATATTTGGAAGTTTTCTCAGTTTTTTCTGTTGTTTTTTATTTCATTCTATTTTGGTCAGAGACACTTTGTGTGATTTCAAATATTTTAAACTTATTGAGGCTAGTTTTATTGCCTACAATATGATCCTTGAGTAGGTTCCATTTGCCTTTGAAAAGAATGTATATAGTGCTGTATTGGATAGGTTATTCTATAGGTATCTCTTAGATCTAGATCTAATTGGTTCATGCTGTTGTTCAAGTTTTCTATTTCTTTGTTGATCTTTCTACTTGTTCCATCTACTGTTGAAAGTGGACATTGCAGACGGCAGATATGGTTGCATTCTCTATCTTTTATTTTGTCCATTTTTTTTTATTCATGTATTTTCCTGTCTTGCTGTTGGGTGAATATGTGTTTGTAACTGTTACATCTTGGTGATGGAGTGCCCCCTTATCATCAGAAAGTTTTCATCTTTATCTCTGGTAGTTAAAAACATTTTTTAAGTCTACTGTTTATTACTAGTATGGTTCCTCTAGCATTCTTGTGGTTGCTATCATTTCCATCCTAATACTTTCCACCTATTTGAACCTTTGAGTCTAAAGTGTGTCTCCTATAGACAATATAAAGTAGAATTTTAAAAAATTCTGTCTAGCAAAGACTGCTTTTTGATTAGATTGTTTCATTTATTTACTTTCGATGTTATTGTTTATATAGTTAGATTTATGTCTTCCATTTTATTTTTGTGTTTTCTATATGCTTTATTGGGTCTTGCATTCTTTTTGCTTCTTTAATTTTCATTAAGTAAATACTTTTTGGTGCAATATTTCAATTACTTTAACAATATGTTTACTTTTTAAAAATTTTCTTAATGTTCAATCTAGAGCTCAAAATAAACATCTTATTTTAAACTACTACACCTCCATACTCAATTAAACTCCATTGAGATATAGGAGTGTTACACTATATAGCTCCATTCCCTTTCTGCCCCTTTTTGTGTGCTGCAATTTTTATACATGTTACATGGTACAATGATTATTTTACTTCAAATCTGTTGTTGAGATTCCATAGAGAACATTTTGTTTCAACATCTGTACTTTTCAATTCCAAGATTTCTCTTTGGTTTTTCTTACAATAATTTTTATATCCTTATTGATGTTTTCTATTTTATGAGGCATTGCCATCTTACTATACTGTATGTTGTTAAATATTTCTTTTAGTTATTTGAACACATTTAGAATAGATACTTTGAAGATTTCTCTGCTAACCCAGCATCTGCCTGTTTTTGTCATTGTTTTGTTTTCATTGTTTTTAACCTGTGTGTGATCATGCTTTATTGCCTCTTTGTAGACCTTGCAATTTTTTTGGTTAAAACCTAGAGTTTAAAAAAAATAATATATTTTAGCAAATCTGCATACTGATTCCCTGCTCTATACTGGAGATTATATTTGTTATTTTATTGTTTATAGTTTTTACTAACTTGGTTTGACTACTTTATTGAATTCTATTTCCCCCGTATTGTACAATATCTAATACTGATTTTCAAATGATTCAGCCTTGGGAATGTGCATATTTATTCTGTGATGCAGTACTGTTTTAGTCAGGCTCATTTTGTCTCTTTCCACAATTTCTCTGGAAAGCTATCTGACACTCCAGACATCACATCCAGTTGTTACCCTCTACTAATTCCTATCTTATTGCACTATTATTTTTGACAATAGTCTGGGGCTGGAAGAGCTCCCCAATATAGTCCAGTCAGAATAGAACTGATTTTCAGGAACCAAAGGTCAACGTTTGTGGCTTATTCTGACTATGCTCTTAGGTTTACACTTTCCTAAATTTCATTCTGAATAAATTCCGCTTCCTTGGGAAGATATATGATGCTCTCTGTTTTCACTCCCTTTTTCTCCTCTTGGTGCAAAACTCTGTGTTGTTGCTTAGGAACCACAGATATGCTTTGCCGTTCTGAAGGAGTTGTGGGTTGTGGTGACAATGCCACAGGTTTGTATTGTTTCTATCAGAATTTAGTAGATTTTATTTTATTTGAAGAGTGTCCTTTGGAAAATATCCAGAGACTTTAAATTGTTTGCTGGTTTGTAAATAATTTTCATGAGTTATGGTTTTTTTTTTCTGGGGAGCAGGTTCATAACTCTTCACCATTCCAGAAATCAATCCTCAAATAATTTCAATAACATGTTTTAAACATTCTTTATGTAATGTAATGCTTTGCATACTATAAGCATGTTAAAGGTAGTAGCTATGCCTTAGTTGTATTTTTCATACCTGAAATGACTTACCACAGCCACACATCTGCACACATTATAATCTCAGTAGGTGCCTTCTGGGTTAAATATGTAGCACAAGATCAAAGGCTTATCTTTACAACTTCCTGATTTCTTATAGAGTGCAGAGCCTGAAAACAGATTTTCCAATTATTGCTGAAGTTATTTTCAGTGTAGTTAAATAGATTGTAAGAGAACAACTGAATAATACGTAAACCAAGTAAACATGCTGCTTCTGTTATTGTCATCATAAAATACTCAAATGGAAACTTCACTCTGTGCTAAGTCAGAGATTTAGTTAAAGAGTGCCATACTTTATGGCAATGTATAATGTGGTGGCTTATTTGTCAGAATGAGTTAAATTGACTCTCTAAGTCACTGCTGAGCATAAAGCAAAGCTCCTGAGGGAGAATATTGCTGAATTTATTCCATGACTGTCAGATAGTATGTTAGTATCTTATTGCTGGTGTAAGAAATCTCAAGTGTATTTGTTGTAAAACATCATTTATTTATTCTTACAATTCCGTATGTTAGAAGTCAAACACTGATCTCCTTGGGCTCAAGTTTTCAGCAGGAAAGCTATGTTTCTTTGTAGAGACTCTAGAGGAGAATGTGTTTCATTGACAATTCCAACTTTTGCAAGCCACCCATATTCCTTGTGTCTTGGCATTCATCCTCAAAGCCAATAATGGCAGGTCAAATCCTTCATACATTGCATCATTCTAACATTCTCTTCTGTTTTTTTCTTCCATTCTTAAGACATGTTGTGATTACAATTTACTCAACTGAATAATCTAAGATAAATGTGCTCTGCCTATATAATTAGGAAGTGGGTACTATTTTCATATCCATTTAACCTATGGCAAAATTGTGGCTCAGAATATTAAGTTATTTGCCCCTGGTACAGTAAAACTTGAAAACATATGGTTTTTATGAAATGAAATATCAGATACCAAGTGCTACCGGGAAAATTGCAAGCACACAACTATGGAGTATGTTAAAGAGCATTGTAATGGGTATAATGCATTTGATATATAAAGCCAATATTATATTTTATTTCTTAGAAATCTTCTTTTTCTGTGACTCAACATCCTTTGTATCAATGTCATCCCTCATTTCATGGACAGGGCAAGTACATCTTAGAATAAAGTGGTGATTCCTCTGTTTAAGATTCAAATCAGACTTTTTGATCTTAAAGAGGAGCACGACCTTAAGAACCAGGCTTTTCTGAGAGTAAAATAATTTTTCTAAATTTAAAGAATTTTCCTTGGCTAGAAAAAAAAAAAAAAGAAAAGAAAAGAAACCATGACATTCTGAGTAAAGATCTCGTAAGGAGAGGATAAAAGACATGATTTAAAGGGAGTGTCTATCCCACAGCAAGAAATAAAGCCTTTCTCAACAGTCGGTAGTTTAGCCAAGAATAAAGATTCAGAGGAGATAAGACCCAGGTTAAATTTCTGTCTAAATTTCTAAGAATGTATGTCTCATTCAATTAGACCAAGACCCAAAGCATGAAACAAAAGGAGTAAAATCCCACATAAGCAAAGTGGGTGGCTGACAACAAAACATTTGAAACTGATTTTCTTGAATGCCCCATGACCAAATTGGGTAATTAGGGAAAAGTAAAACTGTGGTAGTATGTGTTTAGGTTGAGAAAGGGCTTGATAAAATGTAACTCTATTTCCCCACAGCCTGCATCTGACATTGACAAAAATGTATGTGTTCCTTTGTGCCTTGTGGGATGCAGAAGCTTTCTGTGGATTACAAGTCAGCAGTCTAATGATTTTCTGTGCTGAGGTGTAAGATGATAGCAAGCCTATCGTGAATCTAAATTAAAAAGAAGGGATGTGGCAGAGTTGAGAAGCGCAAGATTAACAGAATCAGCTAAAGTCCAGTCAGAGGAATTGTCCAGCTTTTGGGGACTAATGATCAAGGATTATCTAGGCAGTGAATATACAGTTTGTGATAGTTATTTTTTAAGCAACCAACCCATTACACAGAGGCTGTTGACTAAAGACAAGTCCACATATCAGTCAGAGATCAGCAGAGGACAGAAGAAGAATTTAAAAAATTATTGTTTACCCCTCTCAGGTTGTTATATGAGCTTTTGGGGTGGTTTTATACCATCAGGTAAGTATGAAATTTTATTGAGATACTATATGTGAGACTAAGGTGTATGTGTATATTGGGGAGAATATAAGGGATAGTTGGCTAGACTGAGTGGTGAAACCTTAAAAGCCTAATTATTTATCAAAAGGAAACTGTGTTTACCTTAAAAAGATCATGTTGAACTAGAAAAGACTGAGTAACTTAGATGGACATTTTTTTTCAATTTGTTTTTATTTGTTTTTATACTGTAAGCAGTCCTGAAGACACTAGAAATAGATATGATCAGTCATGAAAAACTGAAAAAATTACCTTTTTCATATCTGTGTCATTGTGTGCAAAGGTTGACTTCTGCTACAGCAGACATAATCCTTCTAATATACTGTGCATCAGTGGAATTTTTCTTTTCAATTTTATTGCAGCACCAAGTTTTATTATATTTGTGTTGAAAGATATATAGAAAATAAATTCTTTCTGATATTTTACAATAACAGTGAAATTATTTCAAAGGGAAGAAAGGCACTGAACTATTATCCAAGCAACAAAACACGTAATTATGCCAATGAAAGGGGCTGTTTTATCATTGTTCTTAGAATCTTAAGAGATAGATGAAGATAGATGGCTGTATGGATGGATGGATAGATAGATAGAGATAAAAACAAAACTCAGATGACTACACGAGTTCTTTCCAACTTTCAAAAACATGGAATTATTTTGCGCTTTTTTTGTTTTGTTTTGTTTTGTTTTTGGATGTTGTGATTCAGTTTGTCATTTACCTGAGAAATTAGTATGAGAAATTTGTATTGATAACTATGTGAAGAGCACATAAATATAAAATTTTCATGGTAAATATTCATAAATTGGAACCATGGCATTAAGGAGAAATGTGTTATTATGTTGCTGATAATTGATTCCTTCACCCTACTCTAAACACTAGCTATTCTAAAATGGCCATCCAAGCAGCCATTGGAGTTTAAATGACTGGAAGCACTTTTATTCATTCATTCTTTAGGGTTCAGTCTTACCTCACCCAGGGGCTGCATTACGTTCACATAAAAGAAACAAAAAATGTCAGCAAATATTGGGATCTGTAGATTTATTTTAAAGACTGGGTGAGTCTGTATTCTCAAAAGTGTTGTGCTTTTGTTGTGACAAAATTTGTTGTAATGCATGGCACCTGTCTTTTAAATAAATATTATGTGTGTTTCAATTTACTCAGTTCATGTATTAGTCAGACATACTGAATTGACAGTAGAATGTCAGTTAATTTACCCTGAGAAATATAACCTTATTTCCTTTACTTGCTCATTATCTCTTAGTAAAAACTATATAGGAAACCAGTTATTATTGGGAATATTTTGGTCAGTTTACAGTTATGGGAATCTGTTGTATAACTTTAGTGACTGAAGACTTCATAGATAATGAAAGATGAATTTCAAAATCTGTGATATGAGTGGTATGCAGATGAGAAACATCATAGCCCAGGATATAGGTTCTCTTCCTCTTGATGACACTGGTTGTTCACTTTCAAGTTTTACTTCTCTTGCTGTTTTGTTAACGTTTTATTATCTGCTCATTTGCCCTAGTTGAAACAATGATCTCAAAGTAGAAGTCTCGTCACCCCTTAACTATGCTCCTTGGATTAACACTGTCTCTTGGGTTAACACAGTGTTAACTCAAAGAGCACAGTTAAGGAGTGAGGAAATGAACAGAGAAATAACAACACCCTAACATTATATTTTTACATTTGTTACACAAAAACAATCACAATGTCTAAATAATGTTGATTGCTCGGTCTTTTTAGAAACACAGCTGTGACAATCGATTAGGAACTACCTCCGCCCCTGACAATTTCGAATAATAGTTTACAGGATGATTGCCTGAATAAAAAAGTGATTCTAATCATTTTTTGAAATAATTTTGAAGACTCCGTGCAATGTACCTTTAAATCTTAATTTTCTCTAGTAAATTTAAGCACTTTACAAGGTGATTTCATTACTTGATGGTGCAATTGTATTAGATGGATTATTTAAGCTAGTGTTAGGAATTAGTTAATTGAAAATCAGATATAATTTCAAATTCCTTGTGCTCCTCTAATAAAATCAAAACATATAATTCAATTCACAAAATATTGAATAAAACACAATATTTGAGAGCTTCATCTGCTGTGTATAATAAGATACATCTGTACTAGCAATGCTCTATTCACAGTTACCACCAAGCTCTCTTTTAAAACACAAATAAACAAAATGTTAATTTAATGACTGTATTGCCTTTTTCTTGTGGACTGAATAATTTAAAATGCATTACAATAGGTTTTATTTGTTAATTAATTGCAAAATTGAACAGCTATTATGTATCCGATACTATATTGGGCAATAGAAAAAATAGTAAGACCTAATAAGACATAACACTAGTTAACATTTCTAGAGTACTTACCATAACTCAGCACTGTGCTACTAAGGTTTTTGTGTGACTTAGCTCAATTAGTCCCTTTAGAAGCCTATAAATTTTGTCTCAGTGTTACTAACCATTAACAAAGAAGTAAAATGACAATACAGATAGTTATAAATATAATGCAAACGTATATCCTTGTTTTTGCAGATTTGTATATCTGGTTTACGCCTGTTCTTCCCATGTAATTATTAATAGAACATCCTCTGCCTTTCAAGAATGTCTCTTGCCCTTGAATGATATATTACATCATTATCCTATTTAAATAACTTGCCCAAGATCACACAGCTAGTTACTGGCAGAACTATATCTTAAACCCAGATTTTCTGAAGCCAAGGCCTAATTTATACCATCTCCCACAGTTAAGGAATATTTTTTAGTTTAATGTCTATATGTGTGTATGTGTGTGTGTATGTGTGTGTGCATATGTGTGTGTATGTGTTTGTAATTTAATGGAACATCTTTCAAACCCAGTATGTTCAAATAAACTCATCAGCTTTCTTTCTAAACTTGTTCCATCTTCCTATATTCACTATCTTGAATGGCATGAATTACTTATGCTAGGAACATGAGAGTCATCCCAGAATAAAATCCTGTCTTTATTCATGTTAAGCAGTGTCACCAAATTCTATCGATTTATTTCTCTTAAATATTTTCTTAAATACTTTTTTTTTTTTTATTCTGCAGCACCAAAAATTCTTCCTTAAGTTACATATTGGGTAAAGTGAATATGAGAAATTCCCATTCACTTGATCTTTCCAATTCTATCTTCATTCCCAGGAATTCTTACTAACTTTTTGGTATTTATTCTTCACAGACTATTTTTATACATCGATATTTGTGCAACCAGGATGTAGCATATGCAAGTTGATTTGTAGTTCGAGTCTGACACCTGAGAACCAGGAGGACCATTTTTATAAGTGGTATAAGTTCCAGTTTGAAAGCTTTCAGGCCTGAGACGCAAAAAGAGCCATTATTTCCGTTTGAGTGCAAAGGCCGGAAGAGACTGATGCCTTACTGAAAACAGTCAGACAAGAGGAGTTTCCCCTTAGTTTTTTGATTGTATTCAGGTCATCAAGTAATTGGATGAGGCCCACCCACATTAGAGAGGTCAATCTGCTTTATCAATGTGGTTAATTTTCTGTGTAACTTGACAGAGCTAAGGAATATACAAGATAGCTAATGAGACATTATTTCTGAGTGTCTATTAAGGAGCTTCTGTAAGAGATTAGCACTTGTATCAATAGACTGAGTAAGCAAGAGCTCCCTCATCAATGCAGGTGAATATTATCCAATCTGTTGAGGATCCCAAAAAAGTCGAAAAAATAAAACAGAAGAAGAGATTAAAAAGCTACTCTCTCTACTTGAGCTGGGACATTCAATTTCCCCTAACAAGTTTATGGGACTTGTCAGTCTCCATAATCAACTAAGCCAATCCCTCATAACAACTTTAAAATGATCTCTCTATATATTATATTGGTTATGTTTATCTGGAGAACCTTAACTAATACACTTAGTTCAATGATTAAAATGTGAATATCATCCAGAAACACCCCCACAGATATATCTGGAATAATTTTTGGCTAAATATCCAGGCACCACTAGGCCTAATCAAGTTATTACATAATTGACACAGTACATGTTAGCCTTGGTCTCTTTTTCAAGGTTCCACACAGAAAACATTCACATATTCACATACTGTACATATGAACATTAGTAAATATCAGAGAATCTAGTGATAATTTTGTAAGAGACATGGAGGAAAGCATATATAATAATGCCCATTACCAAAATATTATGAGTGTCTGATTTCATCTAAAATGCATACATTTTTTTCTCCTAAGTTTATGTATTAGTCCATTTTCACACTGCTATAAAGAATTGCCAGAGACTGGGTAATATGTAAAGGAAACAAGGTTAATTGATACACAGCTCAGCATGGCTGGAGAGGGCTCAGGAAACTTATGATTATGGTAGAAGTCAAAGGGGAAGCAAGTCACCTTCTTCATAAAACAGCAAGAAGAAGGATGAACAAGGATGAACACAAGAGGAACTACTAAACACTTGTAAAACCGTTAGATCATGAGAACTTACTCCCTATCATGAGAAGAGCATGGGAGAAACCATCCCATGATTCAGTTACCTCCTAGGCCTCTGGTCCTGCACTGGGAGGGACTGCTGTGAAGACCTCTGACATGCCCTGGAGACTTTTTCCCCATCATTATGGTAATTAACATTTGGCTTCTCATTACACCTAGCTTGAACTTTTCCTCAAAAAATTCATTTTTCTTTTATATTGCATAGTTGAGCTGCAAATTTTTCAAATGTTTATGCTCTGCTTCCCTTTAAATTTAAGTTCCAATTCCAAACCATCTATTTGTGAATGCATACAACTGAATGCTTGTAAGGGCACCCAAGTCACCTCTTGAATGCTTTGCTGCCTAGAAATTTCTTCCACCAGATACCCTAAATCATTTATCTCAAGCTCAAAGTTCCACAGATCTCTAGGACAGGGCCAAATGCTGCCGGTCTCTTTGCTAAAGCATAGCAAAAATCCCCTTTATTCCAGTTCCCAACAAATTAATCATCTCTATCTGAGACCACCTCAGTCTAGGATTCATTGTCCATATCACTATCAGCATTTTGGTCAAAGCCATTCAACAAGTCTCTAGGAAGTTCCAAACTTTCCCACATCTTCATGTCTTCTTCTGAGCCTTCCAAACTGTTCCAACATCTGCCTGTTACCAAGTTCCAAAGGTGCTTCCACATTTTTGGATATCTTTACAGCAGTTCACTATTACCTCGATACCAATTTATTGTATTAGTCCATTTTCACATTCCTGTAAAGAACTTCCTGAGATTGAGTAATTTATAAAGAAAAGAGGTTTAATTGACTCACAGTTCATCATGGCTGGGATCCTTTGGAAAATTTACAATCATGGCAGAGGTCAAAGGGGGAAGCAAGGCATCTTCTTCACAAGGCAGCAATAAAGCAAATTGATATGGTTTGGCTCTGTGTCCCCACCCAAATCTCATCTTGTAGCTACCAAAATTCCCATGTGTTGTGGGAGGGACCCAGAGGGAGATGATTGAGTCATGGGGGTGGGTCTTTCCTGTGCTATTCTCTTGATAGTGAATGAGTCTCACAAGATCTGATAGTTTTAAAATCGAGTTTATCTGCACAAGCTCTCTTTTTGCCTGCTGCCATCCATGTAAAATGTGATTTGCTCCTCCTTTCCTTCTGCCATGATTGTGAGGCCTCCCTAGCCATGTGTCACTGTAAGTCCAATAAACCTCTTTCTTTTGTAAATTACCCAGTCCTGGGTATGTCTTTATCAGCAGCATGAAAAGAGACTGATACAAGAATGAACACGGGAGGAACTATCAAACATTTATAAAACCACTAGATCTCGTGAGAACTCACTCACTATCATGAGAACAGCATGGGGGAAACCACTCCTTTGATTCAGTGATCTCTACCTCATCTCTCTCTTGATATGTGGGGATTATGCGGATTATGGGGATTACAATACAAGATGAGATTTTTGGGTGGGGACATAGCCAAACTATATTTGTTTATATTTATATTCTATTTGGAAATTATGTTTGTATTAGTGTTTTTGAAAATTTAATTAATGTAGCTTAATTTTTGGAGAAGTCTTATATTTACAGAAAAAAATCAAACATAAAATGCAGCTTGCAAATATTTTCTCACCTTCACCACTACTAAGTATAGTTCCCCTATTATTAATATCTTACATGAGTATAGAACATTTGTTTAAATTGGTGAGCCAATATTGACTTATTAACCAAAATTTGTATTTTACATTAGAGTTCACATTTTGTGTTGTATAGTCTATGGGTTTTGACAAATAGAGAATGACATGTGTCCACCAGTACAACATCATACAGAACAGCTTCACTGCCTGAAAAATTATCCTGTGTTCCTATTCATTCCTCCCTCATGCCCTCTAAACCCCTAGAAAGCACTGACAGTTTTACAGTCTCCATAGCTTCATTTTCCCCAGGATTTTATATAGTGGGGATCATACAGTACATGGCATTTTTAGATTGGCTTTTCTCACTTAGCATTATGCATTTAGGTTCCCTCCATATATTTTTGTGGCTTGATGTGTCATTTTTAAATTACTAAATGATATTCCATTTTATGGCTATAACACCGTTTATCCTCACTTACAGAAGGACATCTTGATTGCATCTACATTTTGACAATTATGAATAAAATTGCAGTAAACATTGTGTGTCAATTTTGGTGTGGTTATTAGTTTTCACCACATTTGGGCAAAGATGAAAAGGTATGACTGCTGAATAATATGGTAATTGTATTTTTAGTTTTGTAAGAAACTGTCAAACTGTCTTTTAAAGCAATTATAGCATTTTGCATTCTCACAGGGAAAGAATGACTGTTACTTTTGCTTTACATCCACTCTGACATTTGGTGTTATCTTTTGAATTTTACCCATTCTAATAGATAAATAGAGGTATCTCATGTTTTAATTTGCAGTTTCCAGATGGCATATAATTTTGAGTCATTTGCTTGATTGTCATTTGCATATTTTCTTTGGTAAAGGGTTGGTCAGATCTTTTGTCTATTAGAAATTGTTTTGTTTTATTTTATTGTTTTCCTTAAGAATTCTTTATATATTTGGAATCCAATACCTCTATCAAATAATTATTTTGAAAATTGACTCACTCAATCTGTGGCTTCTCTTTTCATTCTTTTAACATATCTTGTGTAGTTCAGAAGTTTTCAATTTTAATAAAATTCAGCTATTCAAGTTTGTCTTTCATGGATCATGCATTTGTTGTGCCTACAAAGCCATGGTAAAACCAATGGTCATCTAAGAATGTTATAGTTTTAAGTTTTACATTGAGGTCTATAATACATTTTGAACTAATTTTCGTGAAAAGTCTGTGTCTAGATTAATATTTTATGTTTGGATGTTCACTAGTTCCAGTACTATTTGTTCAAAAACTATTATTCTTCATTGAATTGTTGTTTGCTCTTTTGTCAGAGATTAGCTATGTCTATTTGCATAGGTCTATTTTGACAATCTCTGTTCTGTTTCATTGATCTGCCTGTGTGTTTCCACTAATATCACACTGTTGTAATTGGGGTAGCTTTATAATACATCTTGAAGTCAGGTTGTGTTAGTTCTCTAACTCTGTTTTTGTCTTTCAAAACTGTGTTTGCTCTCTGGATCTGTTTTCAAATCTGTTTGCCAATATTCAAAAAATAACTTGGGATTTTGATTGAGATTGCATTGAATCTATAAAGTTGGGAAGAAATGGCGCCTTGACAATATTGAGTTTTCATCAATATACATAGAATATCTTTCCATTTATTTAGATATTTTCTGATGCACTTTATCAGAATTTTGTAGTTTTCCTCATACAGGCATTTACCCATTTTGTTAGATTTTTTACCCAAGAATTTTGTTTTCTTGGATCTTATGTCAACAGCATCATGTTTTCATTTTTAAATTCTAATTATTTGTTGCTGGAATGTAAGAAACCTACCAACGTTTTAAAATTAACTGTTTATCTTGCAACCTGGCTATATTCACATATAGTTTTAGGAGGGTTTTTTGTTGATTATTTCTTATTTTCTATATAGGCCATCATATCATCTGAAAAACAAAGATAGTTTTATTCTTTTCTTCCCAATCTGTATGTTTAAAAATTTCTATTTCTTATTTCATTAGTTAAGTGCACCAGTAGAATGTTAAGTAGAAGTTTTGAGATAGGATATTCTTACCTTGCTCTTCATCTTCATGTGAATGCACCCAGTTTCTCATCATTAAGTACATTGAGTATGATGTTAGCTCTAGTTGTTTTTATTTGTTTGTTTATTATTTTGTAGTTGTTAAGTTGAAGAAATTCCTCTTTGTTCGTAATTAGCTAAGTATTTTCATCATGACCAACCCGTTCATTTTGTCACATTCTTTTCCTCTATTTATTGATATAATCATATATATTTTTCTTCTATAGCCTGTTGATCTGATGAATTACATTAATTGACTTTTGAATATTGATGTAGAATTCAGTATATGAAATAAATCCCACTTTGCTGTGGTATACAGTTCTTTTAGTACATTGTTGGATTCAATTTGCTCACATTTTGTTGAGAGTACAAGATTTGAATAGGAATTTATTTTCCAGTTTCCAAATTTCTAACAATCTTTCTTGGCTTCATAAGAAATCATAATAATACACCAAATCTATTGCTATAGTTGATACCTGGGCTTTCCAGTTAGCATTATTTTTTCATTCATGTCTTTTTGACGTAGCTTCAGAATATGCTTTGATATATATCAAGTCACTTCTTATAGTCTAAAATTATTCTAATAGCACTTGTACCTACTCTTAAAAAGGAAACTTTTAGTCAGATTATCATATTCTATGAAAATTCCACTTGAATATTCATTGGTATGTCCTAGAATTTAGAGATTAATTCTGGAAAACCAATGCTTATAGGATATTAAAACTGTTTATTAAGGACAATGAAATATTTTAAATATTTTTTTCTTATGTCTCTCAAATATTATTTATAATTGTTTATTTTTTAAAAAATACCTAAGTTTATTTCTAGCATTTTAAATATTTTCAGTTTTGTTTAATATTTTGATAGGGTTTTTTTTCTGGTACTTTTTCTAAGTGTTAATTCATCATGTTTAGATAATCCTCAGTATAGATTTTTAGGGAGAGGAGTCAAATATTTAAAAATCAGTTGAAATCTTATATTTTCTATATCATGTTTTAGAAGCACTAATACTGTCTTGTTAGTTTGCTGTTTAAAATCTCTGAATCGTGTCCTATCATCTAAAGGATAAAATAATAGAATGTCATTGAAGCACCACATTATTAGACATTTTCTTAACTCTGCAATTTAATCTCTTGCCTCCTAAATTATTTTAGCTTAACTTATCAGTTTCACTCAGGCCTCTATTAAATTGCACGTAGAGTCTCATCTATCAGGAAAACATCTTTCCTTCTGGGCTTTTTGTAATAAAGTATCATCCATTCTAAAAAAAAAAAAAAAAAAAAAATTCTAATATCTTCCTACAGGTTAATATTTCCCATCTTCTCATCTCTATTGAACACATCTTAGCATTATCCCACATGTAATTTTCTCATATTCCCTTCTTACACCTTTCTTAAAAGATTGCCTTGGCAGTCCCATGAAATTTAGCTATTTTACTATTTTTTTTTTTTTTATGACAGAACCTTGTCTTTCTCTATTTTCAAAATCTACCATTATGCCCAGCCCTCAGCAGTTATTCCAACAAAACATAATTTCTTAAAGTCTGATGTACAAGTCAATGCTTTCCCCTGAAATCCTCCAGGTAGTGTCTAAATAGCTCTGCTTTACACTTGTATTTTCTAATACAAAAATATTTACACCAATTTTTAGCTCTGGCAGGATTTTATAATTTGCTGAAGAATATTGTTACTTATTTTAGAGGTATTCTCCTATTTATTAAAGTTCTTTTGGACGATAAAGAACAAAGTTTATTAGTATCGATCAGCATAAAATAATTTTGTTTCTTGACACAATCTTTAGAACAAAATAGATAATTACTAGTTTAGAGGATAATACATTTAAAAAAGGAATATATGTGCCTTGTGCATATGTCTTATACAAATATGTACAGGTGGACCTTATTATCTTAATGAAATGTATGAAAGATAGTTCATAAATCCATACAAATTCTTGGTTTCAGGTCATTTTTTAATTGTGATAAACTATTAATATAATTCATTACCTTTGTTATTGTCCAACAGTGATTTTTTTTTTCCTTAATTGGATTCAGAAGCTTTCTTGGCAAGAAAAAAAACAATTCAGATTGGCACTATAGTTGTTTTCCCTGACTAAAATAATGCTTAACAAATTACTTAGAAGATTGAACGCCAAAACATACAGGTACAATTAACATATCAAATAATTATATTGCCCCACAATGTACACAAATAAAAGGAAAGGAACTTTTGTTCTTTTGTAGTTTTTCTTTTTACCTCATCTGTAAATTGTACCTATGTTTTAAAACAATTATTATCTCAGATTTTAAAAATAACTCAAAATTTAAAGTATTTTGGTTTTTGCAACTACAGTCCTTTTTTCTAAATGTAGCTATGCTGAGAGAAAAGATAGAATTCTTGAACTGTTTATAGAATAAGTACTAATATTCATAAAATCAATTTGACTTTCTTATTTTTATGTAGTATGCTATTTTGTCAGTAAATAATCAAAAATATAATTTCATAGGTCAATTACCAAATAAAATGATTTTGTCATTCTCTAGGCACACATCTTGAAACTACACCTGTAACCTTGGCAGAGTGACATACATTTGACACTTGTAGCAGCACAATTAATTTATGACATTCAGCACACTATCAACATGCTCTGACTGAAAATCCAAGCAAATTTCTTAAACAGACAAATTTACTCTGATTTCTGAAAACCTCTAGACACTTACATGTACTACATATAATTGCAAAGCCATAATGAAATTCAGTATTTCATTATGAAATTCACTTTGAATTTCAGCATTGAAATACCAAATTTCACTTTGAAATTATTTGGACCTTACCATTTTAATGAAATGTATGAAAGTTCATAAAAAATTATGGATGAAATTGCATCCATATTATTTTCTTCCTCAAATTGGAGAGCTGAGACATGCTATTTTCATGAGCTCAGTGCCAGTATTGATTCACAGGCCATGCCAAAAAACAAGTATCATTCTGTTTTCTAATACAGGTGACTAGACCCCATAAGTATTGTGAATTATATATAAAATTTTAAAAACTACTAGAAATTGTTTTTCATACCAGGACTTGTCTATTTCAAGCCTGTTTGTTGAAATTATATCACATATTTTGAGAATATACTACATGGTAAACAATGAGTTATATAAACTAATGATTTTTTCTCCATGAGTGGCAGATTCATTTACATTAATAAATTATCCAAAACATAGCATTGTCCTTCAAATGTACAAACTCAAAACTATGCAAATTGAACTTATATACACTTAAGATGAAATATTCTTTAAATAATTGAGAATGTTCATAATTATTATTTTCCATTATAAATGTTAAAAAAGAGTCCTACTTTGCCATAGAGGATATTATCTTACATAAAGAGCAAAGAATAAGGTATTTTTAATCATGGTATATAAAATTAATGCTATGTCATAACAATCCTATTTCTTTTTCTAAAAGATGGAATTATTGGTTAAAATTGTTAACATTATTATACTTTTATTCAGCAATCATCCAGGACTATTTAGTAGTAATACTTAACACCCCTTGAATATTTAGTATACATCATATAAACATGCTGTTTGGTGGGAAATTTCTCAGTGTCAAATTTGACATTGTGACATTTCTGAATGTCAAAAATAGTTGACATTGAGAAATATTGTATAGTTCAAACCAATATTTATGTCACTTAAAGCTTTTCTTGGAAAATATTATTATAACAATATTATAGATGAGGAAACCGAGACATCATTGAATATGGAATATGCTCGAAATCAAACAGTGAATGGTGGAACCAGGAAGAGAACCTATATCTGTCCAAAGCTGAACCACTGTGCTAAACTGATGCTAATTAGGTGAAGCAGTTTGGTATGACAGAAAAAAATGCCCTATACTGAGTCATAAGACTGATATTTTTCTTGCAGTTCTGCTCCTGGCCCAGTGATCGTTAACAAATCATTTAATCTTTATAACTTTCAGTTTTCTAACTATCATGTGGGGATAATTACACTTGTGTTCTCTACTTCACAGACATAAAAATGAAGTGAAAACTTCAAACTAAAGTATATGAATTGTATAGGCAAAGTAAATAAACTGAAAGGGATGAGAAGAATTTGGGCAGAAAAAAATCAGTAGTAAAGAAAAGAGGATGACATTTGCAGGTTAGGAGAATCCTGAGGATAATGCAAGCAGAAATTGAAAGTGTGGTAGTCATATAACCTTCAATTTATTTGAGATTTGGAAAGCAAAAGTCTTGAATTTTTCTAAGTTCAATATGAAAGACAGCATTTCAAAGAAGTGTGTGTGGTAGGATAAAAGGTTTTTTTCCTCCAATTCAACAGAACAGGTTTAGAGCAGTGAATATATGGCTGAGTAGCATTTTAGGGGAAATAAATAAGAAAAATCCCTGAATGTAGCATCAGTAGTTGCAATACCCATGTCTCAAGGAGCAGGAAAGAAATACTGTAACTATAATACAGAGATCAAGTGGGATGGTACTGTGGTAGGAGAACTCTCCATAGCAGGAAGGAAAATGCCAGAAAATAATGTTATCAAAATGAGGGAATGTGTTTGAATTCTTTAGATCTTCAACCTATCCAATTATCGAAAGCCACTTTAAGCTTGTGCAGTTAAAAGGTGAAATTTATAATTGATATAGGAAATCAGAATATGCCATCCCAAAATAAGCCACTTTAGCATAATTATTATGAACTAAAGGAAAACGAGAATTAAACACATGGAAAGCTCTCTGCCCCTCTCCCCGTTATTTTAGGTGAGGCAATGATGTTTAGAGACAATGCATACAGAAAGGCTGGGAATGATCACAGTACTAGTAATAGCCTTTTGGTCTTTGAACATTTGTGGTTTGCCTCTTTTGACTCAAATTTGAAAAATCCAGTCTTATGGCCTTTATTCTTCTTTTATTCTACTTCACCTGTAAAATGCTCTATTCTTGAATTTATATTGCCTAAAAAGCAGGACATAAATTTACGAAAGCAAAGGGATACCTCCTTGCCTCTCTACCAGGAAGAAAAAAGGTTAACCCACTGAAGACAACTTTAGACCCTTTCAGTTAGAGACCAAAGGAATCGACATTAGCAACTTTACTAACTCCTATTCTCAAATTTGCTGTGCCTAGAGATTCAACATTATTTTTATTTGTCTTACCACTTCTCTAAAAATTTATTGTTTTTTTGTTGAAGATGCTATATAAGCTAAAATTCAAAACCACTTCTTTAGAATTACTCATTTCCTTGGTACTTCCATGTATATATGAAGTATACAGGCTAGTAAATGTGTCTTTTGTTTCTCTTGGTAATTTGTCTTTTGTTACAAGGGTTCATCTCAGATAAGAAGTACGAAGGATAAAGAGAAAATTGGTTTTGTCTCGCCTACGTCACCATGGTATCCCATGAAACTCAAGGAAAAATCAAACACAAGCAAACGTAATCTAATAAAACAAAAGCAATCAAAGTCATTTTGAGAAGAGGAAAAAGAATTAAACTTCGGCAGACAAAAGATAAAACCCAAAATAATGAAAGAGAACTGTCATGTGACTCTCCCACATGCATTAATGTCATTAAAAGGGCATTTTCAGTTATGAATTAAACTTTTAAATATCAAAGATAGAAACAAACAAATGATAGTAAGATTAGAAATGGAATCTAAATAAACTCTGAAGAAGTTGAAGAAAAAAATTATATCACCTCAGAATTTAAAAACAAAGTTGCCAAGTATAACATAACTTACTATACAAAATAGTATGATAGAAACTAGGAAAGAATAAAACCAACACCATGAAAATAGGGCATAAAAGAGATGAAATGAAGCAGAGGAAAGAAGACTCAAATAAAATACCCTATCCTCCAAAATGACCAGAATACTTAAAGCAAAAATTCTAGATAATTTTCATAAAAGAAAAGATATCCCCAATATGCATAGTAAAATGACACCCATGTCCTTTGTAAAACTGACTCAGAATAGTTCATACCTTAGACACACTGCCGAGCCTAGGAAAAAGCTATAAATGAGCAGTAATGTGAGGAAATACTATGCAAATACATCCTTTTAAACAGTCAACTAATGGATACCTTTTATTCAATGAAGAGTTGAATGGAAAAACTTAAAATAAGTGTGAGGATGAGTCACCTGGTAAATGAAAATGCAGGAGTTCACAGTGATCATATAAAGAGATGAGAAGGTAGGAAGAGAAGAGGAAAAAAGGATGAAGAGAAAGAGGAGGGGGGAGAAAGGAGGAGAAAGAAAATGAAAAAAGATTTGTTATCATTGGAGATTAGTATTATTCTAAGAATGTAGCATAAAAATAGGTAATGGAAGAAAAAAATAAGCATTAACTATTCCTTTTTATAAAGAACTGTATGACTTTCCCAGCAAATGAGAGAGGAAATTACACAGAAGAATGTCAACTAACGTATGTAGAACGAATGATTGAATTAGAAAAACCACCATTTTGCAAACTCTAATCGAATAATTGGTACAAGTAAGAATCACAAATATGTGTCACATCTATTAATTTGGGGGAATGGGAAAATTTTAAGATGAAAAGATTAAGCAGCAAAGACTACTTGCTAAGATCCACAGAAAAACTTACCTTTGAAATGAACACATTTTATAATCATTATCTTATGCAAGTAAAGAAAATTAATATCACTGATAGTGAGACATGATATTATCGTATGTGCTCATCAATGTCAATTATTTAGTGATCTTTCAAATAATCTCGCAAAAAATTTAATCTGCATCTAACCTAGCCTTTATGTCTGTCATCCAATTAAAGGAATAGTGTGGAAGACACTAAGAGGAAATAATCAGACAAATAAAATTATTCTATAGGAAAAATTGTCCAGTTTTCTTGTAAAAATGTCATGAAAAAATAAAGTGAAGCAATTACTTTAGAACAAAAGAGACTGAAGAACAAACAATAACCTACAAATTTGTTGACTCTCATCCTGATATGGCCAGGCTAATAGGTGAGGCAATGATGTTTAGAGACAACATGTACAGAAAGCCTGGGAATGATCATAGTAGTAGTAATAGCCTTTTGGTCTTTGAAAATTTGTGGTTTACTTCTTTTGACTCAAATTTGAAGCATTCAGTCTTATGACCTTTATTCTTCCTTCATTCTACTTCACCTGGAAAATGCTCTATTCCTGAATTTATAAATTGCTTGAATATGCATGACTTTCTAGTCTGTATTTTTATATCAAACCTCTCACCTGAACATCATTAGATTCTAGTATCTCTGTCAGTGACTATCTAGGCAAACTTTGCCCAATAATTTAAGTTGTGCCTTAGTCTGATTACATATAATATAGAAATAAAAATACCAGGCTGACTTACCTCAAGAGTCTATTCTAATAAGCTAATAAGGAAACATATGAAAAGTTCTAAAAGCTGTGAAATAATGTGCTTATGATAATTTGCTTAGTCTTCCCTCAAGTGTATGGATGCATAAATTTCCTTCATTGAGGTGGACAGTATTTCACAAAGGTGCCTATAAGCACACTACCTCCATAGAGAGCTAATAAAAAAATTAATACTCTTGAACTTTCTACCCATGCTATTTTCTTGAGTTCCCATGTGATAGATGGGCTTTATTTCAGTCAATATGCACATAGTCAAAAAAGATTAAGTAACACCCAGTACTTATTTTCCATAACTAAATTAATCAATTTTAAAATGTATTTTCTCAACCCAATATTAAGAAGGTCAAAAAGCTTCTTTTACAAAAATAATTATATGGTTGATATTTGTACCCATAGTAGAAATATATGACTGAATGCTTTTCTATAACCTTTGCTCCTTTAAAAGAAATTTAGTTATCATAAAATTTAAAAGATACATTGAGCAAATTTTCCTAGGCATGTACAGAAAGATAGTAATATATCTACAAGTCTACAATGTAGGTTAGTGTATTCCAGAATAAAAGACTGTGATAACAGATCAGAGATCATCCTATAACACATAGGCACACACGCTGCAGGCCAATCACAAGGAAATTAAAAACAGGCCTATTCTGATGCTATGTTGCGCTTAAAACAAATCAATGCAAAGGCAATAACAATAAGAAATAATTGAATAAAAGTACTTAGAACACGCAGGAAAAATATATATCAAACTGATGGTTGTAGCCGCCTGTCTGGAGCATCTACTACAGTGATGCCAGCTGCAGTGCTGGAGGAGCAGACAGGGATGCGTGCTCCCTGCTGCCCGCTCCAGTGTGGAGCAAAGTTGTGGCAGAGCCTGGGTGTTGTTTTGACCTGGCCAGCTGTGCACACACTCCAGGCAGCACTGACATTCTTGCCCCCTGCCACCATGGCACCCTCCAGACTTTGGGGGCTGATGAGTGTGGGAAGGAGGCTGGGGGATGAGGGTGACTCAGTGCCAGCCTGCGGGACCCACACTGCATGAACAGCCTGGGTGCTATGGGTGGCATGTCGTTGGTGGCGAGAGGCAGGTTTTTAGGTGGCGAGAGGCAGGTTTTCAGTGAAGCCCCACTTTCAAGCCAGGAATGGCCTGAGGCCTGGGGGCTGGGCTGCCAATTCTGGAGTGGGAACTTATGCTGATTTTTCCAGGCCCACCCATGGCTGCCCATGGACTAAACATGAGCTTCCTCCCTTCTGAGCCCATAAAAACTCCAGCCAGACTCAGACAGTCTTCAGCGCGATCTGCATGCTGGTAGGAGCTACCCACTTCGGGTCTCCTCTACAATCTTCTGGACAACTGCCTGCAGTTAGAAGCTACCCACTTTAGGTCTCCTCTATACTCTTTGGGATGACCTGTCTGCAGAAAGGTCCTAATCACTTCGGGTATCCTCTACTCTCACTGGGACAACTTGCCTGCAGATAAGAGGTACCCGCTTTGGGTCTCCTCTACACTCTTTGGGATGTCCTGTCTGCCAATAGGAACTACTCACTTCAGGTCTTCTCTACTTTCACTGGGACGATGTGCCTGGAGATAAGAGGTACCCACTGATGGTTTCCTCTACACTCTTTGGGATGATGTGCCTGCAGATAGGAGCAACCTACGTTGGGTCTCCTCTCCGCTGACAGCTGTTCTGTCACTCAGTAAAGCTCCTCTCTACTTTGCTTACCCTCCAGTTGTCCACATAACCTTATTCTTCCTGGATGTGGGACAATAATTTGGGACCCCCCCCCCTCCCCACCCCAATGAATGGTGGGAGTGAAAGGAGCTGTAACACTTGCCTGGGCAGCTAATTGAGCTGTAGGCAGTGACATGCTCCCAGACTGTAGAAGTGAAGAGTGGTGGCCTTTCTGGGAGCCCAGACCTTGGTATTTCCTAAGACAGAGCTGCTCTAACACTATAGTCTTCCTGTTCTCTGCTGGCACCGGGCAGCCACCCCACATGATGGGAAGCAGTGGTGGGACTGGATCAGCCCAGGAGCTGTGGGCCAGAGCAGGGTAGTGGGACTGAAAGAGCTGTAACATAAATGGGTTGAAACTTATCTCCCCCCATTTGCCACACTACAGGCGATGAGAAGAAGAGAAGAGCTGGGGCCCTTCTGGGAGCCCAGACCTTGGGGCTCCCTGAACCAGGGCTGTGACATACTGTGACACTTTGGGGGGCTCTGTGATTCCTGCCATCTTCAAGATTTTGGGTACCACAGTGTTCCCCTCATCTAGACACAGTTGCCAACAGTGGAAGCTGCTTGTTGTACATCTGGCCCAGCCGTGGCTTCACATAGAACTGGCACCTGTGCAGGCTCTTGGAGCTGCTTGCCTTGCCACAGCAGCTAGGTTGCTTGACTGTGCACAGTGACTGGACCCCTTGCTTGCTCATTCACACACCCCTCTCTACTCCACTCCTGGCTCACCTTTAGCAGGCATGGGATCCGGGATGGCACTGCAAGCCAAGCAAAGCCTGCTGGGCCAAGTGGGTGGAATGAGCCCAGCAGGCGTGAGAAATACTCATGCAGAAGGCACCACCAAACACGAAGGTTTCTGGCTAGTGAAGCAACACCTGAAGGATCCCATGACAGAACTGAACTCTGTTTATGAAAAATGCATACTTGAAAATCTGAGAAGACATGGGCTTGACTACTAAATTCCAGGTCAAGAACATCTAACTATGACACTTACCTTAAGATAACACATCTAATTTCATACCATAAATCTTTACGTAGAAGGTTGTCAAATACAAGGGTTTTTTGTTGTTGTTTCTACAGTGATTATCAGGTGCTTTATGAAATAGTTTTTCTGACATTTAAGGAAAATTGTGAGTCCTATCGCCCAGTAAATCAAACTAGTAATTCTCATCCCTTTTTTCCTTAGCTGCTACCATAATTCTAGTCTTCAGTTCTACTGGCTCTAGGTAATAGAGGCAATTCTTCCTGGAAGGTATCAGTGGCAAAAGGATAGAATATCTGCTTAACTGACATAAAATAACATCTTTTTACTATTTTAATGGAAATAGATTGGGTTGAGCCCCTTATCCCACATTCTCACTAAAATATCTGTATATTTTATATCTTGGTAACATTTTACCTCCCATATTTTTCTGTTTCTTTCTTTTTCTTTTTTTTTTTTTTTTCTGTAGCAACTCTTTGTGTAAATTAACCAGTGTTCATGGGTTTTCCCTGAAACAATTCACTTGACTGAAGAGGTTAAGATGATAAATTAGTTTCATCATGCAGCATAATACAAATGTAAAGGTGAATATTAGGCGACATTGTATTTAAAATTCCTTTAGCTTCCAACTGAAAGTTATCACCAGCCACCTCTTTGCAAGATCCTAACTCAGTTATTTTGCTAGAACTCCCCTCTTCAACTTAATTCTCTTTCAATTTTCCTATAGAGACCACTTTATCTCTGTACACTGTATTCCTTTGGATGTAGTCTTTCATTAGTGTGTTTGCAACATCAAATGCCCCCATACAATTCCAGGGTCTTGTTCGAGGTCCCATTTCTCACCAAACAGAAAGGCAATCACTGTGACAAAATTGCCAGGGAAGAAATCTTTACTTGGGTGCTACAGCTGAGACAATGGTGATGGGAGGTCAATCTCAAATCCATCTCCTGAAGAGGCTAAAACTAGGGAAGGAATGTAACTATGTGTGGGGAAAAAGGAATTAGGGACAGGTAAGGAAGAGGAGTTGGCAACAGGAAGCAGGTAGTCATTTAGGTCATAATGACTACTGAGGGGTCTTGAGTCTCACTGTTCAGATATGGTGATCTGGTCAGTTTCATTTTCTTAGTACTATCTGGTAATCCTGATGGTTGGTTTCCTAAGAAAGGAACTCAGATAAGACAAATGGAACTTTTTCAAGTTTTAAGACTGGTAGAGTCAATTTCTATGTTTATTCAAAAGAAACCATAAACATTAGTTCTATGGGGCAATTGAGCTAGTTTCAGTACTAGGTCTAAACATTGCCAGAAGAATTGGCAAATATTTTGGAATGTAAGTACAGCTTTGACCCTAAGTCCCCAAACATTTAGAAAGTAGCAGTGACTTTAATCACTTTTCATATAATTATCCTCACTCTGCTATTATAAGAACAGTTCATGCCAATTTTGTAGAAGGGAACTACATCAGCCTAGAAAAATATGTTATTTTCTGTAATCCCTCTGATCTCATGTGCTCGTTACTGGAGCACATATTCTCAAAATTGTATAAAGGGTGTGGTCCCATTGTTTCCACAACAAGATCCAGATATGAAGACAACCTATTCCCTTTCCATCTATCACAATGTGAATATTCAAAAACCTATAAGATCGTTAAAGCATTTAGAAGACAAAATTATGGTAATAATATCACTGGTAGAGTTTGCAAGGGAACTCTAGGAAGTAACAGGCCATTTTCTCTGGGGCTTAAAATTACATTATTTTTCTGGAGAGGTCAAGTTCTGAAAGGCAATAAAGCGTTTAATTATAATTCCCCTGAACCACAAGGTGGGAAAAGTTATAACTGCCTCAGAGACTACAAGGAAGGCACTAATGAATGATAATGTAGTCAGAAAGAGCCACAAACTCTGAGACAATGCATTACAACTTCTGTAGATTTTGCAAACACATAGGAAAGGTTTTGTTAATTTGTAGATAAAGAATACTTGAAGTATAAAAAATATTTGATAAATTACATTTTGCTAGAGGCCTGACACAAGAGAATATCAACTATAATATGCATATTAAGTATGTACATATTAATCTAAGCACAGTCAATGTAAGTTATGACCCATTCATGGGCAAGGAATAAAGTTACTGCTTTTTGAATAAAATATAGTATTTTGTAAGTAAGGTAGAAGTTAAGGTAGTAATTACTAACATGTGTCTCACATAGTGGTATGGTTTGGTTGTGTCCCCACCCAAATATCATCTTGAATTGTAGCTCCCATTATCCCCAAGTGGCATGGGAGGGAACCAGTGGGAGGTAACTGAATCATGGGGGTGGGTTTTCTCCATGCTATTCTCATGACAGTGAATAAGTCTCATGAGATCTGATGGTTTTATAAAGGGCAGTTTCCCTGAACACATTCTTCTGCCTGCTTCCATGTAAGATGTGTCTTTGCTCTCCTTCACCTTCTGCCATGATTGTGAGGCCTCCCCAGCCATGTGAAACTGTGAATCTATTGACTGTTTATAAATTACTCAGTCTTAGTGGTTTCTTCATAGCAGTATGAAAATGGACTAATATACATACTATGGTTTTGTGAAACTTTGCTTCATATATGTGTGTATATATATATGAATACATATATATGTGTGTGCTTATGTATATGTGGATTAGCTTGCTATGTCTTTGAAAAGCCACATGCATTTTTTTTCATAACAAAACCACATTTAAATTTGAAACTCTCCTCCTGGGTTAATCTTGATTAAAAACAACCTTTTCTCTGAATCTAAAATAAAATAATTAATATGAATTCACATAGCTTAACTCTTCATGTAGTTTACTCATGAAAAAAATGCCAAAATCATTAATATTACATAGATACCCACACACTCATATATATGCACACATAGAGTATATTATATAAGTGTATATTATATAGCATATGTCTCACATATTATATACTATGCAATTATATAATAGACCTTATATAATAAATGCATATTATATATCCATGTATTGTACATACATAAATGCATCGTATATATTAGTATTAAATGGGAACAAGTAAAACAGTAATATAAATCACTAATAATACAGAATATTCTATAGGAACATGGTCAACAGCATTCAAGTAACTACTTAGACTTCAGTTTTGCTGAGTTGAGAATGCAGGCTAAGAACAGAAGCTGGATTACTAAGTAATTAAAAAAATATATTGTTTTTGGCATGGTAGGGAGAAAAGACAGCAGCAAGGTAAAATAAATCTGGAAAGAATAGATAGTTTCTGTTTTTATTTTATTTTATTTGTAGAGCTTTATTGAGCCATAATTGACATACAGTGACGCACTCCTTAAACATGGGGATATATTCTGAGAAATGTATGTTTAGGTGATTTGTTCATTGAACATCCTAGAATGTACTTACATAAACCTAGATGGTATATCCTACAGCACATCTAGGTTACATGGTATAGCCTATTGTTTCTAGGCTACCAACTTATATAGCATGTTACTCTACTGAATACTATAGGCAATTATAACAAAATGATAATATGGTTTGGCTATGTACCCACTTAAATCTCATCTTGAATTACAGCTCCCATAATTCCCACTTGTTACGGGAGAGACCCAATGGGAGATCACTGAATCATGGGGGCGGTTCCCCCCATACTGTTCTTGTGGTAGTGAGTAAGTCTCATGAGATCTGATGTTTTGATAAGGGGTTTCCCCTTTCACTTGGCTTTCATTCTGTCTCTTTCCTGCTGCCATGAAAGACATGCCTTTCATCTTTCACTATGATTGTGAGGCCTTCCCAGTCACGTGGAACTGTGAGTCCATGTTAACTGCTTTTTCTTTATAAATTACCCAGCCTCAGGTATGTCTCTATCAGCAGTGTGAAATGAACTAACACAGTAAGTAATTGTGTATCTAAAAATATATAAACATAGAAAAGGTCCAGTAAAAATTCACTATAAAAGATAAAAAATGGAACACCCATATAGGGCAATTATCATGAGTGCAGGCTGCAGGAAGTGAGTGGTGAGTGAATGTGAAGGCCTAGGACATTACTATACTCAGCTTTAGACTTTACAAATGCTGTACATTTAGGCTACACTAAATGTATAAAAAATTACAATGTTACAGTGCCTACAAAGTCACTAGACTATAGGAATTTTTGAGCTCCACTATAATCTTATGGAACCAACTTCATATATGTGGTTGGTCATTGACTGAAACATTATGTTACACATAACTGTGTATTAAATTGCACATATTTTAAGAGTAACACTGGATAGGTGTTGAGATACACACACATATGCGCACACACACATGAAACCATCACCATCAAGATCACTGTAGTAATCATCACCTCCAAAGTTTCCTTGTACTCCTTTGTAATTTCTCCTTCCCTTTCTTTTGTCAATGTAAAAGTGTTGATTTTTTTTATAATTACATATAAATAAAGTACAAATTATGTATATTTTGGCTTCTTTCACTGAACCTAAGTATTGGGACGTTAATTTACATTTGTGTGGCAGTATGTAGCTCATATATTTTACTTCTGAGTGGTATTCCATTGCATTTCTTAGATGATAGATATTTGGGTTGTTTCCATTTTCTGGGTATTACAAATAAAACTGTTATGAACCTTCCTATATAAGCTGTGTTAGTTTTCCAGGGATGCCATTACAAAATATCACAGACTGGATGCTTTGAATAACACAAATATATTTCCTTATAGTTCTGGAGTCTAGAAGCCCAACACCAAAGTGGGAGCAGTTGTGATTTTTTTCTGAGGCCTTGTGGACAGCTTGTGGACAGCTGTTTTTTTCTGCTGTGTCTTCACATGGACTTTCCTCTGTGTGTGCACCTCATTGGCGTCACCCTATGTGCTCAGTGTCCTCATAGAACACAACAGTCAAATTTGAGTAGGATCTACCCTAACGCCCTCATTTTAAGTTAATAACTTCCTTAAAAATCCTTGTCTCCAAATATAGTTAGACTCTAAGGTACTGGGGGTTACAGTTTTGGCATATGCATTTTGGGGAGTCACAACACAACCTATAACACAACCATTTATGGCCATTTGCATTATTTCTCACACTTACACATACAGCTAGGAATGGAATGGCTGGGCTTAATGGTAGACGTATATGTATACATAACTTTTCATTAAACTGCTAATCTGTATTCCAAAGTGACATATTATTTCCACCAGCATCCCATTGTCTACTCATTATATCAATTAGCAAGAGACAGGAGTAGAAATGTTCAATGTAAATTTTGGCTTTGTCACTGTTTTCTTGCCGCTCTAACAGATGTTGTTTCATTATTGTTAACATGGTATACATTTTCATATCCTTTTATTACAACCTATTTGTCTTTGTGTTTATCTTTGTTTTTGAAAGGTATTTTTACAGACTGTGGTTTATACATTGACATTTTAATTTTCTTTTCAGGATTCTAAAGATGCTTCTTGCCATTCTTCTACCTTGTATTGTTTCAGATAAGATATCTGCTGTTATCTTTGACTGCTTTATTCAGACTGCTTTTGAGTTTTAACTTTCATCCTTGACTTTTAAAAATTTTATTATGATGTGTCTTACTGAAGTTTTCTTCATTTTTCTCATGCTTGGAATTTGCTGAGCTTCTTGAATCTGCCCATGTGTAGTGTCTGTCAAATCTGGAAATTTGCAGCCATTGTGTCATAAAATACTTTCCCTTCCTCTTTCAAGAATACTAATTACACATAGCCATTTGACATTGTCCCATAGCTCATGGATGTTCTGTTTATTTTGGCTTAGGTTTTTTTTTTTTTTTTTTTTTTTTTTCTCTCTGTGTTTCATTTCAGATAGTTTTTTATTGTTCTATCTTCAATCTCTCTAGGCTTTTCTTCAAAAGTGTTTACATGTGTTAATCTGTTAATCTCACCCAGCATATTTTTCATATCAGACATTGTGTTTTTTGCATATATTCCATGGCTCTATTTATCATGCTCAACCTTTCTCTATCTTCATGATGTACATTTAGAATGTAGTAAGTATTTCAGTGTCCTTGTCCATTAATTCTATCGTATTTGTAACTCTGGGGTCTTTTTTTTTTTTTTTTTTTTACTACTTAATGGGTCACAATTTCTTGCTTTTTAAAATACCTAGTAATGTTTCATTGGGGTATTGGACATTATACATTTTACCTGGTTACATGATAAATATTTTTTTTCTATTTCTTCAGATATTCTTGAATGTTGTGCTAGGAGACAGGTACATTACTTGGAAGCAGTGTGATCCTTTTTGGTATGGCTTTTTTGATTTATAAGCTGTGTTAAGAGCAGAACTCAGTAGTACGACTAATTTTTTCCCACTACTAAGTCAGGCTCCTTCTGAATACTCCAACCAATGCAGAACTTTTCCTTTCTGGGAATTAATTTTCCACCTGGTTAGTTAGAATGTAAATTATTCTTACTCCTATATGAATTTTGAGATGATTTCTCTGTTCTTTTCAGGTTCCTTCCATAGCCTCAGGTAGTTTCCTTAGATGCCTGTGCCAATCAACATTCAACTGCAGACTTAAGGAAGACTGCAAATCTCACAGGCTGCCCCTTGTACAGCTGTTTTCTCTGCAGTATTCTGTCATATGAATTCTAGCTGCCTTAGGCTTACCAGTCACCTACTTTTGCCTCCTAAACTCAGAGATATTTCCACGCTTCACCTGGATTACCTCTGAAAAGTAGCTCAAAAATATATTCAGACTATAATCCAGCATAATCATAGTGTTCACTTCACTTGTTTCTCCTGTCTCAAGGAACACTGTTCTGATAACCAATATATGAAAACATGTTTTAACTAACTTTATTTCATTCTGTAGTTGTTTCAGTTAGATAGGAAAATACAGTATCTATTACTGTATCCTGGCTTAAAATGAAAATTCCCCAGAGATGTTCTAATTATTTAAATAACTTTTTGTTGTCTTTTTGCAAGATATCCTATGGTTTGAATACTTGTGTCCCTACAAAATTCATGTTGAAATGTAATCTCCAATGCAACATTATTAAGAGATGAGTCCTTAGGAGATGATTAGGCCAGGAAGGCCCCACCCTCCTAGACTGGATGAGTACCTGAAGAGAATTAGCTAGGCCCTTTTGTCTTTCTGTCTCTTCTGCCATGTTAACACACAGTGACCCTCACTGGACACTGAACCTGCTATTACCTTTATCTTTTGATGTTTGGCCTCCAGAATTGTGAAAAATAAATTTCTGTTTATATAAATTACCCTGGTTTCTGACATTTTGTTATTGCAGCACAAATGAACTAATACATACATTGGTACCAAGAAGTCAAGTATTTCTACAATAAACATCTAGAGATATGAAAGCAGCATTGGAACTGGGTGATTGCTATAGGTTGAACCATAAAGTGCTATCCTGGTGAGGGCTCAGAAGAAGAGGAAAGCTGTAAAGAAAGCCTGAGATTAATTAAATGGCTGTGATCAGAACCTTAGTGAAAATGTAAAGACAATTCTGAGAGTCTTAGATTAAAATAAGAAATAAAGTACAGTAGTCTATCATCTATAGTTTCGTTTTCTGCAGTCTCATTTACCCATGGTTAACTTTGGTTTGAAAATATTGAATGGAAAATTCCCTAAAAACAAACCATAAGTTTAATTTGGTCACCATTGTGAGTAGTGTAATAAAATCTCTTGCCATCCTGGCCCATGCTCCATCCTACCCTGATGGAATCATCGCTTTCTACACAGTATCCACACTACCTTTGCTACCTGCCTGTTAGTAACTCAGTCACTTTGATTTGTCTCAAAACTTACTCACAGGCCTCAAGATTTAAAGTTGTTTTCCTTGTGGGGTTTTAGACTTCCTTGGGGCCCATTACCTCTTTCTCTATTACTAATTCTTACTTTTGAAATAAAAACATTTATCATATGTATATTCCACCACTAAGTTTTGGAAATACCTAACTTGTTTGATTTCACAGGTTCACAGCAGAAGAGCAAATTGCCTCAGAATAAATTGTGTCCTGAGTCTAACCCATATCTGATTTAGATGAGACTCTAGACTTCAGGATTTTGAGTTGGACCTGGAATGAGTTAAGACTTTAGGAGTTAATGAGATGGAATGACTGTATTTTGTACATTAGAAGGATATAAATGTCCAGAGGTGGAATGTTATGGTTTTAATGTTTGTGTCCCCTCCCAAATTCATGTTGAGACTTAATCCCTAAGGCAATAGTTTTAAGAGGTGGGGCCTTGAGGAGGTTCTTAGGTTATGAGAGCAAGCCATCATGGTTGCATCAATGCCATATGAAATGGCTGAGGGACCTGGCTGGGTCCTTTTGTCCTTCCATCCCTTCTACCATGTAAGAAAACAGCATTTCTCCCTGCAGGGACATGTCAAAAAAATGCCATCTTGAAAGTAGAGCCTGGGCCCTCACTAGACAACAAGCCTGCTAGCACCCTAATTTCAGCTTCCAGTCTCCAGAACAGTAAGAAATAAATTTCTCTTTTGTATAAATTACCCATCTAAGGTATTTTGTTGTAGTAGCACAAAAACAGCAGTACAATGTAAAATCTTTCATGTCTTCCCATGAAATATTCAGTAGAATAATCAGTTAATAATAAAGTGTGAAACGTATTTTGGCAAGACACAGACACTCTTCCTCCCACTTCAATAACTAGAACACAGATGTAAACTTCAAATTAATCGGCATATCTCCAGAATCTACAACTATATTTGGCATACAGTAAACACTTAATAAATTGATGTATAAGTAAAGGCGGCCATGGCTAAGAACTAAATATTACCATATATATACTCAAGTTTTCAGTTAAGTATAGATTTCTAAATATAATTTGTCATTAAGTTCTCTGGTTTAGAGTAATTAAGAAAATGTTAACACTTTCTATATCTACATTTGGTATACCCGTAGAGTTAATTATACTCCACCTTCACCACGCAGGACACTGTTGATTCCCTAATGTCATTAACTACAGGTACAAACACAATCAAGAGGGAAAACTTGATAGGCATTCTGGGAAATTGCTTTAGCCCTAGACTGTTAGAACCACTCTCTCTTGTACTTCTCACAGGGCTTCAAAACGGGAAAAGTTCTGTGTAAGGTATGTACAACAATATAGGAATAGTACTTCAAGATACAGCAAATTATAAATTTTTATGACTTTGTGACAACCTAAGTTACAATCATACCTCCTTAAAACCCTTTAAATATATGTATTTGATATGATTAACAAGACTGCCAGGCGCAGTGTGGCTCATGCCTGTAATCCCAGCACTTTGGGAGGCCGAGCCTGGTGGATCATCTGAGGTCAGGAGTTCGACACCAGCATGGACAACAGGGTGAAACCCCATCTCTACTAAAAGTACAAAAATTAGCCAGGCGTGGTGACAGCCACCTATAATCTCAGCTACTTGGGAGGCTGGGGCAGGAGAATTGCTTGAACCTGGGAGGCAGAGGTTGTAGTGAGCCGAGATCGCGCTATCGCACTCCAACCTGGGGGACAAGAGCATGATTTCATCTCAAAAAGATTAAAACAAACAAACAAACAAAACACTCAGGCCATACGTAGCGACTCACTCCTCTAATTCCAGCGCTTTTGGGAGGCCGAGGCGAGCAGATCACGAGGTCAGATCAAGACAATCCTGGATAACACAGTGAAACTCTGTCTCTACTAAAAATACAAAAAATTAGCCAGGTGTTGTGGCACGTGCCTGTAGTCCCAGCTACTCGGGAGGCTGAGGCAGGAGAATCGCTTGAACCCGGGAGAGAGAGGTTGCAGTGAGCCGAGATCGCTCTACTGTACTCCAGCCTAGGCAACAGAGTGATACTCCATCTCCAAAAAAAAGAATACTTAGATATTTTTCCCTAACAAATAGAGTCCTTAGAATTATTTTATAAAAAAGAATGAGGTATTATTACAAAATATTTAATAACAGTGATAAGAAAATTATAACAATAACAATGATGTAATATTAAATTATTAAAATTATAATGATGAATGCTTTGCCACCACATGGAAGAGGTTATGATAAATAAGGTAAAAATATACAAGACACAAAAATCAGTTTATGATGCCATGTGAAAATACGTGTGAACACAAATAAGGATTGGAAAAGGAATGCAGAATAATAAAAATAACTGATTTTCTAGTGTGGCTACATTGTGAATAATTCTTTACAAACATACATATTTAGAGAAGAAGTTGTTATGCAAAAGGCTGTATGCAGATCAAGTGTGTATGTTAAGGCTAGCTTTAATGTGAGTTATATTTACAGATATGGAAAATCAGTTTTCATTCCTTGAAACCTCTCTCAAATTAATTCCTTATATATACGATTAAAGATTAAATTTTGTAGGTTTTATAAAAATATGCACATTTGTAACCCAAGGGTGTTTTAATTTGCATCTGTGCTTGTTGCAGAAGCAACACTGATAATTTGCTACTATTTTGTGTCGTTAGCTCTTAAGGGCTTTGGAATCTTTATTTTGTGCTCCCACTTTAGAATACCCTAATCATGCCTGCTTGCAGTAGTTTCAGAATTGGCTCAATATTAGTGTAGAAAACAAGGGTGACTGATCAAGCTTCATTATTGCTTACATGAGCAGACAACCGAAGTGACAGAATTAGGACTAATTTAAATGAAACATGTGCCTTGTCTCATGTGAAGAAAATGTAAACCTTACTGATATCATGACAGTTAAAATTATCTAAGGGATTTGAAGCTAGATCTGGAAAAAGAAACAACCTCTATCATGGAATAAATAACCCAAATAGTGGTAAACACATACACAATACACAAACACATACACACTATGTATTTGTAAGAGCAAAAGAATTATCTCTAATCATTAAACTCATATCTCTAAAAATCTAAAATTAAAAAGTAATTTCCCAAATGTAGATAAATACATCACTTGTGCATTTATTTCCTAAACCAGAAAATAATGCAAATAAGCTAAATGATCTTATACTGGAGACTCTCATACTACCTCTCTCTCTCTCTCTCCTTCCTTCTCTCTCTCTCACAAACACACACACACACATACACACACACACACACACACAGATAATATAGGCATAATGGCACAGCCTAGGAGACTAAAGCAAATCTCTTTCCAATTAAGATCATACATAGTAATTTAACAGTCTTAAACAAAACTCAGTGAACACAATCACGGTAAAGAACTGTTATACAATTGAGCATACTATGCTCCACTAAGAAAACTCCATTTACATTGATACTTTATGTCTATAAAAAATTTAAATATATTAATGGCAAATAATTCATATAATATACATGCTACATACGCATACAATTGAGCATACTATGCTCCACTAAGAAAACTCTTATTTACACTGATACTTTATGTCCATAACAAATTTAAATATATTAATGGCAAATATTTCATGTAATATACATGATACATATGCATATAATTTAGCATACTATGCTTCAGTAAGAAAGCTCCATTTACATTGGAACTTTATGTCCATAAAAGTTTTAAATATATTAATATCAAATAATTTGTGTAATATACATGAACGTGTTTGTGTATATACATATGTATATATTATATGTACGTATTATATATATGATATGCATACATACTTACAAATTCTTTTTATATTCAGGCAATGCATAAAAAATATTTCCATCTACCTTTTTACTTTCTTAACATTGAAATTCCCTGGCCTTCTCTTCCTAATGAATTGGTTCTTTTGAACTCAGTAAAATAAATATATATTTCCATGAAAACCCTTCAGAGTTGCAAAAGTTTGAATAGGTTCAGAATTCTGAGCAGCCATCAGGGGCATACTCTTTGATACAGTTTGCCCTTACCATGTAATGTGGTGTCCCAGAAATAATAAAGTTAACATTGTCCTCTTAATGCATATAGAAAGTAGAGATGAATTTTAGAGACCGTTTCATGCATATTTATTTGATTTTAAGGTAAATCCTCATTCTTATTTTTACAGAGGATTTCAAGAATTGATAAGTTTCCATAACACATTTAGAGATGTGCAGTGTCATAAATGTAGCAAAGTAAGACCTCAGGTCTAGTCCTACAGGGTAAGCAAAACACACATCTTCTCAGGCACTAGCTCTTCTGTTGGTCACCCCCTAAAAGTGACTAATTCCATCTGTGAACACTTTGAGCACTTTCTGCATGCTGAGCTTTTTGTGTGTAAATTTAGAAATATCTCTAGTATATTCCCATTTGGTCTATTTGCTTTCTTTTATCTCATATCTTGATTATTTGAGAAATGTTTTTCTTATTAGATTTTCAAAGATACTAGTTTAGACATTAGGTGCCTATAGCAGATATCCTTGAGGTCACTCCCTGCTACCTGTGTGATCTTTCACAAGTTACTTAAGCCTTCTGTGTTGCAACTACCTAATTTAGGTGACTCTTTAATATAGATATAAAGAAAAGAGTGTGAATGCATAGTCTAGAAGAGTTTCTGGCACATAATAAGGACTTAATATTTTATCAATAATTTTTTCCATATTGTTGTTAGTGTTTGGTGGAATTGTAGATGTGTGAACTGACTGTTAATATGGTGTGTGATATATAAATCATATATATGAGAGGTAGAAGAGCTCATAGCAGTAACAACTAACAGAGACAAGGTAGATGGCATGATAAGAAGTGGTGGTGGCAGAGAAGGCTTTCTAGAAAAGGTGACTTTTGAGATAAACATGAAAGATAACTAGAAGTAAGGTAAATGAGGTAGAAAGAGAGAGACTTTTTAAAAGTGAAGGCATCACAAAGTCTCTTAGTTAAGTGAGACACAGCACATAACAATATGGTATTTGTACGATAATTGAAAGTTTAGTATGACTGGGAAAACACTGTAGAATAGAATAAAGGAAAGTGCCAAGGAAACAATAAGGCTATATCATAAATCACTACAAAATTTATGTAACTTGTAAATTAGCACACTGTTGAAACTGTATTGTCTTTAAGTTGAAGTGAAGTGTTTATGGTAATTCTATATACCCCGAACCATTTCTTCCATCCTTAAGTGCACCATGGAACTTTAAAAGTGTATGAAAACAACTGGTTAGCTGGAATTGAGCAATTTCTCAGCCCAGTAATTATCTTTTCAAAATTATGAGAAAATTTTGTAACTTCACTGAATTACTAATATTGATATTTGAGGAATTAGAGCAAAAGTTATAGAAGACAAGAAAATGACAAATATTACTTTCAAAGAAAGAAAACAAAAACATCAGGTATAGTCTTAAAATCAATCTCAAGATTGGTTCTAGAACTATTTGTCTAATCATCCAACAGTTTCTTCCTGCCTGCTGCACAGACAAAACCAATTCACTGAGACCATGGTATTGTAGTTTAAAAAGAGTTTAGTTAATGGTAAGCTAGTCATGCAGAAGATGGAGTTTTACTCAAATCAGTCTCTCTAAAGTCTCAAATGTCAGGGTCTTTCAAGCATAGCCTAATTGTCAGGAGACTAGGGAATGGGCACTGTTGATTGGTTGGGGATGGAATTTTAAGGGTGTCAAAAACAGTCCTCATGCACTTATTCCACCTCTGGGTGGTGCCACAGAACTAGGTGAATCAAGATTCCTGAGTTGATTATATTGGGAAGATGTAAACACAGGAGAAGCTTTAAAAACAAAGTTATCCTTTTGTAAGGGAAATTTACATCTATGAAGAAAAGGTCCATTTTTAAGTGGGTCTCTCTCTCTTTTCCAAGAAGACTCACTAGAGAAGACTTAATAGATACTGTAATCAATGGAAAAGGCATTGACTTAAATCGCCATAACAAACCCTACCTTTTTTACCTGCTTCTTGGTCATCTTCCCATAATTGGCCCCGCTCAACATTCCTGTTACTTTGTTTTATAGATGTTCTTTAAGCCTGAGTTCAAAGCTATCTCATTATTTACTAATTCATCTAAGTTTCTCTCATGTCTACGTGAGGTATAGTTAGTTAAATTTTGTAGGCATTCTTACAAGATGAGAAATGTTAGTAAAATCTTGCTCATATATCTCTTATTAGTCTGTCTTTTGTTAAAGGGCACCCAAGCTAAGAATTCAGAATGAATTAAAAGAAAATTATTGTCTTTCATCTATAAGTGCTATAATAAAATTAATTTATTTAATTTTAGCTACAATCTTGTGATGTAAATATTATTTTGCCAATTTTGTAGGTGAAGAAACAGGCACAGAGAGATTAAATAGTTGTCCAAGGTCACATATGCAGTAAAGAACAGAGTGATATGGCTCCAAAGCTAATACTCTCAAGCAAGACACTACATTTTTCAAAAGTAAAATGACCATTCAAAAATGATTTGTTATGGTGATAACAATGCTATATGAGGAATGGATACTTGAAATAGAAATAAACATTTATAGGAGAAATTACTGAGGTTCATGGTAACTGACTTCAAATTATTTGAATAGTTCTCTTGTGAAAAGAAGCTGGAATTGTTTCTGTAGCTTCAAGAGGGAGATTAGGACCCAAAAGAATTTTATTTTCCTGCCAGGTGAGGTGGATCACAGCGGTAATCCCAGCACTTTGGGAGCCCAAGTTAGGCAAATCACCTGAGGTCAGGAGTTCAAGACCAGCCTGGCCAACATAGTGAAACCCTATCTCTTCTAAAAGTACAAAAATTAGCCAGACATGGTGGTATGCACCTGTAGTCCCAACTACCAGGGAGGCTGAGGCAAGAGAATCACTTGAACCCAAGAGGCGGAGGTTGCAGTGAGCTGAGATCGTGCCACTGCACTCCAGCCTGGGCAACAGAGTGAGACTGTGTCTCAAAAAAAAAAAAAAAAAAAAAAAAAAAGAATTTTACTTTTTTTCAACAGAAAAAATGGATAAAGAAAATGTAATACATATACACAATGAAATATTATTTAGCCATAAAAAGAATGAAACATTTAAGGCTAAATATTATTTAGCCATATTATATGTGTAACACATATTGTAACACAAAAAGATTTTAAATATTTTTTAATGCAATACTTGCCTAAGATAAATTTTGGTTAATGATGTATACAATTGTAGAATTGCAGAGTTCCAGGAATAAAATGTAGATAAATGCATCTTCAATAATAGTGACAATATTGTGTACTATATTTAACATTTGTGAACATCTGCAATTGCACTCCTTTACCACTAAATGGGCAATGACTGGTGGCCATCCATTATGGATTTAAAACCTTAGCCCATTTATGTCTGAGGTTGCAATTTTTTGAAATTTTGCCATCAAACCTTGGAGATGACCTTGAGCAGTAGGATATAAATAACTTTTACATGCTTGGCATTCCAATAATGGAATACTAGGCATAATTAATACCAGCAGACAATCCATTTCAAAAGAAAGATTAATGTGCTCACAAAGTCAATTAGCTTGCTCTAAGTGTAACATTTGCACATATCTATATTTAATTTTCCTTGAGGTATCTTCAATTCATCTAATGAAGACAGAGTAAATACTTGCTTTTTTTAATTAAAAAATATCGCCAGGCAAAACATTTCTTATTTTGTTATATTTCTTATTTTATTGAATTACCATTAAGTCATTAAAGTCATTACCCCTAAACAGACAACTATTTTCTCTTTTCTACATTTTCCTCTCTTTTTCAAGTATTCTACATTTAGTAACATATTTAGTCTGCCCATTTATCTCAACCTATCTGGATAATTATCTATACACCCTCCATTTTTAAATATCATTTTGACATACTTTATGTGGTAGTATATTGTTACACTATAAACACCATCAAATTCACAAATTAGTCTCATTATGTCTTTCATTTTCTGAGTATTTTCTTTTGTTTGATTCTCTTCTTTATGTTATGCTTTTCAATCAAATTTACCTATAATTTAAATTGATTTTTTTCAAATTAGGTGTTTTATTCTATTAGGTAATTTATAATAGATGATTTATTGATATTAAAATTGTATGATGGCATACCGAAGGGTCTTGAATTCCTTTTTTCAGAGTATAGAAATTGAATATAGAAATGAGTGAAAAAATCTACCTGATTTTCATAGAAAATTGCTCATAGAAAGAAAGTGAACTCTCTTTGAAAGATGTATAAAATGAAACATACATCTTATGTTGTAACACAAGTTCATTTGGGCCATTTTGAAATGTGTTTCCATCCATCTAAGTTAAAAATAAATGGGCAAAAAGCATTTAATACTTTCAAATTGTATCTAAAATCCATGAAGAAAAATATATCTACATGTTGGTTTTCCTCAGTGGGGAACATAAAGTAATGCTGCAACAAATCAAAATTTGAAACTAATCTTCTTTAGATTCATTTCACCTTCCCAATACATTTCATAGCAGAAGGTGAAATCTCCAGCTTCCTCCCCTACTCTCATCAATGTAAACCCCATGGATGTGTTGTTTACCAATTAAAATCATTTTGTCCTTGCCATAATAAATTCCGTCACTATGAGGAGCCTAAATCCCTACCTTTACATATCTTGCTTACTACCCTACTCCCTGGAAAATTCTGATGAGCACAACTTTTTATCTTGTATACTTCTATAAGGAGGTATTGGCTATTTTTATATCCTGAAATCAACTATGATATAACTATTGATTAGCAACACAGAAGTCAGCACCTGCCAAAACAACACTGACGAAAATTTTTAAATGATAGGACTTATTCCATAACAAACAACATTGCCAAGAGATAATAATGAAGAGATTTAAAATAAAACTAAACAAAAGAGGTTTTTTTGGAAAACTTAGTCTAATCAAAAGAAATATTTCTGTGTCAATACATTCTCCATTCTTCCTGCAGAATCATGATAAGTAATATTGCTGCAATTTGCTACCAAGCTTCAGAGTTTGTTTGTTTGTTTACATGTTTATTTTGCCTAGCACCCCCACCTCCTTTAATTAATTAATTTTGAGACAAGGTCTCATTCTTCACCCAGGTTGCAGTGCAGTGGCCCAGTCATAGCTCACTGCAACCTCGAACTCCCAGGCTCAAGAAATCCTCCCACCACAGCCTCCTGAGTAGCTAGAACTCTTGGTGAACATTTTCATTTCCTTTAATTTTATTTATTTACTTTTTCTTTATAGAAGAGACTTCACTTTGTTGATCAGGCTCTTCTCAAACTTCTGGGCTCAAGCAATCCTCACGTCTTAGCCTCCCAAAGTACTAGGATTACAGGAGTGAGCCACTGCATCTGGCCTGCCTAGAACCTTAGATTTACAGATGATCTTCTCCTTACCTCAGAGCTGTTCAATAAACAAAGCTGTTGTAAATAAACAGCAATTACGCATAGGGTATGTTTCAATAAACAGACATAAAATAATCATAATCTTGAACATTAATGAACTCCTCTTGTCTTTAATATTATATTTCAAATGCTAGAGGCAATATAGACACAATCTACGGTTCGGGCACTTGAAAAACAGTGAAGAGAAACTAAACAGTATGTAGAAAGTTACAATTAAACCTAATATATGAGTAGCCTAGACCCAAAACTATATAGCTTCAAAAAGAGTCAAAGTTTATCTATATCAAGTTTGTAAATCAAGCAAGAATCAGAACATTATTCACTTGAGATAAAAAGAAGTAATATTATTTGCATAGGTAGGAATTATAGGAAATATATTTTAGAAGAGAGAAACACAATATACTACTCATAATCTGATGACTGAAACTTAGGTTCACCTCTTGCAGATATGTACCAAACACACTAGGGCTTTGATGAGATGCTAAAGAATAATGATAAATACATCACACAAAGAGAGTCCAACAATATGGATGTTAGAGGGAAGATTTTGGGTGTTATTAAAATCTTGTAAAATCTATTTTCTAAAAATTTTTCAGCAATAACCTAGTATTAACTGCATAAGTTTTGCATTGCTTGTTAACCTAGTAATTTTACTGCTGATTTTTACTCTCACAATATAAGCCTTATATTGTTAATATCTAGCAAATATTAATAATTATGTCCTATACTTTGGCATTTATTATCAAACCCAATCTTCACAAAACCCCTGGAGCTAGATTCTATTCCTGCATTACAGGTATACACACAGAGACTCCAACAGCTTGAGTAATTTGACCCCCTAAAATAGAGCTAATATAATGTAGAGTTAACTTACAATATTCAGTCTGATTTTACAAGTTATGTTCTGAACAATCAGGGAATGATTTAAGCGTCTCTGAGTAGGCATATATCAAGTTTATTGGGAAACACAAACACTACCAATAAAAATCATGTTCAAATATATGCTAAAACTAATTTAAATATCATAAATATTAATACTTGATTTAATCATCAAATCCTTTTGAAATTATAAGCTAATTTTATCTCAACTGTTACATTAGGTACTTCTAACCTTAGCATAATCAAATGAGACTAAGGGAACAATCAGGTAGTTCTTAGGCTGATCTTGTTATTTCTGAACAATATGATGGTTCAGTTCTATGTGAAGGTCGAAATAATATAAAAATTGGCCAATAGTGTGAAAACCTTGTCATAAAGAAAAATTTTTAAGTGTATGCTGACATTAAATGTATGCTGACATCGTGCATGGTGAGTGTCTCACGATTTTGCACTATGTAAGGCCAGAGGAAATAGAGCTTAGCAAATTATTTGTCCTGGAGACAAACTAAGTGTTCTTGGAATAACCAGGCCTGAGAAGAAATAGTAACCTAGGGTTGTTATTTATTAATTTAATTTCTATCCCAAAATATCTCAGTAAAAGAGTCTGAACCCATTGTTCATCTCACTAAGTGTTATTATAACCTTAGCAGTTCATGTTAATATGATTCTTAATCCTAAAGTAATTGGGAAAAATACTATTAATGATGGCTGGTGTTGATCATCTGAGCTGATCTCAGATAGAAGGAAGCAATTTCTTTTGGTGCGACCAAATTCCTTGGGGGTCTGTTTGGCTACAAATGATTAAAAAGTGAGTTTATTCCCTGTCTCCCAAAATGTCTCTTCAACTCTGTATCCTCTCCCCGTTACCTGTAAAAACAGAGATAATACAATTGATAGAAAGTGATTCAAGTACTCCACATCAGAAAGTCAGAAAGTAGCGTAAATGCTATATACACGCGTTTCTGGAATTCCAAGGACTGAGGAAGTGAGGAGGAGGTACTTAGAAAGTGTAAGTAGGTCATTATAAGAAGGGGATTAAAAGTTAAGCCTTTAGAACATGCCTAGAGGTCAATTCCTATGAAAGGACTGTCAGGGCTCAGAGGCTGACACCCCAAAGTACGGTGGTTTGGCATGCTGAATACTTTAACCTGAAGATTTGAAAGGCCTGAGAAACAAGTTCCCTCTGATCTTCTCCTGCCCTCTTGTCTCTACCCCTGTTTTTCTCTTCTCCCCACAAATGAAGGAAACCAAAATTTACCTTCTCCGAGGGGATGTCATTGAAACTAGAGCTCCTCTCCCCACGCAAGTCATAAAACATAGTCACTCTCTCCCTTCTCCTTTTTCCCTTGAAGACTCTCATTACAGAGAGATCCTGCCCTATACCTGTGAGGAAGAAATGCAACACAGAGAAGCCAAGAATCTGAACAGACAGGCCTTGCTGTGTTTCTCAGTCTATTACCATCAGCATATCCTTAGTCCAGTCACATTTTCTACATGGCCGTCCATTCTTAATTGAACTTAAGCATAAAAGTAGACAGTTTTTGGCAGGGCACGGTGGCTCATGCCTGTAATCCGAGCACTTTCAGAGGCCGAAGTGGGAGGATTGCTTGAGTAGTCCAGGAGTTTGAGACCAGCCTGGGCAACATCATAAGACACTGTCTCTACAAAAAAATAAAAATAAAAATAAAAATTACCTAGGCATGATACATGCCTGTAGTGCCAACTATTCAAGAGGCCGAGGCAAAAGGATCCCTTGAACCAAGGAAGGCAAAGCTGCAGTGACCCACATTCATACCACTGCACTCCAGCCTGGGCCACAGAGTGAGATCTTGTCTCCAAAAAAAATTTTTAAAGACAGTTTTCCCTGAATCTTTTGGTCTCCCAGTCCTTCAGTCTCTTCTGAAGTCTTCTCTGTCACATGAAACTTTGGTTAAGTAATTTTTTTAGGCTTTTCTCTTGTTATCCTGATTTTTGTGATAGGAGTATTAGCCATGACCCTTATGATGGTTAAGTAAAAGTATCACACACCTTTCCACACTCCCAGGGCTTTGACCAACATTATATGACCTATATGTTAGGCTAAACCACATGTAAAAATGAAGACATTAGAGTATTTTTTGACCTACAAAATGGGCAATTTTATATTCTTCACCCTAATAAATTAATGTTTAACATTAGATTTGTAATAATCTCATGCCTTAGATATATTATGGTATCTATATACAATTTGTGAATCTGAATAAACTTTTAAGAAATTGAAAAGAGATATGAACTATCAATAAAAAAAGATAGAAGCCTGATATACACATATATTCACATATATATATTTATGTGTTTATACTCAAATGTATGCATATATATATGCATATGTATTTAATATGTAGTATAGATGCTCCTTGACTTACAATGAGGTTAGATCCTTGATAAATCCATTGTAAATTGAAAATATCTCAAGTTGAAAATTTATTTAATATACCTAATCGACTGAACATCATAACTTAGCCTAGCCTTGTTATATGTGCTCAAAATACTTACATTAGTCTACAGTTGGGCAAAATAATCTGGCAACACATTACACTGTAGAGTACTGATTATTTACCCTTATGATCAGGTGACTGACTAGAAGGTGTGGCTAGCTACTACTACCTAGCATCAAAAGAGACTATTGCACAGCATATTGCTAGTTTGGGAATAGACAAAATTCAAAATTCAAAGGAAAGTTTTTAGTGGATGTATATCATTTTATACCATCATCAAATCGGAAAATTGTTAAGTTGAAGCATTATAAGTCAGGGATCATATCTATATCTTACATGCAAATAGGATATTTATGGTTTAAAAATAATAAAAAAGTGAACATACTTTTACCATCTCACAAGAAACAGGACATACCTTATTTGAATTGAATTAAAAGTTGGCTCTAGGTGGTGTTAGGCCTTAGAGGCATGTGATTTAAAAGAACATAAGGCAAAATTCATACTGTGGTTTGAAGTAGAGGTCTATTTTTAAATCCTCTGTGGAATTTATCTTGGCATTTTTGACAGGTAGGAAGAAGAAATTTGGAAGAATATCTTGTTGTCTTATGCTCAAATGCAATGCCATATATATATATATATATATATATATATAATTTTTAAGAAGTGCAATCTTGGAAATGTGCTTTAGTCTTGCCCTAGCTAAAGGAGGGCATCAAGGGAAGTGTGGAGGGAGAGGCTGTACCCATGGGTACTATGGGGGGGATACACTGTAGCTTTCTGTCAAGTCAAATAAGTAAGGAGACAAAACTTGAAATATGTAGGTACCAAACAAGAGTAAAATACAGCCAGAAATTCTTCAGGCACACATGATTGAGAAAAAAAAAAACTATGAAATATAGTTTGAAAAGTATAATTCCAGAGGGAAAATATTTGAGTTAATATTTTATTTATATCTGATTTTGTACTTTTCTATACTGAATTTTCCCACTAGATAGAATTCTGAAAAGGCAAAATACATCTGTATTTGAATTACTTAGCAGGAGTAAGTCAGTGTTTCAATATCATTGTCAAGATGCTAAGTTAGTAATTATATTAATAGATAATATATAAAATATATTAAGTTAGTAATTATTAATAGATATATAAATATATATTAAAATGTTAATAGATAATAATATAACAGTAATTATATTAATAGATAATAGAGTAAAAGATAATTAATGAATCAGTGCTTTGATTATCTCCATTATAAAGGTAGGAAAACTGAAGCTCAGAACACTTTCAACAGAGCCACATGGATAAAATGTAGTGAAGCTGAATTTTTAAGCCAAGCTATTAAACTTCCATGTTGTGTTCATAATCACTATTTTATAACACATTATTGTAACTACTGCTTTGATGTGCCTGTGTAATGCATCATATTTTTCTCATATGTATACCATATATATTTATCATGACATTGTTTTCATGAAATTTACATAGTAAAACTTGTCATCCCTAGAGTTATCAAGCAATAATCTATAATTTCCTGAAAAACTTTTTTTTTTTTTTATTTTACTTTAAGTTTCAGGATACATAAGCAGAATATGCAGGTTTGCTACATAGATATACATGTGCTATGGTAGTTTGCTACACCTATTAGCCAGTCATCTAAGTTCCCTACACTTACCCCCCAGCCCCCAATAGGCCCAAGTGTGTGATGTCCCCCTCCCTGTGTCCATGTGTTCTCATTGTTCAACTCCCACTTATGAGTGAGAACATGTGGTGTTTGGTTTTCTGTTCCTGTATTAGTTTGCTGAGAATGATGGTTTCCAGCTTCATCCATGTCCCTGAAGAGGACATGAACTCATTCTTTTTAAAAGCTGCATAGTATTCCATAGGGTATATGTGCTGTATTTGCTTTATCCAGTCTATCATTGATGGGCATTTGGGTTCGTTCCAAGTCTTTGCTATTGTGAAGAGTGCTGCAATAAACATAGGTGTCCATGTGTCTTTATGGTAGAATGATTCATAATTCTTTGGGTATATAACCAGTAAGGGATTGCTGGGTCAAATGGTACTTCTGGTTCTAGATGCTTGAGGAATCATCACACTGTCTTCCACATGGTTGAACTAATTTATACACCCACCAACAGTGTAAAAGCATTCCTATTTCTCCACAGCCTCACCAGCATCTATTTTTTCTGGATTTTTAAATTATCGTTATTCTGACTGGAGTGTGATGGTATCTCATTGTGGTTTTATTTGCATTTCTCTAATGATCAGTGATGCTGAGCTTTTTTTCATATGTTCGTTGGTCACATAAATGTCTTCTTTTGAGAAGTGTCTGTTTATATCCTTTGCCCACTTTTTGATGGGGTTGTTTGTCTTTTTTTTTTTTTTTCTTGTAAATTTGTTTGAGTTCTTTGTAGATTCTGGATATAAGACGTTTTTCAGGTGGGTAAATTGCAAATTTTTTTTTCTCATGCTGTAGGTTGCCTGTTGACTCTAACAATAGTTTCTTTTGCTGTGCAGAAGCTCTTTAGTTTATTTAGATCACATTTGTCAATTTTGCCTTTTGTTGCAATTGCTTTTGGCATTTTTGTCATAAAGTCTTTGCCCATGCCTATGTCCTAAATGGTATTGCCTAGGTTTTCTTCTAGGATTTTTATGGTTTGGGGTTTTACATTAAATTTTTAATTTATCTTGAGTTAATTTTTGTATAAGGAATAAGGAAGGAGTCCAGTTTCAGTTTTCTGCATATGACTAGCCAGTTTTCCCAGCACCATTTACTGAATAGGAAGTCCTTTCCCCATTGCTTGTTTTTGTCAGATTTCTCGAAGATCAGATGGTTGCAAATGTGTGGTGTTATTTCTGAGGTCTCTGTTCTGCTCCCTTGGTCTATATGTCTGTTTTGGTGCCCGTACCATGCTGTTTTGGTTTGTTTTGGTTATTATAGCCTTGTAGTATAGTTTGAAGTTGGGTAGCATGATGCCTCCAGTAGAGTGGGCTGCTGCCATAGATACCCAAAAATGTGGAAGTGACTTTGGAACTGGGTAACAAGCAGGGATTGAAACAGTTTGGACGGCTTGGAAGAAGACAAGATGTGGGGAAGTTTGGAACCTCCTAGAGACTCATTAAATGGCTTTGGCCAAAAGGTTAATGATCTCAGCTGAAAATGAGGAACTTGTTGGGAACTGGAGCAAAAGTGACTCTTGTTATGTTTTAACAAAGAAACTGGCAACATTTTGCCCCTGCCCTAGAGATTTGTGGAATTTTGAACTCGAGAGAGATGATTTAGGGTATCTGGTAGAAGAAATTTCTAAGCAGCAAAGCATTCAAGATGTGACTTGGGTGCTATTACAGGTATTCAGTTTTATAAGGGAAGCAGAGCATTAAGTTCAGAAAATTTGCAGCCTGACAATGTGATAGAACAGAAAATCCCATTTTCTGGGGAGAAATTCAGCCAGCTGCAGAAATTTGCATAAGTAACAAGGAGACCAAATGTTTATCCCCAGGACCATGGGGAAAATGTTCCCAGGGCATGTCAGAAATCTTCACAGCAGCCCTCCCATCACACACCCTGAGGCCTCAGCAGAAAAAGTGGTTTCTTGGGCAGGGCACAGGGTCCCCATGTTGTGTGAAGCCTAGGGACTTGGTGACCTGCAACACAGCCACTCCAGTCATGACTGAAAGTGGCCAACATAGAGCTTGGGCTGTGCCTTCAGAGGGTGCAACCCCCAAGCACTGGCAGCTTCCATGTGGTGTTGAGCCTTCAAGTGCATAGAATTGGGATTTGGGAACCTCTGCCTAGATTTCAGAAGATATATGGAAACACCTGGATGCCCAGGCAGAAGTTTGCTGCAGGAGCGGGGCCTTCATGGAGAACCTCTGTTACAGCAGTGTAGAAGGGATAGTAGTGGAGTCAGAGCTCCCACACAGAGTCCCTACTTGGCACCACCTTTTGGAGCTGTGAGAAGAAGGCCACTGTCCTTCAGACCCCAGAATGGTAGATACACTGACAGCTTGCACTGTGTGCCTGGAAAAACCACACACACTAAATGCCAGGACATGAAAGCAGCCGGAGGGGGGCTATATCCTGCAAAGCCACAGGGGCGGAGCTGCTCAAGCCCATGGGAACCCACCCCTTGTATCAGCATGACCTGGATGTGAGACATGGAGTCAAAGGAGATCATTTCTGAGCTTTAAGATTTGACTCCCTTGCTGGATTTTGGACTTGCATGGGGTCTGTAGCCTCTTTGTTTTGGCCAACTTCTCCCATTTGAAATGGCTTTATTTACCCATTGAAATGGCTGTCTTTACTCAGATGGGACAATGGACTATGGACTTTTGAGTTAATGCTGAAATGAGTTATAACTTTGGGGGAATGTTGAGAAAGCATGATTGGTTTTGAAATGTGAGGACATGCCATTTTGGAGGCACGCAGTAGTAAGAGGTGGTTGAATCATAGGGACAGGTCTTTCCCGTGCTGTTCTCATGATGGCGGATAAGTCTCACAGGATCTGATGGTTTTAAAAAGGGGAGTTTCCCTGCACAAGCTCTCTTTGCCTGCTGCCCTCCATGTTAAGACGTGACTTGCTCCTCCTTGTCTTCTGCCATGTTTGTGAGGCCTGCTCTGCCATGTGAAACTGTGGGTTCTCCATTAAACCTTGTTCCTTTGTAAATTGCCCAATCTCTGGTATGCCTTTATCAGCAGCATGAAAACAGACTAATACACAAAGCATAGTATTTCTTGGAGATCTGTTATGAAAATTGGCTTACTGAAGGCTTTAATAAACTCTGCAGTAAATGTATCTGTGTAACTTTATTTGTATCAGCATTTCCCATGCTTGTTTGAGTGGAAAATACCATTTTTTAATGACACATCACATTTCAAAAAATAGTGCTTTAAAGGTATTAAATAGATTACTGAATTTAGAAAATGTCCCTTAAGCATTTTACAGTTCAGGGAATGTCTGGTAAGATTACTTTACATATGGAATACTAAGTAGGAATCATCAGACTCATCTATTTATAAATTTAGCTTCTAGCTATTTTTCTCTATTTTGAAAATTATAAATTAAAAATAAATTTCATTGAAATTGGTTACCACTTTTTCAAACTGTTTTTCAATTTCTACCCAGTGTTGTCTGTGCAGAGATGATATCTAAAATTAGGTAATATATATAGTACATGTTTATATAAACCATCATTGCTAATTAGAAATTCTGAGATGACCAACAAGATGTTTATGTTCATATCTGTTGCCATTTTAGTCAGTTTTTCAAGGATCTTGGCAACATTCAAATCTCTCTTTATCCTTTCAGTTTTAAACTGGATGGATCTCAGGTCAGGTGAATGACAAATGATTCTATCTGAATGTTAAATAGAAAGGAAAGGAAATCCCCTCAGGATAATAATGTTGCTTTAGTTCTTTCACAGTAATTTACAAAAGAACATTAGGTAGTTCTAAGTTGCCTGCTCCAAACTATTATGGCAATTCAAAGCTTCCCCAATAAAATTTTAAAAGACAAAAAATCCAAATATAATTCCTAGTAATAATCGTTTGTAAAATAATAAAGCTCCACAATATTTTTTAAGTTTCTATTTCTTGCTTTGAAGTCCCAATTTACTTTCATTTATTTTGCATTTTACATTCTATTGGACATGATTTTGAAAGACACTTTGTAGTGAATGCATGTTCAGCATGGATACTTATTTGTGAATATGTTGTTTAATCAACAGTACTGACCACTATCTTTTAAGAATGCTAGTTTCTTGCATAAAAAGCATTACTACTAACAAATGGGCACAATTTGTCTTCAACAATCTTAATGTAATATAACAATGATAACTGAATTCATATAAATATATTATTCCACTTACTGAGGAAAAGTCCTTTTCTCAGCCTTAGAAATAGAGGTAATTGAAAAATGAGAAAAGTTGGGCATGGACCAAACATTTTACTATAATGGGTCAATAAAAAGTAAATAGATATAAACCTTGAAACTGAAGACTATCTTGGCCTTTCAAATAATTACTAATTTTATACACACAGGGTCACAAACATAATTAAAACATGGTTGATCAGAAAATGAGATTTCTGGTTTTTATCCCATGATTTTCCATTAAAATATTACTAATGTCTAACATACCTCAGCACTTTCATTTAAAAGACAGCTGCTATGAAAAAAATTTTGACCTTCTCAACATGTCTATTAGGGATAAATGGCAAAAGTTAGATCAACTAGGTGAGGAGACATTTTAAATCACATGATTTATTTATCTTTAGAGCTGAAAATAAAACTGATGTCTTTTTACAAACTTGCTTTATAATATTGTGCCTTATAGAAATATATTCTAGCTGAAAAGCAACTAAATAGGGCATACTGTTTCCAAAGGCACTTTTAGTATATATTTAAAATATTAAATAATCGATATATTAGAAACTCAAAACTATTATTTGAGTTTACAAATAAGACAATAGCTAACATATTTTATATAATATCTTTCAGTTTGTAACATGCTTTCTCATATTATTTCCCCCAAATTAAAATGCCTACTTGATTGATACAAATGTTCCTATGATGACAATATTTAACTATATTTAAAATAAAAAAATAAAGAATTTTAAAAAATCATTCCATAATATAAATCTCTGGAAGGAAAATTTATTATTAAATATTTTACCAACCCTGCACTACATGTTTCTGAGAAATCCATCTTCACTTCTATGGAAAATACACTTCTCCACCACCCTGCCATTTGGTCAATGTGTAAACAGCAGTTGTCTTAAGTGAAAATGTCCTCCTGATCATAACTTCTGGTGAAAACATGAACACTTGATCCAGGCTGAGGCAACAACTTTATAACAAAGGATACAGGGATGAGCATGCAGCTCAAGTCAGTTGCCCTGAAGTCGGCCGGACATGGTGGCTGACGCCTGTAATCCCAGCACTTTGGGAGGCCAATGCAGGCAGATCACAAGGTCAGGAGATCGAGACTAGCCTGGCTAACATGGTGAAACCCTGTCTCTACTCACTGGCCATCAGAGAAATGCAAATCAAAACCACAATGAGATACCATCTCACACCAGTTAGAATGGCAATCATTAAAAAGTCAGGAAACAACAGGTGCTGGAGAGGATGTGGAGAAATAGGAACACTTTTACACTGTTGGTGGGATTGTAAACTAGTTCAACCATTATGGAAAACAGTATGGTGATTCCTCAAGGATCTAGAACTAGAAGTACCACATGACCTAGCCATCCCATTACTGGGTATATACCCAAAGGATGATAAATCATTCTGCTATAAAGACACATGCACACGTATGTTTATTGCGGCACTATTCACAACAGCAAAGACTTGGAATCAACCCAAATGTCCATCAGAGACAGACTGGATTAAGAAAATGTGGCACATATACACCATGGAATACTATGCAGCCATAAAAAAGGATGAGTTTGTGTCCTTTGTAGGGACATGGATGCAGCTGGAAACCATCATTCTCAGCAAACTATCGCAAGAACAGAAAACCAAACACTGCATGTTCTCACTCATAGGTGGGAACTGAACAATGAGATCACTTGGACTCGGGAAGGGGAACATCACACACCGGGGTCTATCACGGGGAGGGGGGAGTGGGGAGGGATTGCATTGGGAGTTATACCTGATGTAAATGACGAGTTGATGGGTGCTGACGAGTTGATGGGTGCAGCACACCAACATGGCACAAGTATACATATGTAACAAACCTGCACGTTATGCACATGTACCCTAGAACTTAAAGTATAATAAAAAAAAAAAAAGAGAGAGAGAGAAAAAAAAAATTAGCCATGCATAGTGGCGGGCTCCTGTAGTCTCCCAGCTACTCAGGAGGCTGAGGCAGGAGAATGGCGTGCACCCTAGGAGGTGGAGCTTGAAGTGAGCAGAGATCAGGCCATGGCACTCCAGCCTGGGCCACAGAGTAAGACTCCGTCTCACACATAAAAAAGTGAAGTCAACACAAAGACAAGCAAAAATAATAGATGGAGAGATTTCCTTGCTAGCTTTTTGGGTCTCTGGTTTGCTTTACTATTTATTTATTTATTTATTTATTTATTTATTTATTTATTTATTTTTATTTTAGAGATAAGGGTCTCACAGACTTATCACACGACCTTATTTTCAATGCAAAAAGATAACATTTGCTGCTCTTTATAGAATTGGTTGAAAATAGTCAGAGTAAGTCAGAGAAGTTGGAATAGCAGAAACTCCACCAAGATCACCATTGACTGTCATATTGTAAAGGAAAAGGTATGGTGGCTTAGCAAGGTGTGGAGACACTGAATATAAATAAAAACAGATGCATATGAGATTAGTTTGAGATAGGACTGAAAAGACTTGGGGACAGATTGAATACGGGGGTAAATGAGGGAAATGGAAGAATTCAAGGAAATTTCCAGGCTAAACAAACAAATAGAGACCTCAAAGTCAGAAGAATAAATAAAGATCTGAAGCTGAGTTGCTTATAGCCAGATTTGATTAGCCATAGAACAGAAAGTTTCTGAGGTTGGGTGCGAGAGTCCAGGTAGGTCATCTGGTATATGCAATATCAGAAATGCAACCACAATATCTACATTAAGCCACAAATCATGAATACCTTCTTGACTATGTCCTCTGTAATAGAATTATGAAACATTCTGTCCACTAGCTTATGAAAACATCAGGAAATCTTGTAGAAATAGAGGGATCCCTTTTTTTTTTTTTTTTTTTTTTGGATGACTTAGACTTTATTTCCAGAGGTACCTTGTATTTAACAAAATGGATATTGGACTCAAATTCACAGTGAATTTGAGTAACTCATGAATGAACTAGAGGTAAAAAAGTAGTAATAGGCAACACACAACACATTTCATGAGTTTTGCTGTGAAAAAACACAAGTGAGGTAGAGCCACTTAAGACACCAGATAACAAGAGCATGCTGTGATATCTCCGGAAACAGTGCTAAAAAGAGAGGAATTAGTAATACAGAAATGAGAAAACCTACAGTGAAAATATATTTACTTTTTGTCACTGAGTAAGATAAACTATACTTTAATGACATGAAAATATCAACTATCAATGAATTAAAATGTCAGAAATTATAATTTACAGCATTAACAAAAAGCATTTCTCATTTATAGTTATTCTGAAAATAAGAACATTTTTTCAAACACTTTTTCATCTGAAATCTAACCAGACTCCTGTACATAATTTTGATGTTATTAAAATTTACATTCACTTGAAAGAAGCAAAGCTTTAAACCCAGATGTCAAAAACATGACACCAAATCCTGAAGAGAATCCATAGATGTTGAGTCTCTTCAAAATTTAAAATTATGTAGCTTTTTAAAAAATGATGTTTCCTTTTTACTCATAAGAATATTTTATTACTGCAACCTGGCTTCACCTTACTCTTTGTCATTCCTAATTAATGTCCTAATTAATGACTCTCTGTCATTCCTAATCAATGTAGAATGTGTACAACAAATTTCAGTTTCACAAAGACAAATCCATAAAAGCAAGTGCAGGTGTTTAAACCATGAATTTAGGGCAGTTACTTCAGATGTCAAATATAGCAGCCTAGTATCTGCAAAGCAGTTGCCTGACACAAAGAATTCTTAAGAAGATGAAGTTTCATAACAGTAATGAAAAAATACCATATCTAGAAAATATGAAGTATATATTTCTAGGCATAGTGTATAAATACAGTAAACTTTTGTGATCTCTGTGAGTTCTGAGAAACTTGTTGATAATTTTATTTTCAGATTATAGAAGTTTACATTATAAAATTATTATAAATTTTTGTTACAACTATTATTATAACTAGCATTAAAAGATTAGTATATTTGTCAGACAATGCTATTATAAACCAAGTGTATTTATAAAACATGTGTATATATGTATATATGTGTGTGTATAATACCTATAACTTCATATAAAATATCCATGTACTTGGGATGCATTAATATTTTGTTAGAAGAAACACAACCTAATCTATAACCATTACATCAGTTTTTGCTATTTGTACTTCTTCTACTGCCTGTCTAGATCTTTGATTACATTTCTACAGATTATATGCGATAAATTATCAATGTGTTCCAACATAAATTAATCATTTAGAAACCAAATAGTAATATCTTAATTACATTAAAGTTTATATCTTCTTTTAGAGATCTAAGAAAACTTAAGGTTTGGTGTTTCTTTAATGACTAAACATCTTAAGATATAAGAATGAAGGTAGTTATGGTAGGTTTTATGATTATTGTATATTCTGGGAAAGAGGTTTAGAAATTAGTTTTGGCTGGGCACGGTGGCTCACGTTTGTAATCCCAGCACTTTGGGAGGCCAAGGTGGGCGGATCACGAGATCAGGCGATAGAGACCATCCTGGCTAACATGGTGAAACCCCGTCTCTACTAAAAATACAAAAAATTAGCTGAGCGTGGTGGCAGGCACCTGTAGTCCCACCTATTTGGGAGGCTGAGGCAGGAGAATGCTGTGAATCCGGGAGGCATAGCTTGCAGTGAGCCGAGATTGCCCCACTGCACTCCAGACTGGGCGACAGAGTGAGACTCTGTCTCAAAAAATAAAAATAAAAATAAAATAAAAACAAAAAAGAAATTATCTTACTTTAGAATATGATAAAATCATCATGAAGATTTTAAAAATTTTGGTCTGGTATATTGTATGAATCCCAGGGATTAAGAGAGGCAATTTTGCCCATAACAACTTCTAATATTCTCTGTGCTAAATGGTGTCAGTGAAACTGGTCCAACTGTCCCATAGAACTGATGTTTATAGTTTCTTCTGAATAAACATATAAATTGACTCACACCCCTGCTCCCCGCACCCCCCCGTTCTCACACACACACACATACACATACACACACCAGTCTCAAATTTAAGAAAGTTACATTTGTCTTATTGAGTTCCTTTCTCAGGAAACTATCAATGTGGCTTCACAGAGACTACCGAAGAACTGAAACTTACCAGATTGCTGCATCTGGACTATGAGACACTAAGTCCCTCACCCATCATGATTGTCTTAAACTACCACCTGTTTTCTGTCGACCAACTCCTCTTCCTTGCACCTCCCTAATTCCTATTTTCCCACACATGGTTACATTTCTGTCCTGTTACATAAATCCCTAATTTCAGTTGGTTGAAGAGATGGATTTGAGACTCATCTCTCATCTCCTTAGCTGCAACAACTCATTAAAGTCTTCTTCCCTAGAAATATTCATTGTCTCAATGATTGGCTTTCTGTGCAGTGGGGAGCAGGACCTTGACTGAACCCCTAGCATTTCTGTAACAGATTTTGGTTTCCTGACCAGGAACACATTGCTCACGGCTCAGACTGCAGTGGGCCAGGTGTTTCAGAAGCCCTCCTAAACAGCAGCTTTGCCATTTTTTTGACCAGAGCTTGGTCTCATTCTCTCTTCAGCCCTGCCACTGCCGGCCCCAACCACACTTCTGATTACTTAGGAAGAATAGCCTTTGACATTTAACATCTGAGTTTGGATGGCTGAGTGTCTTTTGTAGGTACCAGATAGGTGGATCTGCCGTCCTCAGTTTGGGGAATGCTGAAGGAATTTCCATTTGAAGGTTGAATAAGTCCAACCAATTCAGAGAGGAAAACACCCTGGCTGTTTCACTTTGGACACCTGGGGCTAGTTTGTTGCTCAGTACGTGGATTGTGTTTTGGTTATTGTTTGTGTGTATGCTGATGTAGTCATGGGAGGTCAGTGTTCTATCCCATAACACAGAGCTTTTGAGTGCCTTCTTCAAGGTTGATTTATATGGGATTCTGAGCCAATGGTTCTGGCATACTACCCTGAATGTGTCCATCTCATCTGATCTTTGAAGGTCTTTAAATGGTACTGTTGTCTTACAACTGGATTCATTTTGCTATTGAATGGGAAAGCAGGATGGAGTTTTGTGAACCTAGGCTTTTATGCTGCTGTTTCAAGCAGGTTTGATCAGGTTAGTACATGATGTTCTTCTGAGGTGCTGTTTGGCCCCAGTGTTCTTTGGAGTTTGGGGAGGTTTGGCTTTTAAAAATCAAACCGCTGGCTGGGTGCAGTGGCTCACACCTGTAATTTCAGCACTTTGGAAGGTGAAGGCAAGTGGATCATGAGGTCAGGAATTCGAGACTAGCCTGGCCAAAATGGTGAAACTCTCTCTACTAAAAATACGACTATTAGCCAAGTGTAGTGGTGGGAACCTGTAATCCGAGCTACTCAGGAGGCTGAGACAGAAGAATTGCTTGAAGCCTGGAGGTGGAGGTTGCAGTGAGCCGAGATCGCACCACTGCACTCCAGCCTGGGCAACAAAGAGCAAAATTCTGTCTCAAAAAAAAAAAAAAAAAGATAAAAAAAAAAAAAAATCAAACTGCCTTTGAAACGGCTACACCCAAAATATTGATTCAAAACCTTCACTGGATTACCTATGGGGACAAACAAAGTTTAGTTATGTGACCATGTTTGTAAACTGATGAGTTTGTATTGCTATCTGATGGCTAGAGTTCAAGGTAAAAACTATTGGATCTTTGTGTGTGTATATAAATGTTTAGATGTGTTTATCATATGTTGCATCTACCAAATTGGCTTTTAAATAAAAGAGTGCTCATAAGTATATAAGTCCAGGCCATCTTCAAATTCATGTGACTTAAATCTTAAATAAACAAATTTGCTTTACAATTATTGGTAAAATTAAAATAAAAGTTTCCTAGGAATTGCCAGCATACATTTTCATCTGGGTTTTGTATTTTTCTTTGCTAGATATTTTGAAGTATCAGAGTTTGGCACAAAAGGCTATAAAACTATAAAACCAAAAAAACCACAATGATCTTTGTGCAAATTTATTTGACCAATAAAACTAATATAATGTTTTTGGTTTAATAAAAACAGCTAAATCTTAGGAATTTTTGGCAAAATAATCCAAGTATTTAATTTTAAGGTTCTTACTTTAAAAATCTAATATTTACGGGTTATAAAATGGTTAACAAGGAAATGCCGGTTTTGTCTAATACCTCAGTTCTTATAAATAATCTAGATAAACTGCTAAAAAAAAGAAAGATTTTAGTACATGTAAACGGTATTAGTGCTTGCTGGTGAACTTTTTGTAGAATATAAAACCTTAAAATTATTTTAGATGCTCCTTTGATATCTGGGTCATTTCCAATCAAGAAAGGGTTATGATATGCATAGATGTGTTTTTTAAAATTGTAGAATGTTCTCATCTATAAAATCCAATAATTGGTAGAAGTTTAGGATTTCTTGCTTCCTAGGCTTTCACTAAAATGTAAGAGTACTTAGAATAAGAATTCTAGTTAATATATCATTCTGTATATAAAATGTGCCAAAGAAGATGTGTTCTTATTGAAAAAAATAATTTTGTCTAATTCACAAGTCATCTAAAGGTTAATTCAAATTATGGACTATGGCAAAGTTTTGCCATAAAATAAAATGAGTGGTTACTTTAAAATAAAATTAGAATAAAACAGAAATTCCAAGTATGATTGCCTGTGTAAGTCATAAATTTTTTTCCTGTTTCTCTGTGTGTCAATCTTCATGGCCATTCAGAGAAAATAAAATATTAAAAATGTTTAGATAATAAAATATTCTTTGAAGCCCAATAGATAATTGGAGACTTTTGACTAACATTTTTCATAAAGCTCTTAGTCTTTATGAAGGTAAAATAAGAAATACCATAAAGAAATACATTGGCAATTTGGCAATTCTTTTTTTAATATTGTTAAGCATGAAGCTGGATTTAGCATGGAGCCTAATTTCACATAAATGCTTGCTTTGTTTTATTTAACACTAAATTTGCTATTCTGTTTACTAGTAACAGCACTACAACATTTACTTGTCAAATGCCTGAAGAGAATTTCTTAATTGCATAAAATGCATTGTGGTATTTTGTAGACTTAAATATATTGAGTTGTATATCAGGAACAAAATATCCACCATGTGTATTTATTTTATTTTATTTTATTTATTTTTTTGAGATGGAGTCTCACTCTGTCGCTCAGGCTGGAATGCAGCGGCATGATCTCTACTCACTGCAAGCTCCACCTCCTGGGTTCATGCCATTCTCCTTCCTCAGTCTCCTGAGTACCTGGGACTACAGGCGCCCGCCACCACATCTGCCTATTTTTTTTTTTTTTCTCTTTGTATTTTTAGTAGAGATGGGGCTTCACCGTGTTAGCCAGGATGGTCTCGATCTCCCAATCTCATGACCCACCCGCCTCGGCCTCCCAACACCACGTCTATGGCCCTGGATAACACTGTAGCCTCCAATGTAAACTGAGTAAGATAAAATTTGGGGGTTACTTTCCTGTTTAATTTTGCTTTAATTTGTATTCATTTTCTGTTTTTTCTTCCTTAGTTTATATATGTATATATAAAACACTTTTTTGTTGTGTTTTGCTTTTTGGTTTCTAACAGAATGCTCGTATTTGGCTCCTTGAACAGTCATTTTGTTTTCTACACATTTCAAACAATTCATCATTTGCTCTGTTTATCAAAAGTCCCTAAGTCACCTTTGTCAAGCATAGGACAACCTAAATATTTAAAATTCAGTATGTTTTGCTTTCCTCTAATGATCTAGAAAACTTCAAGAGCTTTAGGGATTCTGGAAATACATAAATAAAAGATTTATTCTTTTTAAAGTTCTGAACAGGGATAGCACATTATTTTGTTACTTGGAAAAGTAGTAGAAGAAATGTTTAAATAGTATTTATTTTCAAGGTAACTTAATTCAATCCATAATTTGAGTAGATTTTTGATCTTTTCCTTTAGGTAACGAGGAAAAACTGATATTGCCTCCGGAATTGGTGGGTTCTTGGTCTCACTGACTTCAACAATGAAGCCACTTACCCTCATGGGGAGTACTACAGTTCTTAAACATGGTGTGTCTGCAGTTTATTTCTTCTGATGTTCGGACGTGTTCAGAATTTCTTCCTTCTAGTGGGTTCCCGGTCTCACTGGCATCAGGAGTGATTCTGCAGACCTTTGCAGTGAGTGTTACAGCTCACAAAGTCAGTGTGAACCCAGAGTGAACAACACCACGACTTATTGTAACGAGCAAAAGAACAAAGCTTCCACACCTTAGAAAAGGACCCAAGCGGGTTGCAACTGCTGGCTCTGGCAGGCAGCCTGCTTTTATTCCCTTATCTGACACCCCCCCACCCACATCCTGCTGATTGGTCCATTTTACAGAGAGCTGATTGGTCCGTTTTGACGGGGTGCTGATTGGTGCATTTACAATCCTCTAGCTAGACAGAGTGCTAGACAGAAAAGTTGTCCAAGTCCCCACTAGGTTAGCTAGATACAGAGCACTGATTGGTGCATTTACAAACCTTGAGCCAGACACAGAGCACTGATTGGTGTATTTACAATCCCATAGCTAGACATAAAGGTTCTCCAAGTTCCCACTAGACTCAGGAGCCCAGCTGGCTTCACCTAGGGGATCCCACCCCAAGGCTGCAGGCAGAGCTACTGGCCTGTCCTGTGCCATCCACCTGCAGTCCTCAGGTGATGAGACCAGGTGCAGTGGAGCAGGGGGCAGGCACTCATTGGGGAGGCTCTGGCAGCGCAGGAGCCCACTGGGTGGGGTGGGGGAGGCTCGGGCATGGCAGGCTGCAGGTCCCCAGCCCTGCCCTGTGAGGAGGCAGTTGAGGCCCAGGGAGAATTCAAGTGCAGTGCCAGTGGGCTGGCACTGCTGGGGGACCTGGTGCACCCTCTGTAGCTGCTGGCCTGGATGCTAAGCCTCTCACTGCCCCTGGTGGTGGTGCTGGCCAGCCGCTCCGAGTGCAGGGACTGCCCAGCCCATGCCCACCCAGAACTTGTGCTGGCCAGCCAGCGCCACAGGGTGCAGTGTCACAGGGTGCAGCCCCAGTTCCCGCCTACACCTCTCCCTCCACACCTCTTGGCAAGCAGAGGCAGCTGGCTCCAGCCTCGGCCAGCCCAGAGAGGGGCTCCCACATGGCCGTGGTGGGCTGAAGTGCTCCTCAAGTGCCACCAGAGTGGACTCCAAGGCTGAGGAGGCACCAAGAGCAAGGGCTGCTAGCATGTTGTCACCTCTCAATATGAGTACAAAGTTTTAATGTTCAGGAAAGATTAACCTTGTTCTTAAGATAATTATGACAGCTGTGATAGTGTGTCTGGAGTGGCTGCTGCGAGGATGCTGGCTGCAATGTCGGAGGTGTGGCCGGGGCTGCTGGGTTTGCATGCTTCATACAGACGGTGGGAGCCAGGAACAGGTGAGAGCTCTGCACCCTACTGAGTCGGCAGGGCAGGAGGCCACACTAGTGGGTGGAGCAGCAACTGTCCAGTCACAGTCCAGTTTCCATCATCCTTGAACTCTTGGGGGCCCACAGTGAGAACATCATTGATGACTGCTCGGCCAATCTGATGGTGCTTTTTCCAGGTCCCTTTGTGGTCACCCTTGGACAAATTAGCATGCACTTCCTTCATTCTTAGCACATTAAAAACCACAGGCTCAGCTAGACTCAAATACTCTTTAAGACTATCTGGCCGAGGAAGGAGCTATGCACTATGCATCTTCTCCTTTCCTCTCTTCTGAGAGCTAGACACTTGTAGGGACAACTTGCCTGTGGAAAGGAGCTACCCACTCTGGGTCTCCTCTCTGCTGAAAGCTGGACACTCACTGGGACGACCTGCCTGCAGAAAGAAGCTACCCACTGCGAGTCTCCTGAGAGATGTTCTGTTGCCAAGTAAGTCTCTTTTCTCCCTTCCTCACCTTCCAGTTGTTTGTGTGCCTTAATCTTCCTGGATGCAGAACAAGAACCTGGGACATGCCGAATGGTGGAACTGAAATAGCTGTAATACAAACAGGGCTAAAATACCCACCCTCCACACACACACTTGCCACGTTGTGGGTAATGAGAAGGAGAGAGTAGCTGAGGCCCTTCAGGGATTCCAGACCCAGGGGCTCCCCAAGGCATGGCTGTGATACCCTCATTGGGGCTCTGTGGTTCCTGACATCTCCAAGCCTCTAAGCAAAGCTGTGGGTGGTATACCTGTTCCAACCACAGCCTTGCACAGAGCTTGCACCTCTGCTGGCACCTGGAGATGCCCACCCTGCCACAGCCATTCACTCACACAGCCCTCACTGATCCCTACCTGGCACACCCATGGAAGGTGTGGGATCCAGGCTGGTAGCATGAGCCAAACACAGCCTGTCAGGTCAAGTGGGTGGAACGAGGCCAATGAGCCCAAGCAAAACTCAGGCAAAGATGCCACCAGCCACAGAGGTTTCTGGCTGGAAAAGCAATGCCCTAAGGATCCTCTGACAATCATATTGACTGGGGTTTCTCTAAATTACTTTACTTGTATTTACCATTATTAAAATTATGTGATATTTAATTGGATTAAGTAGTAATAAAAAATGTGAGACTTTCTGGTAATTTTTTTGATCCCAAGATGTTTATCACTGATGGACCTTCCTGTGTCTTCACGAAAACAAAGTATGTACAAAAGTCACACTAGCTTGAAGATTCTATTGATGGAAGTTACCTAATTAGTTGTTAGTACTGTATCTAGAAACTGATCTTGGAAATGTGTGATGATACTCTTTTAAATAGCTTAAAAGAAAATATTGTGTGGTTATTCTTCCTTTGTCCCTGTTTTGCTGCATAGTTTTAAAGTGAAAGATTATTTACCTTCATGCTGAATTTCCAAAAACAATATTTGCATTTACCATTTTTTAATGATGAGGAAAAGTTAATTGTGTCACTTGGCAAGTTTGCATTCAACCTATCATATTTTTTAATGCTTTGCTCACAGTAGTTTTACTAGAGTGCTAGCAATTAGACATATGCAAGGAGTAACTTCACCACATTAATACAATGTTTTGCCTAGACACCAAGTCACAGTGTTTTAATTTGTGACATGTGAGAGAGAATGATAGGACTTTCTTCAGTATAAATGTCTTATTAACTATTCCTTATGAGTTCAGTTACAGGACTTTGAGTCCTCTGTCTAAGGAAAGGCAACAACTTCTGGCAAAACTTGAGCATTGACAGCAGCCAAAGCCTTCTCTTCAGACCAGGGAAAAGGTGACAATCAAAATGGACTACTTTCGAGAGACTCAGGGCCAGAAACCAACACTGTTCAGTCCCTGTGGGCCCAAGGACTATTATGGAAGAAGTGGGCATGTGAGATTGTAAGATCAAATTCCAGGGATAAAAGTAGTTCAGAGTTTTTCTATAAATTAAAATTAAAATCAAAAGTACACTGATGCAAGCCAGCATTTAGGTCTCTGTGTCAGAATAACAGAATTTTCTTGGAACATTGATCTGATCTTTAATAGCAAATTTACAAAAGTTATAAAAGTTTTATGAAAATCTTACCTTATGGTCAAACTAATTTCAAATGTGAGGTGGTTTTAATTTTCTTTGAGTTGTATTTATATAGATGTGTTGTTAATATGTATTCCAGTATTGTATGAGATTCCTGAAATTCTGATATGTTTTAACATATGTTGTCAGTAATGATTATCATTATTATTCTAAATTTTTTATATGCCACAGAAATAACCAAACTTTATTGTCAAATGTGTCTGTCCTAAGACTTTTGTTATCCACAATTGTTTTGCTTTGATTCTTCTAAAGAGCAGCTTATAATTAGCTACGGTCCAGGGCTTGCTTCTCTCAGGGAGTTCACGAAAAGGACTCCGGAATGCAGTTTTCTGATAATGTTTGAGATTGTGCCATTAGACTAGAAAGAAAATTTCTAGGACACAAGTTAAAAGGCTTATGTTTTCATAAAGATTCTAACCCAACATGAAGTAGATCAGGAGTTGATTGCATAGAGTGAACTAATGGACGACTGAAATAATATTGAAACATTGCTGATTTTTTTTTTCAGAGTCTAGAGAATTTTTTTCCTTTGAACTATTTACAGCCTTTAACAACTGAGAAGACTATACTTTTGTAAACACAATTTGAAGCATGTTTCTTTCTCTGCCTGATTTCTCCAGAATTCAGAATCTGTGAATATTCTTTATTCAGGACAATGTGGTTGTTTGCATAAGTTCAATAAGAGTATATTTTATGTTATAATAGGACACAATTGTAGGAACTGATTATTTTCCCAGGGCTTTGACTGAAATGTCATGTTTTCAGATATGAGCGGCCTGCTTTGAGAAATTGCTATTAACTTTATAGAGCTGATGAGACCCTCTTAGAAGGACTGGCCTCATACCTTATCTACACATTCTGTTGCAGGGTTTCTGGCCCGTGGTAAGTTGACAATTTCACTTTCTGACAGGTCCAGGCACCTCAAGTTTCTCAAGTTAGGGCCTGGGAGAAAAGGGTTCACTGAATATATGCAGGTATCTGCAGGTGCAGATAGATCCCTGGCTGGGCTCGGGAGGCCTTTGAAGGCCAAGTCTAAGATTCCTCCTGAAAGGTTCCAATGAAGCCAATTGAGGAGAGGTATATAGAAAATGATACTTGCTATATTTTGTGTGAGTAATCAGGCCAAGTGTAATGGGACTGAAGTTTATTTTGCAGGTAGGTTTATCCAGCTGTGATTTGTCTTTGGTGGAAGTAGGGGAATGGAGAGAGAGAAATTGCATTTCAGAAGAAAACTATGTAATTACATTAACTGTTGATTCCCGGGTGGCCAGTGGCCACTCCTGGTATGAAGTTGCCCACAAAGACTCCTCAGCGTAAAGTAGGCAGAAAGATCCACGATGAGATTTCTCACAATTGAGAAATTGGTAAACAGCAATAGGTGGCCTGAAACTGGGCCAATTGTTTCATAGAACTGATGCTTATGGTTTCTTCTGAATAAACATAGAAATTTACCGTCCATGTCTCAAAACTTACATTTGTCTTATCTGAGTTCCCTTCTCGGGAAAACAACTACCAGGCCTCCAGACAGTATCAAAGAATTGAAACTTACCGGATCACAACATCTGGAGACACCAGACCCCTCGCCTATCATGATTGTCTTACCCACCATCTGTTTACTGTTGATCAACTTCTCTCTTGCTTAACCCTCCCTAATTTCTGTTTTCCTGTACATGGTTACATTTCTTCCCTCCTATATAAATAACTAATTTTAGTTCAGTTGAAGAGATGGATTTGATACTGATCTCCTGTTTTCCTCAGCTGTAGCACTTGAATTACTCTCTTCCCTAACAATGACTGGCTTTCTGTGCAGTGAACAGAAAGACCTACACTGAATCTCTGGCATTTTGATAACAACAGTTATAATTTTTATTACCTCTGTATGCTAAGGACAATAACTTTGAAATATGGGGATAGTTCCAGTTTTAAAACAAGAAAAAAAGTGGCAAATTTTTTTTATATCAGGATGGGTAGTAAAATTTGTGTAGCCCCTCAAAAAGAACATATTGGTGTCCCAATGATACAAAACCTTCTGGGACCATGAAAAGGCTGAAATTTTCAGACTTGATAAAAAATGAATAAGATAGTGTTGAAACCATTTTTAGGTTCTATCAATAATAATCAGTGCAGCCAGGGGTGATGGTAAATGCCTGCAGTCCCAGCTAGGTGAAAAGCTGAATCAGCTGAACTTTTTGAGCCTAGAACTTTGAGACAAGCCTGGGCAACATAGTGAGACCCTGTCTCTCAATAATATAATAATAATAATAATAATAATAATAAATGGAGCCTCTTGGTAGAATTCTGTTTTTATCTTGTACTCCAAATTGTCCATTACCCTCCAATATATGGCCATCACTCTCCAATTCAAGAGGAATTATATTTCTACATACATTATCTTCCATAGTAGGTTTTCACATGTTCTAAGATCAATTATTTTAATCAAAAATAAGATAAATTTGAATTCTTTTAGCAGATGATAACAACTTTAAGACATTTTTAATCTCAATTTTATGTTTATCAAGATATTCATTCCAAGGTTCATTTAGTATCTATGTGGATACGTATCCCTCACTAATTGATTTCTGGAGACAAACCATTTTCTGAAGGACTTATCTTTTATTATCTCATAGATTTGTTCTTTTCCAGTCATCCAGCTGCTGCAACTTTATTTTACTTCTCTACTTTGACTTCCACACTATTTTTCTCCATTCTTCTGTAAGTTTATTTATTGTTAACACTCAGTGTCATTAGCACTAATTTTATTCTCTTATTTTCTAATGAACAGTTATAGCAGCATTTCTAAAGCCATATTGATGCAATAACAAAAAACAAATAAAAATTTAATAGATATATAGGGTAAGATTTTTATCAATACTTTAAAATCTAGCTTGATTATCCTGAAGCAAAAACAAAACAAAACAATGGTAACTAGAACAGAACTATTTTGATCTATAAATATTCCATTATCTGCATCATTCAGAGTTGTTTTAATTGATAATATGTATGTATATTTATATAAATACAATGTACAATGTGATGTTATGATCTACATATACGTTGTAGAAAGATTCAATCAAGGTAATTGACTTATCCATCACCATACCAATTTATCCTTTTTTGGGGTAATGAGAATGTTAAAAATTTATCATTTTAGCAATTTTCTAATACATAATACATTCTCATTAATTGTATTAATATGCAGTATAATAGATCACTAAATCTATACCTCCAGTCTAATTGAAACTTTATATCCTTTGATCAATATCTCTGAAGTCCTTATCACTCCTTCTTCTCCCAACGCCAACCCCAGCTTTTGGTTACTACCTTTCTAGTCTATTTCTATGATTTATTAATTTAAATTTCCCTTAATGTATTATTAAGTCATCCACATCAACCACCAAAATAATATTTAATTTAAGTACATAAAACTTTAATTGTTTAAGGGTCATTATAGTTGGTTGTTAGACATGTTTTAACTTGGACATATTTAGGAAATGCAAGGTATAGTTATAAGCTAAAAGGTAGAGGGAACATTGGATTAAGAGTCAAGAGGAATTATATTCCTCTTGGCTCATGGAGGTGGATCCTTCATGGCTTGATACTGTCTTTATGATAGTGAGTTTTCAAGAGGTCTGGTCCTTTAAATATGTATGGCACCTCAACAAACTGTAAGAGCAGCCTGAGGGGCTGAACCCTGCAAAGCCACAGTGGCAGAGCTGCTCAAGGTCTTTGGAGCCCACCCTTATACCAGTGTGCCCTGGATGGAGGACATGGAGATAAAGTAGATTATTTTGGAGCTTTAATATTTAATGACTGCCCTGTTGAGTTTCAAATTTCCATGAGGCCTGTAGCCTCTTTCTTTTCACCTATTTCTCCCTATTGGGTAAACAGGACTGTTTACCCAATGCCTATACATTCCATTTCAATGCTGTAGGTGGGGCCTGGTTGGAGGTGTTTGAATTATGGGGGAAGATCCTTCATGGCTTGGTGCTGTCTTCGTGATACTGAGTTCTGGTCATGTAAAACTGTTCAGCACTTTCCCCCAACACCCACAACTATCTCTACGTCTCTCTCTCTCTCTCTTGTTCTTGCTTTTGCTATGTGATGTGCTTGCTCCTGTTTCATCATCCACTATAATCGTAAGCCTCCTCAGGCCTCCCCAGAAGCAGATGCCACAATGCTTCCTGTGCAACCTACAGAACTGAGAGTCAGTTACACCTCTTTTCTCATAAATTGCCCAGCTTCTGGTATTTCTTCATAGCAATGCAGTAACAGCCTAATACTGATACTAAAACCAATTTGTGAAAGATAGACAGGAAATGAGATTTCCAAGGTGCCTAACTATTACCAATAGCATTATTTGCTAATTTCAAAGAGAAAACATACTTTCACAAAATAGTGTTGTGGCTGTTATCATCTTAGTCAAATTCTCATAAATAACATATTTATATCAGGTCAAATTTGCTTCCTGAGGTAATGTAATATGCAGTTCCCACTAAACTGATAAACTAATATTGTCAAAATGTTTAACATGAACGTAACAGTATTTGAGGTTGGCAAAGTTTTTATCTAGAGGATAGGTAGTAAATATTTTAGGCATTTGAGTCACATACAGTCTATATTGCATATTGTTCTTTTTCTTGTTTTTTTTTTTTTTGTTGTTGTTGTTGTTGTTGTTGTTGTTCCTTTACATGTAAAACTCTTCTTAGTTTGAATGTTGTTTGAAAATAAATCACAGGCTGGGTTTGTCCCACAGGTCATATTTTATTGACTTCTGGCTTGAAAGAATACTTGAAAAACCCTACAAGAAAGTGATCCAACAAATCTAAATTATAATACGTTCTAAAAGACAATCAATGCTTCTTTCTTCAAAATGTAAATGGCCTAAAAATATAAATAAGGGGAGAGGACCGTTTAACCATAAATATGACTAAAGAGACAAAACTAAATATAAAAACCTGCATACTATTCATGAATTTGGATCCTGCTTCAATGATGTTTTATAACTTATAAAAAGCATTTTAGAATATTTTCCTTTATTTCAAAGAAAATATCCATTATTTCAAAAAATGTTAGTAAAGTAGTGATTACTTCCCAGTATTTCTTAATATTAGCAAAACACTACATCATCTGAATAAATATTTGCCACATATTTGAAAGTCTATGACTGCTCAGTTTAAATAGTAAATTTCAAAATGCCTAAAGTTGCAAATCTGGACTACTCAAGACAATAGTCTACTTGAGAACTGGATAATTTATGCATAGATATTCCACTGATATATTCTGGAGCACCATGTAGATAAATCTCTGAAAAAAAAATTTCTCAGTCTTCTCTTTATGTTTAACTCTATGGGCACATGTCAGTAATGAGCTTAGTGTCACTAATCACAGAAGTAGGATGTGTAAGCAGAATCTTGAGATCAGTTGGATCATTTCCTGTGGGAATTTATAAGGACATGTTGCTCCTTTATTTTCTTTTCTTGTATATGAATTACTTGATACAAGTTTGTATAATTTAAATATTTGCTCAATCCTCTGCACTCCTCTGTTCTCTCACTACAGCCCAAAGAAAGATGTACATTGGTCTTTGTAAGATGAGTGATTATGTGATTCAGCCCTGCTAACTGCAGTATTTGTAGGGTGGCAGAGTAACTATTTCAAACTCAAAGTCATTAAAAATATCATCGGATATCTAACTGACTTAGGGCATAATACCCCCAGCAACAAGTAAATCAGTGGAGATAAAGGCATTTAGGCCTCCAGTTAACCCTTGCCAGCTACTAAAACCGAAGAACCACCTTTCATATATTGTCATTGTGTTAGTGATTAGTCAAATAGTTTATGAAAAGGTGTACATAGTTATTTGGAATAAATAAATGCTGAAATTACTAAACATCAACAGCTACAGTGGTTACTGCTACCCATTCCTTGATCTTCATTAAAAAAAAAAAAACCCTCATGATTCATATTAGTAGAAAAGGTGTTTCTGATGAATTGTCAACCTTAGATCCTCCATACTTGTCTCACTCTGGAAGAAAACAACAAAGACCTCCAAACATCAAAATAATTCTGTATAATCCGGTGCTTTGTAAAATAATATGTACACAAACACCCACTCAGAACCACATATAAAACAAAGCCTTCCTTTAAATTATGACAGACCTTTTCAAACTTCATGTTATCCCTCTAGCAATTTTTAATATAGCATCAACCTTAACAGAAACAGTCTTGTGTTATGAAGACAAGAATTATTTCCTGAATTTTTTTCTTAATTGCAACACAGATATGTGGTGTGTGTGTGTGTTTGTGTGTGTGCCAAGTGGCAATGGAAATTTATAATTAGGATACAGTAAGGAAAAGTTTGAAGGTTATAATACTTGAAAGGATAACAGCGTTAACAAGACTAGATACTTTTTCTGCTTTTACTACCCTAAGAAGAATAAGGGCTTTAGTAAAAGCCATCTACCACCAAAATGTTAGGATTATAAAATATTTTATTGACGACAGTTGTAAAGTTAGAGAAAATTCATAGAAGCCACATTCATTTATCGAGACTGTGAGCAAAATTAATAATTATTATTATCTTTTATGATTCCTTTTTATGTATAATTTCAATTTTTCATTAATGGTCATTTTATATCTCATCATTTTTCAGATTCTTTACAAAAATTATTATTATTTAAGTGTCACCTGCTCCAAGACTAAAAGAAATAGCTCTATTAATAAGCATGAAAAGAAATCTAGTTTAACTTTGCAATTAAAAACTAAAGAGTGAAACAGAATCCTTGATTAACAACCAAAATTTCTCATTTTGTTTACAGCAAAAATGATTAATTGTCTTCTAATGGGTAAATCAATACTTCGCTTAATTGTATCTGTTTCTCAGAATTGCATACCTCTAGTTCATTAACTCTTCTAAACAGCATCCTGCCTTGGAAAACTGCACAAAATGTGTTGATGTTTCTTTTAAAGTCTTGATAAATCTTGTATTCTCTTTGTCTTAATCAGTCTTTCACTAAGTCTGCATTACTAACAATACATGTCTAGCGTTTTAGTATTCTGATACAGTTTATATAAATAATAGGAGAAAAAAAATGAGAAGACTATTGTTCAGGACCTTATAATAGCAATAAGCCTAGCAATGGACCAATCACTCATTACAGAAACCAATTATGCACCATAAAGTCTAAGAAGATTGTACAATCTGAAGTAAAAAAAATAAAAAAGGGAGAAATAATAAATAAATGAATACCTTGATGGAGTTTTCCAGTATGCAGATAGACTAGGGGGCTATTATCCATTAATTTAACAAATATGCAGAGAGGCCTGACTATGTGATTGGCTAACATAAGTAGCAAAGAAAGGCAAAGCCTCTGAGCTCATGGAAATTACTTTCTAGTGGGTGATTTAAACAATAGAGAAACCCATCAATAATTTAATGAGATAAATTCATTTAGAATAAGTGCTATAAAGATAAAGAGGGACTTTGGGTAGGAGGCATAATGTAAATTTGGCTTGCAATGAATAGCTCTCTGAGGCAGTGGTATGTCAACTGAGGCTGACCTGAATGACAAGAAGTCAACCATGTCATTCAGGCTGAGATGACAACAGGTCCAAAGTCTTTACACAGAAACAATAATGGTACAAATAAAAACAGAAGGAGGGCAGTCTTGTTTATGCATGGCAAATGCAGGGAAGAGACTCATAATCATTTTACCATTATTATGTTTTCAACTCTTCTGTTATTTCTTTGGAAAGTATTATGTGTGTAGTGAATAAGACTTTAGCTTCTTTCTTTAACTGGATGAAATTAAGTGTGATTTCATATCTTCTATTACTCTTGGATAATGTAAAATTTACTGTCATTTTTGAAGCATACAATAATTCGGTGAGATTCTTATACCTGGGTTCTCGGTGGTTCCTACCGGATTGCCCACTCTTTCAGTTCACTCCTTAAGGTCCAGTTACATATACAGGTATATGGGGCACCAGTATCTCTGTCAAGTCCGGAAACCTGTTGCTTGGTTATAAAAGGTAGATATTCTACAGCCATTTTTGTTGACCACTAACCCTAGGTTTCTTAATCTCCATGGAACACAGCACACACACACACACACACACACACACACACACACACACACACAAAGGCATTTATATCACAATCCATCTCATATTATACCATCTCTCTAGTCTCTGGACTCTTTCTCCTTTTCAGGTTGTTGTTAGCAATAGTGCTTCCTTTGTTCTCTTCTTTCATAGCAAAACCCATTCAAAAACACAAAAGCCAGAAATACAAGATTAATACTTTCAACCCTAAAGAATATTGCTCCCTTGAATCAACAAAGTACAAAGAAACTACACAATTTTTGAAGAGGAATAACCGAAAGAGGACAAAAATAAATCAAGAGAGTAAACACAAATATCTCAAAAGGTTTTCTTGTTACACACACACACACACACACACACGCATATACATGAATTTTACAGAACTATGATATAATGAATGCAGGAGATGGAAAAAGATATAACTACACATACTGAAAAAAAATGTTAAATTTATTAAAAGTGGACAAAGTGGAGAAATTGCCAGAAAATGTATAATTAAGATTCCAGACATAAGGAAACATACAAATGACCAAATGATCGGTGCTTCTGCTTCTAAAATTGAGACAGAATATAAGCTTAAAGCAAAGCTGCTTAAGAAATTATGAAATTAAAATATGGAAGACATTTCTAATGTCAAATATACTTAGCCATGGAAATTAGTTAATGAAACTGCTATGGAGTCTTTTATTAAACGGAAAACTAAGGTCTCTTCTAATTGTGATTGTGTTATTCTCAATCCCTGATACATAGATTTATATAGACGGACTTCTAGGTTGTTTGACTTAAGATTTTACATACTTTAAATTATTCATGGTTTAAAAATGAAAAAAAAATTGAAACATAAGAATTATAAGACATTTTCATTTTCCTTCAATTTTTCAATTTAAACAAAACAGACACAATACCTGGGAAATAATGGGGAAGAAATAGAGCTATATTAATAGGTCATGATGTCAATAAGAATAGTGGAAAGACAGAATGCAATTTCAAAGAAAATTTTAAAGATTGAAATGAAAAAAAAGGGATCAAGAAAATGATGATGAAGAGTCGTATTACAGATTAACTCAAAAAATGGCATGATAAGGGCTTGAGCCACTGTGTATGAACAACATACTAATACAGATGTAGCACTCAAAACTAAGATGAGAAATCAATTTTCGATGCCTCCAGAACATCCAAACAATACTAAATCTTTTGGTACATTTCTGACATCAGGAAGAGCCAATTAAAAATCGCCTCTTGAAAACCATTTCTCCATTGGCACGAAGTATATTTCTGAAGCCAATTTTGGGAAACACCTCCATCTTCCTTGTAGGTCTTAATTTTTCTGAAAGTTACTTTGTATTGTATCTCTTCCTCTTTTATTTAAAAATAATCAAGTTGATACTTATTAACTACTTTATTTCTTGATTTATTATTCATAGATATGAAGGTTATGCTTGCAGTCATAAAAGATATGATATTAAAATTATTGTGTGGTCATTTAAGAACTCAGTCATAGAAATTTTGAGAATACAGTATTGCAATACATATAATTGTTTTCTAAAATGTTCAAAGTTAGGAAATTTGATTATAACAGCAATTTAAAAATTAGATATTTAAAAAAAATGTTTAAGATCTGTTTTGCCAGGTTTTATTGTCAAAAGGTAATTTAGCTATCTAACTGTGGTCATATCTTTCTCCTCTATAGAGCCAATGTTTCAAAATTTGTTTTCACTTAGTGATTCCATTTCCTCAGCTCTAATATAGTTGGTAGCCTACTGTGCCCAGTGAAAACATTCCACATCAAGGTCATCAAATGTCTTCTGTATTTCTAAATTCAATGGTGCTTTATAAAATTGTCGTCTTGAGCTTTCTTCAGTTTTTGTGAGAGCCACTCACTATTTCTCTCTGAAACACTTTTCTTTGCTTCCACTAAACCATGTCTTTTTATTTATACCTTCTAAATTTCTGACTCCTTTGAAGATGAATTTACTCATAACAACCATTAAATTTTAACATATGTCAAGACAGTGCAAGGCCCCTTTATCTTTCCTCTTCAGAATCTCTCCTTAGAAAAAGGTAACCATAAAGTTGACATTTGCATGCGTATCTTTTCAATGTATGGCTCTAGTCCAGACTTTTCTTTTAAACTAAGTACCAATATAACCAACTGCCTATTAATCATCTCTTTGCATGTGTCAAAATTACTTCAAGCTCAATATATCCTACATTCAAACATAATTTATCTCCTTCTGGGAATCAAATTATCTCCAGAGTTCTCAAACATCATGGTTGGGATATTACGCATTTATTGCCCCCAAGCTGAAACATAGGAATCATATTTGATAACTTCCACATCTTTATTAAATTTCTCACTAAATCCCTTTGATTTTACTTTCAAACTACATCTCACAAATCCATCCATGTGTTCTCTGTCTACATTTCCCATCTGAATGTGGCCTTTCACATGAGATATGAAACTGCACCCTAATGGGCAATTCTTCATCATCTATTAGCTCCACCAAGAGTTCTGTGCAGGGTACCTGAAAAAATATTTTGAAAATGCAAATTTGGATATGTGTTGCCCATTTTTCCTAAGATAAAAAAACACAATTCTTATCAAAATCTAAAATTTCTGCAAGAATTGGCACCTGGTTATCACACCAGGCAATTTGAACCTCTTTTTCTCTCTCAATTACTGTGTTCCCACCACTCTGACCATGATTTATCTCACATCAGGACATCTGCCTTTCCCTTAACTCAGAATATTTCAGCAACCCTCCTCCCTCTCCCTCTGCTTAGTAAACTGCGGTACCTAACACCGACCTCGATTCAGTGATCCTGGAAATAATTTCAACTCTCCTTGTGACGTGCTTCCTTATATACCCATGTTTTTATTTAAATAAATTATTAATGTATAATTAAATTGTGGTGTGACTATTCAATTAACATCTGTCTTTCTCACTAAATTGCAAGATTCATGAGGCCAAATTCAAGACGTTTGCTTAACACTTTATCCATAGGAAATAAAATAGTGCTTGGTTCCAAATAGGTACTTAAACATTTTAAAATCAGTGAGTATGCAAATGAATAATAAATTGAATGAATGAATATAAAATTTCAACCCTAGAACAGTATTTTCAAACTATTAATTATATTCCTAAAATTTAGGCCACTTTAATCTCATTGAATCTTCTATTCTCTATGAATTCAATCTCACCATTGAAGTTTCTTTTAGATTCTAGCATTCATTTAGGTATTGCGATATAAAAATACACTGAACAGTTTATAATACAAAATTAGTTAAGGCAAAGACAAAAGAAACTATATACTACCATTAAAATATGTTTACATTTTTGCATAAATGAGAAAGTAGTTCTGTGTTTTAAAAGTCGACTGGATAATACTAACTCTCTCAAAAGAAGGAAAACACCTTGAGATTTTCTTTTTTATAATTACAAAGTGGAACTTTAATAGCAATAACTTGTGCTACAACTTGTTTAAAAGAAAAATAAACGTGTCTATTATAGGGAAAAAATTAGGTGATGTGCAATGCATAAACTTACTTCTTCGGCTTTGCTAATTGTGGCACCACTCTTACAATATTTGCAGTCATTTTCTATGGGCCTCACTTTCCACTTCTCTGGGGAAAAATAATTACATTGCAAATGGCAAGTTCTGCTCTTATTTGCAAAATATATAAAGAAATGATGCTTATAACTAGACCAGAGAGCTGCTTTGCAATAAAACATTTTTTGTATTACTGAGCAGCACTTCTATACAGTGAAAAAATGAAAAGATCAGAGAAATAAAAATATATTTTAGAACATGTTATATTCATTTTGCTACAAGCTACAATGCAAAATATATAGTCTTGTCTTTCTAATTCTTTGAATAACAAAGAAATCAGCATATTGATTGTAATGAATAAAAAAATGTTTCTTCAGACTACTCTGATCAGATACCTTACCAGAGACACAGGTTACTTTACTATATTTAATAACTGCATAACTGTGAAAATACATTTTAATTGAAATTAGTCCTCCAAGAATCATACTATATAAAATGTTTCTTTTATAAGAAATACTTAAAACTATTGTGTCTCCATGTCCTCAGTTCCACTGTGTCAGATAAAAATTTTCTCAATTTAATATTGTCTATCTCTGGCTAGGCACAGGGCTCATGTCTGTAATCCCAGCACTTTGAGAGGCCAAGGCAGGCAGATCACTTAAGGTCAGGAGTTCAAGAACAGCCTGAGCAACATGATGAAACACAATCTCTACTAAGAATACAAAAATTAACTGATTAGCTGGATTAGCTTGATGTGGTGGCAGGTGCCTGTAGTTCCAGCTACTTGGGAGTTTGAGGTGGGGGCATCACTTGAGCCCAGCTATTTGGGAGGCTGAGGCTGCAGTGAGCCAAGATACCACCACTGTACTCCAGCCTGAGTGATACACACACACACACACACATATATACACATACATATATACACACACACATATATATACACACACACGTGTGTGTATATATATACACGTGTGTGTGTGTATGCATATATAGTGTGTGTATATATATATATATATATATATTTTTACTGGCCATGAAAGATTATAAATAAATTTTAAATATACATTTAAAATCTATTTAGTCTATGTCTTCTTTCTTGGACAGTGGGCTCCGTAGAGAACACATTTGCTGTCTATCTTCTACCACAGGGACTTATTCTACCTCAATGCCTCACTAAACTCATTTACATTATTTATTCATTATAGAGACACAATGCCTGGCAAACACAGACATACTTTTACAAAATACAATCAACCCACTTTTCCCAGCAGTGTATTTAGGAGGTGGGTTTGAGTACTGAGCGCTGTTCAATGTACTTAGGAAGTTCAGTCAAAAATAAGCAAAGATAGGTCCAATTGCTGGGTCCTTGGCAAGATTATGTTATATGGTCTACCTTTACTCACAAAGAGAGTGTCGGTTATGGTCCTGGCAGAAACCAGAAAGTCCACTAAAACTGGGTAATTTGTGAAGAGTTTAATACAGTAACTATCTGAAAGATTTGGACAGAGAATGAGGAAACCACAGGGGAAGGTTGTTTCCTGCATCTAGTAACAGTGTCCCAGTTCTGATTGTCCTGCAGCAGATGCGCTTGGTGCCTTTTATGTTCCCTTAACCTACCTCTGATTTCAGCTTAGGGATGCTTGACAGTTCTGTGCATACTGCAACCCCTCTTCATTTGTGTTTTGGAATTTTTCAGAAGCCACAGGAGATCTATGAGGGTAAAAACTGTATAGAAGAGCAGGAGAGTTAATATTCCAGAATAAATGGGGTGGGCTGGGAATTTGTAAGTACCTAATGCTTTCCATCTTTCAGACAGAAAAATCCAGAGGAATATTCTACATGGTTCCTTAGAAAGTTCTCAGCAGACTTCAACTCTAGTTGACCAAATTTTAACCACCTCAATAACCATTTAAAAAAAAAAAAAAGACTGTGGGTACACACTAGGTGAATATATTTATGGAGAACATGAGATATTTTGATATAGGCATACAATGCATAATAATCACATCAGGGTAAATTAGGTATTTAGCACCTCAAGCCCTTATCTTTTCTTTGTGTTAAAAACAATCCAATTACACTCTCCTAGTTACTTTAAAATGTACAATACATTGCTGTTAACTGTAATCACTCTTTTTTGTTATCAAATAATAGATCTTATTTATTCCGTCTAACTATATTTTGTACCCATTAACCATCCACTCTTCCCTAAAACCCATTACCTTCCCCAGCCCCCGGTAACTGGCATTCCACTCTCTATCTCCATGAGTTCAATTGTTTTAATTTTTAGCTCCCACAAATGAGTGACAACATGCAAAGTTTGTCTTTCTGTGCCTGGCTTATTTCACTTAACCCAGTAATCATCATAACCATTTCTGCAAATGACAAGATCTCGTTCTTTCTTGTGGATGAGTACTTCATTGTGTATATGTGCCAGATTTTCTTTATGCATTCATCTGGTGATGGACACAGGTTGCTTCCAAATCTGGGCTATTGTGAACAGTGTTGCAATAAACATGGAAGTGTGGATATCTCCTCAATATACTGATTTCCTTTCTTTTGGATATATATTGAACAGTGGGATTGCTGGATCATATGAACCATATAATCCAGTAACATACATTTTATTGGTTTTCTCTTCTGTCTTGTCTTGATGATTCTGGGATAATTTCTAATAAACTCCTTCTACTCATGTATTTCTCAACTCTTCAAGGGAGAAAAAAATAGTATACACCCCTAAGCCCTAATAAGTAAGAATATAAACTAGTTACAAGAACTCTCTCTCTCTCTCTCTCTCTCTCTCACACACACACACAGACACACACACACACATACAGAGAGAGAGAGAGAGAGAGAGAGAGAAAGAGCGAGAGAGAGAACTGAGTGCAGAAAGCTATCAGATAGAAGTTCTAACATTAGTCAAAGAAGGTATGTGCATGCATCTATCACAAAGAGAAAAAAGGGAAATGGACACCCCAAATTTACTTTCTTCCTTTTCTTAAGACTGCTGGCATTACCTGTTGGCTGAATCAACTAAATTTCAAAAGACCGGAAAACGCATTTGTGCAGTTCCTACAAATCGGCCACAGAAAAAAGGAGGAAATAGAACACTTCCATTCAGCACAATGCAGAAATCTACGTTCCAAACCCAAATTAATCATGCCTCCTTCTAGTCTCTCCCATAACTCTTCCTTTCTTGCTGTTCTAATATAGTTTAACCCACATGATGATACTAATGGGAGTGTATTATATGTGGTAAAATATAGTTTGGAAAAATAACACAGGATCCTCCCATCTATATATGTTGGGCAACTTTTTCCTGTTTTATGAATGCACTAAAGTTCAATATTCTCTAGAGATTAAAGAAGAAATAATTGCTAATTAAAATAATAACTGGAAACATTTCTGCCATCAAAAATACATTTTGTTGCCTGACAGTGAAATATATGGATGCTTAAATCCAAATATGTAAGTCACATGTATTATTGAATAAGCATGTTCAACAGTAGAATATCCTCTATATGCCCAAGAGAAATTATACAATAATATGTCTCTGGAGCTTTAAGTATTCAATAAATTATTATCTAGTGGCTACAATATGTAAGCTTTGACTTTGAGGAAATATAAATATATAACATACAGTAATCTTTTTTTTTTTTTTTTTTTTTTTTTTTTTTGAGAGGGAATCTCGCTCTGTCGCCCAGGCTGGAGTGCAGTGGCCGGATCTCAGCTCACTGCAAGCTCCGCCTCCCGGGTTCACGCCATTCTCCTGCCTCAGCCTCCCGAGTAGCTGGGACTACAGGCGCCCACAACCGCGCCCAGCTAATTTTTTGTATTTTTAGTAGAGACGGGGTTTCACCATGGTCTCGATCTCCTGACCTTGTGATCCGCCCGCCTCGGCCTCCCAAAGTGCTGGGATTACAGGCGTGAGCCACCGCGCCCGGCCTAACATACAGTAATCTTTAAGGACAATTATAATGGGGTAGTATACCTCCAAAGGTCTATTAGAGGTGAATAAAAACTCAGTGGTCTATAAACTAATTGTTCTGTGTTCGGTAGTGAGATGACGGGAAAAATGTTCCTGCAATTATCAAACTTTAATTATATATCAGTGGTCAGCTGACACTCTTAGCTCTGAATTAGCCAACATTTATTGTTAGCTCTCATATAATGGCCAAATTAATGTATTAAAAAACCCTCAAAGTAAGCATCAATTTAATATTTATGTTTGTACCCCAAAACAGCAGTACAGACTAGAAATTGGGAATGTGACAATTTATTTTGAAATAAACCGGAAGTAAGAATAAATTTGCCTTGAAGAGTAACCAATTTTAATCTATCCATTAACCTATTGATGTTGAGAGGCCAGTAATATTTTAAGATTAATTTTGCATTGTAGTATAATCTGGAAAAAATCAATGTGAAAAAATTGATCTGTGATGAACATTTAGGGAATCACAGTTGTCCTTCAGTACAAAGAGGGAGGGTTGATTCTAGGACCATCACAGATACCAAAATTCATGGATGCTTGAGTCATGGATATAAAATGGTGTTGTATTTGCACCTAACCTATGCACATTCTCCCTTATACTCAAAATCTTCTCTAGGTTATTTGTAATACCTAATACAATGAAGACATTTTGTAATTAATTGTAATATTCTATTCTTATTTGTATTATTTTATATTGTTGTATCATTATTTTTTATTGTTCATTTTCAAGTATTTTCAATCCGTGGTTCATTGAATCAGCAGATGTGGATCCCAGGGATACTGAGGCATAACTGTACTGCAATAGTCTATGAATAAGGAAATAAATGTGTCTGAATGAGGACAAGGTAGGGGATAAAGAAAAGAAGCACTATTTGAAGAAACTTTTTAAAGAAATGAAACAATTGTTATCTCTAAAACTTTTAGGTTTGGAAGTCAAGTGCTTTATAAAAATAGAAGTTAGAATAATGTGATAAATATCTTTTGTTTTTCAAGAGCAGCGAGGACATTTTGTTGACATTGAGGCTAGATGTTGTGGAATTCCCAAATTATTTTATCACAGTGATAAAATATATACTTCATATTGAATAAAATACTGTGGATTTCTCTAGTGTATCTTAGAATATAATAGATGGCATAATTTAATGTAGTTTTCTTTTCTCAGCAGAAAACATCCATTATCAAGTGTCATAACAAAAACCATAATGCTATCAATTCACAAGATCCCATAAGTAATTTTATTCTTTTAATTGTATTCAAAAATATCTTATTTTGCAGCTCTTTATCACCTTTAAATAAATGCTCTAAATCTTTTTTTATTATAAGATTACATTATCAATCTAACACAAAGTCATGAGATTTTAAAGTTGTATATGACCTAATAGTCAATTCCTTCTTATTACAAACAAATACATTTATTTCCACTGAACTTATACTACATCAAGAAGTTAATGCAATAAATTCTAATTCCTAAGTTTAAACATTTACCCAGAATTTACATGTAGATATTTAACTCTCTCACTTCAAACATAATACAACATTTGATCTCATGTGTTTTTGTTTGTTTGTTTGTTTTTTGTTGGTTTAACAAGCCACCTTTATCTTTTAGAGGCAATTCTCCATGGTTCTCTTGCATTTTACATGACTTTCAAATGAGACATGGACTATCCTGTTTTTTCCTTAGATTTTTTCAAGTTCATTTTCATAGCAAACAGCTTAAAGAGAGAAAATAGTGGTTCACTCCATACTTACTCCAGGCATGCTTATTCTCCAGTATAGTAATAAAAATGTTTCCCTTGGGAGCACAGGACAGCCATGCCAACTGCCCATTATAAAAGACTTGAGTTCCCTCAACTCAGGGTCTAGTCCTGTAACAAACTGCACTGTGTGCAAGTGCCACCTGGCCCTCTTCATGTTAACTTTTAGAAACTGGGACTTGGAGAATCACACAAAAGTTCTGATGCCGTAACTCCTGCTGTACTAAGAAATAAACTGCCCTTTTCCCCTGACCCAGGAATCCTGCATCTGTTGCCAGTAATCATGAAACTGTGGCCAACTAATTTGTCAGTCTGAAAGTAGAGCAACACCTCATACCCTTCAGAGTTCTTGGCACTTCTTCTCACTTCCATAAATTAATCCAGTCTTAAAAGCCTAAATCTAAAGTCATCTGTAATAGCATATTGAAGTGGAATTATTTCTGTTTCAACACTCAACACAATGTCAGTAGAATAGATATTAAGAATAAAAATAACCATAAGACAAACATAAATTGCATTACTAGAAGGGAAGTAAAAGAAAATCTTTACTACTCTTGAACCCCAGCCAAATCAAGGTAACAGAAAGAAGTCACAAAAGAGCTATGTCATTTTTGGAAATTTTCAACAGAGTAAGTCATACTGAGTGTCTTTATTTCTTCTCAAAGAGTAATGGATTTTCTCTCTCTCTCTCTCTCTCTCTCTCTCTCTCTCTATATATATATATATATATATATATATATATATATACACACACACACACACACACACACACACACACATATATATACGTGTGTGTGTGTAATTATGCATATGTATAATTTCTTATCCTTCTTCCACTCTTCCTATAATATTCAGTTAATAAATCTGAATAAGCTTTGATTCAAGCACTTTTATTGAGCACTTACTATGCCAATACTCCATGCAAATAACTTAGGGAAACAGAGAGAATAAATAATCCCTTTCTACAAACAGCTGATGAGGGGATTTGAGCATGTAATAGTAATTAATTGAAACACACATTGTAGTAAATGCTGAAAAGATGGATTAATATAAAGTAATGAGAATGCAAAAAAGAGAAGACTTGATTTCACCTGGAAGATGGATGCTAATTTTTTAATGGGCTTTGAAAGCATTGATTAAATTTTAAATGAATATGTTGTAATAGGAGAGAAAGACAAGCAAAACAAAGGGAAAAACAGATATATGGTTAAGGAATTTATTTGATAATCTATTGCTACACTTTTTTATTTATCCTTAGATCATTTTGTGAAAGGTAAATAAATCTTGGGACCCCAAACTCATTAAGTCAGAGCGAAAAGTCAAGCTGGGAACTGGGTCACACAAATCTGCATTCGCCTTTTCATTCCTAAATAAGATGGCTACAAGATGAAAAGATATACACCTCCCTCATATTTTACAGATGAGAAAATTCTAGTGGGCTCCCAGACCTTAACTGTAAAACTTTTCTGTTAAAATTCACCATGACAATGTAAACTGATACCTTATCTTTGCAGGTGCATAGGACAGAACTCAAAGTCATCTCTCTGCCCACCTGACACAAATGTGTATCTGACTGTTCCCCTTGCCCCACTGTCTATCTTACCTTATATAAAAATGCAGACTCACTGAACCAGACAAAGGCATAAATGACTATTGCGCCCTACCCAGCTCTTACATGAAAATTGTTTACTTCTCAATATCCTGCCATTTCCCTTTTAAATTTGGAGCCCTCAAAATCATCTTCAGAGAAAAGCGTAGACCTGTCTCCCAGGTGTGTCCTTAACTTTGGCAAATAAACATCCTGAAATGATTGAGATTTGTCTGCGTCATTGTTCTTGATTGACAATGTCAACATTCTTCTAACGGGCCATTCTTTATATCTAACCTCCTTCGTTCAATCGGTCTTGTTACTCTTCCACCACATATTTGTTACTAAACCATCACTTTCTGGTATTATTTTTCTCCAAAAGACTTAACATGATGTTTCTCTGATGGGGGACATTTAGAACCTCACAAAATGACTTCCCTCTTTAGCTTTCTCACATTAACTACTGTTATTTTCCACCAAAAAGTTACTGAATACAATGTACAAGTTTGAAAGTTTTATTGGAAGTAAGAAGGGATGGAGAGGAGCAAGTCCCAATGGTAAGTTATAGGATGTGTTTGGGTGTCTTTCTCTCCATCATCTTTCAGAATTCTTTGAAGGTTTCCTCAACCATATTTTTCCCTGATTACCCCTGAAAGAAGTGAGTCTTGCCCTTTAGAATATATCCATAATATGTTAAAATAAAACTTTAAAATCTCAAATCAAAGTATAGATATTTTTATTTCAAAACAATAGCATAAATATCTGGTTGTTGATGTAGATGCCGGGTTCATGGGCAAGTTCAATTTGTGAAAATCCAGTAAGTGATGTAAATCTGTGTACTTTTCTATATGTATCTTGGACATCAATTAAAAACATACTGTCACTTGTGAAGAAAGGCACATTAAGAAGTAATAAATGGGTCTGCATATTTGCTAACTGTTCTTTTATTATAGTAAATTTGTTTCAATCAAGGCCATTTAACCCAGAAGAACCTGAGAACATTATGTTAAATGAAATATGCCAGGCACAAAAAGACACATACCTCATAATCTCAGTCACACAGTGGAATCTAAAAAAATTGATCACGTAAACGTAGAGAGTAGAATGATAGCTCCCAGAGGCTTGGGTAGTTAGTGGGGCAGGGAAATGGGGAGGTGCTGGTCAATGGATGTATCAAGTTAGATAGGAATAATTTTTGAAAATATCTATTTTACAGCAAAGTAACTATAATTAGTAATGATATATCATATTATTCAAAAAGGTAGGCCAGGCTCGGTGGCTCCTGCCTGCAATCCCAGCACTTTGGGAGGCCAAGGCAGCCAGATCGCTTGAGATCAGGAGTTCAAGACCAGCCTGGCCAACATGGTGAAACCCTGTCTCTACTAAAAACACAAAAATTAGCCGGGCATGGTGACACATGCCTGAAATCCCAGCTGATTGGGAGGCAGAGGTAAGAGAATCACTTGAATCTGGGAGGCAGAGGTTGCTGTGAACCAAAATCATGTCACTGCATTCCACCCTAGGTGACAGAGCCAGACTGTCTCAAAAAAAAAAAAAAAAAAAGGAAAGAGATATTATGTATTCTTACCACAAAAATGCAAATCATGTGTGGTACTGCATTTGTTAATTAGCTAGATTTAACCAGTCCAAAGTATATATTTACTTCAACACATTATGTTCTACATAAAACATACAATTTTTTCTGTCAATTTAAAAATACACATTTTAAATCATTATCTCAGGAAAAAAAGAACTTTTTAAGATGTTAGTTGATAAACTGCTAAAATATGAATTCCATTTTTAAAAACTAAGAAAATGTTACTTTTTTTTTTTTTTGAGATGGAGTCTTGCTCCCTCACCCAGGCTGGAGTGCAGTGGTGCAATCTCAGCTCACTGCAAACTCCGCCTCCCTGGCTCAAGCCATTCTCCTGCCTTAGCCTCCAGAGCAGGTGAGACTACAGGCTCCCGTCACCATGCCCGGCTAATTTTTTGTATTTTTAGTAGAGACGGGGTTTCACTGTGTTAGCCAGGATGGTCTCGATCTCCTGACCTCGTAATCTGCCCGTCTCGGCCTCCCAAAGTGCTGGGATATACAGGCGTGAGCCACCACGCCCAGTTTATTGTTAAAGAAAATTTAACAAATTTTATTGCTTACAGTGACAGTTGATTTCCATAATGGTCATAGGTTTACTGAATTTATAAAAGAGTAACTTAAGTGTGTACCTCTTGTTTTGTGAAGAAAAGTAATATTCAAATAAAACAAAAGCAGTGTAGATAAAATCCCAATGGCAATGTAGAACGCTTGTCGATAGAAAAACATTTTAATATTTAATTTTAACACAAAACATCTTTGAAAACCTGCAATTTTACATGTAAAGTCTAGATAAATTTTGTAATTACAATAAAATAAGCATGAATTTTTAAAAGATGCCGTGATATAAACTAGTATACAAATTCTAGATCAACTATTACTCCTCCTCACCACATACACACACACACATACACACACACACACACACACACACACACAAAGTGTTTGCTAAGATGAAAAGCTGTATTTCTGCTATTTATATCTCATTATTTGAAATGGCAGACCTATTTGTTTCCTGCCTTCTTAAAATCTAATTATTTACTTGCTGCTACAATAAACACAGGCTTCTCTGATTATTTGCATCCACACACAGTGTCTCAAATATCCTATGTATATTATGTTTGTGTGTATATCTGTGTACACACACACTCATATATATGTGTGTATATATATTCCTATATATATATATATATTCCTTCATATATATATATACACTCATATATATATATATGCCTATATATATATTCCTTCATATATATGTATGAGTGTGTGTCTGTATATGTCTGGACCTGTGGGTCTGGAATTTACATCTGAATCAGAGAAAGAGATTTTATATACATTATATATATATATAATATTTGTCTCTCATATGTACAATCTTTTTATATATGTATATATAAAATCTCTTTCTCTAATACAGATGGATATCTGTGTACACATACACTCATATATATAGAGGAAGGAATAGATATATTTATTTCTCTGATTCATATATATCTGTATACACATATATATATAGAAAGGAGTATATATATGTGAATATATATATAGGATGGAATATATATATTCCTATATATAGGAAGAAATATATATGTGTATATATATGAGTGTGTGTGTGTACACAGATATATATCTGAATCAAAGAGATTTCATATATATATAGAAAGAGATAAAGGGATTATATATTATATTATATATATATTATATATATATAATCTTTTTCTCTGATGCAGATGTAAACTCCATACCCACAGGTCCATATGTGTATTCAATGATATCATGTACATATCTCATTAGCACATCAAATCTAACAGGTTTAGAACTGACTCATCTTCCTCTTTCTTTCTTCCTCTATGTACCGCATCTCAAGAAACAGCATTATTATTTATTTGGTCAACTGACTTAGAAATCTAACAATTATCCTTACTTCCTCATATTCTTGAAAGCTCATGTCTAATTGGCATGCATTCCCATCAGCTCTACCTTTATACACTCATGAGTGTGATCCCCTCCTGCCATCCCCACTGCTACTGGGTTTGCTTTATTTCATGCCTTCATTATTTCTATTCATTCCCGTCAGCTCTACCTTTATACACTCATGAGTGTGATCCCCTCCTGCCATCCTCACTGCTACTGGGTTTGCTTTATTTCATGCCTTCATTATTTCTATTCTAGATTGCAGTGACAGCCTCTTAACTTGGCTGCTTGCCAGTAGTCACTGCTGTTCCTCTTTAATTCATTCTCCAGGCTGTGGTAAAACCATTTTTTAAAAAATCAAAATAGGATTTTTAAACATCTCCTTGACAGCGGAATCTGATTATATGACTCTTCTACTTAAGGTTTCTAGTGTCCATGGGATAAAATCTAAATTCTTTAGGAGGCATACAACCTCTCTCCCTGTATCTCTAATACCTTTTAATGTCTCTTTTCATACATTATGTTGTAGCCATACCCCAATTCTAGTAGTTCTGTTTATGTATGCATGTGTGTGAGACTGTATATGTGTGTTGAGAGAAAATAACAGCAACAAAGAGAGAGAGATGGAAAGATGAAGAGACAGAGAAAGAGAAGAAATGAAGTGACAGAGAAACCTAAATTTCATTGTACTTTTGGATCTGGCTCATGAAATTTCAGATGATTTTATGTTCTTCTTTGTGTTCCCTCCTGTTTTCCGTAATTTCTCAATTGCCATGTGTGTTTTGCAATTAGAGAAATAATCTAGTCTTACATGACACAATTGAAGATTTTTTGAGAACTGCATAGTTTTTGTTTCATTTTAAAGTCCACCTCATCTATTTGCAGCCATTCTTTAAAACCATATGACAAATTGACTTTAATCATTTTGAAAATTATTATAGTCAGTTACTTTTAGAACTCCTACATTCTTATTTTATAAATCTTCTTTGAATAAATATTGACTTCATGACATATACAGATTATCGCTTACTATGACATTTATATATATCAGAGGAGTTACAACACGTATATTTTATCAAATACTATACTCTTAGAATGTAATAATAGCTTTTTATAACTTATTTATACTTGTATGGAAGAGTTACATAAATATAATACATTTTATTAAATACTATGTGATTAGAAATTGAAGTTTCATGATGGTTTTGATATTTAGTATACATTAAATGCTCTCTACAACATAAAACAGAAAGGTTCACACAATTGAGATACAGATCAAGTGTAAGGGTACTTTAGAGTCAGTAAAGATTATAAGATTACATTTGATTTTTACTTTATTTATTTATAAGTCATTTCACAATACTTTGTTAAACTGGCAGAATATTAAAATGAAAAAAAAATACCTGGAGTAAAATTTAGTTTGAATGAAGTTTTGACAAAAAATATTAAAAGTAAGAGATAAGTTTATAATTGGTCAAAATCAAATTGTAAAAGTATGAATTTCAGGCTAACAAGATTTCACATTTTTCTACTGCACAATGTAAGTCGTTTCAATATTTTCCACAAATGGAAGACAGGATTCACATTGCTAAACAGGAAGATGGACTCTCATAACTATATACAAAATAGATTGCAGATTTATGGAGGCAACGATAACATAGATAATAATTATTCTATGATAATGACATTAGGTACCAATATTTATCAAATGTTTAACTGTACTCTAAGCAGTGTGCCAAAGAGATATGTACTGACTGAAATGCACACATATTTAACATTATGTATATAATATTATGTCATATGTTATATAAGAAAGCATTCTTAATACTAAAATTCACTAAGAATTAGTGTTTTCCTACTGGTTTTCAGATGGGGACATTGACTTAGCTGGCTTAACTACATATTCACAAAACTAGTACTTTGTAACTTATTTGGAATTCAACTACAAAGAAAGGAATATAGAAATACAGTACAAGCCAGGAGGGGGATAAATTAATGTTATGAGCAATATGGATGTGGGCCAGGAAAACAGCCTTATAGTAAGTGGGAAAGCATAGATGACAGAAGTTATATCACTTAGGTAGTCGTGGCTTTAAAGAGAGAATGAGGGGGGAGGAATTGAAAATGCCTGAAAGCTTGAAGGAGGAGTCAATATCTGGAGGATATTTTTGTGGGAAGACAGATGGCATAGTCAGTTTTCACTTTCAGGTATCAAAAGAATATCCAGCTAGAAGTTTAAAACATAAAAGTTGAACTTAAGGGAATGAAGAATATAGGAGAGAGAAGAAAGAAATGACATCTTAATACTGCACATTTTGTTTTGGAAAGTGTATATATTGGGATGATAATTAAAGTCATTATAGTCCAAGAAAAGGGCATATAAAAAAAACAGGCATGGGCCAAAGATAAATTATTGAGGAAAATCTGCATTTGGAGCATAAGAGAGGGACGGGATAGGAGGATGTGAAAGTTGAGGCACAGTATAATGAATGACAGGTTAATTGGTAGTAGTAAAACAGAGATAACAAGCAAAATTTTAAAATAGTTTTTAAATCATGAAAAATAAGGTAATAATGCAATAACTTCAGAGGGAAAAAGTACAAGGGAGTTTTGTGTTTTTCTTTTTCGGTTAAGGACAGGAGGCTGACATGCTTTACGGTTACAGAAAGAACTAGTTGGCAATCAAAATATTAAAAATGCAAAGAGAAAAACAAAAAAATTGCCAGAGTGGGATCTCAGAAGGGAGTAAATGAGATTAAGAGCAAAGTCACACTGTCTACATTTAAAGAGATCTACTTTATTTTCTGACAAAAAGACAAGTAAACTAATAATATATCAGAGGTGAATGAGGGGGTGGGAAGTTACTGTTGAATTACTTCCCCAACCTTGACAGCTAGAAATTTCTGTCCTGTGAAAAGTAGTTGAAGTTGGATTGTTATTGAGGGCTTCTATTTGGGGTAAAAATGTTTATTAAGAGTCTATATGAGAAATGTGAGAAGGAACAATCAAAGTTGAATTAAAGAATATTACATAATAGAGTCTCACAACTTCTCTCCCCGTCATAGGTAGTCAGTATGCATAGATCATAGTTTGTAATATAGCAACAGGACTCAATTTTAGAGGAGTAGTTTTAAAATACCAATCTGGTGTTTATTTGATGTGTTTATAATTCTTGTTCAATTAGATTAAATTTGCAATTTACCATAGCACCTGTATCACCCAAGTAGCTGAGGTGGTACAATTTTTTGTCAATATTTTAATATTTTCCAATGTACTGATTGATTCAGCAAAAAATTATTAAGTGCATTTCTTCCTATTCAATATTGTATTAAGCATTGGGGAGGAAATATAGAATGTTACTTTGATGTTTCAGCGTGATAATAAGTGTTAGTTTTACATGCAACCTCAAAAAACTCAGTCTGTGCCAGATTTTACTTTAAAACCTCAAGCAAAGGTCAATATCAGCAAAAGTAATTGAGCTCATTTATTGATCACTTACTTTGGGATACATTTCCTTCTAAATATTTCCATATATTATCTCCTTAGCCCCCAGGTTAACCATATGACATAGTATTATTATTTTTCCCATTTTATAGAAAAGGAAACCAACAAAAGAGGTTAAGTAAATTGCTAATGATATATGGCTAAAAATAGTGGAGCTAACTTGAACCAAAACTTTGTGATTCCCAAATTGGTTTATTTCACTCAGGTAACACTAAAGAAAATAAAAAGTAAGTAAATCTAATAAGAAAATTTCAAAGGATGAATGACTGTCAGTAAGAATAACATCTGAGCTCAATGACACGTCTAAAACTAAAATCAAACAGACAAAATGACCTCACGTGCACAAACACATAGTACCTGAAAAAGAAAGCATTTATCTTTATAACAAAGACAAATTTTTAGAATTTGGAAATTCAATAACATATTTGACTTATAAAACAGCTACATTTAATTTTAAATATTAAAAGCAAAAATATGGAACACAAGGCTAGCCAATATCCTGACTTCACATTTTTTTTTTCTTGAAATGTGATCATTACCTCTTCATCTTTCAGTGATGCTCATCTGAGCATAAAAGGAATTGACAATTCATACAGATACAACCATATTCGTGTCTAAGATTCTCTGGCAAATTGCCTTCAGCCTTTTTTTCTCTGGTGTTGTATGCTACATGAAACTTTTAAACATTGTACATGTTTATCTGCTTCTAGTGGTAGATAACTACATTTCACCAACAACTTTCATATATCATATTTGACAACAATGTTAAATATTAATCCATATTCTGATTTAAAGTGCTTTTTCTTTTTTATGTAATCACAGTGAAAATATTTACTTAACCATTTAAAAATTACTTAACCATTTAAAAATTATTCAAATGTTTTTTGAGTGTTTACATGAACTTGGGAAACAATTAAAATATTATTAATACTACATTGTACCAATAAGGAGAGTGAGACTTTGAGTGACTGAGTAACTTGCTGTAAGTTGCCCTGTACTTTTGAAAATCGAGGGCTGTAATTAAGAATAAATCTTTCTGCATTATCATTCTTACTCTTCAGCATCGTTATTTAAATAAAATTCCCAGCCATATTTTCTGTCCTTGTACCTAGAACAAATATCCACAGTATAAGAATGTTAGGTTATTCCCTATACATATCCAAAATACCCAAAATAACATTTGTTATGTTTTATATAAATATGTATGTATTTTATATATATATATGTATATGAATATGCATGTATGTATATAAACTCAATTGTCCTATCCACTAGTAATTTTGCTTCAGCAGATGTAGTATGGTGCTGGCAATCAGGTTTTAACAAACAATGTAGTTTTCTAAAGGCAAATATTTGATTAACTCTTCTATATGTACACTAGACTCAAATAACACTTCTGTGCTGAGCGGAAGTGAAATGAATACAGATAAAACAAAATAAGACAAAACAAGAGAGACAGGAAAACTTTGGTAAAGAATATTAGAGGGGAATATAAACCAAACAAAAAACAAAACAAAACAACACTAATGGCCTAAAAAGCATCCTAATGTGGTATTGTTCAATCAATGGTAACTGCCTGTTCCTTCTATTCCTGTTGTCTATTCTTGTGTATCTGAATTTGTATAAGTGCTGCACCAACTTTTCTCTCTAATTCTTGACACTTCTATGTAGACAATGATGGCTAAGGAAATGTGGTTAAGGAGAAAGGAGAAACTAGCTAAAGAGCAACAAAAGTTGAAGCAGCCAGTTGCCCAAGACCTAAAAGAACTTGACGCTGAGAAAGAAAAGACAGCCAATGGTGATGAAAGAAACTGAATTTTCCTAATCCGAAAACAAGAGAGTGATGACGTGATTCTACACGAGATTTCAAAGAGGTGAATAAAAGCTCACACCCTAAGTATAACATTATTATCATTTCTTCAATTATTCTTTAAGAAATTGACAGAATGTGAGTTTAAAATATTGTACCTTACACAAGTTAGGTTGATGAGCTGGTTAAAATTTTATAATATTTTGAACACATAGAAATTAAGTCACTTTCTAAAAATATAAACACTCATATGTAGGCAGCTGGTATAAATTAAAGTTGCCAACATGTGCCTCTCTTTACATTGCAATGCTGTATTTACTGCAAAGGAGAACCACAGAGCAGCCATTATCATCATGTGTGGGATCTCAACACATGCCAGAGGGCTGAGGAATCGTACAGCCAGCACGAGTTTCAGTTTCCTCAAATCATCTGTCTGATTTTTCTTGAGAGGTTTCTACAGTGGTGAAGTTGAGGGATATTTTGTAGAATAAACACAGCTAATATTTCTAAGATTAAAATGAGCTGCAAAAGATTCCTGGATAATACAAGGCTTAGCAAATTGTCATGACTTAAGAGAAACAATCTGGATGCTGAGCTCAGAAAAGAATTAGAAAGACAGAAAAACAATTAAATACAACAAAATCTTTTTGGAAAAGTTATATCAATCAAGTGAGAGAGAAACATATCACAGTTCTTAAATTTATATTTTAAAATAAAACATCCAATTAGAAACTTAGAAAGTTCTGTTTTGTTTATTTAAACTAATAAATATTACTTACAATGAATCACAAATTGTCACCATACTACATCTGCTGAAGCAATAAAGAAACATTCTGTGAATTTTCACATGAGTAGAAAAAATCCATTAGAAATAATGGGAGCAAATCAAAGGAATGGATCAGAGTAATAATGTTTGCAGAAGTTAGGGGAAGATAAAATAATTATATGTATAGAAAATAAATAATAAAAGAAGTAAGCTATAAATTTAAATTTCCAAAATAACGCTAATGCAAAAATACACTAATTAAATATAACAGGATAAGAGAATTAGAAAAAAACTATAAATAATGCTATTCCTTGAAAAGAAATACAGGTTTTGTTTCAATCACATAAAATGCTCAAAGTAGGCACACAAGACCTTGCCTAGTGGAAGTCCTTTATCCCAAACAAATTGATGACATTGTAGATTTGTTTATACCTGTCTTGTAGTTCAGTGGTTAAAGGCAGAAAGACCTGAATTTGAAATCCATCTTTACCTATATTTGAAGCTAGTATTTTATTTACACGCTGATTCTAAATGAGCAAATTCATCATAATCTTTGTTGTTAGGAAACAATGTTTAAAGATTTAATAAAAAATGCACTGGTATACAGTTTGTAACTCCATGTGTAAACCCAAGACCTCAGTACATTGTATTCATAGTTTCTGTACTAGCTAGACTACTTCCAGCTAAAAATAAGATAATCACTAATAAAATTAGCTAAAAATAGAGAAATTTATCATCTCTATAAAAGCAAGCAGGGTAGGCTTCAGGATTATTTGGTTTAAATTGGTTATTTCAAGACCTCATGAAAAGTCAAAGCCTTTCAACTTTGTGGGCATGAGTCTCAGACTGGCATTAAAAAGACAAATGTAGGGCTTGGTGTCAAATTCAGGAAAGGAGGTGCTGTGGTTTGATTATGTTCCTTCTAAAATTCAGATGTTGCCAATGTGATAGTATTAGAAGGTGAGGTCTTCTAGAGGTGTTTCGGCCATAAGGTCCAATCATGAACTGTGCCCTTATAAAACGGTTTGACTAAGGGAGTTTGTCTTTTTTGCCATTCTGCCTTCCACCATGTGAGGATACAGTGTTCCTCCCCTCTGGAGGACGCAGGACTCACCAGACAACCAAACCTGCCAGTGCCTTGATCTTGGACTTTCCAACCTCTAGAACTATCAGAAAACACGTTTTTGTTCTTTATAAATTACCCAGTCTGTACACACACACAAATGAACTAAGACAGAAATTGGTACGAGGATTGGACTATTGTTGTAACAAATATCTAAAAATGTGGAAGCAAGCTTTGGAACAGGGTAATGTGTAGAGGCTGGAACAGTTTTGAAGGGATTGCTGGAAAAAGCCTCTATTGCTATAAACTGAAAATTAAGGGGGATCTAGCGAGGGCTCAGAAGACAAGAACTGTAGGGGAAGCCTCAGTTGTCTTAGTGATTAGCTAAGTGGTCATGACTAGAATGCTTGTTGAAATATGAACAATAAAGACCATTCTGATTAGGTCATCGATGGAAATGAGGAATATCTTATTGGAATTTGGAGAAAAGGCTATCCTGGTTTACAAAGTGGCAAAGGCTAGGTAGGCTGTCTGTGTCCTAGGACTTTGTGAAAGGCAGCACTTAAGAATGACTAATTAGGATATCTGACAAAAAAAAAAGAAAAAAAAAAATCTCTTAGCAGCAAATTGCTGAAGGATATACCTGAGTTTTGTTAACTGATTACGGTAAAATGTGAGAAGAGCTAAAAAAATTAAAGACAGAATTTAACCCATTTACACCTCATGTTCCATTATTGGAATGCTAAGCTTGTGGGGGTTATTTATATCCTACTTCTCGATGTCATCACCAAGGTCTGATTTTTGTCAAAAATATTTGCCACATCTGGCATAAATGAGTTAAAATCAAAAGGGAAGCAAAATGTAAAAATCTGTAAAATTCCCAGACTGGCCACATAAACAATGAAAATAAAAATCTGTCTAGCAGAGAAAACCAAGGGAGTGGGTCATCTACTATTAGATGAGGAGATTAGTTTGGCTAGATGGGTGCCTGGTGCTATTCATGAAGACCGTGGGAGAGTAACTCTGAAGACATTTTGGAGATTTTTCATGTTGTGATGCCCAACACAGGTCCAAAGTGCCAGGGCCTTGGTGGCAGAACAGTTCCAAGTGAGGAGGAGCTCAGGGTACCTGTGGAACTTCAGTACTCCAAATGTTCTTGAAGCCCAGAACTGCTTCAAGTCTCTGCACCCATTGTTTTTGTGCAGTGCTAATTGTTTCATTTGTGGTGTAGGTGGCCCAGTTGTGCCTGAAATCAATGTTCCAGAGGGTGCAAGCATTGAGCCCTAACCATGCCACCATGGTGCTAAATCTTCAGTCAAGCAGAGCGCATGAGCTGTGGAGGCTTGGATTTCAAGTCATCTCTACCTGGACTTCAGGTGGTACCTCAGAGAGCCTCAGGTTCTAGGCAGAGAATTGGGGAAGGCATAGTGCAGGAGGGGGCGGGGTGTGGGGGGCTGGTATATCACAGACAGCACCCACTAGGGCAATGATTGATGGAGTTGTGGGAGCAGGGCCACTCCAGAGACCAAAGCCCGGAAGAGCCACAGGCACTGAACTCCAACCCATGAGAGCTAAAGGGAGATGGACCCAGCAAAGCCATGCTGATAGGGTCCTCTGGGGCATTTGGGGGCCCAACCCTACCCCAGTGTGTCCAGGAAATGGGCCATGGAGTCAAAGATTGTTCATATGTGGTTTGCCTCACTGTGTTTTGGACTCACTTGGGACCTATTACTCCTTTCTTCTTGCCTACTTCTCCTCTTTGGAATATAAATGCCTGTCTTGTATCTGTCTTACCATTGTGTTTTGAAAACACGTAACTAATTTGCTTTCACAGGTTCAGAGCTGGAGAACAATTTACGTCAGGATGAAACACTCTTGAATTTCGCTTGTATGATGTTTAGATGAGACTTTGGACTTAGACTTTGAAGTTGATGCTGAAACAAGTAAAAAGTTTTTGGAGCTACTAAGATGGAATAAATGAATTTTTTTTTTTTAATGTGAGAAAAATCATGACTGTGAGGGAGCTAGGGATATAATGCTATGGTTTCAATGTGTCCTCTTTGAAATGCAGGTGTTGCCAATGTGATAGTATTAAGGGGTAGGGCTTTTAAAAAGGGATTAGGCCATAAGGGCTCTTCTCTTCTGAATGGGATTAGATGTCTTTATTAAAGGGCTTGACGGAGGGAGTTTGTCCCTTTTGTCCCTCCACCTTCTACCATGTGAGGGTACAACATTCCTTCTCGTGGATGTGGCCTTACCAGAAAACCAAACCTGCCAGTTGCTTGATCTTGGACTTCCCAACCTTTAGAACTCTGAGAAAAAAAAAAAATTGTTTTGCTTTTGTAAATTACCCAGTGTGGTATTTCCTTATTGCAGTCCAAAAGAACTGAGACAAGTAGAGTTCAGAGTGATAAATACACTATATTTTCTTAAACTACTTTTTCTTTAGGAAGCAAGAGATTACCCACTGACCCAACAAGTGAAGAGTTATAATGCATAAAAGTAATGCTTTTTCCAGTGTGATTTATTTTTCCTGAGTGACAAAGCATTCCTAACAGTGAGAGTTGAATGTTATTTCAGGAAATAGGAAGGTAATGTGCCCCGTCACTGACAATATTAAAATTATCAATTACAGATACTCTAGAGCAGAATCAAGAACTTGAGACAAGTATACAAATCTTAGATTACTTTGGCATGTTTTTTTCTTTTCTTTGTAAGTTACCATTTAGTAAGCATGCGTTTCTTGACTGCCTTCTACACGCCAACCAGTAGAAGGACACAATTATTTCACTTTAGGCACAAACTCAAAGTAGGCACTGGAGATAAAAAGCATGAGTGGATCAATTCCTGTCAGCACTGTTTAGAAGGTTAAGGAGACTCTAGAGTCTAAAAATCAATAAGAATAAATAAAATACATCATTTGCATTTAATTTCTAGAATGAAACACAGTAAACAGACATTCTAAAAAATGCAATAGTATTTTATAAAAACCTGTGATATATCATTTTGATAAACACCCTTTTTGTTGAAATCTTATATTTCAACTATTGTATTTATATTTATTAATACATTTTCTACATGTTAGTTAAATTTACTACTTCATATAAATATCTAAAATTTAGATTCCAAATTAAGCTCAAAATAATTGAAAAGATATTGGAATGAGGAATATGAGAGAAGATGCTGATAATAATAGCCAGTTTCTCTGGAGGCATGATCTGGGAGGATACAGTTGCTTTCTTTTAAGCACAAACCCTAGTGGACAGTGTCTTCAGAAAAGAAATGTTTTTATGTATCTTTACATGAAATAGATAGATACTATTTCAAATTACAAATTAACTCCAATATAGGGAATCTTAATATAATGATCAAGGTATGTAATCTAAATCTTTTAAAAAGAACTCTGATCTTCATTTAAACCTAATTTCAAAATGAAGAGTAAACATTAGCATGTTGAGTGGATAATTTAAAAAATAAATTATATGCGTATAGTATTCTTTTTGCATGCAATTAGCATTGCATTCTCTGCTTGAAAGATACTTCATACAACCCATTACCCTGTCCCAAATAAAAACTTCCTGGGCATAGTCTATCTTGTCTTACCTTATACTGATCCATTTTCCAGAAGACCATTTTGTTCCTTTCTCTTACTTGTGAGTTTTTACTAACTTAAGGCCCAGTTCATATTATTCCCTCTGTAAAGACTTCCCTTGAGACCCAAATAAATTTTTTGTTCCCTCAAATATGTTCATAATCTTACTATAGCATGCATTACAGCATAATAAATTTAACTATTCATGGTACTCTGGGATTTTCTTGGAGCAAAAACAAGAGGAACATTGCATTTAATTTTGCATTTTAAAAAATATTATAGATACTTAGAAAAGGAGGATGCTCAATAAATGCTTATTCAGTACATGAGGTATGGATAATCATGCAAACAGCCAAAGGCATTACTTAAATTTTGGCTGAACGGAAGAACATCAAAAAGTTTTTCATAAATTATATAAATATGTGTGCTAATGTAAACAAAATAGAAGAGAAAAGTCCTTCATTAATGGCCATAGGGGGTAGCCAGAGTATGAATGTCCGATTTTTTTAATAATATGTTGGTCATGACCTATGATTAAATAGATGAATTGAGAAGGAATAAAAGTATTGGTCATATTTATTCACTTAACTATTAGTTAATTGTACATCTTGCTGTGGTTGGAATGTGTCCCCCCAAAGGCATGTGTTAGAAACTTAATCCCCAAGGAACAGTGTTGAGAGGTAGAGCCTAATGGGAGGTCTTTAGGTCAGAGTGCTCCACTCTCATCAGTGGATTAAAGGATTAATGCCCATTGTGAAAGGACTTGGGACAGTGAGTTCAGTCTCTTGCTGTATATCACCATTTATTTTCCTTTCTGCCATGAGATGATGAAGCAAGAAGGCTTTTGCTAGATGCTGACCTCTTATTCTTGGACTTCCCAGCCTCCAAAATCATGAATCAATAAATTTCTGTTAATTATAAATTACCTACACTGTAGTGTTTGGCTATAGCAGCACAAAACACACTGAAATAACTATTATACTTATGATGCACAAATTGCACTAAAGCCATACTGGTTTATTTTAGAATGTACAATTTCCCCAGATAAGACAAGCTCTGGTATAAGAGACTTAGGTTAGACAGATTCTGGTTCCCTACTCTGTGGTACGGAAATTTGATCCATTCCAGGTACTAGAAAATATGAGCTCTGTGTTTGTGGTCTAGCTCACATGTCAGCTGGCACCAGCCTGTGGAAGATATGTGGCAGTATATCCCTCCTAAGCCACTCCTTCTCAACTTCTGTACTCTGAAAAGAACTACAATATCCTTGACTTTTGCTGCATCCAGTCATAAAAGAATATTTGTCCTCAGAAGATCTGTTAACCAATGTGTAACTTTAGCATTCTATATGTTTTTCAAAAAATATATTGTATATTTATCTAAACTATAAACAATAAACCTAAAAAACAAGCATATTGTTAATGAATTTAGATGAAATATCCATCTATTATTTTAGATGGATTGTATAAAATTCACCTTGTATGAGAGAAATTAAAAGGCACTTTATCTGTGTTAGTATACCTAGGAACTAGTTTGAGCAAGCTTGTTTTGTTTTGCTTTCAAAAAATTAAATATTCACTCAACATAATTTTTTGTCTTTCAGATCAAACTTCTGGTTATCAAAAACATGGAAAATTGAAAATTAACCTGTCACCCCTGAAGAGAAATAGTTAGACATTTTTCCCATCATAGAATCAGAAGACATAATGTTATTTTCCACAGTGTTGGAAGATAAAATTCAGGCTAATCAAAACTAATTATCCCTTCCCAATAGAAAGAATAAAAATATCATAAAGGATCTGATCTTTTCAGTTTTAAATATGTAGGTCAATTGTTAATGACATCTTATTTTATTTTATTTTATTTTATTTTTAAGATGGAGTCTCGCTCTGTTGCCCAGGCTGGAGTACAGTGGTGTGATCTTGGTTCACTGCAACCTCTGCCTCCTGGGTTCAAGCAATTATCCTGCTCAGCCTCCCGAGTAGCTGGGATTACAGGTGCCCACTACCAAGCCTGGCAAATTTTTGTATTTTTAGTAGAGACAGGATTTCACTGTGTTGGCCAAGCTGGTCTCTAACTGCTGACCTTGTGATATGCCCGTCTCAGACTCACAAAGTGCTGGAATTACAGGCGTGAGCCACTGCACCTGGCCAACAACATCCTAATTTTTAAGAAATCATAAATGTATTTGAAAACCATAGAAAAATATCTTTACAGATATGTATTTGAGATCATGGATCTGAAATTAAGGACAACTAGCTGAAGTATTAGCTTAGAAAGTTCTGTTTCTGAAGATTGTAAAATATCTGCGGACTCATGGAAATGTTACCCTTTATTTGTGACTCTTAAAATTTGTGCTGTTTGCCCTAATGATTTGTCTTACAGTTACACTATTTAGTTCAATATCTATTAGTTTTAGCATTAAGATAATTATCTGTCATCTTGAATGTAATATATTTATTCTTATCATAGTGTTATCTTGGAATTAAATATATTATCATGTTGATCTTCTGTGATATCTAGTGCATGTGACTTTTACAAGTTTGTACCCATATTATTTATTCTGCTTAAATTAAATTTAAAAAGCAAAGCCCACAAGTAAATTTTAAATTGAGTATAATGTGGCCACACAACAACACAGAAATTATCTAGATAAAATATATTAAACACCCATCTGGATTTCAAATTACTTATAATTTATTCTGAATTTATGATATGGTTGTCAGTAGCCACTGAGCTACCTGTTTATACACACATAACACATATATGTACCATATTTATCTATATACATATTCAAAAGAGCAAAAAAATAACTAAACATTTATGCTTATGTGTTTGCATGTGAGTATAGTCTTCTTTGGAATTTGATTAATAATTTCAAAGTAAGAAAACTTTTATTTTCTCCAAGAGTAAACTTTTCTATAAATTGCAAAATAATTCATAATAGATATTTAAAGTACACAATCTTGCAAATAGAAGTAAAATCTTAGTTCCTTATAGGGGAAACCCCACCCCCGATATTCAATGTTGGTTCTTTTCTATTTCCCTAAGCATTGGCTGGTCTGAGAAATAAAGGGAAAGAGTAAAAAGAGAGAGATTTTAAAGCTAGGTGTCTGGGGGAGACATCATATGTTGGCAGGTTCTGTGATGCTCCCTGAGCCGTAAAACCAGCAAGTTTTTATTAGTGATTTTCAAAAGGGGAGGAATGTACGAATAGGGTGTGGGTCACAGAGATCACATACTTCACAAGGTAATAAAATATCACAAAGCAAATGGAGACAGGGTGAGATCACAAGACCACAGGACAGGGCGAAATTAAAATTGCTAATGAAGTTTTGGGCATGCATAGTCATTGATAACATCTTATCAGGAGACAGGGTTTGAGAGCAGACAACTGTTCTGACTAAAATTTATTAGGCAGCAAATTCCTCATTCTAATAAGCCTGGGAGCACTACAGAAGACCCAGGCTTATTTCATCCCTTTGTGACCGTAAAGACAGCTGCCCCCAAAGCAGCCATTTTAGAGGCCTACCCTCAGGGGCGCATTCTCTTTCTCAGGGATGTTCCTTGCTGAGAAAAAGAATTCAGCGATATTTCTCCTATTTGCATTTAAAAGAAGAGAAATATGGCTCTGTTCCGCCTAACTCACCGGCAGTCATAGTTTAAGATTATCTCCCTTGTTCCCTGAAAATTGCTATTATCCTGTTCTTTTTTAAGATGCCCAGATTTTATATTGTTCAAACGCACATGCTCTACAAACAATTTGTGCAGTTAACGCAATCATCACAGGGTCCTGAGGTGACATACATCCTCCTCAGCTTACGAAGATGACAGGATTAAGAGATTAAAGTAAAGACAGGCATAGGAAATCACAAGCGTATTTATTGGGGAAGTGATAATTGTACATGAAATCTTCTCAATTTATGTTCAGAGACTGCAGTAAAGACAGGCATAACAAATTATAAAAGTATTAATTTGGTGAACTAATAAATGTCCATGAAATCTTCACAATTTATGTTCTTCTGCCATGGCTTCAGCCAATCCCTCCATTTGGGGTCCCTGACTTCCTGCAACAGTTCCTATTTTGTTTTAAAATGTAACATTTTAAACCTGTATGGATCAGAGTATACTTTGTACTGGTCAAGGAGAATCAAAAATTGCTAACTTGTTTTCTTATGCTAACCAATGGTTGTGGGTCACACTTAAAGTGAGGCAAAACTAGAAAATATTCAATAAGGCAGAATTTAACTCTTTTGATATAAGTCTGGTTATATCAGGATTTCCCTTAATTAAACTTCTGAGAAGTGAGTAAACCCTTAATAACCATTTGGGTCATCAAGATCATCTGTTCTGATGGGCATTTGTGGGACAGGGACTCTATAGTAGTAATGATCACCACTGCTGAGTGGCATGTCCATCCAATTTGGGTGGTGAAACCTTCTGAAATTTTTCAAAGCAACAGTGTTGGAAGGGATTCACTATGATCATCATATTTCAAGGTTGGAGGCAGGAATTACTGAAATCTTACCTGTAGGAAGCCATATTGACCTAAACAAGAGAATTCCACAATGTAAAAATTCTCTGATCTTACAGAAATGGGAATAAAAGAGTAAAGAAAGAATAGTTTATTCTGCTTTGTCCACCTTAACCACTATATAGACTTCTTCATTATTGTTATTTCTATTTTCTTCATTTCTTATAGGTGCAGTTCTAAATTCTAAATGAGGCTATCTTTTTAAAATTTTCTGATTAATTACCCCATATCTCAACATCTCTTCTCTACCATCCACACCAGCATATTCCCTCTCTCCACCCCCTGCCCAAGTTCCAATCCAAACCTCACTACAGAAAACTAAATTAGAAATTAAATTGGAAAAAAAAAGTGTAAATATCTCCCAGAATACAGAAAAAAAAGAGAAAGCTAAAATAATGAAGCAGATGTGAGATACTGAAGTCAGAATCAGAAAGTGCTTATTTTAATTGTGTTCCTGAAGAAGAGACTAAAACAAAAAAAGACATGAGCAGAAATGAGCAATGACTAGTTTAAAGAGACGAGAAAAAAAAATGAATCTTTAAATAAATCAATAAGGGCTACCAATTTTCAGGAAAATTGAAAGAGTGATGCAAATTCTAAGAATATTCCTCTTCCAGTAGTTATGCATATAAAAAGGAACAGAGATGCTGATAATTTTAACATAGTTCCTAATGCTTTGCCTGCTTCTCAGAAGCTATGATTAAGGCAAATTCTGAGAAACTCATGAATACTTCCAAATTGGAAGAGAAGTTTTAACAAAGATGCACCAAGCAGATTTTCTTTTTTGTATTGAAAAAATTTGAGGGAGATGGAAGAGAAAGTAAGAGTGGCAAGTGTGGAGAAACTAGTGAAAAGGAGAAATCATACAATCCAAGACAAGTTTTGATGAGTGATATGTTACAGTGTTTATAAACGATTTAGTAAATTATGCCAATTCCTTATTTAGAGTGAAGTGACTTTGAAATAAATGACCAGACAAAAAGCACAGAACTCTGTACATCACTCAGTAAGTATCAAGTCTACATAAAAGTGACAAAACAAACAAACAAAAAACCCACCATCAAACCATAGGTATCCTATATGGTGGAAAAGGAGTAATGGAGCATTCATCCATAGTGTTTTAGAGCAAATGGCTGTAAACAGAATTATCCAAATTTAACATAACCAAGAAAAAAATATTAAATTATAAAAATACATTAAATACTCTAATAAGATCTCATGGCAATAATAATAGAAATAATGTTCTGAGACCCTTACTGAGTGTCTAATTTACAGAACCAGAACTGTAAGATCATGTGGTCTTGTGGTTGTGCTCTTAAAAGCCAATAAGTAGGCTATAATTTGTCAATGGCAGCAATAGGAATTTCATATGTAACTGAAGGATATTTTACACACTCAAGCTGTGTCCAGAAAGAAAACAGACAGGCAGACACAGGCTTGAAAGAATGGTGGATACTCTCCTGGTTGTTTTAATGGGGTTGACTGAGAACTACAGGCTCAGACTCTTCTTCCTTGTTTTACATTTAAATGTCTAAGGGGCAGTGAGATTTCCCAGTGCAGTGAGTGACTTGACAGGCAGCTGGATGACACGAATAAAAAGAAAAAGTAGAAGAAAAAAAAAAAACATAGGAGGAAGGTAAGAATATTAAAAGGAATTCAAAAGGGATTAGCATTCTATATTTTCTTGCCTTCTTTTTCCATAGGGAAGACTGACCATGCTGTACATATTCAAAAATTGTGATTTAAACATATGCATGGGCACTCACATGCACACATACACACAATCTTTAAGAACAATGTTATTATTTTAAAAACTTAGACAATAATGTCTGAGGCAAAGAAAAATATTTCTAAATTTCAGTATATAATAGTTTTATTTTATTTTTCATGTTCTGTAACACTAAAGTAAATTGATTATCTAGTTCTACTTGTATGAATATTTTCTATTTTCCATTTCTACTTTATTTTTATCTGCAGAGAGAGATGAGATCAACATTGTGAAGTAATAACCATGTTCTTTATGTAAATAATTTGAAATAAATTCAAAGAAACACATAAAGACCAAATGGCAGTAGATTCCTTGATTATATTAATTAGCAATCCGATTATTACAGGATAAATATTTTTCTCATACTATTAAACCTACATTTAAATATGATTTATGTTGTATATGAAAAATGTATAATATGTTTAAGAATATTTTATTTTACTAATGTTTAACCATAACCCCATGTCTATCATCCTATAGCAGCCAATATGACTAAAGGCCTTTCTATTTTACATATCAGCTATTTAAAGTAAAATATGTATTCTCATCATCTTCACCATAACAGAAAGGCAAAAATGCAAGTAGTCACTTTCAATATGTAATGAAAATCTAGCTAAATTACTTATCAAGAGCAGTGCTAAAAGTTGTAGTGACAAAAACAATGCATCTATATCTTTCAAGGAAATTTCCATCTAGTTTTGGAGCTAGAACAAATGTGTGAATCATGTAGGGAATCATCATTAATCTGAAGGGTTCTTACTCCAAATACAACTGAAATTGCATTCGTTAAGTCTTTAATACCCTACTTCCAAAATCAACAAGAAAAATAGAAATCTCCTGATATTTTCTGAAAGCAATCACATTGCAATCTTGTGAAATGTCCTGATTTTTTTTTTTGTTTGGAGTGTTCCTGAATCATAAATGTTTAAGAATGGCAGCAGGCAAATCTATTCTAAATAGGACAGCAAGGGGGAATACTGGTTAGTGTTCATTTGATCCTGGTGTCTTGGTTAAACAGAACTTTCGTCTAATAACTTGCCATCTTCTTATTTGAGAATATAAATACATTGGGATTAATTTTGTGGTGCCCCAACATAATTTTGCTTGAATTGGGATTCAGAAAAAAAATATTTTTAGAAAACCAGATTTTATTTTTTCTTTTTTTAACTTATAAACAAGTACTTCATAGAAACTGAGCAGACAGTGAGCACTCATTGCTTGGGTGCTAAATAGAATACAAATACATAAATCATCATTCTTATATGAGACTGCCTCATTTAACTGAACATACTACACTAGCATACCCAAAATAATATTATACAGTGCATTACTATTCATGATTTAATTTTGTCTTCACTCTACCATAAGGCTTATTCAGATACAAGAGGGGAAGAGTTAGCACAGCCAGTGTGGTGAGCAAGCCGTTCTTGAGTATTTGAGATAAGATTTGAGCTGGGTCTTAACAAATGGTAAGATTCTTAGACATGAAGATGAGACTCTAGGAAATTCAGAGTGAAGGAAACCACACTTATAACCCTCTGAAGGAAGAATAGGCATGCTGACCTTGTAGGGTGGTGACAACATGAGCTCAACAAATTATATTGCACATATAAGGAGTATGGTGCTTAAGAAAAGTTGATAAGAAGTGGTGTTGGAGGAGAGATGAAGTATACAGCATATAGTGAGATCATTGCAGTAAAACGAGATATGTAACAGAAAGAAAGATTTAGTGATATATATTTTGCTGCAATAAATGTATTCATAAATCTGGATTAAAAGTAAGAGACATTATTTCTGTATTGAGGCATGTTTTTAGTCTTTTCAAGTTATGCTACTCTGTCATACAATAATTCAAAATACATTAGTGTTAATGGTTGTTGTTTTGACCCAAACAAGTCAAAGGGATATATATTTTTTTTAATTAAAAGTCATTCAAAGTCATGTCTTTCAGTGAATTTATGCACAGGCACTAACTGGATAAGAAAAAGAAGTGCTGGATCAAAGCATTGACAGAGAAGAGGCCACCTATTTTTTGACATAATTGTACAAACCCATGGTATGATCTACCTTCCAGTCTTTCAATATAAATTTATTTAATGTATTTTGATCTTTAAAGACTCCTGGAAGCCATATTTAATTTAAATGAAAATTAAATGCGTGGTTGGTCTATATGTGTAAGCTAAAAATAATTTTACGTGTGTGTGTGTGTGTATGTATTGCATGTCAGTCCTTGACATTCTGTTTGTCTTGTCTATATTCTGTTTTGAGAACTCATTCATTTTCATGACTTTGTTCGTTACCTCTTTGCTGGTAATCTAAAATATCTTATGTGTTGCTCCTAAAGAATATTTTTAGAACCTTTGTTTTCTGTTTTTGTTTGTTTGTGTGTAGAACTTTTTTTTGGTGAGGGGGAAGTAGATTTTTTTCTAAGTAGAATATTGCATGGAAGCCAATACATTTCCATAACTTTCCTCTCAGTTCCTACTGTTTCTTCATTATTACCTTATTTTCAAGTTTCCACAAGATTTTTATCTTGGAGTCATCTGTCCTTTTTTTATAGTTGAGTTGCAGGATTATATCTGGATGCACTCACCTGACTAATTTCTCTGTTCTCTTGCTGATTCTCTTCAGAGTATTCTTTGTGTACATTAAAAATAATAACAATAGGTGAGGCGCGGTGGCTCAAGCCTGTAATCCCAGCACTTTGGGAGGCCGAGATGGGCGGATCACGAGGTTAGGAGATCGAGACCATCCTGGCTAACACGGTGAAACCACGTCTCTACTAAAAAAAAAAAAAATACAAAAAAACTAGCCGGGCGTGGTGGCGGGCGCCTGTAGTCCCAGCTACTCGGGAGGCTGAGGCAGGAGAATGGCGTAAACCCGGGAGGTGGAGCTTGCAGTGAGCTGAGATCTGGCCACTGCACTCCAACCTGGGCCACAGAGCGAGACTCCATCTCAAATAAAATAAAATAATAATAATAATAATAATAATAATAAAACAAAAGGCTGGGCATGGTGACACCTGTAATCTCAGAACTTTGGAGGACACAGGCAGGAGGAATACTTGAGCCCAGAAGTTAGAGACCAGCCTGGGCAACATAGTGAGATCCCATCTCTATAAAAAATAAAAATAAAAAATTTAACTTGGCACAGTGGTTCATGTCTGTAATCCCAGATACTCAGGAGACTGAGGTGGGAGGTTCACTTGAGCCTGGAAGCTCGATGCTACAGTGAGTCATGATTGTGCCAGTGCACTCAAGCCTAGGTGACAAAGTGAGATCCTGTCTATAAATAAATAAATAAATTAATTAATTAATTAATAAAAGATTAAGAAAAAGAAAAACCCCTCAAAGAAACCTCTTATGTGAGTGCAGGTAAAGACTATCTGGATAGCAAAGAGTTGATGGCAATGGGAAGAGGAGCAGAAAAGAGGGGGGTTATGAGAGGGTATTTGAATGGGTTAAAAAATATAGACAAGATACATCAAAGATTGAACGGTAAAGAGCATTTGATATAAAGACCAGAAATAATAAAAGAGACTCAGAATATATATCCTCCAATAACAAACTGCTTGTGGACAGCCCACTATCCATCAAAGATATTTAAAAGTCTCTCTGATCAGACATCTTGGAACTTCAACCCCTGTATAGTGAGGGAGATATGAAAGGACATTTTTGATGCCTAAACAAGGTGATAATGTCCAGAAGCAGTTGCTAATCTCCTCATAAACAAGAATGACTATGGTAATACCACCACCATTGCACAGAGTTACTAGAAAAACTGTTCCATAGTCTTTCCTTCAGATGTCTTCAGTTTTTAGCTAACCGGTTTTTAAATTTACAAATCTATTCTGTGTATGTAGTCATGTCACAGAAATAAACACAACTTTCAATTTATTTTTCTTCTTTGAACAATTGGCAATAACCTGCTAGTATCAGATAGAAAACCTAACACATATGATAACATTTAAGGTTTTCAACATTGTGACTTCACTTGTTTTCAGTATTTAACAAAATGAGTTAGTTCATTTTAGCCTAGCGATTTCCCTAAAAAACCTGCTACTTCCATATTAATTTTACATATCATGCCAATTCATAGGAAATCAGAGGTATTGACGTACCTATACATTCTCTAGACTCTTAGCCAATGTAAAAGGTTCAGTTCCCATGAGATCTGCAATCAAATAAACTATAATTACCTTACACAATTTAAAATTTAATTATGTACTATATGTTTATTGCTCATTATTTTTCTGTACATGAGTCTACACTAGATCCTTCCAATTCCCATTAAAAAATGCCTAGTATAAGTTTTCCAAAATTTAATTTTATCACTAAACAAATACATATTGAAGGCTTGCCATGTGTCAGGTGTTATTCAATGTCCTAGAAATATAAGGAATGAGCAAATCACAATCCCCACCCTCAGTGGACTCATCTTCCAGTGATAATATTAGATACCCATTGCTTCCCCAGCCTTATCAGTGTCAAGCTGTTGAATATTGCTGAATAATTTCACAAAATATTAATTTTTTTATTACTGGGCTTACCTGACCCATATCTAAGCCTGCAAATCATACTTATTCTTTAAACACCTCTTAAGTGACACATTTTTACAAAACATCTTCTGATATTTCTCTATTAGATACAATACATGCTGCTCTAAAACCACCAAATATTGTCTTATTAAACTCTCTGATAAAATTATTACTTGTATATTTAATTTCATCCCTCCCCCATTTTGACTGTATTTCAAAGTATTGATGTCATACTGATCTTTGCATTTCCTTTGTACCCAAGCCTCATGTCTTATAGAATTTAGATGACTCAATATACGTTTTACCATTGATTTTGTTCTTTATTCATTTTATCCAACAAACATTTTCTTAGGTCTGTGTCAGATGTTGTGGAAAAATTTACACTTCCTTGATGTCAATGTTAATATAATCTGTAATTGAAAATCAAATAACTTATTCATGTCCTAAGTACTATAATAAAGCATGAGAAATATAGGGAGGAGGAGTCTTTATTCAGAAGTCAATCTGTTTCATAAGATCTTTGTGGATACACAATCATGACATACCTTTATATTTACTTCAAATGTTGCATGTTTTATTTTTGTTCACAATATTCAGATTGGTTTTTGAATTTACTAAAGATAACTGGTTTGCCATTTAGGTTAAAGTTGGCCAATGTAGTTTAACCAATACTATCTACTTCTTTAATTATTTACGAGAACAAAATTCTGCAGTGTGGCACATAAAAACGAATGATAAAATTAATGCATGTTCTTATAAAGAGCAGCTCATGATAGAGCATTTTCAGAAGAAGTAATACCAGTAATGTCAATTGGTGGTGGAGAAAAATTCAGAGATACTGGAGATAATTTTCCTCTGTCATCCTGAAGCACCATGACTCTCACCACAAGGTTAATGTCCTTTCCCCCCCACTTTTCTCTTGGAAAAAAAGGTAGAAATATACAATGTAGCTGTAAAATAATTGTTCTCCAGTAGGACTCATAAAAACATGTGTGAAACTTTCCCAGACATGTAAGTTTTGTTGCATCAAATGGTATATTTAATGTTTGCAAAGTACTTTAGTGAAATTCTTGTTCACAAATTCTGCCAGCCTCTGTTTAATAATACTAAGCACACAGAGGGATTTGCTCATTGTAGCTTCCTCAAATTAAGCAAAACAGATTTTTATTATGCTCAATTATAAATAATCATTTTCACTTCTGCCATAAAAGGGCTTGTAAAATACAGTCTGACTTCCTTGGAAGGATACCTGCTTGTGAGGAAAATTGTATCTAGCAGCCCCAAAGAGGAGCTTCAAAGCTCCTCAGGGATACGAAAAATGAAAGAAATCTCACAAATATTTCACAAATACCACGTGGTGATATCTGAATGGTGTGTACTATTGTTTTAAATATAGATTAAAAAGGTAATAAAAATCTCTTTTAACTGGCCTGTAAGGCTCTGGGTAATGAAAATTTCAACTTCATTATACATTTTGTAGAAACTGACATTGGGCCTGATCTAAAGGAGGGACTCAACCCTAATTTTGGCAAGCACATAATTAAAAATAAGGTTATGAAAAGGCAGAGAATAATTTACATTAAATGATATAGATCTGAGAAAATTTCCAGACTGCTGACTGCATTGGAGTTGCAAGCTCAGCAACATTTCATAATAAGTAGCTCCCACAGCACACAAACTGAATCACTTTACAAAAGGAAGATGAGGAATCTGAAACCACTTTGGATTTGACATTTTTGTGGAAATTTAATTGAAACAATTATAGAAGTGAAGATAATGTGAGGAAGCAGTGCATAAATTATGGCATCTCTTGCGCACAGTTTTATCACATGGCCTCATCACCTTCCTAAAACATCACATCACTGATTTCCCAGACTCTTATATGAGTAGGCTAATATAGATCACATCTCAATACATTATTAACTTAAAGTAATGAGGTTGAAAGCAAAAATAAATGACTCTTTTAAAATTACATATTCATCTATATTCAATGTTGTTCTTGTTAGTAAAAACATGACAGCTTGCAGCATTTTTTTAATCTCGTTTACGTTCTAGACAGTCTCATGCTTCAGTTGAATATCTAAGATTAATTAGAAATTGTTTAGAAAATTACATGAAGGAACAAAATGTTATCTGATAAATATTCATCAAAAGTGTCAAGCTCTATTGTATTTAAACTTGAATAAGCTAGTCCATTATTAGTATGGTTGAAATATTTAATACTATTTAATTCTTGGTACACAGCAAAGATTCATTCATATATAGAGAAATAGATATCAATATAAAAAATTTGGTTACTAACAGTAATTAAAATTATCTTTGAATTAAAGTATTAGAAGTAGAGCAAAATATATCCATTACATCGATTATTAATAAAATTATGTAAATACTTTGTAACTGTTGCTTAAATGTAAAGACTTCAATTCATTTGAATTAACCAGATCAGATTGCTCTTAAACTTATATATTATCCTCCGTATTTCAGATATTTTCTTATAAAAGTAACTTCTACTTTTGAAGAACTCATAGCTAACTGGGAAGAGGAAAAATAAGCAACAAATTAAAGTGTAGTCAGGAAAAAGTAGGAATAAAGAGGGGGAAGTGACAAGCACCAAGGTTTGGAGAGACACAAGGGTTCTTTAGGAGGTTTGAATAGGAAAGTATTTATGGAGAATGAGATGGGGAAATTGACTGTAGGTCACATTTTTTTATCATACAATTCCCCTACTTTCCAAAAAAATAAATGTTTTCCTTTTTATTTTTTAATGGAATGTCTTCTGAACCTACATTTTTTTTTTCAGTTTTAGAATCTGAATTTCCATGTTGAACCTTCATCATAATTTCAGTTATCAGAGAAATCTAGTAGGAAACTTATTTTCTTTGGTATTGGAAATAAAAACATGGATACATTTTAATCAGTAAATAAGTGTGTTGATTGTGTTACTAAGTTGAAAAGTGGTAACCAATAGCTAAACCTTCATCTTACAAGCAATGGCTTATAAGTACTATGCAGGGTTACTATTTAAATAAGAGTATTTTACACATTAGCTGAAGAAAGATACCATAAAGTAACAGGTGCTCATCAATACTGGCACTTTGAATGCCCTGATACTTCTTGCACTTTTAAGAAAAAAGGCGGAGAATCACGAAAAAAGTCTCTTTTCTAAAAGAGTCACTGAAAACTATAAGATAAAGGCATAAACATATGGTCCAATGCTTTAAAGTTTCAACCTGACTTCTGTTCAATAGAAATAATTATACAAGGCCGGTAAATAAGAAAGAACAACATTTTCTAAAGGAGAGTCAGTGAAAACTATAAGATAAAGGAATAAACATATGGCCCAATGCATTAAACTTTCAACCTGAATTTTGTTCAATAGAAAAAACTATCTAAGGCCAGTAAATACTTTAAGAAAGAATAGTAGGAAAAGATAGAGATGGTAGATAGATAAAATAATTAATAAAGCAAATAACACTTTATAGAAAACTTTATGCCTCTCATAGCGTTAATTGATTTTAAAAAGTTACACAATATCATAACTGAGAAAATAACATATCTTAATTGCATCTTGTGAACTCTCAGTCAAGTGGTGTGGCATGGCCGTTTTTAACCCAAATCTGTACTTTTCCTAATTTTATAGATTTAAAACACATATTCTAAGCCATTTTTACACAGAGTTTTAATTTTAAATCAGCGGATATTTATCACTGGTTTTTAGTAATATATTTTTATTTCAGTGTAACTGCCTCTAAACTTAGAAATGATATTTATTTTACCTTTCAGCATTTGTATTATTTCAGTTTTTGGCACAGCTTAATTTTTATTCATTTCAGCACAGAAATATTCCTTTTATATGTAAGGTAAAAAGCAAGAGCTTACAGGTTATAAATAGAAGTTTTCATGCTTTTGTACTGTTTTCATTCATTGTGAGTCTGTCTTGTTATACAATAGTTTATTTAACAAGTAACTGTGAACACTTATTACATGCTAAGTCATGCTGCTCTAATTGCTGCAAAACAGCCTAAGACAGAGAGACCATTTCTGCACTCACCCACTCAAATTTCCTCACTCTTAGAGTGACTTTCCAGAGTGAGTACAAATGATCAGAATAAATTTTCAAATGAAACTCTTAGTCTTGTGGTCACAAAGTCTTACATTTTTGATGTTGTTTATATCTTCAAAGGACCCAAGCTGTTGTTCAGCTTGTGAACTGCAAAGTAAGTTCTAATATAGCACTAAAAATAATGACTTTTATATGCAATAGGGGCATTGGGTTATTGGGCTTATTTGTACATGTCACTTTCCTGAACACAGTATGCAACGAACACTTCAGTCACACAGACTGCATCTTTAGACAACATGAAAGCTTAAATATTTTCTTCTCAGAAATGCAGTGAGGAAACTGACTGTTGAGCTACATCTCTTTTTCAGACAAAAAAAGGAACATCTTAGTTTTTCATGATTATGGAGGCTGCATTCACGAAAAAAAAAAATAAAGATTATGGAGATCTTATATTTTAATAGCCTCATGGAGAAAAGTGCAGGGCTGGGAAAAAACATGAATAGAGAACTCTTTCATTTTTTTTTATGTATTAATTTATTGAAAACATAACTATTTATTGGCAGCTATGTGGTAGGTAATAAAAAAACATCTTGACTAAAACAGACAAACAGACGTGGTTACTGCACAGGTTAGTTAACTTATAAAACAGTGTTTTCATAATTTAAAAATCTATTTGAATTAAATTTTCCTAAACTTACTATATTGAATAAAGAAAATATTAATGACATTCTTGTATCTTAAATAATAAGAAGAATTGTATCACTATTTTGCATCTAGCAGAAAATCTGCTGACATGCTGACATTCCTGGCAATTTTGCAAAATTCAGGTAAGACTATTTTGCATTGAAACAGAGTTTTAAAAACTCTACCGCTCCCTTTGATTTTTTAGTTGGAAATTTCAATGGTCTTTTGAATGTATATTTTGCAGTCATTGATCTATTTTCCAATATAGTTACAAATATGTTTACCTGGAAGTTTGGGAAACAAAATATTTAGATAGATTTTATGTAGTCTATTCAGTTTGGTATAATTGAAGGGGAACACTATGTCCATTTGAAAATATTTATCAACATTATTCTCCAGTGCATGGGATGTATTGTTTAACCCATATAAAAAAAAAAAATGACAGTTATTTGTGAGCTTTCAGGTTTAGAAGTCCTAGGTTTGATTCTCAGTTTAGCCGCTTGCAAGATAGGAGATTTTGGCCAACTTCATTCAACATTATGGGTTAGCAACATTAATGAGACTGATAATTGTATCTAATTAGATGTTCTAATATAATAACAAAGTACCTTGTATATTAAATGCCCAATAGATTTCAGTAATCACTGTTAACATTCTCTATGACAAATTTAGGTAAAAGTGCATCAAAACAAAGCAAAACACTGTCCTATCAGCTTGTGTCCTATGAGAGTTTGTAATATAATAATGAAGTACCTTGTATATGTCCAATATAGTTCAGTAATTATTATTAACATTCTTTATGATAAATTTAGTTAAAAGTGCATCAAAAGAAAGCAAAACACTGACCTATGGGCTTTATTTCTCTGTATTTATTCCAAAGCTGTATTGGCATATCCTCTACATTGAGGATATATCCTCTACATTATGCTTTATTTTTCTCCTTAAAATCCCTTCTTATCTCCTTTATATATTGCCAAAAGGAATAACTGATGGTTCCTGCGTAGGCAGTCTGAAAATCCTACAGTACCCAAAGTCAATTCAAGTTTTCAAGGACTTTTCATATTGCAAATTCATGATGCAAATTCAAGAACTTCTCATACTGCAAATTTCTTCAGCTTATCATGATAATAATTCATATTTGTAGTACTGTCAACATTGAATGCATTGGTTATCAGTAATGTTTCTAATAATAGTATGAAGTGCTTTTCCATAATTTTGCTTCATAATTTTCACTTTAAGAAAGGCTACATCACTAGAATTTCATGCCATGTAACTACTGCTAATTGTGTACAATATCCCACATATTTATAGTGATCATATATCTTACTTTGCTTGAAATTATCTGGATTTACACCTTTCTCCTACTGACATAGTCTCAATTCCCAACACTGTGATTCTTGCTCACCTTTCACATATTAAATAATGCAATTATTATAATGATATATTAAAAATACAAACAGAACTATTTAAGAAATAACTAACTTCCTTACAGCTCAATTGCATTATGCGGCAAGTAATATCCAGTGGAAATGTTATTATAACATAAAGAAATAGATATAGTCTTTAATGCAGAAGCATTTCAAGTCAGATAATTAGATTCATGAAACTTTTGTTATGACTGCATTAATGTATTTTTAATATAGTAAACAGTAGCAATACCATTCTTCATTTCTATTAGTTTGTTTTAAAATATTTATTATTTAAATAATTTAATCCATCTATTTGTACCAGGTATAAAATTATACAAAAAAGTATAAATTAAAAGTAAATCTTTCTTATTCCTGAATTCCAGTTGCCCTGTTTCCCTCTCCAGTCCTAAGCACTTCTTATCAGTTTCTACTCCTTTCATTTCAAGTTTGAGACTATTGTCTGACTTTCATTTTAACTGGAAACAAAATCATAGATTTTTACAGCATACAGAAACCATAAAAATCACTGACCACAACTCTCATCATCCGCCAAAGAGCATAGTCATAAAAATGTTAAATGATTTGCCCAAAGTCAGATAGTGACAGAGCTCAGAATTTTCCTGGAAATGTATTCAATTGTTTCTCACACTTGAGTGTGATCATTTGTTAGTAACAAGAGAAATTTAAGCATGTGAACATATAGCCAGAATACTTGGACTCCAGTGCTCATTTGGTTTCTCATTATGTTTCTAGCCTTGGGGAAATAGACTATTGCCTCACTCAGCCTGCTTCAGAGATGTATTTATACCCATAGAGAGGGTGGATCAAATGAAAAAATAAATGTGAGGATAGTGTAAAAGATAAGAATTTCACTCGGACTCAGGAAGGGGAACAGCACACACCAGGGCCTATCATGGGGAGGGGGGAGGGGGGAGGGATTGCATTGGGAGTTATACCTGATGTAAATGACGAGTTGATGGGTGCAGCACAGCAACATGGCACAAGTATACATATGTAACAAACCTGCACGTTATGCACATGTACCCTACAACTTAAAGTATAATAATAATAAATAAATTAAAAAAAAAAAAAGAATATGAATTCAGGGAAAAAAAATAAATAAAAAAAATAAAAATAAAAATGTCACAAAGTCACAGTAAAAATAGGCAGTGACTTTATCAAAATAATCAATAGGATTTTAAAAGTATATGAGGCTGGGTGTGGTAGCTTATGCCTGTAATCCCAGCACTTTGGGAGGCAGTTGGAAGCAGATACCTTGAGCTCAGGAGTTCAAGACCAGCCTGGGAAACATGACAAAACCCCGTGTCTAAAAAAAAAAAATTAGCCAGGCATCGTGGCATATGCCTGTAGTCCCAGCTACTCACTAGGGAGGCTGAGGTGGGAGGATCGCTTTAACCTGGGAGGTGGAGGTTGCGGTGAGCCGAGATTGCACCACTGCACTTCAGCCTGGGCCACAGAGTGAGACCCTGTTTCAAAATAATTAATAATAAAATAATAAGCATATGAAAGATGCATTTAACAAAATATCCTAAGGTCAAGTCCTTAGTGGTTCATCACAAATGATATTTAGACTGTTTAACTATAGCAATTTAATAAATCCCGTCGTCAAAATCAAAAGTGACTATGGATACATAAACCTTAATAGAAAGAGCATCACAGTAAACTCAGACTGATAATAATGAAATTTGACATGCAGGAGCAAAGACTGAAATTGAACTTTTTAGGAAAGGACTGTTTATAAATGTTTGTTGACATTGTTTAAATGTAAGCAACCAAGTTGGTGAGACACAAGGAACCTCATCTCTAAACGTACATGACAAGAACCTAGCATTCAAACAGCATTCACCAAAGGGCATTATAATCCTATTATATGTGGCTGACAAATTTCAAACCTTCCAGAGCCTGTAACCTACAAGATTAAAAACATCTTTCAACATGAGTTTTTTATTCAAGACCTCACATTTGACTGTCAGCCTAATTGCAAACTACTATTGAAGTTCATATGATAGATATCTTAGCACAAAGTAGTGCTCTGAAGGTCTAGAAGGGGTTCAAGTCTCAATTTCATAGCATTTCATTTCCAATTCCACTTGTATAAAAGCATGCTAACCCAGCACCGACAGAAGCAGAGCTACATCAAGACAGTACATGAGTAAGATTCAAATAAACCCTCTGACAGGAGAAATCACTCTCTTGTTCCAAGTATTTGTGGAAAATATTTGAACTCAACATTAACATAAGGGACAAAAATGTCTTTGTTAAGAGAAGAGAAATGCTGCAATCACATGCATGTATATTCATAGAAACGATGTTGAATATACTATAAATGCTGGGATCTAACATGGTGAGGCAATAGACTTGATCTCATTGACTTGGAATTGTTTGAATTTGAATTCTGGCTGACTTATTTGCTTTTCGGTTATTTGATAGATTTTTAGTTACTCTGAGCCTCAGTTTCTTTATGTGCAAGTACAGGTCATAATGGTACAAGCTCCTCACAGAATTGATGACAGCTAATTAAGAAAACACATGCAAAGTATCTAGCACACTGGTAGTATTCAGAAAATGTTAATTATTATCATGAAAATGTTCAACAATTTCAAATAATGAAAGAATCATTGCTTCTCTTCAGAAGGTATTTGTTCCTTAATTTACCTAGATGTATTTTATTCCTTTAATAGCCATTAGAGAAAAGCAAAGAAAACTAAAAACCATGAGCAGTGAGGGGAATAATAAGTATTTTTTTAACTTTTATTTTAAAGTCAAAGGTACATGTGCAGATTTTTTATATAGGTAAGCTTATGTTATGGGGGTTTGTTGTACAGATTATTTCATTCCACAAGTATTAAGCCTAGTACTCACCCATTTTTTTCTGACCCTTTTCTCCTGTTGGAGGGTTTATTTAAATCCTACTCATGTACTGTCTTGGCATAACTCCCACCCTCCACCCTCCAATAGACCCCATGTTTTTTGTTCCCCTCTATGTGTCTATGTGTTTTCATCATTTAGCTCCCACTTACAAGTGAGAATATGTGGCATTTGGTTTTCTGTTATTGCATTAGTTTGCTAAAGATAATGGCCTTCAGCTCCATCCATGTGCCTGCAAAGGACATGATCTCATTCATTTATATGTGGCATTTGGTTTTCTGTTATTGCATTAGTTTGCTAAAGATAATGGCCTTCAGCTCCATCCATGTGCCTGCAAAGGACATGATCTCATTCATTTTTATGGCTGCATAGTACTCCATGGTGTATGTGTACCATATTTTCTTTATCGAATCTATCTTTAATGGGCATTAAATTTGATTCCATGTCTTTGCTATTGTGAATAGTGGTGCAATGAAAATACATTTTCATGTTTCTTATGACAGAATGATTTATATTCCTTTGGGTATATAACCAGAAGTGAGATTATTGGGTCAAATAGTTTTTCTGTTTTATAGGTCTTTGAGGAATCACCACACTACTTTCTGCAATGGTTGAACTAATTTACATTTCCACAACAGTATAAGCATTTCTTTTTCTCTGGCAGCATTTGTTATGTTTGACTTTGTAATAGCCATTCTGACTGGTGTTAGATGGCATCTCATTGTAGTTTTGATTGGCATTTCTCCAGTGATCAGTGATGTTGAGCTTTTTTTCATATGCTTGTTAGTCACATATATGGTTTCATTTGAAAAGTATCTGTTCATATCATTTGCCCAATATTTAATGGGGTTATTTGTTTTCTTCTTGTAATTTGTTTAAGTTCCTAATAGATGTTTGATATTACACCTTTGTTGGATGCATAGTTTGCAAAACGTTTCCGTTTCTCCCATTCTGCAGGTTGTCTGTTTATGTTGTTGAGAGATTCTTTTGCTTTGAAGAAGCTCTTAGGTTTAATTAGATCCCATTTGTCAATTTTTGCTTTTGCTGCAACTGCTTTTGACATCTTCATCATGAAGTCTTTGTCCATTCCTATGTCCAGAATGGTATTGTTTAGGTTGTCTTCTGGAGTTTTATAGTTTTGGGTTTTACATTTCAGTCTTTAATCCATCTTGTCAATTTTTGTATATGGAGTACAAAAGGGATCCAGTTTCAATCTTTTGCATATGGCTAGCCTGTTATCCCAGCAACACTTAGAAAAATAAATCTAATGACTGATTAGCTCAGTTAATTGGGGATGTATGTAAGAAGTAGTAACTCAGTTACTCAACAAATGAGTACTTGCAGACGAAACAAATCCTGAATATTACTCACTAGACAACAGAGCAAGCTTACATAAGAGTGTCTCTTGCTATCTGCAAGGAGAACTACACTAGCTTTTGTATATATCCATCTGCTTACCCCCAGTGAACATTCTGAAACAATATGATATTCTTCTTGCATGAAAACAGGCTAAGGCTGGGTGTGGTGGCTTACGCCTGTAATCCCAGCACTTTGGGAGGTTGAAGCAGGTGGATACCTTGAGTCCAGGATTTCGGGACCAATCTGGACATGGTGAAACTGCATTTCTACAAAAAGTACAAAAATTAGCCAGGTGCAGTGGCAAGATCCTGTAGTCCCAGCTACTCCTGGCTTAGACAGGAGAATCACTTGAACCCAGACCTGGGAGGCAGAAGTTGCAGTGAGCCAAGTTCCTGTCACATGGCTTTCCAGCCTGGGTGACAGAATGAGCCCTTGTCTCAAAAAAATAAAAAATAAAAAAATAAAAAAATAAAAAGGAGGTTGGCTCAGAAATAAAATATAGACTGGCAAATCTATGCTTTGTTTTGATAATGTTCAATGTAAAGAAAACCATTTCTAACATAAAGATAAGTAAAATAGTGTAACCTGAAGATGTACCTTTCATTCATACCCAAATAGATTCATCAGTGCCCTTTTACATTTCTTCCCATCTCCATTGTCACAATGCTAACCCAAGGCACCACCATGCAAAACCCTCCTAAATGCTTCTACTTTAGTTGGCTTACCATCTAAATTCCACATATAAGTCAAAGCATTAATTTAGCAACTTAAATCTCATGATGTGATTCCCCCGCTTAAAGATGCTCTATTAACTTTCCACTGTAATCAGAAAAGAGAAAAATAAATAATCAACAACACTAAACATTCAAGCTAGTTAATATTAAAGCCTCGTAGCTATCAATCCTTTCCCATTTGTCTGATTTCATCTCAAAATACTCTCCCTCTAGTTTATTATACTCCATCATGATCATTATAGTCCAGCCAAATGTCTTTTTATTCTTCAGAATACCTTGTAAGCTTTTGTACCTTTTACTAAAATCCTCTTTTAATGAAAATCTACTTCTCAAAATTTTCATTATTGAGTCACCATTTACTTGCAATTTAAGTAGGTGCTCCTTATAGAAATTTTCGACTTCAAAATCTAAGTTTCCATTCTCTCTGCCACTCAATAAGACTCTGTTTGCTTCTTCATTGTTTTTAATCATTATTTATTTTTATTTTGTTGTTGTTGTTGTTATTATTATTATTATTATTATTTTGAGATGGAGTCTGGCTGTCTCACCCAGGCTGGAATGTAATGGTACGATCTTGGTTCACTGCAACCTCTACCTCCCAGGTTCAAGCGACTCTCCTGCCACAGCCTCTCGAGTAGCTAGGTTTACAGGTGCACGCCGCCATGCCCAGCTCAATTTTTTGTATTTTAATAGAAACAGGGTTTCACTATGGTGCACAGGCTGGTCTCAAACTCCTGATCTCAGGCAATCCATCCGCCTCAGCCTCCCAAAGTGCTAGGATTACAGGCATGAGTCACTACACCCTGCCATTTTTATCACTATTTGAAGTTACATTTATACAATAATTTGTTTATCATTATTGTTCACCATAGCATCCCCTATATTTAATCACAATTGATTAGTAAGTTTCAATTAATATATTATTGAATGAATGAATGAATGATCAAATAGGTCTGAGGAAATGAACAAAAGATAAATAGATTTTATATTGTTGGCTACCCTGTGCTATCATCAGACAAGGGCCCTACATTGTAGAGACTCCTGGGTCCAGTCAAAATCTCAGATAACTTTGTATTATTCCTTCTTCTGATTTCTCATTTGGTCTTTAATCTTTTCAGCTATTTCTTTCTTTTAGTGGTTGCAATTTTTTTTCCCTTGATATCTGTATTTTGGTATTTCATGCAATTGTTAAGAACAAAACATAAAATAAAATCTAAAGAAACAAACAAAAACATCCTGATGCTTTTTTTCCTGTAATACTTCTATTTGGGGATAAATGTGAATTTTGTCATTATTTTTATTTCCATTTTTCAAGTTATTAATAAGGTTGAACAATTTTTCTTATGTTTCTCAGGACTTTGTTTTTACTCAAGAAGCAATTTGAGCCCTGATTTCCTTTCCTAGTTCCCTGACAGCGCACCCTACAAGTTGCTGTGGGAAGCTTGAAGACTGAAGTATAGAAAGTACAGTTGCAGTGTTTTCAGACCTGAGGCCCAATCTTTTCTTCCTAACCTTTTCCCCTATTCTGAATGCTAGAATCCCTTTCTTTTCCTCTCCCTTTTCTCCTTGATATAAGCCATTGACTTAAAACCTTGTCTTATCAACTTAGACTACTTTTCTTTCTTTCTCCTTTTCAATCCTCCTACAGGAGATATTCAAGCCAAAAGAACTCAAGTTGCATTCACTAGATTCTACTTATCCTTCCTCATCTTATTGTTATACCTATTTTATTTTTATTTGCATTTCATTTTTTAAATGATCTTTCATTTGTTAACGTTTACACATTTTAAGCTTATTATCAATTAATGCTTGTCCTTTATATTTTAGGGCTCATATTACCAGGTTTTAAATGTTTTGTTTTATTAACTCAGGCCTTATATTTTCTTTATCTTAACTACATCTTCTGTTTAATCTTTTGCATTCTATACATTTTATAATATTTTAACTCATTCAAGTGTATTAACAATTATGAAAGGGATTTAAAAAGATGCCAGATACAAAATAAAAGCTGCATATTCATTCAAATGCATCATGTATAATTTTGTTCTTTAAGCAATAATTATCTTTAATTATATTTTGTTCTGCATATTTTATTTTATTTTATTTTATTTTATGAGACAGGGTCTTTCTCTGTTTCCCTGGCTGGAGTGCAGTGGCAAAATCACAACATGCTGTAACCTCCACATCCTGAGCTCAAGTGATCTTCGCATCTCAGCCTCTAGAATAGCTGAGACAATAAGTGCACTCACAAAGCCTGATTAATTTTTGTACTTTTTGTAGAGATGGGATTTTGCCATGTTGCTCAGGTTGTTCTCAAACTCCTGAGTTGAAGCGATCCACCTGTCTCGGCCTCCCAAAGTGCTGGAATGACAGGCTTGAGCCACCATACCCGGTCTATTTAGTTTATTTTAAATTGCAAACATCCACTTATCACTCTCCCTTCCTTGTTCTAATGTGTACCGTGTAGAATATTACAACACACAGAGACACATACAACTGAAATTAATACACATAATGTATTTTTTTATCCTTTTGTTATGTATGTATATAAATTTCAAATTCATACTAATTTTATGGGCAGGTCTGAAAATGGAAATATTCTCTCCTATATCATGTTGCATCATGTGTGCTCTAGAAAGGTCCACGTAGAGGCTAGTATTCATTTTGGAAAGCATGCTATCAGTGTTCATTATTCTGCCTATTGGATGGATTGAACTTCACAAAACCCTGTCTTTCACTTACATTAGTTAGATATAGGATTAAATTTTGATAAATGTTTGATTCCCAGAGCAGCTGGTCTATGAGAACATTTCAGTTGATGGCATGAATCACTCATTAAATCAGGTATTGAATCACATAAAACTACAAAGCAGAGCAGTTTCCAAAGGTAATTAAATCATGGTCCCTGAAATCACGTTCTAGAGCTGGAGCTAATTACTACTTTCTGTGACTACTGCTGCAACATAGTCACTGGAGCGTAGGAATAAAGTCAATAGTGGATTTACCCAAAGTTAGATGGCTTTTAAGAGTTAATATGTGGAAAGTTCTGAAATGTGTGGCTGAAGGCCATGTGACTATATAAAAAAAGGAGGCCACAGTACTTTAAAAACCTTCCTAGCAACACATAAAAATTTGAAGTGACTAATTACTACAAATGTTGTCATCATATATGTGTGAGAGTGTGTGTGTGTGTGTGTGTGTATATATATATATATATATATATAAAATGCCCACTTTATGTCCACTGTCTATGTTGCTCAAAGACAATCCATGTTTCACTTTTCTATCTGCCGCTATATTAATTCTATGGAGAGAATATAATAAATGCCAAGTTATTATCTAACAAATGGACAACTCAAAATATGCCATTAATGAATTTTAATCCATTTTAGTTGCCTGTTAGCACCAATTATGCTAAACAAAATACGTTATTTGAGAAAGCAAGGGGTAACTCAGATGAACAACAGATAAATCAATTAAAATCTATATCTGCAAAGTCGCAACGGTTTATTCCAGTGTATGTCTCTTACCAGCTGTGTGAAGATGTTAGGAAGGCTAAATGCCTGTTTAGAATTACACATTTTCTTGCTTATAATTCTGATATTTTCTGACATTACTGGCATTAATCTATATTTGAGAGAGATGTAATGAAGTTTAAGAACATAATGCCTGTAAAATACTTAGCAATTGAATCACAGGCACTGATAAATATTGCTGAACATACAATAAGCACCTAATAAATGTTATTTAATGATCTTGTTGAAACAATGATAATAACAATACTCCACGTGATTTTAAAATTATAGACGTAATTTTAAATAGAATAGATGAATAGAAATAATATCATAAAACTGAGGCTAAATATCCACTTGGTAACGCAAATGTTTCTGAATGTAGTGGCATATAAAAAATTTTAAAAAAATTAGTTGAATTGGAATAACTTATTCCTGATTACATATTTCAGCTCTACTGCAGATTTTGTCACCATAGAGTTGAATGTAATAATAGAATATGCATAAAATAAAGCACTAACAGTCTCATATGATTAATGAAAATATTACGCTTTTTGGAAATTTCCTTTTCAATTTTCTCACCTATTATTGCATTAAATAGTCTCAATTTATCAATCTGGGCAAGGAGGGGTAACCCAAGCACTGATACCATATATGAATCATTACTTTATTCAATGTGCACAAAAGGCTGAGGCAGGAGAATGGCGTAAACCCGGGAGGCAGAGCTTGCAGTGAGCTGAGATCCGGCCACTGCACTCCAGCCTGGGTGACAGAGCAAGACTCCGTCTCAAAAAAAAAAAAAAAAAAAAAAAAAAAAAAGTATTTATTGATATTATTAATCTAATGGCATTTTTCCTACATTGATTTAGTTTATCACATTAGGAAGGTTTAGGTTTGACATCTGAAGGACTACATTTACTATTGTTCAGTTACTATCTGCATAACCAAGCAATGCCTTAGTTTCCACAACTCTAAATTGAAAGGAAAACACAAACATGTAGTTCGGGTTTATATTCAAAGTCAAATGAGCTAATTTCATGAAAGGACCAACTATTATGTATAATTGATTTATACAATATATTATAGATCACAAAATTCTAAAAAAAATAGATAATTCATATTTCCCTGAATTTCATATAAGTGCCAGCAAAAATAGGTTTAATTAATATCTTTCACAAGAAAGATGGATAATAGGGAAAGCAAAATAAAATGAGAAGAAAATTAGAAAACAATTGTTTTCAAAAACACGATTTCATATGCTAAGTAGTTTCCAATGGACTAATAGTATTTGATAGTATGCTTGAAAAAATAAAACTAATAGTAGTTGATATAAGAGAAAAAGCAATACAATGAAGAAGTGATAGCCATTTTAACAAAAGGCATACAGTTATGGAGTAACTGAACACAACATCATTAAAAAAAAAAAAGTAGAATCTAGGCATAGGTCTTAGACTTTCACAAAAACAAAATCAAAATTAATCATAGTCCTAAATGTAAAATGCAAAATTGCAAACTTCCTAGAAGAAAATATAGGAGAAATTCTAGATAATTTTGGGGTTGGCAATGATTTTTTAGATCCAAAGCCAAAGGCAAATTCTATTTAAAAAAATTGATGAACTGTACTATACTGACATTAAAATTTTCTGTTTTGCGAAAGACAATGGAAAAAGAACGAAAATATAAGCCACAGAAAATAGTTGAGGAGACATATCTAATAAAAAAATGTTATGCAAGTATACATACAAACTTTACAAACTCAACAAAAAGTAAGCCATCCAATTTATAAAAAGCAAAAAACCTTAACAACTCACCAAGGAAGATACACAGTTGTCAACGAAGTATATGAAAAGATATTCCACATCATATATCACAGAAGAAATGCAAATTAGAACAACAATTAGATGCTACTATATACGTTTTGGAATGGTCAAAAACCAGAACATTGATTATGCTGGCAACGACGTGGAGAAACAAGAACTCCCTTTCATTGCTGGTGGAAATGCAAAATGGTACAGCCACTTTAGAAGACAGTTTGATAGCTTTTTACAACATTAAATAGCCTTCACAGTATGATCTAGCAATCACACTCCTTGGTATTTACCCAAAGGAATTAAAAACTTAAGTTCATAGAAAACCTGCACAAAGATGTTTATAGAACCTTTATTCATAATTACCAAAATGTGGAAGGAACCAAGATGCCCTTCAGCAGATCAACGGATAAGCCGTGCTATATCTAGACAATGGAATGTATTACTCAGGACACTAAAATGAAATTAGCTACTGGCCAGGCGCGGTGGCTCACACCTGTAATCCCAGCACTTTGGGAGGCTGAGAAGAAAGATCACGAGGTCAAGAGATTGAGAACATTCTGACCAACATGGTGAAATCCCATCTCTACTAAAAATACAAAAATTAGCTTGGCGTGGTGGCGAGTGCCTGTAGTCCCAGCTACTCAGGAGGCTGAGGAAAAAGAATCGCTTGAACCCGGGACGGTGAGCCAAGATCGTGCCACTGCACTCCAGCCTGGCAACAGAGCATGACTCGTTCTAAAAATAATAATAATAAAAAAAAATTTAAAAAGATAAAATTAGCTACCTAGCTGCAATGAACTGAATCTTTATGCCCCAAAATGTCAACATTCAAATGTTAAATCCTAACCCCACTGTGATGGCATTAAAATGTGGGGTTTTGGGAAGTGATCAAGTCATGAGTGGAGCCCTCATGAATGGGATTAGTGCCTTTATAAAATACTCCCAAGGGAACTCCTTTGTCCTTTCCACTATATGAAGACACAATGAGAAGGGGCCCTCTATGAATCAGAAAGCTAGTCCCACTGACATCAAATCTGCTGGTGCCTTTATCTTGGACTTTCCAGCCTCCAAAACTGTAAGAAATAATTTTTGTTGTTTATAAGCTACCCAGTCTATTGTATTTTGTTATAGCCACCAGAATAGACTAAGACATGAGCTATGAAAAGAAATAAGCAAGTTTATTACTAAGAAAATCTGAAAATGTTACATGCTGTATGATTTCACCTATATGACATGTTGGGAATGTCAAAAATATGGAGACAGTGAAATGATCAGTAATTTCCTGAGGATGAAGGGAAAAATGGATAAATAGAGCACAGAGGATTTTTTCTTGTTTTTTTTTTTGTTGTTTTGTTTTTTTGTTTTTTTTTGAGACGGAGTCTCGGTCTGTGACCCAGGCTGGAGTAAAGTGGCGCGATCTCTGCTCACTGTAAGCTCTGCCTCCTGGGTTCACACTGTTCTCCCGCCTCAGCCTCCCCAGTAGCTGGGACTACAGGTGCCTGCCACCACGCCTGGCTAATTTTGTTTTTGTATTTTTAGTAGAGATGGGGTTTCACTGTGTTTGCCAGGAAGGTCTCGATCTCCTGACCTCGTGATCCGCCCGCCTCAGCCTCCCAAAGTGCTAGGATTACATACCTGAGACACCATGCCCAGCCCACATAGGATTTTTAGGGTAGTGAAACTATTCTGTATGATACTATAATGGTAGACACATATCAATATAAATTAGTCCAAAGCCATACAATGTACAGCACTGAGAATGAACCCTAAGGTAAACTGTGGACTTTGGGTGATAATGAAGTATTACTATAGACTCATCAATTGTGACATATGTACCACTCTAGTGGAGGATGTTGGTAGTGGTTCAGACTGTGCATTTGTCGGGGCAGGGATATATGGGAAATCTCTGTACCTTTCTCTCAATTTTGCTGTGAGTCTAAAACTGCTCTAAAAAAAAGTCTTTAAAATAATAGTGGCCAATATTTTTGGACATTGTAATAAAAGATGTATGTGAATTGCCTTTTATCTCCAAAAAAACCCTATGAAACACATATCACCTTGAATCCCATCATTACGAGCCTCATATTGGCTTTACAGTACCTCAGTTTCAGAACATTTATTCAAATTGCCCAAGGGAACATTTGGTAAATTGTCAACTCAAACTTGTGTGACTCCAAAATCCATACTTCCAATCTCTATAATTTACTATGTCTCTATTTTTTGTTAACTGAAAATGTATATAAGTAGACTCTCCTAATAATTTTCTGAATAATACTTTCTACAACTTAAAAAACCGGGATGTTTTATAAAATACAGTTTCTCTTAGCCAGTAAAATTTGTCTAGCAGTGTCATATAAAGTCATTACAAAGCAGTGGCATACTCTATCTGAACATTCCTAATTTCTCAATTTTTTCCTCTCACATTTCAATTCTGAAACAATATATCTGCCACTTGTCATGGTGGTAGTGAGAATATAATTTTATATAAACATTGAAATTCTCTGCCTAATAGAATTTTATTGTGCCATTTTTCCCTTATACTAGGTGTAGGGCACTAAAGAATGGACATGGGGAGAATTACTCTCTTTTTCTGTATATACATGCATTTGTATATGTGTTTCTTTTGAAGAGGGCATATTTCTTGTATTACTAAAATTAATTGGCAGGTTTACTGAAAAGTAGAACCAACAGATGTCCATAAACATTATAAATCACATTAACAGAGTTCAAATCAACCTGTTTATTTCATTTTATGATATTACAAGTCAAGCTCTCCACAAAGCTGTCCAAATTATTTCTGCATTCACACATACTTCATAATCTGACACTCAAATAAAAAGAATCATGCTTCTGGGAATCCAAATTTATCAGAAGGTAAACAAACAACTGGTAGAAAGTATGCTGTTTATCTTGTGATAAAGGCTGTTGGCTTGAATATTTCACATTTTGCTGGGACCAAATAAGGATATTAAATATTCTGTTTCATGCCTTTAGATGAAGCAATTCAGAGTCAAGTTATGCAACGTGATCATATTATGCACAAGGAAAAGTTCCTATATTGCCAGGTTTCTAAATTTGTGAGGATCTAAGTAGAGAAGCACTTTCAGGAAACACTGGGAAAATATTAGTCACCATAAATATATATGGTAAAAATCTCCTAATGAAAAGATTCTGAAGCAGGTCTTCTATCAGATTATTTTTGACTCTTCCTAGGGCCAGTCATACAAGTAATTATCTAGGAGTTAATGCTACTAATACTATCATTACTATCACTACAGCTACTTGTGTAAATGACTGGATTTACTCATCAAAATAACCTAATTGATTGATACTGTTAACAGATTTAAGAGAGTATCTGACATCCTGTAGATAAATGCATAGTCTGCTGCTACCTTTCCTTTCAGCCATGGTAGTGACATGTAACATCATGCTTGAAATCCCTTGCATGTGCCTGAAAAGCCTACATGTGTGCACACAAATATACTCATCTTAGGTTGGGACATAAAATCTCTATTATACACTGAGAAAAAAATATTGAGTTCATTGTTATTTGATTAATAAGTGTTTAGCTTTTGAATCTCTGATTCCTAAAATAGAACTTTCTTTTTTCACTGAGGGGATAGCTACTTATACTAAACTACCTAAAGCTGTTAATAGCATATTTTTCTCAAAAAGGTACTATGAGCCAAAAGACCTAGGGTGTCAAAAGCAAATCAAGCATAATGTAGTAATAAGTTTCCACTTACTTCTAATTCTCTTCATCAATAAAGCTTTGTGATAATTTTGATAGTACCAACTTATACTTTGTGAAGCAAATGAAAACAAAGACATTTTAACTGTGAGTGAAAATATCAAAGGTGCTAAACTATTCTCATTTGAGACATCACAAGCACAGTGATTATTTTTGGATGACTTTTTAACAGGCTCCCAAATCATTATCACAATAAATAGAATATTTTTTAAATATCTCAATGAAATGTTATTTTTCTTTATCACCTGTCCTCTCCTTGCAGTTTAATAGCAAAATATCTGGATGAAAGATGAAAATATTCAGCTAGCTAATTAGAAGGGTTGTTCATAGGAAGCTCAGCGATAGGACATGTCTACAGATGTGAGAGACAAATGAGAATCACAATTTAAAAATAGAAGACAAATAATGTCACTCCCCTTATTTCTTGCTACATTAAAAATAAATATGAATTCCTTATCTAGAAATAAAATTTCCTGTCTATAGCTCTGATCTTATCTCCTACCATCCACTTCCAATCCCCATTCTTACCCTCTAGCACAATGCCCTAATCTGTTCCTCAAATTATTGACCTCCTTTTCCCCTTACATCTAACCAGAAAACTTAATACCCACCCTTTTCCTCAGTTATGGTAATGTTGACTCTGAATCATTCAGGTTTCAGTTCAAAGGTTTCCTCCTTAGAAAGGTCCTGTCAGATGACTCTACAGTAAGACAACCTCAGCACTATCCAGTCACTCTCTATCATGTCTATCACTTTGCTTTGACTTTCTTCAAAACACCTGTTGTTGGCTTAAATAGTCTTGTCTGAATCTGTTTACATGTTTTTAAACTGTTTTACCACTCTATGAACTCAGGACAGTAGAGATACTGTTTCCTTACCAATGCCCCTCTGTCCAGCACCTAGAAGAGCTCCTAGACCTTTTAAGAACTCAAAATTGCCGGGCGCGGTGGCTCAAGCCTGTAATCCCAGCACTTTGGGAGGCCGAGATGGGTGGATCACGACGTCAGGAGATCGAGACCATCCTGGCTAACCCGGTGAAACCCCGTCTCTACTAAAAAATACAAAAAACTAGCCGGGCGAGGTGGCGGGCGCCTGTAGTCCCAGCTACTCGGGAGGCTGAGGCAGGAGAATGGCGTGAACCCGGGAGGCGGAGCTTGCAGTGAGCTGAGATCCTGCCACTGCACTCCAGCCTGGGCGACAGAGCAAGACTCCGTCTCAAAAAAAAAAAAAAAAAAAAAAAAAAAAAGAACTCAAAATTATTTGTGAAATAAGTGAAACAACAAAAATAGTAGATGATTATTACACTGTTAATAAAAACTAAAGCTCCATTAGAATAGTTAGATCAGTTTATTTATAGTCTATGCAGTTTGTTCAGTTTTCTATAAATTCTTTGGCCTGTCTTTCTCCTTAAACTTTAAATTTCTCTAGACAATGCTCAGATATGTGTTATTTCATACCGACTAAGAATAATTTAGTCAAATGGAGGTTAAAAACTATGTCGTGTTGATCTTTACAAAAAACATGACATGAATCAACAAATTTGACAGACTGCTAGCTAGCAAGACTAATAAAGAAGACAGAAGAATCAAATAGACACAATAAAAAATGATAAAGGGGATATCACAACCGATCCCACAGAAATACAAACTACCATCAGAGAATACTATAAATACCTCTATGTAAATAAACTAGAAAATCTAGAAGAAATGGATAAATTCCTGGAAACATACACCCTCCCAAGACTAAACCAGGAAGAAGTTGAATCCCTGAATAGACCAATAATAGGCTCTGAAATTAAGGCAATAATTAATAGCCAACCAACCAAAAAAAATCCAGGACCAGATGGGGTTCACAGCCAAATTCTACCAGAGGTACAAGGAGGAACTGGTACCATTCCTTCTGAAACTATTCCAATCAACAGAAAAAGAGGGAATCCTCCCTAACTCATTTTATGAGGCCAGCATCATACTGATACTGAAACCTGGCAGAGACACAACAAAAAAAAGAGAATTTTAGACCAATATCCCTGATGAACATCGATGCAAAAATCCTCAATAAAATACTGGCAAACCGGATTCAGCAACACATCAATTCTTAGGTTAATCAGTTCTACTATTTTTTTTTTCTAATTAATTAATTTATATTTAAAGGTTTTTACTGTTCTCTTGGGATTGATTTATTTTCAGATTTGTAAATGAATGCAAAGGTAACAGTTTATTTTTTTATTTAAGTATGTGAGGTACGTTTCTAATTAGAGATTCGACTGCTAATTTGATTTGCAGTGTTCTCTGTATCACATTTTGTAACTATTGTTCCTTTCTTTCAAAACTATTTTTTAAGTTTTCACAAATTACATGAGGATTTTATTTTAATTTATTAATTTATAAATTTATAGTCTTATTTGTGAGCAAATAAATTTCTAATGTTTGATAGCAGACTAGAGTGACTATACTTAACAATATTTTTTATATTACATCATAACTAAAACTGAGAACTCAAAATTATAATAACACATAAAAATGATAAATATTCAAGCTGTTGTATGCCCCAAATGCTCCAGCTTGATCATTACACATTCTATGCATGTAATAAACACTCACATCTACTCCATAAATATGTACACTATTATTGTTATACCTTTGCATCAACATAATACTTGTATAGTTCCAGATATTGTGTTTGAGTTTTTAATCTATTATGAGTTGATTTTTATATACAGTGGGAGACATGGGTCTAGTTTTATTCTTCTGCATATAGTTATCCAGCTTTCCCAGATATATTCATTGAAGAGACCATCCTTTCCCTCGTGAATTTTCTTGGCAATTTTATCAAAGAATCATTTTCCTATAAGCATGCGGATTTCATTTTGGATTATCTATTCTAATTTATTGGTCAATGCATATATTTTTATATAAACACCATGCTCTTTTGTTTACCAAAGCAATATGCTTTGAAATAAGGTAATATGATTCCCTCAGCTTTGTTTTATTTTGATCAGGATTTCTTTGGCTCTTCTGGATATTTTTTTGTTTCAAATGAATTTTAGGACTTTTTTTCTATTTCTGTGAAAAATGACAGTGGCATTTTCACAAGGATTACATTAAATCTACATATCTCTTGGGGTAGTATGGTCATTTTAATATTAATTCTACCATTCCATGACCTTGGATGTCTCTCCATTTGTTTGTATAGTCTTCAGTTTCTTTCATCATTGTGTGTGTGTGTGTGTGTGTGTGTGTATGTGTGCGCGCGCGCACGCGCGCATATGTGTGTGTTCCCTACAGAGCTCTTTCACCTTTTTGGTTAAATTAATGAATAAGTTCTCTCTTTTTTTTGTAGCTATTATAAATGGAATTTCCTTCTCTGCTTCTTTTTTGGTTATTATTATTTTTGAGACAGAGTGTCACAACAACATCCAGGCTGGAGTGCAGTGGTGCAATCTTGGCTCACTGCATCCTCCACCTCCTGGGTTCAAGAGATTCTCATGCCTCACCCTCCCAAGTAGCTGGGATTACAGGTGTTTTCCACCGTGTCCGGCTTTTTTTTTTTTTTTTTTTTTTTGTATTTTTAGTAGAGATGGGGGTTGCCATATTGGCGAAGCTGGTCTCGAATTCCTGTCTTCATGTGATCCACCCACCTTGGCCTCTCAAAGTGATGGGATTACAGGCATGAGCTACTGCACTCAGCCTGTATTATCTTTTTGATGTGCTGTTAGATTTGGTTTGCTAGTATTTTGTTAAGAATTTTTACATCTATCTTCATCAGGGACATTGGCCTGTAGTTTTCTTTCTTGTTGTGTCTTTGTCTGGTTTTGATATCAGGGAGATTTCAGCCTCATAAAATGAGTTAGAGAGAATTCCCTCCTTTTAAATTTTTATAATACTTTGAGAAGAACTGGTATTAGTTATTCTTTATACATCTGTGAGAATTCAGCAGTGAATCCATCTAACCCTAGGCTTTTTTTGTAGGGACAATTTTTATTACTGATTTATTCTCACTGCTTCTTTTAAGTACTACTTTTCCTAATGCTTTTCCTCCCTCTACTACTCCCCCTACCAGGCCTCAGTGTGTGTTGTTCCCCTCCCTGTGTCCATGTGTTCTCATTGTTTAGCTCCCACTTATACATGAGAACATGTGATGTTTGATATTCTGTTCCTGTGTTAGTTTGCTGAGGATAATGGCACCCAGGTCCACCTATGTCCCTGCAAAGTGCATGATCTCTTTCTTTTCTATGGCTGCATAGTATTCCATGGTATATATGTACCACATTTTCTCTATTCAGTCTATTATTGATGGGCACTTGGATTGATTCCATGTCTTTGCTATTGTGAATAATGTTGCAGTGAACATACACGTGCATGTATCTTTGTAACAGAATGATTTATATTCCTTTGGGTATATACCTAGTAACGGGATTGCTGGGTAAAATGGTATTTCTGGTTCTAGGTCTTTGAGGAATTGCCACACTATCTTCCACAATGTTGAATTAATTTACATTTCCATTAACAGTGTAAAAGTGTTCCTATTTCTCCACAGCCTTACCAACATCAGTTGTTTCTTCAGCTTTTAATAATCAACATTCTGAATGGCGTGAGATGGTATCTCATTGTGGGTTTGATTTGCATTAATCTAATGAGCAGGGATGTTGAGTTTTCTTTCATATATTTGTTGGTTGCAAAAATGTCTTCTTTTGAGAAGTGTCTGCTCATGCCCTTTAACCACTTTTAATGGGGTTATGTTTTTTTAAAAATTTATTTACGTTTATTGTAGATTCTGGATATTAGATCTTTGTCAGATGGATAGATTGCAAAAAATTTCTCCCACTCTGTAGGTTGTCTGTTTGCTCTAATGATAGTTTCTTTTGCTGTGCAGAAGCTCTTTAGTTTAACTAGATCCCATTTGTCTATTTTGGCTTTTGTTGCAATTGCTTTTGGCGATTTCCTCATGAAATCTTTGCCCATGTCTATGTTCTGAATGGTATTGCCTACATTTTCTTCTGGGGTTTTTATGGTTTTGGGTTTTACATTTAAGTCTTTAATCCATCTTGAGGTAAGTTTTGTATAAGGTATAAGGAAGGGGTCCAGTTTCAATTGTCTATGGATGACTAGCCATTTCTCCCAGCACCATTTATTAAATGGGGAATGCTTTCCATATTGCTTGTTTTACTCAGGTTTGTCAAAGATCAGATAGTGTAGATGTGCAGTCTTATGTCTGAGTTCTCTATTCTGTTCCATTGGTCTATGTATCTGTTTTTGTACCAGTACCATGCTGTTTTGGTTACTGTTATGCTCACCACTTCTTATTGATCTATTCAGGTTTTCTATTTTTTCGTTATCCAAACTTGGTAGGGGGTGTGTTTTCAGGAATTTTTCCATTTCCTCTAGGTTTATGAGAATATAGTGTTCATAATAGTTTCTAATGATCCCTTGTATTTCTGTGGTATCATTTGTGAGGCTCGATTTTGTTTCTTGTTTTGTTTACTGGAGTTTTGTCTCTTTATCTTTGTTAGCTCTATAGCAGTTATAGCAGTTTATCAATTTTGCTTTAACTTTTTTTTTTGGCGGGGGGGGATGGAGTCTTGCTCAGTCGCCAGGTTGGAGTGCAGTGGTGCAATCTCAGCTCACCACAACCTCTGCCTCCCTGGTTCAAGCAATTCCCCAGCCTCAGCCTCCCAAATAGCTAGGATTACAGGCACGTGCCACCATGCCTGGCTAATTCTTTGTATTTTAGTAGAGACGGGGTTTCACCATGTTGGCCAAGATGGTCTCTGTTTCTGACCTCCTGATCCAGCTAACTTGGCCTCCCAAAGTGCTGGGATTACAGGTGTGAGCCACTGCGCCTGGCCTGTTAAAACTTTTCAGTGCATGTTATGCACATGTGCCCTAGAACTTAAAGTATAATAATAATAATAATAATAATAATAATAATAAAAATAAAAATAAAAAACTTTTCAGTAATCAGCTTTTTGTTTTACTCCTCCTTTGTATTTTTTTTTTTCAGTCTTTATTTCATTTACTTCTGCTCTGGTCTTTATTATATCTTTTCTTCTGCCAACTTTGGATTTGTTTTGTTCTTAGTTTCCTAGTTTCTTGAGTTTCATCATTAGATTTTTATTTGTAGTCTCGTTTTTATATTTTTGATGTAAGTATTCAGTGTTATAAACTATTCCTTGTAGTACTGCTTTTGCTGTATTTCACAGGTTTTGGTAGATGGCATTATCATTTTCATTTGTTTCAAAATAATATTTGATTTTCATGTTAATGTCTATATTGAGCCAGTGGTCATTCAGGAGCATGTTGTTTTGTTTCTATGTATTTATACAGTTTCCAAGGTTTTTTTGGAATTGATTTCTAGTTTTATTTCATCGTTGTCTGAGAAGATACTTGATGTGATTTTATTTTTAAAAAATAAGACTTGTTTTGATCTAACATATGGCCTATTCTAGAGAATGTTCAATGTGCTGATAAGAAGAAGGTGTATTTTGCAGTTGTCAGATAATATGATCTGTAAATGTCTGTTAGGTTCATTTGCTCTAAAGTCCAGTTTAAATTCAATGTTTCTCTATTGGTTTCTTTCCTAGACAATCTGCTATTATTGTATTGGAGTCCATCTTTCTCTTTAGTTCTAGTAATATTTGCTTTATAAATCTAGGTTCTCCAATGCTGAGCACATATATATTTAGAATTACATCCTCTTGCTGTACCTTTTTGTTTTAATCTTCTTGGTGTCTTCCTCTGTCACTGAGGCTGGAGTGCAGTGGTGTGCTCAGCTCACTGCAGCCTCTGCCTTCAAATGGTTCTTGTGCCTCAGCCTCCCAAGTAGTTGGGACTATAGGCACACACCATCATGCTCAGCTTATTATTATTATCATCATCATTATTGGTATTTTAGTAGAGACAGGGTTTCACCATGTTGCCGAGGCTAGTATCAAACTTATGAGCTCAGGCAGTCCACTCACCTCAGCCTCCCACAGTGCTAGGATTACAGGCATGAGCCACTGTGTGTGGCCTGTGGCTTTTGTTTTAGATGGAGTCTTGCTCTGTTGCCCAGGCTGGAGTGCAATGGTGCTATCTGGCTCACTGCAACCTCTGTCTCCTGGGTTCAAGCTATTCTCCTGCTTCAGCCTCCTGAGTAGCTGGGATTTAGCGGCATCTGCCACCATGACTGGCTAATTTTGGTATTTTTAGTAGAAATGAGGTTTTGCCATGTTGACCAGGCTGGTCTCAAACTCCCAACCTGGTGATCCGCCCGCCTCAGCCTCCCAAAGTGTTGGGATCACAGGTGTGAGCCACTGCACCGGCGAAGTCTTTTTTTCTAATATAGGCACTCCTCCTCTTTTTCGGTTTTTATTTGAGTGTAATACCTTTTCCTGTCACTACTTTCAGTCTGTATGTATCTTTGTAATTATACTGTTTCTTGTAGGCAGTCTATAATTGTATCATTTTTTAATCCATTCAGCTCATCTATAACTTTGAAGTGAATAATTTATTCTATTTACATTCGAGGTTATTGATATGTGAGGTTTTCTTCCTTTCACATTGTTTTTGTCTGGTTGTTTTGCATATGTATTCAATGTTTTTTCTTCTTATCTTTTTTTTGTCCTTATGGGTTGGTGATTTTCTTTTTCTTTCTTTCTTTTTCTTTCTTTCTTTTTTTTTTCTTTTCTGTTTTTTTTTTTTTGTTTTTTTTTTTTTTTTTTTTTTTTGACGGAGTCTCGGTATGTCGCCTAGGCTGGAGTGCAGTGGCACAATATTGGCTCACTGCAAACTCCACCTCCTGGGTTCAAGCGATTATCTTGCCTCAGCTTCCCAAGTAGCTGGTATTACAGGCATGTGGCACCACGCCTGGCTAATTTTTGTATTTTTAGTGGAGACAGGGTTTCATCATGTTGGCCAGACTGGTCTCAAACTCCTGACCTCAATTGATCTACCTGGCTTGGCCTCTCAAAGTGCTAGGATTACAGGCATGAGCCACTGTGCCCAGCCAGTGATTTTCTGTAATAATATCATTTCAGTTTTTTTCTCTTATTTGTGTGATTACTTTATGAGTGAACTTTATACTTTTGTGTGTTTTCATGATGGCAACTCTTGTCATTTCACTTCCGGATTTAGAACTTCCTTGAGCATTTCTTTTAGGACTGGTCTGGTGGTGATGAATTCCTCAGCATTTGCTTTCAGGGAAAGGCTTTATTTTTCATTTATGAGGGATCATTTTTCTGGAGTTAGTATCCATGGGTACCATTTTTTAATTTCAGCACTTTGAATATATTACCCCATTCTCTCCTGGCCTGTAATGTTTATGTTGAGAAGCATACTATTAGTCTTATATGAGTGTTTTTGTAGATGACTAGATGATTTTCTCTTGCTAGTTTTGGAATTATTTCTTTGTTTCTGAATATTGACAGATTGACTATAATGTGCTGTGGAGAAGACATTTTGGCATTGTATCTGTCTGGGGATTGCTGTATCTGGATGTCTAAATATATAGCTAGGCTTGGGAAGTTTTCATCTATCATTCATTAAATAGGTTTTCCAACTTTTTCTTTCTTCATCCTCTGAAATACTGATAATTTGTATATGTAGTCACTTTATGGTGACCCATATATTATGAAGTCTTTATTCATTCTTTTTTATTCTTTTTTCTTTTTGACTGACTGGGTTATTTCACAACACCTGTCTTCAAGTTCTGTGATTTTTTTTTTCTTTTGCTTGAGATAGTCTATTGCTGAAGCCCTTGAATACAATTTGTATTCTTTTATTACAATAGTTTTAGGGGTACAGGTGGTTTTTAGTTCTGTGGATATATTTTTTAGTGGTGATTTCTGAGATTTTAGTGTACCTGTCACCTGAGCAGTATACATTGTATCAAATATGTAGTCTTTTATCCCTCACCCCCTTCCCAAACCCCCCGTGAGTCCCCAAAATCCATTATGTCATTCTTATGCTTTTGTGTTCTCATGGCTTAGCTCCCATTTATGAATGAAAATATGTGGTATTTGGTTTTCCATTCCTGAGTTACTTCACTTAGAATAATGGCCTCCAGCTCCATAATTTGCATTCTATTCAATGAGTTCTTTGCTTCCAGGATTTCTTTCCTTTTATAATATCTCTTTGGAAAATTTCTCATTAATAGTTTCTTCGTATCGTTTTTCAGAATTCTCTTTTATCTCACTGAGCTTCTTTAAAGTCAATATTCAGAATACTTTTTTTTTTTTCTGGGATTTGGGGACTTTCTTTTTTATTGTGAGCTGTTGCTAGAGAATTATTGTGTTCTTTTGGATATATTCTACTTCTTTACTTTTTCTTGTTTTCTGTGTCTTTATGTTGATATCTATGCACCTGTTGTAATGCTCACTTCTTCCAATATCCTGAATTTGCTTTCTTTGGGGGATGTTTTTGTGAAGATGAACCCATGGTGTTTGTTTTGTAGGGTCCTTTAGCTTTGATTCTGACTGCATTCAGTAGTGTAGTCTCTGTACGGTTTCTTTGGTCTTAAACATCACCTGTAACTGTGATGTTCTTGGTGACTTAGAGAGTGGTTATTAATGGAGGCTCTGGTAAAGTTTAAAGTGTTGCTGGGAACAGACATTGCAGGTAGTTCAGTCTTTAGCCCCAGTCATGACAATTGTGGGCTGACCATGCCTGTCCTTAAACCCCAGGGTAGTTTATTGATACTACCATTAGGTGGTCCAGGCAGGCCAATTCTCAGACCTTCAGATGGCTTCCTCAGATGCCAGTAGTGACAACAGTGGGCCAGGTGGGCAGGCAGGTTCTTAGGCCCTTGGACAGCTAGCGTGGCATGGGCAATGGCAGTTATGGGATGACTCTCTGGGTTCCAAATAGTGAACGTTTGTGTTGGCAGTGGCTTTAAAGGACTGGAGAGGTTGGTCCTTAGGCTTCAGTGTGGTGCATGTGAGTGATCCTGTCTTCAGGTTCATGAGGAAAGTACACTGATGTCAGAGGTGGTGCAATAGCTGGAGTGATTCTCAGGTCTTCAGATGGTGTGCTCGGGCTCTGGTGGGGAGGGGCTGGTAAAGATAAACTGATAGTGTCTGATCTCAGGCCCCAGGTGGTGTACAGGGGCTTAGGCTCTAGTAGGCAGAATGGGGCATTCTGTGGTGGTGGATATGAAGAATCTGGCCTCAGGGCTCAGGCTACAATGTAACAATCCTGCTATTTGTGTTGGTGGGGTTGTCTTCAGCAGGCCCATGCAGGCATCTCTCAGGTTTTGGGGAGTGCACACTTTGTCTCGTCTCCAGCAGGAGCCATGGCCACAGTGGTGTGCACAGGGAGCCTGTACTCAGAATGTGCACTAGAGCAGTGGTTCCCAGCCCCTGGGCTGTGAACCAGTATGGGTCCAAATAACAGGAGGTGAGCAGCAGACTAGTGAGCATTACCAACTGAGCTCTGCCTCCTGTCAGATCAGCGGTGGCATTAGATTGTCATAGGAGTGCAAACCCTATTGTGAACTGCACATGTGAGGGATGAAGGTTCCACACCCCTTGTGAAAATCTAACTAATGCCTGATGATCTGAGGTAGAATAGTTTCATCCTAGTCTGGAAAATTTTTCTCCCAAGAAACCAGTCCCTGGTTCCAAAAATGTTGGGGACCAGTGCACCAGAGCACAGAGGCCACGCTGTGTGAGCAGGGTTGGAACTCCTAGTTCCAAATAAGGTGCCATCTGGGAGTCCTGGCTAGTACATTTTTTGGCACCTGGCTGCTGCAGTAACACTGCAGGATTGTTTGGCGTCAAGGAGAGATCTCGTCCTTTGCACACAGGTATAAGCATGGAGACTGTGCTACCAGAGTGCGTAGGATCATCACCTACAGTCCCAGACAGGCAGCACTCCAGCTCACCCACCTCAGTCCCTGGCAGCAGCAACAGCAGTAAGGCTACAGTGGTATGCAGAAGCAAGGAAGAGGCCCTGCTCACTTTCTACATGTGACTCAGAGTACAAATGCTGCTCTGCTATGGAGAGTGGGCTTGCTGCACCCAGCCCCAGACAGTCAGTTTTCAGACTTGCCCACCTCCACTCGCAGTGGCAGTAACTGCTGTAGCAGTATGTGGAAAGGGCAAAGGATCCCACTGTTAGATAAGCCCAAGCAGAATCTGTGCTGCTGGGGGTGGGGTCACTTCTCATAGCCCCAGACAAGGAACTTGTGTGGTCTCCAGATCAATGCCCAAGCTAGTTTTAGTATTCATGTGGCCAGAGGAGGCTTCTTGTGGTCAGGATTGCAGCATTCAATAGTGGGATGCAATGGGGATCCGCTTCAGGCTCCCAGCTGATCTCAGCCAAGCTGGCCACTTTCTTCCATCTCCTTCTCTGCCTCAGATGTTTCCTATGTTGAGCTGCAGTGTTCTCTTTTAGATGTTCTAGTTGATGTATGATTATCTCTTCACAGTTTTCTTTTTTCTTTTTTTTCTGGAGAGAATGAGATCTGATGTATCTAGTCAGCCATCTTGAAACAATCTCCTCTTGTCTCTTCTTATAAAGACGCTCATCTCATTTATGAAGGCTCCACTCTCATGACCTAATTACATTGCAAGTGCCCTCCTTCCTGTTACCATTACCTTGGGAGGTAGGATTTCAAGATATAAATTTTGGACTACTTTCATCTTAATGTTTGTTTCCTCCCAAAGTGTATACATTGAAATCTTAACCATACCATACCAATGTTAGGAGGCAAGGCGTTTGGAAATGATTAGGTCATGATGCCAGAGCCCTCATGAATGGTATTAGTGCCTTTATAAAGGATGCCTGAGAGAGCTCCCTTGTCCTTTTGCTATGTGAGTTTACAGTGAGAAGATGTTCATCTATAAAGAAGAGGATCCTCCCCACAAACCTAATATGCTTGAGCCTTGATCTCAGACTTCCTGGTTTCCAGAACTGTGAGAAATGAACTTCTGTCATTTATAAGCTACTTAATGTATGGTATTTTGTTATAGCAGGCTGAATGGACTAAGACAAAGAAGGTCACTATATAATAATAAAAGGATCAATTCAGCAACAGTATGTAACAATTATAAATATATATGAACCAAGTACTGGAGCACCCAGACATATAAAGCAAAAATTATTAGAGCTAAAGAGAAAGGCAGACCCCTATATGATAATAGTTGGAGACTTCAACACCCCCACTTTCAGCATTAGACATGTTATCCAGACAGAATAGCAAACAAAGAAACATTGGAATTAATCTGCACTATAGACCAAATGGACGTAACAGATATTTACAGAACATTTCATCTAACTGCTGCAGAATACACAATCTCTTCTTAGCAAATGGATCATCTTCAAGGATAGACAATGTGTTAAACTATAAAACACTTCTTTAAAAATTCAAAAAAAAATATATATCAAGTATCTTCTCTGACAACAATGGAATAAAACTAGAAATCAAAAACAAGAGAAAATTTGGAAACTATAAAACATGGAAATTAAACAATATCTTCCCAAAGGATCAGTGAGTCCATGAAAAAAATTAGAAGAAAATTAAAAAGTTTCTACAAACAAATAAAATGAAAACACAACATATCAAAGCCTACAGGATACAACAAACACAATACTAAGAGGAAATTTTATAGCAATAAGCACTCACATCAAAAAAGCAGAAAAATGTTAAATGAATAACCTAACAATGCATCTTAAAGAATTAGAAAAGCAAAAGCAAACCAAACTCAAAATTAGTAGAGAAAAGAAAAAAAGATTAGAGCAGAAATAGGTGAAATTGAAATGAAAAAAAAAAAAAAAAAACATGCAAAATATCAATAAAAGGAAAATTTGCTTTTTAAAAAGATAAAATTGACAAATCTTGAATCAAACTAAAGAAGAAAAAAGAGAGAAGACTCAAACAAATAAAATTAGAGATGAAAAAGGAGACATTATAACTGATATGGCAGAAGTTAAAAAGATAATTAGAGACTACTACGAGCAACTATATGTCAATAAATTGGGAAACCTAGAAGAAATTTATAAATGTCTGGACATACACAACTTAGCAAGATTGAACTATGAAGAAATCCAAAACCTTAATAGACCAATAGCAAGTAATGAGATCAAAGACATAATAAACACTCAACCAGTAAAGAAAAGCCCAGGAACTGATGGTTGCACTGCTGAATTTTATTAAACATTTAAAGAAAACCTAATACCAATCCTACTCACACTATTACTAAAAATAAAATAGTTGAGAATACTTCCAAGCTCATTATACAAGGTCAGTAAGTATTGTACTGATAACCACAATCAAATATACATCAAATAGAAAACTACAGGGTAATCTCCCTGATGAATATAGATGCAAACATTTGCACAACAAACAAACAAAAAATACTAGCAAACCAAATTCTACAATACATTAAAAAGATATTTTATCACGACCAAGTGGAATTTATCCCAGAGATGCAAGGATGGTTCAACATATGCAAATTAATCAACATGATACCTCATATCAACAGAATAAAGGACAAAAACCGTATGATCATTTCAATTTATGCTGAAATACTGAAAAAATATTTGATACAATTCAACATTATTTTATGATTTTAAAAAAGCTGCAAAAAAGAGAGTATAGAAAGAATGTACCTCAATACAATGAAAACCACATATAAGAGACTCACAGTTAGCATCATACTGAACAGTAAAAAAATGAAAGTCTTTCCTCTTAAGATCTTTAACAAGACAAGGATGCCTATGTTCACCATTGTTATTTCCATAGTATTGGAAGTGCTGATTAGTGCAATCAGACAAGAGAAAGGAATAAGGGGCATACAAATTGAAAACAAAAGAGTGAAATTATCCCTGTTTGCAAATGAAACAATCTTATATGTGGGAAAAACCTAAAGACTTCACACAATAAAACCTATGAGAACTGATAAACAAATTCAGTAAAGTTGTAGGGTACAAAATTAATACAATGAAATCTGTAGCATTTCTATATGAAAACAGCAAACAATCTGAAAAACAACTCAAGAAAGTAATCCCATTTACAATAGCTACAAATAAAACAAGACACCCAGGAATAAACTTAACAAAAAAAAAAATGAAAACTGTAAAAAAACTACAGTAAAAACTATAAAATATTGACACAAGAAATCAAAGGAGACACACCCAAAAAATGAAGAGATATTTCATGTTCATGGATTGAAAGAATCAGTATTGTTAAAATGACCATGCTACCCAAAGCAATCTATAGATAATGCAATTTCTATCAAAATATAAATGACATTCTTCACAAAAATAGAAAAAAAATCTAAAATTTATATGAAACTACAGAACACCCAGAATAGCCAAAGGCATCCTGGAAAAAAGGAAGGAAACTGGAGGAATCACATTACCTTACTTCAAATTATACCACAAAGCTATTGTAAACAAAATAGCAGATATTGTAAACAAAGTGGTAGACAAAAAAGACATAAACCAATGGAACCAAATAGAAGACCCAGAAATAAATCCATAAATCTCATTTTTTAATAAGGTGCCAAGAGCCTACATTGGGGAGAGAACAGTCTATTCAAAAAAAGGTGCTTGGAAACTGGCTATTTATATACAGAAGAATGAAACTAAACCCCTATCTCTTGCTATATATGAGAATCCAATCAAAATTGATTAAATACTTAAATCTAAGACCTCAAACTTTAAAAAAAAAAAAAAATCCTAAAAGAAAACTTTTGGAAAACTCTCTAGGACTTTGATCAAGGCAAATATATTTTGAGTAATATCCCATAACCATAGGCAACAAAGCAAAAATAGACAAATGGGATCACATTAAGTTAAAAGGCTTCTCTACAGCAAAATAAACATGAACAAAATGAAGAGACAACACACAGAATGGGAGAAAATATTTGCTAACTGTCCATCTGACAAGGGTTTAATAACCAGAATATATAAGGACTTCAAACAACTATATAGGAAAAATCTAACAATCTGATTAAAAATTGGCAAAAGATCTGGATAGGTATTTCTCAAAAGAAGACATACAAATGGCAAACAGTCTTATGAAAAAGTGCTCAACATCACTGATCATCAAAGCACCGCAAATAAAAACTACAAATGTATATCATCTCAACCCAGTTAAAATGGCTTTTATCCAATAGACAAGCAATAACAAATGCAGGTGAGGATGTGAAGGAAAGGGACCTCAATACATTGCTGGTGGGAATGTAAATTAGTACAGCCACTACCAAGAACAGTATGGAAGTTCCTCAGAAAAGTGAAAATAGATTTACCCTATGATCCTATGATCCAGATATCCTACTGCTAGGCACATACCCCAAAGAAAGAAAATCAGTAAATCAAAGAGATATCTGTACTCCCATGATTATTGCAGCACAATTCACAAAAGCCAAAATTTTGAAGCAACCTAAGTGTTTTCCAGCAAACAAATGAATAAATAAAAGGTGGTATGGGTATTGAAGGTCATTGTGTTAAGGAAATAAGCCAGGCACAGAGACAAACTTTGCATGCTCTCACTCATTTGTGGGAGCTAAAAATTAAAACAATTGAACATAGAGACAGAGACTAGAATGATGGAAGAAGAGTTCGTGGTGGAGAAGTGGGGATGGTTAATGCGTACAAAAATACAGTTAGAATAAATAAAATCTAGTATTTGATAGCACAACAGAGTGTTCAACAATTTATTGTACACTTAAAAATAACTGAAAGAGTATAATTGGAATGTTTGTAACACAAAGAAAGGAGAAATGCTTGAGGTGATAGATACCTCATTTTCCCTGATGGGATTATTTTGCATTGTATGCCTGTATCAGAATCTCTCCTGTAACTCATAAATATATATATCTACCAAGTATCCATATTAATTAAACAAAACAATTATTAAAGTTAAACTGTTTTTATGCCTCAAAATTATTATAATCCTGTAAGATTTTCATATAGTCAAATTAAGTGAATAACCAATTGGTCTGAGCAAGTTTAGAAGTAGTTACAGATGAAAAGTCCTTTTCCTATTGAAATACAGCATTGAATTTAATCAGCTGATAATCTGTTTACAATTACATCGAGAATATTAATTAAAATTAGGTAATTTCAATATTAATTCATGTGTAACTGTATTAATAAAGACATAATAATTTATGTTAATACTATTTAGTTATATGTATTTGAATAAATATTCTTATATCATCTGTCAAGGAGTGTGAATGTTGTTCTAGCCTTGTCTCTTAATATTCAACTATTTTTAAATTATATACATATGCAATCTTTAAAAAATTGTAATTTGGGGATATATTTAATATGTACTATTTTTATATTTTCTAAAAAGCTGGAAGATATTTAACTCAAGCTAAAAATTACTGAAGATCATAAATGTTCTGATTTAATTTACTTGGCTAGAGAAATATTAATGCTAAAACTTTCTAGGGAATAATTATTTCACTGGAGTACCTCATTGTAATCATTCTCATAGCTTGAAGTGCCATTTAATTATTTTTGGATGAAAACTATATTAAAGTGTATTCTCTATTTATATAACATATATGAAAAATATATATATGTATATATAAGATTATCTGATTTTTTGGTTTCTTACATAGTTCTATGTTCAGCAAAAAATGATAAACAAATAAAAAATATAAAGTAAATTTCCATAGTCAAAAATTATCACTATAAAATAACATAGGTTCCCTCTTCTGTTTTACTTCTATGTTTGCAAGTCCTGGTATAAGCGTTAGACTGTGTCCCAGTCTATGGATATATCTGCCACTGAGTACACATCTACCAGTGCTAAACCCATTGTATAATGCGAGCAGTCAGACTTTAAAGGTTGAAGCCAAGGGCAAGAGCAATGAGACCAGTCATAGAACCAGCAGACTTTTTAAAGACCAATTGAAAGGCCCTAGACTCAATGGAACTCTGTGAAGATGAAGATTTTCCCCAAAATGACACACAGTCAATTTCCTGTCATTTCTAATAGACAAAAAACTATTAGATCACACATACTTTAATATAGATAAACAAATATTATAAATAGGTAAAAGTTTGATATTTACATGGCTGTATTATAATTCATCAATATTAATTTTCTGATTTTGGTGGCTGTTTGTGGTTGTTTAAGAATGTACTTGTTTATAGAAAATACTCTCTGAATTATCCTAGGATAAAGAGACATTTATGCTAGAAACTTCTCAAATGGTTCAAGAGTAAAAATGTTCTTTGTAGTATTTTTGCTAGTTTTATATAAATTATAAAATTAAAGTTTTCCACACCAAAAGAAAGTTGCTCTCTCAAGTATTAAGATATTGCTTGGTGCCCCATATAATATACATGAGTAAATTACTTGAGTGCTAATCTCATTAAAATATACTTGTTAAAATAATGTAAATTTTTTATGGTGTAGAGAGACTTTAGATGAGTGCTTTCATTTATTTTCTCTGAAAATGGAAGAATACTTAGTCAATAATTTGCTCACACATGAAATTATGTACTGCTTTGACATTCTGAATCCAAATGTGAAGACAGCTAATCAGGACTTCTAAAAGGAATTCCTGATTATGCTTTCAAAGATCTATGCCTTCAAGGATAACTCGGTAGAAAAAATATGAATATACACTAATAAGGAAACATAACTATGAAATGTGAAATGTTTGGCTGATAAACCAGTTAAGTTCCGCTTAGACATACCAAGTTGATAGGTGCTATTTTTGGTATAATGAAATGGAAGAAAGAGATGGAGAGACATTGTTTGTAGAGTTTGGAGAACATCAGTAAGAAATTGTTTTAGTAAGAGAATGGATTTTTTATCCCGCTGGGTGCAGGCTTCCCTGGATTATTGTTGGCATAGCTAAGACCAGAGAGCAGTTAGAGACTGTTATGGTAAACAGGTATTGGGGAGATGAAAACAGGTAGTAATGGCTCTCAAAGGGAAAAGATAGCATTAATTTTCAATTCTGCAATGACAGAACAGAAGATATTGGATCACAACAGGATATCTGAAGCCCCTGAAGTCAGAACACAGAGTCTACCAGTCCAGAAACACTTTATAGTTGCAGGAAAAAAATAACAAATTCATAGTGTAATTTTAATGGTAGTCTAAAGTTAAAATCTAATAAAATACGTGAGTGAATTAGATTAAATTTAGAGAATAAAAATGTATAGATATTACTAATATTCACTATTAAATTACTTTATATGTGCATTATAATTTATAATCAAGTTAATTGTCTACATATGTTACAAAAGCTGGAACTAATAACACAATGTGCATGATTAAATGCTTTATGTTTATAATGTAAACCAAATATTAATTGTCTGGCTTTCTTAATTCTAATACGCATAAACTACTTTTGTGTTATCTTGAATTATCTATGTGCTATCAATTGAAATTGACCAAAACGTAATGGTCCTTATATAAAGGCTATTCCTGGTCACCTTAATATTACATTTTATTATTATGCAAGTATAAAGTGATTGGTCATCAATTAATAACACTACTATGGAAGCACATACACTTTTTTTTTTTTTTTCTGGAGACAGAGTCTCACTCTGTTGCCCAGGCTGGAGTGCAGTGGCATGATCTTGGCTCACTCCCACATTCAAGTGATTCTCCTGCCTCAGCCACCCCAGTAGCCTGAGTTGTGCGCCACCATGCCAGGTCAATATTTTTGTATTTTTTTAGTAGAGATGTGGTCTTACCCTGTTGGCCAGGCTGGTCTTGAACTCCTGACCCCAAGTGATCTGCCTGCCTTGGCCTCCTATAGTGCTGGGATTACAGGCGTGAGCCACCGCTCCCAGACTAGGAAGCATAACTTTAAAATAATTTTGTATAGATGGTGAGATACTCATGAAGTAGATTGCCACAAAAGAGCAATGTACTAGTGGAATTTATACGTGTGTATATGTGCACATATATTTGCATATTCATTATTTTATAAGGTTAATTAGCCTATTTTTAATATATTACATATATAATATAAACAAACAATTTAAAGAATACCTTCATAAATACATGATATACTAACCAAAAGAACTGAAATGATTTCTATTTCTAGTTTTCCAAAGAGAATCACTTTCTATTTAGAAGTTAACTCATTGATATTCATATCAATTTGAATTTTAAATATTTAGCACCCTAAAACATGTATTCTTGAATTTGTATGCAGAGCTAAAAGCATTTATTTAACTGTTGTTTGGAAGAAATATATATACTAGATAAACTGATAATTCTTGTTTTAAAAAAAGATGTTATGTTTCTCTAATTAGTTATTTAGCCTGGTGAAATATGAACGAAGAGGTTAAGAGCCTTGAATAAGGTTATATGACTAAAATTTCAGTTTTCTTCAAGTATTTTTAAATTGTCCAGTAGTTTAATGTTTCAAAAAAACAAATAATCATATAATTAATAAGATTTGATCATTAAAGAATTAAAGCATGCTATTTCACAATACAATCATTGAATCACAACTTGGACCTAGTTTATAAAATGGTTTGTGAAAGGGAAAAAGAAGCAGTCACAAGAGACTTCAACGCAACCCTTGTTATCATCTTGCAATAGTTAATAATAAGTTAAATAATACTAAATAGTCTTATAGATAAAACCAACCAAAAATAAAAATATCACTTTCTCTACTTGATATCTGTCTGATGTAATGTCACCACATTTTTTTCAAGTGTCTAGCAAAACTTCAAATTAAAAACAGCAAAACAGCCCCAGAATCTGATATCTGAAACTAATTGTATGGCTCTAGAATCTTATTTTGTATTTCCCCAGGATTGAGATTTTTCATCAAAATAAATTCTGCTTCTTATATAATAATCTGAAGAATTTGTATCATTCCAAATTGAAAGCAACTGGGATTCTGTTTTCCACATTGAGTCTCTGTAAGATTCAAATACAAGAATATCTGAGGAAAATATTTAGAAAACACACAAATTATTTCAGAACTTGTAAAATGGGGCTACAGGTTAAGCCCTGGTAAATGCTTCTATGGAAATCCCATTAAAACATCAAAGAAAAGAGCCCCATGCCCCTCCTAGATGCCAGTTTCCTGGAAGGATATTTATTCAGAAAGTTGATGTTCTTCTTACTTCTGGTTTTCTAAAAGCAATACGCATTTTTTTCACAATACATCCATTACAATAATTGTTCTAACTTTTAGTTATCAGTGTGTGGGAAGAGGTATAAAACCTATATTTACTAATGGAGGTTATTAACTTGTTAGAAGGTAAAATAATAAAGTTGCATTTAATTAGTAGTTAAAAGATTAAAAATATTGAATATTTTTGAGAAAAATAATTTCTGCAAGAAAATTATTAAAGTAATGGTGAATTCTGCAATATACTAAATAATAATTAATTTATTTGAAAAATATTTCAACAGGAAAAATTAATGTTATAGAAAAGATGAACTATCAAATAAACGCATTAAACTTTTAATTTTGTTTTTCAGTTACTGGCGTCTTCAGTATCTGATTTAAAAAATACCAAAACAAGAATTATACAATATTCACTTCAGCACAGAGTAGAGCCTTAGGGAGAAATCTTGCAATAATAGTTATATATTTTGGTTGTCATTTAACAAAAAAGAATAAAGTCTTATACTCAGGCTTGCTCTTGATCTAACTGAGAAGAGGGCTAGGATCACACCCTTTTAGATCTCACCCTGGAGCTAAATCTGTATTTAACACCAGGGTAAAATTGTTGTGGCTGTAGGTAGCAGCTTACAGGTGCAGATTAAAGTCATATAGACCTCCTTCCATAAGCGGTAGGAGACTAGAACTACTCAGCTTCAAGAAGAGATCCTCCTGTTCTATGCACTTGAGGGAAAAATAATCTGCCTTATTCTATCACCACATTCAGCTCTTTGACATGACACACTTCAGCACATATATCAACAAACATGCAATGTGAGATTCAGAGAATAAAGCATACAGAGATTTTGAAGAAGTATGAAGGTCAGAATTTTCCACGTTATTTCTATATACTGCAGGCAAAAAAGTTCTGCACTGATTTGGAAGACACTGCATTTTATATCCTTTCCTCAGAAATTCAGACATTAGAATATTAAAAGTTGCAAAGGCATTCTAGAGTAAATATGTCATTTTAACTATTTGAAATGTACTATTTCTTTTTTGTTTTTTAGACTAAAGCACTTCTTTATAGTAGAATATCTATTAGCATCCTGCAAAACTGCACTCCATGAAACAATGTCTGAGATCATCATAGATACTGTTTACTTTATGACATGTTATTTATTTTTCTCTACTATTGTTTCATAATTTTCAAGTGCAAAAGATAGTTTTAAAAATAAAAGAATCCTATAATATTTATTGAAATAAATCCTGGCAGGTCAAATTTTTAGTAAAATTATTGAAACATAATGACCCTCAATTATACTTCAAGTGGATGAAACAGCTAATGATCCTATGTTGTATGTAGATAATTTAAATACAAATATATTTAAGTATTTAAATAGACTGCAATATATTTAATTGTATTGAATATTGAAAATTCTCCTTTCTCAAGTAAATTCTAAAGAAACTGTCTGGGACTTCATTAAAGTGAACTATGGCAAGTTTTGCATTCTATAGAGTTTGCTAATAACATTTTGCACTAGTTTCTATAGTTTTCCCATATCAGTAGTCTTATAATGCACTTTTAAAATATGCTACTGCTACAGTAGAGGTCTAAAGTGAATTAATTCTTGTGGGTAACAATTTAAGTAGATTAAGCACTCAGTGATGTATAACTTTCAAGAGTTAAATTACTAAGGGTACAATTACTAAAACAAATACAACTTCATTTCTGATGACACATTTAAGTGTTGGAATATTTATTTCCCTATTTCTAAGGAAGGTACCTATAATTTAAATATGAGGAATAGTTATGCTATTTATTATATTTGTTATGCAGGCATATCTACTCATTCAGGATTTGTGTCAATTATTTTTACTATATATTTCCTAGGGATACCAGCCAACACAAAATTTAATTCTTAAAATTCTTATTTTACTCTCATTTAACTACCTAACTTGGTAAGGACTGCTGTAATTATGATACAAATCCTTACCAAAAAACAAACAAATAAACAAACAAAACATGTATTAGTTGAGAAATGTATAATGAACTATTTATCTTATCATTAGGTGTTGGTGTCAGTACATGCCAGAGACTGTGAGTAAGAACCAAGATTTTAGTTTGCTCTGTTATAATTCGATATTAAAATACGAAAATAACTTTATGGCATTCTCCCTCATTCCATTTTTCATAGAAATCTATTATAATAGGACTCATAAGAGTATAAAGAAAATGTTCCATTGTAAATTATCTCTGGAAAAGCTCAGGTACTAAAATTTTTATATATTGCCAGTGTAGAATAATTGTCTTAATTTTCTTTGCACTAATATTAACTTCAAAAGAAATAATGGAGACAGAAAATATCAAAATCAAAATAACCTTCCTCTATATAAACTCACCCTTTACAAGTAATAACAGCACTTGAAACAGCCAAAAGCAACACAGCTTCCAACCAGAGATGGTAAAGCTATGTCTCCTCAGGTTCTATAGGAACTCTGTAGATTACCTTTTTTTGTTTGTTTGTTTAAGAGCAGCTTGTGAGACTTCACTTATCTCTCTAGAAAACAGCCAAAAGCAACACAGCTTCCAACCAGAGATGGTAAAGCTATGTCTCCTCAGGTTCTATAGGAACTCTGTAGATTACCTTTTTTTGTTTGTTTGTTTAAGAGCAGCTTGTGAGACTTCACTTATCTCTCTAGAAATTTGGAGAAAACATGCTATTCTTTAAAGAACTGCCACAATGTCAAAGGTATTTAGAAAAAAAAATATGAATTCTAAACCAAGGATGCATGAAAAATATGTCATATTTGGAAAGGCATTTTAATTAATATTGCTAATATTAATATTTAGAAGATAGTTAAAAAGAGTTCTATCACATTTGAATAAACTGCCTTTTTTCACCATAAAACAAAATGTCTCAATATGGTCTTAACTGACTTGAGAAGAAAACAAATAAATGATAAAACAAATTAGAATGCACCAATAAAAACCTATAACAAGAATTGTTTTAGAAAACATGGTTACCAGTCTATTTGTTTCTATTCTCTTTGTTTCATATTCTATCTAAATTTTGAAAGTAAGTTTATGTAATATAAATAAATCAATCAATTAACAAAAATACACAATCTAGACTCACATACTAAAACAACAAAAGTCACACACACATCACAAGTAAAAAACTGAAAAAGCATTCTTATATCTCATGAAGATGTTACTCGCTGTTAATACATATATCTGGACATGGGTTAATATAAAACTAAAACTAAAATTAAAACAAAGCTTTCTTTGGATGCGAGATGCTGTTAATAAATTCAGTCTTACAGATAGATAGCACAATTAATATGAACTGTGGTACCAGAGAAAATACTATTGAATCAAAATTTATTTTATATATCATGGAAAATGCAAAAAAATATAAAATATTCTACAGACTGAAAAATACATACAAGGTATTACATGATATCCATTATAGTTTGGGCTGCCAATTTAAATAAAAATATTCATTAATATTTATGTATCTGAAATTTAACTTGAACTGGGGTATCATGTAATTTTATGTGATGAACTTAGCTACTACATAATTTGTCATAAATTGTAATTATCAATAGTTTGTTTTTTCAGTTTTGCCTATATCAAATAATGGTGTTTTTTTTTTTTTTTTTTTCAAGATGCCAGAAAAAGTGTTTAAAAATTAGGTAGTATTGGCAACATGGAAATATGTAAATTTTTTATTACAGTTTACAATAATGTTTTAAGATGAAGGCTTACATATATTGCCAAATTGTATCATACTTCAATGTTTTTAGCATCCATGGTTTTATTTCATATTTCAAACCTAATAAAGGAATAGAGGTTAATTTTCCCTTCTCCTTCACAGTCTCTATTAACAGCACTGTGATCAGTGCTTACATATGATCTCATTCAATTCTCAATGCAACCCAGTAATTGAGAATTGTTTCTTATATTTTACAGATGAGAAAACCAAAAATCTGATATGTTAATATACCCAAAATGACATGATGAAAACACACCAAAAAACAAGTTCTATATCCTTTTTTTTTTTTTTTTTTTTTTTAATCTCACTTGTCACCTAGGCAAGAGTGCCGTGGAGCAGTCACTGCTCACTGCAGCCTCAACCTCCCTGGCTCAAGGGATCCTTCAACCTCAGTCTTCCAAGTAGCTAGGACTACAGGCGTGTGCCACCACACCAGACTTATTTTTTTTTGGTTATTATTATTTTTTATTTTTGTAGAGATGTGGTCTCCTTATATTGCTCAGGCTGGTCTCAAACTCCTGAGCTTAAGTGATTCTCCCACCTCAGCCTTCCAAAGTGTTGGGTTTACAGGTGTGAGTCACCACATCTGGCCACTGTAGCCAAATTCTTTAAATCTTCCACTATATTATGATTACTTCTTAATAATTTATTCAAATATATTTCTTTATTTTAAATTTATTTTAAAATAAAATGAAAATGTTAAATATATTAATTTTGAGGAAAATATTCAGTATCCAAATCATTTTTTCTCAATGTAGTGATATTTTATATTTAATTTAGAAATAAATTATACAAATTTGTATTTGGTTTATTATTTGGATTTTCTTTCATATTCTCAAACACAACTAAAATCTTCCACCCTCTTTTCTGTTTTTTCTTTCTACCTCAAAATAAACCCACTTATTTAAAGTTTAAATATGGTAGAGGTTTTGAAAGAACTGTTAACTATTTTACAATTGCCTAGTTTTTAAGATTATTTAATTATTATGTATTTGCAAGTGATTAAAATTACTTTCTAGCCCAAATACTGAAAACATGGCCTGAAGCTTCCCAGTAACATTTTTGACATTTGGTTTTACTTTACCAGTGATAACAGGTAAAAAATTGTGCTTTATTTACCATATGTCATTGAGATTACTATCCCAGAAAGTCATATTATATTATCAAATCTTCAAATTTTAAAAACCTGGAAGGCTTCGTGGTAACTATATTTGTATACTCGCAAAAGTAGTTACAGATTTTTAAATGATTAATTGAAAATCAGGAGCTATGGGTCCTATTCTGATTCTTTCTTTAGCTAGATAATAGAATCATGTACAAATCCTTTGAAATAACTGAATCATAACGACCCTATCTGAAAATCAATGTGTGTTGGGCCTTGACGTATTTAGAAATCTCCCCAGTTCTAAAGCCATGTGATTCTTAGATTGGAGACAAAAACAAAACCAAACACAATCCTTGGGTCTGATTTTCCAAGTCAGCTAGGTTCAATGTACATCGAAACATGAAAAACAAAATTCTATAGTTTCCATTTTGCCTGAACAGTTCTGATAATAGGAAACCACCATCCCATGGGGAAAATCAGCTGTTTTCCACCATCTGTGATAGTTAAAATGTATTTTCTTAGACATTAATTCAATTGATCTTTCCAAATTTCATTCATAGTTTTAGGTCCGCCACCTGGCCTTATACTTGTTACACTCAATCAGTATAATTTTCAGACATGATTTTTTTCAGACTGTACAACATGATGTTTTGATACACATATATATAGTGAAATGATTACCATGATCAAGCTAATTAACATATTTGTCACCTAATATAGTTAGTTTTTGTGTGCATGTTGTAACAATACTTAAGATCTACTTTTAGCAAATTTCGAGTGTACAATACATTGTTATTAACTGTAGTCATCCTGCTGCATATTAGGTCCCCAGAAATTATTTCTCTTATAACTGAAAGCATGTGTCCTTTGATCAACATCTCCCAGTTTCCCCCACCACCCCTCCCGGGTAACTCCCATTCTATTTTGTTTCAATGAGTTTGACTTTTTTAGATTTCACATATAAATGAGATAATGCAGTATTTGTCTTTCTGTGCCTGGCTTATTTCATGTTGCATAATGTCTTCCAATTAGTAAACTTTGTATATAAGTAAAAATTTATTCATTTCAATCTCTTTGATTTTTCTAATACTTAAAACAATATAGATTGTAGAATTAGCAAACTTCCAGTGTCAGTTAAATTTACACATGAAAATAAAACAAATATTTCAACTGACAGCTCACATATCCCAACTGAATATTGGAAGGCATTATTGCATAATTGTTAATAGCTGTCACAAGAAAATGCACACATCTCATTACAATTTCACTAATAACCAAACTATTGGGTGATCTGACACAAGGAATAAGAAAACTATACTGTTATGCCTCTTTACCAAAAAAAAAAAAAAAAAAAAAAAAAAGGTCATATAGTGTTTTGTAAGGATTATGTGCCCAGTACTCTACTAAGCAAAGCACTTACTAATCAAATATAAATCAAATGTATTTTAATTGTAAACTAATAGCTTTAATTCTTCTTGTTTTGTTTTTGCTATATCCTGTCCATGCTCAAAACATTGTATGCAACTTAATTCAAATAATAACATTATAAGGTGGGTGTTTTCTAATCATACCTGATGAAAAATTAAAGCTTAAGAAGTAAAGTATCCCGCATGAAGGTACATAGCTGGGATTTGGGGGAGCTAGGAAGTGAAAGTGGGTCTTTAGACTTCTGACATGTTCAATGACATTGAACCATTAAACTGTAAACTCAAGCTCATGCTAAGAACAAGAGACGTCACAACTTCTGAGCGATTAGTCCTCTCCAGTGGCGGTTTTGTATTGACAAAAGACACAATTCTATAAATGAAAGGATAGATAACAGAAGACACATTCCTACAGTGCACTTCCAGAAAGTTACATTTTGGTATTATAAAACCTAGAGCACACTTAAGATTCACAACTAAGCACAATTAAGGTTTTCCAGAAGAGGTAAGAAGTCATCAGATAGATAGATAGATAGATAGATAGATAGATAGATAGATAGATAGATAGATAGAACAGAATTCTGAAGAGTCCGACCTGTAATTTTCCTCAGAAAATTATCCTAAGTAGACAACAGCTGTTTTTGAACTCTTTGTAGTTGAGAGGGGAACACTCTGTACTTTAAAGACTGACTTTCATTACTTTTTATTTAGAGAAAATTTGAGTTCTTGGTAACAAGTGTATTTACAGCATCCTAAATATGATTTCAGCACTCAACATTAGCCTTAGAAGCAGACAAGATAATGAAAGAAGAAAATGAAGTTTCATTGCCTGGTCATGAATGAAAAATAATTTTACAGAAAGGAAGAACTGGATGTGAAAAAACATTGCATGATTTTTATATATTGATTATACTGATATCATTTCTGCATATTACTTAACAAAGTCATATATAGAATTTACAGTATACTACATAACTAATTTAAATCTCACAAAAACCTTCTAAGGAATATGGTATTATCAATCTCATTTCCAGATGAGGAAATTAAGACACAGATAGTTGAAGTAACTGAATTGTGAAGTAATGGAAGGCCATATGTTATTAAATGGAAGAACCAGAATCAATCTCAAGAAGTCTGCTTTTGGTATAGGAGTTAAAAATAAATTATTTAGGTAGAGTGAACGTAAGGAAGACCTTGGTAAGGTTTTCCTTTTAATGAAAAGCAGCCCCAAATCATTTTCTCTTCTAAAAAAGTGTAGCCTGTGAAATCCAGCAGCACACATGGACAAGCAAGCTGGAAGCTTGCATGGGTGAATGCCAGCAGTTGTGCCAGTAGGAAAAAGCTACCTCAGACTAGACAGGTTCAAAATGGTGGCTCCATCTTCCCTCTGTTTGCCAAACCACGTTTTCAGGAAGGAGAAGACAATATGGAGTCAGCCAGAAAATGACTCTATTTCCCTGCATGCTGTGTAAACGTCACACCCATTTGTGGGCCCTATGTAAATCAGACCCTGCCTCCTCAAGTCTGGCTACAAAATCTGATGTAGTTTGCCGTGGCGCGCTCTCTCTTTGTCTCTCTCTCTCTTCCCCCCTCTCCCCCGTTTTTTCCCTTTCGGCGACAGAGAGAGAGAGAATTGAAACAGAGAATATAGACAACGCTTTTGAGTTCCATGTGTTTTTTCATTAAAACTTCAATGAGAGAGAGAGAGAGCGAACTGTTATCCTTTCTCTTTCTTTTGCCTATTAAACCTCCTCTCCTAAACTCACTCCTTGCATGTGTTGCGTGTCCTTAATCTTTTTGGCGCAACATGACAAACCCCAGGTATTTACCCAAGACAGGGATACTGTTTCAGTTTTAGTGTCTATTTTCTTTTAAAAATTTTTTATTTTATTTTATTTTTTTAAAGAGATGTTGTTCATGCTGCTCTTAAAGTTCTGGCCTCTAGGCATTGTCCTTTATGTTGGTTTTTCCTATGTAGAAAATTTGCTATACATAGCCACTCATTTATTGTGAAATCAATCTACTTATAGCTTTTTCAAATTTCATATTCATTGTTCTCCAAACACACGTAAGTAGAAAAAAATATATGTAATGGAAAGATATAGAATTTGGGAAGATACAAAGTCAATGTTGAGTGGAGAAATTGGGCTCGACTATCATAAGATGTTACTACTAAAATACAATTACTAAAAGAAAAAAATCTGAACTAAATGATAAATGTCACAGGAAAACAATAAAGAATTATAATTATATAATATGTCTCATCCTTTGGGAATTATTGCAATGTAGTCATCATCTGATAAAATATGTTCCAATCACAATCAGCATCAACTTTTGAAGGACATATTGGAATTATCTTCATTCCACATTACAGCAGGTAAAAATTAGAATACATTCATATTCCTCGGTAAGATTAATTCTGGATAACAGAACCATGTCAGTAATATCCAAAAGAGTTTTTTGATTATTGTGAAATTTTTTATTCATGAAAAAAGTTGCTTTTCAGCCAATAAAGTGAAGTAGCAAGCAAGAGAAGAAGAAGAAAAGCAAACTTGACTGCTAAAAAAAAAAAAAAAAAAAGATGACTATTATTGATAACTTTCTTATTATCAGCTTTCTTCATTACTCATAGCAGTGGATATATACAAATCAATTTAGGGCTAAATTCTAAGTGACATATAAAACAAAGAGAAAAGATATATCTAATGTAATGACAAGTTAATAGGTGTAGCACACCAACATGGCACATGCATGCATATGTAACAAATCTGCACATTGTGCACATGTACCCTAGAATTTAAGTTTAATTAGAAAAACAGAAGAGAAAACAAATCATTTTCTTCAAATATTCTGTATTTCCAAAAAAATTTATAATCCTCAATTTATAAAACCTTAAGCAGCGTTACCTATCATAATGTCTTACAAGAGGTAAAGAATACATTCAATACAATTTCCTAAAAATTAACTTCTTATATGCCTAGTGACTACTTGCCAAGAGCATTTATATAGAAAATACAATGATAATCACTTTATCTCATGAACTGCTGCTATTTTAGCAATAATTATGTAATTTTATTCTTATATTTTCAGATTAGAAAGTTTTATGCAAAAGTATTTAGACCATTTCTTAATCATGTGTTTTAGAGTCCCTAAACTACATTTCTTTAGCTTTCAAAAAATTTAATATAATTAAATTGAAAGTTTTCTTTAGATGTTCAATACATATTTTAGGAACATTTAAACATTAAGCAATAAGTTTATTCAAATAAATTGTTCCTACCGATATTTTTTCTTTAATTAGCACCATACTCTTGAATCCACAGCCTTACTCTGCGGTGTGCTGCTATAAAGAAATACCTGATCCTGGGTAATTTATAAAGTAAAAAAGTGTATTTGTTTATGGTTGTGCAGACTATACAAAACACATGGCACCAGCATCTGCATATACTGAGCTTCAGGCTGCTTCCACTCATGTTGGAAGGGGAAGTGGAGCTAGTGTGTGCAGAGATTACATGACAAGAGAGGAAACAAGAGAGGAAGAGGTGTTAGGCTCTTTTTAACAGCCAGCTCTCATGCGAACTAATAAAGTGAGAAATCATGCATCCCCACTACTGCCTTTCAGGGAAGGCATAAGTCTATTCATGAAGCGTCCACCCCCATGACCCAAACACCTGTTATTAACCCCACCTCCAACATCGAGGATCAAATTTTGACATGAGTTTTGGAGGGGAAAATATCTAAACCATAGCATTAAAGTTCTCCCTTCTGTATATGTAGGAGGAAACCAAGATCTGGAATAAGGGAAGTAGGACAAGGAAAGAGTAATTCATTGCAATTCATAAAATAGAAATTATCTTCCTTACCTTTGGTGTATTGTGTATGCTTTTCCTAAGAATTAAACTTTCTTCAGTCCAGGTGTTTTCTTTTTTTGCTAATCATCACTTATATGTTATCAGTTCCTTAATTTTTATGACTCAAATAATGGGATTAAAATATTTTTATGGGCTGGACATTGTGGCTCATGCCTATAATCCCAGCACTTTGGGAGGCTGAGGTGGGCAGATCATCTGAGGTCAGGAGTTCGAGACCACCCTGGCCAACATCTCAAAACCCTGTCTCTACTTAAAATACAATGATTAGTTGGACAGGCTGACACACACCTGTAATCCCAGCTACTACACCAGAGGCTGAAGTGGCAGAATCGCTTGAACTCAGCAGGAGGAGTTTACAGTGATTCGGTGAGCTGAGATTGTGCCACTGCACTCCAGCCTGGGTGACAGAGCAAGACTCCATCTCAAAATAAATAAATAAATAAATAAATAAATAAATAAATAAATAATATATTTTTATGGTCACTCCTCTTATCTAATAAATATTGTTCTTCCACAGTCATGCAAAATAGAGAACAGCCTGCAGCAAATTCTCAGTCTGAGCTACAAAATCGAATGTACATTCTGGATGTGTGAATAAGTGTATTTTCAACTGCTTAAATTTGTTGTAGTAGGAAATTTTCGTCACCTAGACAGACTTAACATTTACTGGCATACTAATTTTTTAAATACTGGAAATTAAACTTTAGATCTAGTTTGTAAAGTATGATTATCAGAGTTTAGATCATTTAAAAATACAATGTGATACAATAGTATAGATAAATAAATTATGCACAGAAACATACATAATAAATATATTTTGTGCATATATATATATATTTCCCTTTAATTTTCACACTTTCTTCCATTGACTACTAGAAAGAACAATTTTAAATACTCACTAAGTGCATTTTCATCATCTTTGAAGTAGATCTATATTTTTCTTACAATTATTTATGTAATTATATTGTTAGATATCAATATGATAAAATAATTACATTTTTAGGATGTCATGTTTTATAAAATATTATATATCTATTTTCATAAATTAATTCACTGAGATGAAGAGTCTGTTAATTGTTTTTCTATTCTTTTAATTTTATTTTCAACTTCTTTATATTTTTTAATACGTTTTAGGACATAAATTTCTAAGATGTTCATCTTTATTGTACAGTGTTTTTTTTCAACGATACATCGTTTAAAAGCATACTTAAACTCATATATTTTTGTTTCTTTTATGTTAATAGCTTGCAGAATTAACTTTTGTTTTCAGTATTTTTTTCCCTTTACTCTAAAGTTGAGGTTTTTTCTTTTTAAGTTCTTGGATATGCACTTTACATTTTCTGTTTCTATTCTGAATATCTTAGCTGTTGACTTTGCATTTTAGTTTTATTGACTTCTTTCAGAGAGCCCATTAGAGAGGTCTCCTATTATCCACAAGGGATACATTCTAAGACTCTCAGTAGATGCTTGAAATTATGGGTAGTACTGAGCCTATATATACCCTGTTTTTTAATACATAAAACTTATGATAAAATTTAATTTATAAATTAGGCAGAGTGATGGAATAACAGCAATAATACTAAAATATAACAATTATAAAAATAGACTACAATTAATGTTATATAAACGACCCCTCTCTCTTTCTCAAAATATCTTGTGTACTGTACTATACTCTCCTGTTTGGCAACTGTAATTGACTGCAGATAATTGAAACCACAGAAAGTGAAAGCAAGGATAAAGGAGAAACTACAGTTGACACTTGAGCAATGCAGGGGTTAAGGCACTGATTCCTGCACAGTTGAAAATCTGTGTATAACTTTTGACTCCCCCAAAATATAACTATTAATAGCTTATTACTGACCAGAAGCCTTATGTGTAACAAAAACAGTTGAATAACACAAATTTTTATGTTATATATGTTATATAATGTATTCTTATTTTAAAAACTAGAGAAAAATATTAAGAAAATAAGAAAGAATAAATGTATTTACTATTAATTAAGTGAAACTAGATCATTATAAAGGTCTTTATCTATCTTATCTTCATGTTGAGTCTGCTGAGGAGGAGGAAGAGAAGGTGTTGTTCTTGCTGTCTCAGGTGTGGCAAAGGCAGAGGAGGTGGAGGATGTGGAAGAGGGACAGGCGAGGCAGCCACACTCAGTGTAACTTTATAGAAATACATAGTAATTTCTCTTTTTTTTGTTGTTTTTTTTTTTGTTTTTTTTTTGAGACAGAGTCTCGCTCTGTTGCCCAGGCTGGAGTGCAGTGGCCGGATCTCAGCTCACTGCAAGCTCCGCCTCCCGGGTTCACGCCATTCTCCTGCCTCAGCCTCCCGAGTAGCTGGGACTACAGGCACCCACCACCTCGCCCGGCTAGTTTTTGTATTTTTTAGTAGAGAGAGGGTTTCACTGTGTTAGCCAGGATGGTCTCGATCTCCTGACGTCGTGATTCACCCGTCTCGGCCTCCCAAAGTGCTGGGATTACAGGCTTGAGCCACCACGCCCAGCCTCTCTCTGATTTTTTGTTTTGCTTTTCTGTTTCTCTAAAAATGTTTCTATATCATATCAATCCTCCTTCTATCATTTGTTTCAGTGCCAGTGATATCATAGCAACATCCATGTCATAAAAGGACTCAAAAGCAGTGTTGAATAATTGGAACACTTCTGCCGTATTGTCTAATGTCAATTTATTTTCTGGCACTGTTTATTCTGTTTTCTTCCTCCTCATCTGGTACTAGTTCAGAAGCCCTCATCTGCATCAAGTTATCTTCTGTTAGTTCTTCTGGTAGGGGTGTTTGTTAGCTCTTGAATTTCTCCAAGATCCATATTTTGATACCGTTTACCTCAATCCCTCACCCATGATTTTTTTGTTGTTGTTGTTATATTCACAATATCTTTCATGATTTTCTTGATTGGTTTTGTTGTAAATCCTGTGAAGTCACATATAACATCTGGGCAGTTTTCTCCAGCAGAAATTTGTATTGGGCCTCATGGCTTTTGCAGCTATTTCTATAGCAACGATGGCATCTTCAATGGTGTAATCCTTCCTGATTTTCACAATATTCTCTTTATTGGGATAATCTTCCATAGTGTTGTCAGTTCTTTCCATAGAGTATCATGTGTAATGAAACTTACAGGTCTTTATGATTCCCTAATCTAGAGGCTGAATTAGAGACATTGTGTTTAGAGGCAAGTAGACCACTTTAATGTCTTTTGGGTTTAACTCGTGGGGTTCTGGGTGACCAGGGGTATTGTCCAATATCAAAAGAACTTTAAAAGACAGTTGCTTACTGACAAGGTACTTCCTGACTTCAAGGACAGAGAATCAATGGGACAAGTTAGGTTCCTGTTATTCAGATCTTCTTGTTTTACAAGCAAAAGACTAGCAGCTAGTATTTATCTTTAGCCTTAAAAGCTTGAGGTTAGCAGGTTTATAGATAAGGGCAGTCTTGATTTAAATACACACACACACATACACACACAAACACACACACACAAAATATACAAAACCATTTCATTTGCATAAAACAGGACAGTTAGCCTATAACTTTTTGCCCAAAATTCTGATGTTCACTTCTCTTCTCTAGTAATAAATATCCTTTGTAGCATTTATTTTTTCAGAGTAGGGCACTTTCTTATGCATTAAAAACCTGTTGATACAAATATCTTTTTTTCCTCAGTGATTTTCTTAATGATGTCTGGGAACTTGTCTGCTGCCTCTTGATTGGTAGAAGCTGCTTCTCCTGTTATCTCGACATTTTTTAAAAACAAGCATCTTTCTAAACTTATGAAAGCACACTTTGCCAGTCTTACTTTCTCAAGCTTTAGATTTTTCACCTTCCTTTTGCTTTAAGTTGTCATATAATGACTTTCCTTTTTTTAAAATCAAATTTGAGTCCACAGGTATGCTTTTCTTACAGCAATCCTGCATCCACATGAAAGATGCATTTTCATTACAAGACAAAAGAAGGTATTTCACAAAAAATGCGAGGTTCTGTGTCTTTTGGTGTAGCTGCAGTGATGACTTCTTTACTTTTTAAAAGTGGTCCTAATGCTGGATTCATTTATCTTGAAATTGTGGGCAATTGAAGTAGGTACTACTGTACCTCAATTTACAGTACTATCAAGCTATTCAACTTTTTCTTATAATTTCATGACTTCTTTTTTGCTTTTAAAGAAAAAAAATCTGGCATCATTAGTAGCACTTTGTGTGGGTCCCATGGTGTTATTCAAGGTTTATGATACTGCACTAAACATGATGAACAATATGCAAGAACTTCAGGAGATCACATTTTACTGTGATATCCAGTTTACTGGAGAGATGAGCTGCTCATGCAGAGATGATTAGCCTCATGTGGTGTTTTAAGCAGATACTCGCAGCACTTGAGCTCATCCTAAAAGCAACAGGAGGTGGCCACAAAATTATTACAGTAGTACAGTATGTACTGCAGTTAATTTTGTGCAGTTATGACTTAATGCTGCATTTTTATGTTTGTTTACATTTCTCTCCGCTGAGAATGGTGTCAGGTATGGCCTGTAAGTGTTTGGATAAGTTTTGATAAATTGTAACTTTTTATAATAGATTTGTGCTTAATTTGTAGTAGGAAATGATAAAATAGACTAGTATCTACCTATATTTTATGCATTCATGACATGCCAATTTTTTCTTAATTTTTTAAATATTTCTCATCTATGTAATTCATCTTTTTACAAATTGTTGTAAATCGCCAAACAGTTTTCTAAACACATTTATTGAAAATACATTCACATATTATTGGGCCTGCACATTTCAAATCCATGTTATTCAAAGATCAACTATACTGTATTTCTAGGGTTTTAAAAATCAAAAACCATGCATTTATTTACTATAGCAAATACTATTAAAACTTAAGATGTTTTGTATCATGAGTAAATGCCCACATTTGCTTTTGCTATAGGAATTTTTTAAGCCCGATTTGTTATGTTTATTTAATATTACAGGAGGAGCATCCTATTCATCGTTTGGTTTTCCACAAAAAATTCCATGAATTCTTCTCTATCCATCTGGCTGTTCTGGAAAACTTAAGTCATAAGCAGCAGGTATGTTTATTGTTTAAAGCTCATAACAAAATGTCCATTGCTTTATTTACGAAGGCTCTCCTAAACAAAAGAGTGATCTTCTATTGTGTGTTTACCTGCATGTGTTAACAATACATTTAATATTGGATAATGTATGGTAGTTAGACATTTTCTTCTTGAAAAACAATCCACAAAAAAGTTAAATGGATATTCTCAGATGGACATAAAAAGAAGAAATCCTATGAGCCTTCAATGACTACATGGAATGAGTAATCCAAATCATTTTATCCTGACTAGCTCTCTTTTAGGTGCAGGATTCCATTTTCAATGACAATACTCCTGGAACCTAGAATATTATTCATCTGTATTATGAGGTTTTTTTGACTGTTACAACTTTTCTGTTTTAATCAGTGTGTTGACTATTTCAATACAAACAGAGCACAGTAAAGTTACATAAAAATAACAGTGCATTTTCTTCGTAAATCCAGTGACATGCTACATCTGGTTTATAAGATAGGACTGCAATATTTTCAGGAATTTATCAGGCTAGTTAAACTCTTTGTAACTTGAAATTAGCCATGGTTGGAGTATAAACATGGATGTTGGAAAATACTATAAATCAGAACTATTTCTGGTTAATATAACTATATACAAAAACCAAAGCATAGTAAATGTTTCTGTTGTTAGACAAAAATCAAATGAAGAGGAAATGTATTTGACATAAACTATAGAATAAGAAGATATGAGACAAACATAAATATACATTGCATATTATTGTTATTATTGAGACGAAATCTTGCTCTTGTCACCCAGCCTGGAGTGCAGTGGCATGATCTCGGCTCTTGCAACCTCAATCTATGGGATTCAAGCTATTCTCCTGCCTCAGCCTCCTGAGTAGCTGGGATTACAGAAACCCACCACCACATTCAGCTAATTTGTATAATTTGTATACTTCTAGTAGAGATGGTGTTTCACCATGTTGGCCAGGCTGGTCTCGAACTCCTGACCTCAGGTGATCCACCCCCTTTGGCCTCCCAAAGTGCTGGGATTACAGGCACGAGCAAACTTTCTCAACTATAATAAAATGGTCCAAAATGGAAAGACTAATTCTCCCAACAAAAAAAGAGAACATCCTATTTGTTGTTATAAAATCTATTTCCAATCTAGGATTTATCTGTGAATTCCCTAGGTCAACTATGGATATAGCTCACCATGGTTAACTCCTCAACTTAACTTCTCCCAAGAAATCCAATAATACAACGATGGAGAGGAAACAGAAAATGCTAGTACCTTTGGTGAAGGGCAGAAGAATAAAGCAAATGGAGTAATCTTTAGTCCATAATTTATGAAAGACTAATTTCTTTTCAACATGGAAAGCAAGAACTTTGCCTTTGCAATGGATTTTAAGTCAGTTTGATTGATTCAGGTTTGCTCTCTTGTTAGACATATTTAAAGACCACCTCTTGAAATATATGAGTGCATCCAGAAGAGTTCTCTTCTAGAGGCTGCAGCCCATTAGCAGTACACTTTCTATTGGTATACATTTAAAGGTCTGGCGATTACCTTAGTTGTTAATTAAACGCAGGCCTAATTACCAATGTTGTTTCCTCCAATGATATACATTTCAAGCTGCAGTCTGCTGCTGGTTGATTACACGGCATCGATGGCCATAAATTGGATGAGATATTAAAATGTTAACAGACTTATCAAGACACTTTTACTAGATCATATATGAAAATTTTTGCAACATTTAAACAATACAATAATAGAATTACTGTTTATTTTTCTTTCTTTCTTTCTTTCTCTCTCTTTTTTTTTTTTTTTTTTTTTTTTTGAGATGGAGCCTTGCCCTGTTGCCCAGGCTGGAGTGCAATGGCACGATGTTGGCTCGCTGCAGCCTCTGCCCCCTGGGTTCAAGCGATTCACCTACCTCAGCCTCCCAAGTAGCTTGTATTGCAGGTACACACCACCACGCCTGGCTAATTTTTTTTAAATCTTTAGTAGAGACTGGTATTCATCATGTTGGCCAGGCTGGTCTCAAACTCCTGACCTCATGATCCACCCGCCTTGGCCTCCCATAGTGCTGGGATTACAGGCGTGAATCACTGCATCTGGCCTTAGAGTTACTGTTTTCATAATGACAGAAAAGAATCAATTTGCTTTCTGTTTACACTCTTGCTATTCAACTTATTTAGTAAACTAAATATACTTCTGTTATAGACTGACTATACCTCCCTGCCAGATTCACATATTGAGGCCTTAATGTGATGGTGTGTTTGGAGATGAGACATTTGGAAGACAATTGGGTTTGAAAAATGTCATGAGGATGAAACTCCCATGATAGAATTGGTGCCCATATAAAGGGATGAAAAGCCCAGTGCTCAATCCAAACACCATGTGAAGACAAAGTGAGAAAATAGTCATCTATGAACAAGGAAGCAGGCCTTCATCAGACACCAAAATTGCTGATACCTTGATCTTATGCTTCTCAACATCCAGAACCGTGAGAAATCAATGTTTGCTGCCCAGTCTATGGTAGTTTGTTAGAGCTACCTGAAAGGACTAAGAGAACTTCTGAATAAATTATCCAAGATACAGAAAGGCCATAAGCATGCATGTGCTCATTATAGCTGTATTTATATTCAAATAATAGTATTTAAATAGAGTTACAGGTTATGGATTTATTACATTTTCTAAGTACTTTCATAATTTTGGTGTAGGAAATAGAAAATATATTGTAAAATATGCAACAAAAAGCAGAACACAAAAGACTAAATATGCAAAGTTTCACCTATATAAAATATGTGTATTGATAGGGACACAGACTAGAAGGACATTTGCTATATTGTGAATAGTATTATGGTGTGTGATTAGGTGTGATTTTTATTTGTTGTAAAGTATACTTTTCTGTTATGATATATTTTATGATATCAAAATATAAACTGTAGCTAAAGTTTAACTTCCAATATATTTCAAATTAATATATCAGTAAACGTAAAGCACTCCTAATTAGTTAGGTTTCCAACTAAAAAAAAAAAAATAAATTTTAGGTAGGGAGAAATCATGGCCAGTCTATAGTTTCAGGCCTGAAATAGTACTTCCTTCACAATTCCTTGACAAGAACTTAGTCATGCGGTCACACATACAATCAAGTACTGCCTGGAATTGTGACTTGCCCAAGTATAATTACGTTATAATGCAAGAAAAGAGAACAGATTTTAGAGGATAGACAGTAGTCACTACCAAAATGATGATCCCCATGTTTAAGTACTTCAAAGATTCTGGAAACAACAAAATCTTTGGCCTTAAGAGACTAACATGCCAAGGATAACAGTGTATACTTATCAGTAACCAATAAGCAAAGACTAATGATTAGTGACTGGACACCTGTTTCTTTGGTGCTACCTAATACTCTAGAACACTCACCCAACTTTGTGCCCAATGAGTGAGACTGAATTTTCCATGAGTAGAGAATCATAAGCTTCATTCAGGTTTATGTTAATTAAAATACTCATTGAATATTTGTATTTAGGAACTAAGATTCATAATCACTTCATAGAGTTTATCAAAGAATGTGTAGTTTGCCAAAGTAGTTTAAATTTCACAAATTTCTTAAATTTTTAAACATTAAATGCTTCTTAATCCCTTGCATTTTTAATATCTTAATAGGGTATGACTTTATCCAATAAAACTTATTACCCTAAATTAATTCTAAAATCTAATTATAAATTAACATAAGCATCATAAGTAAGTATGATTGGAAAGATTCCACATTAGTTTACAACTCCATCGCTTAAATGTCTAGAGAAGTTTTGAGCCATGAGGTTACAGACAAAAGGGAAATCAGTATTCAATGTTTTGCTGAAACAAATGAAAAATTGTTCATTTTACCTCCATTCTACTATGAAAATAATTCCATTCTATCCAAAACAGTGAGCGGTTATAAGGTCAGTGAAAATCTCAAAATTCTTTTCATTGTCTAATAAATTCAAGCCTGCCTTTTCCATCTGCTTCCTATGTTAATTTTATTGTACAAGTATGTCGAAGTTATTCCTATTTTTGATTCATTCAGTAATAAAGAAATTTAGGGGAAATAGTTGTTTCCAAATACACACATATGGAATAAAGAAGACAGAAAACAACAGATTGAGCTTTATTCTTGATATTTATTATGACTTTTTCCAAATTAACAAAATTACATAATGTAAAGAATGTGGAAATTTCCCCAAAATCAAATAAGCAGAAGAAAAATAAGCACTGGCAAGTCAACTTAATAAGAGATAAACAGTGTAAACATTTAGCATAATTCTTTCACATACTGAATCTATGCATAAAGGTATATATATTTTATTTGTTGTATTAATTGTGCAGTAGTTACTATTGATTTTTAATATTATAGCATAAAGTTTATTAATATTCTAAATAACATTTTCAATGCCTGTATAATATTATAAGACATTTCCAAAAATTACTTAATTTCTTAAAGAGCCAGTAAGATGTAGAGCATAAGGGCTGTGGCCGGGCGCGGTGGCTCAAGCCTGTAATTCCAGCACTTTGGGAGGCCGAGACGGGCGGATCACGAGGTCAGGAGATCGAGACCATCCTGGCTAACCCGGTGAAACTCCGTCTCTACTAAAAAAAATACAAAAAACTAGCCGGGCGAGATGGTGGGCGCCTGTAGTCCCAGCTACTCGGGAGGCTGAGGCAGGAGAATGGCGTAAACCCGGAAGGCGGAGCTTGCAGTGAGCTGAGATCCGGCCACTGCACTCCAGCCCGGGCGACAGAGCGAGACTCCGTCTCAAAAAAAAAAAAAAAAAAAAAAAAAAAGAATAAGGGCTGTATGTATTTTGTGTTCTTGCTCTGTCCGCTTCCACCTTATATCAGGTAAGTTCATTATACTTTGTAAGGATACAGAAATCACAACAGGGGTTTGTGAAGTTTGAATGAGATATTCAATATATATTGGAACAATGTCTGGAACATCAGGAGTATTTAATAAATAATAGATGTTTTCATTAAGAACCTGTAGTTACAGGATAGCTGATTAGCCTTAGCGAAAATGTACTCATTTAAAAAGCTGCATTGTATTAGTGCATGTTTACCAGAATTAAGTCTCACTTAACCTGATTCTAAGGTCATCAAACTTTGCTTGCAACCAGTTCTAATTCCATGAAAATCAGATTTACATGGACTCAAACTTTCAGTTGTTAGGTTAATTAGTCTTCTGAGAGTTCTAGAGTATTTGTATCTACTAATGAACCCTCATTTAAATATGATTAAAACCACCAAAATAACAATAAAATCAAAAAAACAAACAAGAGGGTTCCTGTTCCTTAAAAGCAAAGACAGCCTAACTAAAATATAATTCTGACCTAAACAGAGTTTAACAAGGATCTGATGGCATACATTTGGAGAAAATATACTCCCTTATTACCCCATGAACCAAGAACAAAAGAATTAGAAAAGGGATACACTGTATGAAGAAAACAAACAAAATATTGTTAGAAATTCAATTTCTCTAATTATGACAATGTTTTTGCAGGCATTGACTTATTTTATATTTATTTATTTCTTATTTTTTAACTAGTATAAGTTACATCAGTTTATATCCTCTATCTCACAAAATAGAGTTTCCTTTTCTTATAGCCATTAGATTGTAAATATAAGTGAGTTTCAAACTTTGTTTTGCCTAAATTTAGTAACAAAGTCAATGTCAAACACAGTCTGTTTATTTCTGAAATGACTTTATGAAATAAAAATCTCTTCTTCATAAGGAGCAACATTTGAAATTCACATGAATAGAATAAGAAAACAGCTCTGTAGGTTGGTAATATTTTTCTTGATTAATATGTGTCTGAAGACTTACCACAGAAAAGTGGTATAGATTAATTAATCATTTATTAAGGCAATCTATAAATCCTCTGAAAACAAAAATAATTAGATAATTTACATCTAGTCCAATTGAGAAACTGTACATTGACCATACAACTTTTTAAAATGAAGATAAACTTTTTATTAACACAAATGATCAAAATAAATTTGTCTTCTGAATTGATAGCCCATTTGAAAAGTTCATTTAATTTAATCCTTTATTATTTTATGCTTAAATCAATTGGGATCCCAGGGATTTTTTTTTTTTTTTTTTAAGTTCTTTTTGCTCGGTGCAGTTGCTCACACCTGTAATTCCAGCACTTTGGGAGGCCAAGGCAGGTGTATCACCTGAGGTTGGGAGTTCGAGACAAGTCTGACCAGCATGGAGAAACCCTGTCTCTACTAAAAATGCAAAATTAGCCAGGTGTGGTGGTGCATGCTTGTAATCCCAGCTACTCGGGAGGCTGAGGCAGGAGAATTGCTTGAACCCAGGGGGCAGAGGTTGCAGTGAGCCGAGATTGTGCCATTGTACTCTGGCCTGGGCCACAAGAGTGAAACTCGATCACAAAAAACAAAAAAGAAAAAAGTTCTTTTCCAAATTGCTATTTCACTGTTATCTGTGTTTCACACTATGATTACATGCTACATTCAATAAGGTATGCAAATAATAATAATACATAATAGTGTATTGATAATGATAGTAAATACACAGTAACTCACATTTATTTTTTAGTAATAAACTTTTTAAGAACTTTTTTAGCTTTACAGAATAATGCAATGAGAGTACTGAGATTTACTGTGTTACTACACATCCTGGTTCTCCTGCTATTGATATCTTTCATTAGTATATGCAATGAACAGAATGTTTGTGTCCCTGCACAATTCACATGTTGAAATCCTAAGGCAAATGTAGTGTTAGGAGGTGGGGCTTTTGAGAGGTAAATTGATCATAAGGGTGGAGCCCTCAAAAATTGGATTAGTACCTTTATTAAAAAGAAAAACAAAACCCAGAGAGTTTTCTCGCCCTCTGTCCACCATGTGAAGATACTATGAGAAGATGAAGGCAGTCTGCTTACTACCCACAAGAGGGCCCTCACTGAGACAGGAGAATAGGGAAAATGAAGCAGGAAAATAAGAAAAATTAGGCAGTAAGAAAGCAAAGGGAATTAAAATTTGAATAAAGGGCAGAATGAGTAAAAGTAGGGAGCAGAAGCAAGGTAAAGGCGTATGTGAGCAAGAAGCAAGATAAGAGGTAGAAGTTAAGCAGTCAAAACACAAAGACAGAGAAGTGAATAAGGACCCCATGGCTGGTGGGATACAGACCAAACCAGTAAGGAGCAGTTCTTCAGGAACAGGCATGCACATTAAAGAGAAAAAGTAGCCTTAAAATGATCCCATATGACAATCAGCTTATTAAAGCTCATGCATATGGACTGCATATCAGGCACCTACTTAAAATTATGGGATGGAGGCAACATCTCATGTGTCATCTCACAGAGGTCAGTCCACTCTTCCGCTTCAAGAGTGTAATACTGCGCTTAATAAACCTTTGCTGCCTTGCTTTGTTATCTGTGTGCGTCTTGTCCAGTTCTTTGTTTGTGACACCAAAGTAACTAAGCAGCATACTTATCAATCAAGAGGCAGATACTGCCTAGAAATTAGGCAGCGTTGAGAAGAGAAGGGACACAACACATAAAAAGACCCAAAATATACCAAACTCATGCTGATCTCATGTGTCATCTCACAGAGGTCAGTCCGCTCTTCCGCTTCAAGAGTGTAATAAACCTTTGCGCTTAATAAACCTTTGCTGCCTTGCTTTGTTATCTGTGTGTCTTGTCCAGTTCTTTGTTTGCGACACCAAGAACCTGGAAATGTGTGGCATCATCCTGTAGCATCACCAGAACCCAGAACCTGGAACTGTGTGGCATCATCCTGTAGCATCACCAGAACCCAACCATGCTGACACCCTTATCTCAAATTTCCAGTCTCCAAAACTGTGAGAAATAAGTATCTGTCATTTCCAAGCCACCCAGTTTTTGGTATTTTGTTACAACAGCCTGAATTGACTAAGATGGTATAGAACACTTGTTACAATTAAGGAATTATTATTGATAACTATTGTTAAAGTCCATAATTTATTCATATTTTCTTGGTGTTTTCCCTAATATCCTTTCCCTGTTCCTAGATCTCACGCAAGATACTATACTTAGTTATCTATTTCCTTGGACTCCTCTTGCTTGCGATGTATGTTAATTTTTAAGAGCTTAGGTTTTTACGTGCAAGTTCCATGCTAAAAAAAAAAAAAAAGAAGAATTATATTCTCCTTTCTCATGCAAACTAATTAAAATACATGGAAGAAGGTAGTCACCAAATTCCCAAACGGATATTGTAACTGAGTAGCTTAGCTTTAAAATGCATTTTACAACTTTTTTCTTTTCTCTAGTCTTAATCTTGAAATATACTTTGAAACTCGTTTTCCTCCCCTCCCACTGGAGACTCCTTATACTGTGCTAGCTTATCTAATTATGTGCATGCTAAGAAATTCCAGGGGCTAATTTTGAAATTCATCAGGTATGAAGATCTAGCTACAGAATCCTCCCCCATCTAGAGATTATCACAAGGCAGCTAATCTAAAACTGGGTCATTTTTGAGATAGCACAAGCCTGCACTCCTGGTGGACAATAACCCAAGATAGCCATCAGAGAGAGGTATATAGATCTTGTATTATCCTGCGCCTCTCCCACATATTGTCATGCCAAGTTTTCCCTTTTTAACTCCCTCATTCAGCCCAAACTTTGAAAAATTATTTTATTTTATTTTTTATATTTATTTGAGATGGAGTCTCACTCCTGTCTGTCACCCAGGCTGGAGTACAGTGGCACGATCTTGGCTCACTTCAAGCTCCGCCTCCCAGGTTCATGCCATTCTCCTGCCTCAGCCTCCCAAGTAGCTGGGACTACAAGTGCCCACCACCACGCCTGGCTAATTTCTTTTTGTATTTTTGGTAGAGATGGGGTGTCACCATGTTAGCCAGGATGGTCTCGATCTCCTGACCTCATTATCCTCCTGCCTCTGCCTCCCAAAGTGCTGGGATTACAGGCGTGAGCCACTGCACCTGGCTGAAAAGGTATTTTAAAGGCATGAGCCTGGCCATTTCCCGATTGCTAGCCTTTGACTAATAAAACTACATTCTTTTCACAGTATCTTGTTCTTCCTGTTTTGACTCCCAGTGATGAGCAGCCAGATTTACATTCAGTTACAATACACCTATACTTCCAAAAAATAAGGAAGAATGATTAACATGGTAAAAGCCACTAGCTTTCTTTCATTTGCCATCTCTGCTTCCATATAATAGATCATTCTGAGTTTTAGCTAAGCACATAGCTATCCAACTATGGTCTGGATTTTCCAGCTCCCTTGTAGCTATGTAAGACAACTACGACTAAGTTAGGCCAATGTGGTATGAATGAAAGTAATGTGGAAGTAACTTTCAGTTTAGCTCCTTCAAATCCACACTTGGATGTTTTTTTTATCCATGCATTAATGAACTCCCTGCATTCAATATGGATAAAGATACAAACCTAGGAAATGAAAGAGCTACAGGATGGAAAGGGTCTGGATTTCACAACTTCATAGAATAGATTTTCCCACCATGCTCTGTACTATCGATCTCTAAGCCATTTTAAAAGGAAGAAGTAAACTTCTATATTATTTAAACCCTTGCAATTCTGGGTCTCTATCATTGTAATTTATTATGCACCATAACTGATAGATCCCATAAAATAGATGGCTACTCGAATTTTAAATACACAAATTAAAAAGACTATATTTAAAAATATTAATAAGCATATTGCCAACAATGAAATAGTTAATGTTAAGTTATAGCAACAGCAGTCTTTTGGTAATGCTCGGTTGAAGAGCTTGAAAAATAAACCAATTTTTATGTAGAACCTCATATCTAAATTTCTGTAAGTGATAAATTCTATACCTGAACCATTTGTTTTCCTCCTGTTAATTAAAATGAATAAAACACAAATTTATTTTGAAATGAATTTCAAAACTGCCTTGCTTTTTTCAGTGAATTTGAAAGTGACTGCCTCTAAAACATTATTTGCCTTGAAGTAAAAGACATTAAAAAAAATCTTAATGTAAGAGACATTAGAAGAAAAGGCCTTCGACACTGATGGCATCTATGTAGCTTTCTGTAACAGCAGTCTTCTGTTACTTCATTAACTGTTTAATTTTCACAATATGTTAGTGAAAGCATCAGCCTTGGAACAACAAGAATAAAAATAGAAGGATATTTTTGTGCATAATATTTGGTGGACTGTATTGTGACTGTGTATTACAGCTGAAACCACTTGAACATGCCTTGTCGTTTTGATCTTGGCACTGTCCCTGAGGCTACTTAATTGGTTGTATAACCAAGGTGTCAGCTAGGAGGTTCCTGCTCCTTGGAAAACTAGTTAAAATGAGCTGGAAAGTCCAATTTCATAGTCTGTATAAAGCCTTCCTGACAACCTGCTTGTTTCTGGGGACTTTATAATATTGAGCTTAATCTGCTGCTACAGTTTCATCTTCCATCTGCCATGTCACTATATCGGGAATTTTAGCTCCTTTTCTAGATTTCAGAATAAATCCAATTGCATTTTGTTAGTTTTAGCACATTTTTAGAAGCATTGTGAGAATTAAAACAAATCTTGTAGTGGACTGAATAGCCTAAACACAGTAGCTCCATCTTTCCTTTCACTTTGAGAATATATAGTAATTTAGCTATCACTATCTCCAATGTCCAATTTACATTCCCAAATGCATCAAGATTCTCAGAAAGGACAATAGTCCTACAGATATCTATACACTTTAGAAAGTAGCTAGAGTCAGATATAATACCCCAACCTTTACCCTATTTAAATGCATTTGAGGACACTGCAATCTTAAGGGATTTGTTGGTCAGGACCAGTAACTTTAATGCAAGAATGGACATCATGATATGATAGGTAAGTGGAGTAGCTAAAAGATTGTTTATGAGCCAGTCCTAGAACCAGGTGAATAAGATGTGCAGGTAAATAAATAATGGCTTATATGTTATTATTTGATTTAACAAAAAGTATTTCAACCATTCTGAATTAAGTAACTAAAATCTATTAAGATTATTTGCAATAACCAGGCATGCTATTTCATTTATTTGACTCAGCTATACATACATGTCATTTTTAAATGTCAAAATGTTTACATATTAGTAATTTCATATAGTTCAATATAATAGGTAAGCAAAATGTTTCTCTTCTCTCAATTTATTCTTATGCTTTTACTAACCTGTAGGTATGCCACAAAGATTCATTGCCCAAGATTCAGGGAAAATATGGAGATGTATGCATCAAGTGAGGGTAAAATTCAAGATGATACGGCACAAAAACTGGATTAGGATAAAGAAATGTGGTGCAGGCAATATACATGCTTGCAGTGATTCTGCTACTTAGGAAATCTTATAGAGTAAGTGCTCTCTGGCTAACTTCCACAATAGAATCATGGAAAAGTGTAATGAAGTTCAGGACATGCTACCCCAAAATATGATATGTGGGCATTTGAAGAAACAGCAGAAGTAAGAAGGTCATTCTCTGACCTTCTCCACCCCTTGTCTTCTGAAGTAGACTATGAAAGAATTATCTGACTTTCCTCTAAGATCCTCATTCCAGAAGTACTTTCCACATAATGAGAGAAAAGAGTGCTCTAATCTCTGAAGACACAGGGAACACAAATAATAGTCTAAACTAACAGACCTTGCTAAGTGTCACCTTCCCACCAGCTTATTACCATTAGATGACACATTTATTGTCTTCTAATAATTCTTCTTCACAACTATCCAATTCTTCGTCAAACTTAGCATAAAAATACACAGATTTCCCTGTTTTTGGGGTCTTCAGTTCTCAGGGTTCTTAGGTCTTGTAAAACTTATATTAAATACATTTGTTATGCTTTTCTCTTGTTAATCAATCTTTTTTCACAAGTGTCTTAGCCACGAACCTAGTGATGGGCGAAGAAAAGAAATCTTCACTCCCGTACAAGGGAAATAAAGGCTGCTATTTTTAAATATGAAATCATCAGGGGGCGGAGCAAGATGGCCGAATAGGAACAGCTCCAGTCTCCAACTCCCAGCGCGAGCGACACAGAAGACCGGTGATTTCTGCATTTTCAACTGAGGTACTGGGTTCATCTCACTAGGGAGTGCCGGACAATCAGTGCTGGTCAGCTGCTGCAGCCCGACCAGCGAGAGCTGAAGCAGGGCGAGGCATTGCCTCACCTGGGAAGCGCAAGGGGGAAGGGAATCTCTTTTCCTAGCCAGGGGAACTGAGACACACAACACCTGGAAAATCAGGTAACTCCCACCCCAATACTGCGCTTTAAGCAAACAGGCACACCTGGAGATAATATCCCACACCTTGCCGGGAGGGTCCCACGCCCACGGAGCCTCCCTCATTGCTAGCACAGCAGTCTGTGATCTACCGGCAAGGCAGCAGGGAGGCTGGGGAAGGGGCGCCCGCCATTGCTGAGGCTTAAGTAGGTAAACAAAGCCGCTGGGAGGCTCGAACTGGGTGGAGCTCACAGCAGCTCAAGGAAACCTGCCTGTCTCTGTAGACTCCACCTCTGGGGACAGGGCACAGATAACAACAAAAGCAGCAGAAACCTCTGCAGACGCAAACGACTCTGTCTGACAGCTTTGAAGAGAGCAGTGGATCTCCCAACACGGAGGTTGAGATCTGAGAAGGGACAGACTGCCTGCTCAAGTGGGTCCCTGACCCCTGAGTAGCCTAACTGGGAGACATCCCCCACTAGGGGCAGTCTGACACCCCACACCTCACAGGGTAGAGTACACCCCTGAGAGGAAGCCTCCAAAGCAAGAATCAGACAGGTACACTCGCTGTTCAGCAATATTCTATCTTCTGCAGCCTCTGCTGCTGACACCCAGGCAAACAGGGTCTGGAGTGGACCTCAAGGAATCTCCAACAGACCTACAGCTGAGGGTCCTGACTGTTAGAAGGAAAACTATCAAACAGGAAGGACACCTACACCAAAACCCCATCAGTAAGTCACCATCATCAAAGACCAGAGGCAGATAAAACCACAAAGATGGGGAAAAAGCAGGGCAGAAAAGCTGGAAATTCAAAAAATAAGAGCACATCTCCCCCGGCAAAGGAGCGCAGCTCATCGCCAGCAACGGATCAAAGCTTGACGGAGAATGACTTTGACGAGATGAGAGAAGAAGGCTTCAGTCCATCAAACTTCTCAGAGCTAAAGGAGGAATTACATACCCAGCGCAAAGAAACTAAAAATCTTGAAAAAAAAGTGGAAGAATTGATGGCTAGAGTAATTAATGCAGAGAAGGTTATAAACGAAATGAAAGAGATGAAAACCATGACACGAGAAATACGTGACAAATGCACAAGCTTCAGTAACCAACTCAATCAACTGGAAGAAAGAGTATCAGCGATTGAGGATCAAATGAATGAAATGAAGCGAGAAGAGAAACCAAAAGAAAAAAGAAGAAAAAGAAATGAACAAAGCCTGCAAGAAGTATGGGATTATGTAAAAAGACCAAATCTACGTCTGATTGGGGTGCCTGAAAGTGAGGGGGAAAATGGAACCAAGTTGGAAAACACTCTTCAGGATATCATCCAGGAGAACTTCCCCAACCTAGTAGGGCAGGCCAACATTCAAATCCAGGAAAATACAGAGAACACCACAAAGATACTCCTCGAGAAGAGCAACTCCAAGACACAAAATTGCCAGATTCACCAAAGTTGAAATGAAGGAAAAAATCTTAAGGGCAGCCAGAGAGAAAGGTCGGGTTACCCACAAAGGGAAGCCCATCAGACTAACAGCAGATCTCTCGGCAGAAACTCTACAAGCCAGAAGAGAGTGGGGGCCAATATTCAACATTCTTAAAAAAAAGAATTTTAAACCCAGAATTTCATACCCAGCCAAACTAAGTTTCATAAGTGAAGGAGAAATAAAATCCTTTACAGATAAGCAAATGCTTAGAGATTTTGTCACCACTAGGCCTGCCTTACAAGAGACCCTGAAGGAAGCACTCAACATGGAAAGGAACAACCGGTACCAGCCATTGCAAAAACATGCCAAAATGTAAAGACCATCGAGGCTAGGAAGAAACTGCATCAACTAACGAGCAAAATAACCAGTTAATATCATAATGGCAGGATCAAGTTCACACATAACAATATTAACCTTAAATGTAAATGGACTAAATGCTCCAATTAAAAGACATAGACTGGCAAACTGGATAAAGTGTCAAGACCCATCAGTCTGCTGTATTCAGGAAACCCATCTCAGAACTGTGAGAAATAAATGGCTGTTGTCTATAAATTGCCCAGTCTAAGGTATTTTGTTATAGCAGCAGGAACAGACTAAGACAGAGAGATTCTCATGACTTTCATTTTCTCAGTGAAGTGTAAGGCAAGGTCATCATTGGAGGAATATGAAAAAGAAGAAGTTATGAAAAATTAAGGGAAAGGATAATCTTTCCCTCCTTAATTTGTCATTTTAGAGAATGTTAAAGCATATTACAGGATATATTAAGTATTAGATTCTGTTTAGTGTCCATTTGTATTTATGTCATTAATTTTAATTAAGACTGGCCAATATGGTCATGGGATTGTCTTTCCAAATGTGTTCTGCTAAAACACTCACGTATTTGGTTTAACTAGGTAAAAGACTTTCCAGAAGTACGTTGTGAAAGATAACTGTAAGGAAGTTTAGACATTTTCAAAGCAGAAGTTAGTTATAACTATGGGCTAGAAACTTTCAGTTGTGTAAGGAGAGGAGAGAAGTGTGGGTGAGATGGGGAGTTTTGATAGTAATAATATAATTGAGTAAATTAGTTTGAGTTATCTGTGTGGTCAAAGACTTGCTAAGTTTAAATATTTATAAAAGCATAGAATTGAGAGTTTGAAGGACACAATATAAGATTAGGCATGTAAGATAGAAATGAGAAAAAAATTGCTATTTGAGTGATAAGATTAGTTTATGGATTTATTATCAACTGGAATGTTGAAATCACACAAGTCAATGATAGAAAACAAAGTTGGAAATAAAGGAGAGATTTTATGTGCTAAAACTATCCATGAACAAGTGAAACCTCAGAAGCTTGGGCAGTGGTAACAATAAAAGTATTTGTGGCCGAAGAAATCTTATAAAATGCAAATTAAACTAAGCTTTTGTGAGAAAAATAGATGACAAATACAAAAATGTATGCCATTAAAGATGCAGATACATTAACAGAGCAACTCAAATTCCAGAAAATTACCCTAAAGCAATATCCAGAAAGGAACATAAAGATTTATGTACATTAATGCTCAATGCAACACTACTTAAGGTAAAAATTTAGAAACTTAAATGTTCATCAAGAGTGAAATAAAATAATTTATTCCATTGAAAATCACATTTCCTAGATTATTCAATACAGAGAAAAAATGCTCATGGTGTGGAACATGGAAAAAGGTAGGATATCTATCTCTATAAACAAGTAAGTTTCAGTTTTATAAGGTATATTTAATTTTAAATATAAATATGAAACCATCTGACATTTGGTTGGTAAAATTAAAGATAATTTTCCTGTCATATTCTGTGTATTCTGTGTTATCTAAATCATCTAGAAACATGTATATTATAGTAATTTTTAAAATAAAGTTTTAAAATTATGGAGTATAAGCTAATAATACTTTACATATATTCATTTCAACATTTCATGTTTTAAAGATACTATCCACTTTTCTGGATTTAAATATAAGAGTCAGCCTTCTCTAATGTAAAAGCAAAATAATTTTTTAACAATACAATGATAAAGATCATTTTAATTAAGATTCAAAGCTGGTTTTATGAACAGTATTTCATCACCATCTGAGCATAGTGTTGTAAATATGTTTGACCGCATTTTCTATTATGTAATGATAAGAAGCAACACTATTCATGAATGACTTTTAACCCTCCTGCCTTAGAAACTGAGGCAAAACTGAATAGCAAACATTTTATTTTGGAGAGTGGGATTCTGAGAGAATGACTGTGAGATGGGAAGATAAGCAGACATGGAGGAGAGCCAGTCAAAGGTGTATTATTTAACTGGTCAACAATAAGAATGACTTATACAACTCAGATTCCATAGAAAATATGAAATTATATGAAGTATGTCTCAAAACTCCCTCTCTGGGAAAATTGAGGGAGCAATAATTACCCATCGACTTCTGCTCTCCATTTGTCAGTTTCATCCACGATATTATTAACATTTCTGAACCTCCAGGCTTGTACCTAGATAAGACATCCTCAAACATGGATTTCCCTTTGGCATCAACGGAGAAGCCCTGAGGCAAGAAGGAAGAGACATGGGGCCTGAAGAAGTTTGGAGTCAGCAGAATTGGTAACCATAGCAGTGTCTGGCATGAGACTGATGTTACATGTATAAACATATACTTCCTAGGTAAATTGGGAGGTAATGGGCTTTTCTTTAACCCTGAAGACACTGATGCAAATCAAACCTGGGGACTAGTATCAGGTATCATTTCCAAAAATAATTCCAAATATGCCAATCATAGACAATCACTTAGAAACACACATTTTAAAAGTTGGCCAAACAGGAGCAGCTCCAGCCTCCAGCTCCTAGCATGAGCGACACAGAAGACAGGTGATTTCTGCATTTTCAACTGAGGTACCGGGTTCATCTCACTGGGGCGTGTCAGACAGTCGATGCTGGTCAGTGGGCAAAGCCCAACCAGTGAGAGTTGAAGCAGAGTGAAGCATCACCTCACCTGGGAAGTGCAAGGGGGAAGGGAATTCCTTTTCCTGTTCAAGGGAAACTGAGACACACAAGACCTGGAAAATCAGGTAACTCCCACCCTAATACTCGCTTTATCAAGGGTCTTAGCAAATGGCACACCAGGAGATTATATCTCACACATGGCCCGGAGGGTCCCACGCCCACAGAGCCTGCCTTATTGCTAGCACAGCAGTCTGAGATCTAACTGCAAGGTGGCCACAAGGCTGGGGGAGGAGCGCCTGCCATTGCTGAGGCTTAAGTAGGTTAAAAAAAGCCACCAAGAAGCTTGAATTGGGTGGAGCACACCACAGCTCAAGGAGGCCTGCCTGGTTCTGTAGACTCCACCTCTGGGGACAGGGCATAGCTACACAAAAAGCAGCAGAAACCTCTGCAGAGGTAAATGTCCTGTCTGACAGCTTTGAAGAGAGCAGTGGTTCTCCCAGCACAGAGGCTGAGATATGAGAATGGTAAAGGGATAAAAGACATAGACTGGCAAACTGGATACAGAGTCAAGACCCATCAGTTTGCTGTACTCAGGAGACCCATCTCACATGCAGAGACACACATAGGCTCAAAATAAAGGGATGGAGGAAGATCTACCAAGCAAATGGAGAACAAAAAAAAGCAGGGGTTGCAATACTAGTCTCTGATAAAATAGACTTTAAACCATCAAAGGTCAAAAGAGACAGAGAAGGCCATTACATAATGGTAAAGGGATCAATTCATCAGGAAGAGCTAACTATCCTAAATATATGTGCACCCAATGCAGGAGCACCCAGATTCATAAAGCAAGTCCTTAGAGACTTACAAAGAGACTTAGACTCCCATACAATAATAATGGGAGACTTCAACACTCCACTGTCAACATTAGACAGATCAACGAGACAGAAAGTTAACAAGGATATCCAAGAATTGAACTCAACTCTGCACCAAGCGGACCTAATAGACATCTACAGAACTCTCCACCCCAAATCAACAGAATATACATTCTTCTCAGCACAATATCACACTTATTCCAAAATTGACCACACAGTTGGAAATAAAGCACTCCTCAGCAAATGTACAAGAACAGATATTATAACAAACTGTCTCTCAGACCACAGTGAAATCAAACTAGAACTTAGGACTAAGAAACTCAATCAAAACCGCTCAACTACATGGAAACTGAACAACCTGCTCCTGAATGACTACTGGGTACATGACGAAATGAAGGCAGAAATAAAGATGTTCTTTCAAACCAATGAGAACAAAGATAAAACATACCAGAATCTCTGGGGCACATTTAAAACAGTGTGTAGAGGGAAATTAATAACACTAAATGCCCAAAAGAGAAAGCAGGAAAGATTTAAAATTGACAACCTAGCATCACAATTAAAAGAACTAGAGAAGCAAGAGCAAATACATTCAAAAGCTAGCAGAAGGCAAGAAATAACTAAGATCAGAGCAGAACTGAAGGAGATAGAGACACAAAAAACCCTTCAAAAAATCAATGAATCCAGGAGTTGGTTTTTTGAAAAGATCAACAAAATTGATAGACCACTAGCAAGATTAATAAAGAAGAAAAGAGAGAAGAATCAAATAGACACAATAAAAAGTGATAAAGGGGATATCACCACCGATCCCACAGAAATACAAACTAACATCAGAGAATACTATAAACACCTCTACGCAAATAAACTAGAAAACCTAGAAGAAATGGATAATTTCCTGGAAACTTACACTCTCCCAAGACTAAACCAGGAAGAAGTTGAATCCCTGAATAGACCAATAGCAGGCTCTGAAATTGAGGCAATGATTAATAGCCTACCAACCAAAAAAAGTCCAGGACTAGACAGATTCAAAGCTGAATTCTACCAGAGGTACAAGGAGGGGCTTGTACCTTTCATTCTGAAACTATTCCAATGAGGAATCCTCCCTCACTCATTTTATGAGGCCAGCATCATCCTGATACCAAAGATTGGCAGAGACACAAGAAAAAATAAAGAGAATTTTAGACCAATATCCCTGATGAACATCAATGCAAAAATCCTCAATAAATAATGGCAAACCACATCCAGCAGCACATCAAAAAGCTTATCCACCATGATCAAGTGGGCTTCATCCCTGAGATGCAAGGCTGGTTCAACATGCACAAATCAATAAATGTAATCCAGCACATAAACAGAACCAAAGACAGACCACATGATTAACTCAATAGATGCAGAAAAGGCCTTTGCAAAATACAACAGCCCTTCATGCTAAAAACGCTCAATAAATTCGGTATTGATGGAATGTACCTCAAAATAATAAGAGCTATTTATGACAAACCCACAGCCAATATCATACTGAATGGGCAAAAACTGGAAGCATTCCCTTTGAAAACTGGCACAAGACAGAAATGACCTCTCTTACCACTCTTATTCAACATAGTGTTGGAAGTTCTGGCTAGGGCAATCAGGCAAGAGAAAGAAATCAAGGGTATTCAGTTAGAAAACAAGAAACCAAATTGTCCCTGTTTGCAGATGACATGATTGTATATTTAGAAAACCCCATCATCTCAGTCCAAAATCTCCTTAAGCTGATAAGCAACTTCAGCAAAGTCTCAGGATACAAAATCAACGTGCAAAAATCTCAAGCATTCTTATACACCAATAACAAACAGAGAGCCAAATCATCAATAAACTCCCATTCACAATTGCTTCAAAGAGAATAAAATACCTAGGAATCCAACTTACAAGGGATGTAAAGGACCTCTTCAAGGAGAACGACAAACCACTGCTCAGTGAAATAAAAGAGGACACAAATAAATGGAAGAACATACCATGCTCATGGATAGGAAGAATCAATATCGTGAAAATGGCCATACTGCCCAAGGTAATATATAGATTCAATGCCATCCCCATTAACCTACCAATGACTTTCTTCACAGAATTGGAAAAAACTGCTTTAAAGTTCACATGGAGCCAAAAAAGACCCCGCATTGCCAAGACAATCCTAAGCCAAAAGAACAAAGCTGGAGGCATCACGCTACCTGACTTCAAACTATACTACAAGGCTACAGTAACCAAAACAGCATGGTACTGGTACCAAAACAGAGATATACACCAATGGAACAGAACAGAGCCCTCAGAAATAATATCACACATCTACAATCATCTGATCTTTGACAAACCTGACAAAAACAAGAAATGGGGAAAGGATTCCCTATTTAATAAATGGTGCTGGGAAAATTGGCTAGTCATAAGTAGAAAGCTGAAACTGGATCCTTTCCTTACTCCTTATATAAAAATTAATTTAAGATGGATTAGAGACTTAAATGTTAGACCTAAAATCATAAAAATCCTAGAAGAAAACCTAGGTAATACCATTCAGGATATAGGCATGGGCAAGGACTTTATGTCTAAAGCACCAAAAGCAACAGCAACAAAAGCCAAAATTGACAAATGGGATCTAATTAAACTAAAAAGCTTTCACACAGTAAAAGAATCTACCATCAGAGTGATCAGGCAACCTACAGAATGGGAGAAATTTTTTGCAATCTACTCGTCTGACAAAGGGCTAATATCCAGAACCTAAAAAGAACTCAAACAAATTTACAAGAAAAAAACAAATAACTGCATCAAAAAGTGGGCAAAGGACATGAACAGACACTTCTCAAAAGAAGACATTTATGCAGTCAACAGACACATGAAAAAATGCTCATCATCACTGGCCATCAGAGAAATGCAAATCAAAATCACAAGGATATACCATCTCACACCAGTTAGAATGGTGATCATTAAAAAGTCAGGAAACAGCAGGTGCTGAGACGATGTGGAAAAATAAGAACACTCTTACACTGTGGGTGGTACTGTAAATTAGTTCAACCATTGTGGAAGACAGTGTGGTGATTCCTCAAGGATCTAGGACTAGAAATACCATTTGACCCAGCCATCCCATTACTGGGTATATATCCAAAGGATTATAAATCATGCTGCTATAAAGACACATGTACCTATATGTTTATTGCAGCACTATTCACAATAGCAAAGACTTGGAATCAACCCAAATGTCCATCCGTGACAGACTGGATTAAGAAAATTTGGCACATATACACCACGAAATACTATGCAGCCATAAAAAAGGATGAGTTAATGTCCTTTGTAGGGACATGGATGCAGCTGGAAACCATCATTCTCAGCAAACTATCTCAAGGACAGAAAACCAAATACTGCATGTTCCCACTCATAGGTGGGAACTGAACAATGAGATCACTTGGACTCGGGAAGGGGAACATCACACACTGGGGCCTATTGTGGGGAGAGGAGGGGGAAGGGATAGTATTAGGAGATATACCTAATGTAAATGATGAGTTAATGAGTGAAGCACACCAACATGGCACATGTATACATATGTAACAAACCTGCAGATTGTGCACATGTACCCTAGAATTTAAAGTATAATAATAATTAAAAAAAGAAAACACTGACATACAGCAGGTGCTCAATAAATGTTCATGTGATGGATTAAACTTAAAAAAAAGAAGAAACACACATTTTATTAAAAGGCTATAAATATAAATAGTTGCTTTATATGCTGTCATCTTCTTCTAAGAGCAATTTTATTAAAGGCACAGAATTATATGGTGTATCGCCTGGTCATAGATTACTAGATATTCCAGGGCTCTCTGAGGTAGGGTTGATATGTCAGCTATTCGCTGGTTATATGTGGATAAAATTCTAATGATCCAAAAAGTAAACACACATTCAAGATGATCTTGAATGATGTAAACATGCACGCACACACACTTCTTCTGTTAAAGCTTTTTAAAAAACTTTAATAGAATAATTTAATAGAATATAATTAAACCCACAGTGCTACATTGACATCTATAAATGGAAATTTTGACACTGATCATTTTTTCTTTTAACTTTGATCCTCTCCCTATTTTGTGTGAAGTTTTAACCTATAGACACATGTTATTTTCACAAGACCATTACTTTATTTTCTGTCAGTGTCTCTCTATCACATTTAAGGTAAAAATGTGTTAAATATAACTAAATGTCTGAACCTTAAATAATACTAGAATTTCTAGGCAAAATATTGATATAAATATTCTGTATGTTTTACCTGCCTTGAAATGCCTAACCCAATAAATTGTTGATCAAATTTTGTGTACCCCCAGATAGAAAATATTTCAATGGCACCAACTGACAGGTGAAAACCTGAGATCTAGAGAGATTGTGTCATCAAAGATCATATGACACAATAGAGGTAGAGGACCCAAAATAACTCAGATATCCTCATTACAAATTCTTTCCATCAGGACTCTAGGACTTCAGGTGACACAAAAGCCATTTAAAATGCTCTATATAAAAAAGACCTATTGGCTGTAACAACTTAAATGCCCTAAAAGTGAGACTGATGGGACTAAATTTAGGCATATCTAGAACTAGCCATTAAATATTATCAGTCAATTTCTCAGCAGAAAACACATGAAACAATCAAAGTTAGGATACTTTAATTTTTTTTTTTTTTAATTTTGTGTGTGTGTGTGTGTGTGTGTGTGCAACAAAAATCTGTTAGGTGAGGCATAGAGGAATCTCAGGAATTTATTCAGTGGTACCCAAGTACCATTACTGCATCTGAAGTTATTGAAAGTAGTAGTTACAGAATCATAAAACAGATAGGAATGTGTAAAGGGCTTACACATTAACTTTAGGGACACACTCCATCCCAGGGTGACATCTCCCTTCTCTCGAGAGGCATTCAGTTCAAAGTACCTAACCCAATTTACCTCCCTTCTCTAATGACCTGTAAAGTCTTCTCATTTTACAAGTGGAAGTCAGAGGGTAAGGGAACCCATTGGTATAGTCCATAAAGGCCAGCATCCTAAGGAGAGTGGAGAAGATTACAGAATGTATCTAGAGGAGCAAACAGAAGATATCTAGTGTTGACCAGCAGTCTTGTCTATTGGATGAAAAATCCATATCCTCATGAGAGGAAAAAAGCAAAATCTCATCAGCTACTAGGTCTTCATGGTACCGATGTCACCATATCCTAGTCCTGCTCCTGAAAACTAAAACAGCATCAGATTTTTGTTGTTGTTTTATTCTGTTTTCATTTTCCATATAGAGTAGCAAGAGGCAAAGGGTACAATAGAAGTCCCCATAATTAATGAAGCATAGCTGCTATAATCCTTGCTTCTGCAGCAGTTTGGCATAGCTTGGTAGGCATAACTTCTCTCTTTCACCATCCATTTCATGATCTTATCCTGGGCCAGAATACTGACTAAAAGGTGTTCTTTACCCTAATCAGCTGATACAAATCTCAGTGCATATGATTTGTGTGGGGTTCTGTCTTCATTGAGCTTCAACGTATTTCCATTGAACAAGATTTTTTGAGTAAGGGGATCCCCCCTGGGATCTAAATATAGTCATCATTTCCCCCATATGGCAAAACTCAGCCTTTTCCTTTCCCTTTCCTGCTGCAACTCTGGAGTGACCTTCATGTTGGTTTCACGTAACTTGACTTCCTCTTAATCCTGCTCTGCTTCTTCTCTCACATCATTGCTCTTCCCTTTTGTTATCCTACCCTTTCCTAAGCACATCCTTCTTACTGGACAATATTCCCTCATAAGTCTTATAAAGTAAGTGGAGATTATTAATAACCCACAGTCGGAATAGTTATGAACCTTGTCCAAAATCTGATTCTTCATAACTGTTCTTGTGGACTTTCCTTTCAGATTTATTGGCAATGAATCCAACTCTATAAACAATCCATCTCTGATTTCTGAGACTGCTTAACTAGTAAATTCCAGGTATACTTTGGTCTCAGTAGGGGTGAAAATGCCACAGCTGTGCAATCTTCTTTTTTTGTGGATGGTCTTAAATGTGACTTGACAGGTTTAGTTAGAAAATAGAAGATAGGATTGCAGAGTGTTGACTCTGAATTACAAGACCTTGCTGAGAAAATAAAAGATACTTTGACTCAAAAAAAAAAAAGAAAAAAAAAAAGAAAAAGAGAAATTGTAGATCAAATTAATAACTTCTTAGATTGAACAAATAGATAAACTCAAAACAAAGGATAATGTTATTTCTAGACAAATATATCAGTTGATATTTGATATAAAAGGAATACTAGGAGAAAATTATCCTATCTCAGAAAGATATAATCTAAAACACAGAGGACAAAGTTTATACAACATGACATCCCTCTAAGTATATCTATGCAGTGTAGTTTTCCTACAATTGCCCTAAACACAAAAAGGAGATATTTTTCTGGATTTGCAAAAAATAAAATGTTTTATTTCTAGTTGACAAAAAGGCCATACTCTCTACCAGAAACCCTAACATTGTTCCATATTCCTTCTTTCCTTGGGGTGCCAAAAAAAAAAAAAAAAAAAAAAAAAAAAACCTAGTAGAACACACTTCAAATATCACTCTGACAATACTTTTGTCTTAGCTACTTTCTGACTGCAACTACTTGACAATCTAAAGACTACTCACAAGCTTTTCTGCTGGATTATTCTATTCCAGTGAATCAATTGACACAAGATCTCCTTTGTAAATTGTACGCCACCATTAAATATTCCAGAACTTCCCCTTTCTGGAACTTCAGAAAAGAATCACTGGCCAATTATTTAATGATGGCTCTGATTAATTAAGCAATACTTGATGCCTTCTTTATCATTTTATACCTTAAATATTTTTTCCTATTGCCTCCAAGGCAAATATGTTTCAGATGTGGAACACTTACTGGAGAAACCAACTGGTTTCTTTATGTCCTTATTATAGTCATTCAAAAGCTAAAGGAAAGAGGCTCTTAAAGACTGTGGACTATCATATCCACATATCTATAGAACGGACTCATAATCTTCTACTGACCAAGTAATACCCCTGTTCTACGCATTAAATGGACACATTTTCACTGTTAATATTTTGTACGTAATGTAGGACCCATTGAAAATACTATTCTTTCTCATTTCTCTGTAGTCCTTCACTCTGATATAATCCTATGTTCAATCCCAAAGATAGCTGCTGACTTTACAGTGGTAGATATGTATGCTCTGGATTCTCTTGCATGCAGATTATCTTTTGTAATCAATTGAGAAAATCAATTGGACAGTTATAATTATCAGATTTTGCAGCAATATTTCTTGTAATCATTTACCTATAACCTTGGAGACATTCCATTTTTTTGGACACTAATCTTACATAATATGTGGCTGTTGTTTCATTATACTTTCCACATTGAGAATCTGTAGACATGCTTCTATTTGCTTACAGTATTAATAAAAAAAAGATGCGAAATCTTTAAAAATAAACTTTACTTTTGTCAGTCCCAAGTGGTTTTCAAGATTGTGAAATCCATAGAAAGCAAAGTCTCTTTCTTCTCAAAGACTGGAGTATATTCAAGACTTTCCCCAGCCAATAATCAAAAGACAATTTAGTAGATCTTAGTAGATTTAGAGAGGGCAGATGTTGGATTCCTATCTGCTTCAAACTGGAAGCCACTTTTTTATGATCTAATGCTGTCATATCTTGCCCTTGAAAGATGCACTAAGATTTTCCTTTGAAGTTCAAAACTATCCCTTTCAACCCTGACTCCCACCCTGTATGCTCAGACTTTTGTACTACCATCCTTTTTTTTCTATTTGCATACTAAAGATTGGGAAAATCCGAATATGAAGAAAATGAGGATACTAACTCAACAATACAACGGCCATTACAGACTCAATGATTATGGGTCTTACTCTCTTACTTGATCTCATAATAAAAGCCTATTTGTTTTCTAGTAGGGAAAATAGCCATAGTTAACAGCAGAGTTAACTGAGACCTATATGTACTTAATTCTTAGGCTCCCTACTTAAGCTCATGCTCTCTCATGTGGCTTAGACTTCAATTTAGAATAAAATCATCTTACCATTTTTATGCATCTAAAATGATCCCCTAGGAAGTACTTCTTTTTTTGCTCACACATATTTCTATCAATTTTTACAGCACATTAACCTGTTATTTTCCTTGCTTTCCTAAAGGAGGGCAAAACTCCTGACTGTCATACACTTATTCAGAAATTTTCCTTGCCTCACTCTGCCCTCCCTTAAATTCTGTGTTCTCCATAGAATCTTAAATGCTATAGGTAGCCATTCACTTGACAAACAATTTAAATTCAATTATAATACAAAGGTAAAATTGATGAGAGCTGCGAAGGCAGTCATCAATAGAGATCTGTGACTTCAACCAACATTTTCAAGAATTTTGAGGGATTTGAGGCTTAACCCTACTTGCAAGCATCAAGTTAGCCTGCCAGAGTTTCATGGATAATTGCAGTAAACACAGAACTTCTGGGTTAGGAAGAAAGGACAGAAAGGATTATCCACATCAGTACCCATGGTCTGTACATCAATATATTTATGTTAGTTCCCCTTGCCTGATGTCCCATAGGTTAAGACAGACAGAATCAGATGGATGCTTGCACAATTAACAGTTCCTTTATAGGATAGGATCTCTGAATTTAGGGAATCTTAATCTTTGTAAGTGGACACTAAGCATTCTTGCCCTATGCTGCAGAAGAAGACACTCTTTCCTCCAGTATTTGCTATACAAATATCATTGAAAGGAGTGTCTAGAATAAATGCATTAACTGTTCCACTTGTAAGATATGCAGAGAAGCAAGAGAAAATCATGAGCAATTGTCTCCTAACAAACATGAGAGGTGTATATTTAGAGATTTAGATAAACTAAAATTAGGTCACAGAAGACTCTTTACCAATGCCAAAGAAGAACTGTGAAAGGCAATAAAGGGCTGAGAATTTTCCATGGCAATTTCTTCAGGTCCTTGTCATTGAAGTTCTTCCTCTCAAACCCTCTTGTGCATGACTTTAAAACCTAAATTTCCTCTCATCTCTCTTAATAAAATGCAAATTAACAAAGCTTCTAAATCTACATAGTCAATTCTTCTCTCTTATGACAATAGTTCCTACCCAACTTTTTGCAAAATGAACTGAACTTTGAGGATCTTTTCCTGCTAAAATCCCAAACAGTTAACTTCTTTTCCAGAGTTAAGATAGTCTTTCTGAACCTGTAAGTTTTAAAGAAAGACTTATGCTAATGGTACTCCAGTTGATTTTATCGAACACCAGTTTTATTTATTTACTAGATAAATACTTATTCATTGATTTGCCAGATATTTATGTGTCCAACTTGGTTCCAGGCATTGAGAATACAAAAATGGATAAAACATCACATTTTTTTATTCCTAAAGTTTATATACCAGCTGAAGAGATAGATAATATTCAAATAAATGTGCAATGCTCTATAATGTACAATAAATATGAGGTACATTCCTGACTATATATTGAAATTATCTGGTTAATTTAGAAAATTCCATCTGCTCACTTTGCTAAACATATTGATTCAGCATTTTGAGGGTTGGCTCTAAAACAATTTGCCATTTTTTTCAGCTGCTCAGGAGATTCTGATACAGATGAAGGTTGAGAACAATAGAAATAAGCATTATGAAGGCAAACCAAACAGTACAGAGGAGGTAAATATTGATTGGAGTGGATGTAGATGAGGGCAGGAGTGATGCCCTAGAGAAGGTAAACATTAATTGGAGTGGATGTAGATAGGAGGAGTGTTGCTTTAGGTAAGTGGTCAAGGGAAGTCTGAAATTTGAGGAGAATCTGAAAGGACGTGAAGGAGCTAGCCATGCGCATATCTGGGGAGGATGAGTCAAGGCCTAAAGGACAGCTAATACAAAAGCTGCAACACAAAGTTTGCTAGGGATATTTGAGAAAGAAAAAGGAGGTCACAAAAGAACATGTGGCTGGATCTTAATGAGATTGGTATAAAATAAGAAAGTAAGTCAGGTGAAATACTATCACTTAGTAGTTTAGAACACAGCTTCTGGAGTTGTACTATAGGAGTCAAAGCTCAGCTTTGTCATTTTTTAGCAACATAATGCTGGGCTAATTATTTAACCTTCTTGTGAGTCAATGTCTACTCATAGGTAAGGTGGAAATAATTAAAGTAACAAACCCTTTGTTTGTTACTTAATTTAAACCTATGACTTACCATGTTTACATACATTCATCTGTATAACATTTGTAACATTTGTTACTTTAAACCTATGGTTTAACATGTATAAACACACATACACATGTGTGTGTGTGCGTGTGTATACATTAAGCCATAACTAGGCAATTCTAAGGAGGAAAAATAAAATTAGCCTTTTCATAGATAACATTGTACTAATTGATAGCCCTTCTGTATAGTTCACATTAATCAAAAGTTCAAAATTTGACTTATTCTTGGTGGAAAAGAGGATGAATTATTATAAAAAATGTTATATTACTTCTAAGTAAAGGTTTTATATGTATCAGTGTGAATGAACTCAACTCTATAAAGAAAATTTATATTGATTCTATTTCAAGGGCAGTTGTGAGAAAGTTAATTTACAACACAACATCCTCCTTTCTTGACTTAAAAAAAGTTGCCCAAAGTTCATAGTTCACATTGCAGTTTAGTCTCAGTATTTGTACATTTTACTGGTTTAGAAAAATGTATTGTGGCATGTATCCACCATTACTGTATCATATAGAACAGTTTCACTGTCCACAAATCCTTGGTCCTCCATCCTTTCATCCCTCTTTCCCCACTATCCCTCAAAACAAATGACCTTTTCACTGTCTCCATAGTTTCCATAGTCTCCATAGTCTCCATAGTTGCAGGCATGCCATCTGCAGTGGGGCAGGCAGCTTCCACTGTGGGCACTGGGAAACACAGTGGCACCTAGAAGCTTGGAGATGCCTGGAACTGCAGAGCCCCAAAGAGGGTGTCAAAGCCTCGGCTCAGGGAGCTCCTTGGTCTGGGCTCCCTGAAGGGCCACAGCTCTTCTCTCCTTGTCACACACAACGTGGTGAGTGGAGGTGGAGGCATGTTTCAGCCCTGTTTATGTTACAGCTCTTTCAGTCCTGCTGTATGGTGGGTCCTGAGTTTTTGTCCCATGGCCAGGAATAATGAGGCATACAGACAACTGGAGCATGAGCAAGGTGAAAAGGTGGTTTTTTGAGTGTCATTACAGCTCTTAAGAGAACCAAAGTGGGTAGCTCCTTTCCACTGGGAAGTTGTACTGGTGTCTATGCAGCTCTCAGTGGAGAGGAGACCAGGAGTGGGTAGCTCCTTTCTGCAGGCAGGTCATTCCATCATCTCCCTGAGCATGGTTGAGTTTGGGGTTTTTATGGGCTTCAAAGGGGAGAAAGTGCACGTTGATTGGTCCATGGGTGGGCCTGGAAAAAGCACCATAAATTCTGACTTTGATCTGCAGTACTGACAGCCTTGTTCCTAGGCTTCAGGCCATCCCTGGCTTGAATGTGGGGCTTCAATGATGGTGAGATACTAATGGGGTTTTGGTGTGGCTGTCCTTCCTGTTTGTTAATTTTCCTTCTAACAGTCAGGACCCTCAGCTGTAGGTCTGTTGGAGATTGCTTGAGGTCCACTCCAGACCCTGTTTGCCTGGGTGTCAGCAGCAGAGGCTGTAGAAGATAGAATATTGCTGAACAGCGAGTGTAGGTGTCTGATTCTTGCTTTGGAAGCTTTGTCTCAGGGGTGTACCCTGCTGTGTGAGGTGTGGGGTGTTGGTCTGCCCCTAGTGGGGGATGTCTCTCAGTTAGGCAACTCAGGGGTCAGGGACCCACTTGAGCAGGCAGTCTTTCTGTTTTCAGATCTCAACCTCCGTGTTGGGAGATCCACTGCTCTCTTCAAAGCTGTCAGACAGGGTCGTTTGCCTCTCCAGAGGTTTCTGCTGCTTTTTTTGTTTGTTTGTTTAGCTGTGCCCTGTCCCCAGAGGTGGAGTCTACAGAGACAGGCAGGCCTCCTTGAGCTGCTGTGGCCTCCACCCAGTTCCACCTTCCCAGCGGCTTTGCTTACCTACTTAAGCCTCAGCAATGGCAGGCATCCCTCCTGCTGCCTTGCCTAGATCGCAGACTGCTGTGCTAGCAATGAGGGAGGCTCCGTGGGCGTGGGACCCTCCCAGCCAGGTGTGGGATATAATCTCCTGGTGTGCCATTTGCTAAGACCCTTGGTAAAGCGTAGTATTGGGGTGGGTGTTACCCAATTTTCCAGGTGTTGTGTGTCTCAGTTCCCCTGGCTAGGAAAAGGGATTCCCTTCCCCCTTGCGCTTCCCAGGTGAGGGGATGCCTCGCCCTGCTTCAGCTCTCGCTGGTCGGGCTGCAGCAGCTGACCAGCACTGATTGTCCCACACTCCCTAGTGAGATGAACCCGGTACCTCAGTTGAAAATGCAGAAATCACCCATCTTCTATGTCCCTCGTGCTGGGAGCTGGAGACTGAAGCTGTTCCTATTCGGCCATCTTGCTCAGCCCAGTTTTTTGTATTTTTAGTGGGAATTGGGTCTCACCATGTTGGCCAGGCTGGTATTGAACTCCTGACCTCAGATGATCCGCCCACCTCGGCCTCCCAAAGTGCTGGGATTACAGGCGTGAGCCACCATACCCGGCATAAAGCTTTTTCATACCTTCTTGTTGAATGTGTATATGGCATTTTGAATCTGAATCAAATTATATATGGAATGGGGGCAGGAACAGATTCATCCTTTTTTCATAGTGTGACCACTCAACAAAAGCAAAATACATAATAATGAAGTACAACAAGTGGTCTAAATGAATTTCATATCCAGGTTTATAAATTTGTAACAACTATAGAGCAAATAAAACTAACATTATGAAAATAATAATCCTAGTATGCTAGAGCACAAAGGAATTTATGTAAATATAATACATGAAAATTATTCTAGTATGGTAAAGATTCACCATGCTGTAATTTTGAAAAAACCCTAAGCTTACTGCTGAGTACCTCTATGACTCTGGATTAGATACTACATTTGTTGGCAAATGTTTTGTTTTCTATTAAAGGATTGAATTAACAACAAGTTTCTTTCCAGTTTTGTGATTAAAGATATTTTGTTTGTTCGTTTTCAAGGAGAATACATTAAAACAAAGCAGAACAAAACCTCCTCCCATATTGACAATGATAATATTCCTGGCTATGGATATTTAAAAAACAACATACTTCTAAGAATGAGGGTGTCATTTCCTTTCTAAAGGAAAAAAAGAATATTATAGAAGATGCTGTATCTGGCATATAAAATAGTCTGTTTAATATGTGAATGAACCTTATTGAGTTGAATATAGATAAATCAAAAAGGAGTAAAGGAAATAAGTGAAAGAAGTAAGTTCCCAGGAAGCATTCAGACTTAAAGTTTCAAGAGAAATTTAATGTATAACTGTTTCAGCTACTCCTATGAGCCCAATTTTATGAAAAACTAAAGCAAAGTAATATTTCAATCAGAAAACAAAACATTGAAAAAATATAATACAACGCTTCAAATACTATAACCAATTTAACAATTTAACCAGTCACATTTCTTCTCTTTACAGAAAGGCTTAGATAAGCTAAAATAAACAATTAGATGTTTAATAAGAAAATTGAAGAAAATATTCAGATACTGACTTTTCCTTCTGCAGTTCTGCAAAGTGCCTCCAATACGCAGAAAAATACCAGCATGATTGTGAAAATAAAGGTAGTCATCTTGAAGTATTAACTATATTTGTGAGAAATTATACATGGTTTTGGCTTATTTAAATTTAACAATGATTACATACAATTCTCTAATGTCTTTCAGAAAATGTGAAAATTAACATATAAAACTGCCTCGTTATATAGTACTCTCAAATACCTAAAAACATTTTTATAGATATCTGTACGATTATAGTCATGTACCACATAGTGATATTTAATAGCTTATTTTAGCTTATCTATGGCTTTCTGTAAAGAGAAGAGATGTGACTGGTTAAATTGGTTATAGTATTTGAAGCATTGTATTATATTTCTTTCAATGTTTTGTCTTCTGATTGAAATATTATTTTGCTTTAGTTTTTCATAGAATTGGGCTCATAGGAGTAACTGAAACAGTTATAACAGACTGCATATACAATGGTTGTCTCACAAGACTATAATGCCATATTTGCCATATTTTTACTGCATATTTTCTTTTTGTACAAATACACAAATACTTACCATTGTGTTACAATTGCCTCCAGTATTCAGTATAGTAAAATGTTGTATAGGTTTGTAGCGTAAGAGTAATAGCTACACCATGTAGCCTAGGTTTACAGCAGTCTATATGATCTAGGTTTATGCAAGTACACTCCACAATGTTTGCCCAATGAGAAAATTCCCCAATTACGCATTTCTCAGAGCAATCTTAAGTGATGCATGACTGTAACAGATTCAGTTTTTTTTTTAAGGGTAAATCACAGAAATAATTTCTATGTAATATAAATAGAAATGACAAATTTATGCAATTAATAAGATTTATTAACTAGCTGAAACAGGTCAAATATTGTTTCAGGTGCTGAATATTAAAAAATATTATATGTTACTTACTAAGGAAATAGCAAGTATATACACCTCGGTCAGGAACAAGCTTTAAAAGTTCATAGACAATACAATTATGAGCTTACGGAAGAGTGAACAGGGTGAGGGTTATAGACAATTAGATAACACGGGAGTTGGGAGCATAAAAGAGCAGCCTTTAGTCCTGGTGAAAATTTTGGATTTCACTATAGGTGTTCCGAAGCTATTGGGCGCAGAGGGTAATAACAATTGGTTAAATGACCATCCATTCCAACCTACATGTATTATGCTTTACTATAATTCAAGGCCTGAAAACCTGTCACTTGCATTTATTTCATTATTTTTCTTCCTTGCCGGTATTTTTCTAGGTGCAAGTAAGTTTTGCTAGTTAGATGCACTTACTTGAGATTTGAAATTTGTAAATAAGGAGGGGGTTCTTGCTGCTGTAGCTGTTGTAAGTCTGGTCTTGGAGTAGGCTTGCCAAATTTAGCAAGCAAACATATAAGAAAGTCAGTTATACTTTAAACAATACATTTTTAATATAAGTATGTCCAATGCAATATTTAGTAAATACTTATAATAAAATATGTATTCATTGTTTATGTTACATTCCAATGTAAGGAGGGGTTCTGTCTTTTATGAGTTTACCCTCTACTTGTAGACATTGAAATTTTCTATGTCAAATCATAGGCTATATGTGTGATGAGAAATAGTTGTCAAGTATAACAGGGGCCTTCTCTTCCCTGATTTGCAGCTCTAATAGAGTATTCTCGAACTAAGTCCTGTGGCAATCTTGTGACTGTGGCCAGTACAGCCACATTTTTTAGGGAACTCTGCATTTCCCCCAATGTTGTATCCTGTAGGAACTCCCTTGCCCTGCCAGTTCAGCAGACTTGATTCAGGAGTCAGTCTCAGAGGCCAAACTAAAATTGTATCTTCTAAGTCTTCTGATGACAATTCAAAATCAGTTTTATTGAGGCAAAAATTATATAAAATACACTGCAACAATTTAATGTATCAAATTTGATGAGTCTTGATAGATGTATACATTTGTAAAATCAGTACCAACATCAAGATATAAAATATTTTTATCACCCCCAAAATTTTACTGTGTCCTGTCTCCTCCCTATACCATCAACCTGTGGTCAACCATTTTTCCACTTTCTGTTATTATAGCTTTCATTTTCTAGAATTTCATAAAAATTGAATTACACTGTATGTCCCTTTGTATATTTTTTAAACCCCGTATAATGTTGAGATTTATCTATAGTATCATATGTATTAGTAATTTGTTACTATTTACTGTAGAATAATATTCCATTGTATAGGCATATAATACTATGCATATTCATTTAGCCATACTGATAAGTATGAAATGATATTTCCTTATGATTTCAGTTTGCACTTCCTCCGTGGCTAATAATGTTGAACATGTTTCCCTGTTCTTATATTTCAAATTTATACCCTTCTCAGTGGAATGTCTCCTTATATATTTTGCTCACTTTTTTATTAGTTTAAATCTTGAGTTTTAGAGTTCTTTATATATTTTAGATATAAATCATGTGTGAGACAAAAACAGAAAACCAAACACCGCATGTTCTCACTCATAGGTGGGAACTGAACAATGAGATCACTTGGACTCGGGAAGGGGAACATCACACACTGGGGCCTATCATGTGGAGGGGGGAAAGGGGAGGGATTGCATTGGGAGTTATACCTGATGTAAATGAGGAGTTGATGGGTGCTGACGAGTTGATGGCTGCAGCACACCAACATGGCACAAGTATACATATGTAACAAACCTGCACGTTATGCACATATACCCTAGAACTCAAAGTATAATAAAAAAAAATTTAAAAATTAAAAAAATAAATAAATAAAGAAATCATGTGTGAGATAGGTGTTTGTCTTTTAATCCTCTTATCAAGGTATTTCAGAGAAAAAAATTATTTTAATTTTAAAATAATTTTTCATTTATAGATTGTGCCTTTCGTGACCAATCAAAGAACTCTTTGCCTAGCCCTAGATCTTGCAAAATTTTCTCCATGTTTATTTTCTTAAAGTCTTATAGTTTTGTATTTTAGATATAAGTCCATGCTCCATTTTGAATTAATGATGTGAATGAGGTATGAGACCTAGCTTGAGGTTCATTATTTGCCTTTAGATGTTCAGAAGTTCCAAATGTTTCAGCACCATTTGTTGAAAGGTTATCTTTTCTCATTAAATTGCTTTTGCAATTGTGTCAAAAGTTAGTTGGATATATTTACATTGTTCTATTTTTATGTTTTTTTTTCTGTTCCATCAATTTGCACATCTATTTTTATGCCAATCCCACATAGTCCTGATTACTATATATTAAGTCTCTAAATGGGTTGACAACTTCCTCCCTCTTTATTTCTATCAATATTATTTAGTAACCATTATATTTTCTTTAATTCTATAAATAAACTTGGGAATTATTTTATCTGTATAAAATCTTGGTATTTTAATATGAATTTGTCAACATATATATCAACCGAAAGAGAAGTCACATCTTTGCTATGTTGATTTTTCAAATCTATGAATATTGTATGTATCTATAATTATTTAGATCATTGATTTCTCCCATCAAAGTTTCATTATTTTTAGCATAGTAATCCTGTCTATGTTTTGTTAGAATTACAATTAAGAAAATACTTTTCGTAGAATGATTTCAAAGTTTTTTATTTTCAATTTTGATATTCATGCATTCATTTCTAGTATAGAGAAATGTAGTTGATTTTTTAAATGTTTATTTTGTCTCCTGTGACTGTACAGAATGAATTCACTTATTAGTTCTAGGAGATTTTTTTTTTCAATTTTGTAGATTTTTTAAAGAATTTCCATATAAATACATATCATCTGCAAATAAGGATGGCTTATTGCACTGGCTAAAACTTTTGGTACTATGTTGCATGTAAGTATTAAAAGAAAATATTCTTACTTCATGTTCAATACTAAGAGGAATGCTTTCAATTTTTTATCATTAAGTCTAATGCTGGCTGTAGATTTTTTGTAGATGTCTGTGGCCAAAGGTCCCGATTAAGTCTTTTTTCTTTTTCTCATGATTGGTTGTAAAATTTTGTTAAATGCTTTTTCATCAATTGATATAATTACATATTTTTCCTTCAGCCTATTTATATATTAGATTACATGGATTAATGTGCATGTATTTAACTAGCCTTATATTCATGACATACTGTTAAGAAATTTTACTATATTTTTGTTTTTTATACTGTCTTGATATGGTTTTGATATCACAGAAATACTAGCTCATTCACGAATGAATTTGTGCTCTCCTGTTCTATTTTCTGGAAGATATTATGGACAATTGATATCAATTATTTCTTAGTCATTGGGTAGAATTATCCAGTGGACCTGGATATTTCTTGTGGGGGATATTTTTACCAATCAATTCAATTTCTTTTAGAGTTATTGGGCTATGAAAGTATTGATTTTATGTAAGTTGTGGTGGTTTGTTTCTTGAGCAATGGTTTCATTTTATCTACGTTGTCCTATTCACATGTGTATAATTGTTTGCAATATTTCCTTGTTATTCTTTTGATGTCTACAGAATCTGTACTGATATACTCTTTTTCATTCCTGATACTGGTAATTTGTGTCCTGTCTTTTCTTCATCCATGTCACTGGAGAATTGTCAATCTTATTTTTTTCTTTTTTTAAATTGATTTCTTTGGGTTTATCTTGTTCTGGGTTCACTCACCTCCTTGAGTCTGTAAGTTTGTCTTCCGCAAAATTTAGAAAGCTTTCAGTTATTATTTATTTGAGGTGGTTTTTTTTTTTTTTTCTTTTGTCTGCTCTTCTCTTCTTCTGGGACAACCACATTACAAATGAATTACAAATGTAGTGGCTCAGCTAATGTTGTCAAAACATAGGTGTTTATTTAGTGTTCTCGTCTTTATAACATTTTCTCTAATGCTCAAGTAAGTTTAATGACTTTAGAACTGCTTGTAGAAAGATGCCAAAGGAAAAACAGGTAACAAGCAATTGAAAAGAACTGGGTTAGAGTCAAATTGCTACAAAAAGCAGGGATATAGACATTCTCTTTCTCAAGAAGTGACACTTTAATATTTTCTTAAGGATTCTGAGAAGTAACTTAGAAAGTTTTTCTGTTCCACAGTGACTTTTGCTGAAGCCATCTTTGGCCAAAGTAGAAAACATTGTATGCTGTCTGCATTTTCTAGTACTAATAAAATAATTTCAGGTGGCAATGCTAGATATCATTATCATTCATCTGCAAAGTAAAAGTTATTCCAATAGGAAACACTAAAATGCTTTTATATTTTAAGATAGTCTTAAAATAATTTGAAATAACTACACCTTAACTGTTAATTCAGTATATTATAATTTTTGTAAGCTGTTCAACATTAAAGGAAAAGATAGATGGTTATGTAAATTGCACAAAAGGAAATGCATTTGAACAAAAGTAAGCTCATTAAAAGAGCTGTTTTCACCTTAGAGGAGAAACCTGTTCTTTAAAGCAAAATGTTTATTTATTTATTTATTTTTACATTCTTTATTTCTTTTTAAGATACATCTTTTGTGGGACATCAAATTCAGTTTTAATAGCATCACACAGGGAAGCAATTATTCAAGAAGGCCACATTCTGAGACTTTATTGAATTCAGAGGTTTGATTCTTTGCACATAAACCTAAAACTTCATTATCTGCACAATATATGGCAGAATGTATTTGTTAAAGTTAGAGAATGAGATCATTGTTTGGAAACATTCATTGTGACTGCAGCTCAAAGTAATGAATGTGAAAGCAAACCACCACCAAAGCAATTATGATCTGTGTCTCTATGTCTTTGCCTCAGAGCTTATTGACTGATGTGCCTCCTATCCCACCTACTTCCATTTTTCTATGGTTTTATCATCTTATTACAGAAAAAAAGAACAAAACTATTGAGTCTGGCTATGACCCAGGACCATCACTAGAAAATGATAACATTAATATTTTAGATTGGCTTAGAAGTAAATAAAAATATAATTATACTGTTAACTTTATCAAATATAGAGTATATCTTTCCCTACCAAAATTGTTAGTGGGTGTAGATTCAGATATAGGTATAAATGGATAAATAGTTGGATAGCAACATAGATGGGTATATATGCACATATAAGTTAAATATATTTTCAGGTATTCTCATTCACAGATATTTTAAACGGCAGTGTAACTGCAATGATATAATTTTGTAGGTACATAGATTGTGTGTATATATAGTTTTTTGCATATAATAAAATTTATATTTTTATATATTTTCATAAGTCTATGTGTGCTCCTATGTAGATATATCTCTAAAAAGACAGATAATTTCATATTAACCTGATAGTGTCTCCAGGCTTTTTTTTTTCAGTTGTCCCACTGAATAAAACTCAGGTTCAGCAGACTTAAGTCTCTTATTTTTCAGCCCTCTGAGAAGTATCTTGCCTTTTTTTGGGTAGTTGTCATGCAAAGTCTTTTGTGACTAGGGGAGCAGGATAAGAAATGTGAGAGATGGAGTGAAGAAAGAATAAATGAGAAGTAATAAATGCAAAGTGAGTGGTATGATTTGGCTCTGCATCCCCACCCAAGTCTCATCTCCGGTTGTAATCCCCACATGACAGAGAAGAGGCCTGGTGGGAGATGATTGGCTTATAGGGGCAGATTTCTCCCTTGCTTTTATCATGATAATAAGTGAGTTCTCAGGAAAGCTGATGATTTTAAAGTGTGGCACTTCCCCAGCTCACGCTTGTGCGCTCTCTCTCTCTCTCTCTCTCTCTCTCTCTGCCACATGTAAATGGTGCCTTGCTTCCCCTTTGCCTTCTGCCATGATTGTAAGTTTCCTGTGACCCCCTAGCCATATGGAACTGTGAATCAATTAAGCCTCTTTTTTAATAAATTACCCATTCTCTAGTATTCCTTTATAGCTGTGTGAAAACAGACTAATACAGTAAGGATGAAAATACAGTATATATGTATACCTGATAGGAGAGAAATAGATTGAATTAAAAATATTATTACAGAAGTTCTACTTTCACAGTTTTTTAAGATTTTATATATATATATATATATATATATATATATATATGGAATTTAAATTATTTAGAGTTACTAAATAACATAAGTCTGGTCACTGGACATTTTTCTTGTCACACTCAGACTGTATATAACACATCTATCTATCAATACTTCAGATTAACTTTATCATGTTTCTTTTGTATTGAGAGTTCATTCTCACCATGGCTGATGATTTATCAAGTTGCTTTGCAAAAACAAATAAATACATTGCTGAAGAGATAGTATGGAGATCACATTAGTATTTCAATTTTTTTTTTCTTAGAGAAGAGACTACAGATGTGAGAGTTCTATATTTCAAGTAGAGACCAGTAATTACATAGCATTTTTTGAGATCCCTAACTTGAATTAGCCTATGAAACAGGATGCAAAATTATCAGCCAGAAATTTGTTTTCAACCCTGTGTCAAACCCTGTTTATTAAGAAGTTCTACCTGGTTGGTACTATAGGAGACAATGATTCAAACATGTTGCCATTAATTCAAAATACTTGTCAGATTTTACAAGTTGAAACCAATGCCCCTGGAATCTTGGTCCTTTTTACTGATCTAGTTAGATATATTTTTGCATTACTGGAACAAATTTTCATTAGGACCTAGAGAAATTTCAGAGTCCTATCTTGGATGTAAGAGAAACAAACAAACAAAAAAACAAAAAAACAACAACACTGTGTTGCAGATACATATTCCATGTAGATGTTTGATGACTGGGCACACTTACAGTTCAGAAGATGTTGCTATGCATAAAAAAGCTTTTAAGTCTCCAACTGAAAGATTGCCAAAGTCAATATAAGTGATTTTGTTCTATCTACGACTGACACATGACCTAACAGTGGATATATGCAAGCTTGTACAGCGAGTCAGATTCCATATGGCAAATTCCACTCTTGTAGACAGAGATTTAAAAAAAAAATCCACTGTGACATACATTATGTGAAAGAAAATCATACAAGAAGTCCTAGAGCTCAAAAACATCCCAACTTTGTCTGCATGGAAGCAATATACAATTAAGAATTGGTGTAGAGTAATGGTTGTCTTGCTGCCTTGATATCTCACTGTTAGGAAGCCTAATTAGGGTAAGTATAACACAGAGGTGGATCTATTGATCTGCAGAACTTGCTAATGAGATTCTTACCTGATGGAGGAAATTGACTTGGAAAAAGAGGATTGATGCAGACATGGCTCTTCTTGCATCAGTCTACTTGTAAAAACAAGGTTAGACCCAGAGCAGGTTTCAGGGTTAAGATTGTGTAACACTGCCCATAAGACCAACTGATATAGTCAATGATTAAAAAGTCATTGTGTTTTGCAGACTTTACTATAAATATGGTATGATACAAATCTGTGGGAGTTTGTAATTGTCACAAGTTTCAACTTTAAACAAACAGGGTTATATATACAGTTACTTGCTCACATTTATTTTTATTTGCACAATGAATATTAAATATATTGTTTAAATGATTTTTTATTTGGACATTCGTTACAGTGTTCCACATTTTATTTAAAAAATAACAGGCTGAGCATCGTGGCTCACGCCTGTAATCCCAGCACTTTGGGAGGCCAAGGCGGGCGGATCACGAGGTCAGGAGATCAAGACCATCCTGGCTAACACGGTGAAACCCCGTCTCTACTAAAAAATACAAAAAATTAGCCAGGCGTGGTGTCGGGTGCCTGTAGTCTCAGCTACTCTGGAGGCTGAGTCAGGAGAACAGCATGAATCCGGAAGGTGGAGTTTGCAGTGAGCCAAGATCGCTCCACTGTACTCCAGCCTGGGTGACAGAGCAAGACTCCATCTCAAAAACAAAAACAAACAAAAAAAACCCAAAAAAACATATAGTATACTTCACATATTTTTTTCCAAGGAATATATCCAGAGGAAAGTGAGAAAAATTACAGCCATTCTTAATAAAAGAAAAAAATTAAAAAGAAATGTATTTGGATTACAATTACATAAATTCTCTTTTCACATGGCAAATATAAATAGTAGACATCTTTTCGTAGAAGTCTGGAAAAAACTTACCCTGGACAACTACAACAGAGTAACACATTTTAACACATGATTTTTTCTAGCTATTTCCTCTCATGGACACTTGAAATATATTTAGATTTGCACAATTTATTTTTTCCCTCTAATTCCCAGTTCCACATACACCATCTGCCATTAATTGCTCAGAGGAGGACCAGGTTTTGCCAGATATTTAAGCTTGCAGAGCGGCAAGCTCTGGAGGAAAGGGAGAAAAGGTATTCCTGAGATAAACAGGCTGTGGCTCAGAGAGAATTTTATTCAGGAAATTTAAATAAAAGAGTTGAAGTTTTGGTGAATAGGAGAGCAAAATGGAATAAATACATTACAGGTGATTTTTTTTCTTTCCTGATGTTCAAGAAATGTTAGAGAAGAGTGTGAACATTATGAACTTGCATATTATCCCTTAAAGCATGTTCTTTGATTGTGATATAACTTATGCAGACCCATAATTGTAGGAGCTACAAAGTTTTTCTACTTTATTAATATAGATAAATGCATATCTTTGTTGAGAGAAAATCAAGCTGTTGTGTGTTTTGGAAGTAGATGACATCCTTTGTTTCTTGGGAGGTGTTTATATCATTAGTCATATAATTCTGCCTAAATGCAAATGATCAGCATAATACAATTTCAGAAAAATGATATGATATCTCAGGTAAATTATCAACAATTTCCTAAATCAGAACAAAAAATATTATTTTCCTACTCAATAACATTTATCACTGAGGTAGATTCCTGAGATTCATAAGAAATCACTGCTTTTAAAAATAATCAAGTTAAGTACTTGTTCTTACAAACTCTTGACTGTAAGTCACCCTATCACCAGACAGCAAAATGGACAGATGTAAACAAATATACTGACCAAAGGTAAAGTAGAAATAGAGTAGCTATAAACCATACAACCATAAACAGGAATATCTTTTCAATTTCACTTAGCAAACCAAATAAATTTTTGAACTCAGCTTTTTTCTGTATAATCAGCTGATACAGTAGGTTTTATGGAAAAGTCTGTTTCTTTTTTTGGCTCTCTGTGATAAGCACTACTCACCACTATACGTTTTCAACTTATTAACATAACCCTGGTTTTGTTCACGGCAGCAGTCCTCGTGGTTAACAGCCCTACAACCTGGACTTACTTGCAACTTGTTTAGTCAAACGACTCATAATTGGGCAATGAGTTCTAAGCAAAAGGTCCCTGTGAAAACTACTGTTTTTTACCAAAAGATATGGGCTCAGCTGGCAGTAAGATTTTGCCCTTTTGTTTTCTCCTTTCTTCTTAACCATGATTCATATGTGATACTCTGTAATATAAAACCATCTTGTGAGCCTGAGGAAGAAAGCTACACATTAACAATGGTAGAGGCAAAAGGAAGATGAAATCTGGATTCTCGATGACAGCCTATGCTTAGGTGTCTTGTTACTTAGAAAAAAAAAAAAAAGTTTCCTGATTTAGACCCTATACTCAGGTTTCTGCTATAGTATTCTATAACACATAATTTGTAACAAGATATTAATAAAACAAGTGTTGTATTAAGTTATACATGAAACAGCTTGCAAGTTTTATAAGCACCAAAAGATTACATAGTGCAATTAAAAGTTTACTATAACTTCTATATGTTTTATATTAAGTGAAAGTATCATGCTATTATTAAAATAAAGACATTTTGACAAAATTTACATTGTGTTTGTGAGATGTGTAAACACTCTAAGCAATTTATTATTGACTAAAAAACTACAAATAAGCAATTATGTCAAAAGACCAAGTGTGCATAGGTACTTTTACTGACTTCTTATGATTACAAAATTATGTGAGCTGAATGTTAAAAGGAACTTGAAGTCACTCTGGCGGGGTAGGGGGAAGACCTAGAATCAAAAACAAAGAAATAATCTATTTTAAAAATAGTCTATTTTATTACTTTAAAATTTATTTATTTTGAATTGTTTTAAACAAGAGCAATTACCAATTGACCAATTTATTTATTAGCAATTGCTATTAGAAAATAAATTATCATTTTAAATTTAGATGAAAATATAATGACTAACAGAGTAAGATATATTTAACAATATAAATAGAATATATTATATGACTTGTGTGTCTACAATTTTAAAATTACCAGTGGTCAATTGTCCTTTCTAGATTTGCTATCAGTTGAGGATAATCCCATATCTTATAAAATTGACAAAAAAAATGAAAAGAAGTAAAATTAAGAATCTTCATAGCTATTGTAGAAAAAAATGCACATATATGTAGTGTACCATTGTATAGTACAGAAAAATAGATAATAGTAACTTAACATATAATTTATCAAATGTGCATTGTTATATCTTATTTTCCATAATTTTAAAAAGCACTAATTTTAAAATTCTGTTAATTTTTGGGGGGGAATGAAAATATTTTGCACGTCACTAGAAAATACAAAGTCCTGTAAAAATGTTCGGTTTCTAGACTTTAGGGTAGATAGGCTCAAATAAGTTCATATATCCTTCTTTTCTTTCTCTCCTCCTTCTTTGACTCCTTTGTCTAAGTCTCCTTTTCTCCCCATCTTTCCACTTTCTTCGTATGTTCTTCCTCCTTCTCCTCTTCCTCCTTTTTCTCCTCTTCCTGTCTATCTTTCTGTTTAAACCCTCACTCCACTGGATACTCTTCAACTTGGAGGATTAGATTTTCATATTTCATTTTCTTCTCCCTTGTAAGTCAGTAGTAATTACTGCTTTCTAAAATATAGTTTCCCAAAAGGGGAAAAATACCCTTTCTTCCCCAACTCTACCTGTATTGTCTTTTGCTCCATTTAATCATGTCCTATAAATATGCTTAAAGCTAAAGAAAATATTTTAACAGAAAAAAATTCTGTATCTTACAGATAATGATGGGTGTTTCTACTTCCACTATCAAATAGTACTGAAAATGCTACTTAATATCTCCTGTTTCTTGTACCTTAACATTCTCTCAAACAAAATTTCTTACTACATGTTAGGAAATGAGTGGCAAAACACTTCTGTTTGAGTTGAGTTATTAATATTTATGAACAGATTGAGATTTCATCAAAATGTAATAAGAACATTTATGAACTGGCCCAGAAGATAGTCAGTCACAAAGTAACCATAAAAGTGAGATACATAAATCAAGTAAAGATTAAAGCACAATGACAAATTCTTAATATTTTTCTGACATTGTGGACTAAGAACTATGGGATTTGTCCATTACCCAAGAGAAATATATCATCATATTAACTCATTTAAATTAATAGGGACTATTTCAGTTTACAACCCAGGGAATGGTTGACCTTCTTTGCAAGATCCACCCCATGATTTCATCGTAGCTGGTTAAGATTAGTATTAAAATTTAACCTTTCAGATCTACAATTAAATGTAAATTATAGCACTTAAGTTTGGTAGCATATAAAGTTTCACTATGAAAAATGTGTTTCCTCATTTTATTAGAAAATCTATGTCATTTAATTGTTTGAAGGACACAGCACTGATAATGTCTTGTAAGATTTCACTCTTTTTACCTTAAGCAACTCTTCAAGAGTCAAATCTTATATATAAAACATGAGAATTTTATACAGCAGTCTATTTCAACAAAATTATATATATTATATATAATGAGTTTTCAGCAAGATTTCTTGAATTTGAAACTCAAGTAAAGTTAATGACAGAATTTTAAGACAAATACTGATTACATCTTAGACACTTAAGAGGAATAAAACTTAGGGGAAATTTTCTGTTATATTCACATCAACATAATCTTTATTATCTGACATGAAAATGCCAGGATATTTAACTTTTGACATTAAATCTCATAGACTAGAAATGATAGATACAAATAAAAAATGTGGTGGTTAAAAAATAGGCAATAATGTTTAAACACATTTCAATATGTCCATCTAGTTTATAATAATTTAAATGACAAAAAAAAATGATTATTTGCAAAGTATTCGAAATGGAGCAGTCTTTCAATAAATGTTTCTAAATTAATTGAAAATAAATGTTAATAAATATTCAAGTATTTAAAAATATTCTAGCACTTATTTAATAATTTTTACATAAAACATACGTTTTCTTTATTCAATGAAAGCTTTGAAATGTTGTTAATATGGTATTACCAAAAAGGTATAACCTTTAAAAGATGTATACTTATACATATAATATCAATTTGAAAATTAGAAGGCAGAATACAACTATAAAGTAAAATCATTTTATGAATATTTCACAAAAAGGATGACTTGCTATTTCATGGGGGAAAACTTATTTCCGTCTGTAACAGTTAGAAATCCATGTTGACAGTGACAGAAATAAATGATTAAAACCAGTTTGGACAGTCAAATAAATTTATGGCTTCATATACTGAAGATTCCCATAGAAGTTTAACATCTGATAACCATTTCTTGAGTAGTTTTCAGGTTTTCACCAAGGAGAGGTATCTTTTCTCTTCCTTTCTCAGATATGCTTCTTTGGTGTTAACCTCTAAGAAGACTTCAACCTTTTTTAAATCTACTTTTAGGTTCTATTCTATCTTCAAAAGCCCCAGAAATTCAGACCAATTGATTGTGACCATCCGGAAATACAGCATGTTCTTAATGTTCTCAATCTTAAATTATGGTCAAGAGAATGGTATGTACATATTAGATTACAATTATTAAACACTGATGACTTTCACATGACATTTGGAGCCCTCTCACCCAAACACATGTTAGAAAAGCTAGTACAACTTGGTGGGGCAGGGAGACAGAGACAGAGAGTGAGAGCAAGAGGGAGCAAAGAGAGAGGGAGAGAGGGAGAGAGGGAGAGAGGGAGAGAGGGAGAGAAGGAGAGAAGGAGAGAGGGAGAGAGGGGGAGGGAGAAAAGGGGAGGGAGAGAGGGGGAGGGAGAAAAGGGGAGGGAGAGAGGGGGAGATGGAGAGGGAGAGGGAGAGGGGAGAGGCACTGAATGGATACTCTGGAGAGTCAACAGCCAATCGGCCAACCTGAAAATGTGCCAATTCAGTTTTACAACTGCCAATCCAAGGGGGTTTAGGACAAACAAAACATGTTTTAATGAGAAAACAATTTCAGTTACTGAAAAGCTATACGCAAGATAAATGACCTACAAAAACAAAATTTCTGAAAGCTCTGTGATACTATTAGCCTTCCAATTTTTAGGTTGTTTACTTTTTGGCACCAGCAAAGTCAAAATAAAGAATAATTGAAAACTTGGTTATTTAAAGTCCAAAATAGAGAAATAGGGGTTCCCCCTCAAAAAAATATAGCGTATTTTAGAGTTACAGTCTATTTATACAAAAATATATTCCACAGGTAAATGATTCAATTATTTTCACATACTAAAACTGTAAATTTGATATGATTTCACAACTGGAGGCTAAAAATTATACAGTCTGTTTACCAGCAACTTATGTAACCATATAACATTGAGAAGCTAGTATAAGGCATAAAAATGAAAATGTCATGATATTTCTCTTAAATGCAGTACTCTGTGATGGTAGAAATGTAGAAATTACAATTAAAATGTCTTTAAAAATGTTAATCATCATTGGAATTCAAGTTTTACTAGTAGTTGCTAAGAAAGAAAATACAGGCAGCGAATGTAATATTGTTAATGCTTTACACAGCAGGAATGGAAAGCCAAGAGCTCTCAGTTACATTTTGAAGCTGTTGAATATTAAAATAAGAAAACCAAATGCAACGCATGGCTGAATAGTAACTGAGACACTTTGGAATTCCAGTTTCACATTTGCAGCCAATTTATCTCTTCATCCTTCTGAAGTAGATAAATTGAATATCACAGTTAATAGTAGGATAGTACTTTGGAGTAAAGCCAAGTATTTGCCTATTCAACAATGATACAGATTCCATTGTGCCTTTCATAGATCCTACTACATATTCTTTAAGAGCAAAAATTAAAAAGAGGAAACAAATTTGCCAGATATGTTCCCCTCTCAATTGTCTTATCTGGCAGAGAGTAATTTCTATCATTTCTCACATCCAGAAAAGATGTATTTTGAGTCTATTGAAAATTTACATTTAAGTACTTGGTAATACTATAATTTTTTTCAAGTGACAGAGAAATGGAATTGACTACTTTTTTCTTCAAAAACTTTGAGCACATAAGCATCCTCAAATGATAAGAAATTGGAGAAATAAGTATTCTATTAAGTGACTTTATATATGAAAGTATTAAAAATTTAGCCTCTCGCTAACCAGATCATTATCTTGATTAATAAAAAATAGTGATCTAAAAATACACAAGAATGTAGATAATCATTAGTTAACTCTTTTCCAGTTTTGTGATTTATGTAGCAATTTAATAGACAGGTAAAATACCTTCAGACCTTTAACAAGATGATACTTCACTGTCTTAAATTCATTCTGGAATAACCAAAGGCAAAAATTTAATAGTGAATCACAGAGCCTACTCTATCACATGACAATGTGGTAAGATCAAACAGATTTTTGCAGACTAATATTTCTAGAATGTTGTATTTTTAAATAAAATATAACTGACTTTTATTATGTTTCTGTTTAATATTAAGATAATGTTAAGAACTGATGATATAAACAAAGAAAAGCCATGGTTCCAATTCTCAAAGATTTTAGGATTTAGTAGAGATGACACATATAAATAGATGAGAAGAATACCAGGTGAAAAGGATAAAGACAGGATATGTTTTTATATTAACAAAGATAAGAGGTAAATCAGGGAAGAAGTAATGACTCAGTTGAATTGTGAGTGCTATAGGAGACTTTGTTATGTGGATGAAAGAGATGAGGGTAGATGGGGGTGGGATGGTAAAAGAGTCATTCTGGTAAGACAAGCACACAGTCTTGGCCATATTAGGTTTTCTTTTTTTTTTTTTTTTTTTTGAGACAGAGTCTTGCTCTGTCGCCCAGGCTGGGGTGCAGTGGCCGGATCTCAGCTCACTGCAAGCTCCGCCTCCCGGGTTTAGACCATTCTCCTGCCTCAGCCTCCCGAGTAGCTGGGACTACAGGCGCCTGCCACCTCACCCGGCTAGTTTTTTGTATTTTTTAGTAGAGACGGGGTTTCACCGTGTTAGCGAGGATGGTCTCGATCTCCTGACCTCGTGATCCGCCCGTCTCGGCCTCCCAAAGTGCTGGGATTACAGGCTTGAGCCACCGCGCCCGGCCAAGGTTTTCTTACAGTTATAAATATAGATCGCTTTTCTGAAATTCTTGATTACAGATGGGTGCCAAAATTCAGATATTTTTAAAAAGCAATATATTTCATATACTGAATATAACATCTCATTCAGATATAATCTGAAACTACATCTCATATTCAAACATAATTATTTCTACAGTGAAACATGAATATTTACCTCATGTGGGTAAATACAGTCTAAATGAGTCACATAATACGTCCATATAGGTTTTGCCATGTGGCAAATTACAAAAAAAAAAAAAAAAAAAAAAAAAAAAATCTGTGCTTAGGATTTGTTTTTCTCATTTTGAAAATGTGAATAAGTGACTATAGACCTATAATTACTCAATTCATTTTAATGGGTATATAATTTATAACAATGAAAAGGGAAAATTATGGCAGATAAATTGGAGAATATAGCAGAAGCTAGAGGTCATACAGCTGATAAATGTTAGAGCCAAGGTTTAAAATGAATAAGATTAAGACATAAGTCAGTCTTTCCTGCTAGATGACACAGGTCTTATGTGTAGGATGAGCTGAAAGCTAGACGGATCTTCAGGGGACTATTGGACATGATTCTAACGAGAGATGATGAAAACTTGAACTGTGATAGAGAAGACAGGTTCAAGAAAACAGGAAGAGTTAGATATCTTAATTTGATATTTAAAGAGAAATTTACATTTGCCCTAAGACTGCAGTTAGCAATTGAATAGAAAAATAATTGTAATATTTTAACTTAATGACCATATCATAAAATAAAAAAGCATAGCACTGTTGTGATTATGTTTATGTCTATGGACACATACACACACAATAATTATATAAATTACACAACTTGGTTAAGGTTAAAGATATACACTCTCTTTCTCACCATCATGATTTTTTTTTTTTATTTGAATGTAGGTATAGGTAACTTTGTGTTTAGAAAAGCATACCTAATAATTAAAATACAAGTAATTTTTTAAAGATACAAAATATGGTTAAATCCAAGATAACAAATTATCATTATGTTAATACTTGACTTTGAAAGGTATCATTATCTTCAAGTTGTATCATTTAACTGATTTACTTTATCTAGTTACCCACACCTATGGCTTCCATAAGTGAAATGCCTTTATCAGTGAAAACAAAACTAGCCTGGATAAACAGAGTAGGATTGAAGATCTAAACAAAGAGCCATTCTTGAGCTGCCCAGATTATGTCCTGCCCACAGTGGCCCCTAAGATGACCCAACTGGAAGGTGAAATCCAGCCTGCTCTTCCCTTCACCAAGTTGCTCACCTTGACATGGGCTGCATCAGCCTAGAGGACAGGCTGCCTCTCCCAAGTGGTTCTGCCATAATGGCTGAAATTTTGTAATCATTATTGGGTGAAGCAGAATGCAATTTGTCACCTTTGTAGTGGGTGTAAAATTTATAACAATGAAAAGATAAAACAACGGCAGATAAAATGGAGAGTATAGCAGAAGCTAGAGGTCACACAGCTCATAATTGTTAAAGCCAAGACCTTCAGTGGAGGGTCTGTCAAAGGCACCTCAGTACTAATAGCCACTGGTGGCCTTGTGCTAAACTCCCTTTTACTTGTTCACTACCTTAATAGGCTTAAGGACATCAAATACTGCTTTTTCATTTATCTTCCACAAAACCAGTTTCATGTAGTGAACAGAATATGGGTATCACCAGCATTGGTGCTTGAGGTTCAAGAACATGAAAGTCTAGGTTTGAACTCTGACCTTGCCACTTTAGAACCTAAATGTTGCCTTAGGCAATAAATACTACATCGAAGAAAAGACAAGTTTTGCTGAAACAAGTCAGCAAAGGATTGTGAGCCAGAGTTGTCAAATCCTTATAAGGATGGAAACACATTTAAACATGTACTAATTGGCTTTCTCATTAAAAACACTCGAGTTCTGAAAATCACTAAATCTATACCTAAATTTGCATACACGGGGTGATAAATTATCATGTACAAGTTCATTAAATGGGTCTTTCCTATATAATTTTCCTATTGTGCAACCTAATTTCTGACAGAACATTGAAGTACATTATTTGTACATATATTCAGAGAATTTAGAGACCACTAGGAGATAAAGTGTTGAAGTGAAATCAATTTTTACACTACTTGTGTAAAAAGAAATTATGAATTCATCTTTTACGATGTTAACATCTTATATATTTCATATTATAATGAAATATATAATGAAAACAAGTCTAATATTAGTCAAAAGAAATAAACCTAAAAAATGAATTTGTAAAAGTCTGTTCATTTGTATTACGGATAACATGTGTATTTATGTATATGAATAGAGAACCCTGAGGCAAATCAAGAATAAAATATACAAGGAGATTATAGTACTCTATAGATAATTAGAAACAACAAATATAAATAGACTCACACTACAAAAATATACTTAATTACCTGTAAAATTTATTACAGAAGCTTACTATGCTTAGTACTTGGTTCACAGTAAAGCAACTAGCTTTAAAGTTATCAGTTAGTGAGGGGTGCAGCAGTTACAAAGAGGGTCAAGAATACTATGTTTCATGCCATCTTAAGAAGCAGGCAGCATTCAGGGATTCCCTCATATAGTGCTATAGACTCTGAGGAATACACATAGTGGATGATTGGATGGAGTCACAAAAGGACAAATAGAGAGAATTGTCATCCTATATAAATATATAAATCAAGTAAGCACATTTAAGAACTGCTAGGATATCATTACTGTTTTCTTTCTCCCTCTAATCAATTCTCTTTACATTAATGTAAATAAATTAGTGTGAGTATCAGTGATAGTTGCTTTTCCTCCTCTAATGACTAGTTTCATTGAAGGTGTGGTTCTCAGATTGCAAGATGAAGTAACTCACACCCTTGAAATACTTAAGAGTTTAATTGAGCTTGTTGTGACATTAACAGTCTCCTGCTATAAACCAACTATTTTCAGTTCTTACAACCATCACAAGGGGACAAGATTGCTCCTGGCAGTACAGAAAGAAGATATGGTATGCCAACCTATAGATGTAGTTAGGTATAATAGTATAGATACCACATTATTCCAAAAAGCATTTTAGGAGGCAAACAATGAAATGGTCCAACATGATAAATGATAAAATGATAAGTAAGTGAGATATTACAGAATATATGTCTAAATGTTAGCAGCAGTTACTCTGGTGCGGTTACTTCGGTGGATTATAATTGCATGTTTTTCTCTCTGTTTACTTTTTTTCTGTTTCAGATATAATTTTATTATTTATGTGTTCTCTGTTTAATCTCCTTTTAGTTATTTTGAAAAGTGTTATTTTGATAAAAATTTAGAAAATTGAAGAGAAGAATGGGTGAAATTTAATGAACACTAAAGTTTCAGGTTCTTGCACAGTTCTAAGACAGTGATCACAGATTTGGCTCTGAGCTTTCTGGCAACCAATGCAATAATAATAATAATAATAATAATCAGTTATATATAATTAATAAAAAATATCATAGGTCAGAAAAAGTAACTACTTCAAGCTTCAGGCCTCATTAAGAGGCAAAGATAAGTAAGTATTTCTTGACAAGGTCTTTAAAAGTTGTTTTCATAATAAATATTTTTAACAATTTCCCTTTGATAGAAACAGAAACATAATTATTGGGGCTTTTTCCTTAAAGAGTTTGTCTACATGAAACTATCCCAAGGATGCCAGAAGTACTCATCAAGTCCCTAAGGAGTGAGCTGACAGTTCAGTGCACACAGTATGTCTACACAAAATAAAGAAGCAATGATCCTTACATAATGTTTTGGAAAACCAGCTTTTAATACATATTTTGCTGTAAAGATCAGCTGTTAATGATTTCCAACAAGGCACTTCAATAGAGATATTTGTCACTAAGGCTCCATTTACATGATTCAGCAGTCAACAAAGCCAGAGCCGTGGCTGAATCATCCTAGAGGAGTTCAAAGACGACCTGCACATGCATAGCAACAACACACGATCACAGGCAACCCACGAAGAGAACAATGTTTTCCAACAAATAAAGGGGTCTATTTCATACCTACAGAGGACCTACACTCCAATCCATTGCACGGACAAATAATTTGTATCTGCAAAATATATGTATGGCTAATGATCCTTCATGTGAGGCTTGAGGCTAAAATATACCAATGAAGCATTCAAGGAATGTTTAACTTTAGGAGGTTTCTATCTTGCTAAAACTTTTGGAAAAGTTAAGAAAATATATAATTTTAGGAAAACCAATGAGATCATTGCCACACAGATACATTAAATAGGCTAGGGAAACAATGGAGGATATTACATGTACTGATGGTTGAGGTCTTTGGTATAGGTAAAGCAACTGTGGCCAGTTTTCCCTAAGGTGGTCTTCTTTTAGGTTGAACAGTATGAATTTGCTGATTTTTGACCAATTGGCACCTCCATGTGGCAGTTTTATGTGTCTTAACCTACAGTTCATGAGAACAAATTTATTTTATTCGCTCATGGGAGAATCTGTCTTTATTCTTTGCATAAGGACTTAGAATCCAGACAATAAATATACCTACATGCACATGTAAAATTGACTCTCTTATAATTTGAAGTAGAAGAGGTTTTAGTTATTCCTACTCTGCATCTTTCTGATTTCAGTAGTTGCAATCTCTAGAGATCGCTGTGATTATGGGTAAGATGATAACGACCTTATTCCAGAGGGGGAGTTTATAACCTAGGCTAAGTCAATAAGCACTACACACAGTCATCTATTGGTTCAGAAATGGGTATATTACAATAGTGGGCTAAACAGAGAGGGGTTGGTGACTGTTGAAAGTGTTATGCATATAAATTTGAAAGTGGAATAGGCTAGACTGAGATTATGAGGGAAGACTGTCTTAAAATGAAGCCATGATCAATGAAGTAAAAGCTGACAGATAGTAATATCGCTAAAATCTTGGATCAGTCCTTGCCTGAAGCCAGGCTGAGAGGAATTCTAGACCTTCAGATTCAGAAGCTAATGAATATGCAGCATTCTGTGTGACAATTTTAGTTATGTTTTTATTACGTTTACAATAAAGTATCTTAACACATATGTGAAGGCAGTCATTATATATATATATATATGTGTGTGTGTATATATATATAAAATCATTAAAAACATATTACCATAAATACATAAACATTGTGCAAATTATTGGCAAATTTAGTATGCTCTATAGCTCCAAAAGAAATGAGATTTAAAATCATACAAATATGTGTGTATGTATATATACATATATATATTTTATAATTATTAAGTTACCACTCTAGAAGTGAAGAAATGCCTGTTTTATACACACACACACACACACACACACACACATATTTGTATGTATACAAATTACATTTCCTCTCTTCTAGAGTGGCAACTTAATAATTATAAAAATGTTATATGCAGCTAGTGGTAATGAGTGCTGGGTTTGGATTTCTGATCTGGTATGTGGATACTCATGCTTTGGGATTCTACTAATGTGTCAGATGTAAACAGATGTGAGACAGAAGTAAAGTGGTAGGTGGGGGTGATGGGGAAGAATATCACTGGCATTCCACAAAGATTTCCAACTCTTCTGTTACCTTGTGAGGGGAAATCTTCATTTTTAATGACCCAAAACTTATTTTAGCCATTGATTATATTCCAAGACAGAAGTGCCTCTACTACCGGTTTCTCTAGTTGTGGTATGAGCCTCAATGTTCAGACAAACTGAATAACTGCTGATTATATCTGACAGGCTTTCAGAGGGTCTGGGGTCAAAAATAAAAGCTTTTGAAGTGACAAATAGATGAAATCATTGAAGAAGTGGTACCTAATAGCATGATTCAATTTGTTCTAAGTTAAAAAAAAAAAAAAGAAAAAGAAAAAGAAAAAAGAGAAAAACAAACTGAGTAACAGAAGCCCAGAAGCCAGAAGCTGTCAGAGGCACTTGATATATTTCTGTGATGGCATTTATAATCTCAAGGGATTGAGCAGGGAGCTTTATGTGGAAATGTGTGTGGGGTGTGTGTGTCAGAAAGAGAGGGAGAGAGGGAGGGAGAAAAGAGAGAGAGAAAAAAACAGAGATCAAGATAGAGAAGTGCTAGAGTGTTTTGCTGTTGATGAAGCAATTTTAAAACTACCACCTCATTTGGGTCTTGCAACAAACCTACACAGTGTGAAGGGCAGTTATTATTATCCTCAAACATGATGAAAGGGAGGCTGATGTCCTTAGTGGCTAAATGACTAGTACAGACAAATAGCTAGTGAATGGTGGACTTGGGATTATATTTTTGATCTTCTGACTACAAAGTCCTTAAAAGTTTTACAACTCTTTCACATTATAATGCACCCAGTCACAAATAAAATTAAATCTAAAAAGCTGCTATTATAGTTTAAATTGAAAAGCTATTGAATATTTTGTTGCATCCTAGACTAATAAATCCAGTTTATCTATCTATATATAGTTAGATATATATCTCTCTCTTCAAATTTCCTTTAGGAGGTACGATTACTATACACACACACACACACACATTATATTATTAGATATTATAAAGATACAATATATCTATATCCATCTATACATACACTATATAAAGACCTATGTTTTATACACACACACACACACGCACAGCACACGCACTCACAACTTGATTTATTAGACTAGGATGTGAAAAAATAAATATAACCTGATAAATTTATTGAGAAAGAAAAGAAAAACAGTATTTTGTAAATGAGTAAAGGTATAGATATATATATATCTTAAAGAGAGATATAAAGATACATCATTATATATCTTTATAAAGATGTATATATTAAAATATAAAATATATCTATATTACCTATAGATATATATTATGTATATCTTTTAAAGATATATAAAGATATATGTATATGTATATATAAAGATATATATGGAGATATATATTACATATATATTATATCTTTGTTTACCCTTTTGCAAAAGACAGTTTTTTTCTCTCTCAATAAAATTATCAGCTTATATTTATAAAGCTGAAAAATAAATATATGGTGTAGTTTGCCTAAAACTGTCTCATGAGCTTCTGAACTTTCTCATAAAATACTTAAACATTTATTTGGACACTTTTAGGCATCTTTAAAGCTACTCCAAATCTACTTCTACCCTTTCAATTCCCACATGAAAGAAAAGAAAGCCAAATAATTGTTTTCTCTGTTTCGCTTGCAGCAAGAAGTGGCCCTGTGATCCAGTTCTGGGTCATAAAATATCAATGTAAAAATTTGTGCTTCTGAGAAAGTTTGGCTTTCTGACAATAAAGAGGAAAACTTTGGTGTAGATTTTACTTTTTTCTTCCTTTAAATTTGAGCACAATGACTAGAGAACGAGCAGTAATCTCTCCACCGAAAGGAAAGTTGAAAGCAATCTGGGAGGCAGCCCTGACGTGTTTGCACTACTGAAAATGTACTAGCAACTGCCATCCTCTGGATTTGTCTTGGTGGGAGGTAGAGGCAGAGGGAAAGGAAGTGTTGTAGGTTTTACTGTTGTTTATATTCATTCACATCTGAAATATCCAAATAATGTTTTTTTTGGTCCCCAAAACTCTCGAAACTACTTAACACATGTGCTATGTCACTACTTAGAACAGACAATATTAACAACATCATCAGGCATTTTAAGTATGCACCATTCTTACCTAAGGGCAAATGGGCACCCCTCAATCAAAGAATAAAAGGGGTCCCTATCATGCTAACATTCTTCAGCACCTTTGCATTTCTGTTGGATCAAGTATATTGTACCTTATAAGCATTTTGTTGATGCAGACTGACTTTTCTAACTAACACTATATGCTCCTGCTAAGTGACTATTTGCTACCATTGCCACCTCCTTTTCTTTATTTATGCTCTTCCATCTAGCAGCAATAGTTTCTCATAATTTTCTTCTCCGCAGTACTTTCTGTTGACATCTAGGAATACTCTTTACAAGCTTATCTACAGCAATATCTCTTATTTAAAGCCTTGCGTGCATTCTCTCTCATTTAAAGCCTTGCCTGGTACTTGTAACCAAAATTACGTTCTTCCTTTTAATCTCCTTGATTAAAAGGAGGAAATTGTTACTGCTCATGTGACATTAATATCACACATTTTATCATATTATTATGTGCAGTAGTCACATTGCTTGTCATTTGCAAAATTATCAATTATCACTCCCAGTAGACCATAGAGCTAGATTTTTGAGGTCAGGAAGAGTATGTGATTCATTTTCCTTAGTCATACAGTATATAGCACAAAGGTGACAGTGGTGGGACATCTATGAGTACCAAGGTTGAAAGAGTTTATTCTCTGCAAAAAGTGATTCCTTTCTTCATGCCCTCCTCTACTCCTACTGATTTCTCAAGAATGAGAGTAAGCAAAGAGGAAGGGCTATCTTATGGATACAGTTTTAGAGAGTTTGATATTTGTGTATAAAATCTAAAACAGAAATTTCCAAATCAGACATTTTTTAAAACCACTCTGCATAATATTGGCGGGGTTGGAAAATTCCAGCACACAGGTCAAATCCAGCCCAGTGGGCTGATTTGATAAAGTTGTATTGGAACCCAGCCACATATTTGTTTCTGTAATATCTAAGTCTGCTTTTGCACTATAAAGGAAGAGTTGAGTAGATGCCAGAGAGACCCACACAGCCTACAAAGCCCAAACTATTTGCCCTCTGGCCTTTTATAGAAAAACTTTGCAAACTGTTATTAGGCAGGTTATAAAACAATGTTAGAAAAACAAATTTTTAGCACTTTTCTTGATGGCAGAACTTCTCTAACCCTTTGATTACTATTACAAATTTTCATATCATTTTCCTGAGCTGTCAAAATTATTCTCACCATAGAAGAATTTTTACTGGACCTTATCTTCTCAGGCCAAGCGATCTGAGGATCGCATTTGGCAAATGCTGCTTTAAAAAAGTGCAAGAAAACAAATTGTCAAAATGAATTGCAGTTTTCCCTTCAAGTGATTGCCTCATCTGTTAATATTTAACCCTGTGAATGTGCGTATTATTCTAGTAATTTTCTGGGACACAATTAAGCCACTTAGAAAACTGCTCTGGCCCATGATAAAAGAAATACTGTAAGCTTCCTTGAGATAAAAAGTTACAGCATACCTTGTGCTATAACCAAGTTAGGTGGTAATTATCTGAGTGATGTGGATAATTAACATCAAAACAGCAGCAAATGTACTTGAGGGAGAATCTATGATGTTGGACTTAAATTATTTAATCTAATTTAAATGGAGTCAGGAACACCAGACTTTAGATACATTAATGTGGATAGATCACACAATTATAAATTCCGTTAGATGTAGAACTTTCCATATTTTCTTATAGTTCTTAAATTACTGCTTTCTTTAACCTCAATGTTTTCCCTTAGAAACTATGGTTGGTCTCATTTATATCCCTTCTAAAATAACTATGTTTCTTTAACTTGAATAAACATAGTGTTGATGTAAAAAGGTACTAAATCAAAATGTATTTTTTTTCCAGAAGTTTTAGAAGTGAACACAAATTATTTAGTGATCAAATTCATTTAACTGAACAGTAGTGAAACCGCCTTTGCAAAAAGGGTGACGGAGAAAATTATGACAGTGAAAGAGATCTGACCTAACCAACTCCATCATGCCTTTAACCTCTAAATTGCCCTTAGTCATTCCTGGGCATGACCAAGCTAACTTTGGGAGAAATTTAGTTTATCTTTTACATGATAATAGCCCTTCCCAGAAACTAAACTGCCTTTGTAAAACTAATGAAAGTCCTCCAGGTTAGGAGGCTGAGATGGGCCTGAATATTCCTAAGACAACTGTCTTGATTGAGACCCCTTTCTGGTAATATAACCTCAGACCACATGTCCTCCTCTTGTCAATGGAGAGGCAGCATGATGCAGTAGAACCTCCTATGGCTGTGAAGTCAGACCCAGGTTTGAGTCTCAGTTCCTCTGCTTAGTATTACACAACTTAGGCTTAAACAATTACCAGTCATTATTCTAGAGGTTACAAGATCTGCAACTTCTCTATTTTTGTAATTAACATCACTACTTTAGAACCTAAGTTTGGCTATTTAAGGTGTCTTTACAGACTTTTGCATTTCTGACAACCTGACGACTCCACCTAGGCCAGGGACTACTCTGTGGCACACTCAGTCCAGGAAGACCCTTTTCCACACCCTATCAACCAATCAGCAATTTTCCTAACCCTCTGCCTGCCAAACTGTCCTTGAAAAACCCTAGCTTCCACATTTTGTGGGAGGCTGATCTGAGTAGTAATAACATTTTAGTCTCCCATTTAGCCACCTCTACATGTGTTAAACTCTATTGCAATTCCCCTATCTTGGTAAATCAGCTACATCTGGGCAAGATGAACCCATTGGGTGGTTAGATAGGTCCATAAGGAATTGTAACTCTGTTGATGCATGTATACTCCAAAGAGACTACTTAGGACTATCTCACAAAGTTATATTCAATATATAAAGACCCACAGCCTCAGATTTATACATCATGAAAACTTACTGATTTTACCAGAGGCTTTCGAACCAAAGAGACTTCATTATGAAGAGGGACTGGGAAAAATAAGGCTAAGACCTACTGGGCTGCATACCCAGGAGATTAGACATTCTTAGTCACAGGATGAGATAGGATGTTAGCTCAAAGTACAGGTCACAAAAACCCTGCTGATACAACAGATTATGGTAATGAAGCTGCCAAAACCTGCCCTAACCAAGATGGTGATGAAAGTGACCTCTGGTCATCCTCAGTACTCATTATTTGCTAATTATAATGCAGTAGCATGCTAAAAGATACTCCCACCAGAGCCATAACAGTTTACGAATGCCATGGCAACATTTGCCATGGTCTAAAACAGCAGAAAGGAACCCTCAATTCCAGGAGTTGCCCACCCCTTTCTTGGAACACTCATGAATAAATCATCTACCCCTTGTTTAGCACATGATCAAGAAATAACTATAAGTATACTCAGTTAAGCAGCCCATGCCACTGCTCTATCTATGGAGTAGCAATTCTTTATTCCTTTATTTTCTTAATAAATTATTTCTTGTACAAGGTTCAAGAACCCTCTCTTGGGGTCTGGAGTGGGACCCCTTTCCGGTAACATAACCCCAGATCAGACGCCTTCCTGTTGTCAATAGTGAGGCAGCATGATGCAGTAGAGTCTACTATGGCTGCGGAGTCGGACCCAAGTTTGAGTCTCAGTCTCTGTTTGGTATTACACAACTTCAGCTTTTACATGAGAAAAAAATCTGACAAATAAAGTTGGAGTACTTGAGTACAGATACTAAAGGAACTTTATCTCGTATTTTGTCAGTCAGTGGTATAACTGGGTTTCTCCTGTTCAACATAAAATTTATTTATTTTTAATATTTTTTGGTCAATGTTTTGTTTCCTTGACCTGTTAAGAGAATTGAGAACATCAGTAATAATACCTATCAATGTAAAATGTTGTTTTGAATAATTTATCTGTTAAATATATTTATGTAATATAATTTTAGTAAGAATTTGAAACAGATACATAAGATATACAAAATGCTATAAGAAAAATATTTAAGTAATACAATTGAAGTAAATAAAAGTAACACCTTAGAAAGGTTAAGTAATTGAAATACATATTGAGGAGATTTCTGCAAAATTACCAAAGTTTTTCATAATTTTCATAATTTGTACTCTTGTTGATTTATTACATAACAACAGTATTTTAGTTGTCAAAGGAGAGAAACAGATTTTCTTTGTACTAATGTCAGGACAAAAATAGAAATCCACAAAATCTCAAAAAGGAAAAACTAAAGATGTCTTATGTTTTTCATGACTACCATTTTACACCTGTGATGAAATTGAATTAAAATGGCCTCATCATTATTGGTCATCATTTGTACACACTCTTACCATGCAAGTGGACTGAAAAGGTGCACATGTAGAATACTTACTCTTCAAGGACTTTATCATACAGAAGGATAGAGAATTGACAACTGTCACATATAAGAGTGTTTGTATTGGAAATTTTGATACTGGTCTATAATTATCTATTTATCTATCTGTCATCTATCTATTTGTGCATATGAAAACATATGAACCGATATGGTATTAATTATTAAATAATAAGCTATTTGTGCTACATTTTTATTTGAATGGCCTGAAAGAATGTTTATCATAAACTCACCTGAACTCTAAATAGCAAGAATCTTGGGGACATGAAAATTGTCTCTTTTCAAGTATTCTTTTCAGGATTTTGTATACTCATCAAACAATGAAATCATAATTTTAAAACAATTTCATGTGATTTTTTGCATGAAAAAATTATGTCTGAGATATATTGTTACATAGGAATTTAAATATGCATATATGAAGAATAAAATTATGGTTGAAAAATATAAAGCCTAAGGCTCAACCTCGTATCCTTTTAAATGTACTGACAGAAATGTTTTAAGTACACAGAGAAGGACCTATAGCACTTTTAAAACTTGAGCATATTATTCAAAATATAATTTATTATTACTAAAAGACAAAGTTATTTCAAATCTTTAGTTAAAAAAGACTCCACAAATCCCCCCACAAAACAGCATTTTATACATTAAAAAGTATAAAATGGTAAAAGTATTTTTATTTTTAGTATTTTAACATATTCAGTAGCAAATACTGTTAAATGCCTACTTTGCCACAGCTTTATGATAAATGCTATTCATATACTCGTGGACAAAAGAGATTTTTTGCATTTTTTCTGGAGCCAGGAGCAAGAGATAAATTAAGCAAGTATGATAAGTAGTCATGTGTTTATATACACACAACATATATGTATATCATAAATTGCAGATTAGTTATATATTTCTTCTTTAATAATATTTGATTTCCTTAAACATGTTCCAGTTCTGAGTTTTCTGTTTATAAATTTTATTCATTACTACCTTGATTTGGTAGACATTATTCTATTTCTGTACCTTTTTCCATAAATTTCTATTTCAGATTTAAATGGATTTAAAATATTATAATACCACTCAAATACAATTCTCCTCACTTTCATTGAAACTATTGTTACCCAAATTTTATTTTAATTTCTATTTTGTTACTCTGATGTTATAAAAGCTATTTCTTCTGCAATTGAAGCACAAGCCTCACTTCAGAAACACATAAAAGAAAATTGATTTTCATCCTGAAAATGTCAAACTTCTGCCTATAATAATCAGCTATGGTTTTCTGAAACAACAAAGTTCAAAAAGAGTCATCGACCTGATGGCCCTTTGACACACAATGATGGATGCAATGTGTCTACTACTTTACTGCCAGAATGTTCTCCAAGAGAATGAAACAATCAATGAAGAATAATAAATCTAAACTGGGTAGAAGGTTTGCTTGTTTTAAACGTATTAAAAGAGAAACAACGGGTATTTCACTTCTCTAGGGAAAGACTTTTATTTACTATTTGATTAACTCTTTTCTCTCCTTCTGGCTTATGTGAATCCAACATAACATATATCTGCTTAAAGACATTTAGCAATGCCTGGAAATTTGACTCCATACACAGTTGTTGAACTTACTGTGAAATATAGATGTAATATACTGTTATTCTTCAAAGGAGAAAGAAAAAATTATAATGGAGGATACCACTTTACTCACCCTAGTGTTGTGTCCTTTTGTCAACCTCTAGGTCTGTCAACTTCAACTGTTTCTAGGGAGTGACGTTTCCATTTTCCTATAGAATAGAGTTATTGATCAATACCACATCAAAATCAAAGTCATTACTCTAGTGCAAAACATAGGAACAATTCATTTTCTTACAGATTATTATATTAAGATTGCTTATGCTTAAAATAAATTCTTGCAAATTCTCAAAAGTGAGTAAAAGATTGCAAGAATCTTAAATATAAATTTGAAAGTAGAAAACTTAAGTCTAATTTAAAACGTAACTCTCAAAATGCACATCTATGTCTCAGGTTATATTGTTTACTCAGGAAGTGAAAAATCACTTTCACCTTCATTTTTTTTTATGAGCAGAATCTGCCATTTCACCAGAGTCCTGACAATGAAGCACTGCATAAATTCTCCTTAAATGACACTTTAAATATATGATGTTTTATGATATGGTGCACATATTCAAGACAAATAAGGACAATTATATAGATTGAAAGTTACTTTTGATTCCTTAGCATTTTTATTTTTATTATTATTTTTTGAGACAGGGTCTTGCCCTGTTGCCCAGATTGGAGTACAGTGGCACAATCACAGCTCACTGTAGTCTCAACCACCCAGGCTCAAGCTCTCCTCCCACCTCGGCCTCTCAAGTAGCTGGGACTACAGGTATGTGCCACCATACTCAGGTAATTTTTATATTTTTTTGTAGAGGTGGAGTTTTGCCATGTTTCCCAGGCTTGTCTCAAACTTCTGGACTCAAATGATTCTCCCACATTGGCCTCCAAAGGTGCTGGACTTACAGGTGTGAGTCACCACACCCAGCAATATAGCACTTTTGGATTTCAAAGTTTTATACTACACCATTATTATTTTATACCAATAATTTTATTATTGTCATAGGGTCACAGTTTTTGTATTTATGCTTTGTCAAAGTAGAAATAAATTAATTTTATGATGATGCAATATAAAGTTGAAATTATAGAAGTTGTTAGAGATTTTAACTACTGGTATCATTTCTACTGTGTTTTGATTTCAAAGTTAGAGAAGATGTCTTAATTATTCACGTCTCTCATGTACATGTCAAGAAATAGGTACAGAAATAGATGGAAATAGCTGTATTTTATTTCAAACACATACACATGTAGAATATATAATTGACAGATGCATTTAATTTATGGTAAACAAAACTATTATTTATTGCAACCAAAGTTTGGTTGTGATCTACTGAATAAGTGGAAATAATTAGACAAAATTGTTATTTTACAGTGGTACTAAAGTGATCTACATTAAATAACATCCTGAAAAAGGAGACACATATTTATAAAAATCTAGAGCACATATATTAAAATGTTAAAATACTTTCTTTTCATAGATATATAAAGATCTCTACATAAAATAAAAATTAAGAAATGCATACAAAGTCAATTTTTATACCACTTTGGGGATTAGTATATATCTATCTTAAAGGAGAAAATGAATAGTACTATATTCAAAATATAAAAACAATAAGCAGCATATTCACCAATTTTTCACAATAAAATTTAAGCTTAATAGCAATATGTAAAACATATCAGCAAAACCTTTCCAGACAAATTATGGATGAGATGTGATGGGATCTTCTAAATATTTGCCACCACCACCCCATCCCTGACTCAAAGCCCAATGTGGCCTTGGTAGCATGTGAGACAATTTTATATAACTCCAAGGTTCCATAGAACAAATTTTGAAAACTCTTGATATAAATCATTTCCAACATGCTTTAATAACAAAAGCTACAAAAATGGATATTGCAAGGACTAAGTAAAATTTTCTCAATTGGTTTAATCAACAATAACAACAATAGGAGGAAAGTTTTTACAGTGGCCTCCTGACTGGACATTAGCTCTGAGTGTAGCATCAAACACCAGAAATGGTCAGATTTTCCCCTAGGGGTTCTGTACATTGGTGAATAGTGCTGAACCTCCAATTAGTCTCATTCTAAGGCATTTTGCACTGTGCTTTGTGTCAATTTAGTAATACAGTGGGTGGCTTATGATTTCTGAGTCATGATTACACATTTCATAAAATATAGCAGAAATTGTAGAAGATTTACAAATTAACACTTAGAGCATGTAACACCTTCAGGTGAGGGGATAAAAGATGAATGAAAGATTATCTTTTATGATTTCAGTACATGTAATTATAATTATATAAAAATTAATTTCATATGATTGCACACACATTTTATCAATATAGTTCCAAAGATCAAATTATTACTTAAATGCTTACTTTTAAAACATTTCTGTTACCCCGGATTTGGGGAGTTAAAAATTAGAGAGTGTAGGATTTCAATTAAATAAATAATTCATGTTTTTAAAGATTGGAAAATAGGATAAAAGCCATATCTTAGAGTACCAACTCTCTGTGATATTTCACTTATTGTGAATCTTAATTTTTAAAAACATATTTTTCTAGATTGATATTTCAACAGTACCCTTCTAGAGTTCTACATAATACCAAAAATAAATATATTTTAACTGCTCTCGACTGCTTCAATATTAGCTAGAATAAATACGAAAAGAGATTCTACTAATTTAAAGCATACAATTCCCCACATATTGCTTTGGAAATGCATTGTATAATGAACCTAAACTAGTATTAAAATGTAGCCATTGCACAGTGTATATATATTTGAAAACGTCGTGTTGTACACAGTAAATACGTACAATTTTATCTGTCGATTAAAAAATCAATTGCTAAAAAAAAATCAATTGCTAAGAAATATATTGTTTGCTTTAAAAAATGTGTTATTCATGATTAATCTCTATGTTGTAGTAATACAGTATTTAACCAACAAGATTCATTATTTAACTACATTTCAACCCTTTAAAGCTGTCACTAAATGTGCAACAGTAGAAAAGTTTATGCTGTGATCTAACTGAACACTATTCCACCTGCAACAAAACCTGAATAATCAATTAAAATTTATTAAGGTAAAAGACTGCAAGTTTTATAAAAGGCAGTTTCAGTCTTCATAACCACTATCCACAAAAGGGCAATACTTTGAATTGTGAAGCAATAATTAAACACTAGAGAACTACAAATTGATACAAATATGAAATTATGTCATATATTGCTATGTAAGTACAAGGGTGGTTATAGGCATTTATATTACTGACTGCCAATTATCAGAGGTAATTATTTAATAAACAAAAAACAAATATGCACCTAGGTGTGAAGTGGAAATAGCAAAAAGTATAATTAATTGAATTTTGATAATGCTTAAGGATTCCAAAATTAATGTGATTTAAATAATAAGAAGATTTACCTTTCTACATAAATAATGTTATTAACCGTTAGTAGACATAAAATTCTATGAGTCAAATTCCATAGACTGTTACTTAAATTTACTGATAGAAGAAGGAAGGAAGGAAGGAAGGAAGGAAGGAAGGAAGGAAGGAAGGAAGGAAGGAAGGAAGGAAGGAAGGAAGGAAGGAAAGAAAGAAGGAAGGAAGGAAAGAAGGGAGGGACGGAGGGAGGGAGGGAGGGAGGGAGGGAGGGAGGTTAAATAGGCAGTGAGGGAAGGAGTAGAATAGAACCTGATGCTTTATAATGTGGCAGGATATTTTTTTAATTTGAATCTACATGAATGCTGAATTTTTTTTGTTGTTGATGTGGGTTTTGTTTTGTTTTGCTTTTTGGTAGTGTCTCACTCTGTGACCCAGACTGAAGTACAGTGGCATGATTATGGCTCACTACAGGCTTGACCTCCTGGGTTCAATCAATCCTCCTGTCTCAGCCTCTCAGGTAGCTGAGACTACAGATGTATGCCACCATATTGGCTATTTAAAAAAAAAAAAAATGCAGAGACAAGTCTTGCTATGTTGACCAGTCCTGTTTCAAACTCCTTGGCTCAAGTGATCTTCTTGGCTAAGCCTCCCAAAGTGCTATGATTACAGGTATGAGTCACCTTGCCAGCCTTAAAGGTGTCTTAAAGCTGGAGAGATGCTAATACTGCCACCACCCCCTTTTCTGAATGAAGGACGAGAGAAAAATGTGCTAAGAAATTTTTTAAAATGTGATTCCTAGTAGCAGGTATCTGTACAGGGCACACTGGTAGAAAGCATAATTGATAGCCAGGCACGGTGGCTCACACCTGTAATCCCAGGACTTTGGGAGGCTGAGGCGGGTGGATCACGATGTCAGGAGTTCGATTAGCCTGACCAACATGGTAAAACCTCGTCTCTACTAAAAATACAAAAATTAGCTGGGCGTGATGGCACATGCCTGTAATCTCAGCTACACAGGAGGCTGAGGCAGGAGAATCGCTTGAACCCGGGAGGCAGAGGTTGCAGTGAGCCACGATCATGCCATTGCACTCCAGCCTGGGTGACACAGGGAGACTCCATCTCAGAAAAAAAAAAAAAAAAAATGCATGATTGATTTTTTCTCTTAGTGTATTTTCTTGTTTGGATTCCAGGATACCTCACTTCCTGATTTATCTCCTACATTTCTGGTTCCTTTTTTGCTGGTCCTTTCTCATTTCTCCATCTCTCAATAATAGAATGCCCTAGGGTACTGACTTTAACTTTCTTCTCATTTCTACATATAATAATTTTCTAGCTGTTTTTTATTCAACCTATGTAATTAAACATTATCTAAATCTCAAAAACACCAAAATTAGCCTGTCAGTCTACTACCTTCCAGCTTTTTCCTTCACATCTAGTTTAAGGTAGTAGTCAATTCAAAATTAATATGGGCAACGCCAAGCTACTGATTCTTATAGCTCTTCTACTCTTCATAAATAGCAATTCTATTATTTCACCAGTTTAGGCCTAAATGATGCATTTATACACATGAAGCCTCAAAGTTAAAATTCACGATTTCTTGAATCTTTTTCATCCAACATTTCTATGTTCATGATATATTCCCAAAGTCCTAATGACTCATAAATGTGTTATTATTCTTTTCATCCCTCTAGTAACTTCATTTAGCTTAATAAAATTCCCACTTATTTTAGGCCATGATAATGTAAAGCAGTGGAGGGGGAATTAAGATTTTTTAAAAAATGACATAAAAATGAAAAGAGAGTTTAAGATAATAAGGAGGGGGGCCACCTTACTTTGCTATTTGGCATTTGACCAAGTTCTTTGCCTAATTACACTTTAATTTTCATATTATAAAGTAGGCATTTTGGTATGATTTCTAATATGTCTTGCAGATCTGTGATTCAAGACTACACAATTTTAGGTCAGAAGTTGATAGTGACTTCAAGAATTAATATTAGTCATTTGGTAGTAGATTGTTACATGAATAAGGATTTGATTACTGATCTAGAAAGAAATGCTATGTTCAAGATGTTGAATGGCTATGTAGTATGCCAAACAATGTTGACATCAGCAATATATTTAACCACAAAAGAAAAAAAATCAATGCCAAGAAGCTTTTATTAAAAATAAATACCTTGCCGGGCGCGGTGGCTCACGCCTGTAATCCCAGCACTTTGGGAGGCCGAGGCGGGCGGATCACAAGATCAGGAGATCGAGACCACGGTGAAACCCCGTCTCTACTAAAAATACAAAAAATTAGCCGGGCGCGGTTGTGGGCGCCTGTAGTCCCAGCTACTCGGGAGGCTGAGGCAGGAGAATGGCGTGAACCCGGGAGGCGGAGCTTGCAGTGAGCCGAGATCGCGCCACTGCACTCCAGCCTGGGCAACAGAGCGAGACTCCGTCTCAAAAAAAATAAATAAATAAATAAAAATAAATAAATAAATACCTTCTTCAAACCAATAAATAATTTCAGAAATATGTTGGATATTTCATTTCAAAACTTCTAGAAACAATAACATAAACTCTTCCTAGTTGCCGTGGAATGGATTTTATGACCACTTACCTTTATGTAAATCTAGAGATTTTTCAAAAGATTAAAATATTGTGCTTGTTTTTCTCAATGACATAAATAATATAACATATAAATTGTCCATTAAAAGAATAAATTTATATTTCATAAAAATGTCAGTATTAATAGGGAAACTTGACTGACAAAAATGAATACCTAAACATGAAAAGAAACTCTTATTCACTATAATTATTTATTGATGTTATTTCTTAAACCTAAATACTCATCTAATCAAAATATTGCCACTTTTTTTTTTTTTTCAAGATAAAAGCACAAAAGTGTACAAATGAAGGCGTGGACTTTGATTTTTGAAATATTTTTTTCCAAGTAAAAGATAGGGCATAAAATCTTAGAAACAGCTGCTAAACAGTGTTTTGTCATAAGTAAAGTGATTAATATATGACTTTTGAGAAAGCTTACTATTTTGCATAACAAGATGTGCAATGAATGGCCACTTCAGAGCATTTGGATGTTATAAATCATTATAATACCATTTTGAAATCTAAAAGGCCTTCTAATACTCAGCATGCTACAATAACTCCATGAAATTATTTTCAGCATACTTCAAGAGTATGCATTTTGTCATTACATTTTCCTGCTGAGAGAGTTCACACAGAACACACGATTCTTTAAATCATGTTTTATAGAATATTTATGGTATCATTAGGATGTAACAAAAAAACTGAAAAGTGCCCAAAGGAGAGATGGGGCCTATGTATGTTAAAACAAGGACAAAATTTGAATACATGTATCTATTACATATGTATTTCTTTTAGATTGTCTCCGCTTGAGAAAGCTGTTATTAGAAAAAGGGCATCATTTTTGAGAGTTGCAAGCACCTTTAGAAGTTGTAAAAGCCTTTTAAATGCAAAGGTCTACAAAAAAGATTTGTTTTATGCAAATTTAAGCAAGTCAGCTGAATCATATTGCAAAGATGAATGGCTGCTTATTTTGATTCAGATTTCAGATCATTCTTTCACATACAAATAGCCATATAACTGTATTTGACATGTATCAATTCTGCAAAAAATGGATTTTGCTTTGTAATTGGCAATTAAAAAAAAAACAAAAACACTTCAGAATTCCTTGCTACTTTTTTTTAACCTCCAGGTAACACACTGAATCTTTACATTTAAATTGGCAAAGGCGCAATAAGGACTTAGAGAACTATTTTAAGTCATAGGGAGAGGAAATGACAAAATTGGAATCCTTTGCTTCTATATTAGAGAGATTGTGTGTGTGTGTGTGTGAGTGTGTGTGTGTGTGTGTGTATAGAAGGATGGGGGTTAGGAAGACTGTGCTTATAAACATCTTCTTTAAGATACGTAATAATTTATATGCCCATTCATTTTGCAACCTTCCCCGATTTCACTAATCTCATAGCAAATCATAGTTAATTTCATAGGTAAAAATTAATATGACATTGTTTCATTTGTATGTTTTACATACATGTGGTTGAAAGTTTTAATGCATTTGCTCTTCTTAAAATTATCAACTTTCTCAATTTATCCATTTTTAAAAGCTATTTTATAACTTTTTAGCATATAAAAAGTTATTAGGTATTTATTGAGCCAATATTCATGTTGTTTACATTTTTGCTAGATTCCTTTTCTTAATTTGTAGTATGATTTTATTCTGCAGTATTTGATATAAATGTTAAATGTTTATGTACTAAAAATATATCATTTTTCCTTTGCATTTTTTCTTCCTTTAAACTGAAACTTTACTCCTTAGTACAGATTTTTTGATGTTTCATTCATCTATCTATTTTCATATTAGAAAATTTATACCAATACATTTAATGTATATGAAATTGATTTTGATGTAAGGTGTTTATGGGTTCAAATATGAATTACTACATTTCAAAGCTTTATTATTTCATACTTTTTGCTACATTTTGCTGATCCATCATGGAAACAAACACATTCAATTTTACAGACAAAAGTAGATCTTTGCTATAAAAGTAGAATTATATTCTCAAATCCTTGATAATAGAATACTGTTGTGTAACTATTCTTCATTACTATGACATGAAATCGATTTTAAATTGATACATGCTTACTTTCATTCTTTGGAAGGCATCTTTTAGTTTGGGATTTAGATGTGAAAAGTATTACCAGTTGAATTGAATGCTGATGCTACCAACAGGAGACAGGCAAATTCCTAGGCAGACAGGACTCAGGGTCCCCACTGAAACCTGACCTTGAAGCCAAGGACAATTAAAGCCTGAAAACCGAGCTGCCAATTCTGAAGAGTCCACGACCAGAGTGAGAACTTCTATCTTCATCTTACCCACTCTCTCTAGATTTGTTTATAATTCAGCTTGGCCAAATTATAAACTGCAGGACAGAGAAGCTTGGCCTCCAGAGGAAAGTATTTTCATACTGTCCTGCAGCTGGACCTTTTCTGTAAACGTGATGGCAAAGGGTCCAAGGTCCCATATGTGCAGGCTTTCTTTGCCTTGCCAGATATTCCAGACCTTTGCCAACACCGTAGAATTGATCCAGCCTTCCTAGTGGTCATCTCAGGAGAGGCTGCAAAGGGCAATCCCAAGGGACAAGGGAAGCAAACTCCAGAGGAGCCTCCAGCAGGGGATCCCAGTCTCTCTGGTCCTGCTCCTCCCGATCCATCCTGTCCTCCCTATCCATGTTATTTCTCAACTTGTCCCATCCTAGAAATCCTCATTTAAATGGGTCCCAGCCTCACTCATGCCCCTATGAGAGATGCCTTGTGAATATGGTCCTTTTTAGATTTAGGTCCCCTTTTCTCTACAAGATTTAAGACAAATTAAGGGGGATCCTGGTAAGTTTTCAGACTACCCTGACAGATGAGAGCAGCTTTCCAGACTTTAACCTAAACATTTCAAATCTCCTGAAAGGATGTTATGCTACTTTTGACTACCACTGAGAAGCAGGCCGACTTGCAAGCAGCAGAGAAGTTTGGGGATGAGCTTTGTTTTCCATATAGTGCCAAGAAAGGGGAAGAGCCTCATCCAATTGGAAAAACAGCAGTATCATTGGAGGAGCCTAAATGGGACCCCAATGATGACATAGGAGAATGAAGAAGGAAGCACTTTCAGATGTGCATAGTGGAGGGCTTATGAAGGACTAACACTAAGCCTCTCAATGACTCCAAACTATCCATGATAGACTAGGGATCAGATGAAAATTCCACAGCCTTCCTGGAAAGGCTGAGTCCTTGGTGAAGTATGCAACTCTATCTCCTGATTCAGTCAAAGTACAACTAATCCTAATGGATAAGTTTATTATTCAGGCAGCCCCAGATATTAGGAGAAAGCTACAGAAACAGGCTATGGGACCAGATAGTACTTTAGAGGTGAGTGAATCACAAGGTCACGAGTTTGAGACGAGCCTGACTAACATGCTGAAACTCCATCTCTACTAAAAATACAAAAATTTCCCAGGCACGGTGGTGTGTGCCTGTAATCCCAGATACTTGAGGAGCTGATGCAAGAGAATCGCTTTAACCTGGGAGGCAGAGGTTGCAGTGAGGCAAGATTGCACCACTGTACTCCAGCCTGGGCAACAGAGTGAGACTCCGTCTCAAAAAAAAAAAAAAAAAAAGAAAAAAAAAGAAAAGAAAAAAAAGAAAACCTCCTGAAAATGGCCACCTCAGTCTTTTATAATAAGGTTCAGGAGGACACTCAAGAAACAGAGAGGAGACAGAAAAAGGCAGAGGCTCTAGTGGCTACGTTGTAGGTTTGCAAACCCCAGAATCCCTGAGATGTATCTCTTAACTGCTGTAAGTGTGGCAGCCAGGGCATTAGAAGAAGGACTGTCCAGGAAACATGGGGAAGTCACCTCAACCCTCTCCAGTCTGCAGTGGGGACCACTGGAGGGTGGACTGTCCTGGGAGATGCAGGTTACTGAGTACAGATATAGTCTCCTAAATAGTCCAGCAGGACTGATGGATCCCAGGGCTCCTCTCCCCAGCTCCAACGACTCAGACCACCATTACCATCCAGGAGCCCAGGGTGATTCTAGAGGTTGAAGGGAGGAAGATAACTTCCTCCTGGATATGGGAGTGGCCATTTCAGTTCTCCTCTCCAATCCAGGCTTCTTCTCCCTCAGTACAACCATGAGGGGTGTCTCAGGACGATACTTTTCCCAACTCCTTAGTTGTAGTTGGGAAAACTTCTTGTTTACTCTTGCCTTTTAAATCATACCTGAAAACTTAACTCCTCAGCTAGGCACGGATATTTTACCTCCTATGGGAACCACCATCCTTATGGTTCCAGGGTATACTCTTTGTCTTCCCCTGGTAGAGACTGACATTAATTCAAAAGTTTGGGCAACTCAAGGAAAATTGGCTGGACCACAACTGCCATACCTGTTCAGATCCATTGTAAGAATCCAACTTCTCTTCCTAACCAGAGACAAGATCCCAAAAACCAGAAGCTAGGAAAAAGCTAGAATCCATCATTGATAACTTGATGTTCCAGGGTCTCTTCAAACCCTGCAAAAACCCTTGTAATGCCCTGATATTGAGGGTACAGAAACCCAATAAGAAATGGAGACTGTTCTAGGATCTCCACCTCATTAATGATATTATGGTTCTAATTCATCTTGTGGTTCCCAATCCCTATGTCCTGCTAACTCAAGTACCTGAGGGTACTAAATTGTTCATAGTCCTGGACCTAAAGGATGCTTTCTTCTGCATACCGCTACACCCTGACTTCCAATATTTCTTTACATTCGAGGATCCCTACATCCAGACTACCCAGCTGACTTGGATGGTATTACCACAGAGACTCTGAAACAGGCCCTTCCTGTTTGGGCAGGTGTTTTCAAGGGATCTCTCTTTATCCACAATTCAAAGTTTTATAATATGTAGATGACATTCTCTTTTGTGCCCCAACTGAGGAAATCTCTCAGGAGGGGTATGAGGCTCTTCTTAATTTTCTAGCTAACAGAAGATAAAAGATCTCAAAATTTAAGGTTCAGCTCTATCAGACTTCAGTGAAGTACTTAGGTCTAGTCTTGTCAGAGGGAACCAGGGCATTAGGCAAATATAAGATTAAGCTCATCTCCTCCTTTTCCCTCCCCGAAACCTTCAAGCAACTGGGAGGATTTATGGGCATTAGAGTATTCTCCAGATTATGGATACCTGAGTATGATGAGATAGCTCATCCCTTTATCACCTAATAAAGGAAGCTCAGGCAGCTAATTTGGAAACCAGAGGTTAAAAGGTCTTTGACCAATTGAAACAAGCCTTGCTTGAGGCACCAGCCCTTAGTCTTCCTATTGGTAAGCCATTCAATCTTTATGGATCAGAAAGGAAGAGAATGGCCCTGGGAGTTCTAACCCAGGTCCAAGATCCAGCCCAGCAGTCTGTATGCTACCTAAGCAAGGAGCTTGATTTGGTGGCTAAAGGATGGCCGGCCTGCCTCTGGGCAGTTGCAGTGATAACTTTGCCGGTGCCAGAGGCTACTAAGTTACTGATGGAGAATAACTTAACTGTTTATACCCTATGTAATGTGGCAGGACTGCTGTCTTCCACGGGGAGTCTCCACCTAACGTATAACCATCTGCTACTGGAGGTATCTACAGTCCAGTTAAGAATGTGTCACTGTCAAAACTCAGACACCTTGCTCCCAGAAAATGCTGGGGAACCTGAACATGACTGCAAACAGATAGTACTGCAGATTTATGCAGCCAGAGAGAACCTCAAAGAAACTACCTTAGAAAACCCAGATTGGGCTCCTTTTACTGCTGGATTTTGTTTTGTTTTTGAGATGGAGTCTCTCTCTGTCACCCAGGCTGGAGTGCAGTGGCTTGGTCTCTGCTTACTGCAAGCTCCACCTCCTGGGTTCACGCCATTCTCCTGCCTCAGCCTCCCCAGTAGCTGGGACTACAGGCACCCGCCACCATGCCTGGCTAATTTTTTTTTTTTTTAATTTTTTGTAGAGACGGGATTTCACCGTATTAGCCAGGATGGTCTCAATCTCCTGACTTCGTGATCCGCCCACCTCGGCCTCCCAAAGTACTGGGATTACAGGCATGAGCCACTGTGCCCAGCCATTACAGATGGATTTTTTTTTTAATATAGAACAAGAGATCCATAAAGCAGGATATGCAGTAGTCACCCTGAATGACACTATTGAAAGCACGCCTCTTTCTTTGAGCACAAGTGTTCAACTAGTTCAGCTAATGGTCCTCATTAGAGTGCTTGAATTAAGCAAAGGGAAAGTAGTTTACAATTATACTGATTCTAAGCATATTTTCTTAGTCCTCCATGTCCATGCCAATATCTGGAAAGAGAGAGACTTCCTTATAGCTAATTGGTCTCCCATTAAACACTATCAGGAAATTAACAGACTATTATTCTGAGTTTTTCTTCCATTGACAGTGGCAGTGATACATTGTAAAGGCCACCAAAAGTGGATGGATGAAATAGCCAAGGGAAATACATTGGCAGACCAAGCAGCTAAATTGGCAGGGAGAATTCCCCAGATATCTGATCCACTTGAGGCCTCAAATCTGGGAGGGCTGCATAAGAGAAATAAAACCTCAATATTCTTCTGAGGAAATAGAATGGGCCACCCCTTGGGAATACACCTTTCAACCCTCAGGATGACTACAATTAGAGGATGGCAAATTTCATACAGCAGCTTTCAGTCAATGGAAAGTTCTTCAAATCCTTCACCAAGCCTTCCACCTAGGAAAGGATTAAACCTATCAATTAGACCAATGGTTGTTCTCAGGCCTGGGTTGGGAGGGACCTTGCAGTGTACTTTCGCCTTCTTCAGCAGTGAAGATCACTGGAATAGATTCTTGGATTTATTATACTAAAGGCCTGGAGACTGATGGAATTATCTCTGTTGACTCAGAAAAGCACTCAAAGCACCAATATAAAGAAATTGGAAACCTCAAGTTAAAGATTGTAAGTGTCAATAATTCACCTTTCATAGATATGCTTTATAGTACTGCCTATGATTGCTGTTCTCACCTTCATTCTGTTCCTCACCATTAGGCGTCTTTGCCAAGGACACCTTAATCCTGAATGCCTATGGGATTATCTACACCCCTAAACAGCAATCTCTCTTCAAAAATTTAACTGTCCTCCCCCATATAAGATTTAATTTCTTTCACAAGGGTGAAACTGCTCTGGCCACAACATTGTTTTCAGAATGATTAGTCTATTTTACTTCTTATTTCTGTTATCTCTGGCACAAGATTTTTCCCTTTTAGCTCCTCTTTGTATAATACTCATATATGGTCCATGTATACATAACCTCCTTGTAAAATCTGTTTCTTTTTGGCTGAAGGCCATCAAACTGCAAATCATCATGAAAATGGAGCCTCAGATGATGGCTCCCTTTTTATCGGGAAACCTTATATAGGCCTCTGAGAGATGTCTGACTGACTGCTGTTTTCCCAAAACAATTCCCCCTGTCATCAGGAAGCAGTTAGAGCAGTCACTGTCCCTACACTAATGGAAGTTAGATGCACCTCTTCAGAGGGGGGATTGATAGTGAAAGGATACAGACAAATTCCTAGGCAGACAGGGTCCCTGCCTAGGACAGGTCCCAGCCTTCAAGCCAGGACAGTTTGAAGCCTGAAAACTGAGATGTCAGTTCTGGAGAGAGTCCATGACTGGAGTGAGAATTTCTGTCCCCAGTTTACCCACTCTCCCTCAATTTGTTCCTTCTGGATGATATCTTTTAACCAATCAAATGGTGCTTTTTCCAAGCCTGCTCATGGACAAATCAGCACACACTCCCCCATTGTAAGCTCATAAAAACCCTGGACTCAGCCACAAAGATAGCTTACCCATTACAGGTCCCCTCAGATGCTGAGAGCTTTCTTTCTGTCACTCAATACAATTCTACTCTGCCTTACTCACTCTCTGGTTTCCAATGTACCCTATTCCTCTTGGTTGTGGGACAAGAACCTAGAATTTGCCGAATTGCAGGGGTGAAAGAGCTGTATTGTTTCTGCTTGCTGATCTGCGGGTGGCAGCAATAAAAGAGCTGTAACATTCCCTCCCACTTGCTGAACAATGAGAGAGACGAGTCCACTGGGTGACACTCCCTCCTGCTTGCTGAACTATGGGAGTGAAAAAGCTGCAACAGTAGCAGTAAAAATCCCTCAGAAATTCAAAACTGTGCATAGATGTGCCTGAGATACAAAGAATAATAAACACATTTCTATTCTAAGGGAGTTTGTAAATCTAGGAGATAAGTTGGCTCTTGTTCACATATACCTACAATTCAAGCAGAATGGGAAAACTCACCAGAACATTCTGGAAAGCTGAGAAGATTCAGGGAAGGAAGTGCTCAGGAAGAAGTCACAAAATGGCTTTAAAGAACTCTGAGAAGTTGGAGAGGGATTTGGCAGATGATTAAACCCACAAGAGAAGTACAAAGTAAAGAGAGAGAAAATCAGAATCATCAAGTACCAAAAGCCAGGAAAATCTGATAATCTGTAAATAATGTAGGCTGGCTCCAGTTGTACAATTGTAGAAAGTTTGGGGAACAGGTCACAAAATTATTTCTTACAATACCTAAAGACCCTGGATTCTATGCCTTTGAGATGTAAAGTTTTAATTTTATTCCTTCTAATAAGAGACCGTTTCACCAGCATGTGCTTTAGATAAGTTAAGGTAGAAGCAAATTCATTATAAAAGGGGAAATAGTTAAGAAGCTATTGTATTAATTCACTCATCTATTCACTTGTCCATCTATTCAACAGTGATTTATGAAGTGCCTGCTATGAATCAGGCATTGTTCTGAGTTACACACCACAGAAAGGCACGGAGTGCAATAACTCAGGTAAGATTAAGGTCATAAATAAGATGAAATTATGTCTTTCATATGACAAAACACAGAAACTATAAAATAATAGATTGTAAATGTGTTTGCATATTTATAAATTTGCCTTCATGGCAAAAATATCATGAAATTAAATCAAATGTCATTTTGGGGAAAAAAAAACTCACATTTCAGTTGCAGATGCCCCTGTCCAACACTTCCAGGTACCTTTCTACAAGTGTTTGCTTTGTGATAACACTTATATGGCACTCTTTCTGTTCTACGTTTATTTTATTTTAGTCCAGTTGGAACAAAAATACCTTGGCTCTCATGATCCTAGAGGGGGAAAACTCAGAGAAAAAACATACTTTTTTATACTAAAAGATACTGACTTTGAACAGATTATCCCAGGGGCTATGTTAGAGACCTAGATGATTAGGAATTGGGACTTACTTTAGATACTGTGGAAAAGAAGAGTAGTTCTGGCAAGGTGATATTTAAAACAAGGCCTAAAATACGTGAAGAGAATAGAAGTCTGAGGGAAAAATCATTTCAGGTAGCAAGAATCAGGCAAGTAAAAGCCATGCTGGGAAAATGAATAAATGAAGTCTGACATTCTGTGATTTATAATTCTGTGGGCTTTAGGCTTTGGGCTTTAGCAAGCATATTATAATTATTATCTTGCCTTTTTTTAAGTGAAAAAGTTTTAAGTATTGGGTTAACCATACTCTTTTGCTTATGATCATTAAACAAATGGGTTTCCAAAGTAATGAGTTCTACTAAAATTAGGAATTCTTCTGTTAAAATATACTAATTAATGTTTATTTCTATTATGACGATACATTGGGTCTAAGTTTTCCCATTAGGACAAATTGGCTCCTTGATCCATAATTATGCCAGGTAGTACATCATTTGCACTCAAGTAGATATTTAAAGGATCTTTATCACTCATCAGTTTCAATAGTTTTTAAGGACTATTTTAAATTTATTGACAATGATTTTCTAAGAGTATCAACATTTTTGAAGATCTTGAACTGTTTATAAAAGAAGGCTAACATTGGAGGACCCTACACCAATTCAAAATCATTTTGTGTATAAATGTTTATATTATATGCACTTCTATATTAAACTAAAAAGAGGCTAGTGAGATGTAGATTAACAATGATTTTCTGATTTTTAAAAGCTGAATATTCCTTTAAAGCCTTGTTCTTGTGAACTAAAATAATTTTTTAATACAGAGTTATTTAAGTAGGAATTTATAAATTTAAAATGTTAAGATGTCTCAGAAGAAAATTTGGGGAATACTCTTTTATTAATGTTATCGAATTATCCCCCACACTTCACTAGACTTAAATCTCTATAATCTAATTCTCTTTATCAAGATTGTCCCTCCCCAGAAGTTTTGGTGATTGAGGAGAAGATCCAGGGTTTCAACATGATGAACTGTGTCTTGTTCTCAGCAAACATAATAAAAGAGAACTTAGTATTATATAATAGAATCTGGGATAAAACAAGATTCTTGGCATTCTGAGGTTTTCTAGCATGAGGATACTTATTTTACATGCAGGCTTCAGGGAGGTATGGAAAGTTAGTAACTGTGCCATGTGAGATATTTTATCTTTAGATATTTGGAAACAAAATCAAAAGGACACCAATAACAAGCGAATAAAAATAACTACAAAAAATTAAACCTGACTTCAACGTGTAAAATTACTCTTCTACTTTTCTGTATTTACCATTAATGCACAGAGTTTCTCTTACCACCTAAACACACACATATGTTATGCACACACACACTTGCACTTGCTCATGAATACAACATATCACAGTGGTTAATAACACAAACTCTAAAATCAATCTACATGGAATTAAGTCTTGGCTTTGTCACTGATCGCTGTCAACTTGGACAGGTTACTTTACCTATCAATCCTTACTTTCCTTATCTATAAACAGATCTATAAAGCATATTCTGGTCTATGTTGTTAGAGTAAATGAATTGGTATTTGCAAATTACCTAGACCAGTGCCTATCAAATAGTAAGTAATACATAAGAACAGATAGTATGCATGATGCAAGTGTTAAATGACATCATTACCATGACTACTGTTTTAATGCATAGCAGCACAAAGTCTATGGACAGAAATCAGGAGGAAAACTATGGGATTTCATTGGGAGGAAGGAATGATGTACTTTTAGTTCGGAGAAATGACTTGTGTTCAGTCAAGTTAGGAAATCATTTAGCAAGACCTTGTGACAAAGCAGACAAGAAAGTGAGAAAGAAATTGAAGGACATTTAAAATTTTGTAATTTTAAAAGCAAAGTGAGTCAGTGGTCTGTATCCAATCCAGGTGGGCAGAAACTGTGCAGTCCAGGTAGAAACATACAGCAGTACCCTTGCTTGCTCTAAATATGGACTCCTTCCATATGGCTTCACATCTATATTCTCATCTGATGCCCAAATATATTATGAGATATATATATAGATATATATATATAGTATAGATATATATATATAGTATGTATTTGTATTATTATTGTACAGAGGAAGCAGTGGATTTTGAAAAAGTTACTTATCTAATGTCAAAATCTATTCAGGTTTAGGAATAGAATTTGAACTTACTTCTCAGTATCACATATTTTGCATTATACCATTTGTCCTTATGATTGTCCCATTTTAGAAATATTGTCAAGTATTTTAAGGAATAATAATATCACCATGATTAAGAGTATGTCCTGATATAAAAAACATAGTAGCTATTTCCACATCTTGATACATATTGTAGAGTATCATTGATGAAATAAAAAATCTGAGATAAGTTCCAGAACTATTCCTCAAATATGTACATGATGTGGCTTTTAAGAAAAGTGTTCTATACACCCAATAAATTAACCCAAAACAAGCTGGTTTTCGTGATGCACATCTGTAATCTTAGCTATACAGGAGGATTGCTTGAGCCCAGGAGTTCAAGACTAGCATGGGAAACATTTTCAGACCCTGTCTCAACATAAAATTAAATAACCAAAAACAAGAAAAAAAATTAAACTCTAAAACTAAAACTGCTTACATTGTTGTTTTCAGAGGAAAGGAAGGGGTAACAACATTAAAACCTATTTTTTTCTAATTGAAAAAAATGATTTATGCTATCAATGAATGCCTCCAGCAGAATGTAATTTGGTTAAGACATTATTGGTAATATTGTATGTGGGATGACCATATGTTTTGTTTGTCCTGAACAGTACTAGTTTATCCCTATATTCCTTGCATCACTTCTGTTAGCCTTCGTCTCAGATTTTTCCATTAAAAATTATTATTAAGAATTACATCTCAAAAGTTTAGGGTTATTTTGGTAATCCTCACTTTGTACTTCTAGCTGTGAAAATATAAATGGATTGAGAACAGCATTCATGCTTTAACACATGGTCAAGTAAGCTATCAGGTTTACCTGTCTTTTTCTGATGCTTTCCAGCAGCCGTATAACTCTTGGTAATATTTTACAGATAGTGTATGTGACCCTTCAGAGTAAAAGGTAGTGGTGGGAGAAGTATTCAGAGCTGGTAACTAAGGCCTCAACTTGGCCCTCCAGCTAGTTGTGGGTTTATGCATCTTCAGCTAGTGAAATGCTTAAAATGCACAAAGCACGGGAGGTAGCAGGTGAGGCTGGTGGAACAATGAGACAATTGTAGTTTTGGTGCATGTGAAATAACTACAGGAAATATGGGCTCAGCAGTACCTGCCATAGAGAATATAGAGAGTGGTGTGAGGACTCACTACAAAGGACTTGTCATTTATTGTTTGGTGAAAATCTATACTGTTCAATTATTTACTATTTTAGTGCTTATTTATTTTTAAGCCATAAACTCTGTTTGCAAAAATAAACAATCTCACTCTCTCAAAAAGCATTTATAATAAAAATTAACAAATAAATTTCCATTTCTCAATAAAGTTGATGAATAATATGTTACTTGTACACAATGTCTGTTGACATTTACAATACTTATCACTAGCCACATGGAAAGTGGAAGAAAAAGATAAAATTGTTCAAGAAGCAATACCATCAATTTTATAAATAGGTAGCTACATTAAGAGAGTGCCCTAAAATAAATATTTAACACATACAGCTGTAGAGGGTATATTTTCACAGCATTTGAGAAGCATGATATTTTATTTAAATCAAATGACTTTTCTCAAAATTATACTTGCTCTTTTTTTATTCTAAGATTTATTGCACATACACACAAAGTTAAGCCATGGATATCAGTTCCATTAATACACAAGAATTTCAAAATTGTCAAATATTCCCACTTTCATCAAATAATGCCAAACAGAAAATGAGATAAACTAATTTTAGTAATGGATTAATTATTTCATGCAATTCAGAAATCAAAGTAAACATTTTCAGTTGGATGTGAAAAATTTAACATTATTATGAATTCAAATAGAAAGTCAGTTAAGTAATCCATTATTTAAGGTTAAATAATTTGCTTTTGTGGCGATAATGTTAAAAACATTTTTTGAAGCACAGGGTCATAGTGAAAACAGTGTTTAGCCACATTAAGAAACCAATAAACTGAAATTGTATTTGGAATTTAATATAAACTGTTTTATAAACCTAAAATATATTTGTATATCGAGAGATATAGGACACTAAAGATTTGAGACAAAACAAATGTGTAGGTGATATACACTTTGCCTATTTGTAGCTCATCATTTATCAGATGTTAGAAATATTTGAGGCTTTAATGACCTAGTTTGCAAATCAACTTGCATGTCTCAAAACGTTATTGAAACTTTCTATAAACTAGGCCTCTTAAATTTGCTTAAATTTTGTATTAAAAATCAGCTCAGAATCTTTATTAAAAGACTTTGATGAGTGCAACATCAAATAAGTAATCTTTTGAAGCTTCTAGTAAGTTTTGGTTATCAAGAATAAAGATTGCTAGGAGGAAGAGAAATATCAGTGTAGCTCTACAAAAATATGAGTGAGCAAGTTAAAAATAAAAGTCAATGAGTAAGATTTTATTTTCAAATTCTATAAGTTTTCTTTAGAATATCATGTGGAAAGAATCATTTGACAGGGCTTCTATTTTTATTTGGATACAGTGTTTTGTTTTCTGTGCATGAACAGAAAAACTTGACAGGTTTTCTCAGTTTTGCAGCCTCGAAGGCTGACAAAACATTCAAAACAATCACAAATGAAGGTAATACACATTGAATTTTGTTATATGAAAATATTTGTCATAAAGAGGCCTTCTGCATGGAGAAAAAGAACAGTACCTGTAAAATTGTTTGGATTGAAATATTTATACATTTGAATATTTACATATTTCAATACAAAAATAGAAATAGTTATGCATTTCAATATGAAAAAACTAATACTGAGTTTATCTTCTACATATTAGTATTTGTTTGGGACTTGGAAATTATCAAAAGGATTTCCTCCATCAGAAACAAATGATCTACAGAGCAAAGTCATCAAGGATGTCAACCATTTCATTTTTTACTAATCATAAAACAAATGTTAGAAGACTGAAACCTGTTTCAGTAAATCAATTAAAATGTATAAGACTATATTGAAAAAATACATTATTTGAATAAATGCAATACAAATGATTTTAGTCATACAGATAAATAAATAAATAATGGATTAAACTATATGAAAATGCACTGGCTAATTATTAATTATTCTGCTCTGCTATGTTTTTTATTTTTAGGTGAGCAATATTTTTAAAAAACCTGTTTTCACTTAATGTATGGGACATTGTTCTTTATATTTTTTAAAAAAACAATTGAACTGTTTAAAACAATCTAAAAGAAGATTTCAAGATCTACCACTATAATAAAATCAAATATAATTAATCAATACATATATAGCCAATAATTTAAATAGTTTGTCTACTGTCCTTCACTCATAGAAGTATACTGGTTTGGATAAACTATTAGGCGTTTGTTTTAACTTTAAATTAGTCAATCAGTTGGCAGAACAGACAACTAATATAAGACAACCAAAACTGTAGTTTGCTTTCACAGCTGCCAGTAAACATTTTCCTAAACATTTTTATTTAGAAAAAGCTTAAATTTATAGAAAAATCTATAAATGTTAGATTTTGCCATGCACAACCATGTACATTTACATAGAATTACCAGTCTTTAACAATTTACCACATACTCTCCTCTCTGTATGTGTGTGTGTGTGTATATATATACATATATATGTATATATATGTATATGTATATTTTTTCCTGAACAATTTTCAAATAAGTTGCTGATATTGCAGCACTTCAACAAATTAGAATCATCAGATATTGTTTTATGCCTCAGTACTTAGTTGGTAAAATTTAAATTCACCAAGCTTATATTTTGCAAGAGTTATGAAGGTCATTCTCTATATCAGTGTAATGTGGGAATAAAATAAAAATAAAAAATAATTCTCAACATTGAATGAATAATATAATCATTTTAAGCATTACAACAATTAATGAATGAATGCACTTATTTTTTCTATATTTAATCAATATTTATTGAGAACCTATTATACCTATTCCTCTTTTATAACAACTATTGAACAAGATAGTCAATGTTCATATACACAGAGTACTTTCAGTCTAATGGGGTGTGAAAAAGAGGAGTTAAGTTCATAAACATGTAATATCTCATTAAGAGCTTTAAAAATATACCAGAGCAAGTTAATAGACAACTGAAATATTGACTCTGAAGTTATTTCAGGTAGCATACATGAGACCAAGCTCTCTTAGGAGTTGTACTCGAATGTAAACTTTAAAAAGGTGAAAGTGTGTGTCTTGTGAATATGTGGTGATAGAATGTTAGGATCAGAGGGACGATCAAGTGTGAAAGCCATGTTGAAAAGAGGAGAGGGTCAATACAACTTTAGGGCTGATAATACAGGGACACCACCTATAAGATGACATGAGAGTCGCTGTCAGGTACAGACCAGATCACAAGGGTTTTGACCATGGCCCACTCTTAGATTTAGGATTCAGCGAAGTACAGCTCTGAGGCCAAAGCTGGCTCATGAGCTGGTTTAAGTGACCTAGAAGCCAATATTTTATTTATTTATTTATTTATTTATTTAGATTTTAAAATGTTTATTAATGAACATCAACAACAAAGAAAAATAACATGTAACAGAGAGAGGTTGTATGTGAGCCACGAAGTTTAAAATATTTACTTTCTGGTCTTCAGAAGAGAAAAAAATATGGTAATTCCACATGGAAAGTCATCAGAATTTGAGAGCTGGGGAGTCACATAATATGTATTATATTTTATAATGACTACTTTAATATTAGCGTTGAAAATATTCTGCAGGCAGGCAAGAGCAGAAGCAGAATGATCCGTTAGGATGCTACGGCAATGGCCCATCCAATAGGTGGGAATGGCTAGGTTTAGGGTGCTAGTTTTGGAGGAGCTGAAAATGTACAGGACTTGGGCTATAACTAGAAGGTAAAATCAACAGAATTTGCTAATTTGCTGAATGAAAACAAGCAAACAGTTTAAAACATGTTCAATTGCTCACTGTGTGGTATTTTTCTAGGAAGTGACAACCCAGAGTGTCCACGTTTTATATCGTGTTTATGTTACAGATAATTTTTTATTTATTCTAGAATTAAACTCCTTTTACCAATTCTATATAATTTTCTTATGCTTTGTTTTTTTAAGACAATAATCTGCGATGGCAAATGAATGCAAACAAAAGTAATAGTTATAAGAGTTATGTATTTCTTAATTATCATTATTTTATATATTTCTATTTTGATCATCAGTTATTTCTCTGGCATTAAATTTCAAAATAATAACTTAAGAGAGGCAAATGTATTTTGTTAAAGACAGAAAATAATGCAATCATATTCACTTTAAATATGTTTTGTCATTTAACAGACCCTTACTGCTTCTCTACTGGAGTAAAGAAACTATTTTTGTTAATGTGCTTAAGTAGCCTATAAGCATTTTTCCATTTTGCACAGCTAATTGAAAACAATCATTTTACCAGTTATATTAGTTTCCATAAGACAGTTTCCAAACTTTTATAGTATCCTTTAAAAAAAATAAATAATGTTAAGTTATGGTCCTTTAAAATCTCACTTTCTTAAAAATCTCAATAGCCTTTGCTATTTTCTCTTATTTTTAGATATGTGTATATATATACATACACGTAAACTAATTTCTTAGTATTTCAATGTTAATATTTCCCCAGAATTGTTGTACCACATTACATTCAACCATTTGCTTCCTGATGAACTTTTAAGTTGGCCCAAATTTCTAAAATTTTAGAAACAGTTACATGGAACTTACCAGGGGTATTTCATCAAAATCAACAATTAAAAAATATTTAAAGAGAGAAAAATAATTATTCATATGAGATGATCTTTTCATATTATTACTAAGTGTAGGTTACCTTTGCAGTAGTAAATTGATCATCAAAAAATTACCTTTAAAAATAATTGTATTGTTCTTGGGCCGGGCGCGGTGGCTCAAGCCTGTAATCCCAGCACTTTGGGAGGCCGAGACAGGCGGATCACGAGGTCAGGAGATCGAGACCATCCTGGCTAACACGGTGAAACCCCGTCTCTACTAAAAAATACAAAAAACTAGCCGAGCGAGGTGGCGGGCGCCTGTAGTCCCAGCTACTGGGGAGGCTGAGGCAGGAGAATGGCGTGAACCCGGGAGGTGGAGCTTGCAGTGAGCTGAGATCCGGCCACTGCACTCCAGCCTGGGCAACAGAGCGAGACTCCGTCTCAAAAAAAAAATAAAAATAAATAAAATAAAATAATTGTATTGTTCTTATATTCTCTCCTACTGTGTTTCATGGTTACACAAGGAGCATGGATGAGCAACAAGGGCACTTCAATTCTGTTCACCTCAAAAAGGATTACATATTTTGACTGAATTAGCTAGTTGTAAAAAACAATTTTACTATTGCCTTCCAAATTTAGCATTTATTTGCCTAGATCGTGCAAATCTAAAAAATTGACAATAGGAATTTTCATCTGCTTTTGCTCCCTTGGAATTTCAAGTCAACCATTTAATTACCTAAATATTTCAGATCATGTAAAGATTTTTTTAAATGTATGTTCAACAATCTGTCTGCCCAGTGAAAATCCTTCTCTATGTCTTTTATCATTTGCTATTTAAATACTGCAAATCAAACCATTTCTTGCTATAAAGAGATAATTAAATAACCGCAGGTTTTTATGACTAAAGTTAGACCAGCTGATACAAAATGTTACAGATTATACAGAACTCTAGGGATTGTATTTACACTCTCCAGAACTTGATTTTGTTTTGAGGTGAACAGAACTTCTATAGCTTTATGTTCAAGAGCTGTGTTTTACATAAACTATATTCAAATATCAACCTTAAAACTTATTCCTATTAGCTCTCTTTATATCTCAGAGCATCAGTTTCTTTTTTCTTTTCTTTTTTTTTTTTACAATAAATGATTTTAACACTTCTGAGAAATTTTTACTGAAATAATGATTGTAGACTAATAATAAATGTTGACAAACATTTGGGTAAATGGAGTTCTTATACATTAATGAATGGAGCTGTCACTTGGTTCAAATACTTTGAAAAATTTTGACAGTATTCACTAGAGCTAAGCAGTGGCCTATCCCATGACCCAGTAATTATTAACACAATATGCATGATATGGGCACACAAGAAATGGAGTGCATATGTCCATCCAAAGAATATTCATAGCAGCTTTATTCCTGATACATAAAATAGAAAATTATCCAAGTATTCTTCAGTAAGAATGTAAGAAACAAATTATGGTCTCTCTAAACTTTCATGAAATCAAAGAGGTACAGATACACAAAGTATAAATGAGTCTTATAGTCTCTATGTCGAGCAAAAGAATAAAGATACATGGTAATATACACTTTGTGATTTTATTTGTATGACATTCAAGAACGGACAAAACTAATTTATGGCAATGACAGAATAGTGTTACATACTGGAGTGTCATATTGGCTCTGAAGTTATTAAAAGAAAAAAACTTCTGCTTGTCATAGAAACTACAATATATTGATCCCAGTAGTGTTTATTGGAGTGTACACATGCACAATAATTTATCTAGGGATATATGAGAAAATGCAGCAAATTGTCAAGGAAAAGCAAGCTTTTTACTATATGTAAGTTATGATTAAATAAGACGTTATATAAAGCAGTTTGAACGGTATCTGACAAATAATGTGCAAACATGTTCAGGAGAACATAGCTATAAGTCAAAATAAGTGTTATCTAAAACCCTTACATACCAATTCCCAATTACAATTACATTAATGTGAACATAAACTAGCCAGAGAAATACTAAGTTTAATGATAATTTAATAATTGACCGAGTATTCTCTAAATTATACATAAATAGATGTTTAGAATACCAACTGCACACCAATAAAATATTACACAATTTAATTTAGATGGTAGAAAATATCTGCATATTTAGATGATGTTCAGAAAATTTTACAGAAAAATAATTTACCATCCATCTGTGAAACTGATAAGATGCTTAATGAAACTCTCATTTAGTGCATAAAACATAAGATTTGATATGGTAGATATAATAGGCATTACTCCTTATAAAAGAGTTGAATCAAACCAAATTCATTATTTTTTTGACACTAACAGAAATGAATGTCAGATGCAGTCTGTTGTATTTAATATATTATTTGATAAACTCGTTTTGACAGATGTCTTATACAATATTCCTTCTCTCTTTTTTTTTTTAAAGTTAAAGTAACATTGTTTTGCATTTTCAGCCAGATTTTATTAGCAATTAGCTGGTGAATATAACAAAAATATGGATTTTTTTCTTGGTTGGACCCTATCTTGTAATAAACATCATAGAAATTAGAGACTCTGATTTTTCAGTCCCTACTGAACATTATCTTTATTATAGCTTAAGATAATTTTTTTGTGTATGTGACTTATCCTAAAAGCCCTCGGCATGACCAGGATCACTTTTTATCTACTTTGCTATCAGCAGTTTTCCAGGTACAGCATAGTTACCTATATTACTCACATGTCACTTATATTCAGGAGCTAATCTGCTACAATTACCAAGAAATGTAAGATCCTAAGTATCTTAACACATTTTTTTGTTTTTATCTTTTCTAGCATAATTTTGTTATTTTATGTGACATTTACATTTGTCTCAGGAATGCAAGATTAGGAAAGTAAGTGATATGACTAAAGGTGCACCTGATTTACTATCAGATCTAGATTCAAATCTAGAGTTATGACTTACTCATGTAAACTTATTTAATCTCTTTTAACATGGGAATGATAACTACATTACAAGATGCTTGCAACAATAAAGATGAAATCAAGTGACTGATTATTGTTCCATAATCAGTTGATAAGTGGCACCTAATTTTATGAAGGTACATTTCTTACACTGAATTGAAACCCTAGCAAACCCAAGAAGTGACCCACTTATCTAGTTGATGAGCAACTATTGTTTTCAGTAGCCCAAACATTTGTGATTTTCACCTTTCGGCATAACTTTCTCAAACAATTTTCATGAGATTCGTACTGCACTTTTTTTCTTTCTTGTTCTCAGCCTCTAAAGCATGACACTGTGTTTGAACAAGACAGCAAGTCACTGCAAATCCTGTATGTCTGAACTACTAAAAAAAAGTTAAAAACATAGACTTTAAGTCATGCTTTTCATACAAGAAAATGTTTATCTATTCAATGGTCATGTGAAAGATAATAATATCACACTAAAACAAAGGGACTTTTTTTCTTAATTTTCATAGCCTATGGATATTCACTGAAATATCTGAGAAAGCAATGACAAGGCAATGTGGAACAGGCACTCCGGTTCATTAGCTAGTTCATCCCACTCTGAATATCTAAGTTTAAGCGCCAATTTCTTCAGAGACAGGATGAGATTTGAGATTTCTTCTCATCAGGATGAGATTTCCTCTGTCTCTTCCATAACCAAAACCACTGGGGGGTTATATACAGTGCCAATCCCCAGATGGCTTATGTTATGATACTATTTATAAAAGAAAGATTGATGTTTGGCAGGAAAAAAATAAAATGGTCCTACAGTGACCTAGAAGACAAAATACACACTAAACTCCCATATAAAAAAGTTATTTCTCTCTCTGAATAGGTATTACATGCGGAGGAAATAGACTCAGAATGTTTCACAGCAGCGTGAGTTATTTTCTGGGTCACTTCTTTTTTTAATACTTTTCCTGCCTTTGAAAAGTTTTCTTTGCAATGTTTTGGATATTGAAATCTGGGAGTTTCAAAGACTAATCCCAAGGAATCACATTATAGTAAATAATTAATCTTGATATTGGCAATTTCCTGACCTGCATATTAAGGTATTGCTTATTTCACTAAACATCTTTCTTTATTAAAGGAAAAGGAAATAAATTCTGAGTTTCACAGATGAAAGAATCTCTCTGTATATATATATAGATACATGCACAAAGACACAGACATATGTATATGCATACATACACATACATACATGTATGTGAATACCTGCACACACTTATATGTATAATGTATTTTATGAGTTTCTATGTATATACATAATCTGAATATTGTAATGTGAATTAAAATACAGAGAAAAAATAAGATATAAAATATACCTACATAGATTTCCTTTTCTATCCTTTCAAAATGGCTTTTTTTTTTTTTTTTTTTTTTTGATAATTGCAAGACACTTTGAAAAAGATGAAGTAAATTTTGCTTGCAAGGATAAATACTTAAAAATTGATTTGCTACTTTGTGTAAGAGAATTGTCCTCAATCTGAACATACTTCTCATTGTACATTGTAGTGTGTAATTTTGATTTGTCATGCAGGACATTTTCCCCTCACAAGTTATGTCAGAAATTATTGAGTGCCTTACAATATTGGAGATAATCAATATTCACTATAGCAAGCACCAATTAAAGAAGAGCAGAATATAAAATCTAGAAAAGCAATTTGAATATGAAACTGTATCACAATATGTTCATTTACCTTGATTATTTTAGATTTCAAGCCAGCTGTTATATCATAAACACTCTTTGTTTCATTGCCAAAATTAATGTGCCTTGTCTATTTAGAAAAATACATATGTAATTATGTTAAAATTAAAGAAGTTATGAAGTATGATTCTTTTTAATCAAAATGCTTTACATTGATTTAAAACAAGATAATGCATTTACTTATTTATTTTTATTATATGTTATATTCTAGGGTACATGTGCGCAACGTGCAGGTTTGTTACATATGTATACATGTGCCATGTTGGTGTGCTGCACCCATTAACTTGTCACTTACATTAGGTATATCTCCTGATGCTATCCCTCCCCGCTCCCCCACACCCCACAACAGGCCCTGTTGTGTGATGTTCCCCTTCCTGTGTCCAAGTGTTCTCATTATTCAATTCCCACCTATGAGTGAGAACAAGTGGTGTTTGGTTTTCTGTCCTTGTGATAGTTTGCTGAGAATGATGCTTTCCAGTTGCATCCATGTCCCTACAAAGGACATGAACTCATCCTTTTTTATGGCTGCATAGTATTCCATGATATATATGTGCCACATTTTATTAATCCAGTCTGTCTTTGATGGACGTTTGGATTGGTTCCAAGTCTTTGCTATTGTGAATAGTGCTGCAATAAACATACGTGTGCATGTTTCTTTATAGCAGCATGATTTATAATCCTTTGGGTATATCCCCAGTAAAGGGATGGTTGGGTCAAATGGTATTTCTAGTTCTAGATCCTTGAGGAATCACCACACTGTCTTCCACATTGGTTGAACTAGTTCACAGTCCCATCAATAGTGTAACAGTGTTCCTGTTTCTCCACATTCTTTCCAGCACTTGTTGTTTCCTGACTTTTGAATGATTGCAATTCTAACTGGTATGAGATGGGATCTTATTGTGGTTTTGATTTGCATTTCTCTGATGGCTAGTGATGATGAACATTTTTTCATGTGTCTGTTCATATCCTTTGCCCATTTTTGATGGGGTTGTTTTTTCTTGTAATTTTGTTTGAGTTCTTTGTAGGTTCTGGATATTAGCCCTTTGTCAGATGAGTAGATTGCAAATATTTACTCCCATTCCATAGGTTGCCTGTTCACTCTGATGGTAGGTTTCTTTTGCTGTGCAGAAGCTCTTTAGTTTAATTAGATCTCATTTGTCAATTTTGGCCTTTGTTGCCATTGCTTTAGGTGTTTTAGACATGAAGTCCTTGCCCATGTCTATATCATGAATGGTATTGCCTAGGTTTTCTTGTAGGGTTTTTATGGTTTTAGGTCTAACATTTAAGTCTCTAATCCATCTTGAATTACTTTTTGGTTAAGGTGTAAGGAAGGGATCCAGTTTCAGCTTTCTACTTATGGCTAACCAGTTTTCCCAGCACCATTTATTAAATAGGGAATCCTTTCCCCATTTCTTGTTTTTGTCAGGTTTGTCAAAGATCAGATGGTTGTAGATGTGTGGTATTATTTCTGAGGACTCTGTTCTGTTCCATTGGTCTATATCTCTGTTTTGGTATCAGTACGATGCTGTTTTGGTTACTGTAACCTTGTAGTATAGTTTGAAGTCAGGTAGCGTGATGCCTCCAGCTTTGTTCTTTTGGCTTAGGGTTGTCTTGGCAATGCGGGCTCTTTTTTGGTTCCATATGAACTTTAAAGTAGTTTTTTTCCAATTCTGTGAAAAAACTCATTGGTAGCTTGATGGGGATGGCATTGAATCTATAAATTACCTTGGGCAGTATGGCCATTTTCATGATATTGATTCTTCCTATCCATGAGCATGGTATGTTCTTCCATTTGTTTGTGTCCTCTTTGATTTCATTGAGCAGTGGTTTGTAGTTCTCCTTGAAGAGGTCCTTCACATCCCTTGTAAGTTGAATTCCTAGGTATTTTATTCTCTTTGAAGCAATTGTGAATGGAAGTTCATTCACGATTTGGCTCTGTGTTTATCTGTTACTGGTGTATAAGAATGCTTGTGATTTTTGCACATTGATTTTGTATCCTGAGACTGCTGAAGTTGCTTATCAGCTTAAGGAGATTTTGGGCTGAGACAATGAGGTTTTCTAAACATACAATCATGGCATCTGCAAACAGGGACAATTTGACTTCCTCTTTTCCTAAGTGAATACCCTGTATTTCTTTCTCTTACCTGATTGCCCTGGCCAGAACTTCCAACACTATGTTGAATAGGAGTGGTGAGAGAGGGCATCCCTGTCTTGTGCCAGTTTTCAAGGGGAATGCTTCCAGTTTTTGACCATTCAATATGACATTGGCTGTGGGTTTGTCATAAATAGCTCTTTTTATTTTGAGATATTTTCCATCAATATTGAATTTATTGAGAGTTTTTGTCATGAAGGGCTGTTGAATTTTGTCAAAAGCCTTTTCTTCCTCTATTGAGATAATCATGTGGTTTTTGTCCTTGGTTCTGTTTATATGCTGGATTACGTTTATTGATTTCCGTATGTTGAACAAGTCAATGGAATTTATTCATTTCTTCTAGGTTTTCTAGTTTATTTGCGTAGAGGTGTTTATAGTATTCTCCAATGTTAGTTTGTATTTCTGTGGAGTCGGTGGTGATATCCCCATTATCATTTTTTATTGTATCTATTTGATTCTTCTCTCTTTTCTTATTAGTCTTGCTAGCAGTCTGTCAATTTTGTTGATCTTTTCAAAAACCAGCTCCTGGATTCATTCATTTTTTGAAGGGTTTATTTGTGTCTCTATCTCCTTCAGTTCTGCTCTGATCTTAGTTATTTCTTGCCTTCTGCTAGCTTTTGAATGTGTTTGCTCTTGTTTCTCTAATTCTTTTGATTGTGATGTTAGGATGTGAATTTTAGATCTTTCCTGCTGTCTCTTGTGAGCATTTAGTGCTATAAATTTCCCTCTACACACTGCTTTAAATGTGTCCCAGAGATTCTGGTATGTTGTATCTTTGTTCTCATTGGTTTCAAAGAACATCCTTATTTCTGCCTTCATTTTGTTATGTACCTAGTGGTCATTCAGGAGCAGGTTGTTCAGTTTCCATGTAGTTGAGCGTTTTTTATTGAGTCTCTTAGTCCTGAGTTCTAGTTTGATTGCACTGTGGTCTGAGAGACAGTTTGTTATAATTTCTGTTCTTGTACATTTGCTGAGGAGTGCTTTACTTCCAACTACGTGGTCAATTTTGAAATAAGTACGGTTTGGTGCTGTGAAGAATGTATATTCTGTTGATTTGGGGTGGAGAGTTCTGCAGATGTCTATTAGGTCCGCTTGGTGCAGAGCTGAGTTCACTTCCTGAATATCCTTGTTAACTTTCTGTTTCATTGATCTGTCTAATGTTGACAGTGGGGTGTTAAAGTCTCCCATTATTATTGTGTGGAAGTCTAAGTCTCTTTTTAGGTCTCTAAGGACTTGCTTTATAAATCTGGGTGCTCCTGTATTGGATGCATATATATTTAGGATACTTAGCTCTTCCTGTCAAATTGATCCCTTTACCATTATGTAATGGCCTTCTTTGTCTCTTTTGATCTCTGATGGTTTAAAGTCTGTTTTATCAGAGACTAGTATTGCAACCCCTGCTTTTCTTTGTTCTCCATTTGCTTGGTAGATCTTCCTCTATCCCTTTATTTTGAGCCTATGTATGTCTCTGCATGTGAGATGGGTCTCCTGAATACAGCAAACTGATGGGTCTTGACTCTTTATCCAATTTGTCAGTCTGTGCCTTTTAATTTGAGCATTTAGCCCATTTATATTTAAGGATAATATTGCTATATGTGAACTTGATCGTGTCATTATGATGTTAGCTGGTTATTTTGCTCGTTAGTTGATGCAGTTTCTTCCTAGCATCGATGGTCTTTACATTTTGTCATGTTTTTGCATTGGCTGGTACTGGTTTTTCCTTTCCATGTTTTGTGCTTCCTTCAGAATCTCTTGTAGGGCAGGCCTGGTGGTGACAAAATCTCTCAGCATTTGCTTGTCTGTAAAGGATTTTATTTCTCCTTCATTTATGAAACTTAGATTGGCTGGATATGAATTTCTGGGTTGAGAATTCTTTCCTTTAAGAATGTTGAATATTGTTCCCTACTCTCTTCTGGCTTGTAGAGTTTCTGCTGAGAGGTCTGCTATTAATCTGATGGGTTTCCCTTTGTGGGTAACCTGACTTTTCTCTGTGGCTGCCCTTAACATTTTTTCCTTCATTTCAACTTTGGTGAATCTGACAATGATGTGTCTTGGAGTTGCTCTTCTCAAGGAGTATCTTTGTGGCGTTCTCTGTATTTCCTGAATTTGAATGTTGGCCTGCCTTGCTAGGTTGGGGAAGTTCTCCTGGATAATATCCTGCAGAGTGTTTTCCAACTTGGTTCCATTCTCCTCATCAATTTCAGGTACACCAATCAGATGTAGATTTGATCTTTCACATAATCCCATATTTCTTAGAGGCTTTGTTCATTTCTTTTTACTCTTTTTTCTCTACACTTCTCTTCTTGCTTCATTTCATTCAATTGATCTTCAGTCACTGATACCCTTTCTTCCAGCTGATCGAGTCAGTTACTGAAGCTTGTGCATTTGCCACGTAGTTCTGATGTCATGGTTTTCAGCTCTGTCAGGTCATTTAAGGACTTCTGTACATTGGTTATTTTAGTTAGCTGTTCGTCAAATCTTTTTTCAAGGATTTTAGCTTTTTTGCGATGGGTTCTAACTTCCTCCTTTAGGTCGAAGAAGTTTGATCGTCTGAAGCCTTCTTCTCTCAACTCGTCAAATTCATCCTCCAGCCAGCTTTGTTCTTTTACTGGCGAGGAGCAGAATTCCTTTGGAGGGGGAGAAGCACTCTGACTTTCAGAATTTTCCGCTTTTCTGCACTGCTTTTTCCCCATCTTTGTGGTTTTATCTACCTTTGGTCTTTGATGATGGTGAGGTACAAATGGGGTTTTGGTGTGGATGTCCTTTCTGTTTGTTAATTTTCCTTCTAACAGTCAGGACCCTCAGCTGCATGTCTGTTGGAGTTTGCACAAGGTCCAATCCAGACCCTGTTTACCTGGGTATCAGCAGCGGAGGCTTCAGAAGAGTGAATATTGCTGAACAGCAAATGTTGCTGTCTGATCATTCCTCTGGAAGCTTCGTCTCAAAGGGTTACCCGGCCGTGTGAGGTGTGAGGTGTCAGTCCTCCCCTAATCGGGGGTGTCTCCCAGTTAGGCTACTTGGGTTTCAGGGACCCACTTGAGCAAGCAGTCTGTCCATTCTCAGATCTCAAACTCCATGCTGGGAGAACCTCTACTCTCTTCAAAGCTGTCATACAGGGACATTTAAATCTGCAGAGGTTTCTGCTGCCTTGTTTGGCTATTCCCTGTCCCCAGAGGTGGAGTCTCCAGACTCAGGCAGGTCTCCTTGAGCTGTGGTGGACTCCACTCGGTTTGAGCTTCCAGCCTGCTTTTTTTACCTACTTAAGCCTCAACAGTAGCGGGTGCCCCTCCTCAAGTCTCACTGCTGCCTTGCAGTTAGATCTCAGACTGCTGTGCTAGTAATGAGGGAGGCTCCGTGGGCATGGGACCCTCCAAGCCAGGAGCTGGATATAATCTCCTGGTATGCCATTTGTTAAGACCCTTGGTAAAGTGCAGTATTAGGGTGGGAGCGACCCGGTATTTCAGGTGTTGTATGTCACGCTTTTCCTTGGCTAGGAAAGGGAATTTCCTTCTCCCTTGCGCTTTCTGGGTGAGGCAATGCCTCGTCCTGCTTTGTCTCTTGCTCGGTGGGCTGCACCCACTGTCCTGCACCCACTGTCCAACACGCCCCAGTAAGATGAACCCAGTACCTCAGCTGGAAATGCAGAAATCACCCATCTTCTCTGTCACTCACCCTGGGAGCTGGAAGCTGGAGCTGTTCCTATTCGGCCATCTTGGAACTGCCCCAAGATAATGCATTTATAAAATGAGTTCTACTATTTCCCCTCTTCAGGTTAATAGTTTGAGAATTCATCATTTTTTTATTTTCCTCAGAAGTGAATACATTTAAATGGCTTAATTTTAATTCAATTTTAATAATTCAATAAATTAAATTCTCATATGCTAAGTTACATTTAATCTATGAATAATGATAATTTTTCAAGTTATGTGTGTTTTTAACTTTATCATGCATTTAGTACTTGAGATATTTGTCTTACATATTCATGATGAGTTAAATAACTTTTTGTGTACTTGGAAATTCAAAGAGCCAATTTTTGTACTTTCTTCTTTAAATTATACTGTATATGTCCCAGAGGTTAATATAGACATATTGAGAGTAGTGTTGCAGCTTGATACACAATTAGGTAAACTATGAGTCTCTTAAATAATGATAAAGCCATAATCCAATAATCCTGATGCTAAAATATAATTTACTGAATATTGATATTAGCTTATATTTGCTACATGTATGCTTCCAGTACACCAAGCACAGTGCTAAGTTATACACAAAACACACACACTCATATTTATATGTCAGAGTAAATTTATAATCTTGACATTATTATTCTCACCATCTTACATATTAAGAAGATGAATTTTGGAGGCATTCAAAATCCTGGCATCTTGGTCAAGAACTTAAATTTGCAGAGCATTGATCTTAACTGTGATGTTATAATGATTCACTGTCTTTCTTTCTTAATAAACCATTACAATTTCCCCTTGGTTTAAGTAACAGCCTTTCTCTCTTCATCATTCTTTTATCTCAAAGAGTATTATAGGTGTGTTAAAACCTATTGTCTCTGTATCTCTTATTGTATACCAAGCTCTTTGAAGTAGTTAACATAATAAATTCATTTAATTCCAATACCAATGTTACAGGGGATGAACCATTTCAATTTTTTAGAGATAAAGAAACAGAAGCATCAACAGAATAAAGCTTTACTTAAATTGTAAAGCCCAATGGTGATAGAGTCATGAAATATGAACCCAGTTTGTCTTGCTCCAAAATCGGTGTTTCCAATCGTCACTGTTCTTGCATTGAAAGGAAGAATACATATGACCGTCCTTGCTCTTTCAAGTAGATTATCATTTTTATGCTTATTATTATTGTAATGGAGGAATAAGACATATACCCAGGAAAAATAACTCGCAATATAAGCCAAACATGATGAGTGACAATATATAGTATGAATGAGAAGCACTATTGTAATTTAGAAGTAAAAAAAAAAAAAAAAAAAAAAAAACAATTACTTTCCCCACTTTAGTTTCCTAATAGCCTTTGTCTCACATTCTCTATATGTTTATATACAAATCAACATATGTTAAAAATGTTATAACAATTCATGCTACCACTTAACTGACTGAATTTCAGTCATTCACTCTGCTTTGCCTAGCAGTAGCCAAATAACACACAAGACATGGAAGAAGACAATTTTTTTCTTTGTTTTGATATGGAGTCTTTCTCTGTCACCCAGACTGGAGTGCAGTGGTGGGATCTCGGCTCACTGCAACCTCTGTCTCCTGAGTTCAAGCTATTCACCTGCCTCAGCCTCCTGAGTAGCTGGGATTACAGGAATCAGCCACCACACCTGGCTAACTTTTGTATTTTTAGTAGAGATGGGGTTTCACCATATTGTTCAGGCTGCTCTTGAATTTCTGACTCAAGTTGTCTCCCAGCTTCCACCTCCCAAAGTGCTGGGATTACAGGCCCAGCTAGAAATTTCATTTTAGCTTATGTTAGAAATATAGTAGAGGCTGGGTGTGGCGGTTCACGCCTGTAATCCCATCACTTTGCGAAGCAGAGGCAAGTGGATCACGAGGTCAGGAGTTCAAGATCAGCCTGGCCAAGATGATGAAACCCTATCTCTTCTAAAAATACAAAAAAAAAAAAAAAAAAAAAAAAAAAAAAAAAAAAAAATTAGCTGGGCGTGGTGGTGGGTGCCTGTAATTGCAGTTACTCCGGAGGCTGAGGCAGAGAATTTCTTAAACCCGGGAGGCGGAGGATGCAGTGAACCGAGATCGCACCACTGCATTCCAGCCTGGGTGACAGAGCAAAACTCCGTCTCAAAAAAAATAAAAATAAAAATAATGTAGTAAAGGAGACATGTGTGATAGATTTAAACAAAATGTATATTTCTGTGATAAAATTTATTGTAGAAATATTCATGAATGTCATTTGCTTTCTCATTATTTTATTAAACATCTGTGCTTCCATTTTGAAATAATACTTGAAATCTCATTGTCTATCTTACTTTCCTTTGTCAGTAATAATCTTTGAAATGGTGTAGTGCAAGTGCTCAACTGCATGGACACTAGTTCCTTCCTAATTAATGGTTGTAGCATATCACTGAAACATAAGAAAAATATTTTTATTTCTTCAGGTCCTTAAATTATCTATAGCTTTGGACACCAGTGACCAATTGTCAGTGAATCAGAATCTCCTTCCTTACTGTTTGTGATTACTTTGTACAGTTTGTATCTCATTCTGAAGTATAATGGCTACTTTTCCTAGTCTCTTAATTTTCCTCACCTCTGCTTAGTGTGATAGTCAGTTTGAATTCAGTGCCTATTAATGACCTCCTATGCAAATTTATTCCATATTTTTCCACCATCCCAGTCATGTACCATTCACATAGTAGTTATCTGAGTAGGTAACATACTATTACCTAAAAAATCAACATATTAAAATGTAATTTATCTTTTCCTTTAAATTATCTTCCCCATGAAGTTGACGACATTCACCTATCTTTCAATGGCTTTATATTCTGAACTTATCCTGCTAGATCTTGTTCTAAATACAAGCCCTATTATCTCTTTCAATAGAGCTCTCAATTATTTCTTCTTTCTTTATGTCTAATGCCTTCAAGTTAGTTCATGCCCTAATGAAGTCTCTCTGAATTATCCTAACAGCTTCCTGGATATAATCACAGGTAGAATATAAGAGCATACACAATCATAAGGACATAAAGCCAGAGCACATACAAGCTCTAATTATAAACTTCAAGAAAAATGTAATTAAATCACATGCTATTAAAAGTATTAAAGTAAAAGTACTTCATTAATGCTAATCGCTTGGCACTTCTCTAAGTCAGATACATTTAGTACTTAAGAAAAATACTATTTATGTAAAGAAAAATTTTCCATATGGATGAGTTTTGTCTTACCAAAACAGTTTTTTCAGTCTTATTCACCATGAATTATTTAAATTATGACAATGCCTTTGTAGAATAATTGTGAGATGAGCGAGAATAGCTACTCTAACTTTTTAAACATCTGAAAAAAAAAATTGTGTGCTATGACTATATTGGAGAATTTTTAAAAATTGTCACCTCTACCCAAGTAATTATATAGTCCTATTGTATATCTTTGTATTTGAAACTGCAATCCTTTTGTCATTGTTTTTGAAACAGTTACCTTAAAATGTTCACTCTTTCTTTTTACCAGGTGAGCCAACTAGTTATGTAAAATAAACAAGTACTTCTTAGAGGCCAGATTGAAACAATTGTATTTAGCCGAAATTCTTCTTAACTACCTACTATATTCCTTTCAAAACTTTTATTTTCAGAAAGATATTAAGATACCAGCACTATTCATTTATATCACATTGATTATGTAAATAAATTGAAAACATTTTCTTACAAATTAAAAGAGAAAAAAAATGTAAACTCACTTGTCGTAACCCTGATATTCTTATATCTATTTATTCTATAAACAGCATCTTTTTGCTCTAAAACACACTTTTGAGTACTTGCAGAAGGAAATCTAGATTTTTATTAAATTTGCTATTGATTGCTATGCAGTTCTGTATGAATCACAGTTCCTTAATAATTCCACTATAAGTTTCAGATTGAATGAGATGGTTGTGGATAGACTTGGACTTCAACACTGTAGCTTTATATAGGTTATTTGAACCTTCAAATTCCTAAAAATGCCATGTCAGTATAGCACAATAATTTTTTGATTCTGGGTCACCAAACATTATGTTCATAAAAAGTCATTTATCCAGTGTTAGTGACTATGTAATAGAAGCAGGTAGAAATAACAAATATTTTTTATCATCCACTTCTAAATATCCTTCAGGTTCAAGGCCTAATTAGCAAGTGTTTATTCCTGGTAACTATATTATCTTCTTGAAATGATATATTTTGCTTTTAAGTGGCATTGCAGTGAGCTAGAAGTTACAATATATTCCCATTATGCATCTAATATTTATTTGAATGTACCCATTGATAAGATATCATACTTATATATCAATGTTTCATAATTCTCTAAAATGGATGGATATAAAGATTAAGATACACTTAAAAGATAACAAATCAATATTAGTTCAGTTATTTTGTTAAAGTTGAATATAATGGGCTGAATATTTAGACATCTGTATAGAAGGGAAATCTGTGGTTCTGTGTTCTTCCTTAGGAGGTAGAAAAGGATGGATAGATATCGATAGATGGTGAACGGTAAGAAATCAATGGACCAAACAACAATCTGCAAATCATGGTTAGTTATAAAGTGTCTTGCAAGTAATATGTTCTTCATCACTGTTAAGGTAGCTGATAATTTTTTGCAGTTGCTCTTTAATAAACCACTGTTATTCATTCTCAATTTAAGTAGTTCTACTGAGTAGAATTTACACTGCAGGTTGATATGGTTTGGTTCTGTGTCTCTACCCAAATTTCATGTCGAATTTTAATATCCATGTATTGGAGGAGTGGCCTGATAGATGTTGACTGAATTCAGGGGGCAGACTTCCCCGTTGCTGTTCTTGTGACAGTAAATAAATTCTTATGAAATCGGGTTGCTTTTAAAGTGCTGTTTTAAAAGTGCTCATGAGATCTGGTGTTTAAAAGCTGCTTTTTAAAAAGTACTGTGTAGCGCTTCCCCCTTTGCTCTCCCTCTCTCCTGCTCTGTCATTGTTACTTGTGCTTGCTTCCCCTTTGCCCTCGCCACGACTGTAAGTTTCCTGAGGCTTCCCAACCATGCTTCCTGTACAGCCTGCAGAACTGTGAATCAATTAAACTTCTTTTCTTCATAAATTACCCAATCTCAGGTAGTTCTTTATAGCAGTGTGGGAATGATCACAGAAAATTGGTACTGGGAGTGGGATATTGCTATAAAGATACCTGAAAAGGTGGAAGCAAATTTGGAACTGGGTAATGGGCAGAGGTTGGCATAGCTGGGGGGCTCAGAAGAAGACAGGGAAATGGGGGAAAGTTTGGAACTTCCTAAAGACTTGCTGAATGGTTATGAACAAAATGCTGATAGTGATATGGACAATACAGTCCAGGCTAAGGTGGTCTCAGATGGAGATGAAAAAGTTATTGGGAACTGGAGCAAAGGTCACTCTTGCTATGCTTTAGCAAACAGATTGGTGGCATTGTGCCCCTGCTCTAGAGATCTGCCGAACTTTGAACTTAAGAGAGATGATTTAGGGTATCTGGCAGAAGAAATTTCTAAGCAGCAAGGCATTCAATATGTGACCTGGTTGCTTATAATGAGCCTATGCTCATTTAAATAAGTAAAAACAACTCATATTTAAACGGGAATGAGAACACAAAAGTTTGGAAAATTTGCAGCCTGACCATGTAGTGGGAAAAAAAAATACATTTTCTGGGGAGAAATTCAAGCCCATTGCAGAAATGTATATAAATAAAGAAGAGCAGAATGTTAATAGCCAATACAATGGGTAAAATGCCTCCAGGGCATTTCAGAGACCTTTGTGGCAGCCCCTCTCATCACAGACCTGGGGACCTAGGAGGGAAAATGGTTTCATGGTCCAGGTTCAGGGACCTGCTGCTCTGTACAGCCTCAGGACATAGCACCCTGCATGCCAGCTGCTCCAGCTCCAGCTGTGACTGAAAAGTCCCAAAGTACAGCTCAGGCCATTGCATCAGGGGGTGCAAGCCCCAAACCTTGGTGGCTTCCACATGGTGTTGGGCCCACGGGTGCAGAGAAGGCAAGAGTTGAAGTTTGGTAGCCTTCACCTAGATTTCAGAGGATGTATGGAAATGCCTTGCTGTTCAGGCAGAAGTTCATTGCAGGGGTGGAGCCTTCATGGAGATCCTCTACCAGAGCAGTGTGGAGGGGAAATGTTCGTGTCTCTACACATTGTCCCCACTGGGGAACTGTCTAGTGGACCTGCAAGAAGACGGCTACCATCCTCTACACTCAGAATGGTAGATCCACTGCCAGCTTGCACTGTACACCTTGAAAAGACACAGGCACTCAACACTAGCTCATGAAAGCAGTAACAGGGAATGTACCCTGCAGAGCCACATGGAAGGAGCTGTCCAAGGCCTTGTGGGCCTATCCCTTGCATCAGTGTGGCCTAGATGTAAGACATGAAGTCAAATGAGATTATTTTGAAGCTTTACGATTTAGTGACTGCCCCACTGGGTTTTGGACTTGCAAAGGGCCTTTAGCCCCTTTATTTTGGCCAATTTCTCCTGTCTGGAATGGGATAACTTACCAATTGCCTGTATACCCATTGTATCATGGAAGTAAGTAACTTGAACTTGTTTTTTTATTTTATAGGCTCATAGGTGGAAGGGAATTGCCTTGTCTCAGATGAGACTTTGGGCTTGGACTTTTGACTTAATCCTGGAATGAGTTAAGACTCTCTGGGAATTTTGGAAGTCATGAATGTGTTTTGAAATGTAAGAAAGACATAAACTTTGGGAGGGGCCAGGGACAGAATGATACGGTTTGACTTTATTTCCCCACCCAAATCTCATGTCAAATTGAAATTTCTAGTGTTAAAGGAAAGACCTGGGGGGAGGTGACTGGATCATGGGGGCAGATTTCCTCCTTGCTGTTCTGATGATAGTGAGTTCTCACGGGATTTGGTTGTTTGAAAGTGTGTAGTGCTCTCCACTTCACTCTCTCTCTCTCCTGCCTCACCATGTTAAGATATGCATGCTTCCCCTTCACCTTCTGCCATGATTGTAAGTTTCCTGAAGCCTCCCTGACATGCTTCCTGTACAGCCTGTAAAATTGAGTCAATTAAACCTCTTTTCTTCATAAATTACCCATTCTCAAGTAATTACTTATAGCAACATGAAAACAGACTAATACACAGGTCTAGAGATTGATTAACGACCTAGGTATGATATACTGCATTTCATATCCTTAGTATACTGACTGGTTGAGCAGTAACACATAACCTGAGGCCAAACAATGAGTTCCTTACAAAAGAAAATATTTCAGGAAAGTATTACTCTTTCTGCTAAGTTTTTACACTCATAGAATATAAGGCTGGAAATATCAGAAGCTACTTTTGTCACACAGGTAAAGAAGACCTCTCTACTCCCTAAAAATGAAGTCAGCGGGGTCATGCAGAGCCTGAAGATGAACAAATAACATAAGATGATCTGAATCATTAATTCAAGCCATAAAAGAACCAGCCTTACTCCTGACTGTTTTAGTTATGCATACTAGTTTAAGTTGTGTTTCTGTTAGTTGCAACTGAGGGGAAAAAATGCAGGAGAAAATATTGCTAATAATTTATTATATACAGTAAATACCTTAAATTATGTCAATTGCATCATTATTGTCATTTACTTCTTCCCCTAATGACTTGTACACTGGATGAGATTGTAGAGTTTAAGGTCTTCCAGGAACACCTATAGAAGACTGAAATTGTTGTGGATGCTTTGGCAGAAAGATATCAAGGACTTTTGCTCTGATGTAGTGGTTGTCTAGTGCTGGTCCACCTACTATTGTTGTTAATTGAAGACATTCCACTGATACATGAAAAAGTGGGAAAATACATTATCAAACGAGTTATTCACAAAGTCAAATGCATTCACTTGGGAGAGCTCCCTTTCCTTCTCAGATTATGACTTCTAAGCTTTTTTGGCGGAACAATGCTTTTCCTTTTTTTAAATGAAATGATACCTTTAATAAATAGGTTTGTTTGTCAACTTTACAGTGTGCTTTTTAAAAATATTGCATAATAAAAGGCCAGTTTTTCTGTGCTGCACCTTCAATGAATTTAAAGTTTTTCATTTTTTTTTCCCCCTAGGTTTAGAAAATTCTGGGATAAACTGCTTGTAGTAATTTCCTTGAAAGTGTTTATGGTATCATAGCTGTCACCAGAGATTTTAATCAACCATCTGAAGTGAATTATTCCCTAAAGATAATGCTAACAGACTAGTATTAAGCCATTTGCTGAATTAAAGATAGAAAAGTTTTAAACAGACAAAAGCTACCAATGTATGGAGCTTCTGAAAGCCATGATTACCAGGGGCTGCTGTGGCTTCTGTAGTGCTATTGGAAACTTCATCTACACAGAGTCAGCATAAATGACCTCCAAGATGGCGAGTCAAAAAGTAGCCACAGGGAAATACTTTTGCCAGTATTTGTAGCTGCTAGGGTGGAGACAGCAAATAAAAGATATGCTTTTCTCCCTTCCATCACCCATGGCAGATATAGCTAATTTTAAGCCATGTGTTGTGCAAAGATGAATACTATTTCCCATTATAGCCCTAAGGATAATATAATGCTCCAGTTACAAGGTATGTGCCTTTCTGCCTCAAACACACTATTTATACATTTCTTTGTGATGCTGGAGCTGAACACTGCAAACCACATTTCTATTCATTAATTGCCTCCATCTATCGAAGAAAGGAGATAGGTGGAGAAGGCAAGTTTGAAAGAGACAAATGGGCACTCTCCTTGTTTGCATTCATTTCTTGTCCACGTCACCCTACTTGATATGGTTTGGCTGTGTCCCCACCCAAACCTTATCTTGAATATTCATCCTCCCGTGTCAAGGGAGGGACCTAGTGGGCGGTGTATGCATCATAGGTTTCCCCCATACTGTTTTCAGGATAGTAAGTTCTCACGAGATCTGATGGTTTTATAAGTGTTTGGAAGTTCCTCCTTCGCTATTCTCTCTCCTGCTTGCTGTGAAGAAGGTGCGTGCTTTCCCTTCCACTTCCACCATAACTGTGGAGTTTCCTAAGGCCTCCCAGACCATCTGGAACTATGAGTCAATTAAATATCTTTCCTTCATAAATCATCCAGTCTTGGGTATTTTATAGCCGTGTGAAAACACATACTTATCAATGCTTCCAATTGCTTCTAGCTCCTTACAATACCATCAATTCAATCTCATTGAGAGTTTTACAGATAAGAATCAGTCTTATCATGCCCCTCTGAGATACCAGCACCAGTATGCCCTAGTGACCTCCTGAAAGGCTTGGACTCTAGTTGCTCCTGGTCTCTTCTTGGATCTGAGTAATATCAAACAGTGTCCTTTTTCAAAGGGATGAGTGTCAGCTCTGCAGCCTTCTCTTTTAACTTTCTAATTCCATAAATCCTACGACTTCCATTTGTTTTCTCAGTCTTAAAGATAGTAACTGATTTCTGGATATTATTACTATTATTATAACAATATTATATTTATGAGTTCTGATGTCTCAGCACTGTATTAATCTCTTATATATGCATTACATATATATTTAATCCTCACAATAATGCTACGTGGTGAGTCCTATAATTACCCATATTTTTAAAGATAAAGGAAATGAAACAAAAAATAAGATATTTGACTTGCCCACGGTGAGATGTCAGTCATCTGAAGCCAACATTAGGAACAGCATTGGGGAATGTTAAAAAAGGGACGGCTTCCTTGCTCAGAAATCACTAGACTTTTCTGTCACCTCAGAATAATCCTCTGGTATAAACTACTGTGGGTGAGATAGGGGCCATGGTAGTTGGCTAGTAGTAATTTTTTAAATAACTTTCTCATTAAATAGAGATAAATATTTTCCCAAGACTAAGCAGATTGGACATTTCAGAAACTTTGGAAAGATTCCTAATATCCACTGGAGAGCATAGCCTGGGAGAAAGATGATTTCTACCTCTATTGTACCAAATTTTTAAAAAGTGTTCTACTCAATTATGGCCACCTGGTTTCTACCCCAAATTTCTCCTTTCTAAAGTGCCATGTTATTTACTGTGATTCTAAAAGGGTGGTTAAAATGCAATACATTTCAGCTGGGCTTGGTGGCTTACATCTGTAATCCCAGCAATTTGGGAGGCTGAGGCAGGTGGATTGCATGAGTCCAGGAGTTTGAGATCAGCCTGGGCAACACAGTGAGATCCTGTCTCCATTTTTAATTTAAAAATTTATTAAAAATTATATAGTGCATTTATTATATATTATAGATATTAATTACTTATATTTCATAATGTAATATATTAAATGTGTAATTTAAATATTTAATATATTTAAGGGATTTTATACTAATATATTTATTTTAAATATTTAATATATTCAAGGAAGGGTTTTAAATATTTTATATTCAAGAAAGTGTTTTATATTCAATGTATTGCATTTTATGTATATATACACATATATGCATATACATATATGTATATGAGAATATATACACACACATATATACATATATACATATATGTATATATACACACACACATATATATATATACACACACATATAATGCAATACATTAAATATAAAACCCTTCCTTGAATCTCAGCTTAGTTATTGGTAGTTTGGAAGTGCTTATGCCATTAACATTTATAAATGCAGTGCTAATATCTTCATTTCAATTATCCTTAGAAAAGGCTACTAATGCTATTTACTCTATACACACTTTGTCCATATAAAATCTTATTGATCAAATATCCCCATGGAGAAGGATCTGCTAAAGGTCTATAAGTCCCAGTCAGGAATGCACAACTTTTTGTGGACTCCAAAATACATTGCAAACAATCGCTGGTATCTTTTAATAGTATGAAAATAAAAAATCTTTATCAAGGACTCAGACTCTCATAGCTATCATTCTAAGTATCATGTTTAATTTTTTACAATAGTTCTATGTGTTGAGTACTATTATATCCACATTTTACACACTAAGAAAACTCAAATTTAAAACTGAGACCCACGCACTTATATTATTTTTTTCAAATAATTATGCTTGGATTAAATCTATTAAATAATTTTTAGAAGTATAATACCAACAGATTTTTTACACAAATTGGGCTTTTTTTTTTTTTTTCTGTTTTGTAAATCTCTGTTCTCTGGAAGTTGGTTGAGTAAACAGGCTCCTCAGATATTCTCAGATCTTACTTCCAAGCAAGCCAACTATTTTTAAGCAATTATAAGAAGTATAATTTCAAGAATTAGTATGATAGAGAAGTGATAAAAAGAAAACAAATGTTAATCACTTACAGTAAAAAATTTATATCCTAATAAATGCCAATTAACTCAGTATGAAATATTATTTTGCAAATCTTATTTAATAAATTATAACAGATATATATAATATAAACCAAAAGTACTTAGAATTCTCAATTAAAGTAATTATGAGGCATACCTTTGGAAATCAATCTACTTACTCCTGGAAAACAGATTTCTACAAGAATCTGGACTCAATAATAGCAAGGATAGCAACATATGTAGGACATATAATTATGTATTTTTATTGAGAAACTAATAGGAGATCCAATATATATATGTGTGTGTGTTCACATATACTTACATATTTTCAAATATAATATTAGTGAATAGTCTATTGAAATATTTGATACACTACAGTTTTTATATAGTCCAATAATGAATGCAATTCAAGAAACAAGCAAAATTTTAAACATATTTTCCAGGACATTAGGTATATTATCACTTTAAAAATTTGTCAAGATCCGTAATATTACTGATAAGATACAGGATTCTTCCCTTCCTGTTTAATTGCTTACCACCCCCACCTGCAACACACACACATGAGAAAGCATATTGCATGTATTTTGCTGTTTTACCTTCTGTATTAGCCACTTTCACGCTGCTAATAAAGAGATACCTGAGACTGGGCAATTTGCAAAAGAAAGAGGTTTATTAAACTTACAGTTCCACATGGCTGGGGAGGCCTCACAAATCATCACAGAAGGCAAGGAGGAGCAAGTCATATCCTACGTGGATGGCAGCAGGCAAAGAGAGAGCTTGTGCAGAGAGACTCCTGTTTTTAAAACCATCAGATCTCGTGAGACCCATTTACTATTACGAGAACAGTATGGGAAAGACCCACCCCCAAGATTCAATGGTTCCTTCCCACAACACGTGGGAATTGTAGGAGCTCCAATATGAGATTTGGGTGGGGACACAGGGCCAAACCGTATCACCTTAGTAATTTTGAGATGACACGTTATACAACCCTCCTAAAACTTGTAGGAAGGCTCGTGATGAAAAATGAAAACAAAACAGATAAAAAGGAAATACTGATATTGCACATTACAATTGCTTGGCAGTTTTTGTTGGTTTGTTTTTCAGATTTCAGCATCCCAAATCTGGAAAACTTAAAAACTATGTATTTAATTTAAATGTCAAGTTGTGATGTAGCTTTTGCCTGGATGGGGTGATAAAAGATAAAAGACTTGGAAAAGTAGTGATCTTTTCCAAGTCTCTTTCCTCTGAGTCAGGTATGGTGCACTCCACAGACACTGATGGCAAACGCCATCATCTGGAAGGCTAAATTTTAACCAGAGAAGACTGGGTTAGTAGTTTTCTCTCAGCTTGTCTTTAGTTAGTTACTTCACTTCAGTTTCGGTGCAGGCTCGGGACTAAAGTAAACTAATTTTGTGGGTTTGATGTCAGACTATGCGAACTATTGATTCTTTCTCTTCACAATTAATATTGCATAATGCTATAATTAATATAAGTGCATTTAAAACTTACACTACAACTGTAGATGCATTTTGGAGCAGTCTGTTTTGCTATTCAAGTTGGTAATATCTACATTTAAATACTTACATCACATATTAAATAATGAAATATCATTCTGGTGTTATTTTAAAATCAGAGATCTTTAAACATCTGAGTACTTAAATATGGAATCAAAGTTATTGCCTCAATAAATAATTTTGAAATTTTGGAAAACAGGAACTTAAGCTAGAAGTAGATAGATATGATCAATGATTTGTTGACCTTTTAAAGAAATCTTATAAATGTGAATTTTTATATTACTTTGTAGACTTTTTGATAGAGATAGGTTCTGATCTGTATATACTGATCTCTCTCTTTCTCTCTCTCTGTTTCTCTCTATATATATCAAAATACGCATAATATTTTCTCTCACACTCTTCTAACCCAAGAATCAAGTAATAATCATCAAAGTAAGCACCTCAGAGACTCTTTGCCATCAGAAGTTGGGAGTAATTACTTCTCTGAAAAACTCCATTATTTATTAAATAGTCATTTAGCACCTACAACATGATGAAATTGCTTAATCATTGTTGATATAGCAGTGAATAAGACATATATAGTCCATATCAATATGGAACTTATATGCCATATGTTGAGACACATACAGTTTAGTAGTATGATTTTACGTTACACTGTCCCCTAAATCTCAGTCTCCCCTAAACCTCAGAGTATCCCCTAAACCTCAGAAGACTGAAGCATATTTGCCTAAATTAGTAGTTGTCAGGCCCGAGTAACCACTATGAATTTCACATTGCTAAGAATGGCTCCATTATTTAGCCAGTCAAGCCTAGAAAGTTTGAATTTGTTGTGACTCAAGTAGACTTAATGCCTGGACTATGGGAATTTCTGATAGACTGATTGATTGATTGATTGATTGACTAACAAGTTCTCTTTCCAATTACTAAGGTCATTAAGGGCACCAAATTAAAATATAGCTAAGCAATTTTCCTACTCAGATAGTTATAATTAGCAGGAAAATATTTTTTTTTCTTTTTTTTGAAAATAAAATAGGTCAAAATTAATAGATACAGGCCGGATGCCCTGGCTCACGTCTGTAGTCCCAGCACTTGGGAGGCTGAGGCGGGCATATCACCTGAGGTCAGGAGTTCAAGACCAGCCTAGACAACATGGTGAAACCCGTCTGTATTAAAAATACAAAAAAATTAGCTGGGCATGGTGGCACACGCCCGTAATTCTAGCTACTCGGGAAGCTGAGTCAGGAGAATCATTTGAACCTGGAAGGCAGAGGTTGCAGTGAGGCGAGGTTGCACCACTGCTCTCCAGCCTGGGTGACAGAGTGACAGTCCATCTCAAAAAACAAATAAACAACAACAAAACAAACAACAAAAAACTAGATACAGAAATATATTTTTTAACTCATAGGATTTATTGCAATGAATGAATAAAAGATGCTTGAATATCCTATAATTTCATAGTATTCTTTTGCTTAGTTTCTTGGCAGAGATGTAAAAACTTATTAATTATATAGAGTAGATACTTATTTTGTAGAAACAAAAGTGTATGGAGAAATCTTTGCAGATATATTTATCAATATAAATGAAAGAACATTTGTTGCCCATTAAATAAATAAATATTGGAGATATTTCCATACATCTGTTCTGCTTATCAAAAGAAAACAAAATCAAAACCCTTGCTCCATCCTTTGTTGCCCTTTAGCTGCCACTGTGTCATCTCCACAGGTATGATCTTGTAAAGCGTCATCTCTGGATTCAAACTTCTTCCACTCAACTCTCATTCTTCTCACAGCACAACCTGCTTCCCACATCTCACACTCTCCTCCTCCCACATTCTCTAAACTCAGTAATTTCAATAACCTTCTATGTCTTTGCTTTCAACGTGCTCATATTTCTCCAACATTTTCCAGGTAATTATCAATTTTAGAATATCTTTTCCCAATATTAGGGGAAAGAGGGAAAAGATATTCTAAAATTCCCTTCTCACTTATATAGATGTATAAGTGAGAACACTGCTACTCCTTTAGTCAGGAACACTGCTACTCTTTTATCAAATCACACACTTTTTTGTCTCCCTGCTTTGCACATATTTGTTCCTATTCAAATTTCCCTTCCTACATACCCCTGGGATGCCTTCCATGATTATTAAGTAGGTGCTTAAGGAAGGTTGACCAAAATAATTGTTTAAAACTTATTATTTAGTTATTTAACAATATTGTTGACAAGTTACTACATACCATGCAATATTTTAGGTACTATGAAGGAAAAAACATACATGTTCCCTCATGTCAAAGAGATACAGTATAGTTGGGCAAGTAAAATGAAATAATGAACTAAACTGAAATTACAACTGTAATAAGCACTACAGAGATGGGAAATAGTAACATGGGTCCATTTATAACACAAACATCTGTTACATTCTGGGGGACTGAAAGTTTTCTTAAGAAAGTGACATTTGAACTGAGATAGAAACAAATCATGTAAATTAAACAGGATAAAAAAGAGAAGGGTCAAGTGAGAAGACTGTTAAATGATGATGAATTTACATAGGCAAAGAAAGACCTTGTAACATGAGGCATTCAAGGCACTGAAACAACAGAGTGGAGGCTGGTGGAATGTGTAAAGGAGATGGAGAGAGGATTGTGGTTTCTGTAGAAGTGGCTTGAACTGAGATGATGCAGAACCTTAAAAACTGTCTTTTATTCTAAGAGCAATGAAAAGATATCAGATGATTTTAAAGAGAGCTGACTTGAAAATATGTATCTTTAAATTCATCACTCTAACATCTTTGTGAACAATGGAGAGTAAGACTCAAGGACACGTACAAGAAGACAAGTAAGGAGGCTTGTACTGGTCTATGGTAAAAGACGATGTGAGCAAAAGTGAAGGTAGATGGATGCGGACATGAGGATAAGTGGACAAATTAAAGATAATGGAGAGGTGGGATAAAAACCATCGTAACTTAGTATTGGTTTGGACTCATGAAAATGAGGGAGGAAATAATCCAGGACCACTCATGGGTATTTGGTTTGTGCAGTGGATGAAAAAATGATTCTATTCATTGACACACATAACGGTGGAAAATAACTAGACTAACAGAATTGAGAGTTGAGAAAGGGCATGGGAGAGATCACAAATTATGTTTTATTAAATAACATGAGTTTTAGTGTTTGAGATTAATTTGTGAAAATGCCAATTTCGTATCTGGATATAAACACTACACTCAAAAAAGCGATCCATGCTGAAGATTTATGTGTGATTCATGCATACGTTGTTGGTAATAAAATCACGGATAAGATAACCTAGAAAATAAGGACACAGAGGAGGAAGAAGTGAAAAGTTTCTAGAACTAAGCCTTGAAGAAATTCAAGTTTAATATGATAGAAGAATGAGTATGCAAGAAATTAAGAAAGAACAGCCTAAGAACCATGAGAAGAACCAGGAAAGCTATCATAGAAGCCAAAAAAGAGGGGTTTTGGGAAGAGGCAAAAATTTCAAAAGCTTAAAAATGAAGAAAAAAACACAAGGAACATGAGATCCAGAAAAAAAATCAATTGAGATAAATGAATGTAATTACAAATTCAATTAAAGTTTATAGTGTTACAGCGGATGATGCCACATTATACTATACAGGACAGTCATGGGGTCAGGAATAACAGAAAATAAAACCCAACATCAAAAACAATCTTATAATCTAGAAGTTAAGGCACTTATGAAGTTTTTAATCCCAGAAAATAGTAGATAAATGAAAGTAAAATGAATGCATATGTGAATTTTTTTGAAGAAAACATCACTGAAGTATTTGAGGAAAGTATAAGAGACCACAATATTTAAAACATAATCTGAAGAATATAGACAACAGCAAAGGAAGCATAGACATCTGGTAGAAATGACCAACACATAATATCAGAACTGATGGGGAAATGGTGTAGTTGAAGCACGGAGGAATTTTGTGGGTAAAAAAAAAAAAAAAAAAGAAAGAAAGAAAAAAAGTGAATTGAATGTGGCTCTCATTTTTTTTTTTTTTTTTTTTTTTTTAACGGAATCTCACTCTGTCACCAGGCTCTGGAGTGTATTGGGGAGATCTCGGCTCACTGAAATCTCTGCCTCCCGTGTTCAAGCGATTCTCCACCCTCAGATTCCCTAATAGCTGGGACTACAGCTGCGCGCCACCACGCCCAGCTAATTTTTGTATTTTTAGTAGAGACGGGATTTCACCATGTTGGCCAGGCTGGTCTCGATCTATTTACCTAGTGGTATGCCCGCCTCAGCCTCCCAAAATGCTGGTATTACAGGCATGAACCACCATGCCCGGCCTGATGATTCTTTTAATAAGTGACTGTAGATATAGAGTCCCTCTCCCTGTAACCCCCTTGAAAGGTTTTTGATTTATAAGCATATAACTGATAAGAACATATAGATGTTTTTAAGAAGATTCCTCAGGGCACCTTGAATGGAGGGACCATAGATGAGCATCAGCCCAGCTAAAGCCTTAGGAATGGCAGGGTCAAGGTAATGAAGATGTGATGAAGGCAGTGGTAATGAGAATGAGACCGAAGGGGAAAGTGAGAGAGAGCTTGAAGGAGAAAATGGAAGTCCTTTGTGAATAACTGGATAACATGGATGATAGGTTAATATTATAAAGGATGCCATATTTTAAGTGAATAGAATGCCCCACCAATACAGAAATGGAATTTAGAAAAAAGCCAGTAAATAGCCAATGTATAATTGATTAGCAACTGAGTGTTAAAAAATAATGCTGGCCGGGCGCGCTGGCTCACGCCTGTAATCCCAGCACTTTGGGAGGCCGAGGCGGGTGGATCACGAGGTCAGGAGATCGAGACCACCCTGGTTAACACGGTGAAACCCTATCTCTACTAAAAATACAAAAAATTAGCCGGGCGTGGTGGCGTGCGCCTGTAGTCCCAGCTACTCAGGAGGCTGAGGCAGGAGAATGGCGTGAACCCAGGAGGCAGAGCTTGCAGTGAGCCGAGATTGTGCCACTGCGCTTCAGCCTGGGAGACAGAGCGAGACTCCATCTCAAAAAAACAAACAAACAAAAAAAACACAACAGCAGCAAAAAAAAATAATGCTTTTTCTAATAAGAACTTAAATCCTATTGAAATGTAATCATTTGCATTTACAATGATAAAACATACAAGGAAAGCTAGTAAACAACAATTCATTTGGAAAATATAAACATTTAGGGAAAAAGAAATTCACACAGAACTATCAAACTAGTGTTAAGTGCTTGGCTAACAGCTCAATACTGATTGCTTTTCCTCTCTCTCTACCCAAATATTGCTTCTGAATATATGACCTTGAATATATTTGCAAAGGATGATTGATATTTCTAAATAGCATTAAATGAAGTTAATGTCCTCTCAAAGACCAAATATTAACATTTTCAGATTAAAATTATAAACCAAGAAGCCAATAAAGCAGGCAGACACTAAATATATATAGACAAATTGACTTAAGGGGAACAAAGAAAGTTACTACAATGAGTTAACCCACAAGGAAAACCTACATATATGTAAAACCTAGAAATTTGGACTTAAGTTATTTATAGAAATGATATAAGAGGTAGAAAGAAATCATTTAGGCAGATATTGAGGGTAAAAGAGTCCTCGGCAGAGCTTTCCTTTTAACAAAAAGGGGCCCCCCAAATAATTTATTTTCTAACAAAGAGCAGCCCGAAAAATTGAGCTGTGAACCTAGATAAGCAAGTTGGAAGCTTGTATTGGGGAATGGCCGGCAGCTGTGCCAATAGAAAACAGCTACTTGTGGGCCAGGCATATCCAACATGGAGGCTCCATCTTCTTTTTTGTTGTTACCACATGAAAGAAATGGGCAACACGGTGCAGCTCAGACAGAACTGCATAATAAAAGATTAGGTTGAGGGAGGCCAGAAATGTGCACCCTATGCAGGTGACACAGCTAGTCCTAACCAGTTTTTCGCAAATGACACTCCTAGTCCAGTCTTTCCTACCCTATGTAGATGAGACACCACCTCTTCACCAGCTCATCTACAAAAGCTCCTTCATTTTACTGCAGAACCAGTAACCCATTTCTCCAGCCTTTCTGCAGCATCAGAGAGTCATTCTCTTTCTTTCACCTATTAAACTTCCGCTCTTAACCTCCCTCTTTGTGTGTCTGTGTCCTTGTTCTCCTTGGCTGTGGCTGTGGGAAAATGAACCTTGGGTGATACTCCAGACAATGAAACTGTTTCAGAAAGAGATCCCTATAATCAGGAATGATCATTTAAATAGTTAACAAGGGAACTTAACAATAGTAACTGACTAAACAGAGCACATGAACTGAGTGGGAATGATAGTCAGAGATGCTCCTGCTCTGTAAAAGATTAAATTTGATGCTAGATTCTGGGAAGCTCTGGGTCATGTGAGTAGAGGTCCATAAAAGTCAGCAAAGTATCATAAGCCTGAAGTTCTTTAACAACAGGTTCAGAAATACTGCAGTTCTTTAATCACAGGCGGGTCTCCACCACAATGCACCATCTGAATGTCAGCATTGGGTATAGACCTACTTTCTATTCAAAATATATCAAATAATTTTTTTCCTAAAATATTTTTTTTTTTACTTTTGACCTTAAAGGTTATATTATTCAGGGAATAGTTTTTAGTAAATTACAGCATGTATTCTTATTATAAGGTAGAACAGCAGAGCTTAACATTACTGTACCAAAGTGTCCAAGCTAGAAACTTTCTTATTCTTACTAATTCCTTCTGTTCAAACACATGAGCATATAAAGACATGATTAAAATAGCATAATACTTGTTTTACTGAACTGTGAGTGGCAATTTCTGGAGTAGAAATTAAGTGTTTGACTCATCTTTTCATTTGGGGATCATAGCAGATATTTAGACAATGAAAATAGATGATTGGATTAAAATGTGTGCATACATAGGCATGAGGATGGATGGATAGATCATTATCATCGATTAGTTTCACGACTCTTCATTTACACTATCTAAATGAATAACTTCATGATGCTACTTGGGAAGTTCTCCCCTTGCACTTTATGTAAGAGGTTTTCCTTGATCAGATAAGTATTAGTTCCTTGAGTGTTTGGTAGAACATTCAATTAAAACATTTATTAGGGGTGGTACTTTCAGCTAAACATTTCAAATAACCAATTCAATTTTGTTAATGTTTATAATACCTTTCAGATTTTCTATGTTAACTTTGAGTTCGTTTTTATAAGTTAAATTTTATACATTTGTGTTTTGTAGTGTTTATATTTTTTGGCATAAATGTATCTTATATTTTTTAATCTTTTAAAAACCTTAAATATATGTTATATTTATATTAAGTCCCCTTCCCTTCCTAGTATTGTTTATTTCTGTTTTCCTGTTTTTGCCCCACAGTTAATTTCACAAAAACTTTCTCATTCTTCTTAATGTTTACAATACAAAAACTTTTACCTTTATTGAACTTCTTTATTGTATTTGTTATTTTATTATCTTCTATCATAACTATCACTTTCTTCTTTCTTTTCATTTCTTCCAGCTTATTTTGCTTTTCTTTTATAATTTGATTAGCTTTCTGTTTACTTGTTAATTTTCAGCATTTTTGTTTCCAGTATAAACATGAAAGATCAAACTGACTTTAGCTATACAGTATGCATTTTGATATGTGATGTTATTATTTCAATTCTAAGCATTATCTACTTTCCATTAGAAGCTCTATTTCAACTCAAAATTATTCAGAAGTTTATTCCTAAATATACGATATTTTATGTTATCTTGTTATTGATTTCTAGCTTAACTGCATTGTATTCAAAGAGCATATTCTTTATGGTAATTGTTTTTAAAAATATGTTAGAACTGGTTTTATCACTTTATATGTTATCAATTTTCATAAAACAGTATTTGAAAAGCAAAGGTGTGTTTTCCAGTTGTTAAATGCACCAATTAATATACATTGAATAGTTAAAGCTTTTATATTATCTTAAGTCCAAATTTTATATAGCTTTACTGTTTATTTATTTTTTGATTATTTTCATAGACCAACTACTGAGAGAGGTATGACAAACTTTCTACAATCATGATATATTTATTTATTTCTCTCTGCCGTTACATTGATTTTTTTCTTTATGTATATGGAAAACTATGTATTTAGACACATACAAGTTTAAAATTTTTTTGTCGTGGTGGAATTAGAACTTTCGTCATAGTACATGACCATTTTATATTCAATTTTTTTTTGTCTTAAATTCCTTTTTATCTGGTATTTATTCTTTTTTTTTTTTGCATGTGGGATGGGAAAGGATTACATTTTCCTGATGCATATCTTTTAATCTTTATTTCAAACTTTATGTTTCATGGACTGTTTTTTCTTTGTTTTTTAAGAGATGGGTTCTTGCTACATTGCTCAGGCTGCTCTGGAACTCTTGGGCTCAAGAGATTCCCTAACTCAGTCTCCAGAGTAGCTGGGACCAAAGGTACATACTACTATGCTTGGCTTTAGATGTGGTACCTGTTCAAACAGTCTGTAGTACTGACTCAAATATCATATTGTTTGCACATTTCAATAGCAAACCACTGCAATAAAGGCTCTCTGGCCTTCTCACTCCTAAATTCTATCATCTGTTTTACAAGGTAATGGTAGTGCTTCTGACTACCCTTAGGTAAGTTTGAAAGATTTGAGAGATAACTCTTCTACGAGGTATTACATATTTATTGTTTTAATGCACTCTTTATTTCTTGTTCATCTTAGTAAGTAAAACATACATTGTGAATTCTTATGTAGGATTCAGGTAGAGTTTGAAGTTGAAAGATATATTAAAGTTAATTGGCCCCCCAAAGGGCTCAAATCCATGATTATAGGCTCATTAGCTCTGAACATCTAAGCAAGACAAATACAATAATGAATCCATTATGCAGCAGAAAAACAACATTAAATATTTTAAAACTTTAATTTGTTGACTTTGAAAATTGAAGAAAGGCAGAGATACAACTTTTTTTAGTACTGAATTATTTATCCTTCGTATCTGAATTCAAGTGATAATTCAGTGTGTACTTAGACCTGATGCAGTTAGCATTGGCAAGTAGTCATGCATTTGTACAGAGGGCAGCATTCTGCATGTGAGCACATACATGAATCCAGTTACTTTATCATTATCTTTCATAATTCTACATAAATGATTTACAATCCCTTATTTTCAGTACATTCTTTACTTCCCTCCTTGTTAATTTAGTACTAAGCAACTTGTATGTAATGGAAACAATACAGGTCACGTGCATAAAATTTAAGACAGTATTAGGTAGAGGGGAAAATGAAATATTGCATCACTTTTTTGCCTTATCGATGTAAATCGATAAGTGTTGTATGTATACTACTCAATGGATACTAATAAACTTTTAGCTAGGGCTTCCATGGCGGGATAATTTTCATTAGTAGCCAATGCAGTTAGCAATTTTATGAACATCATGTAATGTGTGAGCATCTGTTTTCATGTTCTTCCTCAAATTACTTTCAGTTGTCTGTGACTCTGGCAGTAGTTCCCCATATGTTACAGTCACAGTTGTTTTTCTGTGTCTCAGAGACATCCAGGATTTCTGAAGTTACAATCTGATTTGTTATGACACAACACGAAGCAGTATAATACAGTGCTTGACAGTTGTATCAGAGTAGAGAAAGCATTGACTAAAGATATTAAGAGCACAGACTCTGGCATTTGGTAGCTTTGATTCCATTTTAAGGTCTGTTACTTACATGTATTATCTGGGGCAAATTAATGAATTTATCTGTGCCAATTTTTCCTTACATGAAAAATACTTACATATTTTCAATTTCAATTATTAAATATGTTACATAATTAATAACTTTAATTGTATCTCTTTGTAAAAAGTCAATTTTTAAATAAAAAAATTATAAATACAGTATACACCCATTTATAGCTTTGGTGAAGTGCCAAAAAGAAGTGGAGGAATGGGAAGAGACTTGTCAAGGAGTACAAAGTTACAGTTACATAGAAAGAAGTTCTGGTGTTCCATTGCATAGTATGATGACTAGGGTTAAAAACAATATATCTTTTATTACAAAATAGCTAGAAGACAGGTTTTATAATGTTCTCATCACAAAAAAAGATACATGTTTAAGGTGATGGATATGCTAATTACCTTGATTTAATAATTATACAATTTATATATGTATTAAAACATGTTGTACTCCATAAACATGTACAATTATTATGTGTCAATCTTGCACTCAAAAAATTTTACCTAAGCCTTTTGTTTTTCTTATGTGACTAAGATGAAGCAATGTTTGAGAAATGTAGAAGTCTATTAGGCTATTTTCCATCAGGTTATCACATATCCTCAGAGTCTTGATACCTAATAGACATTTGTTTTTTTCTCCATGTAAATAAAGCTTAGTCTATTTGCTAAATTTATCCTGCTGAAAACAACTCTTTTTGTGAATTCTACAAAACACAGAAATGGTAAACTGAGGGTCTCATGTTTTCATACAGTTTGGTATTTTGGTATATCACTTATAATATGATTGGAACATATATGTAATATATAAATGTTCTTCACAGAAGAATGGTAGGGTGTGGGTTCCTGAATACAGAACACAAAGATTCCGCTGAGTGAACATTGGTAACTGAGAAATAAACCCCTATGATATATATAACACTGTAAATAGGTGTTAAAGCAATGTTTTTGGTCAACTTGAAAGGAATTTGTGAGACAGTTTTCTAATGATTATTTTTATCTCTTACCCAACGAAAACATATCAACAGATAGGGAAAATATTTTCATAAAATGCTTTTCAATTTTAAATAAAAATGGTAGGAACAAATTGGTTTTTGCCATAATAAAACTCCCAAAATATTTTCTGTTGCTTGGTCATATCAATTCACAAATGCTACAAAAATGTTCATATTTTTATTTTTATATTTTTTATTTTTTATGTTCACTTTTAAATGTTTTAAAAATGAAAGGTTTTATTATCCTTTAGCAAGTGATACACATGAAATAGAGCTCAAGGATCTGACCTGCTCACAATTCATGTGCTTTAAAAATAAATTCCCAAAAAGCTATTATTGATGAAAGGACATTATATTCAGAATGCTGAATCATAATAGAAAACATTTATAAAGCGTTACTAGCTAATATACAACAGAAATTAATGAACACTTGCTAAAAATGATTGTAGCATACTTCTGTTAAATGATACAAAAGAAAAAAAAACTGCTAGCCATCACATAAAACACTGCTATTTTCCTTTTTTGTACATAAATACTTAGCTAATCAAATGATATTTTATGTCTTAATCAAGGGGTAAACTGCTGTAAAAAAAGGAGGAAGTTTCATGTTTGTGGAAAAGATTCTTTGTGTTTGTTAGTCTTACAGCTTTCTTGTAAACATAAGAATCTTACTATGAAGAACAAAGTGTACAGATTTTTAAAAATGCTTTCTGTCATGGTCAGTATATAGTGCCTTAAAATCCCGTCAGAAGGAGCATTTCTCTCTTTTTAGGAAGAGTTCTCCTGACACTTTCTTAGCCATTGGGTTATTTAGAACACCAACTATCCCTTCCTTGTGTCAGTATTTCTAGTCCTCACAATAACCTTTTAAAATAGGCACGTGTGTTTCTATTTTGCACATGAGAAACTGAAATCTCAGAGCAATAAAATTGAGTGTTCCCAATCACATGGATACTAAGAGGATTTGTGTTTCCAGTACAATCTTAACAAACTCCAGAGACCACTTCTTTCCTCCACACCACATTTCCTCTCTAGTGAAATGTACGGTGTACATGTATATTAAATATAGTAGCCTTGAGTTAACAAAATAATAGGAAGCAGATGAAAATAATATAGAATAGAAAAAAAACGGTGATATGAATGAGGAAAAGCAATGGAAAGAGGAGAGGAGAGAAGCTAGTGGTGCACATTATTATTTTTTGCCATTGACTCTATTTCTGGAAACAGCTCTTGCCTTTGGTTTGGAGAACATCCTTCCCTGACTCAGCATTGTATCTTTGGGTAAGCTGATTAAAGTGCAAGCAATACATGTGGAGCACTTGATCTGCAGTTATGTCAATCACATACTTCATTCAGTCATCCTTCGTGATAGATAAGCCATCAAAGCACGTTAAAATCAACCTGGGAAAATCATGTGTTTGTAGAGTTCAATATTTGCTTTACCTGATTGATTTGGACTGTAAGGTGTGGAAAACTTTGAGCACTTTGCTGAGTCTCTCTGAAAATTGAGCTATCTCAAATGAGGAGGAGCTAAGAGATAAAGCTCTGTGACCCCATTTGACCTCATTTCTGCCTGCATCTAAATCCTCATCTACCCTCTGGCACTTCAATTACGAGAATTCTTCCACTTTGTGTGTAAGCCATTTTGTATTTTTCATAGGTAAATGACAGTCAGCGTCTATATTTTGTTGATTTCTCCATTGATAGCTGGATTTATATAATAAAATGAATATCATTCACAGGAAAATGAGTCTCGGGAAAGCAACATTCTCTCACAATTACCATGTGACTTTGTTTTAATAATCTCTATGCTTACTGCTCCTCCTGGTAGAAATATTGATGTGAGGGGCCTTAGATCAAAATTCTTTAGGAGGAAATTTTTACTAATCTCAATATGTTTCACCGTGTCAGATATATCCCAGTACTCCCAAATAAAGTTTTCTCATGATCAGGAGACCATAAATAAGTAAGGTCTTTTCTATTTCTAGAGTGGCTATACATCCTGTTTTGCTTAGGGCCAGGGTCATTATGTATGCCTATTTTTCTAGTATAATTACTGATTGTGCCTTCTTTCATTTCAACATGGTTCCCGGTTGCAGGACAAATTCTATACTTACATTATTGCTAACAGTCCCGATGCAGCATTGAGTCATTACAACATTAAGGATAGCAATCTTTTTATTTACGGTCAGATAATGTACCTAAAGTTCAAGATACTTTATTATTGCCTTTTTTCTTGTGTACATCTTATATTGGTACTCCTGTGGCCAAATTTTTAATTAATATACTATCTCAGAATACCAGAAACATACCTAATAATATAAAATTTCATATATATTTAATTTTGAATCAAATACCTTTTAATATTCAAATATGGTAAAGTATATGGCAGTGTCACAAAAGTTTTAAGGAAAATTTACAGCAATAATTTGAGAAGATAACGTTTCAGTTATTTCTTTTTAAAAGACTAACATCAGTTGTTAGATGTCTCAGTTTCCAGCTAAAATAATGCTATTGTTTAATGAGTATATAAGCAGGGAAAAATAAGGAGCTGAAGAACTAATTATTTTTCAAAACAATATTGGAGATGTTTCACAGAACGTTAGGCCTAGCGATCCTGATATCAGTCACACACACACACACACACACACACACACACAGCGAATTTCCTAACATGTTAGGTCATCAATATATGTTCTATTTCTAAACTCGCCAATATCTTTAAGGGACCACATACTACGGTAGAGCACATGGATACCTCCTGTATCACATGAGATATCAGAAATAAAGCCACAAGTTATTATATATTTCTCTCTTTTCTTGGCTAATTAGCCTGAAACATTCCTAGTTTTTATACTTAAGGTCATATGTCTTATAAATCCTCTCAGTCCTAAGTATATTGATCACCCTATTGGTGACTTATCATAATGGTACCAAACATTGCAGTCTGGTACATCAAGGAGTTGTACCAACAAACTCTCCCTGATCTGAACCAAACAAGATAATACAATATTTACATATTTTCTTCTTATTTTCAAAGTGTAAGTCTCGCTCTTTTCTTAAACACATTTTTGACTTATAGAATTTAATTTTATGGCATGATATAGGAATCTAACTTAATTGTCATTTAAAAAATAGCTAATTGTCTAGATCATCCACAGAAAGATATACAGTCATGTGTCACTTAACAAAAAGGACGAATTCTGAGAAATGCATTTTTAGGCAATTTCCTTATTGTATGAACATTATAGAGTATACTTACACAAACCCAGATGGTATAGCCTACTATATACTTAGACTGTGGTATAGACTATAGTTCTTCTAAGCTAAAAGTCTGTACAGCATGTTACTATACTAAATATTGTAAGCAATTATAACATAATGATAAGTACGTACGTATCTAAACTTAGAAAAGATACAGTGAAAAAATATGATATTATGATTCTCTGAAGCTATGGTCATATACACAATCTGTTGTTGACAGAAACATCATTATGTGGCACATAAATGGATTTTTTTTTGCTATGGATATGAAAATCATATATATTTGACACTTTGTTGTTGTTAGGTAATTAGGTACACATTTTCCATTCAGTGTTTTTGTCTGTTTTGTTTTTTACATATTCCTCACTAGACTTTATTTTTCTAGGTAAAATTTATAATTAGTTTGTAAATTATAAAATAATTTCCATCTGGTATGTTCAGTATGTTTGTAGCAACGGCCTCATTCATAATAGTTAAAACGTGGAAACCATCCAAATGCTCATCATCTGGACATACATTCATATAATGTGATACTTTTCAGCAATGAAAAGAAACAAATCCCTAATACTCATGCCAACATGAATGGATCTTAAAAATGTGGAGTGAAAGAAAGCAGAAATGGCAAACACACACACGCTCACACAGATATTGCACAATGCACAGTGTATGCCCAAGAACAGGCAGAATTAGTCTATGGTGACAGAATTCAGAATGTGGTTATCTCTGGAGTGGACATAGGGATACAGAACAGAGAGACATGAGCAGTGATGTGCTGGTGAATGTCTAGCCTTTAAAATATGGATACATGTATATAAATATAAGTTTATTAAAAATTTTACTGATATAAAAATATGTAGCAATATTTACACATAATAAAATATGCAGTGCTCTTCTTTGTAAATTTCACACAGCCTATAAACTGTTTTTGCTGATGTTTCCTGTTCTCTGGTATCTGTTGATATTGTTGTAATTCAACCATGGCTAGACAAATAGAATCGTGTCCCTACTTGCTCACCTTTGTCCCAGTAAATTTATTGTCATTAAATCTGGTATTTGACCTACTGTAAATTACCACACTCTCCTGTAAAATATATGCATTAAGCTGAAATCTCATTCAGCTCCAGCATTAATTTCAAGTTACCAATGTGATATTTAACTGAAGGCAGAGTTGAGACGAGATACACAGTGACACATGTATGCACTTCCTCCATAGAGGTGTAATATACGTCAATAACCTTCACACCATTGATATGGTAAAATGTAGAAAAACAATTAGATATCAAGAAATCTAGACTATTTCCTTTTTAAAATATTTATTTAATATTAAGTTTATATAATTTAATTTTTAATTTTTTCCCTGTTTAACAACATGCTTGCAAAATGCCTCAAATATTAATAATTGTTCCTGATAAGCTAGTACTAGCTAATGCCACCACACCGTTGGCCATGCGGAAGCTTTCTGCAGTGATAGTCATATTCTGTATTTTGTTTTGAATAGTAGTTATATTGATGTATTCCATTATCAAAATTTATTCAGTTTAACAGACACAAAAATACATGTTAAACTTTGTGTTAGACTTGCATTTAATATATGTCTTTTGGAAAGGTGAGATGAGAATCAACAGCTTTAAAATATTGATTCTTTTCATCTGGGATTATGACATGTCTGTCTTTTTATTTTTACTAACATTGTTAAATGGTATTTTTCTTCGTTCATTATTTATTTTCTTTTTCTTAACGTGCCAGCTGGAGAACTGCTGATGCATAATTATCTTTTTCTCCTACTGAGTTTTCTTTATAATTTTAAGACTCCTTAGTTGATTCCTTGATTCTCTAATGTGCCAGGTTGTCATCTACAAGTAATTATAATTTTATCTCTCTCTCTCTCTCTCTCTCTCTCTCTCTATATATATATATATATATATATATATAAAATATATATATAATTTCTCTCTCTCTTATATTTATTTTGGAATATTGTTTTCCCATGGTGATTTAAGTGAGAAATGTCATTCTAAAGTTTGGGCATCTCGAATTGAGACAAAAGCATGAGTTAATCCTGGCGGAAGTACAAATTTTAGTGAAATGTTTTATCTTTGTCCATAGTTATTGATAACAATTTTTCTGTTAGATTTATTTACATATTCTTGAAATCTTTCTTAACAGACTGAATCTCAGTTTAAACCAGCATAGTACCCACAGTGTTTTCTGCAATGATGGGAAGGCTTTATACTCGTGCAGTCCATTAGGTTATTCAGTAGCTTGTGCACAAAGGAAATGTTGCTTATGTGACCAAGGTATTAATACTGAGTATAATTGTATTTATTTTCACTTAATTTGTTTAAATAGTCACGACTGGCTAATAGCTACTACTTTGGATAATGAAGATTTAAACACTTGTATGTGCCAAGAGGCTATTGCTAATAAGTTAATAGCTCCTTGGTCATAGAGCTTCAGTAGTAAATCTACAACTTTAATTACAATAGACTCAGCTTTATCTTTCTCACTGCAACTTTTACGTGCACCTTTTTCAAGGATACAGTCAAGACTTTTCTTTGGTAATTATTTTAGTTTGTTTTGTCCTCCTTGCTAACACTAAACATTCTAATATCTATTTTATTCAGAATTCCCAGTGCCTATGACTATATTGAAAGAGTTGTCAGAAACGTAGTCTCTTGTCCTCCTGGAAACTGGGCTAAAATGCTGACATCAACTAATTTGGCAACTTTATATATAGGAGGTCCTCTTTTTCCTTTTATGACTACGGATTTGGAAACATCTTCATACTAGCATGATCAAAACTCTGCCCCCTAGTTAAATTTACACAAGCACGTTAACAACAACCAAGCCTGGTCAATGAAAGATCATTACAAAGCCATAAATCTGAGTATACAATTTACTGTAAAACTAAGTAAGCAGTAATCTGCTAAACTCTGGTCTTTAAAATAAAGGAAGACTTTGCCAAATATAGATGGGCTGATTCCTAACAATCATAAATTATCAATCCTTGATAAAGTTTCCCCTATAATTGAAAATTTTACCTTTCAGTTTACCACACATAGTACTGAAGCACATACCCTCTATAATAATGAATATAAGCAAGCAAAACAAAATCCATAAATAAACAAATACAGCTGGGAGCAGTGGCTCACGCCTGTAATCCCAGCACTTTGGGAGGTTAAGGCAGGAAAATCACTTGAGTCCAGGAGTTTGAGATCAGCCTGGGCAAAATGGCGAAGCCCCATTTCAGCTCCTTGGGAGGCTGAGGCAAGAGGATCATTTGAGCCTAGGATGTGGAGGTTGCAGTAAGCCAGATGGCACCACTGCACTCCAGCCTGGGCAACAGAGTGAGAGCTTGTCTCCAGCAAAAACGAAAGCAAAATAATAATAATAATAATAATAATAATAATAATACAGATAAACGAATGTGGTCAGAATCTTTTTTTTTCACTTCCTGTATCTATGTCCTTTGCAACATGACTTCAGAACTGTTCCCTCAAAAGGTGACATCTATTTTCTTCTCTTCTTGCATAAAGGCTGTCTTTGAGTAGGTGGTAGAGGCAGACAGGAGGTGAGTTAGTTCTGAATTTGCTTTAAGGGTCCTTGTGTGCTTTTCCTTGACCTCTTAGAATCCTGCTCAGCCACGATGTGAACAAATCCATGTGACCCTGCTCCTTACATGAAGCAGGGATCAGTCATTTCAAACCTGAGGTCTCTCTAGACCAACTAACCTTAGCTGATCCGACAGCAGATGGGTGATAAGTAGCACAGAAGCATGCAAGGCCCTGAGTATAAGGCTCTTTGACTAGTACATAGTGCACCACCTTCCATGAAGCAAGAGCTCAATAAATACTCGCTGAATGAATGAGTGCTGTTCTTTTGCTTAATCCTCCACTTGCACATAGAATAAAACCCAAACCCATACCATGGCCTACGGGGCTTGCGTGATATAACTCCTGTCCTCCAACTTACAACTCGTCTCTCACTATTTTCAGCCACATATTTATTTACCTTTCTATTCTCACTTCTAAAGTTTTTTGTTGTTTACCCTGCCTTTTTTGTGTAGTTGGAACCACATCATAACCCTATTCTCATCTTGAAAAGCAGAAAGACATTCCCAGTGACAAGCTCAGTACAGCAAAACACTCCTTGGTCAATATCATGCTATCTTCTTTTCTTCTTTAGACATCTTCTTAACACTTATCCTTATGGAAACAATCTCGTTTCTTGTCTTATTGTTTTAGTATTTGTATCTTCTATGTAAGCTCATGAGAAGAAACTTTTTTTTTTTTTTTTGGTTATCTTCACTAAGCTGCACTTTAGCACTTAGACCAGGAAATAACACTTAGTAACAAAAATATACAACAAATAAATGAGCAAGCAACATCTAATTTCCCTAATGATAGATGAACAAAAAACCAATATCTTTAATTAAGTATTTTCTGGATTAATTATTGCTATAACCTCTCACATCAGAGATTGTTTCTGTAACCTAAGCTTTTAAGTTACACGCTCCCAACTATCTATTAACATTGCATCAAATAAATAAAAGCAAAATCCCCTTTAGAGCAAAATAGACTAGAGCAGATAAGAGTTGTCAACTTAATTTTGTATGATTAGAAGCGGAGAGCAAAGTGGCAACAGCTTAGCAAAACAAAAACAATGAAATTTTGCTGTCTTGTGGGAAGCCAGAAAAAAGAAAACCAATTTATGCAGCAGGATCTATTAAAAGCTTCATAACTAGAGGTTCTACATGCTTTTAAAGGATTGTGGGATATGTGTGTGTGTGTGTCTGTGTGTGTGTCTGTGTGAGAGAGAGAGAGAGAGAGAAAGAGAGGGAGAGAAAGAGAGAAAGAGAAAGAGAGAAAGAGAGAGATAGAGAGAGACAGAGAGGGAGAGAGAAGGAAAGAGGTATACAAGCAGGAGGATTAATTAATATTAGTGTGAAGTATAAGAAGTAGTTGGATTCCCAAATTTCCTCTCTAATTTCACACCTAGTGAATGTCCCCCACCCCAACAAGCCTTCCCCTACACACATTTACTATTTAAGTAAAAAGAGAAAATTTACTCCTTGCAATGTTGAAGCTAAGACTCTCTGAATTTGGGGACTGTGGGTATAGCGGAGGTAAGAGTGAGATGCTCTATTTATTGATTAAAAGCACATCCATAATGCTAAGAACCAAGTCTCCTTCCTTGTTGGCTTTCAGAATGCTGAGTTAGAATCCTGTCTCTAAGGCTAAGGGTTAGAGGAGCTCTTTTGGGAGAATTTCACCAGCCCAAGAGAAAATAACTATTCTTATCAAATCAAACTATGCTTAAACACATCAGTTAATAAGGCTTAGAACAAACAGTTTCTAATCAGCTTTTTAGTATCACACACTAAAATATGAACTGGCAGCCAATAAATAGTTGACATTTGAGCAAAACTTCTAGCATATGAGACAGACCAAATAAACAAGAACAGTCTCAGAGGAGAAGAGATTGATGAATGAGAGAACACAAAATATTATTTAATTCTATAGTAATTAATTTTTTTCAGATGAATACTAACAAAATGGCGAAGCAAAACAGAATAGTTAAAGAAAAAAAGTTTACATGTAGAAAATAAGAAAGAGCTTTTGGTAATATAATAAGGTAGTACAAAATAACTAAAATAATAATTTAAAACAGAAAATATTTAAAAATCCATTGAAATTCGGACAATTGAGTTGGGGAAATTTCCCCAAAAGGAGAACAAAAAGATAGATATATGTTTTTAAATGTTTTTAAAATTCTCAGATGACTAAATTTACATTTCAAACTAAACTATGAATGAAATCATTTGTATATACTGTGAATGCACCCTTTCTCAAAAAGTATTTGAAGATCTACTCTACCAAGGTAGGAACATACCTCGATTAAGAACAAGACATGGAATAGGAAAACGGATAATCCAACACAAGAATGAGGCATACGGATCTTAAGGTAAGAATTGATTGATTCCCAGGATAACTGCTGGCAGCAGGCTTAGAGTGTAGTCAGTAGAAATAGAGCAGAAGGATGCAAGGGGCCAGGAGAAAGACTTCTTAGTATGCGTTACCATTTTGAGAAATGTTATAGAGTTTTAATACAAATGTGAGTCATAAGAGGTCTATTGAGAGCTAAGAAAAGTATAAAAGTAGGTAACCTGTATTGACGGGATAAAAGGAACTGGAGAAGAAAAGAAATATAATCATCCTTTGCTCAGCTATCACCAGTATTAACAGAATTATAATAATGGGAACACTGATCATTACCAAGACATATGTATTATTATATTCAGATGATGAGAGAAGGCAATAAATGTTTGTCGAAGAGAAGGAGTAGTGAAAAAATCAATCCTCATCTTATACAGGTAACCAGAAAACATACAAAATTTCTATTTTACATTTTTACAGATTTAACAGTACCCCCCATCCCCAACTCCCCTATCCTTGACTGTTTGTCCGGAGGTATGCTAAATGTGCAGGTTTATTTACTGAAAATCAGTCAAAGACACAATTAATCTGAGGCATTGTATCACAGATGCACATGCAGGGACTGATGAAAATGCTGCTTCAAGCACTGTATTCATTTCAATTTTTCACAGTCTGTTGAAATATAGCTTGCTAATGAGGGACAAGCACTTTGACCATGCTGAGGTGGGTGAAACATAATGAGCATATCATGTATCATGCTGCATACATCATGCACTATAAGGTAACATCAATAAATCACTTATTATGTATATCTGCCTGTTTCAGGCCATTGTAGCCATCCTGTGCAAAAAGTCCATACATCAAGTGTTATTTAAAAGAATGAAAAAAAATGAGAAATAACTCTATAAAAATGTTATCTAGGAAGATGGCAGTAAAAACCAAAAAAACTGTGTGAGCTAGGAATCAGTATAGTAGTAGTACGGGGAATGAATATTCTGTTTTACTATAAGCTTCGTAAAGACTGCTTGACTTTTACAAAACATGTACACGTATTGCATTGAAAAAAAATAAACAAAATAAAACCAAAACCTTTCTCTTTACCACATAGAAATTATTTTGTAATTGAGTGTTAAATGTGAGCATGTTTGTGCTCACCTACCTAGAAGTTATCAAATATATGTATGTTTGCTTCTATCTGATACTTCAATTCAGTATATTTTCAAACTGGGAAACTAAGGGAGCTTGCCAAGGTAAATTGCCCTAGCAATTATACATTTGACACATCACATAATATTCTAAACATCTCTTGTATCTGTTATTTTTTGAATTATGATAAACAAAATATTATTAGTAAATTTTATAACCAATATTTTAAACCTCTTCTGATCTAATGACCTTATTTCAATTATATCTGACACAATTTCAATTTTAACAAAATGGTAGTGCTTATCATTTACTTCCAACACAATACTTTAATAATTTCTTGTTAGTTTTAATGATTAGCTAAGCTCATGAGCATTAAATATAAATTACATTACGTAGTTCAAAAGCAGATAAAAATTATCAGCAACCAAAGTAAAGGCCCAAAGGGCAATTAAGCAATATCACATTTTTCCTCCAATAGTGAGTTTACCATCTCTTTAATTCTCTTTAGACTTGATATAATGAGGTAAACCCTAAAAATAAAAACTCTCTGAAGTTTCTTTTTTTCTACAAAACCCTCACAATATAGAATTATCTCCAACATATCTAAAAACACAAACTTTTATAGTATGAGATAAGCACATGGCTCTTCTGAGAGCAAAAGATAATCAAATGTAAGGTATTATTTGAAAAAAAAAAAAATGTGCCTAACAAAATTTTTCAAATAAACTACCTTAAAAGATATATATCCTTTAAAAGGAAATAATAGGGTATCTAAAATTATAATAAAATAGAGGTTTATAATCTGTTGTTATAAAAAAAAGCCTTAACTAGGCTTCACCAAGAAATGTGTACTATTCAATATGTGAAGCAGGATATATATTTAAAAGTAAATACACTAAAAGAAAAAAATACAATTAAACTGCAAATTTCTCAGTGTGTATATCTCATATTTTTATGACTCTGTATGTGAAATTAACTTAAGGCACCTACTGTATTGATTTTTTTTTGAATTTATATAAGTATTTTAATATCGATTTTTCATGAGAACCAAAATGGATATATCTCAAAGAAGATACAACTTTTATGTCAATATTTACAATTTGCTGTAAACTATATATTTTACAATGATTTAAGCTTAAATTGAGAAATTTTAGAGGTCGAATTATTTAGAGGTCAATTTTAGAGACATATGTTTATTTTTTTAATTATTTTTTATTATTATACTTTAAGTTCTAGGGTACATGTGCATAACGTGCAGATTTGTTACATATGTACACTTGTGCCATGTTGCTGTGCTGCACCCATCAACTCGTCAGCACCCATCAACTCGTCATTTACATCAGGTATAACTCCCAATTCAATCCCTCCCCCCTCCCCCCTCCCCATGATAGGCCCCGGTGTGTGATGTTCCCCTTCCCGAGTCCAAGTGATCTCATTGTTCAGTTCCCACCTATGAGTGAGAACATGCGGTGTTTGATTTTCTGTTCTTGTGATAGTTTGCTAAGAATGATGGTTTCCAGCTGCATCCATGTCCCTACAAAGGACACAAACTCATCCTTTTTTTTTTTTTTTTTTTTTTTTTGAGACGGAGTCTCGCTGTGTCTCCCAGGCTGGAGTGCAGTGGCGCAATCTCGGCTCACTGCAAGCTCCGCCTCCCGGGTTCACGCCATTCTCCCGCCTCAGCCTCCGAGTAGCTGGGACTACAGGCACCCGCCACCACGCCCAGCTAATTTTTTGTATTTTTAGTAGAGACGGGGTTTCACCGTGTTAGCCAAGATGGTCTTGATCTCCTGACCTCGTGATCTGCCCGTCTCGGCCTCCCAAAGTGCTGGGATTACAGGCTTGAGCCACCGCACCCGGCCCCAAACTCATCCTTTTTTTATGGCTGCATAGTATTCCATGGTGTATATGTGCCACGTTTTCTTAATCAGGAAATACAGAGAACGCCACAAAGATACTTCTCGAGAAGCGCAACTCCAAGACACGTAATTGCCAGATTCACCAAAGTTGAAATGAAGGAAAAAATCTTAAGGGCAGCCAGAGAGAAAGGTCGGGTTACCCACAAAGGGAAGCCCATCAGACTAACAGCAGATCTCTCGGCAGAAACTCTCCAAGCCAGAAGAGAGTGGGGGCCAATATTCAACATTCTTAAAGAAAAGAATTTTAAACCCAGAATTTCATATCCAGCCAAACTAAGTTTCATAAGTGAAGGAGAAATAAAATCCTTTACAGATAAGCAAATGCTTAGAGATTTTGTCACCACTAGGCCTGCCTTACAAGAGACCCTGAAGGAAGCACTAAACATGGAAAGGAACAACCGGTACCAGCCATTGCAAAAACATGCCAAAATGTAAAGACCATTTAGGCTAGGAAGAAACTGCATCAACTAACGAGCAAAATAAGCAGTTAATATCATAATGGCAGGATCAAGTTCACACATAACAATCTTAACCTTAAATGTAAATGGACTAAATGCTCCAATTAAAAGACACAGACTGGCAAACTGGATAAAGAGTCAAGACCCATCAGTCTGCTGTATTCAGGAGACCCATCTCACACACAGAGACACACATAGGCTCAAAATAAAGGGATGGAGGAAGATTTACCAAGCAAATGGAGAACAAAAAAAGCAGGGGTTGCAATACTAGTCTCTGATAAAACAGACTTTAAACCATCAAAGATCAAAAGAGACAAAGAAGGCCATTACATAATGGTAAAAGGATCAATTCAACAGGAAGAGCTAACTATCCTAAATATATATGCACCCAATACAGGAGCACCAAGATTCATAAAGCAAGTCCTTAGAGACTTACAAAGAGACTTAGACTCCCATACAATAATAATGGGAGACTTCAACACTCCACTGTCAACATTAGACAGATCAAGGAGACAGAAAGTTAACAAGGATATCCAGGAATTGAACTCAGCTCTGCAGCAAGCAGACCTAATAGACATCTACAGAACTCTCCACCCCAAATCAACAGAATATACATTCTTCTCAGCACCACATTGCACTTATTCCAAAATTGACCACATAATTGGAAGTAAAGCACTCCTCAGCAAATGTTCAAGAACAGAAATTATAACAAACTGTCTCTCAGACCACAGTGCAATCAAACTAGAACTCAGGACTAAGAAACTCAATCAAAACCGCTCAACTACATGGAAACTGAACAACCTGCTCCTGAATGACTACTGGGTACATAATGAAATGAAGGCAGAAATAAAGATGTATTGATTTTATTGATGGTAATTTTTTATCAACAGCATGAGCAACTATGTACATTATTCAAAATGTCAGTGATAAGTCAAACATGGAACAATAAGACTACTGGCCCAAATATCATTTTCTTTGGCTTTAGTTTTACTTCAAACATTGTATAAACCAATCAGGTAAATGAAAAAATAAATCCTGCAGACTTAAGAGAAAATAACACTCTTTCATGTAAATGAGAAATTTCCTTTGGAGTAGTAGACAGCAGAATAAAATATTGGTAAAAGCGGAGGTTCTAGTTTGAGCAGACCTGGTTTGGGATTCCAGCTTAACAAGTCTCTACCCATGCACACTTCACCACTTTTACTTCTCATGGCCTAGTGCTATAATTTTGAACTCTATGGACAATAAAAGTAACCTGATGAACTCTGCTGTGCCTGTTGAACAATTGAACACTAGCAATGGGGCTATTTTTTATAGTGTATGGAGTGACAAATTAAGCATTTTATGAAAAGCACTTATAACCTAGTGCCTGTCCCTATAGCATAGTAGAGCTAAGTATATGCCAGTAATATAAATTGTATTTAATATTGCTATATGCAAATAAAGTAGTATTAGAACATTACCTTTTATTTGTCCTAAGCTCATTCTCCTTCAAAAAGATTATGGGTTGTATTTTTTATTTATTTGGAAGAGTTAGTAATTTTTTAAATTTCCAATTAATTATGAGTTCAATATTATTTGATTATTGCATAATTTATACAAAATTACCTTTAGCATCTATATACACACAGACACCAACATACATATATTAACACAAAATCTCAGCACTCAGCGTGGTGTAATACTCTTCTTCAGAGACTGGTTAGTGATTTGTAAAGTAACTTAAGCATATTTAAGTAATATTTACTCAATGGATTAAATAATACATTTTGACTCATCTATCACGTATTTATTCATGTTTTTAATACATTAACATTTATTGTGCATGCACAGTGTGCCACACATGCACTGAATATAAGGAAATATGAAGACAGAGTTTGCAACAAAAGCAGGGTATAAAAGGAGATTTATAGAAAGAAGTAATCGGCAGAGGTATATGGAAGTTACAGAGACAGCGGAGGGTGTTACTTCTATCTAGGAGAATGGAAAGTGCCTCAGTGTGATGTAATGTTTTCAGCTAAATCTTTAGAGATAAATAGAAAATTTTATGCTAGATTTGTTGGTGGCTGGAAGTAACTGTAATAGAGAGACTGAAATTGGAAAAATTATGGAAACCAGAAAAAGTAAACAGTATGATTGGAGAATAACTCAGCATACATATTACTACAAAGTGACAGGACCTGAGACAGAAAGGGTTGATAATGGTTATACATTGAAAGAACTTGAATGCCCTACCAGATATTTTAGAGATGGAAAAGATAATTGCCTTTTCCTAACACTGGTGGGCTTATAAGACCACCAAAAGAAATATATGTAGAGAGGCAGAGAAATAGTGTAATTTACTTGAAGAATTACATATAATTCAATATTTGTGATATATAGACAATGACGTGAAGAATAAAGTAATATATGTAGCCAGAAAATAGCTTTGCATCTCCAAGAAATTTGGTGTTTTAGCACATAAATGATGGAATCTTAAATAGGGTTTATTGGTTGCAAGCCGCAAAAACTAAATCTGGATAACTCATCCAGAAAATAAACTTGTAGAAAAGAGATTGAGAAGCTCCTGAAATTGCTAAGAAATCTGAAGAACTTTTGTTGAAGGAGGATAAAACCAATGTAATTCTTGGGATGTGGGTCCCAGGTACTTAGAAAGAGTCTTGAGTGCTGATACCTGAATAATGTAAAGTTTAAGTCATTGTTCCATTTAGTTCATTATTCAAAGTATCAGGAGTTGTTTTGAGTAAACTAACTAGCTAAAGCCACTAAGCTAATCCTTTGAGAATGCATTCTTGCTTATTGTTTCATCAAATCTACACAAATGGAGTGATCCTCTAAAACAAAATTGATAATGTATTCCAATGAAATGAGAAATGAATGTTGTTTCCAGAAATTAGCAAATGTCCATTAAGTGTAGGAAATTATTGTAAGCTTTGAAACAATTAAATGACATGATCAAATTTGTTTTTAGATGGATGGCTGTGTTGCATGGATCAAGAATAGAAAGGAAGAGTACACAATTTCTAGGTATTAAAATTGTCAAATGTAAAGGTGATGATTTTCACCAAGACAGTGAAAAAGATAGAGCTATCTTTTGATGTCTTTGAAAAAAATAAATCTTAAATTACATATCAAAAATAATTTATTACTAAATTCTCGATATTTGCTTACTTTTTCTTTTTCCTGTACAGAAAAAGAAGAGGAAGAAAATAATTTCTATAACAGAATTAATAATACGAAGGGTAATTATGTTTCCATTGTTTGGACAATATATTTAATTCCGTCACAGTTGTGCTAGGTTTACAAACAGTTTGTCAACTTTATTTTTAATCAATGTAGTTATACAATTTGAAACAATTACATAATCCAAACCAACTTTATATTTATTTAGATGATGGTCTATTTGACCCTATTCCATATTGTAACACTGTCAAAATTATAGTCTGTGTTTTGTTGAATTTTAGATATGTGAAGTTTAATGAGGTAGATCTTAAACTTTTGTTAATATAAGTACTCATATGTTATATTACATTTAGATATCATTGGGAGTAATTTTATCAATTTGTAAATAATTTTTAAACTTTATAATATTCAGTGTTAACATTCATGGAATAATATTTTGTAGATTAACATTTAAAGGGTGAAAATTTGTTAGGGAAAAAATATGAAAGACAGTAATTATGGAAAAGTTTTATTCTTGTAGAAAGTTATTTTCTAATATTGCATACAGAATAATATAATTTTTTTTCAAAAAAAACCCACAAATAGGCTGTGTTAGACAGAATCTGAGAGGATCCTCAACATTTCCCCCACTTCCTGGAACTTACACCTTGGTACATTTCCTCCTACTGAGTGTAGGCTGAACCCAGTAACTTGCTTCCAATGGAATAAAGCAAAAATTATGGTATGTTACTTCAATATTAAGCTGCAGGAAATTTGTAACTTCCAATTGGGGTGCTCATTTTATTTCACTCTCTTACCTGCTATGATCAAAGCCAGCTGCCATGTCAGTAGATGTCTAATGTGAAGTCCCATTCGAAAGGAACTGAGGGCTGCCTCCACTTAGTAGCAAGAGAGGAAGTGAACCACTCAACCCAACAATCCTCGAGGAAATGGATCCTGCCAACAATCACGTTACATAAGCTCCAAAGCCTAGAATCTCCCAGGTAAGCCTTAAGATAAAACAGCAGCCCCAACTGAGAACTTGATTGTGGTCTTTTGAATTGCATTGATCTAGAGAAACACCAGTAACCTGTACCTGGGCATCTGAAGTAAACTATGAGATAATAAATGTTCATTGTTTTAAACCACTATATTTTGCATAGTTAGTTACTTAGCAATAGAAAACTAATATACACATATTTGGAGAAAATATTTTCTCTTATAATTTTCTTTACATTAAAATGATATTATAATTCTGTATATTTATAGAGATAAAAATATGATATCTATACCGCTTCTATATTAACTATATAATTGTTTTGACATGATGGAGATACAATTAAATCATCTTGGATTATTAAAATAAACATGCTTTTTCAATAACTTTCACTTTTACTCTTTATATACAAAAATTTTTGTTATTATCAATAGCTTTGCTTTTACTTTCAGTTTCGTTTAACCGTGGAAAACATTTTTCAGTGTATGTTTAATTGCAAAGTTATTTCTACCTCACAATAACTAGATGCTTTACTGCTAAATTGGTTAGTTTTTAGAGAAAACTTATACTATTTTTAGATTCATAAAGCACATAAAGAAGAAAAAGAAATTATAGTAAATGCATGAGAGTTTAGACATATAAATATCTCTTTTTTGCATAGACATGTGTCATAAGGATAAGAGAAATAAAGTCATCTTCATAAAATGCACCGATTCATTTTTTTACTCAAATATTTGAGTAAACTTTCGCAGTTTTTTTCTCCTAACAATCTACTAAATTTGTGCTTCTCTAATCGCCTCCCTAGATATGTAAACTATAAAATCACAGTGAAGAGAGAGAAAGTGTGGTTTTGACACTTTACTATGTTGGCTTCATGCCTTCATGAGCAAGTCACTAGATGTAAAGCATTGGAATGAATAAGATAAAAGCAACAGAATTATTTCCTTTATTTTCTCATGAGAAACAATATACTATAGTGCTTTGTTTCCCAATTGTTAATAAATAAGATAATGTATACTGTTATCCACAATGAGACCACCCCCAGTAATGATTGTGACAAAATGAAAATAAAGAAGATGAACGAGTATGGGTGAAGTCAATATTAAAACTTCACTAAACACAAAGGTTCAGTCTCACTCATCTTTTACTACCTGAAAGCTATGTTGATGGCTATGTTGGATAAGAGGTGGGCAGTTAAGGATGGCTTCATCAGTAATTATTTAGATGTAGTCTTTACACATACACCCTTCCTCTCTTGACATGCCACCCATAAACCCACATATACACACATTAAATCTATTAAAATCTGAATGAAAGAGCTCTGAGTTTCAAATATTAAATCAACCAAGTGTAATAGGATTCCACAATCTAGAACTTGTTAATAGTTGAAATCTAACTTTTCTTTGACACAGAAGTTACAGAAATATTGTGGTGTTGCTACCAAATACTCAAAAACAATGTTTTATAAAAGCAGATCTTCATATTTCATATTTATATTAAAACAATAAAATATTCATTTTTAATGAACTAATATGAAAAATTTAATGAACTAATGAGTACAGATTTGTCATTTCTTTTTTTCTTTGAGACAGGGTCTCACTCTGACACTCAGGCTGGAGTGCAGTGGCACAATCATGGCTCACTGCAGCCTCAACCTCCCATGCTCAAGTGATCCTCCCACCTCAGCCTCCCAACCATTTTTTTTGGTGGGGGGATTTGTGTGTGTGTGTGTAGAAATGGGGTTTTACCATGTTGCCCAGGCCAGCCTCAAACACCTGGCTTCAAGCAATCCACCCACCTCGGCCTCCCAAAGTGCTAGGGTTACAGATGTGAGCCGCCATGCCTACCCAAGATTTGTTATTTCTATTGAGATTTCTGATAAAACAGGTATTTTGAGACAATAAAATTATAAGATATTTGCTTAATAGAATGACACTTTTTTATTACTCATGAAGTCCACATAATTTTACCTAATTATTACAATGAGAGTGGTAATAAATAAACATTAATACATCGTTCATAAATATTATATGTCAAAAGTTTTATATATTATTTTTATTATCACAGTTGATCAAAGTATATATTATTATTTTTCTAATATAATAGGAAAATGGTAGTGTAATACGATACCATAATTTTTCCAAAATTTACAAAAATAAATTAAAAATCCATAATGAAAACCCTGCAATGTACAGCCACAAAGTCTAGGTTTGATATACCACCTCAATATAAAAGTCACTAAATCCAGTTTTAAGTAAGAAAGAGGTGAAAAAATAAGGAGTTTGGCATTTTAATCAAATTTTAAAATATATGAATTTCTGCTTTCATATTATAATAATTTGAATTAGCAACCACAGTGGAATCTAACAATTTTATACATGGATCAGTCAAACAGGGACATGAAAGTCATTATAAAATGGACAAATTTATGTTACCAGTTAGACTCCATCAAGTTCAACACCCTCCTTTTTCCTTCTCTTTGCCTCATATTTTCTCCTAGTAAAAATTACCATTTGTAAGTTAGTCCTTTGATTTGTCAACCCTAAAAAATATGGAATTATCTTCCAAGCTGTCTTTGTACTTTATAAACCACTGATTTACATCTTAAAAATGTTTTTTCTACTTTTCTTAAAGTCCATACATTCTTCCCCAGAAAGGTCTCATTCAATAGAAACTAAATTTAAAATACCGTATTATGCTATGAGAAGAGTTCTCGTTCTTCCTAGCAAATACAAGTCTATGCTCACATTGCCCAGACTTCATGTTCACCCAGGGACCATAAGGAACAATAAGAATCTTCTGGCCAGGAGTGGTGGCTTACTCCTGTAATCCCAGCACTTTGGGAGCCCGAGGTGGGTGGATCACCTGAGGTCAAAAGTTCCAGACCAGCCTGACCAATATGGTGAAACCTCGTCTCCACTAAAATTACAAAAATTAGCCAGGCGTGGTAGCGTGCACCTCTAGTCCCAGCTACATGGGAGGCTGAGGCAGGAGAATTGCTTGAACCCGGGAGGTGGAGGTTGCAGTGAGCCAAGGCTGCGCGACTACACTCCAGCATGGGCGACAGAGCGAGACTCCATCTCAAAAAAAAAAAAAAAAAAAAAAAAAAAAAAAAAAAATCTCATTCCATTTTCTGACTGGAATGTAAGTTTAAAATTTAAAGTATAGATTACCTTTATTGTAAAACTGCTGGAACACAAAGATAATAGAAAAAAAGATATTTGAAGTCTGGATCACCTCAGTCTACCTCCTCTTTCTTTTCTTCTCTGTCCTGCTGGGTTTTTTTTTTAAATATTATTATTATTATTATTTGAAAGATAGTTATAATATTCAGTAATATGCAGTGTTTCTGTGGAGTTTGAATAGCTTGATTTAAATGAAGTATCTAGCAGATGTCTTGTTGCATATTAGATACTCAGTAAATGGCAACCATGAGTACTATAATTAAATAAGCACTTTCTTGCTCTAATCGTACTCGAAAATGTCTCTTCAAAATTATTCAATTCAGACAAATTAGAAGGAACATTAGAATAATTGTCTACAGAAATATTCCCTGGGATGTGGTTGAAGGCAAACTGAGTAGAACAAGAGACATTTCTGAAAATACATACACTTACACCTTTCACCATCATAATACAAGTAGTTGGATTATTAATTGCTCAGTTAATGAGGTGAGCAACAGAAAGTGTGCATTTAATGAGATATACTAATTTTCAAATATTGAGCAATTTGTGCCTTATTAAACATTAATAGAAATGCCCATATTGCTAATCAAATAAAATATCATAAAAATAAATCGAATTGTTCCACAAATTAAGTTACAATTCTACATTTTAAAGGCAAAATTCATTCTGTATTTTGAAATAATACTGAACATTCAAAAGTTGGCTTTTTCGTATTAAATGTGCCTAGCTTTTATATGAATCAAAACTATACATTTGATGGAAAATATTAGCTATAACTATACATCAACATTAAGAACATTGCATTTATACAATTGGTAAATCATAGTGCATTACTGTATGTTTTAAAATATACCATATAATTCTGATAAATCATAAAATAAAATACTATACTATAATAATTTAGAAATTTTTGCAGAAATAGATTAGCTTAGTAAAAATGTAATATAGTATTTCTATTCAAAAGTCACGTGTACACATCACTGGAACTTATTTTGCAACAGTACTATAAAGAATTTGGGCTTAATAGCATATCAAACAGGCTAGTGTTTGATGTCATTTTCAAAAACTATACATTTATGTATTACTTGCAAACATGCAGAATCTAACAAAACATTTTCTCAGGAATTCATTTCTTTTTAACATTAAAAAAGTTTAAAACTTTGTCAGGTAAAAAATTTTTTAGATACACTTGGAAGGATGAAATCGGCTGCACAATGCACTATATTGGTAGAGCTTTTTAAATATTTTGTTTTCTGACGTCCGGGATTTCTGTGTTGAAGAAAAAGCAGCCCCTTCTTTTACTTAAAGACAGGTTATGAACTAATTTGTATTTCTAGTTCAAAATACTTGGCCCATTTTTATTCACTCTTTATGTGTATTTTATATTATTATCTTTAAAACTAACTTATACTCAAAAAGAATACAAGAAATTATAGAATTGGAAGTATCTTTGAGTCTTTCCATTTTACAAATGTGAAAACTGTGTTTTAATGAGTTTAAATTATTTGATCAGTCACTCATACTGTTAGTAGGAGAGATTTCAGTAGATTATCATTATTTGTGTTCATTACAATGATTTCCTTCTTAGTGCAAACAGATCATTCTAAACTTGATGGTGTGTAATTCTCTATATTCAGAAATTTGGCTGCCTACCTAAACATCAAACAGGAACTAGTATTATTACACAATTTTTAAGGGCAACCTGATTGGATGATACTGATCATGTCTTATTTTTTTTCCTCTGAAATGCTGTTTTGTTTTAAGCCAAAAAATAGAAAACCTTGGTAGATTGAATGCATTCTATGGATATTTAAGGAATATTTTCAATGTATTGGAATTCAAATAAAAACAATGAACATAACACATTATATATACTATTTTAATATTCAGGATATACAATGTTAAATTATAAATATGATCCTTTTTCCTGATGAAAATGAAAATGACTAAAATTTAGCTTTTCGTTACCACTTTGAAAACAAAAGAGACCATACAAATTTAAGTCTTTTTATCATTTGAATTTAAATACACAACCTGCAGTGTGTTAAACTGATAAACACTTAAAAATTATATACATGATTTTTGACTTGAAATGAGTTGACTTAAAAATAAGCTTTAGTTTATCTATAAGACTTCATACATTCATATTTTTTATTTGTTTGTTTGTTTATTTATTTATTTATTTATTTATTTTTGAGACAGAGTCTCGCTCAGTTGCCCAGGCTGGAGTGCAGTGGCGCGATCTCGGCTCACTGCAAGCTCCGCCTCCCGGGTTCAGGCCATTCTCCTGCCTCAGCCTCCCCAGTAGCTGAGACTACAGGCGCCCGCCACTGCGCCCGGCTAATTTTTTTTTTTTTTTGTATTTTTAGTAGAGACGGAGTTGCACCGTGTTGGCCAGGATGGTCTCGATTTCCTGACCTCGTGATCCTCCCGTCTAGGCCACCCAAAGTGCTGGGATTACAGGCCTGAGCCACCGCGCCAGGCCACATTCGTATTTTCTTAAGGACCATATCCAGTACTGAGAAAAATAAATGTTAATTAGTTAAGAAAATAAAACATTTTTTTGAATAAAATATATGATTTAATGTTGAAACCATTGACCTTGAATCAACCAATGATAGCCTTTAACAAGACCACAAAAGTCTCATTTATTAAACAAAAGTGACATTTCTGAATTATTTTGAGTTGAAAATAATTTTTTTTTTTTTTTTTTTTTTTTTTTTTTTTTTGAGACAGAGTCTTGCTCTGTCGCCCAGGCTGGAGCGCAGTGACCAGATCTCGGCTCACTGCAAACTCCGCCTCCCGGGTTCCCGCCATTCTCCTGCCTCAGCCTCCCAAGTAGCTGGGACTACAGGCGCCCGCCACCTCGCCCGGCTAGTTTTTTGTATATTTTAGTAGAGACGGGGTTTCACCGTGTTAGCCAGGATGGTCTCGATCTCCTGACCTCGTGATCCACCCGTCTCGGCCTCCCAAAGTGCTGGGATTACAGGCTTGAGCCACCGCGCCCGGCCCGAAAATAATTTATTTTTATTTCTCTTTTATTTTTAAGTTCTCAAGTCACTTCTTTCTCTTAATTTATATATTTTTAATTTTTATGGATACATAATAGTTGTATATATCTATGGAGTATATGTGATGTTTTCATACAGGCATACAAGGTGTAATGACCAAATTAAGGTAACTGAGGTATCTATTACCTCAAGCATTTATCACTTCTTTGTGTTAGGAACACGAAGTACTTTTGTAAGCACAATTCTACTCTTTTAGTTATTTTAAAATATACAATGAATTATTGTTAACTATTTTATTCATTCTATATTTTCTGTACTTATTAACCATCCCTACTTTATTTCCCACTCTCCACTACCCCTCTTAGCCTCTGGTAGACAACAGTTTACTCTTTATATCCGTGAGTTTTATTTATTCTCATTTTTGTTATTTTTAGCTTCCACAAATGAGTAAGAATATGTGAAATTTGTCTTTTGGCTTGCGCCTGGATTATTTCACTTGACATAATGTCCACCAGCTCCATCCATGTTGTTGCAAATGACAGGATTTCATTATTTTTAGTAAATGAATCATATTCCAATATGTATACGTACCACATTTTCTTTACCATTCAACCATTGATGGCCCCTTAGATTGATTTCATACCTTAGTTATTGTAAATAATGCCACAATGAACATGGTACTGGCATGAAAATAGACACATAGACACTTGAACATAATAGAGAACCCAGAAATAAATCCACACATTTAGCAGTGATATCATTTTTTGACAAGGGTACCAAGAGCTTACACCGAGTAAAGGATAGTCTCTTCAATAAATGGTGCTAGCAAAACTGGATATCCACATGCAGAAGAGTGAAACCAGACCCCTCTTGCCATATACAAATATCATATCAAAACTGATTAAACACTTACATCTAAGACCTTGAACTATGAGACTAAAAAACACTAGAAAAACACTCCAGGACTTTTTTGGGCAAAGATTTCTTGAGTAATACCTCACAAGCACAGGCAATCAAACCAAAATGGACAAATGGAATCACATCACGCTAAAAGCTCCTGCACAACAGAGGAAACAATCAGCAAAGTGAAGCGACAACCCGTTAGAAAAGGAAAATATTTGCAAACCACCCGTATAACAAAAGATTAATAAGCAGACTATATAAGGAGCTCAAACTATCTAATAGGAAAAAATAAAATAATCTGATTATAAAATGGGAGAAAAATATGTGAATAGACATTTCTCTAAAGAAGACATACATATAGACAAGTGGATGAAAAAATATTCATATCAAAAAAATTCTAATCAGAGAAAGGCAAATCAAATCTATAATAAGATATCATCTCACCCTAGTAAAAATGGCTTTTATCCAAAAACAAGCAACAATGAAGGATGTGGAGGAAGGGGAACTCTCGCACACTGTTGATGGAAATGCAAATTAGTATACTCACTGTGAATAACAGTTCGGAGGTTCCTCAAAAAACTAAAATTAAAATTATCACGTCGTGCTGAAATCTTACTACTGTGTATATATTCAAAAGAAAGGGAATTGATACATCAGAGAGATATCAGAACTTCTTGAATCTTTCTTCATATAGTCAATATTATAAATTTGTATTTAATGTACAAAGTAGTATGACATGTCTATACTCTATCATTGATTCTAAATAATTTTGGAATTTCATCACCCTATTTTTATCTATTCAACAATTGTGCCCTCTACCCCAACCAACAAAATTATTGTCCATTTAAAAAACCAACAAATTAAATAATTATGCATGCTAAAATATAAACTGCTGTTATTATTTTCAGAATTGTGTTTAGTCTTGCAACATCTTGACATTGTGAAATACCTAAAAATGAAACATGTAATGTATCACTAATCTTTCTTCCATGCTTAGATAATTTCTAGAGACCTATCAATACAATAGATTTAAAATAGTTTTGAAAGATGTATGAGTGCATGCAGATTTCTTTTACTGTTTCGCAAAATAGTTCATAATATGTTTCTCTGTTTCTTACTGATGTTTTTATGACAGTTCACCAGAGCGCTTGCATTTTTAACATATATCCTTATTCGCTTTATTACTATACTTTTACCTTTTTATTTTAAAATAAGTATATATTCACAAAAATTGACAAAAATAATTGTGTTTCTTATTACCAAGCATTCTTCAAAAGTGACACATTCAAAATTACAGTGCATGCTCAAAACCAAAAAATTGATTGTCATAATGCACATCTAGAATTGAATATTCATTTTTATAAAAACTATTTTAAGACCGGGCACGGTGGCTCAGGCCTGTAATCCCAGCACTTTGGGAGGCCAATGCAGGCGAATTATGAGGTCAGGAGATTGAGACCATCCTGGCTAACACAGTGAAACCCCATTTCTATTAAAAATACAAAATATTAGCCAGGCGTGGTGGCACACGCCTGTAGTCCCAGCTACTCGGAAGGCTGAGACAGGAGAATCGCTTGCACCAGGGAGGCGGAGGTTGCAGTGAGCCGAGATCGCACCACTGCACTCCTGAGCCTGAGCGACAGAGCAAGACTCCATCTCAAAAACAAACAAACAAACAAACTTCTACAATATGGCTCTTCAGCAAAAACTATCACTAGTTTAAAATTTTCTCATTTATTACTGCATGCTTATCTATCTTCTTCATTAACCTGCAAATGTTGCTGATTTGAGCATTTATCACCATTAAAATTAAATTATTTTCAACCACATGGTAAATTTCTCTCTCATTTTGAATGTACTTTTTTCTTTGTTAAATGTCCTTTCTTTTCTTTTGAGACAGGATCTCACTCTGTCACCCAGGCTGGAGTGCAGTGGTGTAAATGCAGCTCACTGCAGCCGCAACCTCCTGGACTCAAGTAATTATCCTACCTCAGTCTCCTGAGTAGCTGAGACCACAGGTGTACACCACCATGCCTGCCTAATTTTTGTATTATTTTTTGTAGAAACAGAGTCTTTACTATGTTGCTCAGGCTGGTCTCAAACTCCAGGGCTCAAGCAATCCTCCTGTCTTGGACTCTCAAAGTTCTGGATTGCAAGTATGAACCACCACGCCCAGACACTTTGTTTAATTTCTGGACCTTCTCACAATCTTATTCCTTCTATCATTGCCTCCTTCTACTTCATTTTCTTAATCAAAAGCACAATTTCATTCTTATTTTACCTGGATTTCTATTCTGTATATCATTAACAAGAAAATAGCATTCATTAGAAACCCTAAAACTTTTCTGAGTTAGAACATATCACAAATAGATTCAAAACTCATAAAGCGTATTACCAGTGTTTGTCTTTGCATGAGAGTGAAGTGATAAAGATTATGTGGCTTATGTTCTTCATTGGTTTATTGAGAATACATAATAGTATTTTTGTAGATAAGCCAAGATAATCCATAATATAAATGGAAATATATAAAAAAAATAGACTGCATACGCACATGACTAGCGAGGTAGCAGAGTGATTATATTAAGTTTTAATAAGTCCAACTATTAGAAAGAATGTTATTTCTTCTTAGTTTCCAACCATTGGCATTGCTTCAGTTCGATATGTCAGTTCCTATAGGTAGCTGCAAGCATGTATCAGCTTGAAATGATTAGCTTTCTCTCTGTGCAGCCCACTTCCTGCTTGTATGTGCAAAGATATTTGAGAATGGATCAATCCCAACTATAAGATTGTATTACTATTTAAACTGGATATAAATATCTAATGAGACTCTAAGTTGCCACTGCTTTGCTTGGAAATTTATATTAGTTACAGAACTTTGAATCTGTTAAATCGGAGTTTTGGTTTCTACATAAGAAAATAGCCTTTTCCAAAATCAGTTTAATGTATAAATATATAGTCTTTGTGTTTGCTTTCCTTTCATTTAAATGAGAAGATAAAATCACATACTGTTGGCCAGGAACAGTGGATCATGTCTATAATCCTATTATAGCTTTTGAGGAGGCTGACAGGCAGATCTGAGCCCAGGAGTTCAAGACCAGCTAGGGCAACGTGGCAAAACCTTGTCTCTACAAGAAATACAAAAAAAAAAAAAAAAAAAAAAAAAAAAAAATCCGGGCATTGTGGTGCATGCTTGTAGTCCCAGCTACTCTGGAGGCTGGGGTGGGAGGATCATCTGTGCTCAGGAGTTTGAGCCGTGATCCCACCACTGCACTCCAGCCTGGGCAACAGAGCGAAACTGTCTCAAAACAAAACAAAACAAAACAAACAAAAAAAGGCACTCACTGTTAGTAATTAGGTAATGATGAATTCACAACTTATAATAGGTTGAAAGAGTTAAAAACTAATAATGAAGACTGTTGGGAGAAAATCATTTGGAACATTTGGAATAATTTTTAAGAGATTTTTTCTAGAGAAAATGGAATAGAGACCTTACAGAAAACTTTGCTTATAGATATATATATATATTTTTCAAAACAACTTGCATTTATGTTAGGAAATAAAACAACTGGAGTTGGTAAAAAGAAAACAAAGAAACGCTGTCTGAAAAGGAAGTTTTATTTCCCAGGGTAGTCTATCAGTTAGCGGCTATGCTCATAATGGGCATAATACGGTGCATTTTCATATTCTATTGAACTCTGCACAGCTTCCCCCAAACACACAACAAATGAACAAGAGTAGAACTCCAGGATTTTATTTAATTCAATATTGAATAAATATTAAATGCAGACAGGGAATTGTAAATAGCAAAAGGAGACTCTACTGAATCTAAATTGTGATGAAAATACCAAGGGGAAATCATGGTCCCAATTTGCTACTTAGAAAGAAAATTTATGTGAATAATAAGACCAGACTTTCCAAAAACTTCCACTTAATGGTTATCTACCATGTTCTGCTGTTACAGAGGTTTTGTTGTTCAATTTCTTTACCTTTCCTAGGATGGTTCACATTGATGTTTCTCCTGGAGTGGGTTCTTACCCTCTCCTAAAATGAAAACTATACATCTACTCAGCAGAATCTAGTATTTTTAAAGCCATATTCTGTTCTGTGACTAGCACAATGCAAGGACTCAATAAATATTAAAAATGAATAATTAACTGACAATAATAACCAACATTCTGGCTTTAAAAGACTCCCAGAAACACAGTCTGTCTAAAGCGAGCTCCCAGTGTCTCCTTTATTTCCAAATTCAAAGCAGCTTTTACTCAAATCACTGAACACTGGGCATGAAGTACCCTCCTGAATTTATTCCTTTGTTCAGAAGAAATCATCCGTATCTTACTGTCTCTCTGAATACTAAATGTTAATGGCTTTTTCTTACTTAGCTTGTCATTTGACTCTGTAAAATAAAATAAATTCAAATCAAAAGTGTTTCTTTAGAAAACTTTGCAGTCTTGGATATATATGTCCGGACTTTATATATTATATAAAATCATAATATTTTCTTTCAAAAAATCATTAAAGCCAATTAAATGTCTTCAAAATAAGAATATTCTGGTAACTTGTCTTCAGTTCTCTTTAGAGACTCTGAACCACATTGATCTGGACCAAAATGGAATGTGATGCACAATCTCACAGTTCAAAATGAAAATAAAATGCTACTTTCCATTTGCTAGTAAAATGTTTTCTGTGTCTTGCACTGAACTACATTGGATTTTTGTCATTTTTGCTTGTCTTTTACTTAAGCTTACTCTTTGATACTTTTTTTAGTAGAGTGAAAGATTTGCCACCTTCTCTAGTGTTAAAAAAATAAGCTAGCATACTAACACGTATAGACCTCTAGAAATAATAGAAGAAAACAGTTTCCCCTCTGCTTGAACCAACATTCTCCGGAATATCTTTTCTAAATTAAAGGAATTACTGGACAAACATGAAAATTCCTAAACCCCACGTGAGATTTATGGAATTTGTATCTCTGAAAGAAAGACAGGAAAATATGCAGTCTTCACAGTTTTCTGAGTTGTTCTGTGTGTAACAACTGAACTTATAGACACACAGACATACACACACACACACAAAAATTAAAAAATAAAATAAAATAAAAAACACGCACACTGAATTTCACTGTCCTCCAACAGAGTTTTCTAGTTCCTCACCTCCTGATATTCTTGGGAACAACGGATATCAACGCATTACAATATAATCTTGAGTTTCCAATGGAATTCACTACCATGAGATACACTAATGTCAGAATACAGGAATCCATTAATTTCTATTAGAAAATTATTTTCCATAATCTAGTATGTGCAGAAATATAGCCGCTAATATAATCCAGGCAGATACTAAAGAAAGTTAAATCACTTTATCGAAGATATGGTAAGTCTAATTGTTGCTATAGATTAACATCCTTCCTAATGGTGACCTTATTTTTTGCACCATTATTGTTCCCTTAAATAAATGTTACAAATATTCTTTCTGTCTTCTACTCTGAATGTTCTCCTTTTCATGAGGCATTGCTACCTTTGAAATCTCACCAGTTTTGGGAAGTTACTCAAGAAAGAGTTGAAAATCAAAGTGGTTTTCATGAGCTTAAAACACAAAGCTGGCAGTCAAAGAACTCAATCACTTTTCAGAGTGTATCGTGATGTGTAAAACATAAAAATAGAAGTTACTGCTTAATTTCTATTTTCTAGAAGTATAAAACATGAGTTTTAAGATAAATTCCCTTCACTTGTCTTCACTTAGAAACATTTGCTGTAATGTTTTGAAACAAGATCCTCAACATAATTTAATAGAAAACTAACATTATAAATGTGAAAGTGGTAGAGATGGAAAATACAAAACAAAGTAAATTAAAAATAACTAAAAAAAAAAAAAAAAAGAAAATACCCCTTAAAACATCTTACATTACGGTATTATTGTGTTCTTAACTATCATTGAGCGATTAAAATCAAATTTCGATGTTGTATGCTTATTTCTAGATTTTTATTCTGACCCAAGCTATGGAAATTCAGTCTTCTTTGACTAGATTAAAATTCAAACTGCCAGGCCATTCAGAAATTGCTATTCCTAATATCTCTATTAAAAATGAATTATGTTCATAAAATCCTTCAATGTTGGAGTATTTCTGAACCCTCAAAGAGAGGGAAATACTCTGGTAATTACTTCATATATGTGGTATCCAAAAATTTGTACAATATCCCAGGCTATGTATCAGAGGAGATGGCACTCTAGTCAACATGATCAACCCTATTAGATCTAATGCCTGGCCCCATCGTAATATTTTCCCCAACACTCTATGATAGATTGCATAACAGGAATTTGTGAAGATTAGTTTCCACTTCTCAAAAATGTTTTCCTTAAATCAGAGTAGACAGCAAATTTGTACCAAAGCCTCAGAAAACTAAACCAGAAAGTTCTATGCTGGCAACCATGCCTAGAAGGCTGACTTAGGGCAGATGTGCACTTGGCAATCAGTACCTGGCTAAATTACTCAGTTCCTGGTGCCATGATAATACCAATATCCTACACAGAGCAGCATCTGGAAAATCAATAAAGCAATCCAAAGTTGGTATCAATGGCCCAGAAATAGGTCTTTTAACACTATTTTGCTGTTCCAGCAAGTAGCTATTCATGGTGGATCTTTCAATTAAGAGATAAGAGTAAGGACAAGCATACATTTTAGAAGTCTCATCATATTAGGCTATGAATAAATATCAAGTTAATTGAAGATTTATTTGCATGTAGTTTATTTTCTTATCTAGGTTCTAGACTTGCTTTCACAGTACTACCAATGATATCCAGTCAGATATACAGGGATATATGATTATGGATGCTCTGAGAATGAAAGATAATATTGAGAATAAATATAAGTTATCTGTATCAGGCAAAGTATATGAGGAAGGAGTCTGAATTACTTTCATTTTCTCAGCTAATTTTCCAGTGCCGAAGTGAAGAGGCTCAAGTTGCAAAAGAATAATGAATAATATAACAAGAAAGCACTCAAATTGGAATTTAAAAGTTCTCAATTGTAGAAATATTGGATTTATGGCCTAATGGTTAATAAATTCCAATTTAGGAAATTTTGTTTCTAACTGTATTATGTAAGAAAAGAAAATAGCGTTTCAAGGCAACAAGATAGGGAAGCCACTGTATATACTCAGATATATGCTCATGTGTATCCGGTGTCTTATTTATAAAAGTTAGAGATCGTTTTGCAAAAAAATCATTTATTACAGATGAACTTAGTGGAGAGGTTAAGACATTTGCAGGTTTATGCAGAGAAGATCTGACATATTTTTTTTTCTTTTTAGTTTTCGTTTCAATTTTAGATTAAAATTATATTTCCTTGTTATATATTAAACTACAGAGGAAAATAGCACAAAATGAAAAAATGTCCCCTTTGATCTAAACTTTCAGTACTATTTTTCTGCTCATATAAAATTATTATTATTTGCTTGATGTGTAGGTCTCTGATCCTCTTTCTATATGTTGATTAACACATATGAGTAAAAGTTTAAGCACAACTATGCAAACATCGATTCATACCTACCCCACAGATATGTTTATGTTTTATACAAATGAAATTCTATTTTTGAACTATTTTTATCTTCTGTGTTTTATCAATTGACACTGTATCTTAGAGTTTGTTCATGTTAGTTAAGGAAATCTATCTTTTTCCTTTAAATTGCTGCCCTGTAATCTTTAGTTTAGATTTTTCGATACTTTGTTTAAACTCTCTCATAGTGGCCAGTCTATAGGTAGTTCTAGTTTTCATAATGGGAAAATAAAACTGGTGTAGAAATCCTACGTACATATTCTTATGTACAATTAAGACTATTTATTTAATGTAAATTCACAGAAGTAAATGGCCTAGTCAAAGAGGCCATGTTTATTTCCAGTTTTGAAAGACAGTCATATTTACATCTCAAAAGTCTCTGTCCATTTATACTCTGCAAAGAACATTTAAGAGAGCGAACCAGCATGTGATTTTTTTCAGGTAGAGACAGCTAAGTTAAAACAGTGCAAGTCTACATGTTTATCATCATTATAATTCTACTTTTTTAACAAAATAGAGGCTAGGTGTGGTGGCTCTTGTCTGTAAATTCAGCACTTTGGGAGGCTGAGGCAGGCAGATCACTTGAGCTCAGGAGTTTGAAACTAACCTGAGCAAGATGGCGAAACATCATCTTTACAAAACATATAAAAATTAGCCAGGCATAGTCCCAGCTACTTGGGAGGCTGAGCTGGGAGGATATTGTAGTGAGCCCAGGTTGTGCAATTCACTCCAGCCTGGGTGACAGAGTGAGGCCTTGTCTGGAAAAAAAAAAAAAAGGAAAAATAAATTTATACATTTTCTTATTATCCTATGAAAATAGAATATTTTTATAATTGCTTATTTGGGGCTTTTTTTGGCACATAATGTGACTACAGAAATTCATTTATTTATTTCTATTTATAGATACATATATGTATATGTATAACTGTCTTTCACCTTTACGCTTGTAATTGAATGTGTATCTTATTACAGAGTTGGGGCTTTTTTAATCATTTCAGTGAAATCTATCCATTTTTTACAAAGAGATGGGAGAGTACTGTATCTGCTCAAATATATATACACCCACACACACACACGTATATATGTATAATCCTATATATCAGATATTATAATGTTTAGATATCATTTTGAAAAAAAACACTTATTATAAATGAACTTATAGAGAGGCCAATACATTCTGAGAGTTGTAAAGGCAAAATTTCAGGGTTTTGCATTTTGTATCTGTCTTAGAAATATATCCTTAATTCAACTATTATAAACATATTCCTAAGGTTTTCTTCTGATGTTTGTTTCATGTTTATTTATTCAATTCGTCTGTAATGTATTTTGGGGCATATTATGAGATAAAGGCCAAAATGTATGGAATTACAAATGGATAAGCGGATAAGTATCTAATAGATATGAACAAGAAGATTTAGTATTGTAAAAATGTCCTTTTTTTTTTTTTTTTTTTTTTTTTTTTTTTTTTTTTTTTGAGACAGAGTCTTACTCTGTTCCCCAGGCTGGATTCAGTGGCATGATCTTGGCCTCCACCTAGTTCTAGTGATTCTCATGACTCAGCCTCCCAAGCAGCTGGGATTACAGGCCTATGCCAACATGCCCCGTTAATTTTCATAGTTTTTGTAGAGACAGGGTTTTGCCATGTTGCCCAGGATGGTCTCCAACTCCGGGTCTCAAGTGATCCACCCACTTCAGCCTCCCAAAGAGCTGGGATTACAGGCATAAGCCACCGCGCCTGGCTAATTCTTTCAAAAGTGATCTATAGATTTAATGCAACTCCATTCAAAATGTCAGTGATATGATTTAAAGAACTTGACAAATTGATACGAAGATTTATATGGATGAGGGAGAGTCTAGTACAGCCCAGTCATATTTAAAGACACATTTAAAGACAAAGTGGGCATGTCACACCTCATGATAAAAAAGTTGTAAATCTATAAAAAGACAGTCTCATTTGGAAGTAGATAGAAAAACAAAAGATAAAGTCGACAGAGACACCGACCTCCATATATATGAAACTTTATAGAGGTGACAGAGTGTACTCCAAGGGAAAAGCAAATGGAGTAGAGATCTGGTTGTTAGTGTGGGAAAAGTGAAATAAAATGGCTAATCATCTTACATAATAGCAATCCTCTCTAGATAGATAAAGGACTTACATATCTAAGTCAAATTTTAAATTCTTGGAATAAAACATAAAATAATATTCTGACCTAGTGGTTGGAATGTATCACTAAAATATGACAGTAAAAGCACTAGACACACACAACATGTTGTTCATCTACCTATATGTAATTACAATTTCTGTTCAATATTTAATACTCTAAAAAGGGAAAAACAATACAAATTGGGAGAAGAGATTCACAATACATGCAGCCAACCAAGAGTTAATGTAAAACTTAGATCGGTAAGGAAAAGCAAAGACCCAGTAAAAAAGGGAAAATAAAAGTAATTATCAAACACAATCTGCAGAATATCCCATCAAGCAATAATTTTAGTATAAACTGCAATATTCTAATTGTTGCATTAGTAAGGTGTGACATGCAACACTTTAATATGTAGTAGAAATAATGTGTCTAATATTTCCATGTAAAAGTTAGCAAATATATGTTACACTTGAGAAAATAAGAGAAATATTATCCTATAATTATATATGTATCATATATATAAATAACAAGTAATTAAGAAATTATGTATGAATAATGGTTTTTATATTTTATAGTTTATTCATAATTCAAGAGAAAGTGCAGATTTCAGACAGAAGAAAATTTCAGTTTATATTTTAATCTCTAATGCTTGAAACAAAATATTTTGGGCATGATCTCTAGAAGAAAAATCACATTTTTATTAATTAACCCCCAAAATCCACTGGCGCATGCATATATAGATAGTTTGTAATGAAGTCTCTAGAGTCTAAAAAAAAAGAACATAAAATTTAAAGAAGTAAGTTTGTTTTTCTTATTCTGCTTACACCAAATTTAATGGTATTTTAATTTAATTTTATTTTATTTATTTATTTATTTATTTACTGAGACAGAGTCTTGTTCTGGAGCCTGGAGTGCAGGCTGGTGTGTAGTGGTGCAATCACAGCTCACTGCAACCTCAAACTCCAGGCTCAAGTGATCCTCCTGCATCAGACTTCTGAGAAGCTGTGACTACAGGAGCATGCCACTATGACTGGATAATTTATTTTTTATTTTTTGTGGAGATAGGATCTCACTTCTTTGGCCTGGCTGGTCTCAAACTCCTGGGCTACAGCTATCCTCCCTCCTCAGCCTCCCAAAGTGCTAGGATTACAGGCATGAGACACTGCACCCAATCATAATAATGTTTTTAAAATATCAGTCAGAGCCTTATAAAAAAATTAAAAACTAGTCAGTACCAAAATGACCTAAGAAATTTAAATGAGATTTTTTTTTTTTTTTTTTTTTTTTTTTTTTGAGATGGAGTCTGGCTTTGTCACCCAGGCTAGAGTAAAGTGGCGCAATCTCGGCTCACTGCAACCTCCACCTCCCGGGTTCAAGGAATTCTCCTGCCTCACCCTCCCAAGTAGCTGGGATTACAGGTGCCCACCACCACATCCAGCTATTTTTTGTATTTTTAGTAGAGACAGGGTTTCACCACCTTGACCAGGCTGGTCTTGAACTCTTTACCTCGTGATCCACCCATCTCGGCCTCCCAAAGTGCTGGGATTACAGGTGTGAGCCACCATGCCCGGCCAATAAATTCTTATTGATACTATTCCACTATATGTTCTTTTTGCTTTCTATGCATATCATAAATATTAAATTATCAATATTACAAACAAATAATGATCAGTAGGCAATATTTATATTTCCTATGTTTGAAATTATCTTACCTGTTTTCATTGAACTATTATGGAGACAACTGATAATTCACATGCAGTTGCAAGAAAAAATACACAAAGATCATGTGTACCCTTTACTCAATTTCCCCAAAAGGTAAAACTTGCAAAAATTATAGTACAATATCCAAGATACTGTATCAGGATATCGACATTGATACAATCTACAGGTCTTATTTACATTTCCCCAGTTTTACTTGTACTCATTTGTGTTTGTGTATAGTTTTATACATTTATATCATATATGTAGATACATGTATCTGCGAACATGATCAAGATACTAAGTAACTATATCAGTATAAGGATTATTTTTATTGTCTTTTTGTAATTACATCCATATCACTGAAGCAATCATGCTCCACACCATCCCCACCCTAGTCCTAAACCCTGTCAAACAGTAATCTGTTTTTTCTCCATTTCTACAATTTTGTAATTTCAAGAATGCTATAGGAAATAATATAATATTTAACCTTTTGGGACTGATATTATTCATTCAGCTTAATTATGTGTGTCAATATTTTGTTCCTTTTTATTGCTAAGTGTCACATTTTATGAATGTACCATGGTGTGTTTATTCACTTTTTGAAGGACATCTGATATATTTTTAGTTTTGAGCTATAACAATGAAAACTGCTATGAGTGTTCATGTACAGGCTTTTCTGTGAACATAGTTTAAATTCTCTGTGATGAATGTCCACAGGTCCAATTGTTGAATTGTTAAAATTTAACTCTGGTTAATTTTTTAAAATGTTATTTTTTGTTAGGATAGACTAGGTTATGATGCAGTAATAAACAGTCATTTATTTTCAAGGCTTAACAAAGTAATACACAATGCATGTCCAAAGACAGTGAGTGTGACAGATCCATTAATTAAGATTACTCAAGAACTTGGGCAAATGGAGGGTGTAGTCAAGATTTACTTGTCAAAACAAATAAAAAAATATTGGTTACTGGTTCACAAATCCCAGAAGAAACCTGATATATTTCTGCTCCTATAAATTGAGAAAACAAGAAAAGGGAGATGAGGAAGTGCTCAAACAATATTTTTGAATAGCAGTAATAATCATTCATTGTCAACTAAACTTCAAAAAATTATTCAGATTTATTTTTGTCATAAAATGATGTTTGTTCCACCAAAAACGTATAAACACTTAGTAGCATTTCCTCTCCTGTGACTAATGAGCCTTTTACAGAGTTATCAGTGAAATCCCCAAAACATTCAGATCCTGACAGAGATCTATTTTGTTGGTCAACAGATTACACCCTACCCAAATGGGAGTGCAAATAAAAAGGTGTAGCACATCCAACCATTCTTCAGTTCAATAAATCAATATCTGCTATGTCTATGCCCTGGATGTAATCCTGTCTTAGAATAAGGAGGTTATTAAAAAATGGAATATACACTTACTTTTCCTTTTTAAAAAATATTTAATTATTATTTATGTTAATTTCCCAAATTTTAAAATATTGGAACTGATCACAGTACTTAAATAGTTCTATAATATTTTCATCTTTCCTTAGAAATCCAAAGTTTTTTTTCCTATAGTTAAACAGTTAAGAAATATAATTCAACATTTAATTGAGTAATATAAACATTAATTAGCTATCAAAAGTCACATTGAAGAGTCTAAAATATTAATGAACCAAAAATAAACCCAAGGGCCAAGGGGGGTAAAGTGATAAAAACCTAGAGCAAGTTAGCATTAAAATTTGAAGGAAAATGTTTCACTGTATCCCCAGAAAAGGTAAAAGTCATCCATAAAGGAGACTAATTTAAACTCAAAGGAATGAACACACACAAACACACGCATTAAGCTAGGAGACAATTATAATTTAGTCACTAAAGAAACCTGTAAAATATAGTTTAAAAACTGGCTAAAATAATCATATTCATCAATAAATATGCAATTTCAACATTCAGCTAAAGAAGAAAGAAATTTTCTAAAACAAAAATAAAATTTTGTCCAATCATGTTTAGTTAGCATAAAAGGTCTGGAATGGTTATGATGACATTTTATTAAATAAGGCAAAATTTAAGTATAAATATTGAGGGTTACGATACCTGTTTAATTGGTCACCATTATGAAGTTTCAGTTATTTTTAGAGTCATGGTCTCCATCTAATGGATCCTAAACAATTCAGCTGAAGAGAAAGACAAAGACAGAAATAGAATGGAGACAGTATAGGGCATGGAGAAATAGAGAGACAGAGAGAGAGAGAGAGAGAGAGAGAGAGAACGCAAGAACTTAAAGTTTAACCAAACCAAATATTTAGTAGAAAAACATATTTCTTTCTTTTCTAAAAAGCTGAGCTGGACTACTCCTAAACCACCCTGTCGTTTCTCATAGCTATATAGTTTGATCCCTATGCTTTCTAAAATGTTACTACCTAAGTCTTGGTAGTTTATATATTCAAGTTTATAATTTAATTTGTATTGAATTACTAATTGTTATCATAGTTTAACTTTTTAAAGCAAATATAGGAATTTCTGAGATTTATTGAGAATATAACTTCACTAATACAGAATGGGATAGCAATGTGCCATTGTGCATTTTAAGTGAACCATAATACGTTTTTTTTTTCTTTTTTGTTCAAGGAGAATTTGAAGCTAAATTTCAGAAACATATAAACCTATTCTTGTAAAGTATACAGCTCATTCAGCAATGCACATAAAGCTGAATCACCAAAGTATGCTGATTGATCAATAAAGTTTGTGGCTACATTTGTAAAATGGGTGAAAATTAAACCATTTCACTATTTGGTTCAATAAGTTGAGTGCATAATGGTTCAAACAGTATTTTATGCATTTTAAGTCAAGTAAATTGTACGTTGCAAAGTAGTCAACCGTGAAAACATGCTATTTCAGTGATTAGGTAAGAATATTAAGTTTGAAATAAAATTAGTAATTTAGACAGATAATTACACAAAATGCTGGTGAGCCACTGAATTTTCTTTTATCTGTCTCTAACCTTTAAAAACCTTTAGTATCTGAGCTTCTTTTATACATAGCTTTTCTTTGAAAGCTACTTGATTGTTACTGGTAACAGGCATGAAAATGCATTTATTACATTTGTAAAATTTATAACATATGATAGCAATTTATAAGTTTGACACATATTGATGTAACTTAAATAACTAAAATCATGCTTTAAAAATCTGATTATTTATATGTATGTGTAACACCAATAGTTACTTCCAATACCAAGAAATTATAACATGGTATGTGATAAGGTAGGTTTCTCAAAAAAGATTCAACTCTTTCAATTGATTTTCTATGTGGTTATGGTTATAAAATGAATGTCTCTTTTGAATGAGGGTTTTGGAAGAGGCCATTTTTTTAGGTACTATGGTTCAGAGACACCAAAGTTTCAATTACGGCAGCATGTAGAACCTTTGATCCAAAGGCTCCACCTGGAAACACTGGTAATAAGAGCAAGATATCTTTTCTAGTTGCAAGCTGTCAGTGGAATGGTGAGTAACAGACTTAAGCAAAAGAGGATTCAATTGAACAGAGGTTTATAATCTGATACTTGGTCAAGACTGGACATAGAAAAAAATATATATCAAGATTGCCTTTCTCAAGGAACCTATCATTTTTTAAGAAATTTAATCTTATGTACAAAAGACAAAGCAATATGAGACATTAAAATATAATTGTAATGTCCTAATACCTGTAAAAGCAACAGGTGCTATGACATTTCATAAATGGGGAAGGCTTTGTGAAGCTTATGTAATTTGAAATATAAATAAGATTGTGAAAGAAGAAATGAGCAACATCTGCAAGTCTTAACCTCGCTATGGCAAGAGGACAAGAGAATAATAGAAGTTTCAAATGTAAGTTGTTTTGGAAACAATTTAGTCAACCTTCTCATGTCATAAGAATTATTTAAAATAATTCAGCTAGCTACCTTAAGTCTTTTCAATTCATCATGTTGCCCACAATATGCTATAGAAGATTAGCAGTTAAAGTTGAACAGGTAAAATATGCCTAGATTTTGGGTTGGATTTAATCTTATCATTGGAATTTGCTATAGGCTTTTAGAAATAATAGGGACATGGGAATTGGAGTATTTTAAGAAAATTATAATTTTTTCTAAAAGGGTTTAAGACAAATGGAAATTACTGATAAAAGATTAATTAGTTCTTGAATGACCCAGGCACGAGCTTATGGAGAACTAGAACTAGGTAAGTATTAACAGAAATTAACTCTTGCCCTACCCTAATGGAAGAATCATGCAAAAGAGGTGCAAGACACCGGAGGTGGCCAGCATATAAAGTCCTAGGATCAAATTTAAATGCCACACTTGTCCTTCAAGTTGCCTGCTTAGGTCTCATCCAAGTATACTTTTCTTTCTTTCTTTCCTGTTCTAAAGCTCTGAAATTTGCTTCAATCTCTTTTTCTGCCTTATACCCCTCAGTTGATTTTTCTTCTGAGGAGGAGGCAAGAATTGAGGTTTCTGCAGAACCATATGGAAGATTCAGTGAGGTGAGGTTTGCTTTGTGCAGAAAGGGAATTCTTAGCATAATAGTATAAATGCTAAGTATAAATATTTATATTTAATCATTGAATATTCAAGAGGAGATATTGTAACTAGCCCAATAGTTTCATAGACAGAGTTTGTTTGAAATTGAATTTTTTTTTAATAAACAGACCTTCCAGTCTGAAAGACTGAAACTTACATTTGTTTTATCTGAGTACCTTCTTCAACTGTAACCCCAGGGCCTCTCAAAAAGTATCAAAAAAACTGAAACTCATTAGATTATAGCATCCAGACAATGAGATGTCCCTCATTAGTCATAATTGCTCCCTTACTCTACTCAAGTTCCTGTTTTCTCACACATAGTTACATTTCTTCCCTGCTATATAAATCCCCAATTTTAATTGGTCAGGGAGATGGATTTGAGACTGATTTCCCTTCTCCTCATCTGAAGCACTGATTAAACCCTTTTTCCTTGGCAAAAATCATTCTCTCACTGATTGACTTTCTGTGTGGCTAGCAGCAGGAACCAGATGGTACCCTTGGTGCATCAGTAACAATGACAACTACAAAGTTCAACACAAGAGTCTTTGCCTCAGGAGGTCTGGTAGTATTTGAAAAATGAGCCAAGAGGTAAATAAACATATAAAAGCTACTGAATGCATACGACAAGAATAGATCTGATAGAAAATTATGAATTAAAAAAAATTATAGACTAATCCTGAGTCTTGGAAGGGGAAAAGAAAATGGGAATGCAAATCAGAATCTAAGTAAAGAAAGTATTTCAAGGGACAGGGAGTGATTAACTATGCCTAAAAATGGCCAGGCCATTGTATAAGATGATCTGAAAGGCAATCATTTTCTTTAGGAAAATGGAAGACTTTGCAATTTCACTCTCAGTCTCGTGGTGAAAGACTGGAGTGAATTAAGAATAAAACGAGACTTGAGTACATGCAGATAGCAAGTACATACATTTTAAAAATAGTTTAGCTAAGAAGAGAAAAAGAAAAACATAAAGAACTGGAGAAAGATATAAGAAATCAGATTTTTGAAAGATGGCTAATAGTATAACTTTGTTTTAGGCTAAAACAGATAATCCAATAGAGAGTGAAAGACAGATGGAGCTGGAGAGTTAAGAAATCTTGACAGATGAAACACATTTAAATGAGTGAAACATTGTGGGGTCCAAAGCACAAATAGAGTGGTGTCTGCCCTTCTCAGTGAGAGCAAGAATTGTTTATCCATTACATGTGAAAAGAAGCCAGAGGATACCATGAGTACAGATACTAGTGAGGCGTCATTGTCACCATGTTGGTACAATTTCATATTCTAATTTGATGATTTCTATTTTCTTACTAAAAGGAAGCCAACGAAAAAGGAATCAAATATAGAGGAGGAAAGGGGACAAAAGGAAGAATAATATCAGAAAAGGAAGATAGAGGTGCTGGTAAGCCAAAAAGAGATTGCCTATTAAACATAGAAGTGATTTGCGCATTATTTTGGAGAAGAAATAAAGTTTTCTAAAATTTATTAAAGAAAACAGAACTTTCAAAGAGTAATAAATTAGTCAGAAACACAAAATTTTATGTTTATATTTTTTATATCAATGTTTCCATGGAGTTAAGTGGATATAGCTAATTTATACATGATTAAAAGAAAAAAGAAGATTAGTTTTACTTGTAGCTGACTTCATTAAAATATTCTTCCTAAGCCATTTGGAAGGCAAACCTCTAGGTAATATTACAGGATGTTAAAGTCATTTAAATACAAATAATGTATGCCATATTTGCATTTAACAAGTTAACCCAAGTTCATCCTACCTGTAGGGCTTTTAAAATGTTATTTAAAAAATAGATAAGCAAAATATTTTTTTAAGTATTAGACTTCAATTCTCAAAACTTAATTTGAAATGTGGAAAGACATGCATTTTCTTTGATCTCGGTTGGAATTTTGGGCTGAAATCCACATTTGAAGCTGATCTGTGAACTGTGTCTTGTATAACGAACGGATTCATGGTGAAATCCTTTGGGCTCGTTAGTTTTCTTCTATTGAATAGTGATGCTTCTGGGGTAATGTGATGGTCCACAAACACTAACACTAAAAATGATATTTTTAGATGGTTAAAAAAACAAGAAACAGAACAGTGAAATAGTGTACCTGGCCATGTTACTCTTTCCATGAAATAAATCAAAATTATGTAGGCTTCATTTAAAGCAGCAAAAGGCAGCCTGATTAATTCAATGTATGCCTCAATGATCCTCAGCCAAACTCATCGTTGTGACATATGAAATATAATTGGTATGAATTGAAATAGCCTGTCTTCTTTCAATCTTTCATAATAATCTTACTGTGTTAAGGCTAACATTTCTTCATAGTAATATGAAGATTGGTGAAGTTTTGTACATGAGGAAAAAAGGGGCATGAAATTGAAGGCACAGTCATCGTGTGTGGCCATTCTTGCACTGTTGTTTGAGTGATGTTAAAAGGGTTATCTGTCTTGAAAACATTTGATGTCTCAGGTGAACACCTGCTACCCCCAAATTCACTATGTTATACCAATGCATTAGTATGAATTTGTGCATTTCATCTCCAGAAAGCCACCACTGAAATGTTAACCTGTTCATCAGTGACACTATTAAACAAATAAATTCATATAATTAGAAAAACTTAGAGGCTACGGGTCAAGAATAACCCATTTTGATCTTCCAAGAATCATTCTTGGAAGGTTGCTTAGATGACTATTCTTAAATTTCAAAAGTTCAAACAAGTTTAGAAACCTCTATTCCTGAAAGAACAAATCTGAGATAGGTAACAAGTTTTTCTAAATCATATTTAAAGAGGAAATTCTAGACTTATATCCAGAAACTATGTGTGTCTTACATCATTCATTATTAGATTGCCTGTTATTCGCTTGGAGTCAATGATTAAAAGACAATTGTTATTGCACTAGCAACAAAGGAAAACTTGGTCCTCAGAAAGCCAAAAATAAACATAACAGATGTGGAAAGCCTCTAATTTCTGCCTGTCATCACAAATTCCATGTCATTGCTGGGAGAAGAAAGAGAGAAAGAAGCAAAGAAGGAAAAAGAAAGAAAGAAAGAAAGAAAGAAAGAAAGAAAGAAAGAAAGAAAGAAAGAAAGAAAGAAAGAAAGAAAGAAAGAAAGAAAGAAAGAAAGAAAGAAAGAAAGGAAGGAAGGAAGGAAGGAAGGAAGGAAGGAGTAAAGGAAGGAAGGAAGGAAGGAAAGAGGGAAAGAGATGAAAGGAAAGGAAAGGAGAAAAGAGAAGAGAGAAAAGAGAAAAAAGAAAAGAAAAAGATGAAGAAAGGAGGGTAAGGAGAGGAGATGGGGGAAGGAAGGGAGGGAAAGGGAGCGAGAAAGAAGAAAGGAAGGAAAACAAAAGAAAGAAAGAAAGAAAGAAAGAAAGAAAGAAAGAAAGAAAGAAAGAAAGAAAGAAAGAGAGAGAGAGAGAGAGAGAGAAAGGAAGGAAGGAAGGAAGGAAGGAAGGAAGGAAGGAAGGAAGGAAGGAAGGAAGGAAGGAAGGAAGGAAGGAAGGAAGGAAGGAAAAGAAGGAAATAAGCGATATGGGAGGGGGGAAAGAAGTGCTGCGTAAGAAGGGCCTTGGTGAGGGCTTCACACCTGGGCTTGTGCCCATGGATCTAGGTGAGGACAGGCATTTCTATTTTTATGCCTAAATGTTGCATTTCCTAAGACCACCCTGGCCCGCCATGCTTTCATCTTATGCTTATAAAAACCCCGAGACTCTAGCGGGCAGACAGACACACAGGCGTCTGGATGCTGAGAGGAACACATCAGCAGAGGAACACGTAAGCAGCTGAACATCGAGAACACACCGGTGTAAGAGCACACTAAGAGGCACCAGCAGATGCTGGCAGGCCATCGACCAGCGGAACAATGAGAGTTTGGCCAGGATCTTCTAAAGAGAGCCGGGCCACTGAGCGGCCCGACTCCAAGGAAAAACCAGCTTCCCACTCCATCTCCCTTCCAGCTCCCCAATCTACTGAGAGCTACTTTCACTCAATAAAACTTTGTGCTCATTGTCCAAGCCCATGTGTGACCTGATTCTTCTGGTACACCAAGACAAGAAACCTTGGGAAATAGAAAGCTCTCTGACCTTGCAATAAGGCAGAGGGTCTAATTGAATTCACTAACGCAAGCTGCCTATACATGGCTAAACTGAAAGAGCATACTCTAACACACGCCTACTGGTGCTTCAGCTGTAAACATTCACCCCTAGATGCTGCTGTGGGGTCAGAGCCCCACAGCCTGCCCATCTGCATGCTCCCCTAGAGATTTGAACAGTGGGGCATCAAATAAATTAGCCACTCCCCAATCATACACCCTGTGATGGGGATGAGGCAGCTTTTCCTGTTTCAACCGGGGGCTCAACCGGGATCCGGGAAGGTGAATGCAAATCTGAAAGTATAGGATCGGCCTCTCTTCCAAAACCCTGGCACCTCTCTCTTTTCCCTGTAGGTAAGAGGCTCTCTTTCCCTTCATGAAGTTTTAAAGCATCCTAACCGGTCTGGTTAAAACACCCAGACTTCACCTCTTTTCTCTCTTTTATGGTTTGAAATGGCTTCTATCTCTTCCTTTACAATGTTAAGGGATTTGCTACAGGCTGTGGCAACGTTACTAGGTAAAATGAGCATTTGGCTCAGCAGCCAAAGGTGCAAATCAGACTACTTATTCCTAGAGGTGCCACCTATGTCTCCACCCCGCAGCACGCATGACTCAGGGCACCTCACCTTTCCCTTTCCCTTCCCAGCTCAGGTGCCTGGGCTTATGCACAATTTGCAAAGTTCGCACCCAGCAGCCACAAGGGGGAGCGGGAGAAAGCCCTGGTGGTAGCCACAACCCCACAGGGCCAATAGACGGGCTCTTCTCACCGGGCTCTTCTCACCCACCAGGCCAACAGAATGTTTCTCCCCTGGCCGACAAATTCAACCTGGCCTGAACCGGGGGAAGGATATAGGATTAGAGCAAGAGGCTCTTCCCCCAGGATCTCCCCCTTTTACCCCTTAAACTGTTTTTCCTCGTTTTTCCTTTTCTCTCTTTTTCCTTTACCGGCTGGAGTGCGTTGGCGCAATCTCAGCTCACTGCAACCTCCACCTCCCAGGTTCAAGAGATTCTCCTGCCTCGGCTTCCCGAGTAGCTGGGACTACAGGCGCCCTCCACCACAGCCAGCTAATTGTTTTTGTATTTTTAGTAGAGACGGGGTTTCACCGTGTTAGCCAGGGTGGTCTCGATCCCCTGACCTTGTGATCTGCCGACTTTGGCATCCCCAAGTGCTGGGATTACACGCCTGAGCCACCGCGCCCGGCCTCTTTTTTCCTTTTCTAAGTGAGAGGGCTCCCCACTCAGCACTGTTTCTGATAGGGAAATTAATGCAGGAGTGACCCCTGCTGGCTGATAACTGGAAATTCGGCAGGGCTTATTTGAGACACTAAATGGATAAACACAGCCCCTAAAATACCTTTTCAATTTGAAGCTCGATTCCAAGCTTCTTGCTAAGAGTAAGGCCCTAGAAAGAACAACCAGGTCTGAGGCATCCAAAGCCAGGCCACAGGCACAATGTAAATGGGCAGGACCAATTCTTGCCAATTAAACCCCACCCCCAGCCCCACAGAAGGAGGCCATGCTTCATGGCATAAACAGGCCCAGGGAACTCACAGGTTGTTGGCAGCAGGAGAAACAGAAGGCATAGGTGACGCCGGTCAATTCCTATTCTCCAGGTTTTCCCTGCTTCGTGGGTACGTATCACATCAGTACTTACGGCCAGCACCTGCCAAGGTTGCTAGGACTCAGGGATGACAGGTGGAAAGGAAAGGGAGGATGCTTGCTTTCTCTCTTTATCACACCTTGAGTTTTTGCTGAAAGAAAGAAGGGAATGAGGTATGCCTCTATTCCCTGTCTTTCAGAATGGGTAACCAGTTCTCATTACCACCCCAGCTTATACTCCTCTGGAGTGTGTCCTGAACCATTGGGACTGTTTTGACCCTCAAAATCTGAAGGAAAAACTCCTAATAGCCTTCTGCACAAAGGTTTGGCCAAATTACGATTTCCAGCAATGAATGACTTGACCTCAGGAAGGAGCCATTTATTTTGATACCCTTTGGCAGCTGGAACTTTTCTATAGATGTGAAGACAGATGGTCTGAGGCCCCATATGTGCAGGCTTTCTATACCTTGCAAGGCAATCCAGACCTTTGCCAACAGCGTAAGATTGATCCAGCCCTCCTATTTGCTGTCTCAGGGAAGGCTGCAAGGGGCAATCCCAGGGAATTAAAGATACAAATCCCAAAAGCACTCCCAGTTGAGAAGCTAGCTCCCTCCACCCCTGCTCCTCCAGGTCCACCCTGACTTGCCCATCTAGCTTCAGCCTCTCACTTGCCCCCTCCAAGAAACCCTCACCCTAAACAAGCCCTTGTTTCACTCTTGCCCCTCCAACAGATGCCCAGTAAATTTGGGCCCAGTAAGTTCCAGGTCCTCTTCTCCCAACAGTACTTAAAGTAAATCAAGAGGGATCTTGGCAAGTTTTCAGATAACCATGATAGATATAGAGACAGTTTCCAGAATTTCACCCAAATATTTGAACTCTGATGGAGAGACGTTATGTTATTTTTGAATCAGACCCTGATGGACAATGAGAAGCAGTTCACTCTGCAAGCAGCAGAGAGATTTGGGGATGCACTTTGCATCAATTATAGCATCAAGGAAGGGGGCAAATATTATGCAACTGGAAGATAAGCAGAACCAGTGAATGACTCTAAATGGGATCTCAATGACAAGATGGAAGACTGGAAAAGGAGACACTTTCAGATGTTTATAAGGGAGGGCTTGCACAGGACTAAGACCAAGCCGCTCAATTGTGCTAAGTTGTCCATTATTGACCAAGGATTTGCTGAGAACCCAACTGCCTTCCTGGAAAAGCTAAGAAAGGCCTTGGTAAAACACACCTCTCTATCTCGTGATTCATTCAAGAAACAGCCAACCCTAAAGGATACATTTATTACTCAGGCAGCCCCTCATATCAGGAGGAAGTTCCAGAAATGGCCCTGGGACCAGATACACATTAGAGAACCTCCTGAAGTGGCCACCTCAGTCTTTTACAATAGAGAAAGGGAGACGCAAGAAAGAGGCAGAAGCTTTAATTACCATGGTGCAAGCCCTCAAATAGGGTGCACCTATTAACTGCTAAAGATATGGCAAAAACAGTGATCTCTCTTCTAAAGCTTACCCACTCCCACATAAGGTTTAATATCTTTCACCAGGGTGAAACACCTCTGGATACAATGTTGCTGTTAGTATATTTCACTTCTTGTCTCTAATCTTTGGCACTAAATTATTTCCTTGCATAATACACATGTTTAACCCATGTATACTTAACCTTATAAAACTTGTTTGTTCGTTCGTTTGTTTGTTTGTTTTCCTCTCATGCCTAGAAGCCATAAAACTCCAAATGGCCAGGCAATTGGAGCCTTGGATGATAGCTTCTGATTTGATAGAAACCCTTAGATAGACCCCTGGGAGAAGTCTGATTGCTGTTCTCCCCAAAACAACACCCTCTGTCACCAGGAAGTAGCTTAAGACTAGTCATCACCCATATTTTAACAGCAGTTTGATGTATCTCTTCAGAGGGGGGAGATGACACAGGACGGGGGCATGGGTAGAGAAGGGCAGGTCCCTTGTGAGGGTTCCTATGGCCTGTGCCCATGGGCCTAGGTGAGGACAGACATTTCTGTTTTTGTTCCCAAATGTTGCATTTCCTAAGACCACCCTGGCTTGCCACACCCCCATCCTGTATCTGTAAAAACCCTGAGACCTTTGCGGGCAGAGATTCACAGGCAGCTGGAGGAGAGGAACGCATCAGAGGAAGAACATACAAGTGGCTGAACATCGAGAGGAACACACTGGCAGAAAAGCACACTTACAGGCACTAGCAGATGCAGGCAGGTCATCGACCAGCAGAACGAAGCAGAGTCTGGCCAAAGTGGTCAGAGGAGACCCCAGCCACTAAGCGGCAGACTCAAGGGGAAAACCACCTCTGTTCTTGCAATAAGGCAGAGGGTCTAATTGAGCTGACTAACACAAGCTACCCATAGACGGCTAAACTGAAAGAACACATTCTAACACATGCCCACTGGGGCTTCAGTTGTTAACATTTACCCCTAAATGCTGCCATGGGGTTGGAACCCTACAGCCTGGATGCTTCCCATACAGGTTTGAGCAGTGGGGCACCCCGCTGCAGGTGATGGGAGATGCAAGCTGCACTCCCATCACCTAAACTGTGAGGAGGACAAGGGAAGCCATCTCTGGAAATAGACCAGAATTCATTACTGAAGTGAAAAATTTCAAAAGGAAGGAAGAATAAAGGAAGGCAGGGAGGGGGAGGGCAGGAGAAGGAGGGATGGAGGGGAGAGACAAAGAAAGAAATGTATACATACATACATATATGTGTGTGTGTTTGTGTGTGTGTAGACATTGTTAAAGATATACATATATCTACTTTATCTATCATCTATCCACATATCTGTCTATCTTCAATGTTGGAAGTTGTAAAGATGAATCCTTAGATGTGTCATTGAAGCATTTACCTTAGTGAACAGCATTGCAATCTCAGATAATTGTATCATGTTAGTTATTGAGTTAACCAAATTCAACTTTCAATTAATTTTGACATTTAAGAGAAGTGTATATTAGCAAAACTAAATGTATGTTAGCCAAACTGGGATCATAAAAACCAATCTGTCTTTTTTATCAACTTTTTATTTCACATTACACAAAATTTATGTTAGGTGCCTTTGTGGAGAGGTTTTCCAGATAAGGTGGTGGGAGAGGAAATGTTGTCTCTGGTTTCCTACAGTAAAGTACCCTGTAACAATGTCCCTTTTCATATTTATTCAAATACATATTTTTCTTATTCAAAAAATGTCAAACAATATGTTTCAAAAATGGTTATGACTTCCTGCCTTCTTATTTGGGCAAATACAAATAAAACATCTAAATTTAAGAAATAAGATTACAGTATCTAAAATAAGTTGGATAATGAGTAGAGGTTTTTGGGATTTCCTTTGGGGACATGGAGGAAGAAAGTTTGAGATATGTTCCACATAAATCAATCTCTAAAAATATATTGGTGTCGCAGACACAATTGACATATAGTTATCCAATTGTCATGTCTTGCTCATCCTTAAAAAAAATAAAGCAAACTTCAAGTTTAATCCTTTTTTATTGTGTCTGAAACTGATTATGGAACAACTGAATAACTATGTGCTAGCTTGTGTATTGTTGTCGTGCATTGAAAGCATTTCATTGTTATACTTTTCCTTCAAAGTATCAATTAAGTATCACAAAAGTAATAAAGTAATTACTACTTCTAATGTAGAGGGATAGAGACACAGAAACTGTGCTATTTGTTTTAATTACAATTATTAGTACTGCTTTAATCACTTTACTCTCACAAATACCCATTGAGTTATGTACTAGATCATTTTACTTACAGGCTTAGAAAGAATAAATGATTTGCTCAAATTCTACTAGACACTAAGTAGTGGAGCCTGAATTCAAGCATAGTAATATTGGACTCCAGCCTTCTCACTCCCACCAACCCCACATATGTACACAAAACACAAATACATACACACAAAATCACATACCAAAATATTTTTAACATACAGATTTATGAGATAATATGGATTCATTCTCAACATATCCAAAGTGATTTCAGTAAATTGCCATCTTAAAATATTAGGACTTTAACATGTAGTTCATATGTTGACAATGGTTACTTTCAAGGAAATTAGCATATATGGGGGACTGGTGATGAAGAGTATGTTCACCTTTTACTCTATTAAATTCTTCTACAGTTCTTGAACATTTTATAGTGAATGTATATTTAAGTGTTACTTATGTAAAACAAACATAGAGCACAGATTTTAAAAATTAAAAAAAAAAAACTATTAAGAAGTTTTGATGTGTCAGTGACCTAAGATTTTGGAATTATAAGTCACTAAAATGGAATCTAATACAGAGTTGGCATAGTGTTTGCAAGTTGAAACCCAGCCATCTCTAGAAATAGACCAGAATTCATTACTGAAGTGAAAAATTGTAATAGTGACTAGATATCAATATCTCATTTTTTTCTTCCTATTACGGAAAGAAATAAAAGTAGATTAGATGGGAGACACAATCTACTTAAAATCCAGCAGACATCAAAAACCTTATACATCATGATTAAGTAGGATTTATTCCTGGGATCCAAGACTGTTCCAACAGATGCAAATCAATAAATATGATTCACCACATAAACAGAATTAAAAGCAAAAACCTTGTGATCACCTCAGTAGATGCAGAAAAAGCTTTCAACATAATCCAACATCTCTTCATGAAAACCACACTCAACCAACTGGACATAGAAAGAACCTACCTCAAAATAAGAGCCATCTAGGACAGATCTGCAGCCAACATCATATGGAATGGGCAAAAGCTGGAACCATTACCTTTGAGAACTGGAAAACGACAAGGATGCCCACTCTCAACCTTCCTATTTAACAAGTATTAGAAGTCCCAGACAGAGCAATCATGCAAGAGAAAGAAAAAAAACAAAAGGCATTCAAATAGGAAAATAAGTCAAACTAACTCTTTTCACTGAGCACTTGATTCCATACCTAGAAAACCCTAATGACTCCACCAAAATGCTGCTAGAACAGATAAAAGATTTTAGAAAGGTTTCAGGATACAAAAGCAATGTGCAAAAATCTGTAGCATTTCTATACACCAATAATGTTCAGGCTGAGAGGCAAATCAAGAACATGCTCCCATTTACAATAGCTAAAAAAAAAAAATAAAACATCTAGAAATACAGCTAACTAAGGAGGTGAAAGATCTCTACAAGTAGAACTGTAAGACACAGCTTAAAAAATAATAGACAAAACAAAGAAACTGGAAAACATTTTATGTTCATGGATTGGAATAATTAATGTTGTTACAATGGCCATACTGTCCAAAGTGATTTACAGATTCAATGCTATTCCTATCAAACTACCAATATCATTCTTCACAGTTAGAAAAAAAAAAATTCTAAAATTCATTTGGAACCAAAGAAGAGCCTTAATAGACAAAGCAACCCTAAGCAAAATGAACAAAGCTGGAGACATCACATTTCCCAATGTCAAACTACACTGTAAGGCTATAGTAACCAAAATAGCATGATATTGGTATAAAAATAAGACACATAGACCAATGGAACAGAATAGAAAACTTGGAAATGAAGTTCAATACTTACAACTATATGATCTTTCACAAGCCTGACAAAAACAAGCAATAAGGAAAGGAACCTCTATTCAATAAATGGTCCTGGGATATAACTGTCTAGCCATATGTGCAAGAATGAACCTAAATCCTTAACTTTTACCATATACAAAAATTAACTCAAGATGAATGAAAGATTTAAGTGCAAGGCCTCAAATCCTATAACAACTCTAGAAGAAAACCTTGGAAATACTCTTCTGAACATTGGCTTTGGCAAACAGTTTGTGACCAAGTCTCCAAAAGCAATTGCAACAAAAACAAAACAATTGACAAATGAGACCTAAGTAAACTAAAGAGTCTCTGCAAAGGAAAAGAAAATATCATACAGCAGACAGACAACCTACCTAATGGGAGAAAATATTAACAAACTATGCGTCTGACAAAGGTCTAATATCTGGAACCTGTAAGGAACTTAAACAAAACAAAAAGAAAAACAAATAACTCTATTTAAAAAATGGGCAAAGGACACGAAGAGACACTTTGCAAAAGAAGACATACAAGCAGCCAATGAACTTGAAAAAAATGTCCACCATCACTAATTATCAGAGAAATGCAAATCAAAACCACAGTGACGTACCATCTCACACCAGTCTGAATGGCTATTGTTAAAAAAAAAAAAAAAAAAAAAAGATGCTGGTGACACTGCAGAGAACAGGGAATGCTTATATACTCTTGGTGAGAATGCAAATTTGTTCAGCCACTGTGGAAAGCAGTGTAGAGATTTCTCGAAGAGCTTAGAACCCCATTCTACCCTACAATCCCACTACTGGGTATGTACCCAAAGGAAAATAGATCGTTATATTAAAAATACCCATGCACTCACATGTTCATTGCTACACTATTCACAATAACAAAGATGTGGAATCAACTTAGATGCCCATCAGTGCTGGAGTGAATAAAGAAAATGTGGTACACATACACCATGGAACACCGTGCAGCCATAAAAAAGAGGGAAATCATGTGCCTCACGGTGACACGATGGATCTAGGAGGCCATAATCCTAAGCAAATTAGCACAAGAACAGAAAACCAAATACCACATATTTTCATTTATAAGTGGGAGGTGAACACTGAGCACACATGAACATAAACATGGGAACAGACACTGACCACTACTACAGGGGAAACGGAGAGAGGTGGGCATGGGGTGAAAACCTTCCTATTGGTTACCATGTTTCATACCTGGATGCGATATATCCATGCAACAAACCTGCGCATGAACCTCCTGTTTCTAAAATATAAGCTGAATTTAAAAAAATAAAAAGAAGAAAAGACAAATCTACTTAAAATATTATAAAAATAGTTTCTCCAATTACATTTTCAGGTACCTTCATGAATTAACTTATTACTTTTTGCCATAGAGAAAAAATGATTTTTTTTCTCTGATGATTGAAAAAGGGTAGTTTTACATATTCTCTAATCAGATATGTCCTTAAATTGAAAAGAGAAAGGGTTATGAGCAATGAGCAAAAATAAACATTGCAAAGATGCTTTACAAAATGTACTATTTTGCTATCAACATTTTCATATTTAATTACAAAGCCTAGTGGATCACACAATGTATTGTTTGTAGCTTCCAGGAAATACGGGATAGCAACTGGGAAGGAAATAAATTATTTTGAGTGTCAGGATCAGACAGATTGAAGCAGTGGTCACTCCTGTACTCATCAGCATTGTCCTCTTCCTACCTTTCCCAAACACGATGGTACTAGGTCTTGTTACTCTGGCCTCTACCTTCCTCAATTGGGAAGGGTATTTCTAAAGCTCAGACCTCCCTGCCTCCAAGCAGCTTCCCGAAACTGACATTTCTAAATTCCCTATCAAACATTTTCCCACAAGAGATGCAAATTTTCATTCCCTAATTTTGCAAATATGAAATCTTATTAAATCTTTACTAAGAGAAAACACAGATAAAAACCTACTATTTATATTTTGACAGGAGTGACATACGGTATTTATCTAGAATAAAGAATTTATCTAGACTTATTATGCGGTAATAACACCTGCTGCCTGAAACAGAGAACAAAAATAAGCCACGGTTTGAGGAAATAAATATACCTATGTGTCTTTTCTCTATATCATTCCTTATACAAGAGTAGCACATAAGAAGAGTAGGGAACTTAATAATTACCCAGAGGCTTATGCCAGTTAGAGGACTAAATGAAATAATGTTTTGAATATCTCAATCTGAAAGTGAAGAAAAGAACAATCAGGATTGAAAACAAAACAACTAAGATAATTTTCAGAATACGGTTAAGTTGAAAGGACGTATTAAATTCTTATGTTGCCTTTCATAACTCATTCCAGAATTCAAAGTTGAATATTTTTATTGTGCCTTATTTTATATTTATTTATTTTATTTTATTTACTTTGAGACAGAGTCTCATTCTGTCACCCAGGCTGTACTGCAGTGACATGATCTCAGCTCACTGCAACCCCCGCCTCCTGGGTTCAAGTGATTCTCCTGCCTACAGACACGTGCCATTAGCAAGCCCGGTTAATTTTTTGTATTTTTAGTAGAGACGTGGTTTTACCATGCCAGCCAGGCTGTTCTTGAACTCCTGATCTCAAGTGATCTGCCCACCCACCTCAGCCTCCCAAAGTACTGGGATTACAGGCGTGAGCCTCTAAGCCCGGCCTATCGTGCCTTGTTTTAAAATAATAATTCAGTCTAAGAATTAGAAGGCAAGATGAGGTTGGATAGATAAGGACATTAAAGAAAAAGGAAGTTTTATGCTTTCCCTCTGTTTTGCTTTACTTGGATGGTTTTCTACTCACAATTTCTTCTCCCCCCTAGCCTGTCTAATGCATTATATACTTTGAGATGTAGCTCATATCTTGTTTCAACTCCCAAAATACTCCAAACATATCTTTACTGTATACTTAACAACACTCTATTAAAGCAATGTGCTGTGTGTGTCCGTCTCCCCTATGAGACTATGAAACTGTGAAAAATGAAGGCAGAAATCTTGTTTATTCATTTTTATAAGCGCAAGCACACTGTTGCACAGTGCCTGGTGATAATGATTTCGAAGTTGAATGAAAAACTGTAAAAGAATGTTCCAGGCATTGTGCATGTATCATATGATGTGTAAGTTTATTTCAACTTAGAGTGAGATAGTTTTTATTACTCTCATCTTATAATTAGAAAAATAATCCTAAAATAAATCAGTAACTTTTTATTTTTTTTTATTTTTTTTTATTACAGAAGAGTAAGTGGTTGAACAAAGATTTAAATTCTGGGTAATATGTTTACCAAACAAGTGCCATTTCAACATCTTACTGTACCTGCTATAAAGGAAAAATGAATGAAACACCTCTTACCTAGACTTTGGTCAGGCAATTGCCATTTATTATTAATATTGCTTGCCTTTGATTTGTCAAGTGTCTTAATATAGGAGGTAATTAAGAAGCGATTGTCTCCTATACAAAGTTTAAGAAACTATTATGACTGGTGGAATGATGATGAATTCCACAAACTAGAAGGGTGTAAGTGGTGGGTGGGTTGGTGGGCAAAGGAGCGTGTATGACTGATGTATGTTAACATTTCTTTACATAGATATGTACCTAAGTAACAAAACAAAATATTTTAAAGCTGCTAAGTTATTATTACTGCTTGGGACATTTACTCACTATGTGAATTTACACTTTCTGTTAGAACTTTCCTTGTGTATCAGTCACTCGAATTTAATTAATAGAGAGATGTAGAGAAATTAACTGAGTATTCTGAAGAGCTCTGTATATTCTCATGTACTTGAGGAAGAAGAAAATAACATTGCCAAATGAGCATATAACCTATTATATTTTTAGAAAATTCACAAACAATTTGAAACGATTTGGAAAGTGTAAGAATCCAGGCTAAATAACAAATTAGTTAAGTGTAAAAGTTAACACCTCCCCCCACACACATAAATACAAGGCCATCCATGTAAAATTAATACACAATGTGTATGTACACATGTATGTATGTGTGTGTGTGCATATGCAGAGTCTTTCTGAGTTATGTAGTACTCATTATTAAATAATTTCCTCTTTTTGTCAGAAAACTCGCAAGAACATTTGTTCTAGTAGGTTTGTATACTGAGCCAAAACTTATGTGTTGGAAATGAACCATGACAGATGCTGAAATCTCAACTTGCCAACACATTTGAAATTGGGTGTCCTCCCTCAGCAAGACTGATTGAATGGACACCAGAAAGAGTCCACAAATACACTACAGGTGATTCTGATGCATGAAATTGGCAAAATACCTCAGGATACTGAATATTGCCTAAATAGTGAGGTGTTTTTTGTTTGTTTGTTTTGGTCATTAAAGTACACTCTCTACACATTTAACTGAAGAGGAAATAATATTTTCTCTCTAGCAAACATGTCCCCTGATTTGTCTACATATCTTTTCCAGTGGGAACGAAGCTTAAGAGAAAGCATAGGCTGCCCCATTCTCCTAGATTTCTGTTATTGCCTGATGACTCCATTTTATTCATTCATCAACCTGTCTGGAAGCTGTTCACTCTTCTCTCCTGCTTCTGTCCAGGAACCTTAGTCATCAATGAAACTAAGAGCTTACCACTGTTTTCCAAACTTGCTTTTCTTATACCGTATATTAAAGCAGTGGTCCGCAACCTTTTTGACACCAGGAACTAGTTTCATGGAAGACAAATTTGCCATGGCCGGGGTCGGGGCGGCGGAAGTGGTGGAGGCGGTAGGGAGGGTGTGGGTGGTTGGTTTCGGGATGAAACTGTTCCATCTCATATCATCAGGCATTATACTATCATAAGGAGCGCGACCTAGATCCCTTGTGTGTGCAGTTCAAAATAGGGTCCGCGCTTTTAGGACAAGCTAAAACCACCACTGATCTGACAGGAGCCAGAGCTCAGGCGGTAATGCTCACTCGCCGGTTGCTCGCCTCCTGCTGCGCAGCCCGAGTAGGGACCCGTGCATTAAAGCTCAATCCACTAAAAAGTTATACAGTCCCATTTCCTGCTGTTTTCTCTCTCTCTCTTTTTTTTTTTTTTTTCTTACCATATTTCTGTGATGTTCTTATTGAATTACTGGTGCTTTTCAAATTGATCTTTAACGATTCTAACATATTCTGAGCCCTTCCATAAAATGCCTGAAATACATTTTTTTCTTCAATTTTGCCATCTGTTTAATGGTATTTTGCAAATTTATTCATTCATTAGAATTATTTATGTGTAATAGATGTTATTTTCATCAATCATAACTTTTGCTAATATCTCCTCCCTTTTTATAACTTCTATTTCTACTCCCGCTTTAGTGTCTCTTGATTATTAGAAGTTCTTAAATTTAATGCTGTTGAATTTATCAGTTGCTCCAGGCATGATTTGTATTCTTTCCCAGATTTAAGAAATTCTTCCCAATATCTCTCTTGCACATGCATCTCTTTGTTCTTCTGTAGTGTCTTCTCGATGCGATGTGTTATGGGTTTTTGTTTTTTCCACTAAAATCTTCAAACTACATAAAAATAATTTTTTTCGTCCCAGTGCTATCCTTTTGCACTGATCTACATGATCTCTAACATTTATCAGTACTTATAAGAATTTGGGTTGGTATTTGTACATTCTTTTTTGTTTCACTGAACTTTTTATCTATACAATAATTTCACTTAGATGCAATCACTATATCTTAATTATAAATCTTGAAATCCATAGGGCTTGTCTCTCTCTCTCCCTCTTTTTTTTTTTTTTCCGTAGAGTATTTGTTTCACTTAGCTCTCTGAATTTATTTACATATTGTAGAATCAGGTTGTCAAAATCCATGAAAAGTCTTTTAGGATTTAACTGACTAGAATTCCATTGACTATTAATCAATTTAAGGCAAGTTGATGACTATACAATATTTATTCTTTATTTCTACCCAATAAGGAAGTATATAATTATAAATATTTAGCTCTTAAGTATTTTCAATGAAGTTTTGTAATTTATTTTCATAACATATATATTTTTCTAGGCATGTTATAAATTTTTGATAGGTATAATGATTCTCATTTACTTAAGTATAAATTCTAACTATAGCTGGTTAGAAAATGATTTTTACATGTTGATTTTTGCATAGTAACCTAACAAAATATTCATATTAATTCCATAAACTTGTCTGTTTTTTTCAGTTTTCTACATCACATGAAAATAATAAAAATGTAAATTTTTTCTTAAAAAATCTTATATTTATTCCTTACAAACTCTTCAGATTCTCTAATACAGTATGAAATAGAAGTAGTGATTATGAACATCCTTGATTTGTTTTGGATTATAAAGAAATGCTTTCAGGCCGGGCGCGGTGGCTCAAGCCTGTAATCCCAGCACTTTGGGAGGCCGAGATGGGCGGATCGCAAGGTCAGGAGATCGAGACCATCCTGGCTAACCTGGTGAAACCCCGTCTCTACTAAAAAAAAAATACAAAACACTAGCCGGGCAAGGTGGCGGGCGCCTGTAGTCCCAGCTACTTGGGAGGCTGAGGCAGGAGAATGGCGTGAACCCGGGAGGTGGACCTTGCAGTGAGCTGAGATCCGGCCACTGCACTCCAGCCTGGGCGACAGAGCGAGACTCCGTCTCAAAAAAAAAAAAAAAAAAAAAAAAGAAATGCTTTCAACATTTTACCATTAAATATAATATTTATTGATAGGATCATTGTGTACAGGAATACATGGACTTTACGAATTTATGGAATTTTCATAGTATTTCTAACTTGCTAATATTCTTCTAAATCATGAACAGGTATTTATATAATTCAAAATATTTTAAAATTTTTGAGTTTATTATATTTTATTCTCCCTTTTTTAATGCAATAAATTACTTTAAACTTTTTTTTTTTATACTAAAGCAAACTTAAGTTCTGGAATTAAATCCAACAAGTCTACTTTTTTATAACTTCTGCATTCAATACGTTTATATTATCATTAGAAATTTTGCAAGTGAATCTGTGATTTTAATTTCTTGCACTGTATTTATTATAAGATTTATGTAATTTTTGTTTACCCCATAAAATGAGTTGAGGAAAATTCATTGTTTTATTATTCTCAGGATCCTTTGGTATAAAATTGGATGCATTATTTCCTTAAATATGTAATATATAATATAATTTGTCTTATGACTAGAACCCTTTACTTACTGTTATGCATATGATTCCCATAAGTTACCAGATTGGGAAGTTCCTAGGTTCATTTCTTACTTCCAATGCACTTAGGGCTCTCAAAGCAGAGGATAAAGATTTCCAGGTTTTGAAAGAATTCTCAGTATGATTGTTGATCTTTAAAGCTTTCTTTCTTGAGTGTCTGCTTTCACTTTGGAGAGTCTACAGATTTCTTAATGTTATGTTAGCTCTTACATTTATTTAAAAAGATATGTTGTAAAATCTCTTACTTAGATTAGTATTCCAGTTCAGACGGTCATTGAGAGTATCTAATCTGCTATACTATCCCGACCTATATTTTTTCTGATATTATTACTTGATTTTTTACAGTTTGATTAATATATATGGTCTTGATTTCAGGCTGACCATCAATAAATAAGAGAGATCAAAACTGAAATATAAGTTTCTTTCCAACCCAGCCAGTCTTTTTTCAGATAGTTTATGGTTAGTATATTAACTGTATACTAATTTAAAAGTATACTCCTTTAAAAATAACCCTGTGATTCATTATCTGTTGAAAAAGAGGAATGGTTTCTGAAATCTATCCACATTTTTCAGTTTGGGCAAGTTAGGGCTGTTATATAGTAGTCACACCTTAATTCTTGTAAATACTTACACAAATTTTTTCTTCCTAGATATTTATTCATTCTGAAATATATCACAGAGTGGATACAAGTAGTGAAAAAGAACCTGTACACTACTGTGATAATTCACCCTGCATTGCTGGAAGCATGCAACGCTAGTATAATGACAGACTGCTAAAAACAGCTAATGATCTAAGGTTTGTTGTTGTTATTGTATTCCCCAAGATGTACTGTAATGAAGAACTTATCTCAGAGCTTGTCAGCTATGAGATGATTTTTCTTCACTCTGCTCAATATGTGCCTATAAGCAACATCTCTATTATGCTGCTACCATTAACAGAGTAATTAGGAAGGCTATCATGGTCTCAAACTCTCTAAGTGTTTGAGACTCCGCTTCATAAAATGTTCATTAGAGGACAAATTACCACATTTTAAATAGAGAAAACATCATCTCAAAATATGTCTTTTCTGATCCCCACTGCCAATATCTCAGGTTTTGTTTACTACTGTTTTTCATTATTACAGTCATTAGGACTAGCTAAGCTTGGAAGCAATCATGTTCAGAGTATAATTTTTGAGCATTAACTCAACATTAAAAAATGCTTTGTAGTACTTGTCTGAATGGACAGAAAAGATACATCATAAACTACATATCATTGCAGTCAAAGGTTATGAGTAGATATGTTAATATGCTGTTGAGATTGCATTTAACAAGTATAGGTAGGAATCTCCATGGAGAGCTTTGCTACTTCAAAGGAGTTAAACAGAATAGTCCTTTTTGGTCTTTTTTTGAAAGGGAGAGGAACATATCTTTTCATGAACATTAAAAAAAAAAAACAAAATTAAAAACCTGAAGAAGCTTAAGTTGTGGGTAGTTTATAAATATATATAAATTTAGATTTTCATGTTTTTGTTGTTAATAATTATCCTATTTTCCTTTTTTTTTTTTTTTTTTTTTTTTTGTCTTTCACATCTGTTTATATTTTCTTTTAAATAGAGACAGGGTTTCTCTCACTATGTTGGTCAGGCTGGTTACGAACTCCTGGCCTCAAGTGATCCTCCCGTCTCGGCCTCCAAAAGTGCTAGGATGGCAGGCATGAGCCACAATATCTGGCTATATCTGATTTTGATTTGAACATTTTTAATGGGCTTCCTATGTTCATACAATGATCAGTTTTATCCATATCAACGATAGGATTAGCTTCAATAAATAAAGAACTAAATAGTAATTAAGATAATTCATTTAACCAGAATCAATCAGAATTTATAATTTGGATGGTTCTCATTTGAAATATGTATTTGTAAACTTTTAAAGAATATTTATAAATTGACAAGACAAATTAAAAATGCCATTGAATCAAAGGATTATGTCCTGAGGGTTTCTTATTCTTACCTTCTCTCTCTTTCATTTACAGTTTCTCAGACAGGATTCTGTAGTTCCTGTCAAACTGAAAAGTACCCAGAGTCTGAGCATTCCTGATAGTGTATAAAGCCTGAGACAAGCTCACACTCTAAAACAGGCTGTTTCAATTTTATACTCCATTTAACACTTCATTTGATGCTCAAACTTCATTTTAGTCTGCAGTGTTAACATTCCAGCATTTACGTGAGTTGGGCAATAGGTGTGGATTCAATACTCCTGAAAGATAGTTTGGGCAAATCTAGGCTCTGATGCCCGAGAAGAGTGAGAGCCATTCTGTTTACAACTGTAAAAATCTTACTTGATTTTTAAGACTAAGGACCATAAAGCTACACAAAAGGGAGCCTTCCTGCAAAAGGAACTGCAACTTATACTCTGAAAATAATGGGAGCATCACTAACAGGTGGTGCATAGATCATCCAATTGATATGCAATGTCTGAGGAGCTGTCAGAGAAACAAAGTCTGTAGTAGATGTGCACGGAAATTATTCAGATGTTTAAATTCAGAAAAGTACAGCAAGGACACAAATTTTCAGCCTTTTTTGGAAAGGAGTATGAGCTCTGAGAGACAAATATTGGAAGCAAATATTAGATTTCCTTTGAAATGAACTTTCAGATTTTGACTTTGTTCACTCAGGATTGCTTACATGTCTTCTGACCAGGCTTACTTGATAAGCAACCTGCACACCTGCACAGGGCCCACACTTAGAAGAGCCTCATGCTTAGTTTAATGCGTTTCGTTGCCATCTTGAAATTCTTCAGAAATTTTTAACAGGAAGCCTCACATTTTCATCTCGTATTGGGCCCCAGACATTATGTAATCAGTCTTGTTTCTGCTATATAATACAAATTGAACTTAAAAATAGCAATCTCCAAAACATCAATAGAAAGAGGGATCACTTTTCCCTGTATTGGTTGGACAATGGACAGAAATGGGACTACAATAAGGACTGAGCCCATGAGAGATCATACTGAGGTCCTCATGACGTTTTAAGCTTATCAAAACAAAATGCTCATCAAATACTGTTCATCCTATTCAAAACCACAGCTTTTGTTTTTCTATATTAACTTACAGTTTATTTGGTGAGAGATGGCATTGTTTAATATTAGTAGCTTTTAAAGCTCCATTTTCTTAAAATGTAAACACAATAATATCCACCAGCCTATCAGGGATCCACATAAAATAAGCAAGATGATTGAAAATAAACAAGATGATTTATTACTAGGCATTTATTTTCCAAAAGTAAGAATTCAAATAGCATCTCTTTGCCATAAAAGACAAGCAGGTGAGCAAAAGTAATAGATGCAGCCCATTTGGCAAATTGAAATTTCATGATAGAGAGCTGGGCAAGCTCCTTTGGAAGAAATGTGAATTCAGACATACATGTCAGTATCTCTCAATTGTGTAATTGTGTGGATAAAGATAAAAGCTGTGCTATGGATAGAAACGATGGGTTTTGTTTTGTTTTGTTTTGTTTTGTTTTGTTTTTTGAGACAGTGTCTTGCTCTGTCATGCAGGCTGGAGTGGAAGTGGTGTGATCTCACTTCACTGCAACTTCCTCCTCCCAGGTTCAAGCGATTCTCCTGCCTCAGCCTCCCGAGTAGCTGGGGTTATAGGTGCCCGACACTGCACCTGGTTATTTATTTTTATTTTTATTTTTTTTAAATAGAGACACGGTTTTACCAGGTTGGCCAGACGTTTCTTGAACTCCTGACCTCAGGTGATCCACCTGCCTCGGCCTCCCAAAGTGCTGGGATTACAGGTGTGAGCCACTGTGCCAGGCCTGTTGATTCTTTATAAGCTGTATTTGTTGAATAATGTTAAACAGGGAGATGTTGATTATATCTTTATCACAGTAATGATGATGTTCTATTTTTATTGAATATACTTTCTATGTAGTCTAGTAAACCACATTCACCTAGAAGAACTAAAACTAAGATTTATTTTATCTTTCTCTAGTTAAATTCACATTTATAAATTGTCCTTTTCATGACCACCTCAGTGTTCTGCTTCAACTCAATATTAAACCATGTACTATGAAATATTAATGAGAAAAGTCAGATCCATTTATATTTTATGCTGAAATGTAGCCAATTCTTCCATAGTGATAATACAATTACGGAACTAATTTTGAAGTTCATAATGGATTTTTAAAAGTAACTTATCCATTATAGGCTGTAGCCAGATGTTGTGTAAGACACTGATGGAGAAAAAAGATGCTAATACTACAGCATATTAACAGTTTAGTAAAATCATATCTGCAATGCTATGCAGCCAATAAATGTGTAAAAAATATTATTTTCTCCCTTATGTTTGTTTTCTGCAACATCATAAGTGTAGTTTCTTCTTTTATCCTAAGTAACAGGAAGCCACTCAGAAATTAAGAGGCCAAGTTTAGTATAGGGCATGAGAATTTGGAATATTAGTAATAGAAGAAAATAATTTATAATCTGTCTTCTTTTTCTTATTTCTCACTTGCTCCACTTTATTGCCTCCCTCATCATTTTATCACAAGTTTTCCAGCGGGGCTTTAGTAAACTGTATACTATTAAACTTTGTGTTTTTTTTTCCTCACCGCTCATTGCCAGTGTACAACTAAAAACACACTTTTTTTTCTTTTTCTTTTTTAAATAAGACTCTTACTTTCTCAGATATGAGAATCTCTTTTTTTCTTTCTTTGTCACTGGCTATTTCTATTCATTTTTATAAGAATATTCAGCCTACTCTTTTTATTGAATGAAGGCTTATTTCTGATCATGTAACTATTATTTGTTTCACAGAAAATTGTATTCATCCCAGTGCTTCAATTATCATCTATATGACAATGACTCGCACATGTATCTCTGCACCAATCATCATCTCCGTGGATCAAATCCATATATTAACCTGGCTCATGAAAACTTAAATTCTTCAAAGACATTGAAAACATATGAAACCAAACTTCTTACTCTACACAGAGTCCTATTCCAGAATTTTCTCTTTTGATAAGTGCCATAACTGCATGTCCAGTTATACAACCCTGTAATCTGAGACTCATTCCTTATACTTTCTCTCCTTCTAAAACTTTTCTAAGTTCTATGATTTTGCTCCAAAATATTTATTAGAAAGTCTACACTTTTCTCCTTCTCAGAAACAAACTCCTTAGTCTAAATTACCATTATATCTGACCTGGACTAATTAAATAGCTTCATAACTATTATGTCCATATTGACTTTGGCTAACCCTTTTCCCCAGTGCCAAGAAAGAGCAATGTTTTAAAAATGCAAATTCAATCACTTAATTCTTCTATTTGAACTATCAAGAACTACCCATTATTCCTAGGTTCAAGACCAAGATACTTAATAATAATACTATTTGTAAGACTCTGCGCCTCACTTCCTGATCTCTAGCCATGTTGCCCTCCTTTAGTTCCTTTTAGATACCAGACTCTTCTACATGCTAAGCCTTTACATATGCTGGTTTGTCTATCTGCAGTACCCGCTCTGCCTTCTCATCTCTCATTTTCACCTGGTTAACTCTCTCTTAGTTTCCAAACCTCAGTTCAAACATCATTCCTTGATTTAAGACTTCCTCATGATCTACTCATGACTGTATCTATTTTACACTGTTATTACACAATGTCCTCAAATTTAAGCACTATTCACAGATTGAATGTTATGTTACTTCTTAATAATTTAGTGAATATATATACATATATAAATTATCCTTAATAGGTTAGGCTTTCTGAGAGCAAATTCAATTGTAACTTATTTGATGAAGACTTTAATTCAACAGATTTTGTTGGATTAAAGTCTCCATCAAAGAAGTTACAGTTTATGTTTATTTACAAATACATATTTTTATTCTTATAATTGATTATGTAATTAATTAAAATGTTTATAATACATTAATTAACTAATAAACATATGACAGCCAACTTGCCCAAACTGTTTAGAAACCTTTCAGTAAGATTAAGTGAGAGCTTTCAATAATTTCAGCAACAGATTTGAAACCACCTTTGCAAAATTTATAACTGAGAAAGTTATTGCGGCGAAAGAGACGTGACCTAACCAACCCCGTTTTGCTTCTAATGTCGAAGCTGTCCTTGTTCATTCCTGGGTTTAGGCCTAACTAACTTTTGGAGGAACTTACTTTATAGTTTAACTTTGAAACAAAGAAAATAACAGTTTTTTCCCAAAGCAAACACTCTTCCTGCCTGGGGACTACAGTGCTTTGCAGGACTAACAAATTAGCCATGAGATTAGAAATTTATGGTTTAGGAGTCATGCAGCTGGAGGCTGTAAGATTCTGAACCTCCCTAAATTGCTCTTGGGAATAACATCAGTATTGTGAAACCTAAGATCAGTGTTTGAGATATTTCACAGATCCTGCACTGGATGAATTGGCTGGTACCACCCAGTTCGATCAACTGGTTCATGTGGTCTCATGGCCCTTACCCAAGAAATGACTCAGCGCAAGAGGACAGCTTCAACTCCCTGTGATTTCATCTTGGACCCAATCAGCCAACACACTTGACTCAATGGTCCCTTAACCACCAAAGTATCCTTAAACTCTGATCCCTGAACTTGTGGGGAGACTGATTTGAGTAATAATAAAACTCCCCTCTCTGGTACAGCCCCTTCTGCATGAATTAAACTCTTTCTCTATTGCAATTCTCCTGTCTTGATAAATTGGCTCTGTCAAGGCAGCGGGCAAGGAGAACGTGTTGGGTGGTTACAGACACAGCTTCTTTCCTTCCTTACTACTTTTCTTATTACCATTCTTCCTTTTTCCTGTATTCCTCCATTCTTGCCCACCTGCTTTTTATCCAGTCACTATTAAGTACTTGGTATAGAGCTTTGTACATCTTAGATGTACAAATGAATTGTAAAATGAATTAATGAATCAGAATATCAATTTTCATATGGCTTGTAACATTTTCTAGTTACACAATGTTAACTAGGTTATGTTTGCCTTCTAATAGTCTGTCAAGTAGAATAAGAAATGCAACATCTACTAAAAGTTGTTTGGAAACTAAGTGGAAAAAGAAGAACAACTTCTAGAAATACTTTTTTAAATTAAAAAGTTGTTATAGTTGTCATCATTTTTGAATGTCTATTACTATTTGTTGTGTAAACTATGCAAATAAAAATTAAGCCCTATACAATACATGACTTTGTACATTACAGTGCTTTAGTATTAAACTTAATCTTGACTCTTAAGTCATCCCCATGGAGTTCTCTTGTGAAACCCAGAGATATTGCAACGGATGCTCTGGTTATCATAAAATTCCACACAAATACCACATAATACAGACTGCTGTCTATGGTTTTCTAATGAAAACATTTCCTTCTTTTATGAGTTATGTGTCCTTTAGATAGCCACTCAGGCCTATGATATTGAGGTTAAAGGTCTTCAGAGAATGCTTCTAAGCCTTCCTTAGGACAGTTAAAGGCAGCTATCCCAGTAAATCAGGATGGACAGCAGATTGATAGTATACTCAATTTACCTTTAAGATAAAGTACACTGAGAACAAGTTCTCAACAGGAAATAAAGATGAATTCCACTATGGGTACAGGCCATTCCCCACTGTTCACATAGGGATTTGAAAATTGGAAAAAAAAAAAAAAATGAGGGTATGTATCACTCAGAATCAGTGCTGTATTGCTCAAAAGAATGAATTATGGTCATAAAGGTACATTTTATGCAGAAACTCTGATATAGAAATGATTCTATGACTCTGACCTTTGCACTTGTTTTCTGCATATTTTTTTTCTATTTTTCATTGTTACATACCAATAATTGATTTCAGTCAGTCACTCAATCTGTATTTACCATAGTAAAAATTTTAGGGCATCTTTTCTTTACTATCCCACTGTTTGAATCTCTAACTTGTCTTTTGTCTTTGGACTTAAATACTTCTATTTAAATTTTCATGTCACATGTAAATTAACTGCTACTTGGCCAGGGAAGTTAGACAAATATTTATCATGGGGGAATTACAAGAGCATCAGAAATGACTGCTAAAATCTTCATGTGTATTTTTAGAAACATTAAATGGTTTATGTAGTGCTAATGTTTGGCTTCTTCTGAATATTCATAGGGAATCAGAGTCTAGATAAAGAAAATAAATAGTCAAAAGATGGTATAAACCACAAAGGGATTCTAGTTTTGAAGAAAAAAAGTAGCGGAAGTGAGATCCCTTCAAATTCTAATTTAGAGTATATTAAATATTAACCATAGCTGAATAGTCTTCTTAATCTCTCAAAAGATATTGAGCTTTCAATCTATGTTTTCTATAATTCTTTTACATGGTAAATACAAGTTTACAGTGGAATATAGTTTCTGCAGACACAAAATCGATTTTTAAAAATGGTATTTTTCCAAAACATTATGAACCAAACATAAAATCAACTAATTTTTTAATATATATTTAAACAGTACTTTTATACACATATATACATATATTATTATGATTTCTCCAAATTGTTTTTCAGCATGCATATTTTATTTAGGAAGATATTATGAATATATTTTCCATTAATGGGCATTAATAACAAACATCATTTTCTAGGTTTGATGATATTTAACTTAGTAAGTCCCCTTTTATTACAACTATAGAAGGTTCTTTTTTTTTTTCTTTCTTAATTTATAGATTTATTTTATTAAATCTTTGTTTCTACTTAATATATTTTTTTCTTAGGATGAATTCCTACAATTAGCATTTCTGGGAAGAGAGGTGAAATATGAAACATGTAAGCTCTCAACAAACGTTTGTTGAGTGAAAATTTTGAATGAACAAATAAATAAATGATTGTAAGATGTGGTACCTCCCTGAATTTCATCCCCTTCTCAAAGAGTTAATAGAAAATAAGACACAGTCATGACATTGAGATGGTTCTGGAATGGCAAGCTATGACTCTGTTTTTTATTCAACATGAAATCATCTAGCTGTGCCAAGCAGCTTCATTTATTAAAACTGCTTTAGTGAAGTATATACAAGTATTTAACCTGAATTTGAGTACAGATACACTTGTGAGAAAAGAAGTTGTTTCGTTTCTTTTGATTTTTGTGCATTATTCAAAGATTTAAACATTAACAGCTACGATGATAAAATCTGAAATGTTTTGAACATGAAACTCTCATTTTAAGATTCACAATAACTGAAGAACACTCATAAAATACCTACTGACGTTTCGTTCTTTTCCATTAAAAATATCCAAATTGTAAAGAAAATTTGGCTTTTTGAAACTTCACTTGTAGGCTACTCTTATGTTACAATCACTTTCTTCATAGAAAATGACTGCATTAAAACAATGCTAAACAATAATTAATGGTTTTCAAAACAGCATGCTTCATAGTTTATTTTAGATAATTGCTAATTCATATAAATTTTACTGTCAGTCCCCTTACAAAGTATTTGAATATAAGAAACTTTTAATACTATATACCTATACCTGTTATAGCTACAGATTGATTTATATTTCTTTACAATACATAATTTACTGTAATACAGAGTTTAACTGTATAATGAAAACCTCTTTAGGTTTGGTCATATCTGTAGCAATAGTCTATGAGGGTTTTTTTGGTCTATGTAATTTCTTCATTCATTCAGCAAATATTTATTGAATGTCACCTATGTTGGCATTGCTGTAGTTGCTAAAAATACAAGGAAAACAGCAAGCACAATATCAAACCTGTTATTTACCCAGTTGTATTTTAAAACTTGACCTAGACTGAGGCCAAAATGAGCTTCCCATTTGACCTCTGCTGAATTGAATTTATCCCATCAGTTACAGCCTTTGCCTATATTTTGCATAATCACTTTTCATATTGAAAAGTCAGAGTTATTCCATTTCCTGGAATAAGCTCATGATGAAGGATATTCCTTTTTGCATCCTTGCACTTTCTTAAATTTTATTATATATTTCTTTTCATGCATTTGTATTAGCCAAGTACAGAGTTAATGGACTTACTATTTTAGGATCCATTTGTTAAAATTTCAATTTTATTTTAAACTCTCAAATCAGTTTTATGAATTAAAACTAGCATATCATTACTTCCTTACTTTTGCCTAAAATAGGACATTCATTTATTTTATATTTAAAACTCAAAAGCTTTATTCTTCATTAACACAGACACACAGTGCTACTACATAAAAGCTACTGATTACAATATATTAAATATTCACAATAAGCAAAAAACCAGTAACTTCAAGTTGCCTCAGCACAAAGTAATAGAGTCTTTTGTTGAGAAGAAGGTTCTACTCAAAAGTCTGTTTCAAGTTGAAGATGCAATGAGTCTGTAATCATTTTGCTTAAAGGTCGGTCAATTTAAAATTTATGTGCAAATTTTACAACGAGACTTTGTTATATTCACCTACATAGCCCTTGCTCCTATAATATTATGCCTAACATTTAATAAGCATTAAATATTGATTAATGAAAAAATCATTAAATAAACTTATATGAGTTGGTAACCTAGCCAATACAATCATGAAATGACTATCAATTAGTGATTTGAAAAGTATTATCCTTGGGAAACTATCTTAGTAATGCTACACGTTCCTTTTTAATATTCATAAAAATAAAAGGGTAATTTCGCCTAGCAGGTGGACTATGTTCAATGCCTGAGTTGCATTCAGAGTAAGCTAAGGCACTGACAGTAAGCACTGAGCACTGTGCTAGATGCTGCTCCCTCTCCAGGTCTAATGACTAGTATGGTCTGAAAACATTAAGTTTTTTTCCTTGTGTAGTGTGTGTGTATGTGTGAGTTTTAATTTTCTTTAATTTTCTTTCTCTTTGATAGGTCAATGGGGAAAATACTATACAAATTAGAAAGGGAAGTGAATTATAAAATGTGCTTAGCTCTTAGGACATGCAAGAAAAGTACTGAAATGCAAAATCTCAGAGACTACATATCTGCCATTCCACTATTCTCATGTATCAGCCACACCAAATTATTATTACTCTTTAAACAACCTTCAAGTCTAGCATCATGTTTAGGGGCATGGAAACTAGAACAAGGCTGTGTTCACTCAGCTGGGTCATTTACTAATCAAATTATTGAGATATATTTAAAATATATATTTATATATTTGTAAATATGTGTTGAGTATTGAATATTGACACAAGATAATATATATATACATTAATTTATATATATGTGCGTAAGATTTTCTCTGTTTAAAAATACTCTTCTGTTTTTCATATTGTAAAATGCTACTGACATCAATTTTTCTGCTTTCATATGCCCATGTATAGAGTAACAGCACATGTAGTCTAACTTGAAGAAAAGAACATCGGAGGAAAAATAATACTTTAACACGTTTATCTAGTATCGAATAAACATGTTCATATTCAAAATTAAATGTATTATAGGATGTAAGCCATCTGATTTTAACTACATAGCAATCTCAACTAAGCAAAGTAAATAAAAGTAAACCCACATCTAAGAACATCAGAGCAAAACTGAAGAAATGCAAATCAAAAGAAAATGTGTAAGTACACAATGTGGTATTGCTAACTCTAGATACTATTGTGCAGAGGATTTCTAGAGCTCATTCATCTTGCATAATGGGAACTCTGTATCTTTTAACTAATACCTTCCTACTTCTCCATCCTCCAGCAACCGCCAGTCTATTCTCTGCCTGTATGAATTTAATTAATGCATTAAATAGATAACTCACGTAACTGGAACTATGTAGTACTTGTCTTATTTTAATTGGCTTACTCCACTTAGCGAATGTTTTCCAGCTTCATCCATGTTGTCACAAATTGCAGGATATCCTTTTTGGCAAATACTGAATAAGATTTCATTGCATGTACGTACCACATCTTCTTTATCCATTTATATGGATTTGTTTTAAAATCTTGACTATTGTGAATAATGTTACAATAAGCATTAGAGTGAGGCTATTTCTTCCAGCTTATGATTTCAATCCTATTAGATATAGATCCAGAACTGGGATTGCTGGATTATACAGTAATTCTATTTTTAATTTTTTTGAAAAACCACCAAATTGTTTCCCATATCCAAGGTTTATTGGTCAGCTATTTAAATTGTATAATTTGCTGTGATTTATTTAATCATTCTAAATATTTACTTACCGACATAAAACATAAAGTACCAATCAAATGAGATGTCATTATTTGCAATAATTATCTGTTAATCTATAGCTGCGTACTAGAATCTATCATTGCATTCTTGTCTACAGGAGAGAAGACACCTCTGTGTTTGTAGGCTCTCCCGACATCTTGTGAATCACTAAAGAAAAACCAGTTGTTCTAACTTTTCTAACAAAACCAGGAACTGAGATTCTAAATGTACATACTCTCATATCATTTTATGTTCATGAGAAATATGAATCTAGAACTTGGAAGTTAAGAACTGCCTGTTTAATAAAATCATCTTGAAACAGAAAGAAGGCAGGAAGGGTAAAAAAGAAAGAAGGAAGGAAGAAGACAGAGAAAAAGAGAAAGAAAAGAAGGAAAAGAAGGCAGGAACAAAAGAAAGAATGGAAAGAGAGAGGGAGGAAAAGAGGGAGAGAGGAAAAGAAGGAAAGAAGAAATAAAAGTGTTTTAAAAAAAACCCAAATGAAGAAGAGAGATGATCTAAAAAGAAGAAAACATTACTCCAGAGCTTCTCAAACTGGCATCTTATGGACTCCTAAGAATTTCTGTATTTTATACAGGGATCCATAAATTTCCTAAAACTGTATCAAAATTTTTCCATTTAATTAATCTACCTATCTAAATATCGATTGCTATGGTTTGAATGTATCCCCCAACAGTTCATGTGCTGGAAACTTAATTGCCATTGTAACAATATTAACAGGTGGGACTTTTAAGAGGTGATAGGGTCACCAGGGTGGAGCTCTTGTGAATGGATTAATATGATCATCCAGGGAGTGAGTTCTCTAAGGAGTGAATGAGTTTTCACAGGACTGAGTTCTCTTGAGAGTGGGTTGTAGTAAAAGCAAGTTGGCTGCCTCTCTGATTTCCTTTGCTTGTGCTCAGTATTTCCTCTGCTCTTCTGCCATAAGAAAACGTAAAGAAGACCCTCACTGGATACCTGAGTCACGTTCTTGAACTCCCCAAACACCAGAACTGTAAGAAATAAATTTTTCTTTATAAACTACCCAGTCTATTATATTTTGTTATAGCAACAGAAAATAAACAAAGGCATTTATCATTGTATTACTGGATATAATATACATAAACTTTATACAAACTGTACATATTTGTGTGAACTGAATTTTGTCCCTCAAGGACACGGGTTGAAGTCCTAATTCTGATACCTGTTAATCTGTATAAATGTGTATGTTCCTATGTATGTATTACAATAATTAAATGTTTAATATTTTTAATATCTTAAACATCACAGTATGTATTGGGGAGGGATAATTGTTAGAGATCACCTCTGCTATTGACACAAAAGGTATTGGGGTGAAGCGTCTTAATATTTTCTGTATGTTTTGCATACTTAAAATGTTTCAAAGTTAAAACTTAATAAATACACAGCATTTTTATTGTGTTAAGGAAAGTGAAAATTTGCCTTTATTAGGTAATTTTAATTTGGACCCTAACTTACTAAATAAGAGCATTTCCCTGACCACTTTCTATACCCAACTCTAACCTCTTTAATATACATAATACCCAATACCACTGTATCGTTGCATTTCATCTTAGCAAGATTAAAATGGGTTCTAAGTATCTTCCAGAGGAACCAAGTTGACATAGGCTTCAACACAGACTACAACATTTTGTTTCTTATTTTCAGGTGCCAATACCTCCAAATAGTGACAGTTACAATAATATAGAATTAGCCATGGAAATGAAAAAGATAGAACAAATAATGGGAAATAAAATTAGAGAACAAGAAAAGGCATGTTGAAAGAAATAAAAAAAGATGGGAGGAGGAAAGTTTATCTATATCTCTGACTAATGTGTGTTTAAAGAATGGTAGATTGTTAACAGTTATGAAACGTCCTGAACTGAAAAATTCCAAGAGTCTTCTTTAAATTTCCAACACAAAATTTTTAGCCAAATGTGTAACTAGTGATATTAAGATTTCATAAATTTCAAGGATAAAAATTCTGGGTTTATAACGACATTCTCATTAGAAAAGAAAAATAATCTTTTCTGATGTTTCTCTCTCTCTCTCTCTCTCTATCCTCCTGGCCCCTCCCAAATTTCATGTCCTCACATTTCAAAACCAGTCATGCCTTCCCAACAGTTCCCCAAAGTCTTAACTCATTTCATTCACTCCCCTAAAGAAGAAAGTTAAGAAAATCTGAGAAAAGCGTTAAGCAACACAAGACAAAACATACTTAAAACTTAATACAATGGTGACCAAACATTTCATCTCTGGTTTCTCTGTTTTAGAAACACCTGAATATATGATTGAAGCAAAAGACAAGTCTGTATTCACAGCTTGCTTATCAGAATTCTAAAATCTGTATATTCTATTACTATTTGATGTTAAGCCAGAGTTTCAAGAAAATCCATTCTTAATAATGTTTAAAATGACAACAGCACTTCTGTTATACAATTTAAAAGATCAACTGAAATGAGAAATGGAAAGAATGTTAATTTTGCCAAAAGATTAAATAAGTGAAATTCCTGGAATTCTTGATCAATAGTAGATTTTTTTACTAAGTTAAAGATCAGACAATGTAATTCAATGAAGAAAATTTACCAAGCTCTCAGATGAGGATTGGCTTCTTTGAAGTAACAAAAGGGCAAAAGAACAAGCTTGTTGTATTAGTCCCTTTTCATACTGCTGGTAGAGACATACCTGAGACTGGGCAATTTACAAAATAAAGGAGTTTAATGGACTTACAGTTCCACATGGCTGGGGAAGTCTCACAATCATGGCAGAAGGCAAGGAAGAGGGAGTCATGTCTTACACAGATGGCAGCAGGCAAAGAGAGAGTTTGTTCAGGGAAACTCCCCCCTATAAAACCACCAGATCCTGTGAAACTTATTCACTATCACAAGAACAGTATGGGAAAGACCTGCCCACATGATTCAATTACCTCCAACTGAGTCCTTCTCACAACACATGGGAATTCAAGATAAGATTTGGGCAGGAATACAGGCAAATCATATTATTCCCCCCTAGCCCCTCCCAAATCTCGTGTCCTCACATTTCAAAACCAATCACGCCTTCCCAACAGTCCCCCAAAGTCTTAATTCATTTGAGCATTAACTCAAAAGTCCACAGTCCAAAGTCTCATCTGAGACAAGGCAAGTCCCTTCTGTCTACGAGCCTTTAGATCAAAAGCAAGTTAGTTACTTCCTAGATACAATGAGGTAACAGGCATTTGGGTAAATACACCCATGTCAAATGGGAGAAATTGGCCAAAATGAAGGGGCTACAGGCCCCAAGCAAGTCTAAAATTCAGCAAGGCAGTCAAATGGTATTTTTTATTTTATTTTATTTTATTTTTTTTATTTTTTGAGATGAAGTCTCACTCTTGCCACCCAGGATGGAGTGCAATGGCGTGATCTCGGCTCACTGCAACCTCTATCTCCTGGGTTCAAGCAATTCTCCAGCCTCAGTCTCCAGAGTAGCTGGAATAACAGGTGCTCGCCACCATGACGGGCTAATTTTTGTATTTTTAGTAAAGATGCAATTTCACCATGTTGGCCAGGCTGGTCTCAAACTTCTAACCTCAGGTGATCTGCCCACCTCGGCCTCCCAAAGTGCTAGGATTAGAGGCGTGAGCTGCCACACCCGTCCCGGACAGTCAAACCTTAAAGTTCGAAAATGATCTCTTTTACCTCCATGTTTCACATCTAGGTCATGTTGAAGCAAGAGGTGGGCTCCCATGACCTTGGGCAGTTCTGCCCCTGTGGCTTTGCAAGGTATACCCCCACTCTTGGCTGCTTTTATGGGCTGGCGTTGAGTGTCTGCGGCTTTCCCAGGCACATAGTGCAAGCTGTCATTAAATCTACAATTCTGGGGTCTGGAGGATGGCAGGTGCCCCAGTAGGGACTCTGTGTGGGGTATCCAACTCCACTTTTCCCTTCTGCACTGCCCTAGCAGAGGTTCTCCATACGGGCCGGGTCCCTGAAGCAAACTTCTGCCTGGGCATCCAGGCATTTCCATACATCCTCTGAAATCTGGGGGTAGGGTCCCTAACTCAAATTCTTGACTTCTTTGCACCCACAGGCTCAATACCACATGGGAGCTGCCAAAGCTTGGAGTTTGCATTCCCTGAAGCCATGACACAAGCTCTATGTTGGCCCCTATCAGCCACAGCTGGAGAGGCTGTGATGCAGGGGCACCAAGTCCCTAGGCTACACACAGCATAAAGATGCTGGGCCTGGCTCACAAAACCATTTCTTCCTCTTAGGCCTCAGGGCCTGTGATGGAAGGGGCTGTTGTGAAGAACTCTGACATGCCCTAGGGACATTTTCCCCATTTCTTGGGGATTAACATTCAACTCCTCATTACTTACGCATATTTCTGCAGCAGGCTTGGATTTCTCCTCAGAAAACGGGATTTTCTTTTCTATCGCATCATTAGGCTGCTAATTTTTCAAACCTTTATGCTCTGCTTCCTTTACAAAACTGAATGCCTTTAACAGCACCGGAGTCACATCTTGAAGGCTTTGCTGCTTAGAAATTTCTTCAACCAGATACCCTAAATCATATCTCTCAGGTTCAAAGTTCCACAAATCTCTAGGGCAGAAGCAAATGCTGCCAGTCTCTTTGCTAAAACCTAACAAGAGTTACCTTTGCTCCACTTCCCAATAAGTTCCTCATCTCCAACTGTGACCACTTCAGCCTGGACTTCGTTGTCCATATCATTATCAGCATTTTGGCCAAAGCCATTCAACTAGTCTCTAGGAAGTTCCAAACTTTCCCACATTCCCTGTCTTCTTCCGAGCCCCCCAAACTGTTCCCATCTCTGCCTGTTACCCAGTTCCAAAGTGGCTTCCACATTTTGGGGTATCTTTTCAGCAGCACCCACTTTTCTCATAGCAATTTAATGTATTATTTCATTTTCATGCTGCCGATAAGACATGCTCAAGCCTGGGCAATGTACAAAATAAAGAAATTTAATGGACTTACAGTTCCACATGGCTGAGGAGGTCTCACAGTCATGGCAGAAAGCAAGGGGGAGGAAGTCACATCTTACATGGATGGCAGCAGGCAAAGAGATTGTGCTGGGAAACTCCCCCTTACAAAACCACCAGATATCATGATACTGATTCACTACAACAAGAACAGAACAGGAAAAACCTGTCCCCATGATTCTATTCCCTCCCACTGGCTCCTTCCCACAATAAGTGGAAATTCACGTTGAGATTTGGCTAGGGACACAGCCAAACCATATCACTTCTTGTTAATGTTCTGAATTGCTCATGGTTAGTTATGGTCATGTATAGCTAGGTCTTGAACAAAAAATGTCAGAATTATTGGTTAAATTTCCTGGCTTCAATCTGCTACCACTGTCCCTAACTTCATACTGAAGTATTATCCCAGGGAGCTGTTCTGAAGTAAATGTTCTTGGTGAAGGATGAAGATGAATCGGGGGAAATAATTCACCATTACTGGAAAATACTTCACTGTTCTTGACTCAGAAATATATTATTTTTGTTATTATGATAATTTATTATATGTCCTGCTCATTAAATGTCCTGTTCATAATAATCTGTAACCAAATCTCTGTGATAATGATTTGCATATAGGAGTCTAATGTATTCATTGTTCCCAATAAGCCTATGAACACACTGAATAGTCAGTTATGTAAGGACCTGAACTCAGGAACTGCTCACTTACACATATAATGTACATATTCTGGACCATGGTTACTACATTTCGTATTTGTCAATTCTGTATTTGAGTATTTTCCAAATATAAAAATAGCTTAGAACTTTAAATGGCAAACAGAACACATCAAAATTCATTATTTCTTTTTCTGTATTAAATTATTTTTCCCAATCTGGTTAAAAGGTAAACAGTACTTTTCCTGAACTATTTTTATTAAAATATTAGTATTACAAGTTTCACCTCTTTTTAGATAATGCTTTCACTTAAAGGTGCTTATCCACATTAGCTGCTATTTCAAAGGCTGAAGATTCTTGAAGTCTTTTTTTCTGATAACATTCATAAGACAGATATGAGAAAGCTTTGTGTCCACATCATTTAAAAGAAAAATATTGTATCTAATTTCTAATGTACCACTCATGTGCATATGCAAAATCTAGTCTCAATTATACTTTCTCCTTTTTTTATTTCTACTTAATGCTTCTCTTCATTCTCTAAAAGTATTTCAAGTTTAAAAATACATCAAAAGCCAAACTGGTTTGAAACTACAGTTTCAGCATTAACCTTCACATAACACAGCAAGGATTCCTCCTTGTTATGATTTCAGCCTTGCACACTTCCACAAATCCATGCACAGAAAGTCAGACTCAGGCCAAGGATTTCTTTCAATTTGTTGAGAGAAACCAGCAATGTGATTAATAAGAATTATTTAAGAATTGTTGCAAGGCAAGGTGTCAAAACATACCATGCTACAAAACTTCCAGTGCTCTCGCTTTCATAGAAAAAGGAGAAGGAAATCTTTTGTATCAGGTAATGAAAAATGATTTACCCAAACATATTCTGGGAGGTACAATTTCTCTCTCACTTTGTGGGACTAGCAGTAAGATGCATGCTTTCTTTCCTTCTTTTAACTTATCTCCATAGAATATTAATTGAAGTAAAAGGAAAACTTTGGTTTTTTTTTTATTCACACAACACTTCTGATACCAAATGTGTGGCTTTTTTTTTTTTTCCGCACACCAACCAATTCTCCAACTCTCCGAACACCAAAAGAGTATCCTAAACTTTATGTCTGACATTAAGTACCTAGAGTTTTAGCACAGACACCACAAGTTAAGGACTCTGCCTCACAACATTTCCCCACAATTCAGACACCAATCACAAGTCCTAGGTTGTCGCTTCCACTCTAACCACCTATACATTAGGGGTTCCCACAACCCTCTCTTCAGATCTTATACCTTGCTGTAATGACTCACAATTCAGGGAAATACTTTCTTATTACTGGTTTATTATAGAGGATACAATCAGAAAAAAAAAAAATGAAAAAATAAGTGATGCATGGGGGCAAAGTGTGGATTATGGGGTGTGAAGCTTCCACGGTTTTTCAAGGTGTGCCACCCTCCCGGCACCTCCATTGTTCACCAACCCAGAAGCTCTGTGAACCTCATTGTTCAGAGCTTTTATGAAGATTTCACCAAATAGGCATGGATGAGTAAATCACTGGCCATTTGTGACTGAACTCAACCTGTAGCCCCTTTTCTTCCCTGGAGATTGAAGGGTGGGGATGAAAGTCCCAACCCTCTGATATCATGGTTGCTTTCGCTGTCAATCAATGCCCATTCTCCAAAAGTCATCTTATTAGCATAACCTTGGATGTGGTTGAAGAAAGCTTATGATGAATAGCAAAAGATGTTCCTTTCACCCACATCACTTAGTAAATTCCAAAGGTTTTTGAAGCTCTTATGTTAGGAACCTGGGACGAAGACCAAGTATTTTAACAAAAGATTTTCCCATCACTCATATTATTCAGGAAGTTATAAGGGTTTTACAAGCTCTGTAACAAGAATTGGGGGGCAGAGACTAAATCTGTATATTTTATTACATCACAGAAGCATTAATACATTGATTTGCAGAACGCTTTCATTGAAGATGGACGTGCTTTTTAATTTTTTTTTAAATATAGACATAGTAAAATTCACTTTTTGTGTGTGTACGGTTCCATAAATTTTGACAAACACATTGTCACATCACTACAGTCATAGTCAAAATACACAATGATTTCATCAACACCCCCCAAAAATCACCTCATATTTTCCCTTTGTACCTACTTCAAATATAAAAACAAACACTATCCGGGCACGGTGGCTCACGCCTGTAATCCCAGCATTTTGGGAGGCCAAGGCGGGCAGATCACGAGGTGAGGAGATCGAGACCATCCTGGCTAACATGGTGAAACCCCATCTCTATTAAATATACAAAAAATTAGCCAGGCGTGGTGGCGGGTGCCTGTAGTCCCAGCTACTCGGGAGGCTGAGGCAGGAGAATGGCGTGAACCCAGGAGACAGAGCTTGCAGTGGAGATCGCCACTGCACTCCAGCCTTGGCAACAGAGCGAGACTCCATCTCAAAAAACAACAACAACAACAACAACAAAACTATAAGACTAACTTCTATTGTTTCTATTTTATAATTGTATAATTGTATTTTATAATTTTTGTGTGATGTACTTAAAAAAAAAAGATTTGCTGAAGTAATCTTATTTTTTCAATGAATATTAAATAACTACTACAAACCAGGTACTCTATAAGTCATCTGGGTCAGAGCAGTAAGTAGAAAAGCCTTATGATGTTTACATATTTCAATGGGGAAAAGAATAAGTAGTAAAAAGTAAGCATTATAAATAAGAACATTATATAGTATGTTAGAAAAAAAATCCTAAAGAAAAAAGAGAGAGATTGGAAGTGATAAGTTGCAGATAAATGATTGCAAATTTATATAGGGTGATCATTAAAAAAGTAATTCCATGGTGATAAAGATTATTCAAATTCCAAATCTTTACCTGATGATAATCTGGATTTTATAAAATCTATTTTTAGTGAATTTACATAAAAATGTGTTTAAATCAAAGTCTTAATTGAATTCACCTAACCATATCATTGAGTTTCTTTTTCTCTATATTACATTGCTTTTACTTGCAATTTAAGTCCATCTCTTTCATATATTTGAAAACTGCACAGGTAGGAAATACATCTTAAAATGCATTTGCAAAATTATAAATTTTTAGAAAAATTTGGAAATATGTCATATTTTGGTTGTAATTTAAGCACATGACATTATATCTCCATTCTCTCGACTCAATTTATGTGACTTTAAATGATCAAAAAAGTTATTAATTCATACATATGAATGATGTCAGCACATTTCTTAAAGCTGGAAAACTGAATACTAAGGTGTATGCCTAAATGAAACCAGACTATCTGACCTCTAGGACCCTAGTAAGGGGCTGGGGCATGACTGAGAGAAAAATGAAGAATGAACACAAATTTACAAACTAAATAGTTGCACAGATAAAATTATGAGATTATCTCCTTGCTTCCTTTAGTAACTCCCCACCCACTAGCGATCATAGATATTTAATCTCCGAACAGGAGACTGGAGGATTCTTTCCTGGAGAAACTGAACATTCTAGAAGTAAAGCCCTCCAGAATACTAACATTTGGGAGAGGAGATGGAGTGATTCTTAAATAAATGAATGAATTTGCTCCTAGTTTTTATAAGTGTAACTTGTGAGTTAACAAGCCCTGCTCAGCCACACAAAGCTCCAGGACAGACTTCAACACTTCACTCTTGCATGGGAAAGATGTCCAGGAGTCACTGGATTTGAGAAAAAGCCTGGAATATCCATGAACAAACCCAAAATACTCATAAGGAGAAAAGGGGTATAAGAATGCATTTAAACCCAGGATTTTCACAAAGCACAACATACTCCAAAGAGAAAAATAATGTAAAAAATATTTTTATCATTCCATGCAATTAAGTTTAAAAGATTATAAATTTAGGAACAGTTAACCAATTTGTTTCTTAGAATCCTCAGCTGCAGGAATATTTCTTGAAAGAAAGGACATACAAAAGGGTTTCTGTAGATGAATCCTAGAGTAACTAGGATTTCACAGATTCTGAGCATGGAAGTGAACAGATCTAAGTTAGTGAAAACTGAACTCTGTAAATGAACAAAACCATAAATCTTTCATTTTGAGAGTACAGTTAATGGAAAGAGAAAGTAGCACTTGAATACCTTATAGAATACTGACTGGATAGTGTGGGCTTTTTTTTTTCTTAATTGATAGAATCTCATCCTGTCACCCAGGCTGGAGTGCAGAGTGCAGTGGGGCGATCTGGACTCACTGCAACCTCCGCCTCCCGGGTTCAAGCGATTTTCCTGCCTCCGCCTCCTGAGTAGCTGGGACTACCGGCATGTACCACCACACCTAATGATCTTTTTTGTCGTTGTTGTTTTGTTTTGTTTTGTTTTAGTAGAGACGGGGTTTCACCACGTTGGCCAGGCTGGTCTTGAACTCCTGACCTCAGGTGTTCCGTCCGCCTTGGCCTCCCAAAGAGCTGGGATTACAGCCATGAGCCACCATGCCCGGCGATAATGTCGACTTTTATTTGAAATACACATCCAATATCTCAAGTATCTTCTATAATTTTCTCATAAGTATTAGTTTTAATGCCATGTACCTAGAAGGTCTCATTCAAAAATCTCTTTTTGACAACAATGAGATGGCTACTTACAGCATAGTATGCAGGCTAACAGCTGATTCCTAAAATATTATTACTTCACTGTATATCTGAATCTATAATCTGACTTTAATATAATTGATTGAAATGAATAATCTATTTTTGGTCCTGGTTTCATCCCATTTTATGATTTATTCCAGACTATACAAAAGATAAGTCCTCCTTCATGATGAATTGAGACCTGTGGTAACCTTCTCAACTCTTGGACACACAGAAATAAGGTGTAACCCATCAATTCTCATGGAGATCATTAAAATGACCATTTAAAGTACAGCAAATGCAATGTGTTGTGGCTCTTTTAATTAAAGGTGTTACTTGTCAACCCATAGATAAGTGATGCTATGCCATTACTCCTCTTGCAGATGAGAGTGAACTCCCCACATCTTAAGTTATAAGCCTATTTTCATAAACTAGATAATCAGAAAATGATGTCTTTCATGTACAGCAGTGTCACTATTATATATAACCAGTGTCACCTGGTTAATAGAATTATTTGCTTCCCTAATATGCACATAATTCAGGAGGGATCTGAAATTAGTGGAATTTTCTAATTCGCCAAGCTTTGGCAAAATCTTTATCTGGCAGTAATTCGCGCTTAATTAGCAAATTCATATACTTTGCAGTTTCAAATTTTTGAGATTTCTTACAATTCTCGATGTGCCAGACATAAAGAAGACCTTGATCCAAATGCTAATATTCAGAATTGGACTGACCTCCAATAAAATATGACACTCAAGTCCCTAGCTAATTTAAGTATTCAATTCTAATTGAACCAAATGGCAACAGTCAAGAAAGTTTTAGAGTTCTTCACAAGGCAGCATTCTCTCCATTAAACTCATAATTACACTGGTCATACTATATATGAAGTTGGGTTAACAATGAACGGTTAAAGAACATGAATGTGGCATGTCACATGAAGAATACAGAATTATATCCATAACTTACAACAATTTTGTTTATTTTCTAAGAATAATCTAAATGCATTCCTGTTTTATCAATTTCATATTAATAAATGCAATGGATATATTGTTAGCAAATTGGATTGGACAATTCTCACACTGCTTTTAAAAATATGTATTACAGTCTGTATTTTATGGTGACCTGAGACTACATTTTACCACTTCCACTTGTTATCCAGAGTTTACCCTACATTCGCCTCTATAATATTTTATTGTTCTCCACAGAAATTGAAATCCAAATTTAATCTACTATCCTACAGTGATATTTTTCTTTTGAAGCCACTGCTCAGAATGAGGTGCTTGTTTTCAGTACATACAGACACCATTTAAATGGCTTCCTGGATGATCTTAGCCTTAAACAGAGAGTGATATGTTGACATGCATGCCACACGAAGATGCATTATACAAGATGCACTCACCAAAGAGATACAACCTGTAGGCACAGTGAGAAACCAAGACAGAGGAAAAGGATTCCAAAAATCCCGCATCATTTTCTATCAAGCAATATACCTCTCTGCATGTCACAATGACAGTGTTACTTTAGAGAACCATAAGGAAACTCTCATTAACAAAAAATCAGCACATTAAAAATTGTAAATTCATCTAATACTTAAATCAAGATTTTCATATTTTATCTAAGGATGAGATTTTCCCAGGAATTCTTTAAAAATTGAGCTCAAGTATTACATTTAAAATTGATTCAATTTAGGAAAATATGTATAGGAAGCTTATGAGAAATTTTTATATCACACAACATGCTGTAAGAGCACTGATTAGAGCTAGCCTGATTTTTTAAATGAGATAACTGTAGATTCAGATGTTGATTTAAAAAATAATACAGACAGATCTTATCTGCCCTTTATTCAGTTTGGACCAAAGACAACATACTGCACAATTTTAGAACAATATATGACATTGATGTAGTCATATATAGAATATTCTATCACCACAAAGATCTCTCATGTTGTCCTTTTATAGTGACATCTACATGGTATCATAAGTTTTTAAAACATTTACTTATTGAAGGACATCTGTGTGGTTTCCAGATTTTGGCTATTATGTATAAAGCTACCATAAACAAACATTTGTGAACAGGTTTTTGCCTTAACATAAATTTTTATTTCTTTAGGATAAGTGCACAGGAGTGCTATAATGTATCATATGATAGATGTATGTTTAATTTGGTAAAAAAAATTGTCAAAATATTTTCCAAGGTGGTAGTGCAATTTTACATTCCCACCAACAATGTACTGTGAGTAAATTTCTCTGAATCCTTCCTGGTATTTGCTGTTTTAATTGTTACTTATTGTATCCATTCTGATAGGTCTGAAGTGATACCTTCTTATGGTTTTCACTTGCATTTCCTTAATGGCTAATGATATTTAATATCTTTTCATGTGCTTAATTGCTTATGACTTCTTTGGTAAACTACCTATTTCTGTATTTACGCCCATTTTCTAACTGGATTTTTTTTCCTCTCTTTTACTGTTGCACATTGAAAATTATATTGTAGATGTTAGCCCTTTATTATATGTGTGGTTTGCAAATATTTTCTCCTAATCTTCAAATTCTTCTTTCATCCTTTTAACAGTATCTTTTGTAGAGCAAAACTTTTAATCTTGATGAAGCCCAATTATCAATTTTTCCTTTTATAAATTATACTTTTGATGTCAAGTCTAAGAACCCTTTGCTTTGCTCTATTGCCTAAAGAATGTTTTCTAAATTTTTATTCTGAAAGTTTTATAATTTTACATTTTAGTCCATGATCCAGTTTGAGTTAATGTTTTACCAACTTTTGAGACTTCTGTTGAAATTCATTTTATTGTATATGGATGTTCAATTGTTCCAGCGAAATTTATTAAAAAGACTGTCTTTCCTACACTGAATTGCTTTTGCACTTTTGTCAAAAAGCAGTTGAAAATTTGTATGGGACTGTCTGAGTTCTCTGTTCTGTTTTATTGAACTGTATGTCTATCCTTCAGCCAAAACAGTGCTGTCTTGATTATCGTGATTAGAAAATTAGATGAAGTTAGTAAACTGCTTTATCACACTTTATTCTTTTACAAAATTGTTTCAGCTGTGTTAGTTCCATTGCCTTTCCATATACATGTTAGAATACTATTGTCTAATATTTGATAGGAATTTTATCAAACCTGTATCTCAAATTTTTTGGAAGAATTATGTTAAATGTATGCCAATGTAGACAGAATTGGCATAATTATCATGCTGAATATTCCAATCTATGAAAAAGTGTGTTTCTTCATTTATTTAGGTTTTTATTAATTTATTTCATAAAATTCTGTGGTTTTAATATAAAAACACTGCACACGTTTTACTAGATATTTCATTTAATTTTGAGAAATTGTAAATGGTGTTGTGTTCAAATATTCATTACTAACATACATAAATATAATGGAGAGAGAGAGATGGGAGAGAGAAATTTGTGTGAAGAAATTGCCTCATATAACCATGAAAGCTGGTAAGTACAGAATCTGCAGGGTAAGTTGGCAGGCTGACCAAAGAAAAACGTATTTTTCACCTACAGTATGAAGACAGGCTGCAGCCAGATTCTTTTCTCCCTCAGGGGAACCAGCCTTCTCTTTTTAAGGCTTCCAGTGGTGGATAAAGACTATCTATCTCCTTTACTCAAGCTCTGCTGATTTAAATGGTTATCTCATATCAAACATAACTTCAAAGTAACATCCAGACTACTATTTGAGCAAATAGCTGGATAACATATTCTAGCCTTTATGTATACCTACTTTATTTAAATATAAAATTAAACATCAAAAGTCCAAACTTTTTAAACTTGTCACACATTTATTTCATCCACACTAAATCTTCAAGCAAAGACAATAATAAAGTCATATTTCTCGTTTTCATGATACAAGTACCCAGCATACAACCACAAATGCACGAACTTTTGCTGAAGAAAATGATGCAAAGAGTGATGTTCACTCATCTCCTTAATACCCTGTAACTAAAATATTGCAACACAAAGCTAACATTAATTAAATGCTATGATATGAAGTCAATACATGCTATGTTCTATAGTAAGGTTATAAGAGAAGAAAACAAAGCTATTTGAGACATATACACACACACACACGGAAACGTATTTGTAACAAAATAAGAAATATTCATGACAGTTATAGTCTTATAATTTTTGTAAGTGATCATGGGTCGTAACTAGTATTTATGACTACCTTCTTCTAATCCATTCTGCATTATCTTTGCCCACAGCAAGCACCTCAGTTGGTTTTGGTTCTTTACTTGGTGGAATGAGCTAAACTTTCCTTACTGAAGGGTTTGGGCTGTTAGTAGTCTTGCTTGAATCAGGTTGTTGTAGTTTATTGTTGGCATTAATCATAGGGAATGGTGACACTAAGAGATGCCCTAAGTTATCCCCTGTATTTTAGGCATACTCTTCCTTATTTCCATTGTGGAGTAACAGTCCAGTTTCCCCTTGGTAATCAGAATCAAACACCACGACCACAGAGTAACTCTCTTCTTTGCCTGTTGACTCAGAGGCATGAGGGTTTTCAACTGGCCAGGCAGCAGTCTTGATTTCTAGCTCAACTTCCTTACTAGTTATAGGGCTATTCAAATGATCTATTTCATATTGAGTGAATTTTGGTAGTTGGTGTTTTTATTGGTAGAAATACATGTATTTCATCTAAGTTGTCTATTTTATGTATATTGAGTTGTTCGCAATATTATTATCCTTTTGATATCTATAGAGTCTTTAGTGATATTCTCTATTTCATTCATGATATTGATAAATTGTGTCTGTCTCTGTTTTTTTGTCAGACTGTCTAAAGGCTTATTTTATTGATTTTTCAAAGAACAGACATGGTTGTCTCTAAAGATTTTCCTTTGTTCTCAATTTTATTCATTCTGATCATATATTATTTCCTTCATTCTATTGCATAGGATTAATTTTGCACTTCATTTTTTTTTTAGTTATTAGAAAAGAGCTTACATTATTAATTTGAGAGATTTTCCTCTTTTCAAATGTATGTATTTAGTGCTTCACATTTCCCTCTAACAACCATTTTATCTGTGTCTCACAAATTTTGGTGTGTTTGGAGTAGCTGGACGCAGTGCAGCAAGACAGTCTTCTCATTTGCACTCTGATGGCCTGGGGGGGTGTGACCAGAGTTTCTTTTCTTGGGGTTTGACTGCAGAACTGCAAGTAGGGTCTAAAGGTTTTCTGTCATGCTCAGCTGAACATTTCCTGGAATTTGGATGGAAATAATAGGCTTTTTGGCAGGTTTTTTTTTGTTTTTGTCTGAGCCTATTTTGGTGCTTTCAGGTTATCACCTTCTCCAGCACACAATTTAGGATACATGAGGGGAAAATAAAACCTAAGGATATCACTGAACAGTTAATTCTTTGAGTTCCATGGTTCCTAGTAGGTCTGCCTTCTTCCCTTCTTTTCTCAACCTTTCAGGTTTTTATGTTTTACATACATAAATGTAACTTATACTAACATAACATGCTTTTAAGTTGTACTTAGTGGGTGAAATAAGGAAAAGTGCATCTACTTCATTTTCCTTATAATCTACTTTTGACTCACCCAAACTGCTTTTGTAAGTCCTTCAGAAAAGAAAAAAAGAAAGCATTGCTTTCAAACCCACATACATTAAAATGGCATAAGAAGTCTGAACTAATTGAGAAAGGAATGTAGTTCTTATCTGCACTGAGCTACTCAGTTTGAACTAATTCCAGTCATTTAATGTATCCTGGCTTAAGTTCTCACTTAGGAAAGAGGATTAACTATAAGTTAGCATCTATAGGCCAGAGTACCAACCTGCTTGGCAATATCTAATGATTATTTGTATATGGATGTTGTGAAGTTCTCTTATATCATATTTGACAATTAAAGACAACTAATATCAAGTTCTAATATTCAATGTAATATACATTCTGATTGAACTATTTCCCTCAAGTAGATAGTATTTTCATAATATTTCAAATATAGATTGTTTTGAAGAATCATAAAACCATATGACTTAAGCCCATAGTATTCCAGAAGAAGTAAAGCTATCTGTGAAAACAGGAGCCACTGCTTCCACATTCCATCCAGAACAAAAAGGTAACTAATTATTAAATTGACTTATCTTGCAAGTAAACATTCTGATTTATCTATCCCTTTGCTCACTGAGTGACTGCAACTGCATAGAAAGCATTGTATTCAGTGCTGCTGGTAATAGAACAAGGAGTCAAAACTTCGGGCTAGATGACTAGCTCATGACCCATCAGTTGAATTGGCTCTGCCTGCTTTCATAATTTAATTTCAGTTGCAACCTTTTGGCTCAAGCAAAGCATATGAATTTGAAAGGAATATCACACAGAAGCAGAGATGAAATGTTTCAGTATCACAACAACCAGTATATCCTGGGCAGGCAGGGACATCTGATGACTCAGAGGCAGAGAGAAGCAGAGTGGCACTGTCCTCATACCAAAGTGAAAGCCTGCAGCCAGCTGAGGCCCCCAGGCACTGTTGTCCCCCATGGCACAGAGCTGCCTTTGCCATTACAGAAGAAAGAGAAACAAAGAATGGGAAGATGAAGGATGACATGTGATTTATTTCTTTCCTCAAGACTTAACATAATGTCTGGGACATTATGGGACAAGCAGGCACTGCAAAACTATTCAATGGGGATAAACTACTCTGATTTACAATTTTTTCCATTGCTGTCCAACAATGGATAAGGCAATGCTTCACTCAGAATGTCAGTTTTCCCATTTGTAAAATAGGAATGAAAATAATAAAAAATTTGGCAATGCCCATAAAAGTACTTTGTGAATTTTAAAGTGCTATGAAAATTTAAAGGAAATAAAATGTATCTACCATGCCTACATTCTTCCTTCTAGATATGAACATGCCCAGTGACAAAACATTATATCTACTATTCTAGTCAATGAGTAATTTAAGTGCAATAATCCCCACACAAAGCATAATAAAGTAATATTTACTTTTGAAGTTTAAAAATAACTTTAGCCTGAAACTGATTTTTTAAAATTAACACTGAATTTACCAATAAAATGGCAATCCTGTATAATTTTAAATGTAAATGGTAGACCCACCCAAACTGTCATTAACATTGTGAAAATATAGATAATTTATCAATTTCCAAAATCAATCAAGAGTTTACCATAAGGTAAAACATGGAATCTAATAAAAAGAATCAACCATGAGACATCACTATTTTATTACTATTGAACTTGCCCACCTGAAAGTTGAGATAAAGCCCATTAACTCAGCAAGATTTTAATTCTAATTTCCTAGAATGAAAACATAAGTTTTGTACCAACTGAAATGTCTTGGGTTTTGCAATGAAATGTTTTTCCCCTTACACAGTTCCTATCAGTATTTCACCACCTGCATTTACTCTAAATCTAAAACTAACGAGGGATCTTTTTGGTAAGGACACAAATCATGAATCATAAATCTCTCTCTTGGAGAGTATAGTCTTTATGAAATATATTCTGAAAATTGAGGTGGTGGCAGTAAAAACTGTGATAATAGAGCATTCTCAGGACTGCAGAGTTTTGAGTATTCTATAAATTTCAAGTGTCAAGAACCTGGAAGGAGTGCAAAAGAAGTTACCATTTAAATTAATAGAGGTGTAGTAGATTTAATAGAAACCTGAGATTCTCAGAATTAGAACTCTAATAAGCGATGCTCATTGATTGCCACAGTGGACAGAGTAAAGTAAAATCTTACATTATTCATGTTGAAAACCTTGAAATAGAATGTTCAGACAGATTTTGGTATGAACATGTTTGCATTCATATTCCCATTCAAAGATAAGTATACAGAAGGAAAGAAAAGGCAAAATTCCAATGGCAAAAAATAACATGGCACAATGAAGGAAAAATACATCTTCTTGAAGATGTAGAAAAAGTGTAGATCTTTGAATATCTGATAGAGACACCAAAATATTAAGGCAAAAAAGTTGGGTTCAATATTTTAGATATATACACATATAGGTATATATACATTAAGCTTCCTAAAGGAAAAATTGTAATAATGCTATCATTATGTCTTCTCAATAACAGATTTTTATATATATATAATATACATCTTAAAATATTTTTCTGCTATGTAATATGTATGTTACATATAACTTTTATATTCTCATTGGAAAGATCAGATATCTTTAAAATTGTATAAGGTATATATTTCTAATCACTTGTTTAATTTTAAAAATTGATATTTTTGGGCCAGGCGCGGTGGCTCACGCCTGTAATCCCAGCACTCTGGGAGGCCGAGGCGGGCGGATCACCAGGTCAGAAGATCGAGACCATCCTGGCTAACACGGTGAAACCCCGTCTCCACTAAAAATACAAAAAAAATTAGCCAGGCGTGGTGGCGGGAGCCTGTAGTCCCAGCTACTCTGGAGGCTGAGGCAGGAGAATGGCGTGAATCTGGGAGGGGGAGCTTGCAGTGAGCCAAGATCGGCCACTGTACTCCAGTCTGGGCGACAGCGAGACTCCGTCTCAAAAAAAAAAATTAATGTAGAGGACTCTGCTCACAAACAGGGTGTTGCCGATAAGTCCTGCTCTCGCAAAGGAAGCAGGGCGTTCCCCATAAGTCCTGCTCTGGCAAAGGAAGCAGGGCGTTCCCGACAAGTCCTGCTCTCTCAAACGAAGCAGGGCGTTCCCAATAAGTCCTGCTCTTGCAAACGAAGCAGGGCGTTGGGGGCCTGTTTATATGTAAACATCTTGAAAATCCAGAAAGTCAGGGAAAGGTCAGAAAAACAACAATGTGTCTTGTGACTTGGCAACATTCCACAAACGACTGTATAAAATAAAGCGGAGCGCGCCATTCGAGGCGGCCGCCATGTTTGTCTTGTTTTGTGTGTTCATTCCTTTGTTTAGGAAACACGCGGACCCCAACATATTATTAATAATAAATAAATAAATAAAATGTATATGTATATATGTGTGTATATATTTTTTCTTTCCCAAAAGTTAATCTTAATCTTACAATATTATACATTTTATCTTTTCTTTTCTGCTTTCTAAATTACTTTCTTCCTCTCTCTCTCTCTGCCTCTCTATTTTTTTTTCCCCATTGTTATATCACAAAGAGATTTTCCACACCTCCTACCTACTTCTGTTATTCTTCTTGATCCAACTTGCCCCCTAAACTAAATAATTAAAACATTTTTTAAAATGTATTGTTCCTCAGACACCATAAAAAAATAATTCCTAATAAGTTGAGACGCCTATCCTACTTATTTTTGATTTTATAAATATTGAAATTATAATTACAGAGAAAATAACATTATAAAATTATTTCTAATGAGAGAGAAAAATATGTTTATAATTTGTTCTTTTTGAATAAAAATATATATTTTTTTTAAATTTAGAAATTTTAATTCAATAATCACATCCCTCTCAGTTAGAGATTAATGAGAGTCATACTAACAAGCATTCCTATTTTACCAGTGCATTATCATTAAAAATTACTTTAAAAACTAAGATTATTTTAATGGATCACAATAAATATTATAGAAAATATTTTTCTATTATCAAGTGAGTTTCACTAAATAAAATGGATAGTTGGGCAGATAATAATGAGACCTAATTCATCTGATTAAATGTGAAAAGGTTTGATTCTCTCCATGGGCCCTTGGTTTTGAGATGTGTGTCTCTAAAACAAGTGGTGAATTATTGAGCTCACCACTACCAGACAGGGCACATGAGTGGAGAAAGCAAACTAGGGTGTGGAAGACTGCTATCCTGGAGTAAGTATTAAATTCTGATCTCTTTAGATGATAGCCAGAAACAATCTCCACTCGTATACCTTCTGGATTGGAGAATGGCAAAGGAATAATGGATCTGCTGGACAGGAAAGATGGTCCATGAAGAGCACGGTATCTGTTGTTAATCTCATTATTCTGAGTAGGAAAATGCCTTACCTGTAAGCACATTCTATCTGAAGGCATTTTCTAATATAGAGATCAGAGCATTGATCTCTGAGAGGAAAGAAAATAATCATTTAAAAGATAAAACAAACATAAAACTAGAACTTCAAATATACTTATATCTTAGGTGCCTCATTGTCCCTGTCCTCACGGTATAGGCTTAAAATCACCTGTTCCTACTTACATTAGTGAAAAGAGGAAAGAACTATTCCAGAAAACCAAACTATAATTATAAGGAGTTTTCCTTAAACAGCAATCTTTCATTTAAGAGAGTTTTAGCAAAAGAAAATCATATTGCTAAAGACTTTTGTGGATATTTGCATAGAATTATAAAGCAGTTTCAAAGGTAAGCTATTTTGAACATGTGGCCATGTTCAGTATGGAGGTCAGTTTGCAAGGAAAGCAATATATTTACTCCTTTTTAATCTCAGCAACTTGAATGTGAGTCACAAAGCAATACAGATGGGACCATAAACAACAGTCTCATGACAAAAACTGCTTAGTTTTAAGAAAGAAACTAAAAGAGCCAATATATTTTCACGTTACAGGAAATACTACAACTCAGACATATTTCACCTTTCCAACTAAAATCCAGTCATTGTAATTTAAGCATTCTCTTACAATGGCTGTTCTTTTAGCTATTTCTTTGCAAATTTCAATTTTTAATATATTCAAGTTGTATAATATTCTCTATCCATGACCATAAAAACAGTTAAAACGCTGGGTGCTGTAGTTTACACCTGTAATCCCAGCATTTGGGGCAGCCGAGGCAGGAGGATTGCTAGAAGCCAGGAGTTCAAATACCAGCCTGGGCAACAAAGCAAGATCCCATCTCTATGAAGAATTTTAAAAATTACTCAGGGGTGGTAGCATGTGCTTGTATTCTCACCTATTCAAGAGGTTGAGGTGGGAGGATCACTTGAACCCAGTAGGTCGAGGCTGCAGCGAGCTATGATTGTGCCACTGCACTACTCTCATTCTGGGCAACAGAATGAGACCTTATCTTTAAAAAAAAAAAAAAAAAAAAAAAAAAAGAAAGAAAGAAGAAAAAAGAAAAAAAGAAAAGGTAAAAGATACTCTTTCTTTGACATAGTGCTTATACTGAACCTAATGATATTTTTCAGGGGCCAGAGAAAATACTGAACCAGGATAAGAATATAACAAAAATCAATGGGTGATCACAATAGGAAAAAAATAGTTTCTGATTAAACTTTAAGCAGGAAATCTACTGATTAAAAACAGATTACTACATTTGTTTCCCAACAAATTCTGAGTGCACCTTCATTATTTTAACTGTAAGGTGTTCTTTAAAAACAGTTACATTCCACCATGTCCCACTTCAGGTTAAAATCAATCCTTTAATGTCTTCCCTTACTGAGATGAATCCCAACCCATCACCTAGGCTAGAAGGGTCATGACTGCTCTTCATGTTGCCTGACTTATTGAGCCTATTTTTATGCTCTTTCTCTATACCTATCTTTAATTCTACTTCCATTTATTTCCCTTTCCTATCTCAAGTTTTTCTCACATTTCCTCCCATCCTTGAAATTCATTTTTTTTCACTTTTATATTTTCCTCCATGGCTACATTTATTTTTCCTTTAGGAGCTCACATTAAATATCTTCTAGGAGAACTTAAACCCATATCAAGCATGTCCTTCTCATCATTTAATTCAAAACACTTATTTGTTTTCATTATCACATTAAAAATCTGTAATTATTTCCTTTATTTATTTCTTAGAAGTCAGCCTTCTATTCTAGCATGTGAAAACTCCAAAAGCAGGAAATATTTCTATTTTATTATGCCCCCAGCATGTGTCTGACACATAATGGGTTCTTAATAAATTTTTCGTAATTATTCTATTCATGTATAAATATTGTTGAATCAGTAAACATCATAAAACATAGTGAAAGTAAATGCATTTGAAGACTTTGGAAAAAAATAAAACTATTACAACGCTTTTTATATTTATAAAAGGACTTGTTAATTCTAACCTATTTGTTTTCCCAACCCAGGCTAACTTTTTATTTAAGAATTTTGAATCTGAACTGGTAAAATTATGCTAAAGAAAATAATGTGCCATATAAACACACACAGCATGTGTTAAAAAGTTGAAAATTAACCAGTGAATTTGATATGGATAGACTATTAGCTTACACAATTCCACTTAAAAATGATAGACTGGATAAAGAAAATGTGGCACATATATACCATGGAATCCTATGCAGCCATAAAAAATAATGAGTTCATCATATCCTTTTCAGGGACATGGATAAAGCGGGAAGCCATATCCTCAGTAAACCAACAAGGAACAGGAAATCAAATACTACATGGTCTCCACTCGTAAGTGGGAGTTGAACAATGAGAACACATGGAGACAGGGAAGGGAATATCACACACTGAGGCCTGTCAGAGGGTGGGGGGCTAGGGAAGGGATAGCATTAGGAGAAATACCTAATGTAGATGACAGGTTGATGGGTGCAGTAAATCACCATGGCACATGTATACCTATGTAACAAACTTGCCCGTTCCACACATGTGGAACTTAAAGTATAATAATTTTTAAAACGATCTGTGCAATTCAAATGAAATATAACATTGCAAAAGTATTATTTTATGGTGTGTTACAAAAGACGCCTTCCAGAGAAGGTGGCTTTAGGAGATCATTAACACACTGTTGAATAAGAATCAGTTCTATCCGGTTTCACAACATGTTCCTCAGTAACATAAAATTTGGTAATGCATGACAGAGTCTACTTTGCTTTTAAAATTTTCATATGGGACAGCTTCTTTATGCTTTTATCTCATAAGGATCAGAGAGTGTCAGAGTGAGCTATTCAGTATCAATCCATCAGCTTGTTAATAAGAGATGCCCCCAAAGCAGGAAGTTACTCAGTCCTGCGTTCAAGAGTGCCTCCATAGTGGTGACTATGGAACCTTGATCATCTTGAATACAGTAATTACATCTTAGTTATTTTTCTATCTTCCCTATGTATCATAGTGCCTGACATACATTAGTGCCTCATGAACATTTACTGAAGGCATTTAACCAAATGCATTAGCGATAGTTTATCTAGCATTCTTGCAAAGTTTCAAAAAGGATTACAGTGGCACCTTAGTAGAATATTCATGAAATAGACCTTCTGGAAAAATGAGGAGATTGAGTAGATTTTTGAAGATCAGGTAGTAGGTAGGCAGCCTGATCAATTCTAGGTTCATAGAGGAAGGCTCCACAGAAGTGTGTCCTCTTCTTTGCGGCTAAAGGTTGCTGAAGAGCACAAATCAAAATGTAGACTTCAGTCCTAATTACAGGTAACTCACTGTACACTCATGAAATCAGACAAGTAGACTTGATGTGTGCTAATACTCTTCCAACAGCCAAAAAATGTTGTTTCCTAAAATTTTGATCTTACATGCAGAACTAAGTTTTCATTATTTATGTATTCAGTATATTAGGTGCCATTTGATGATAAACTGATGAATCATCCAACTCTAGAACAATTGGAAACAGCTTCTGATTTTTACATGCTGTGAACCAAGGGAGTAGCACTCTATTAAAAGAGGTTGTAATTTGGAGATTGTGAATTTAATCTGCTGTGAGTCACTGTGATGGTAAACTTTTGTATTAATTGTGTTTTCATGTTGCTCGAGGGCAAGCTGCTGAAAGGAGATTATTGTAAATAAGCCATTAGTATAAAAACCCATTCGTGTCATATCAAGAAAAAAGTCAAAGAAAGCTATTAACTTTGCTCTGTCAGTTAGCTATGTTAACTCATTCATCCTAGAGTTTTTCTGTTGTAAGGTAAAAAAGGCCATATGAATGCAATGGTAAAGGGTATCAATTATAAAAAATATATTTTATTTAAACAGGGTGAAAATATTTTGCATTGTCTAATAGATCCTAAAAGCTTAACAAATGTGGGCAGCCGGATGTCCATCTGTTAATATGAAAATAATGAGACAATTTCTCATGGAGTAGATAGCAACCCACATTATGCCACGCACTGTATAATAATTGTAGCTTGCTGTGTGTCTCACTTAAAAAAAAAAGGCAAAATGTGAGTTTTCCATGATGCTCTCATTGAATATATCAAAGGAATATGAGCATGGATTCTTTATCATCGATTTTGACTGCTCTAAAGAATACAGATATTTAAAGGTCCATATTATGGTATGCCAATGCAGTATTTAGTACAGAACTATAGTCTGACAACTAAAAAATAGAATTCTTAAGTTCATTAACACTACTTGAAAACTAAAAATAATAGTAAAACAGTAGAAATAAGAAAATGTACTTAGGAATTCCTGTCCCCATACAACTTCTATTTTAGAAAGAAGCCATCGTGCCCTAAGTATTGCTCCTCTGCTCTCCTACACATATGACACTACTCATACATATGTATTCCAAATGTCTCTTTTGAAGAGAAAATACTGAAAAAAAAAAAAAAAATTGTTTAGAACCTTAAAACATAAAATATCACTAATTATAAATATTATAAAACAAACCCTCTTCGGTACAGTGGTTCCCTTCTTTTCTGCAGCTCTGGTTTGAGGGGCATGAGAAATGGGGAATAAACAAAAAATACAGTTCTTATAAATTTTTTTAGAATTCCAAAATTTCAGTTAAATTCCTTCCTAGAAGCCTATTCAAAAGTGCAACTGTGGAGAACTAACATCCTAATAGACAATTTTGTGTAAAGGTTTCCCTTTGGGATGGCATTACAGATGTTCAAAAGAAAGAAATGGTAAAAATGTAAATATCTGAAGTTTGTAATGTTTTAAAGTTGACCCATTGCTTGCTAGTGTACAGGACAATTAATCTTTTAATTATCAGGCAAATACAAATTTCCATAGTGGTTTTTTACTTAGTTGTAAATAGATACATCTTCATGTATTTCTTTAGGTGTTATACTATGAGCAGATTAATTACATTGCACATTCTGTTATAAAATGCTATAAGTCAGACTGTTCTATTTGGATGGGAAAGTGGAATAGAATAATGTGCAGTGGCTTATTAAACTGAAGGAACCTGAAAAAAATTGCTGGGCCAATTATGTTGAAAAACATGTTACATACATTGTGAGTAAAACAAAATGCGTATACCTATAAAAATATACTATTTGTGTTCTACTTAGACATAAATGGGTTTTGATGAGGGAGGTAGACAGTGTAGGGTATCAGGAAGAGAGAAGAGCAGAATAACTTCTGGGAACTTTTTCACAATACAAGAACATAATCTTCCTTTTAGGGTAGAGCAAATTAACGCTTATTAAATTTAAATAATTGAATGCATGATGCACACCCAGTTACTGGCAGATATAGATTTGAACCCAGATATATTCTGTCTTGAAATTCCATCTTCTTATCTACTTCGTTGTATGTAGACATCATTTATAATATATAATAAATTATAGTTATTACATACACATTATATATGTATTATATACACATATATATATATATGTAATGATAACATCTCAATGCCCATTGTTACCCTGGGAAACCACTCTTTCTGGACTGTTATATATTATGGCTACCTTTCTCTTTATACATTTTCTCTAATGTTGACCTAACTCAGAATAAATTGGTGGGAAAAAGGACATTTAACTGCTGAAGAAAAACAAAAACAATAATTGTCTAGAAAGGACAGTTGAGATAGAGGCCGAGTTCTCCTGAAAGCCTGGCTCTCATCATAATGGGAAACAATTCCATGTCATTTATTCTTGGGTTAACAGAGTTTGTAGCTATTTCTTACTATCCCACACTTCCTGGCTTTGTCCACAATATTCATCATTTTATACATTACAGAGCTCTCTAAACAAAAAAATTAATTCCAACTGCCTGTATTTTTTTTCCCTTTCACTTCAGTATACTCACTACCAAGAAACAAAACAATCAGTTATATTTCTTAAAATCCAAAACAAAGACATCAAACGTAATAGAATTGTCCTCTTATCTTAAATTATTCTTATCTTAAATAGCTCAGTTACGTTTTTCCATATCCAAGTTTATTGAGTTTCAATAATGTGGTTTTTGAAAATGATTTACAGAGAATATAGAAGAAAAGTTTCATGTTAAAATATACACTTCTTGATATTTTGTTCAATGATGACATTCGGAGCGAGATGACTGTAATGTTGGATGTTGTTTCACAATGAATTAAAATAATTGAATACATCATTATTAAGAATCACAGAAACTTATACTACAAATACCCGGTGACTTATAATGATACGTGTTTGTAATATTTACACATCTGTATACTTTGTTCATTTATAAACACAGAAGATATAGTTGGTCTTCTACTTAAAGATCAGAAAAAAATCTATATAGTCTTATAGACTTATTCTTCTAGTTAATATATACATGAACATAGTTACTTGTCATATACTTACTGTAATTTCTTTCTATAATAGATAATAATATTTGACAATATATAGTTATATTTGAATTTCAAAAGATCACTCAGCAACAGTTAAGAATTGGTATTTTTCTTAGACTATATTATAAAAACTATTCTTTTTTAAGTCTGGCAAAGCTTTTGTAAAATAATTACGAATGCAAATGTTTAAAATGCAACAAAATGGAAAAAGGTGAAATGTGGTAAGTATGATTTTAAAATATACTAGAGTTTAATCCAAGTGCTGTAGATGACAAAGTCTTATTGAAAAATATTTCCAAAGATATAAGTTATAGGCAAAGTTACACAGTTTATTAATAATCTATCTCGTGCTAAATCTGTAGTCTCTCAGTCTCTCAAATCAGTCCTCCCAATCACCTAGCCACAACTGTGTTAAATTATTTCTGTGTCTTGGTCATACTTTTTATTCCACCCTCATCACCATCCCCACATTTACATATCTACTCATCAACCTTGTTTTTTTATAATATTGATTTATGCAGGGGAAAATGTCCATATTTATACATTCAGTACTTCTCAGGAGTAATGAAGTCTTCAAACTTTCTATAGAAATACAGATATTTCGGCCGGGCTTGGTGGCTCATGCCTGCAATCCCAGCACTTTGGGAGGCCGAGGCAGGCGGATCATGAGGTCGGAAACTCGAGATCAGTCTGCCCAATATAGTGAAACTCTGTCTCTACTAAACATACAAAAATCTGCCGGCCGTGGTGGTGCATGCCTGTAATCCCAGCTACTTGGGAGGCTGAAGCAGGAGAATTGCTTGAACCTGGGAGGCAGAAATTGCAGTGAGCCTAGACTGCGCCACTGCATTCCAGCCTGGGCAATAGAGCAAGGCTCCTTCTAGAAACAAAACAAAACAAAAAAATACCAAATGTTTCTAATCAAAGGGACTCACACAAAAGTTTGATCTAATTTTTTTTTTTTTTGTAAATTAGTATATGTTCCAAAATTTTTTTCATTTTCTGTATATTTGAAATTATTTAAGAAGTTGAGTACCTACAGCAATACATATGCTACTGTAAATAAATAATATTATTACTGGTCATTAATGTCATTGCAGCATTTTTTTTTTCAAACTCAGTGATTACTTGTCAGGGAAACTTACAGCTTGAAAAGACATGACCCACAAAGAGATTCATAACCTAGATTAATAAAGTATTTTAAATATAGAATTACATAGACATGATTTTCAGAACATTGCAAATGATATAAATCTTAACATTTATAAATACAACTTCAAGAATTGCCAGATGTTTATATCAGTTCTTAATATTTTGTGAAACAGTTTACTGAATTTTAGTACCAGCTGCAGGATATTAATAATATTTATAAAAATTATCATTTCCTATTAATTCTTTTAAAGAATTTATCATTACAAAGTTTCTACAACTTTTCCTGAACCCATTTGCAGCTTCAGCCTATATTTATTTTGGAATATACATTAATGAAGACAGATTTTACGAAGAAAGGAAGCATGCTTTGGAGTCAGATACAGAGACTGTTAATTCATTTTTCTAAATGTTGTCACTGTTTTTGAACAGGTAACTTCTTTCTAAGTATCAGTTTCCTTTTCTGTAATATGGGCACATTAATATGTTATTCATAATGTTATTCTGAAATTGAAAATGAGAAAATAAAAGTGTTAAATTTCCTAACACAGTTGCCTACAACATAGTTAAATTCAACAAATAGTGGCTAATATTGTTATGATTAGTATTTGCATAATTGTAGTTCTCACACTGAGCTTTCCCTCAACACTAGACTCAAATTTGAAATCTAACTAGATTCTAAATCTCAATGTTTCTAATCTTTACCATCTTTAACCATATAAATCAGTTTTGCTTAAAGCTGGCTGAGTTATTCTCATGACACTTATATCCACTGACAGTACTATTCATCGTGATCATAATAAAATATTAGCTCTACTGCACACTGGTTGGGAACCTGGGGCAGATAGGGGAGGAAGGCATAAGAGAGGAAACTGAGCCTTAATTTCAACATCTTTAAATTAGAAACATTTTTAAGATTTGTCTCAACATGTTGTTGTGATTAAATATTAGTATATGCAAAGAACTTAACTTTTCCAGCCACAAAGCAATGATTCAATAAATGCTAACAATTGTTACATTATTATTAAATTATAATTTTCTTTTAATCACAAATGTATTTCTTACATCAAAAAAATTAAGAACTCTTATAGGGCCTTATAGGCAGTTTTCCCCTATAGGTACACTATTCTTTCCCATGTGTCTTAATATCTTACCCTTTTAATTGATTTTAACATCTCCAGGATATGAAAGAGAGACTTAATAGAGTTTTTTTTCTCTATTCTCCTTAAGATTTCTTATTAATAGGGTTATAATCAATAATGAACTTTTTAATAGTTTTTAATAATTTCAACTTGAAGCTCTTCAAAATTTATAAATGGAGTGCTTTAACATGAAAAGCTGAGCAATCAATTTGGACAGACCTCTCTCATACTGTAGTCACCCAGAAATGGTTGCTAAAATACAGCAATAATAAATATTTTAGTGCAAAACCCAGCTTAAAACAGAAAAAAAAAAAAGAGAATAGAAAATCCTCAGGTGACACAAGTGAAAAAAGTAATCAAAGTCAGATGGGGGAAAAGTAAGGACAGTTTTACACATGAATGAACACCCAAGGGGTTGGTCCCCTGCACCCACTGAACTGGAAAGGCACCTTCTAGATCATGGAAAGCAAGGTTACGTGAATTACGCTTGGGACTGCTAAAAACTATTCCTTCAGTTACAATAAAAGAAAGAGAGTGGAGATCTGGCTCATTTGTTGAGAACAATAGTTGGAAAAACTGTCATCTAACTAAAGTCTTAGTGAAAGATCAGAAGCACTGACCTGTAGCATGTACAGATATGGGGTAGTTACAGGAGTTCCAAGTTTAGAGCATAAAATAACAATCAGACAAGAACAATTGAATTCCTTTGGCACTGATGGAGCAAAATAAAAATCACTCTGTTGGAACATTTTTATACCATGATCATTGGTGTACCACCCGAAAAATTGGAAAAAAGAAAAGTTCGTGAAAAAAAACACATGAGAGAGAGAGAGAGAGAAAGAGAGAGAACATGAATATGTGCTGGCCGCAGGGGTATGGATATCAATGAACTCAAAGTACAGCACAAATTATATCTTAATAACTGGAAATAATACAATACTTTGAAGGAGACAATAAATTAATTATGTCGAAATAAGAAATAAAAGCAGACATGGATTCTTAATGAAAATATAGTTCATTTTGAAAACAGAAAACTCAGATTTTTAAAAAATGCACAAAATTTGAAAACAGTTATAAAAATTGAAAGCTCAATGGATAAATCAGAGTAGATTAGGGAATTATGAAGAGGAAAAAACATAGTCTGGGAGATAGAAATGAAAAAGTACCCAGAATTCATTGCAGAGAAAATACAAAAAAAAAAAAAAAAAAAAAAAAAAAAATGAAAAGAGGCATGGCAAAGAAAAGGTAAAGTTAGAAGATGTAAATTATGCTTAATTGAAAATCCAAATATGAAAAAGTAATATGATGAGAGAAAATATTTGAAAGTATAATATCTCAAAACTGCTCAAGTACATTCATTTCCAAACTAAAGGCACTAAGTGCAGGTCAAGATAAATAAAAGCAAATGTGTAATTAGACACACGTAGGTGAAACTAGAACAAGAAGAAAACTCAAAAAATCTTGCCTTTTTCAAACTGTAATTTCTTCAAAGGGAAGAAAAAGCATTTTTTTTCTGGCAAATCATAACTATACTTTGCACATCACATAGGTTTTGGAGTGCCTTCTCACTTTCAGTGTGGTCTGAAAATTTTTAAGGTGAGAATCTTATTTGTAGTAGTTTGGAGTTATTATGTCCATATGAACCTTGCAAAAACAAGAAAACAAACAACACACATACACACAAACATACACAATTCCCCTATAGAGTAGTACAATTTCAATCCCGCTATCAAATAATTCTCATAAGCATAGTTCTAAGAAAAAAGAGCAGTTCAAAATAAACAGTCGCAAAAGACGCAAGGACCAAAGGCTCTATGAATGAATCACAGAAGAAAATAACACATAGACAAACCAAATTTCAAGAGAATTTGGGTACTAGAATTATAAAACATAATTTAAAAAGCAATCTTTCATATTTAACTGTAAGTATATAAATGTATGTGTGTAACTTGATAACATAAATTGAACAAGGAGAAAACAAAGGAGTTCATTGGAGAATTAAGCAAATAAAACATATGGAAATTTTAAAAACAGGGCTTACTAGAGGGTGGCAAGATGGCTGATTAGATACAGCCAGGATGCACATTAACCACCGAGGGACTGGGTCACTGGAAAGACTGATGCACTCTAAGCAGATCTTCAGTGGGAAGGCTTTGGGGGACATGGAGGGAGGACACAGAGACTGGGTTGAAGCAGGGTAGCTGGGAATCCTGCATAGGGTTATAGCAAACCAGGAATTGTTCTTGGCTCCCAACAACTCCTGGAAAGGGGGTGACTTGAGCAGGGAAAGAACAATTCACTCTGGCTATGGACCTCTGGAATCCTGTCAGCAAGATACCCTACGACTCCCACAGACATTTGAGTTTGCAGGGACAGCTGCTTAGACAGGAGATAGGGGCAGAACCCCAGCTGGTGCAGAGTCCAGAAGGTTTGGTGTGGGAGCATCTGCAGTGGAGCACAGCCAGTGACACCCAGGCCTTGCTTTGCTCCCACAGTAGACTTTAGCCTTAAGTGAACTATTGGACCTAAACAAAGCAGGAAGATCTTGCCCATGAGACAGGGTCAGTCCAACCTGAGTATCCCTGTCTGCTGGCCTCTCCCAGGGCCCCAACCTGGCCACACCTGCAGCCTCCCCCAACTGGAGACTCCTCTGTGCCCTCTCCAAACTGGAGCCTCCTCTGTGCTACTTTACCAGCATGCACTTGCCCACAGCCACCCACCACATCACTTTGTCAATGAATGCATGCACGGGCAGACCTTGCTGCCTATTCTCTACAGGTGCTGTGTGTGCTTGGACCCCATTGTGCCACTGTTGCTGGTATAAGTGCAAACTACCCCACCACCACTTTGCCATTGCTGGCACAAACACACACGTGGATGTAAACAGCCCTGCTGCTTCCCTCAACACCCCCTCTAACTCCACTCTAAACCTCCCCACCCTACCCACACCATGCCCCCATCACCACCACTGCAAATGCCTGCATGGAAGTCAGTACTGCTATGCCTGCCAGGACCCCAGTCCAGCCAACAAACCTGCCATGTTGCCCGCTGCTGGCCTGTGTGAAAGAGCAAAGTTCCTGCTGTCACTGCTTAATGAAGTGCTTTGGCTGACATCACTCACTGGAATACTGTGACCAGCAGTCCTGGAAAACCTTGGCCCTTCCAGTGCAGTAAGTTTCCAATGTGAGGGGCCAGGGAGAAAAACCCGGGGGCCTGATGCCAGCCCCCCAGAATTAGAGTATGCAGCCTAGGAGTTCTGAGCTGAGCCTAGGCTCCCTAAAGTCCTCCAGAAATGATTCCAGTTTACTGAACCATCTTAAAACATGATCAAATCCCAAGGATATCAAAGATAAAAGAAAAATAAAAAGCACACCCCAAGGACAGCGATGCCAAAGACTGAAGGAATATCAGCACAAGAAGATAAGAAAGAACCGGTGTTATAACTCTGGCAACTCAAAAAGCCAGATTATCTTCTTACCTCCAAATGACCACACTAGTTCCATATCAATGGTTCCTAAACAGGCGGAAATGGCTGAAATGACAGAAGCAGAAAGCACAATATGTATAGGAACACATATTATTGAAATTCAGGAGAAAGTCAAGTCCAATTCAAAGATTCTATGCCTTACACTTCCACTACATAGGAGATGAAAGATGAAATGACCATTGAAAGAAAGAGAAAGAAAGAAAGAAAGAAAGAAAGAAAGAAAGAAAGAAAGAAAGAAAGAAAGAAAGAAAGAAAGAAAGAAAGAAAGAAAAAGAAACTGCTCTGATAGAGTTGAAAAACTCACTTCAAGAATTTCAGAATACAATCACAAGTATTAACTACGTAATGAACCAAGCTGAGTAAAGTATCTCAGAGCTAGAAGACTAGCTCACTTAAATGACATAGACAAAATTTTTTAAAAAAATAAAGGAGAATGAATAAAACCTCCAAGAAATATAGGGATTATTTAAAGAGGCCAAAGTCTATGACTCACTGTCATCCCCGAAAAGAGAGTGAGAGAAAGCAAGCAACTTGAAAAACATAACTGAGAATATTGTATTTTGAAGATTTGAAAATTTACCCAACCTCACTAGAGAGGCCAACATTCAAATTCAGTAAGTGCAAATAACCCTTGCAAGATACTACACAAAAAGACCATCCTGAAGACACACAGTCATCAGATTTACCAAGGTCGAGATGAAAGAAAAAAAATGTGAAAGGCAGCTAGAGAGAAAAGACAGGTCACCTATACAGGGAACCCCATCAGGCTAACAGTAGACCTGTCACTGGAAACCCTACAAGCAAGAAGAGATTTGGGACCTATGTTTAGCATTCTTAAAGAAAATAATTTCCAACCAAGAATTTCATATCCAGCCAAATTAAGCTTCATAAGTGAAGAAGAAAGAAGATTCTTCTCAGACAAGTAAATGCTAAAGAAGTTCATTACAACCAGACCTAACTTGCACAAGGATTTGAAGGAAGCTCTAACTATGGAAAGGAAAAATAGTTACCAGCCACTACAAAAACATGCTTCAGAATATAGACCAGTGACACTATAAAGCAACCACACAAACAAGTCTGCATAGTAACCAGCTAGCAACACAATGATGGGATCAAAACTGCAAATATCAATACTAATTGACATGGTTTGTCTGAGTCCCCACCCAAGTCTCACCTCGAATTGTAATAATCCTCATGTGTCAATGACAAGGCCAAATATAGATAATTGAATCATGGGAGGGGTATTCCCCACACTGCTCTTGGGGTAGTGAATAAGTCTCATGAGATCTGATGGTTTTATAAATGCAAACTCCCCTACCCATGCTCTCTTGCCTGTTACCATGTATGAGGTGCCTTTGCATTTCTTTTGACTTACATCATGATTGTGAGGCCTCCCCAGCTATGTGGAACTGTAAGTCCATTAAACCTCTTTCCTTTATAAATTACCCAGTCTTGGGTATGTCTTTATTAGCAGAATGAGAATAGACTAAAACAGTAAATTGGTACTGGGTAGTGGGACACTGCTGTAAAGACACCCAAAAATGTGGAAACACCTTTGGAACTGGGTAACAGGCAGAGGCTGGAACAGTTTGGAGGGCTCAGAAGAAGACAGAAAAATGTGGGAATGTTTAGAACTTCCTAGAGACTTGCTGAATGGCTTTGCCCAAAATGCTGATAGTGATATAGATAATAAAGTTCAGGTTGAGGCGGCCTGAATGGAGATGAGGAACTTGTTGAACTGGAGTAAAGATCACTATTGCCATGCAAAGGGAATGGTTGCATTTTGCCCCTGCCCTAGAGATCTGTGGAACTTTGAATGTGTGAGGGATAATTTAGGGTATCTGGCAGAAGGATAAAGGGTTTAAGAGGAAGCAGAGCATAAAGAATTGGAAAATGCGCACCCTGATGATGCAATAGAAAAAAAAAAAAAATCTGGGGAGAAACTCAAGCCAGCTGCAGAAATTTGCATAAGTAACAAGGATCCAAATGTTAATCACCAAGGTAATGGGGAAAATGTCTCTGCTTTTCATGGCAGCCTTCATGGCAGCCCCTGCCATCAGGCCTAGGAGGGAAAAAGGTTTTGGGGACTGGGCCCAGGGACTCCTGCTCTATGCAGCCTTGGGACAAGTTGTCCTGTGTCCCAGCTGCTTCAGCTCGAGCCATGGCTAAAAGGGGCCAACTTGAAGCTCAGGTTTCAGTTCAAGCTCAAGCTTCAAAGGGTGCAATTTCCAAGTCTTAGCAGCTTACATGTGGCATTACAAGTGCACAGAAATCAAAAATTGAGATTTGGGAACCTCCACCTAGATTTCAGAGGACATATGGAAATGCTTGTATGTCCAGGCTGAAGTTTGCTGCAGGGGCAGGACCCTAATGGAAAACCACTGTTAGGGCAGTGCAGAAGGGAATTGTGGATCCCCAGACAGAGTCCCCACTGGGGCACTGCCTAGTGGAACTGTGAGAAGAGGGCCATCGTCCTCCAAACCCCAGAATGGTAGATTCACTGACAGCTTGCACTGTGTACTTGGAAAAGCCAGAGACACTCAACACCAGCCTGTGAAAGCAGCCTGGAGGGGGGCTATACCCTGTAAAGCCACAGAGGCAGAGCTGCCCAAGACCATGGGAACCCAACTCTTGCATCAGGGTGACCTGGATGTGAGACATGGAGTCAAAGGAGATCATTCTGGAGCTTTAAGATGTGACTGCCCCACTGGATTTTGGACTTGTATAGGGCCTGTAGTTCCTTTGTTTAGGCCAATTTCTCCAATTTGAAATGGGTATGAAATGGGTATTTACCCAAATGCCCGTTACCTCATTGTATCTAGGAAGTAACTAACCTGCTTTTGACTTTACAGGCTCATAGGCAGACTCAGATGAGGCTTTGGACTGTGGAGTTTTGAGTTAATGCTGAAATGAGTTAAGACTTCATGGAACTGTTGGAGAGGCATGACTGGTCTTGAAACGTGAGGCCATGAGATTTGGTGTTGGGGCAGAATGATAGGTTTGGCTGTGCCCTTACCCTAATTTCACCTTGAATTGTAATAATCTCCATGCGTCAAGGGTAGGGACAGTGGAGATAATTGAATAGCAGGGGAAGTTTCCCCCATGCCATTCTCCTGGTAATGAATAAGTCTCACAAGATCTGAAGGTTTTTTAAATGAGAGTTCCACTACACAAGTTCTCTTCCCTGTCACCATGTAAGACACGCCTTTGCTTCTCCTTTTGTGGACTGGGCCCACGCATCCCCAGCCATGTGGAACTGTTAGTCCATTAAACTTATTTCCTTTATAAATTACCCAGTCCCAAGTTTATCTTTACTGGCAGTGTGAGAACAGACTAATACACTAACCTTGAATAGAAATGAGCTAAATGTACCAATTGAAAGTCACAGAGTGGCAAGTTGAATAAAGAAGCAAGACCCAACTCTATGCTGTCTTTAAGAGAATCATCTCACAAGCAATGACACGCATAGGCTCAAAGTAAAGGGATGGAGAAAAATATACCAAGCAAATGATAAACAGAAAAAAAGCAAGGGTTGCTATTCAAATTTCATTCAAAACAAACTTTAAATCAATAAAAATTTAAAAGGACAAAAGGGTATTACATAATGCTAAAGGCAAGAACTAATTATCCTAAATATGCATGCACCCAACACAGATGCACCCAGATTTATAAAGCAAGTTCTTAGAGACCTATGAAGAGACTTACATAACCAAAAAATCATACTGGGAGACTTCAACACACCACTGAGAGTATTAGACTGATCATTGAGGTAGAAAACTAACAATTATTTTTAGTTTAATTCAGGGCCTGAACTCAACAACTGACCAAATAGACCTAATAGACATCTACAGAAATCTAAAGGGAGAAAGTCAAACTATTCCAGTTTTCAGATGATATAATTCTAGAAGTAGAAAATCCCACAGTCTCTACTCAGAAGCTCCTTGAGCTAATAAATAAATACAGGAAAGTTTCAGGACACAAAATTAATGAGCAAAAATTAGCAGCATTTCTATACACCAAGAACATCCAAGCTAAGAGTCAAATCAAGAATGCAATCCCATTCACAACTGCCACAAGAAGAATGAAATACATAGGAATACAGCTCAGAAATCTCTACAATAAGAATTACAAAACACTACTCAAAGAAATCAGAAATGACACAAAGAAACAGAAACACATTCCCTGTTCATGGACAGGAAGAAGCAATGTTGTTAAAATGGTCATACTGCCCAAAGCAATTTATAGATTCAATGCTATTTCTATCAAACTACCAATGACACTATTTAAGGAATGAGAAAACATGATCTTAAAATTCACATAGAACCAAAAAAAGCTCAAATAGCCTAGGCAATTCTAAGCAAAAATAGCAAAGCCTGAGGCAGGATGTTACAGGATTTCAAAGTATACTACAAGGCTACAGTGACCAAAATAGCATGGTATGGTACAGAAACCATAATGGGATACAATCTGATAAATGACTCATTAGTCGTTATTTTGTAGATGTGTGAATATCATTGAGTGTACTTACACAAACTTAGATAGTACAGCCTACTACACATGTATATGGTCCAGTCTATTGCTCCTAGGCTAAAAACCTGTACCATATGTTACTATACTGAATACTATAGGCAATTGAAACAAAATAGTATTTGCTTATCTAAAGCTAGCTAAACATATAATGGCACAGTAAAAATATGGTATTATAATTTCATGGGACAACCATTACATATACAGTCCATCATTGGCATCATTATTCAGCACAGGCTGTATATATACTCAACCCTCCGTATTTATGGATTCCACATATGTGGATTCAATAAACTGTCAGTCAAAATTTTGAGGGGAAAAACCCTGTGTCTGCACTGGACATATACAGACTATTTATTGTCATAACTCCCTAAATAATACAGTATAATTATTTATATAACATTTACATTTTATTAGGTACTGTAGTCATCTAGACATTATTTAAAGCATATAGGAAGATGTGCATAGATTATATGCAATACTATGCCATTTTATATGAAGTACTTGAGTGTTTACAAGCTTTGGTATCAACCTCCACAGATTCTGAGGGGATGACTATATATTTTCACAGAAACATAAATACATATATAAATGTTTGTGGATATACACAAACATTTGGAAATATATTGCATGTTCGTGTGTGTGTGTGTGTGTGTGTATGGAAATATGAAGTAGTGTGTTCTTGAAACCTAAAGTTAAACAAGACATGCTCCATGGGGGGAAACATTGTAAAGAGAAGAGACATGTAAGACAATCATGGTATGGAATATTTCTAAAAATATGTCATGAGGATACTTGGGGTCCCAAAGACCCTTTCATGGGATCTGGGAATTCAAATCTGTTTTATATAATATAACACTTTATTTGCCATTTTCACTCTCGTTTTCTCATGATAACCATGAAGCCTACATGTATTGTGAGTACACTGTTGATCTGATGGCTAGCAAAATGTGTATTCTTGTGTTTAAAAATATTGTTTTAATTTCTGATAGAGTAATGTCAATAGATATAATCCACATAAACAGAAGCTCTTTGGAGTCCTCAATAATTTAAGAGAGAAAAAGGGACTTGAAAGCAAAAAAAAAATTCAGAATCACGTTTTTAGGTAGGACATGAATTCTACTGAGAAGTGCAAAAGGTGTTTAGGAAAATGAGGAGAAAATTTAGTAAGAAAATTATAGTTTGTCAAGGGAGCAAGATGAAGGACTGCTAAAATAGACTCAGGTTAGCCCTAAAAATTCAGTCTTGTTTACCCAATCTTATTATTTCCCAATGACATGAAACCTATAGAGAGTGGGCAGGTCTCAAAAATAGGAGAGATTTAGCTGGGCGCAGTGGCTCACGCCGGTAATCCCAGCACTTTGGGAGGCCGAGGCGGGTGGATCACGAGGTCAGGAGATCGAGACCATCCTGGCTAACACGGTGAAACCCCATCTCTACTAAAAATACAAAAAACTAGCCGGGAGTGGTGGCAGGCGCCTGTAGTCCCAGCTACTCAGAGGCTGAGGCGGGAGAATGGTGTGAACCCAGAAGGCGGAGCTTGCAGTGAGCCGAGATCGAGCCACTGCACTCCAGCCTGGGCAACACAGCGAGACTCCGTCTCAAAAAAAAAAAAAAAAAAAAAAAGAGAGATTTGTATGTAATTTTGAGATGTCAATCAATAATATAGGTTCTAAGAATGTGTGATTAAACAGGAAACAGATTACTTATACAGAGTTTTAGCTGCAATTAGTCCACCTAAGGATTGGGCATATTATTTTCCATACAAAGAAAGGTATTAACACCTTCCCAAGACCTGTTAAGGTGACAACTATGTAACTGTTTAATTAGGGCAATAGAGACTCCAATGTGGACACTTCATAATGCAATTGATAAACTATGAACTGCCATTTTACTGAGTCATATTTCTTTCTTTCACTGTAAATGACATAATTGACATGCTATGAACTGCCATTTTATTGAGACACATTATTTTCTTCCACTGTAAGTGACATATCTCAGATATCCTAAAATATAATTTAAAACTCTTAGTAAAATCAAATTTTCTTAAATTCATGTACTACTATTTAGTGATTAAGCTTATTTTAATAGTTAAATTTTAAATATGTTTAGTATCTAGACATTTGAGGCTTTGATACATGATGTTTGCATTCAAGGATCATGAGAGATTCAGAATGTTAAAATCAAGCTTTTATTTGCCTAAGAAACAAGGTATATTCGCCTCACTTTTGATAGTATTATAAAAGGCATCACTGATGAAAATCACTTATACATATAAAGCCACTTTAACAGATGTAAAGAACATTGTTATTACCAATAAATATAAGTGAGTCTTGTGATTTCTCATTATCTCTCTTAAATAGATAGATTTCTCTCTCTCTTCTCTCTCTCTCTCTCTCTGTGTGTGTGTGTGTGTGTGTGTGTGAGAGAGAGAGAGAGAGAGAGGGAATACTCTGCTTCAGTTTAGCTTAGGTGTTAATTTTGAGGTGTTGAAAATGCTGTGCACACTAAGGAAATTTTGAAGGATGGAGCATCGCCACTCTTCCATCGAATATTATTTAGTAAAACTATGCCTGACATGTTGCCCATTATACTTACGATACTTAAAATTTCTTAAGAAATTCTCTTCTCAAGAGGGAAATGATGCTAACAACAATGGCAACAAGACTTTTCTCCTTCATCTCTTCATTTTTTCTATCTATATTTTAAAAACTTCCTTTGCCAAAAACAAGGCGTTAATAGTGTCACCATCTGAGTGTATTCTGTCAAAATATAGGTTACAGAATTCACAAGTGTTATTAATATTTTTGGGTATTTCTTATTGATATTTTTAAGAATGATCTGTAGTACTGTAAGTGATGTGCCATATATGAGACTATTTTCTCGACAATAATCTTTATATATACTTTGGATCAACTTTCATCTTATCAGAATTATTGTTAATATATTTGACATTCCAATGGTTACAATATTTTTTAGTATAGAAATAGTAAGTAGAATTGCTTAGAAACGGGAATGATATGTATGTGTCCAAGAACCAAGTTACCTACCATTGACAGCCTCTTGAAAACCTAAAAAAAGCAGCTTTAAGATTCTTGAGAGTTTAAACAAAGTGGTTTCAGGAGAGAGTCTACAACATTATGGTAACTGTGCACAAGGATAGTCTTTGACATAAAACACAGCCATGAAGCTCTCATTGTAGAAACAAGCAAGGTGGGTCTCCAGAAAGAAACTGTGGCTGTATATTTACCTCTATTCTGCTACTCACAAATGATCTGAAAGAGTGGCCTTTGTGAACAAGGTAACCTCTTAAGAAACATCTTGGAACTCTTGATTTGAAAGTTTGAAAAAGCATTATTAATGAGTAATAGGATCTAATAAATGGCAAAATACATCTTCAATAGTGTGAATCTCACTCACCACAATAAAATCTATTCACTGAATATGACGGTGTTCCATGATAATGGAAAATAAATTCAAGAAGAAGGAAGTGAAAATGACATGCAAAATAATCACTAATATTTACGATATAGGAGATGTATAACAAAACTGGCTGCCATTTACAGTCACTATAAGAGAACTTAACTTAAAAAGTTTGACATAAAGGAATAAATAGAAACAAGTAAAATTTATTTTTCTATGTAAATGTCAATTATTTGTGAAGATCAATATGGTTTATTAGGATGTTTGTTTCTCTTATTCTCTGGTTACCAAATTAAACATTGAGATATTTTAGTATAAAATACCAAAAGGTGATAAAGATAGATGTCTTTTATATAAACATTAAATATGATACTTTTGCTGTTCATTAAATAATGTTTTCTAGGTCTCACATTTTATGGCAGTTAATTAATATTTGATACTATTTAAGGTTTAAACCAAAAGCCAGATATCAAATAAAACTATAGTACTTGATTTGATTATGAACTGGAAGAGGTCCCCCATTGGCAATGGATAAAGCAAATTGTGTGTCAACAACAGATAAGAGCTAAAATAAATTGAACTAGATCAAATTCATAACTTCAAAATGACATTAAAAATGTATCTCATATTGATGACATTTGGAGGATACTAGAGAACCAAATTATTGATCATAAGACTAATCAATATCAGTAAAGAATAAAGTATCTTGCTGACATGGTTTGGCTGTGTTCCCACCCAAATCTCATCTTGAACTGTAGCTCCCATAATTCCTCTGTGTTGTGAAAGGGACCCAGTGGGAGATAATTGAATCATGGGAGTGGTTTCCCCCACAATGTGCTCATAATAGTGAATACGTCTCATAAGATCTGATGGCTTTATAAGGAGTTTCCTTTTGAGCTTGTCTCTAATTCTCTCTTTTGCCTGCAGCCATGTAAGATGTGACTTTTGCCTTCTGCCTTGATTATGAGATGTCTCCAGCCATGTGGAACTGTGAATCCATTAAAAACCTTTTTTCTTTATAAATTACCCTGAGTCAGGTATGTATTTATCAGCAGCATGAAAACAGACTAATACACCTGCTTTTCCTTTATAAGATGTGCAAGAGACAGACTTACCACACATCTTTTACATGACAACAGAAAACTATTTCTTGAACGCATACTCTTACTAGTTAATAAAACACATGAAAATCACCACTTTTAACATATAAAGATAGAGCTAACAAATATAATAAAATAATGTGGTAATTTGGAATGTATAAATTATGCTCAAAAAAACCTGAACCCAATTATAACTTTAACATCATAATAAGAGAGAGAACCCAGAATTTACGTGATCACCAATGCAAGTAACCAGAACCATAGAATAAATATTTCTGCAAACAAACAAATGAACAAGAACTCTGAATCAGATTAATACTTTCCTGATTTAGAGGAAATGTAGGGGAGAGAGGGTGAGACTGGCAAAACTCAAAGTAAGGGGAACTGTACAGTACAAATCATCTGGTATTTTTTGTTGCTGACTTGTTTCAATAAGTAAATTTCAAGAAGTAAAAGAGAATGTATTTTAAATGGCAGGGAAGAGAAAATTAAGAAAAATATGTGAAAGTTTTAGTAAGCAAAATAAGGGAAATCAGTAAATAATTGGGAGAACTGAGCACGGGTTAGTTTGGTTAATATTTGATGCTGTCAACAATTAACTTAATTTTTTAAATATTATGGTATTGTTATTTAAAGAGTTCATATCTTTTAGATATTTACAGAGGATATTTTTTGATGTATTAAAATAATACAATTGTGTAGGTAAGCATAAAACAAGATTTTTCATGAACTAGTAATTATTCAAGTGTTGGGGGTGTGGAGCAGGAACGTTGGAATTTCGTAAACTATTCCATTCCAGTGCCTGTTACATAATTTTTCTTAATAAAAATTTCAAGGAAAAAAAAAACTAAAGAAAACATAAAAGGAAACTTGATGGCCATGGTTCTTTAGCTTTTTTATGGAACTAGTCTTAAATGTAAAGGAGTGTAAACCTTGGCAATCCTTGGAGGGGGAAAGGATTATAAACATCATGCAAACTGGAAAGTTTACTATCCATTTATTTTAATATAAATGCTGTCATTTTTATGTTCCTTTCATTTTTCATCCTTTAAAATAAATACAATGATATTTTATTTCTAATAATTGTCATTTATATTTTTGGCTTGTTTATCCTTCTAGCACACCACTTCAAGGCCTGGTATAGGTATAGTCAGTGTGCCCATATGTAGCAGTTGAATTACCAGATGTTTGATTTTGTGAAATGCATTTGGTTTCCCATTTCCCTGATGTTCATAACTAGAGTGCTCCATATATATATATAGGTTTCTTTTTTTTTTTTTTCTTTTTTTTTTGACAGAGTTTCGCTCTTATTGCCCAGGCTGGAGTGCAATGACGCAATCTCAGCTCATTGAAACCTCCGCCTCCCGGGTTCAAGTGGTTCTCCTGCCTCAGCCTCCCGAGTAGGTGGGATTACAAACATGTGCCACCATGCCCGGCTAATTTTATATTTTCAGTAGAGACATGGTTTCTCCATGTTGGTCAGGCTGGTCTCAAACTCCTGACCTCAGGTCATTCGACTGCCTCGGCCTCCCAAAGTGCTGGCATTACAGGCGCGAGCCACTGTGCCTGGCCGGTTGCTCCACATTTTTATTTTTTTCTATCTGTATTGTATTTCATTGTTTTTATTTTTATAAAGAGTAATGATTCTTAAACTGAGACTCTGAATGTCTGGTTTTCCACAATATTTAAAAAGTCTGATATTCCAATATCAAAAAAAATCTAGATTGTTATTTATTTTGTAGTAATTTTATTTTGGTATGAAGATATTTTTAAAACATGGCTCTATGGAGAAAATAACCTCCTTGGTGCTAAAAATGTAGAGGATTATTTATGTGCAGTATGCTGAATGCTTTAAAACAGAACTATTAATAGATTACACCTCCTCATATGTAGTCCCTGTATTTTAATATTGTCAACATTTGTCTTGAATATTTTCATTAATAAAAACCTGTTATAACTGACTGAAATAAAGATAATTTATATTTAGGTCATCAAAATATTTAAGCAGTGAGTTGCAATCTGCTATGGGGTCTCAAACATAGTTGTACTTCTTCCTAAGTATCCACAGCCCCTTTTTGCTGTTTGCTCTGATTCCCAAGAATAAGGACAAAACTCAGAGTTGCAGCTCTCTCAATTTTTTCTTCTTTTCAACTTACAGATAAGTTAATCAATGACCTCCCATTAGATCTGCCTCCATGAGGTATGGTACTACTGTCTTACTAAAAGATGGAGATATGGAGAGTCTGAGAAGGGGGAGGGTGGGGAAGAAGTGCTGGAGATTAAGAGAAGAACTGTGTGAAACATATGTGAGAGTGCCAGAGAGGGAAAGAGCAAAAGTTACTTTAAAGCAAAAAGAAAATGTTTGTTAGTTAAATGTTTACTGATTAGGAGACTAGCAGGGAATGAAAAAATAAAAACACAAGAAAATTATGTGATATTTAAAAATCTTTGAAAGACTTTCCCTTTCCTTGGTGATTCATACACTAACAGCTACCAGAGGTCAGCATGACGTAGGGATAATTGCTAGTAATTTGCTTGTGGTAATCAAGCAAGTTTAAAGAGATATTTCTAGATAAATCAATAGCAAAGCATTAGTGACAGGTTGGAAAGACCAGAGAGTTCAGAGTCACACAGAAAATATGCAGTTTATTGTTATAGTTTTCCGGCCCACTTACCAAAGGAAATTATAAACTATGATTTTTTTTAATCTAAATCTAAAAACACAGTTAGAAGATGGGTCATGCCGCAAAGATGACCTTTCTCTTGAGAAAGGGGGTAACTTGTAGTTCCTCATAGTAGCTATAGTTTTAAATGTTAGATGATTTAATATCATTTGAGAAGCTTGTTTAAAAAGCAGATTCCTTAGTCTTTAGACCCATGCAAATTTTATGATTCAGTGACACTGAGGTGGTGCCCATTTTTGTCGATCTGTGTACCACGACTTTAAAAATACTTTTCTTGAATGAGGCTTCTTGATCTCAGAACTATTGACATTTTGGCCCAGATAGTTCTTTGTTGTGGGGAACTGGTTTGTGTATTGTAGGGTATGATGGGTTTCAGCACATGCTATCTCAAAATATGGTACCTTGGTATTTGAAAAAAAAACAATAGGAGTTGGAAGTTCTCTCTGACTTTCTCCCTTGCAGCACGGCATAAAACAATTCTCTGGGCCAGGCACAGTGGCTCATACCTGTAATCCCAGCACTTTGGGACGGTAACATGGGTGGATCACGAGGTCAAGGGATTCAGACCATCCTGGCCAACATGATGAAACCCCCTCTCTACTAAAAATACAAAAATTACCTGGGCATGGTGGCACGCATTTGTAGTCCCAACTACTCAGGATGCTGAGGCAGGACAATTGCTTGAACCCAAGAGGCAGAGGTTGCAGTGAGCCAAGGTCGTGCCACTGCACTCCAGCCTGGCAACAGAGCTAGACTCTCTATTAAATAAATAAATAAATAAATTATCTGATCTTCCTCTAAAGTAATTCATAAAACCTTTATTCCAGAGGGTCTATCCTATCCTATATGCAGAGGAAAGTAATGTCCTTATTTCTGAAGATATGGAGACACAAAAAAGAATTTGAATAAACATGGATTGCTAAATTCCATCCTCCACCCTTTCACCCCCCATCCCCATTTATTACTATGAGATCAGACCCTTTCGCTCTCCAAACAAACTTCTCTACAACTGTCCATGAAAAACATAGTTTTCCGTTTCTTTATTTCTGAAGGTTCCCATGTTACTTAAAACTTGTATTAAATAAGTACAATAATCTGTATGCTTTTCTCTTGTTAATCTGTTTTTTGTTATATGGGAATCTCAGCCATGAATGTAGCAATTGGTGAGGAAATACCTCTTTTCTGTGCTACAAATGTTCAGCAGCCTCACTGGCCTCTACCTACTAGATGCCAATAGCAGCCCTGACTTCAACTCCCTCAGTTGTAACAGCTAAAAGTCTCTCCATGCAGTGTCAAATACCCACCAGTGCATAATTATTTCCAGTTGAGGATCTCAAAAAGTATAAGGAGTTTTAAGGCAGAGTCTGCTATTTCAGAAAAACAAAATAAGAAATACAGAGTCTCGAGATGAAAAACAAAACTAAGATCTCCGATGATAAAATGAAAAATAAAACAGGCAGAAGAGTGGGTTGGGTTGGAGAAGAAAATTATGGTTCTACTGGAGCCAGATGGTAAATGTGAAACTTTTCACACAGAACATTATTTCCACAAGAAGAGTTGTCTGTAATGCCACAGAATAGCAATACTGAAAGGAATCACACCCAGGGTCAAGAATATAAAAATGCATCGCTTACCTCAAACTTCATCAGTATGCCTACTGTGTTATCCCTTGTCTCTGCTTCCAAAGCCCCATAGATTAAACTAACTCCATTTATTCCTTCTTCCAATTTATAATTGTAATGTGAGAAAGAATGATATGAAAGGAATCTGATATTAACTATAGTAACACACTAAAATGTGTGGTCCTTGGCAAGGGGTTCATTTATAAAATTTGTATCAGGCTTTCTGATTCGGCAAAGTATACTTTGGATAGGGTAAAAAAATCAAAGGTACTTATTAATAGTTTCATATCAGTCTCCACATGTTGGTCTCTAATAATATATTAGAAAGCTCTGTTGTAGAACATGACCTTTTTAACATTTATCAATGAGTTTAGTAAAGATGTAGAAGGTGCATTTATCACATTTTCCATGGATGAAAAAATTAAGGGATAGTGGTGACAGAATAAAAATATTCTAAGTAGGTATAAGAATGAAAGGAAATAATTAACGAAGTATTAAGACAATTCACAGAATGGGAGGAAATCTCTAAAAACTATCCATCTGACAAGGGCTTAATAACCAGAATACATTAGGAGCTCAAACAATTCAACAGGAAAAAATGGTCTAATTAAAAAATAGCAAAAGATCTCTAGACATTTATCAAAAGAAGAGATACAAATAGCCAAAAAGTGTATGAAAAAAGTTCAACATTAATAATCATTAGAGAAATGCAAATCATAATTACAATGAGATACCATCTCACCCCAGTTAAAATGATTTTATCCCAATAACAGGCAATAATGAATGCAGGACAGGATGTGGTGAAAGGGGAGCTCTCACACACTGTTGGTGGGAATGTAAGTTAGTACAACCACAAGAGTATAAATGTTCCTCAAAAAAAAAAAAAAAAAAAAAAAAAAAAAAACTAAAAATAAAATTACCATATGATCCAGCAATCCCACTTCTGGGTGTATATCTGAAAAAAAGGAAATCAACATGTTGGAGAGATACCTGCACTCCTATGCTTATTGTATGACTATTCGCAATGACCAAGATATGGAATCAACTGAATTGTCTATCAACAGATAAATCAATAAATATCAGGGAGTACATATACACAACAGAATATTATTATTAAAATTCTTTTTATTATTAAAATCATGGCCAGGCACAGTGACTCACGCCTGTATCCCCGCATTTTGGGAGGCCAAGACAGGTGGATCACTTGAGGTCAGGATTTCGAGACAAGCTTGGCCAACATGGTGAAATCCTATCTCTACTAAAAATACAAAAATTAACCGAAAGTAGTAGGGTGCATCCCTGCTACTTGGGAGGCTGAGGCAGGAGAACCGCTTGGACCCAGGAGGCAGATGTTGCAGTGAGCCGAGATCATACCACTGCACTCCAGTTCGGGTGACAGACACTGAGACTCCATCTCAAAAAACAAACAAACAAACAAGCAAACAAATGAACAAAAAATCCTTTGATTGGCAACTATGTGGATAGAACTGGAGGACATTATATTAAGTGATGTAAGTCAGGCACTGTAAAACAAATGTTGCATGTTCTTATTCATATATAGGAGCTAAAAAAAAAAAAAAAAAAAAAAGAGAGAGAAAGACTCCTCTGGAGTAAAATTATTGTTACCAGAGGCTGGGAAGAGTAGCTGATAGAGGGGGTAAAGACAGGTCGTCTAGTGGGTATAAAATCACAGTTGGATAGAATGAACAAGATGTGGTATTTGGTAGCACAATAGTGTAATTATAGTTAACAAGAATCTATTATGTATATTAAAATACTGAAAGAGTGGAAGTGGAATTTTCTTAATGCGAAGGAATGGTAAATGCTTGCGGTTCTGAATATCCCAATTACCCTGATTTAATTATTACATACTGTATGCCTGTATTAAAACATCACATGTGCCCAATACATGCATACAACCATTATGTAACCACAGCAATTATGTAACCATAACAATTAACAACAACAACAAATAATAATAATTTACTACAATGAGGACATTTGGAGTATCCTGCTGTCAGACCAAGGATCTAGTCATAAGGATGTAGGATAGTGAATTCTGGTTCTGTACATGGAACATGTATAAATAAGATGTAAGTGTTCGATTGAACTAAAAGCAATGCATTTTAACAGCATAGTGGAAAAACAAAAACGTCAGTGTATTTTTTAGTTGCATTAATCATGTATAAATAAAGGATACAAAAGGTCTTTCTATGCTGCATTGGTCAGATCACATCAAGAGTTTTATAGTTTCAGGTCACATACGAAAAATAACATTGAGAAATTAGAACACACCCAGAACTCTATAAATAAAATGATAAACTGTTTTGAAGCCATCTTACAGAAGGACTGATTGACAGTCCAGACTGAAAAATCTTGCCAGCTTTTAGTTAAAAATTGGCCACTCATGTCTGATTTTAAATAAAAATTTATGAAAAACACTTGAGTACATGGAAAGGTGTATAAAGAGAAATTAGTATTAAGCCATGTATAATTTAACTTTATTGTTTTCTCTAGTCCACTTTGGCTAAGGAGGGAGCTTTGTTCCACCAATGAAATCTTACCTGGAAACATTAAACAAAGAAAAAAAAATAGCTGTTTTTTGAAAGAGAAAGATAAGGAGACTGCCCTATCTAATCTACATAATTCTGTAGAGCATTATACAAAAGTGACTCTTATTAATTGAATTGTATATTTTTAAATTTCCATTTAATATTAAGAAGCTAATGTTTAAATAGAGAAAAGTATAGATTATATAAAATGTAAATATGGACACTCATAGACACATATACATATATACTACCAATATACTTTATGTAACATATACTCCAAAATATAATCTGTATAATTGTATATATATAAAATACACATACTAATGTAATATACATATATATTAAATTTCATATATCTTATATATGGTATTTTTACATTTATTAGGGTCACCATAAGAGCACATAACCTGGTTTACATGGAACAATGTTGGTTTATACCTGTAGCACTGGAGTGATTGTTGCAGCAGCTCCTACACCCAAAATTATCCTGGTATACATGATAAAGTATATGTTTTTTTATGATGAGAAACTAACCATCTCATACTAGATTACTCAGTGTGCATTTGTTATGTTTCAGGGACTATGCCACAATCACATAAAACTTCATGTATCTGCATGCAATAGTGCCTTTGAGAATTTTTTTAAATTATGAAAATCAGCAGTATAATACATTTGTATACAACAAACATCTTATTGTTAGTAATCTTCTTTCCAATAAATAATATTTCTAATTTAATAAATAACTAAAGCAGTTCAGAAAATCAAGAATCTTTTCTCTCAAGTATAAAAATAAGAGTGGAAAGATTTTATATTTTATTAATGATAACATGAAGTATGATGATGAATCTAGGAGATTTTGTAATAATTCAGCCAAATGAGTTTTATGTAACAAACATTTATACTTCTCAAGATTAAAGAAATTTAATGGATGTATTATGCCTAATAATTAGAGGCTGATTTGATAAGCTCAGTGACTTATTCAGTTAGAATATATCTTGTGATTCACATTCTTATAGACTATAATTTGTCAAAATACCCCAGGATTCCAAAATTTACACAATTTGAAATCTCATTTTCTTTTGTTTTGTTTTCTTTTTCTCTATGTTAGGACTTTTAAAGCTTTTTCATTCACCTTCAATTTTTAAAATCACATCAAAGCTCTTAATAGTAAATTTAATTAGCCAAATAGTGGAGATTAATTGCTTAAATAATACATGTCAAGATATGATACCCTTAGTACAAAATCAAGCTCTTACACATTATGTTTAAAAGCCCTTTCTTTCACATTTAAAGGCTACTATAATTCTCTACTGTACCTACCATCAGTAGACTCATCTAATATACACATTTATCTTATGTAAAATTATTTTTTAAAACATATAAGCAATAGGAATAATATGATTTATGAAAAAACTCTTTACCTATAATATTTATGAAAGTAACTGTCATACTTAATGACAAATCAAAATGTAATAAAATGGAAGAGTTTAACAAGAATTTGCTTTGTAAGCTACTAATACTAATAAAAGTGTTTATTTAGTTATTGCCATTTTAAGCAATAATTATTCTAAACACTTTGCATATATCAGCTTTGCATCAATTTCCAAAGCCATCTTATGAGGTAGACACTATTATTTTTCACATATTCTAGATGAACAACCTTTGTTTTTGAGACAGAGTCTCTCCCTGTCGCCTGGCTGGAGTGCAGTGACACGATGTTGGCTCACTCCAACCACTGCCTCCCGGGTTCAAGCCATTCTCCTGCCTCAGTCTCCCAAGTAGCTGGGACACCAGGATGATCTCGATCTGACCTCATCATTCACCCACCTCAGCCACCCAAAGAGCTGGGATTACAGGCATGAGCCATCGCTCCTGGCCCCCGGCTGCAACTCTTTTTTTATTAACCAAGTTTTGGATTATCAATTAGATTTGAACAGGATTAGATCACTAGTAGAACAGATATTAACATCAAAAAATTAATATTCCCAAGAAAATAAATCTTTCCATGGTATTTGAATATGTATATTGTTAATGGCAAAAATAAAATTTTATTTTCCCTGAATCAACTTTTTTAACATTTCTTTTAAGTAGCATTTTTTTCTATTTTTCTTTTGTGTTGTGAATGACCTACAAGACTATACCCATTTTTTCAGATTTCTTTAGAGTAATTATATGATTAATACAATTGGAAAATCATTATTTGAATCTTATGATCAAATTGTACATTATATTAAAGCACATAAAATGTTATAAAGCATTTAATTTAGAAGTAGTTTATATATTTTGTCTTATCTGTCTTTTCTAATATTCTAGAAATTGGAGAAATTATGTTAGGCCATAGAATTCTGCATAGTAATATTAATTTGTATTTATTTTAGTTTTTATTATTTAATTATTTATTTTTTAGTTTTTAAATTTTTTAATAGGTGGGGTCTTGCTGTGTTTCCCAGGCTGGCCTTAAACTCCTGGGCTCAAGCAATCCTCCTGCTTCAACCTCCCAAGTAGTTGGGACTACAGATGCGAATCAGTGTGGTTGTGGTTGTTTTAAATAGATAACCAGGCTTTTAATTTCTTGCCACACTGATTTTGGCAGGACTAAAATTAGAAGCAGCCTCTCTCCTGGTCTTACAACATGATGGACTCCTTAACAAAATTCTCTCAGTGTCTCACAGACTCTTCTTTAAGGGAGATGAAAGGTACCTCTGAGAAGAAAGAAGCTGAGGAGGACACATTTCTGGAGACTAGAAAGAGAGAAAAGGTGGTATTTTGTTTTACAAGCATCAGGGACTTGGGTTTTGTCTCTTCTCCAGAAGGACCTGAGAGTGTAAGGGCTGTGAGCTGTTTCTAGGAAGCCTGAGTCCTTCCAGTATGATAGATCGTATACTCAAATTTCCTATACTCCAAATTTGGAATGGGAAGACCAAATGCATAGAGGCATGAGGGACCATGCAGGACAGAACAAAGTGCTTTTTCAACAGACACCAATATGGGTCTCTGAACAAAAGGACCTGACCAAATATCTTCCTCGGCTTCGACACAATTTTAGCAGGCCTAGTTGGGTGGGAGTGAGTAAAACATTTAATGACTAAATTTGAGTTTGTAGCCAGCTTGAAATGAGAAATTCTTGATGGCAGAATAAGATAATTTACCAAATTAAGGAATTAAAAGATGTTTTCAGTCGAGTCAGAGTGAAATGCATGCTGCCTACAATTGTGAAAAACAGATATATATATATATGCTATAAAACACAAACAAACAAAATAACTTTTACTTCAGAGTTAATTGATGGTATGACCCTGAATTGAAATGTTAACATCTTTAGAGATGACCTTTACCTCCTTGTGCTTTTTTCCACCTGTTCTATTCTCTGCCCTCTACCAAATATCTTTCTCTCTTTACTCACGGCTTCGTTTTCACTCTGATCTATTATCTTTTCACATGTCACCTCTTCTTACCTTATTTATATAATAATCGTTCTTTCTTCCCCCAATATAACTGGCAAGATTCCTTTAGTTAACAGTACAAATATCTGAAAAAGAGGTTCTGATTGATTCAGTTCATCTTGAAAAAAAAAAAAAAGAAAAAGAAAAATCACATGCTTAAGGTCTTGGGTTACTAAATAATATGTGTATTGACTGGTGGTGTAGCTTTTATCCAACTCTGATCAATTTGCATTAGCTGACGGGGAAGTAAAGGATTTACATGGTTCAAACTTTTATTAATTTATTCAAACAAGCAAACAAATAACTATTGAACACATATTACGTGCCAGGCATATTCTATGCACAGTCAATAAAATAGTTAGAAAAACAGAAAAAAACTCAATGCCTTCAAAAAGCTTACATGGTAAGTTTTAAAATAACCACACTTAATATGTTAAATATATTGAATGATATTTGGTGGAGACTGCAGAGAAAAATAAAGCATAATAAGTGATAAAGAGGATATGTTATAATTTTAGGTAGAATGAATGAGGAGATATTTACTGGAGAGGAAATATTTGAATACACAATTGAAGGAAGTGAGAAAACAAGTCATAGAGATACCAGGCAGAAAAGCCTTATAGGAAGAATGAGATGAAATATATGTGTGTTCAGATGGAAGTGTGCCTGGCAATATTCAAGGAATATTAAGAAATCCATTGTGGCTGGAAGGAGGTGGTGAGCCTGGAAGAGATTATAGGAGTAAATGTTTTATAAATCATTGTGATTATCATGGTTTTTAATCAGAGTGATATTGATAGCCATTAGAAAATTTCCATCAGAGAAGGCACACATTTGGATTCTGGTTTGAAGAGATTTCTATTCTGGCTACTCTTTTATGAATAAAATTCATGGGGTTCAGGGGAAAGTAGAGAGATACATTAGGGGTTTATTGCAGTAATTTAAGGCAGAGAAGATAGTGACTAGGACCAGAACAACAAGAAAGTGTCAAACATACTTTGAAGATAAAATCAAAACTTTTCACTAACAGATTTTACATGATGTGGGAATAAAAGAAGACGGTCAAAGATTACCTGAAAGAGATTGTTGGTCCATGCAACTAGTAGGAGGGAATAGCTATATACTGAGGTTGGAAAGACTTGACAGAAGCAGCTTTAGAGGAAAAATAATCAGAAGCTCAGTTTGGGTCAGATTATATTAGATATTCAAGCCGAGATGGCTAATAGGCAGTTGATTGTAGACTTCAAGGAATAGGTCCATGCTTGAAAAAGAAATTTAAGAGTAATTACTGTATGGATTGGATTTAAGGTTCCTAACTGAAAGACATAATCAAGGGAATTCATATGCACTAAAGAAAAAAGGTCCAAAGGTTGCACTCTGAGTCTGCCAGAGCAGATAGGATAACACCATAAAGTTGTACTTAGAAAGCAATGAGTAACATAATGCTACACATTACAGAAGTATTTTATCGACCCTCTTTATCTGCCTTTTGAAGGATTTTGCATATTTGTTTTCTGGGTCATCATTCAGCTCAAGCAAAAAAAAAAAAAAAAAAAACTCAGAATAGAGATTTTTTAAGAAGTCTGTTACTATATCTCTCTAGTGTATCATTCCAGTATCCTTTTTACCCAAATGACTCATCTTCAACAATCATCTATCCCACGGACTCTTACTAATATCTACTGAAATTTCACTAGCAGTTCTCATTTTTCCTTGATATCCTCTCTAAAAATGATCAAGAAGTCATCTCTCTCTAAGAGTCTGTTATATCGTTTCACACCCAATATATTCATCATTACTAAAATATATTTTCGGATTAATCCCAATGATTTTGTAATCAGGACTTGTTGATTTGTCCTCATATTCAGAACTAGTGATCCCTTCAAAACGACTTCATTTTTCTTCACCTTTTTTGATGACTGCCCCTTCTTTTCTCCTTTTCAATTGTCGAGAAATGAGGAGGTAGCCATAATTTCCTACGAATCTTGCCGTTCCTCTCAGTTCCCTTCTATTTCCTCCATTTTAATGGCAGATTCTTCCACTTTATCTTCTCATCTCTTCACATCTGTGGATCTTTATACTTGTACTTGGCAACCACTTGTGTAAACATCTGGAGAAGCTGTTCATCTGAAGCTTTCTGTGTTGAATCATGCTGGTTTTATTCTAGTCTAATCTCTATTTCTATCTCTAGTCTCTCACAAAATGGAAAGTGTCTCCATAAGTAGTTTCATTTTAAACAGCTCCTTCAGGCTATAAGTTATAATGACATAACTTGATTTTAATACATGAATTCCCCAATGTTTGAATTTATTCTTGAAATATATTGCATGTTGTGAAAGGCAGATAAAGAAATATCTTGTGAAACTGAGCCCAAAAATGCACATTTTGAAAATCATTTTTTCACTGAAGAACTTGAATTTGCACGTTTTCAGATTATGCTATGATTCCATTTAGTTGCTTAGCATTTCCATCGTACACTAGAGAGACTATCAGAAGAATAGTTCCTGACTATTTTCCAGACGGCAATATATTATTCTATTATTTTCTGGAAAACTGAGGTTTGTATTTGGAATAATTGTTTCACTAATATAGTAAACAATCTTAAAATATAAATTATTTCACATAAAGATGTATTTTTGCCTTTAGCTAAATAATGACTTATAGATTAAAATTTCAAAGCAGTACTTTTTTTCAGGTTCTATTTCTGAGATACTAGTGTTGTGAAGCAATCTTAAAGATATGATAAAAAACACTGTCATATACTCTTGGGAAACACACTATCTTTTTATTTTTATCGATGTATTCATTGGGTATCTCATTGTGGATTTTACTTACATTTCCTTAATGATCAATTTCATTGAATAACTTTTCATGTACTTTTGGCCACGTATATATATTCTTTGTAGAAATGTTTATTAAAGTCCTTTTTATTCCTTTTTTTTTTTTTGATTGGTTTTTTTTGTTGTTGTTGTTCTTGTTGAATTGTAGGACTATTTATTTACTGTGAGTATTAAACCCTTATAAGATACGTGCTTTGCAAATATTTTCTACCAATCTGTAAGTTGCCTTTCCACAGTTTTGATAATGTTCCTTGATGCACAAAAGTTGTAAATTTTCACAGTCCAATTCATCTACATTTTCCTTTGTTGCTCATATTTTTGGTGTCAAAAGAATCCATTGCCAAACCCGACATCATAAACATTAATGCATATGTTTTCTCCTAGGAGATCTACAGTTTTAGCTCCTAAATTTACATTATTGAACCATTGTGACTCAATTCTCATATATTAATGAAGTAGGTGTCCAGTTTCACTCTTTTGCATGTGGTTAGCCAGTTGTCCCAGCATGATTTGTTGAGGAGACTATTCTTTCCCAACTGAATGATCTTGACACCCTTGAGCCCGCATCTCCAAGACAATCCTAAGTCAAAAGAACAAAGCTGGAGGCATCACGCTACCTGACTTCAAACTATACTACAAGGCTACAGTAACCAAAACAGCATGGTACTGGTACCAAAACAGAGATATAGACCAATGGAACAGAACAGAGTCCTCAGAAATAATACCACACATCTACAGCCATCTGATCTTTGACAAACCTGAGAGAAACAAGAAATGGGGAAAGGATTCCCTATTTAATAAATGGTGCTGGGAAAATTGGCTAGCCATAAGTAGAAAGCTGAAACTGGATCCTTTCCTTACTCCTTATACGAAAATTAATTCAAGATGGATTAGAGACTTAAATGTTAGACCTAATACCATAAAAACCCTAGAGGAAAACCTAGGTAGTACCATTCAGGACATAGGCATGGGCAAAGACTTCATGTCTAAAACACCAAAAGCAAAGGCAGCAAAAGCCAAAATTGACAAATGGGATCTCATTAAACTAAAGAGCTTCTGCACAGCAAAAGAAACTACTATCAGAGTGAACAGGCAACCTACAGAATGGGAGAAAATTTTTGCAATCTACTCAACTGACAAAGGGCTAATATCCAGAACCTACAAAGAACGCAAACAAATTTACAAGAAAAAAAAAAACAACCCCATCAAAAAGTGGGCAAAGGATATGAACAGACATTTCTCAAAAGAAGACATTCATAACAGCCAACAGACACATGAAAAAATGCTCATCATCACTGGTCATCAGAGAAATGCAAATCAAAACCACAATGAGATACCATCTCACACCAGTTAGAATGGCGATCATTAAAAAGTCAGGAAGCAACAGGTGCTGGAGAGGATGTGGAGAAATAGGAACACTTTTACACTGTTGGTGGGAATGTAAACTAGTTCAACCATTATGGAAAACAGTATGGCGATTCCTCAAGGATCTAGAACTAGATGTACCATATGACCCAGCCATCCCATTACTGGGGATATACCCAAAGGATTATAAATCATGCTGCTCTAAAGACACATGCACACATATGTTTATTGCGGCACTATTCACAATAGCAGAGACTTGGAATCAACCCAAATGTCCATCAGTGACAGACTGGATTAAGAAAATGTGGCACATGTACACCATGGAATACTATGCAGCCATAAAAAAGGATGAGTTTGTGTCCTTTGTAGGGACATGGATGCAGCTGGAAACCATCATTCTTAGCCAACTATCACAAGAACAGAAAACCAAACACCGCATGTTCTCACTCATAGGTGGGAACTGAACAATGAGATCACTTGGACTCGGGAAGGGGGACATCACACACCGGGGCCTATCATGGGGAGGGGGGAAGGGGAGAGGGATTGCATTGGGAGTTATACCTGATGTAAATGACGAGTTGATGGGTGCTGACGAGTTGATGGGTGCAGCACAGCAACATGGCACAAGTATACATATGTAACAAACCTGCACGTTATGCACATATACCCTAGAACTTAAAGTATAATAATAATAAAAAATAAATTAAAAAAAAAAGAAAATATAAATTGGCCATAAATGTTTATTTCTGCACTCTCAATTCTATTTCATTGGTCTATGTATTTATTATTATGCCAATACTACATTCTTTTGACTACTGTAGCCTTGTAATAGGTTTTGAAATCAGGAAGTGGTAATCCTGCCACTTTGCTTTTATTTTTCAGTATTATTTTGGCCATTCAGGGCCCCTTGCAGTTCCATATGAATTTGAGAACTTACTCATGTAAACAAATACCACCAGTACCCCAATAACTCACAGAAAAATAAGAAAAGAAAATAATTATATTTATAATAGTGCCAAAAAGAAGAAAATTCCTAAACATACATTTAACCAAGAAGTGAGAGACTTGTACACTGGAAACTATAAAACACTGTAGAAACTAAAGACGACCTAAATAAATGGAAAGATATTTCATATTCACGGATTGGAATGCTTAATATTGTTAAGCTGGCAGTCTGAAATTAGTCTATAGATTCAATGCAACCTCCATCAAAATTCTAATAGCCTTTTGGGCAAAAATGGAAAAAACACTTTTTATAAAAAAAAGTCAAATGATTGATTACACATTAGCACTATAAGAACTCTGAAGGCTTCTACTCCAAACAAAACAAACAAACAGAAACCTACTAAACAAGATTTGGTACATATTGCAAGCCTATATAACTACAAAACTCCTTTTAAAATAAACAATAATACTTATTGACCTCTGGGGCCTGAAGCTCTACCTCCACCACTTCCCATTTAAAGCAGAGTAGCAAAAATCCGTTTAATGTATGGTTTGCTCATATGTTTGTGAATATTGAGGTATGATAGTATCATGCCTGACACATGTTATGCATTCAATAGTTTAATTATTAGCATCATGAACAGTTGCTCACTTTCAGGTAAAAATGCTTTTTATAATATAGATGAAATGATAAAATCATATAAATAATAACCTCTGTTCTAATTTGAATTATCTATTTAAATGATGTTTCATTTGTTTTATATTTTATTATTAATAAAAGAAAATATGTCATTAATTGATCTATTATTTTTTACAAACCAATGAACAACATAAGTGTACATTGCATTGAATTTATTATTGCAGCTGAAGATTTAATTTTGAACTCAGATATTTAAATTGTACCTTTTTAGATAATTAGTGGCAATTATTTGTATACAAAGGAGTCATCATGTTTTTATTAACTATTTCTTCAGTAAATATGATTTAATGAACCATAATGGTATATTTTCAGATTAAAGTCTTTACCTTCTTACCTTCATATATCAGGATGATCCATCCAAGCCTTTAAGAAACTTACAAACGACTATGTGTGTTGTGGGGGACGGGGTTCAGACATTTAACTAGATTACTGTAGAAATTCAGATATAGAATAGATGTGATCTCCCATAGAAGACAATACATTAGAAAGGATGTTAAAGATTAGTACAGTTATTTAAATATCTAAGGAGAGAAAGATATTTAGATGTAGGAAACAGTATGTGTGAAGCCACTGAGGCATGAATCTGAATAGTGTATTCAGAGAACTAAATTGAGTTTCATATTGTGATACAGGGGTGTGTCCTCATATTTGTCCCACATTCAGGGCATCAGATGACATTTGCAGAAATTGTCAGAGGCCCAATGATTAAGGTACATGGACCATGTTAAAAATGTCAGTATGAGCGGGGCACGATGGCTTATGCCTGTAATCCCAGCACTTTGGGAGGCTGAGGCAGGCGGATCACAAGGTCAGGAGATCAAGACCATCCTAGCTAACATGGTAAAACCCTATCTCTACTAAAAATACAATAAATAAATAAATAAATAAATTAGCCAGTTTGTAATCTCAGCTACTCGGGAGGCTTAGGCAGGAGAATCGCTGGAACCCAGGAGGTGGAGTTTGCAAGGTTGAAATGAGCTGCGATTGTGCCACTCTACTCCAGTCTGAGCGACAGAGCAATACTCTGTCTCAAAAAACAAAAAAAAAAAAACAAAAGAAAACAAAAAATCTCAGTATGTTATAGGTGTTGGAGAACCATTAAAAGATTTGAGTGTGGTAAGGACACGTAAGCTTGCATTTAAGATCCAGCAATCTACCTTTTGTGAGATGTTCAGCATGTAGGAAGACAAGTTAGAAAATAATCTTGCTGTAGCTTAAATGAAGAATGTATATATAACTACAGAAAAGATAGAATGAATTACAAATATGTGTATTAGAATAGGTAGGGTTTAGTTGCTGATTAGATTTATGAGGTTATAAAATGAAACTATTAAGTGAGATTTCCAGATTTCTAGTTTACTTAGGTTTGTTGTGACTTTTATTTAGATTGTAGTTTTGCCTCTTGGAAGCATAATGGAGCCTGAACCGAAACAGAAGGGACATGATTAAACTCAGCTGCATATCTTTAGCAGCTAGTTCCTTACATGTGCATTAGAGCTTGACTTGAAATTGGTGCTAGATCATTATAGAAAATCAATTTTATTGATTCTAAATCAATGGAAGTGAATATAATCACCCAATATAGGGAAAAAGTAGTGAGGTAAGAGAAGAGGGTCAAAAATAGAAACTCATGGAAAAAATAGAATGTAAGGATTAGATTACTTATAAAAGGAATCAAGAGAAAAACCAGAAAAGGATACTGGACTGGAATCAATATACAAGTGACTTCATATATATTATCTCATTTATGTTTAACAGAAAACACATGCCGACAGATAAAACAGGTAATTTGTTCCACATTTTAAAGAAAAATAATTTAGGTCTCAGAGTTTCATATTATTCTTTTTTACAATGCTACAATATTACTTCTTTCTGTTTCTTTGTATTAAAATCTCTCAAATATACTATGTCCTAATAGTGTCTCTCTTTCTCTCTCTCTCTCTATATATATATAGTCATAGTTATAGTTATATTGAAACTTATTTTTGATAAAAGAAGTTATCTTTTAATCAGTATTTTCAGGAAAATTCTATTTGCTATCCATGACATAATTAAAATATACTGAAAGCCAGCATACCCATTCATGGCGATGACTGGTACATTGCTGTTTAAAAACTAGGACTATATCTCAGTGTCTGAGGATGTTATATATCACCTCAAGGCTCTCAGACTGCCATCCATCATCATGTTCTATAAAATGAAAGGTGAACCATTTTACTGTGAGAATAACTATATAGCACCACTTCAAAGCCCTAAGCCAGAGTTGAACTATGGCAATTCCTCCACCCTCTTGTCAGTCCTGTACTCTATAAATCAGACCTATACGATTGCTGAAAACATCAGCTAAAATTTACAGTAGTTTAAAAACTCAAGGGTAGAAAAATCAATTTTTTTCAATTCTCATTTTATTTGCAATGGTACATTGTCCCTGATACTCCCATTTTCTTGTGTTGTGTGATACTTTTTTATTCTTGCTTTGAAGATCTTCATGTTTTGTATAACAACTTATTTTGCATTCATAAGATGTTGTATTATTTGTAATATTATTATACACTCTACTGAATAAATTTCTAAATTTTTGAGAGGATTTTTTTTCAAGTTATACATATATGTAAGTCAAATAAATTATATTTAGTTATGTTATTAGTAATAGTAATATGATAAATAGTTTTTAATGCTGCTTGTCCTGTTTATTGTGGATATTAACAGTCATTAGATTACTCACCATAATTAACCTGTGAACAAACACTGATAAGTAAGGACGGTATATAAAATAAGATGTAAAACTATTAAAAAAAAAAAAAAAAAAAAACCTCTAACAACACACAGAATAGAATTGTGAGGCCAGATTCACAAACCTTAGTTAAACTAACAAATAACCTGCTATTTTTTGACACATGTAACACTACACAGTAGCTCATTGGTCATTTCTAACCCACACAAATGAAACATATAAATACTTATGTGGAAGAGGTAACAAATAGTCTTGATCAAAAAGCTAAACAGTTATAGATATTTTAAAAGTATCAAAGACAAATGAACAAATCTGTTGGTCTCAAATATAGAAGTGTTGCATGTGTACTCATTGCAATTAAGAAGAAACACTCTTTTTATCCAAAATTATGTCTGAATCTTTCTCCTACAATCAGAAATTCTGTGTGGTCAGGAATATGGAAGTAGGAATGTAGCTTTAAAATTGATCTTGATTTTCTTCTGAGGATCAGCTTTCCCTTAATTCTTATAATATAGTCTAATTTTAATTTGAGGTTTATGTGGATCCAGAAAAAATTATCATAGAATGAAACCTCCTTTAGATACGTAAATTCCATTGAATGATCCAACGTCAAGCTTGTTGTCCAACTGAAAACATTGAATCTCAGGACGTTTGTAGTGAATGTGAAAACCAAAACAAGCAAACGAATTATCCCACACATTTCGGAATCATGCAATATGCATTTAACTAAGCCCAGGTTATTCCTATCTTTGGACTTTTTTTTCACTCTAGAATCAGAGGTTAATATATTATTTTAAGATACTCTAAATGGAGTATTATTTCTTACAGACAGGAGCATTTTGACTGATGTAGGTCCACCTTGATTGCTAACGGTTCCTGTGAGATGAAAGTTTAGGTGATTGAGAGCAGAGAATCCAGGAGAAGTTGGGACATTAGAGATATAGTCAGAATAGGTTATTATAAATTAGAAGGAGGGTAAAAAGATTAAAGTGAGTTGGGCACGGTGACTCACACATGTAATCCTGGCACTTTGGGAGGCTGAAGTGGGAGGATCACCTGAGCTCAGGAGTTTGAGACCAGCCTGGGAAACATGGCAAAACCCTGTCTCTACAAAAAAATACAAAAAAAATTAGCCAGGCATGGTGGCACATACTTGTAGTCCCAGTTACTTGGGAGGCTGTGTGGGGAGGATTGCTTGAACCTAGCAGTTGGAGGTTACAGTGAGATGAGATCGTGCCACTGCACTCCAGCCTGGGGAATAGAGGGAGACTGGTGAATAAAAATATAAATAAATAAAAAAATTTTTTAAAGATTATACTGGAAGTTTTTTACATAAAAGGGAAGGCAGTTTATTTAAATGCAAATCTATAAAATATGCTGAGGTAATCCTTAGTAAGTCAAGAGCTAGTGAACTGTTGGTTTTTACTTCAAACAGAAATAATTAGCCTAAGCTAGTATAGTTATTAACATTAAAGCCTCCTGAAACACATAAATTAGTACAATAAAACTAATTATCAATGACTTAAGTAATCATAAATTATACACACATAAATAATACTATTTTTTATTGTATGTTAAATTCTTTTCAGGACAAAAATTAGTTGTTTAGTTCCACACATGTACTTCAGCAATAGGATGCAGTCATTTCCACTTCATGTAAATTCATTACCTTTGGGCATTGAGAATGTTCCCAGGGCTGCATTGTTATAAATCATTTCTTCATTGAAAACACATTTAACCTGAGCCTGATTATTTCATTGGTGAATTTCTATACATGAAATTGAAGACTCAAAGTCTTTGTTTTACATATTTTAAACAAAATTATTTAAGGTTGTGCCCACAGGTGAACTAGAGAGCTGCCTGGGCAGGAGTCATTATAGAAATAATTGTTTTATACATGTTTTGCAATTTGAAAATCAAAATGTTATCATATTTATTTTCATTTTTATTTGATTCTCATCAGCTAAAAAAAACTTTGAATCTTTTATTTATAAGATTATAATTTCATGTATCACACAATTGAATTATAAGCCTAAGTCAAAACACGGTCTTTGAAGTCTGCTTGGAATTTTTGGTAATGTAGGGCAAATACTACAAATAATACAAAAATTTCCATGAGTATTTTAAAAAATTTTAATCACACAAGGAATACTTGGGCCCACATGCTGTGATAGAAGACCTAGTTATATACCTTCCTCTGTTATTGTCCCCTGCTTCCCTTTCCAATATTGTAGACATTTAGCTATTTAAATTTAATTTCATTTAAAAAATACAAAATATAATTCCTCAGTTTCACAAGCCACATTTCAAAGGTTGAATAAACTCTTTTGTCTAGTGGCTACTATATGAATACACATATAGAATATTTGCATCATTGAAGAAAAATATATTGGAGAGTGTTGGTCCTGTTACATGTGTTTGAAATAACACACAAATTCCATTTATTTTTCCTGTGTTTTCTTTCATTCGTTCCAATAATACTAACAATAATAACAAGGCCCTAATGCTTGCTGGAGACAAGAATTTGGTAATGAACAAACAAACCCTGCCTTTTTGTAAAAAAATAACCCCCTGCTCACATATATGGAAGGAAAGTAAAAAAGTAAACACACAAGTACGTGTTTTATAGTAAGAAATACATTAAAGAGACTAAAACAGGTAACTTAGAAAGCTGTATTAATTAAGCTTGTCTGTGAAATATGAGAAGACTATCTTTGGTAGAGACTTAAATGAAGAGAAGGAAAAAAAAATAAAAACTTTGAGGATGTCTGTAAATGAAATATTCCATGTGAAGGGAATAGTGCAAATGTGCTGAGACAGGGTATTTCTAACTGTGGGTCAAGGAAGAACAACAATCCCAGTGTAACTGAAAGGAAATAATGGTATCAAGGGCCAGATTATGTCCATGCTGCATGTTTGAAGTCCTTGAAAGGATTTTGGATTATACATTGAAATAAGATAGAAAGCCATTGGAGAGTTCTGAGCAAGAGGTGAGTAATTTCCTTATTAATGGCATCACTCTGTCTGTCTTGTGGAGAACAAAACACCGTGGACATGACAGGAATGGAAACAAAGCTACCATAGAGATGACTGGGCAGGAGTCCAGATGACAGATTGTGTGGACTTGATCAATCTGGAAGCAATGGAAGTGAAGAGAACTATTGGGTCTATTGAGAATGATGCATTCTCTACTGGATTTACTATGTCTCCCATGTTTCTTCTGTAGTCATGGACCAGGAAGACAGTGTCCAGAGACTTATATTGTGCTAGATTGTCATTTCTGTTGAGCTGTGAAGTCCCAGTGTCCTCTAACCTTCCTAATCACCAGTTCTAGAAGAGCCTGCCAACTCTCAAAAGCACTGGGCTGTTTGAAAGTAATTCCAGAACCAAAGTTCATAGCTAAACAATCATGAACAGGCTCAAGAAAAGAATAGCTTTCATGTATTTTTTCATTAAAATATTTTTCTAGTCACATTGACATACATCTACTCACATCCTGTATCTCAATGACCATTTTTCTCTTGCCAATTACAAAATGACTGCTTCCTGGTGCTCTTGTTTTTTCAAGATATAATGGTTACCCTGGATGTATCAATAGATTTTGTATATTTTGCTTTTTAGCTCTGAAAAATTTCCTCTTCTCACAGCACATCACATATTGTGTGATGAAAATGAATTCAATGAGAGATCAAATGGCAATTAAAAAAAGATACTATGAAAATAGTACATTAATAGAACATTTGCAGTAAATATGCAGGTTCAAATGCTCAAAGAATCTTAAAGCAAAATATTTGTAAGGATTTTTCATTTTCATTATCGTATTGTAAGATAAAGAGAGACATGGTAGAAAAGATAATCTGGCTGAATCCCTCCTTTGGAACTTTTGTCTTAGAGAGAGAGAGCATGCATGTTATAAAGATATCTACAAATATTTTAGTATTAAATAAATTTAACCATTTAACTCATGGAGGGAGATTCCAATAACTATATTGTTATCACCTTTTTTTAACTTCCTTTCTACACTTGGTATAATAATCCATTCCACGATATATATAATCTGGTACCATCCAACTCACTTTACTATCCTTTCACCCAGGTGTAAGCCACTTCTCTCCCAATTTTCTACAGAAGTAACACTCAATCTCTTTCACCATTTTTCCATATAGCAGACATTTTCTGTCTTACAGTATTGGTTTCAGAATTGATTCTGACACAATTATAAATATCTCCAAACATTTTAAGTAACTTATTATAGAAAAGGAAATAATTTATCATGAGTGCATTCACACAGGCATATATATGTAGGGGTGAATATATACCATATATAAACTCAAATATATATTTATACACACACACACACACACACACATACATACATATCATTATTTAAATGACCTAAGTACTAGGAAGTCTCCTAGACCACCAGGAAGGTAGGAAAGTGCCAATGGGCACTTCAGAATGATGACTAATTTTTAAAATCCTTTTTTTTTTTTTAACCTCTTCTTCTAAAAGAGAGGAAAGATGATTCGGAGCACAGGGAAGATAAATACATAGATTATTATGACTTTATTGGGGAGAAATATTAGAAATAAGGAGAATGAAGTGATGAAGAAACAGAAGAGTATTGACATTCTAGAATTTCTACTTCTAGACCTCAAGTGTTCAAATTGAGCATTCTGTTCATGAAAGGTTGAAATGGAGTTTTAAAAAACAAGCAGGTGCTGACTTTTACTAAAAAGTGTCAAATCAAAGGATTTTCATTGATAATTTCTTCATGTTATTGAACCTAAATAGTAAAATTTTCTCAGAATTTTGGTGCAGCTTTTAAGTTGAAAAATTATCTGCATGCTTTACCTTTCTTTGCTTGTTTTTTTTTTTTTTTATACAGTATTTAGTAATATGGGAAGTTCTCCTCATGCAACTGTTTGGATTCTATCAATTTGCTATTCTCAATTGTTTAAAAATAAATCTTAACACATCTGATTTAATTATATGCTTTTAAGTATGGATGGTCCACATGTTTTATTATTTCTTCCTCTTCTTTCCTCCTCCTCCTCCTCCTCCTCCTCCTCCTCCTCCTCCTCCTCCTCCTCCTCCTCCTCCTCCTCCTCCTCCTCCTCCTCCTCCTCCTCCTCCTCTCTCTTCTTCTTCTTCTTCTTCTTCTTCTTCTTCTTCTTCTTCTTCTTCTTCTTCTTCTTCTTCTTCTTCTTCTTCTTCTTCTTCTTCTTCTTCTTCTTCTTCTTCTCCTTCTCTTTTGCCATGTGTTAGACAAATTTAAACTTAAGAGTTGCTTTCCTTACTGTGTTTTCTCCTAATGGTGTCTCTGCATTCTTCCAAACTACTTTCAAATTTAAAATAACTTATATTTTCTCATTCACTTCTCCTCCCTTTATGTATGACTCATGAATGCATCCTTCCAATGACAATTTTTCCATTTGAAGTTGGCTTCAGAGGAAGAAAAAAAATAAGTGTTCTATTATCTCATACTTTTCAACTGTATTAAGTACTAAATGATGCTTTTTCATCCATGATTTCTATTCCTACTAAACTTATAAGTGGGACATAAACTGTGTTTTATACAATTTCCATTATATCATTGTTGCTCAAGTAATCCAGAAAATAAAACAATAATAAGTAAGCCTTCTCTAGGGATTCAACAGTAATCCTCTTTTTCATTCTGATAAAATTAAGTCTTTAAAATCCCCTTTATGTTGCAAATTCAAACCAAGCCACTTCAAGTCTCTTTATTGTCATTGTTTGCTTTCTCTACTGAATTCAACTGTTTATCTCTTTGTCTGAGAAACTTATTTATTCTTTGCTTGATATTGGTTCTTTTCATACTGACCATCCTATCATACACTGCTCTCAAATCTGTGCTACTTAATGTTTGCTTTTCAAGGAATGAGTGTTTTCCCTTTCAAATAATGTTAAAGTTGCTTTCATATGTAATTTAATCTTCTCCTAAGTAATTTTCTTGATTCACCATCTCTGCATGTTCCTGAATGTTAAGTCTCATTGGTCTCTTGTCAAAATTCCTATTATTTTACAAATACTGCTATTATTACCAGTACAATAATGCTCATAAATTTTGAGAGGCTCCTATGTGCCAATTGTGATGCTAAATACTTTATATGTATCAATTATGTGCATTTTCTCCCTAAACCTTTGCATAAATATTCCTCTTTTTATTGTGTATCAGTGAAAATTGGGGCTGAAAATGTTAATTACTCAACTTCAAAGAACTAATGTTGGTGCAAAAATAATTGCGGTTTTTGCATTGTTGAAATTTGCCATTTGATATTGGAATAAATTCTTAAGTAAATGTGGTTATGTTATACATCATTTTAATATCCCAGGGCTTTGAGAGGCTGAAATGGGATGATCATTTGAGGCCAGGAGTTCAAGACTGGCCTGAGCAACATACTGAGATTCCTTCTCTAAAAAAACAACAATTTATAAAAATTTAACTAGGCATAATGGCACATGCCTGGAGTGCTGACTACTTGAGAGGCTGAAGTGGGAGGATCGCTTATGCCCAAAATCAAAGCTGTTGTGAGTTAGGATGGTACCACTGCACTCCACTCAGGGTGACAGACTGAGACTGTTTCAAAAAATAAAGTAAAATAAAATAGTTAAAAAAATGCATGCTTATACTAAATTCCCCTTGTATATATTCAATACATCCATTATACATTTGAATGTGTACAGATTTTAAAATGTGCTATAATTATGTTTCGTGTTTCTCTTCTCTTCAGGCCATCCCCTAATAAAAATTTAGCCTAAATTCATGACAGTTATGTTTTTGAAAACTATAACAATTTTTATATGTGCTCCCAAAGCAAGCATAGTGGTGACGATGTGGAAAAACGGGAATTCATGTACACTGTTGGTGGATGTGTAAATTAGTGTAGTCAGTATGGCAGTATGGCCTTTCCTTAAAAAATTGAAAATTGAACAGCCACATGATCCAGAAATTCCACTTCTGGGAATAAATTTAAAGGAAATGAAATCAGTATGTCACAAATGTCTGTATTCCCATGTTCATTTAGCATTATTCACAATCACCACATATGTATTCAACCTAACTGTCCATCAATAGATGAACAAATAAAGAAAATGTGGTATATATATATAAACCATGAAATACTATTCAGTTTTTTGAAAAGAAGGAGATTCCACCATCGGTGACAATCTAGATGAACTTGTAGGATTTCATGCTAAGTGAAATAGGCCAGGCACACAAAGACAAATACTTCATGACTTCACTTACATGTAGAATCTAAAAAAGTCTAACTTATTTAAGCAGAGAGTAGAATGGTGATGACCAGGGGCTGAGGGTATAGGAGAGGAATGAAGAGATATTGGTTAAGGGTTACAAAAACTTTCAGTCAGGAGGAATGAGTTCTAGAGATCCATCATACAGAATAGTAACTACAGTTGATAACAATATATAGTTTACTTGAAACTATTAAGGAGCTTTTAAATGTTCTCACTGCAAAAACTGATAAGGATGTGAAGTGATGAATATGTCATTCCAAAATGTATTTATTTGTCAAAATATACCCTTGTACATCATAAATATATATAATTTACATTTGTCAATTTAAAATATATAAATTTTGGGTGTATATGATAAAATACACAAATTGTGTATACATGATAAAATGTTGCAAAATAATAATAGGCTATCTTCATGACCTTAGGATAATCAAGGGTTTATTAGAACACACAATATGTCAACAAGGAGAAAAATCAATTAATTGTACTTAATATAATTAAGAGATCATTAAGACAGTAAAATGACAAACCACAAAATGGGAGGAAAAATTGCATATCCAGCAAATATATGTAACAACAACAAAACAACAAAGGCAGATAATGCAATAGAAAATTGGGGAATTTGAGCCTGCAATTCATAAAAGAGAATACCCAAATGGATAATAAACATATATAATGGGGCTGAACTTGATTCATTATCATAACAATGCAAATTAAAACTACAATAGTATATCTCTATGTTCTCACCTCAAGGCTCAAACAATGAAAGGATGTTCTATTCTATGACTAGATCTTGTTTACAGTGGAGATATAGATTGGTACAATAACTCTGGGTAACATTTTGACAGCATTTAACAGTAATGAACCTACACATTTCTCATTAATTGGAAATTCTATACCTGTTATAAACCATACAAAAATGCATAGTTAAGCTCATGAAAAGATATGCATAAGAATGTTCATAGAATCACTTTAAAATATCTCAAACTGGAAACAACCCAAATATGTATTCAGAATAAACTGATGAATAAATTATGATATATTCATATAGGAGAATACTATATAGCAACACAAACTAACTGTATAACTACAATTGCAACCAAAAACATGAGCGAGTCTCCAAAGTGTGTTGAGTAAAATAAGCCACTCACAAAAGAGTACATATTGCATGGTATCATTAATATAAAGTTCAAAAATAGGTTATTCTAGGGTGTTAGAAGTTGTAACAGTGGTTATCCTTGGAGGTGGTGATGGTGGTGGTGGTGGTGGTAGGATAAAATGAGATTAGATACAGCCCAAGTGTGTGCTTCAGAAATGCTTTGTTTCTTTATGTGGTGCTGTTTACAGTGATGTTTGTTTATTTTATAAAATTTCATTGGGGTGTGCCCTTGTTAATCATCTTCTTTTTATAAAATTGAACTAATTGTATAAATAGTCAAACATACTGGAAAATCAAATCACAGTTAGCCATGATTCTCCCCTGAAGTCTAACAAACTTGTAATCTATAACATTGAATATTCTAAGTAAAACGATTAGAAATTTCATAAGCTTTTTCTAACATGATTTTTTATTATGTACAATCTCATATGTTTGCTCTGCTTTGATTTGATTTAAAAAGTTTCAGAATAACATGAGTGAGATAAAGGAATTATTTGATAGTTGCTAATCATAGAAAATAGCCTCAAATATATGAACAATAATAATGTCTGTGGAAATGAAATGGCATAGAAGATAAGAGAATATAGGAATGAAGTTCACTTCATAAATATGACATAATTTGAATTATTGAAGGTGAAGTAGTTTTTACTGTCATTTATTTATATCTTTTATCTTTCAAGCCTCACTATCAGACCAATAGGAGCAAAAGGCTGTGCTATCTCATTACAAATGTACAGTGTTATATAGAATATATGTTTTCATTTATTATTCTTAAAATGAATGCCCAAGGTCATAAAAAATAATTCACTTTGAAATGAGGGGGTCCACATAATTCATATATTACATTTACCATGGACCTCCTCTAGTCTGCTTGTGGAGAAAATCTCCTCTCTTGAATGAGAAATTACATTGGAAATATATAAACAGCAGCACAGCCATGTGATCTCTTCAACTTAACAGAAATTAGATACTTATATCATCTGTCGCTATTTAAGACATAGTATTCACCATTTTTCCATTGATCATGTTTCTTTTATGATGGAAAAATAGGCTAACTTACTCAATAAAAGAGAAAAAAACTGTCTGAGACTTTAACCCATAAAATTAAGCACTTCTTTTTAAAATACTTTTATGTAACTCTCAGTAAGCCTGAAAAAGTACTCGTGGTACTTTTTTATTTTGCAGAATTTCAGTATTTTATTTATGAATTCGTAAAATAAATATTTATACCATTCCAGGCTAGATTCTCGGAATACAGTGCTAAACTCTGGAAAAACAAAGATGAATACAACCTTTGTTCAAGAAGTTTAGTGGAAGAGACAGATTTTTAAGATTGTGCCAGCTGTTAAAGAGAATTAATCAGTTCCCCTCTGCATGTGATCTAGACAAACTTGGAGAAAATGACACTCTAGTTGATTTGGACGTTTTTCCACCTAGTTTCTCTTAATGGTAATATCTTGCGTAAATGTAGTATAGTATCACAACATGAAATTGACGGATATAATATTTTTGCCTTAATCAGAATTCAATTTTACACGCACTCGTGTGTGTGTGTGCACGTGCATGTGTGCATGTTTAGGTCTATGCAATTTTCTCACTTGTGTAGATTCGTGTGATTACCACCACAGTCAAGACACAACAGAGTTCTTCAAGACATCCTTTAATAGCCATAGCTACTTCCTTGCCCCCTTTTCTAATATGTAGAAATCACTAAATTCTTCTTTATCTCTATAATTTGATCATTTCAAGAAGATCACAGGAGTGTCCAATCTTTTGGCTTCCCTGGGCCACATTGGAAGAATTGTCTTGGGCCACACATAAAATACACCAATAATAGCTGCTGAGCTAATAAAATAAAATAAAATTTCTCATAATGTTTTAAGAAAGTTTACAAATTTATGTTGGGACACATTCAAAACTGTAAAGCTATCCTGGACTACATTCTGTCCATGGGCTGTGGGTTGGAAAGCTTGTGTTAAAGAACTGGAATCATACCTATGTAACCGTTAGAGGTAGACTTTCTTTTCACTCAGCATAATTTCCTAGAGACCCATCCAAGACGTCTTGCATGTTTCAATGTACCAATGAATATTCAGTACATTCTTACATGTATCAATGTATCAATAGCTCATTCCATTTCACTGTTGAGGAGTATTTAATGGTATGAATAAATGTATATTCAATTAAACACAGTTTTACTAGTAAAACACTAAAAGACATATAGGTTGTTTCCAATTTTAACTGTTATAAATAAAGTGACTATCAATAGTCAAATATTGTTTATGTGCGAATATGAATTTTCATTTATTTGACATAAATGCCCAAGATTGTAGTTGCTAGATCATGTGGTAAGTGTATGTTTTGTTTTGCCTCATTAGAAATCGACAGTTATGTGCAGTAAGAACACTGACACACTATCTTTACATGTTCTAATAACACAGTATATCATCATTAGCTATAGTTACCAGGCTGTACAATGAATCACTTGATATGCTTAGGCTTTTTTTTTTTTTTTTTTTTTTTTTTTTGGTTGGGGGGAATGGAATTTCTCTCTTGTTGCATGGGCTGGAGTGTAATGACAAGATCTTGGCTCACTGCAACCTCCGCCTCCTGGGTTCAGGCAATTCTCCTGCCTCAGCCTAGCGAGTAGCTGGTATTACAAGAATGCACCACCACGCCTTTTTTGTGTTTTTAGTAGACACGGTTTCACCATGTTAGCCAGGCTGGTCTCGAACTCCTGACCTCAGGTGATCCGCTCACCTCAGCCTCCCAAAGTGCTGGGATTATAAGCGTGAGCCACCTTGCCCAGCCTGTTTGGGCTTTTTGTCCCCATCCAAATCTCATCTTGAATTGTAATCCCCATAATCCTCATGTGTCAACGGAGAGATCAGGTGGAGACAATTGAATCATGGGGGTATTTTCCCACATGCTGTTCTCACGATAGTGAGTTAGTTCTCATGAGATCTAATGGTTTTATAAGGGGCTCTGTCCCCACTTTGCTCGGCACTCCTTCCTGCCACCTTGTAAAGAAAGCGCCTTGCTTCCCCCTCCTCTTCTGCTATGATTGTAAGTTTCCTGAGGCCTCCCTAGCCATTCTGAACTGTGAGTCAATGAAAACTCTGTCCTTTATAAATTACCCAGTCTCTGGCAGTTCTTTATAGCAGTATGAAAAATGGATGAATACATTATTCCTCATATCTAACAGTCATTACATATTCTCTTTTAGTGGATATAGAATTCTGCCTTCACAGTTCTTTTCTGTCAGCACTTTAAAAATGTCTTCTGGTTTCCATGGTTTCTTATGAGAAATGTACAGTCATTGAGTCATTGTTCTTTCATATATAATGTATTTTTTTTCTGGATTTTTACAAAATATTTATTTCTACATCTCTGGTTTTTAGCAGTTTTATTGTGATGCTGTAGGCATATGTTTCTTTCTATTTTCCTTGTTTGGTTTTCACTGAGGCACTTGGTTATAGTGTGTCTTTTGCCTAATTAGAAAGTTTTTAGCCTCATGTCTTCAATTTTTTTCTGTGCCGCAATATTTCTCCTTCTTTTCTGAGGTTATCATGGAATGATTGCTACACCTTTTGATATTGTCCTCACAGATTCCTAAAGCTCTGCTAAATTTCCATGCAGTGTTTTCTCTAGTCCTATAGATTAAAAGATTTCTATCGTATTTTCAAGTTTACACACTCTTCCCTCTTTTGTCTCCCTTCTGTTATTGAGTCCTGTAATTTTAATACATTAAAAAATATACAATATAAAAATACATTTTTGTCAATTATAAATTTTTCCATTGGTTCTTTAAAAAAATTCTTGTTTGCCAAGATTTTCTATCTTTCCATGTGTTTCAACAGGTTTTGCCATGTCTTCTTGGAGCATAATTCTAGTTATTCCTTTAAAGTTATGGTCCAGTAATTTCAACATTTTCTTCTTCTCAGCTTTGACATCTGTTGATTTTCTTTCTCCTTGAGAATGTGTCAGACTTCCTCAATTATTTGTAAGTTGTGTTAAGCAGAATACACAGAATACAAGATGGTCCACCATGCACCCCAGGAACAGACTAAACTCATTCCTTCCCACATTAGGAACAATATATTTAACCAACAGTTTGCAGCAGATTTGATGTGTGTTAATTCTAAAGTGAAGTTATAACAAGACCCTGTGGTTTCTGTATTGGACACTGTCCTTCTCCTTTCCCCTTGGATCATTCACTCTGTGGAATGCACTTGTCTTGTTATGAGCAGCTCTATAATAAGGAGCTGGAGCTCTCTGCAAATAACCTTGTGAGTGAGCATGATCTACCCACATTAATCTTTCAGATAATGGCAACCTAGCTGATATGGTTTGGGTGTGTTCCCACCCAGATCTCATCTTGAATTATAGCTCCCACAATTCCCACATGTCATGGGAGGAACCCAGTGGGAGGTGATTGCATTATGGGGGAAGGTGTTTCCTGTGCTGTTCTCATGAGAGTGATCAAGTATCATGAGATCTGATGGTTTCAAAAAGGGAATTTCCCTGCATAAGCTCTCTTGTCTTGTCTGCCGCCATCTGAAACATGCCTTTCACCTTCCACTATGTCAGTGAGGCTTCCCCAGCCACGTGGAACTGTAAGTCCAATAAACTCTTTCTTTTGTAAATTGCTCGGTCTTGAGTACATCTTTATCAGCAGCATGAAAACAGACTTACACACTAGCTGATAGATTCATGGTAAACTCATAACATAATTCCCATTGTATCCTATGGGTAGTTCCCTTTCCACTCCTTAAATTAGAAAGAAAAGGCTTCATCTGGAATTACTTACTTATGTCTGTACCCAATGCATAGCTCTAGGATTTATACTGTCATGAGTCAAAACTAGGAGATATGGAAGGGGTGGAGAAACTCACCATCAGATCATTTGTACTTTAAATACTTGTTTCTTACCCAACATGCCTACTGTCTCTTACTTCTTAGAGTACTGAAATATGGACTCCATGCATTTTCTTCATAAATTTTAGTTGAAATTAGTGACAATAGTAGGGTGAAGTGGGCTTTTTTCATCTTTACTGGAAGTAAATATAAGATTTTGTTTGGTTGGTTGCTTTGGTTTGTTTGATTGCTGCTTTGTTTTTTACAATAGAGTGATCGCTTTATGAATAAGACCAATAAAGTAAAACATAAGCAATTCTGCTTATTTTTATATTTATTTGTAGAAAATTATAAATATTATAAACAGTTGTTCCCAAACAATAATAAATTTGAATCCATAATGAAACTATTAACAATCCTGTGTACCCTGGATAATAAAATGTTTCTTTTTTAATTCTCTAGATTATGAGAGAAAGTATAATGTGTGTACAACCCTCAAATATCTGATAGGTACATGAGATATTTTTCATATCAAACTTCAATAAATTGTAACACTCTTATAAGCTAACTATAGTAAGCTGAAAACAAATACTTCAAAACAGAAGTTAACAAATCATTTTTTAGGATGCATAGAAAATTAATTTAGAATGTTCTATAGCAGCTGACATCTACTCAATTAGCTTAGATTTTACCTGGCAGAAGCCTAAATGCAGAATTTGGCATTTAAAAAGTTTTCAAAATGTATCTATTTTCTCAAAAGTGTTCAGTTATTGTGTTTAATGGGTGTGTGTGTGTGTGTGTGTGTGTGTGTGTGTGTGTCATTTGCTTGGTTCTATAGAAAATTTAACAGGAAATTTAGAGGTAGGGTGTTTATTTTTAACATTTTATATTTCCATTCACCCCTCTGTTCTCTGGGATTATGGGATTATGGGATTTTGGGGAAGTGATGTCTGCATCATCTTCCATGTATCACTCAGGATTTGTGGGGTTTTCACCTCTGCTTCCTTCACTCTCCCATATTTTCTCATTTGGAACTTTTATAGTCTTACCTTTAATAAATGTGTGAATAGTTTCCACTGTTAAAATAAACCTTTAAACAAAACAAATTTAACAGAGCTAATTTGAGCATTAAATAATTGATGATCAAGCAGCACTCAAACTGGAAGAGGTGGCCAGATGCCTCGGCTCACACATGTAATCCTAGAACTTTGGGGGGCTGAGGCAGGAGAATCTCTTGAGCCCAGGAGGTTGAGACCAACCTAGAAAAGAGGGAGGCCCCACCTATCCTCACAATAATAATAAAAAAAAATAGCTGGACATGGTGCTGCGTGCCTGGAGTCCCAGCTACTTGGGAGGCTGAGGTGGGAAGATCACTCGGGCCCAGAAGGTCAAGACAGCGGTGAGCCATGATCATGCTACTGCACCTCAGCCTGGGCAAGACAGTGAGACCTTTTCTCAAGAAAACAAAACAAAACAATAAACAAAAACAAAATTGAAGAAGTTCAGAGATTTCTATTTTAACAAAATGAGCAGAAGGCTTTTATAGGTTGAACACAGCGAAGGAAACATTTGATTGACTACAGCTAGGTGTTTGCCTTATTTGGGTTGGATCCAGCAGGAAGTCCCTAGTTAAGAGATTAGTGGATAGTTTCTGATTGGTTAAGCTTAAGTCTTGTTTAACTGTTTACCTCAGACTTCAGTTTCCCTACCTAGGAACCCAACACATTGGAGCCATCTGAGCCTTTAAATTAATTATTTTAACACTGTTTATCTGCTTATTTATTCCAAATACAGGACTTCCCAAGAGTAATTCAAGTGTAAAAATCTCTGGCTTCCCATTACACACACGTTTTTCTCTTGACAGATAAATATTAAATCCACTTAATCCTTTAATTTTTGCTGTATTTATCAATTATGACTTATAATAGGATGGTCCAATAATAATGTTATTAAGTATAGTGCAAAAATACCTTAGGAATTAAATCTTAAAACAATAAATAAGACAGAATGATATTTATTCTCATTCTCTCTCACTCTCCATTTTATTTTTATGAATAGACATCATTTTTGTCAATGATTTCACGTAATCAATAATGGCAAGGAACCAATTTTCAGCGCACACATAACATCATTTTATATTGTTTATACATAATTATTTTTCTTAGCATTGCCCTAACATAGGCATGTGAGCAAAAGTGCATACACTACAAATATACACAGCCTCTCAACTCGGTTTATTTTGTCAATTAAAAATAATCACATATAAAGACTCCTGCACTGAATTTTCTTAGAAATCACTTAAAGTTATTCTGGAAGCCTAAGAAACTCTGACACTCTAGGTGATCTTAAAAATATGCCTGCATTTAAGTTGGATTGCTCTATCTGTAGAATAAATATCTCTTAGAGTCACTCAAATGTGTCTACGTCTGTTAAAGTACACAGTCTGAAATCTTAGAGTTATTTGCCATTATTTATAATTTGTGAAATGGATAGTTAATAATATCTATAACACTGGTAGTTCTAAGAATAATACCATATCTATCTACACAGTAAGACTTAATGAGTATTGGCTGAAAGTCCTTTAAGTAACTATAATGTACTCTTTCCATTGCTGTGAATAACTCCTAAGAAAATGACACTTTTTGACATTTGAATCAGCTGTAGTTCTCACTGAATGCTTTACTGAAATCAGGTAAGTGTCTTTTTTATATGTAAGCAGAAAACTACAGGTTGCATAAGAAGAATATGTGTTGAGATTTTTTTTATTCTTTTGGTGGTTATAATAACCAAAGTCTCTCTATAAAATCATTTATTACTTATTATGCAGCTTGGATAGTCCTGATCTCATTTTGGGGACCAAAAAAAAAAAAAAAAAACCACAGAAAGAACATTGAAACATGATCATAGTCAGAAGGTCAATTCCTTTTCTTATCCTCAGTTTCAGTTTCTATTCATATTTCTCACAGCACCAAATCTCTCTGTAACCTTGTCAACTAAAGCAAGTATAGGATATTGACACAGAGACTTCTTACTGCCTAGAGTTCTCAGTAGGAAATCCAGCATTTCAGCTAAAACGTAGAATCGTTCATAATGCTAGGTAAGTAGTTTCTACACACTTTTAAGGGTGATTTCACCTCTATCAAGCACTTGGCTCTCTCCCTCAAATAAAATTAAAATTTATCACAGGTCTCTGAATATATGAGCCAGATAGAAATCAACAAATTGTATATTGAATACCTACAGTCAGAAAGACTAGATGCTATTAGTAACTCTAAAAAGAAAAAGGTACCCTTGGTCACAGTGGTGCAAGAGCATCTGTCCAAAAGTGACAATGGAACAGATTGATTCGTATTTTATTTTGCACCATAACAAATAAATTAAATGCACCAGACTATACAAATATATTAACTAAAAATATAATCTAAAATACAACAGAATGTCCTATAATTACTGGGTTTTTTAACCATAGATTAGTTCCTAAAGTTTTCCTCTGATACCTACAAATTTAAAGTTAGCAGCCACCTATATTAAGACTTCTTCCACAGGGATGTGAATCATATTATCTAATGCCTTGCCTTACTTATTCAACAATCATGCCTCATAACTCAGAATAAACATATAATTGGTCACCCAATTGTGTACAATTTTCAGAATGAAAAAAAATAAAGAAAACTAATACTTCCATTAAGACAACAGATGTAAAGAGGGTCTGTCCTGAGGCTGAGACACATGTTTATTCCAATGAACTGGTCTATCTTTGGCTAGAAAGCAAAATGGTCAAGTAATGGCAATAGCTTGAAAAAAAATCAGGGACCATCCATCAAATTATATAACCTAAATTTAAATGATCATAGAAAATAACTTTAACATATTTCAAATGTTTATCATTTTTTAAAGATTTGATATCCACTTGTAGGGAGATACTGTAAGTAACCAAAGAACCTCAAAAATCTAGATTATTCCTTAAATCGCATGCAAATTAAGCTTTCCTTTGTCTGTTTAAAATAAATGGGGAGGACACAGAGGCCTTCACATAATCACTAAATTACAAAGAACAGATGTGAACCATTTATGGGTAAACGTGCACACTGGCAAAGAAAAAACACAATAAAACAGCATGCACTGAACCAACCAGACTGGCTTTTAAATGACTCATACATGTGTGATTGCTAAAGACAGCAACAAAAATAAAACTGCTCACTTGACTAGGGCTAATACACTTTAGTTACTTTAAATTAACTGCTAATCATGCCTTTTTCTTGCATTGTGCATTTCTTTTTCACAGCAAAATTGAAATATGCCTTTTTTGAATGTATAAGAAAAAAGACAATGAATGAATTACCTATTAGGTCATTACTGGTTTTGCAACCAACTGTTCTTCTGGACAAAAGTGCCCTTTCTTGTCTATTCAGAATTGCTTCTGAAGTTCAGAGTCATAATTAATGTTATATTTAGTGATCCTTACAAATTGTTTCTTGTTTTATGTCAGTACCATTTTTATATTTTGAAATAAAGCAGAAATCATCTATTTAAAGTATATCAGAAGTATACCTTTAAGACATAGTTGCTGAACAGGCCAACTCTTTCCTCCCATTATCTTCAAACTCACCCCTACTATGGTTCACACTATCCCTAACATATAATTCATCCAATTTACTCACTCTGCAGTAGTATAGCTATTACTTCTCTTATCAAACATAGGTATTGGTCCCCAATCATATTATCACTTCTTGAAAGCAAAATCAGGTCCTGAAAAATGGGGCTGCACCAATTATATCATCACTTCTTGAAAGCAAAATCAGGTCCTGACAAATGGGGTTGCATCTGAATTTGGGTGTGTGACAACAGAGAATAGCTAGTAGCTCAATTTTTTGAGTTACGAAAATGAAGACAAGGCCAATCTTTTCATGAGTTTCTATCGTTTTGTTGCATCATAGTCGTAGCATGGCTTCAGATTTCACATAATAGGATAAAATATAGCTATGTAAAATAATTTAAGGAAAGAATAATTTTAAAATATAGGACAGAGATATGGAGATTATAGATCAAAAGGATGAGAAATTAATCTCAGAGAAGTCAATTATAGGGAGACTACTACAGATTGATGATTCTCAAATGTGGTCCCATACCAGCACAAATTACCAAATTTCTGGCAATTTGCTAAAATTAAAATTCTTGAGCCTTACCCCAAGCTTCAGCATCAGAAATTGTGGAGGGGCCTTATAGTCACTTTTAAAAGCCCTCCAGCTGAAGGATGGTAAAAATTTAAGAACCACTGCAATAGTGATATGATTTGGCTCCGTGTCCTCACCCAAATCTCATGTTGAATTGTAATCCCCACTATTGAAGGAGGGAAGTGAGGGAAGTTGATTGGATCATGGGGGGAGAATTTCTCCCTTGCTGTTCTTGTGATACTGAGTTCTCATGAGATCTGGTTGCTTGAAAGTGTGTAGCACTTCCACCATCACCCTCTCTCTCTCTCTTTCTCTCCCATGGTAAAGACAGCTCGGTTCCCCTTCACCCTTCCAACATGATTGTATGTTTCCTGAGGCCTCCTAGCCATGTTTCCTGTACTGTGAGTCAATTATACCTCTTTTCTTCATAAATTACCCAGTCTTAGGTAGTTTTTTTATAGCTGTGTGAAAATGGAGTAATACAAATAGATATGTAGTTTTCAATCCAAATATATGGAAAAAATTTTTAATGTTACTAAATAATATGTTTTAATGTCTTAAGGAAGTATGTAGGTAAAGGCGGCAAAAAAGTAAATTCATGTTTACATTAAGATTTTTTAAAATCTAAAGTAATTTCTCTAAATATAAAGTTGCATTGCTCAACTTCAAACAGATTCACACAAGTAATCTGGAAGGGCAGAAATTTAGATATTTTAAGAAGAATAATTTGAACAATCATCAGCTAATTGTTTCAACTAAATAAAATCACAATATAAACTTAATATAATCATCCCATCCATGCTCCCGTTTGATCTTATAACAAACCTGGAAAATGTATAGGGCCCATATTTATTATTTTCTACACTTACAGAGAAATGCACTTACTCAAGAATATCCAGCTCTTAAATGGTGAAGTTCTGAAACCACACATTTCTCATTTAAATTCAAGTTTTCTTCCTCTTTTTTCCACCTGCACACCCACCCATATGGCAGGCACCATGCTAAGAATTTAGTTTTTGCATAGGAGAAATATGGGGTAAAATCTTTCACTCTATTGTAGAAAGTATTAACTGGAAATATATACAAAACTGCTGTATAATCCCTTAAGAACCAAACAATCAAAGGGTATCTTCAAGATTATTACAACCCAGTTAGGTCAGAAATATTTAGACACATAGACATGTATGACCAGTGTGCATGAGGGAAAATAGTTAAAGCTGTATGTATTCTAGAGAATAATGCTATGTAGAGTCAGAGCAAGAGCAGGCCTTTCACATGCTTCATCCAAATTCCAAATCCCTCACAGTGAGGCAAAGCCAAACTTAAGCCAAATTGATAGTGTGTCATTATACTTGTGCTCATGCAGCTCTCCTTCCAAAATCTTCAACTACTTCTCTCATATCACCAGGGCCTCTTATGAAGATGCCCTTCTGACGCATAATTGCTGTAATACATAGTCTTCACCCAAGACTTTGAGAGTACTAGATAAGCAATAGATTTAAACGAAGTTGGAACATAATGAGTAAATATAACTCCACATAAAAAACATTCTATTTATTACTCTATTTCTAAAGGATAGCAACAAGAAAAAAATTGATAAATAAATGCAGCTAATTTAATACACCATGATATTTTTTAGGAGGTTGTAGCTTTTGTGAGTCTAGTGCTGAGCTAGACATCGAGATTCAAAAAATAATAAAAAAATGACTGACCTGAAGGAATTCTTAGTCCAGCAAGAACCAAAGCCATTGAGACTTTGACCTACAAGACAGGTTTATTGAGAGACAAAAAAACTATATTGAAAATTCTAAAGAAGCAGCAGAAATAGCTTTAGTTGTTAAGGGGAAAGCTCCATGACTTAGGTTTATGGAACTTTAATCATTTATGTAGCTATATAGAAAGGTTATTTCAGGCAGCTCTGATACATGTATTAAAAATACAGGAGTAGAAATACCCATGATATCTTTGGGCACAACAAGGTCAACTACTTAGCTGGAACAAAGTCTTTTCATGGGGGAAAGCATCAGTTTGTGCTAGAACGGGCAGATGATAATTCCTTCTATAAAATATAGATGCAAATAGGGATATAATCTCAAAATGCCAGCATTTCCAAGTAATCGCTATAGATAAATACAAGAAAGCTGAGTGATACCATACCTAGACCTCATTAAAATACAAAAGGACAGTATAGGTAATCTCAGGAAAAGATGTCAACTGGCCAAGGAAAAAAAAATTAAGAAAAAAACATTTAGGGTAACATGAGGCCACCATGTTAGTGAGAGATCAGAGAGGCTCTTATGATAACGACATGAAATAACAGAGAATGATGCTGTTAGGAAAGGTAGACTTGTACATGGAGGCTTCAGAACCCCATCCAGCTGCGTAAGAATGAGCTTTGGCCCATGCCTATGTCCTGAATGGTATTGCTTAGGTTTTCTTCTAGGGCTTTTATGCTTTTAGGTCTTACGTTTAAGTCTGTAATGATCTAATTCGCAGCAAACTAACACAGGAACAGAAAACCAAACACTGCACATAAGTGGGAGTTGAACAATGAGAACACATGGACACAGGGAGGGGAACATCACACAACAGGGCCTGTTGGGAGGTGTGGGGCTAGGGGAGGGATAACATTAGGAGAAATACCTAATGTAGATGACGGGTTGATGGGTGCAGCAAACCACCATGGCACATGTATACCTATGTAACAAACCTGCAGGTTCTGCACATGTATCCCAGAACTTAACGTATAATAATAATAATAATAATAATAATAATAAAAGAATGGGCTTTGGACTTTGATTCTTTCTTACTAAGAGATTTAGTCTGTGCTGGACTTGCTTTTTGTCATATGGCACCTGGCCAACACCACTGCTACATTTGTCCCCTGTGAGGAAGGCATGGTGATAAGGTCTTTTGTTTTTCAGCAGAAGAGGGATGTGCAGGCCAATGGCCTTGAGTCAGCCGCTGGAAAAGGCCCTCTGGCCATGGAGGACTAACACTCACTACTAAAGCTGATCTTGCTCTGTCTTTTCTCTATGTGAGTAAAACTTTGTTCAGTCCAGTGCTTGACTGAATTATGTTTTCCTTGAGGACTCCAATACCAAGATGCAATGAGAAAAGGTGTTCAGGCCTCTACTCCTGGTGACAGGCAATAGATACCACTTGCTTGACAGATGCCAAGTAGAATAGCTTCCCACGACATACTCAAGAGTCAGAAACTTAATATGAGAATAAAAGTGCAACTTTAAATCGGCATATGCATTCAAATTCATAATCAAATAAATGTTAATACTATTCATATATGTAAAAATAAAAAGATTCTATACAGTTACTACCCATGAATACAAAAAGGGATGAAATGATTTTAATATTTACTATTGGCCAGGCGCGGTGGCTCAAGCCTGTAATCCCAGCACTTTGGGAGGCCGAGACGGGTGGATCACGAGGTCAGGAGATCGAGATCATCCTGGCTAACATGGTGAAAACCCGTCTCTACTAAAAAAATACAAAAAAACTAGCCGGGCATGGTGGCGGGCACCTGTAGTCCCAGCTACTTGGGAGGCTGAGGCAGGAGAATGGTGTAAACCCGGGAGGCGGAGCTTGCAGTGAGCTGAGATCCGGCCACTGCACTCCAGCCTGGGCCACAGAGCGAGACTCCGTCTCAAAAAAAAAAAAAAAAAAAAAGTATTTACTATTTATCAACCTATTTTTGAGATGCCTGAAAGCATCATTTTTATTGTGAAAAATTGAGTGATGCACAGCAGCCATTACACGGCACCTCATTGGCATTCCAAAAATATGATTTCAACTAAAATGAATGAATAAATGAAGGAATTATTGATCTGAGCAACAATATAAAAATATAGTAGAAAGAAAACTCTATAAAATGACATTCTACATAAACATTTACTATGAGGAATCTTGTTAAAATTAAGATCTACACTTCAATGATCAAGTAACTATCTTCTACCTTTTCATCCAGAGTTTGTTACACAATTGCTTCCAGTTCATCACCACATGTATGTTGTGTTAGTTATGTAAGAGTTATTGGAAACAGACAAATGACCTCTTCTGGTAACTGTGTTATGTGGTAATGTCAATTCTGAGTTTGCCACAGCAAGTACTAAGGGCTAATACTTTTGATTTTTCTCTGCCACAAAAGCATTAACTATGTGGCTGCTTTCTGGTGAGTGTTTCTGAAAGGTACCAGATTTCTTTAAGGAAAACTTAAGAAAGGATGGCAGGGAAGTAATGGTTAAATCGATTTTTAAGTGATTTTTTTTTTCCTATGACCAAAATTAGTCAAAATTAGTGAAGGCTGGAATATTGGATGTTTTTATAATGAATTATGATTTCCTAGTCATTGTTTCCTGTAATCGTGGTTTATTGAAAGTTTTTCTAAAATTTTAAAGTCCACGTTAAATTATATCTCATCTGTATCATCACAACTTCTAGATCAGAATATTGTCAGACCTTCTAAAGCCTTTGTTCTTTTGCATCTTTAAATGCTATGGGGAGAGTGTCTTCTCTATGTCTGATTTTTGACAATCCAAATAAAAGTTATCAGATTTATTTCCCCAAATTGCTTGCATCTGATACCTTAGAGTACTTGCACTGGTTTCTCCTCCACAGCCAGAATTAAAAAGACACAAGCTTTTTGTTAGCTACCTTCAGTCTCTTGTGATGTTCCCTTGCTTAATCAGCCAGATGATTATTTTTTTTAACTTCCTACCTAATTAACACTTTCCCTTTAGCATTTGCCCTTGGGAATTGCAGAAAATTTAGTGGAATAGAAATTTAACAAACATCAGAAAAATACGATTAGATATACTGTTTTTACCATCATTCTATGTATGATGGGAATAAAAAAAATACGTAATTTTTGAAAATAATATGTTAATGAATATGAGTGTTTTAAAAGAGATGCATAAGTTGTTTTATTCGTAGTATCTATGAAAATAGTTAATATAACATTTTAGTTTAGGACCATATTTATCACATTAGATCATAACTTTTACAAGTGCTTATATTCCCCAAAAGATTATTACAGAAATTAATCATAACAAAATATATATTAGATGATAACTATTTCCTAATATTTAAAAATTTCACCTTTCCTGTTCTTCATCTGCATGTTTGGTTTGAGATTAAATTTCAGTAATTTGTAGAACTCCACAGGCAACCAAATACTATGTAGGATATTTTATTTTAATTTTCTGTTTTGTGAAGGTGAATCCAGTTTGCAATCCAGTTAGATATGTTATAAGTTATGTTATCCCACAGGATTTGCATTATGTTAAGCCTTATGACTGTGAGAAAACTGGAACTTCAAAAGAATTATTGCCCTTGGCTTCTCAGGTTTCATCACAGGAGCCATTATTCATGGAATATCATTATTTTTGGCTTCTATTTAAGCTTATCTCTTTGCCCTTGATTTTTTAAAACAATGATTTCTCTCTACAAGGGCCAGAAGTGTTTATCTGACTTTTGGCTTACAGTATCTGAATCATGTTCTGCTTTAGTTTTCCAGAGACTCCCATTTTAAGCTTTGATTACTTGAAGAAGGTGTGTAACATTCCCATATAAATATGACCTTTTAATAATTAACATTTTGATCTTATTGGCTTATTTCAACTAAAATTTCTTATAGCCTCAAGATTGCAAATTAGTTCAAGACTTCCAGATTTTACTCTTGTTCTTGGAGAGTCAACACATCTATAAGTGGATTTTTCAAATGAAATTTAACACTGAAATATGTAGATACTTTGTGAAAATGGTTTAAGTATTTCGGATATGTTCTTCATCAGAAATTGTGGCTTTACTTTCACTAAGCAGGTCAAAATGTGGTATTAGTGTTACATGTGATGAAATATAAATAGAATATTCTAGGCTAGAATGTTAAATATTTGCTTCCTGGCTTGAAATTATATCCCTATTTTTTTAAAAAACCTAACTATTAAGTCAAATTTTAAAATAAACACACTTTCTCAATGATAGGCAAGGCATTAGTGTTTAAATGTAATTGATGAGAAAGCGCTATTAGTAAGAACATTAGTTCATATATTGGGCAATTGTGCCATGGCTTTGAAATGCTTCTTGGCTATTAACTTTGTGATAACTCTTTCTTCATTTAAAAAAAAAAAATAGACTGGAAGTACTGTCACCAGGCCTAGGCTCTTAAATTTCCAAGGCAAACTACTTAAGTTACAACAAAAAGAGGGAATCATTAATTATTCTACAAGCATTTTGACTTGCTATATGTCATAAGAAAATTATTTTCTACCCCACAGTGCCAGTATTTGGGGTAGGATAAAAGATAACTATCTTATAAATTCTATCTTATTAAAATAAATTAGTCATTAATTTGTGATTTGGAAAGGAAAATAAGTATTCCTGGTTTATTTAAAACCAGGAAATTTTTGATTTTCATATTCTATAAAAATAGCTTACTATATTTAGTTGCTATATATTTTACATTTAGTAAAATAGCTTGCTATATTTAGTTGCTATATGTTTCAAGTTCTCATAAAACTAATTCAATAAAATAAGTCATTTGTTATAACATTTATAATTGACTTTTACATAGCGGCCGGCCTCTTTGATCATTACAACTTGGTTTACCTTGTACTAACCATTTACCACTATATATATTCTGATACGCTTTTCATTTCACATATACTTTCTGAGTATGTAGTATAAAATATATTATGACACGTATGTTTATTGCTGTTCACAATAGCAAAGACTTGGAACCACCTCAATTGTCCATCAGTCACGGACTGAATTAAGAAAATGTGGCACATATACATGATGGAATACTATGCAGTCATAAAAAATAATGAGCTCTTGTCCTTCGCAGTGACATGGATGAAGCTGGAAACCATCATTCTCAGCAAACACAGGAACAGAAAACCAAACATCACATGTTCTCACTCCTAAGTGGGAGTTGAGCAATGAGAGCACATGGACACAGGGAGGGGAACATCACACACCAGGGCCTGTCGGGGGGTAGTGGACTATGGGAGGAATAGCATTAGGAGAAATATCTAATGCAGATGATGTGTTGATGGGTGCAGCAGACCACCATGGCACATTTATACCTATGTAACAAACCTGCACGTTCTGCACATGTATCCCAGAATGTAAAGTATAACAAATAAAAGATATTATGACAGCTATTGGCAGAGGTTTCCAAGATGAAGTAGACATGAAACAAGTCTTCAGGTGCCTTATAGAACATAAGTGGATATGAGGCATATACATCAGCAGTTGTCAAAGGAGGGAGAATGAGATGAACCACAATATGCTGACAAAATGCTCTGGAAGAGAATATTGTTGGAATTTGGTGCTATTCTCATACTTGACCCAGCACATATTGTAAAATAGGAATAAATATCCTCTTAAAGGGAACTACACATTTGAAGCATTATTCACTTAGCAAAAGTATTAAAGGGATATGCTTTTTATGGAACTGTTTACCTCATTTTTGATTCACAACATAAATTACAACCAAAAACTTATAAAATATCTTTAGAAAGTAAACAAAAGAATGCTATAACCATTTGTTTCCAGAACAAACTTCTTCATTCCTCAATTCAACAGTTTTAGACCACATTCTAGTGAATAAATGAAAGAATTATAATCGATGAAAGAATTATAATCTATAAATTTGACCAAATGAAGCGTAACACCTTACTAACCAGCACTAGGTTTTTCAATTTATATAAATCCATTCCCTCTCCCTCCCTGCTTTTTCTTGCTTTCTTTTTCTTTTCCTTGTCTTCCTTTCTTTATCTCTCCCCATCTCTCTCTCTGTCTCTTAAATTTGTCCTTAGTGTACTTATAAATAGAATGAAAATATTCAATTGCTTATTTTTCCCATATAATAGTCCATACAACTTTTAACTTTTTTTTTTCACCGTCCCAACCCAATTGTTTTGACATTTTAGGAAGAGAGTCACTTGGAACTATTTTTAAAACAAACTTATAATGAACATCAGAATGCCAGGCACATACATTGACATATATAAATATATGTATGGTGCCTATTAATATTTTTATTAGGAAAACAAACCTTTGTTAAGAGCCTCAGATCAAGAATCTGCCTTTCCCCTACAGATTTAACTGTAGATAATCACCTCCCTTGTTATCCTGTCTAAGGTCTTTGGTAATCACAGAGGCTTTCTTCAATGTGTTATTCACCTAATGCACCCTTCTCCATATACTAACAGTCCAGGAGTGTAGAACCATGGGTAAGAAAATAATTATTTAAAGGGTAAAAGAGAAAAAGTGAAAAAAAAAAGCTGAATCAGTATAAAAAAAAACTATTTAGAAACCAATGTATGAAGTAATATATTAGTATTTATTTTGTACTTTATTAATTATTGTTAAATGATAAATTAATATATAGTACGTTATAGGTCACAAATATCAATATATTTATTCCCTTTAAAAACACTACTTTATATATGGACAAATTAAGACAGGGAGAAGTTAAGTAATTCACCCAAGGCTGCAGCTAAATAAGTTAGTATTCAAACCCAGGCAGTCAGGCTTCAGAATCCATACCCTCAAATACTATATTTACCCCCACATGCAAAATATTTCATTTAAAAGCAGGATTTCTGATTTGGGCTCCTTGAGAAGATAGTTCACAAGTATAAAGGAAATCAAAGTGCATCAGACTCACTTGTTTACTATAAGAAAAAAAAGGGGGGGGGGAAATAATATTAGGAAACATAGCTCTAATTGTGTTTCCTTTGGCTGATAAAAATATCCTTCTACCGGACAAGGCAGTTATTCTAGAAGTGCTAAGGGTACTAGAGAGTAAAGAAAATAAAGTAATAGTAACCAAAGAATAAAGCCTGAAAATGTAGGCCAAGAAACCAATGAAAGTCAATAACTTAGTGTCAAAGAGAAGGATTAAAAAAATAAGTTAGAGCAGTCAGGTCAGTTACAAACTATTAGAGAAAAATGACTGTGATCAGAGCCAGAGCTCACATGAGAAAAATAAATACTGGTCTATTACCCTCAATTTTTAAATGTCTGATAAAGTGACAGGCAATGTATGGAGGTAGAAAGAATTATAAAGAGAGTAAATGGTGTAACAGTCATCCAAAGAATATTCAGTGGGCAAAAATAGATACAATGTCACTAAAAAGACACAGGGAAAGAAATATGTGAAAACATTGGTTTTAAGCCACAGTTTGAAGAATTTAAGAACTCTCTGATACTACAAGCCTGGTGATTAATGATACAGGGTGTACTTATGAGAGACAATTCTCTATGGGTCTCTCCAGTTTCCATACATCTTTTGAGTAAAGAAATAATAGCTTTTGTTCTGTCACTTTTTCAAGGATGTTAGTATTGAAAACCACTTTGGAAGATAGTGCAAAAAACAAATTTGTTTGCTGAAAAGTATTATAAAATAATGTCCCCCTTAGTGGGTGAAGCTTAGGAGAATTTGCTAGCAGCCTCTTCCAAAAATTGAGATTTTTCTAGTCTCAGTGTTCCTGACCTGTCATACGCTCCCACTGTGTATGCAGTATTCACCTCAATCCACCTCTGCATTTGCCACACAGGACTTGGACAAAGGGCCACCAATGCAAACATGACACTCATACTGCCCACTACACCATAAATAATAAAGTTCTTTGTCTCTCACTTGGAAATCTCATTACTTCTGCCAGCATCCATGAAACTGTGACTAGATAACGTGTTATCTTGCAAAGTAAAACGTCAGACCCTTCACAGTCATTGATAGATTTGATGACAAGAATAAGATACTGACAGAGACATAGATATTCAGAACATGAAAGGTTCAAAGTCCTCTGAAAGTTTATTTGAAATTATAAAGAGCCTCTTTGGGATAATGTAGTAAATGTTCTTACCCAAGTGGTAGGAAAGAATAAGGATTTCCTACTGTCCAATCTGTTAATACACCTTGAGAGGCTGAGCAATGAGAGGAGGGACAGAAATAATTTTCCCCTGATGTGCTTTGGTTGTTGGCTGTTTACTCTCCTCCAGGCAGGAGCAGAAAAGTGAGCTCCCAGTGAGACACGTGTTGCATTATATCCTATAGAATTGTATTATAATGAGTATGTGTTGTTTAGGCTCTTCACTCAGGAAATTTATAGAAAACTAATATGCCCACTCAAATTCAGTTGCTATGGCCATGAGTCTACTGGAATGACTCATCTTGGCCTTGATGATGATACTGAGATGGGAGAGTTCCTTGGCCCCTTCATGGGACTTGAGACAGGTTTGTGTCTCACCTACTTGGCCACTGCAGTGCTCAAACCCCTTGTGGGAGGAGGGGCACTCAGGCAAGTGGAAGCCAGGGCTATGGCAAGCACTTTTGGGCTCTAGGCCCACAGCAGCATCTACAGGTGTGTTATAATTAATGCTCTTTTAGCAGTTGCCATTTGTGGATGGCTAAGTACTAACCAGCTCATTGGAGAGTCAGGGTGACAGTCTTTTACATCCTGTACTCTTGGTACCCAGGTTCTAACATGGCCTCCAGGAAGAATCAGGTCACATTCATGTTTGAAAGATGATGAATGCAGAGGATTTTATTAAGCAGTGGAAGTGGTTCTCAGTGGAAGGGGAGCTGGAAAGGGGATGGATGGTGTGGGAAGAAGGCGATCTTTTCCTGAAGCCCAGCTGTCTCCAGCTCGGCTCCTCTCCAAAGTCATGCCATCTGAAGTTAAGCCGTGCCTATCTGTAGTTTCCAACACGCAGTTGCTTCTTCTCTCCTGGAACTTCAACCATTTCTTCTCTTCTCTCCTTCACTGCTACACCACTCTGCTCTTCTGCCAATGGAGCTTGGGGTTTTTATGGGTACAGGATGAGGGGCATGGCAGGCTGCAGTGGTTTTGGAAAAAGCAACATTTGGGCAGGAAAACAGGAATAACTATTCTCATTTTAAGGCCACAGTTTCCAGGCTGGAGAACAGAACCTTTGCCGGAGAACCACCCTCTTCCACCCCCTATTTCCCTGCCTCTTGTCTGTATCAATACTAATTATTGAATGACAGTTTCTATGGCACAGTGATTTAGAGTTTGTTTGAGAGAAGTAAATGAGCTTCTTTGCAGCTTTTCACATGTTGTCATTGGCTCTGAAGTAGCTGATTAAATCTCAATCTCTCAAGGATTCTCATAGACACTCATAGTAGTTTTGATATGTATCTCTTGTTGTCCTGACTGCTTTTTATCTTCTTTAAACATATATGACTGGGACAAAGGGAACCAGAGTCCAAGCTATTCCCTCTAAAAGATGTTTTATATCTAGGATTTCAGAAAATTTTCCTCTTATATCTGAAGAAGCCAGATGTTTGTGCTAGCTGGGGAATTGTAGAGTGTGTATCACTGAATTATCATACAAAAGCACATGCAAAAATACATGTCATTATGTTTCAAACATATAAAATAATAGCAAAGAAGAGAACACAAGTAGCTATTATTGTGTTAAAAGCATTGAATTTTTTCATACTCTCAGTAAATTGTATATTTAAGACAGTATACTTAATAGGTAATAAAACATTAAATAATGATGCATTGACTTGTTTACATTCCCAGGGAGTAACGGCATATAAAACATAACTCCAGGACAGTTTTAGACTTTGTTACTCTGTTTACCAATTATAAAATATCTTAAGAATCATTCCTGAATATTCTTTTTGGGAGTTGTAACATTGTTTTGAAGAGATCTGAATCTCCTTTCACATGCTGAAGAAAAATAGTTCACAAAGATTATCATGTGGCTATCCAAAATGTCATATTACCGTTGTATATTTTGGTAAATTAATGTTTATATTTCACTTTTGTTGAATTTAATAAATTTGAATTTTAAAATCTAATTTCAAAGGAAGGCAATTAAATATTGAAACTGTTATTATCTCAAATAAAAACACTTACAATGATGTTATGATAAGAAGAAATTCATCCTCACTCTGATGGAAAAGTTAATTGCCATTACAAAATGAAATTAACCTGAATCATCTGGTTTTGTTCTCTTTCAGTAAGAAGAGAAAAAAAAATAAAAGACTCTTATCTTCTTTCTTTCTTTGATTCCCCTGGTTCTTCTTCTCTAAGTTTATCTGATTGACAAAGCTGTTAATAAAATATTATTGCAACATTTAAAAATATAAGTACTTTTGAAATATTATGCTACAAGATACAAAGGTAGCATGGAATAAATGAAAATATTTAGATAATACAAATTCAATAAATAGAACAGATCAGATTTTGGTATTCTCTCTTTACTGCAGTAATTCATTACACCTACTGTGGATCAAAGACTTTTTTTGAGATTTTTGAAATTTTATTTACTCTATTACATGTTAATTTACTAACAAGCACAACTGAAAGCAGAGACAAAAATAAACTCACATCAGGAATTTTCTAGCTACATATAGGTATATTATGAACAGGTTCAAATTTGAAGAGAAAAGCAAAAATATTTATAAAGGATACAAAACTACAGACTTATTAGATCACTTTAAAAATCTTGCCTTTAATGTAGAAAATTCATACATATACCATTATGATAAAACTCAAGGGAGTCAAAGAATTACATGACAGTAGGTCGGGCGCGGTGGCTCAAGCCTGTAATCCCAGCACTTTGGGAGGCCGAGACGGGTGGATCACGAGGTCAGGAAATCGAGACCATCCTGGCTAACACAATGAAACCCCGTCTCCACTAAAAATACAAAAAAATTAGCCGGGCGTGGTGGCGGCGCCTGTAGTCCCAGCTACTCGGGAGGCTGAGGCAGGAGAATGGCGGGAACCCGGGAGGCGGAGCTTGCAGTGAGCCGAGATCGCGCCACTGCACTCCAGCCTGGGCGACAGAGCGAGACTCCGCCTCAAAAAAAAAAAAAAAAAAGAATTACATGACAGTAAATAATTCCATATACTTAAATAAATAAAATTGATGTGTTTGGCCTAAACAATGTCATATATGTAAAACATAGAGAATTGAGACAGGTTGTATGTTTTAAGCTTGAGAGCTTATAAGCATTTGTTTTTCATAACATTGCAGTTTTCTTAAACTCAAGACACCCTATTTTTTGAAGATAAGCCTGTACGTTCTATTCAAATACTAAAATAATTATACTGATATATAAAGATTTAAATTAAAATTATTTCTTGAATTGTGGTATATGCTAGTCATATCCCCTTATGTCTGTAGCGTAAAGCCTTAAAAATTCTTCAAATATGTTTTTAAAAGTTCTTAACAAATTTTATCTCATTTCTAATTGGATTTTAGAAAATTTGTGTGCTGATAATACAATCAGATTATCAATCTCAGTGTTATCAAAATGGTATGGGTAACCACTTACTAGAACATGGAGAGTAGATGGAAAATATATATTTTCCTAACTTTTTGCTAAAGAACAAGATTTTACACCTTAGGGGAAACAGTTATTCCAATCTCTATGTTAATTCAATCTACAGGCACCTAGGTAATAAAAAGAATGGAACTATGGGTGCTTTACCTCATTCTGTTTTAAGCTCAGTTTGAACTGATTAAATGAAACTGAGATAGCCACTATTCATAAATGGAGTTTTTTTTTTTCTAATTCTTACACAAATCAGCCCTCATAAAGATGATTTTTTAAAATAGCACCTATATATATCTGACAAAGTTATTTTGGCTTGTGAAGAATGAATATAGCTTCTATTCTTCTGGCAAGATTTCTTAAAAGATGGAAATCAGCATCATCTTTACAAGAAATAATTCCTAATCTTCGCTGTTCTATTTGAAGAACTGTCACAAATCATATTAAAGTCATTACGCCCCTGGTGAATTCTCAGCCTTGGCTTTTCATCTTATAGGATTTGAAAAATCAATGAGATAATTTAATTCAGAATAAGATTGTAAGCACCTTGAACTTGGGAAAGAGCAAATGACACCACAGCACATTGATATTTTTTATTTGGTAGCAGTTGGCATGGTGGTTAAAAAGTTTTTTAAAGAGAGAGAGAGAGAGATGGCAGGTAAGGGAGTTATATATAGATACTGCAACAAACAACTCCATACACTTCTAATTCTTAACCTTAGTGCAATAATAGTTTTAGTAAACAGTAGAAACACAAGTAGAAATAGTATCCACATAACATACTGAGGAAGGTTATGCAGCAGAGAGGAAAGATGATTTGTGCTATATTTAGACAAACTTGTGTTCAACTGCCCACTTTGCCACGTGTTAGCTCTCTTACCTGAGGGTAAACTATTTATGCTTTCAGAACCTCAATTTTCCCATATGAAAAGTGAGAATATTAGGATTTATGTAATCAAGTTCTCATGAAAATGTCATGATATAGTAGATTATTAGTCTCAAACATATAGAAATTATGGTTATGTTAGGGGCACCCATGGGTTAGAGATTAGAACACCCAGACTCCAATCTTAGCTAAGCTACATATTAGTTGTATGACCTATAAATGAGGTGTAAACTCCCTGAAGTTCATCATTTCTACCTGAAAAATGCAGGTAATTATATCTGTTTTATTTTCTTCATAGCTCTATTTTCAGATCAAGTGAGGTAAATGATGAGAATGAATACATTGGAAAATAAAGAAAAGACTATATTTATAACATTCATCATGGCAGAAAAGTGATCTATAACAGGTCCCTTTACATTCTGAGGACCCAACAAACTCTTTAGAAAAACAAAGAACAAACAAAAATGCCCATGTAAAACATTGTACTTACATTACATTATGTTCTTTACTTTGAAAAAGCATTTAATGTTTGTGTTTATTATGTTTATTGAAGTTAACTATCTTTACTTGTATCAGTAACCTCATAAAAGAGGGATTAAGAAGTAAGGGTGCTTTGTCTGGGCACTGTCCTCACACCTGCAATCCCAACACTTTGAGAGGCTGAGATAGGCAAATCACTTCAGGCTAGGAGGTCTAGACCAGCCTGGTCAGCATGATGAAATCCCCCTCTCTACCAAAAACACAAAAATTAGCCAGGCGTAGTGGTGTGCACCTGTTATTCCAGCTACTCCAGAGGCTGAGTCATGAGAATCACTTGAACCTGGGAGGCGAAGGTTGTAGTGAGCTTAGATCAACGCACTGCACGTCAGCCTCGGAAACAGAGTAAGATTCTGTCTCAAATTAAAAAAAAAAAAAAAAGTAAGGGTGCTTTTACAATATGTTTTGAAGTCTCATATTCTGTGTTAAAAGTCAGCTTATATCTAAATTGTAGTAACAATAGGATTTCCCACTGAGAATAAAATAACTTTTTCTAAATAATGTCTTATTGCCATATAACCTTATCATGTCATTGTGAAGCCTTACAGGTTTATACTTTGAGTTTTAAATAAAGTAATACCCTCTGCTTTTCATATTAACTGCAATACACAAGTACAGTTAAACATCTCTTAAAGCGTTCTGTGAAATGCATTGTAGGCAATTTTGTCATTGTGTGAATATCCTAGAATGCATTTACACAAATCTAGATGGAATACCCCACTATGCACCTAGGCTGCATGGCATAGGACATTGCTCCTAGGCTACAAACCTGCATAGTATGTTACTCTACTAAATAACATTGGCAAGTGTAACACAGTGGTAAGTATACATGTATCTAAACATATCTAAACATGGAAAGGGTATAGTAAAAATACATATTATATGTATTATAAGAATATATTATCATAATCTTATGAGAACTTTCATATATGTGGCCCAGTGTTGACCAAAAGGTCTTTAGGGGCACATGGCTGTAGAGTACTGTGTCATGAGTTATCATAATTCATAGACATTCTCCATAACTAAATGCTTCTCAGTCTCTTTAAATAATTATATAGAGATGAAAATAGTCATTATTCCACAGTATTATATGTGAACTTCAGAAGGCGTGTTGGGATTGGTAGGGTTCTTGAACAAAATAGCTCTTGAGTCAAGAGCTAAAAAATGTTATGTGAGATTATAAGTTTTTTTTTTTTTTTAAATCAGTTTAGGGATATTTTAAACACATAGAAAATGAATGTCATGTCATACAGCTGATGCTCTTTTTTAGGGGATAGGGGAGGAAATTCTCTATGTTTCATCAAAATAAAACCAAATATTCAAAAAGCAGCTGACTTTAAACAAGTTTTGTTAAGTTCGTTTACAAGAAAATCAATATGAAGTTCATGTTCAATTGCTTGTGCTACTCTTTGCTGATGTGTTATGGTTATCACAACAGTAGAAACCATTTCTTCATTCATCTATTCACCAACATACATGGAACACCTCTTATGTATCAGTTATTTTCCGGTCTCTGGGGTTACATGAGATTAAAAAAAAAAAAAGAAGTTACTATTCTCACAAATATTACATTCTATAAATGAGGGGAAATAAAAGAAACATATCTTTATGTTGGGTGGTGATATACACTATAGAGAGAAAACAAAAAGGAGTAAGGGAGACGGGGAAAGCCAGTTATGGGAGTAGAGGAGGTTGTAGTCCAAAATTAAATTAGTTTTAATGTTGAAGTGGAATTTGAATCACACGCCAACTAGAGCCACTATCTAGAGAATAAATAATACAAAAATGTGTATTACATAACTTGATAAAAACCGGATTTGCCAATAACTGGTTGTATAATCTTGAGACATCTTCAAAAAATAGCAATGCTAAATAGAACAAACATTACTTGTGGAAAATGTATTGTGTACCAGGTACTGCATTTAGCGTTTTGTACATACATTTTTGTTGTTGTTGTTAGTTTTAGGTATATTTCATATTTGCTATTTTTAAGACTTGTGGTAGATTAAATATACCTACATATTACTTGCACATCCCGCCATCAGGAACTAGAATCTATTTTCTCACACCCTGAATGTGGTCCAGCCTTGTGTGTTGCTTCTATCAGTAGAAGGTGGCAGAAGCAACATTGTGTGAGTTTCAGAGCTTGGACCTCAAGAGGACTGCAACTTCTGCCTTTGCATTTTGTGCAATGCTGCCCTGAGGTTACTGAAGCAGGATATTTCCCTCACTCCTTCGAGGGATTTGCGACAGGGGTTTCTCACCCAGCCCACAACGTTCAACTCTTTAAGAGAGGGAACATGCAGGCGACCTAGGGGGTAATTGGAGTCCACGAATGCTGGAACCAGCCATTCCCTTTGGCGCTGGTAACGGTGAACTCACTCAGTAACGGTGAACTCACTCAGACCCACTGTATTTCACCCTTTGTTGGAGGGAGCATGCAGGTGAGTGTGTGGAGGAGCCAGGATGAGCGATTTGGGGAACTGGCAAGAGCAAAACTACATGTGGACCCTGCAACAGAGAGCGTGGGAGTGTCTGTGACCTCTGAAGCCCCAAAGGGAGTATTGCAGTGCTCATTTAATTCTGCCATCCACGGACAATGAACAGCGAGTGGACCCTCTGCCTTTTCACGTGAGGGGGCTGCCTTCCACTTGTGAGAGAAAAGGCTCAGGGTGACGGCCTTTTGCATCTGCACTTGTGGCACCTGAGCTCTTGTCCAGCATTTAGAAGAAATGAGGTCGCATGAACAAATCGAAAGATGTTAAATGTGGGGGATTTTATTGCCAATGGAGGTGGCTCTCAGTGGGAAGGAGAGCTGGAAAGGGGACGGGGCTGGAAGGTAATCTTCCCCTCCAGTGCAGCCATCTCCAGCCGGATTCTTCTCTAAAGTTACACTCATCAAGCTGTCCCTCTGAAGTCAAGCTGCATCTCTCGACGTCCAGCTGTAGTCTCTCATGTCCAGCTGCTTCTCCTCTCTGCTGGTTGAGTTCTGGGGTTTTTATAGGCCCAGGATGGGGGCGGTGGGCAGGCCATAGGTGGTTTTGGAAAAGGGAATATTTGAGAGGGAAAACAGGAATCTAAGTTCTCACTTTGGGCCAGTGAGGTTTTGTCGGGGACACACTATTTTCTACCTATAATTTCTCTGCCTCCTGCCTCTATCATAGTGTCATTACCACGCAGTGAGGAAGCTTGAGATGAAAGCTTTCACAGAAAGATTCCTGACAACTCAACTGTCTCAACTGAACTCAGGACCAGTCAACTGAGAGAACTCAGGTAAAATTGTCAGAAAAAGCTCCCAGACAACCTGTAGAATCATGATATATAACACATTTGTATTGTTTTAAGCCTCTAAGTGTTGAGGCAGTTTACCAGACTGAACAGATAACTATGGTACAGATGAAGAAACTCGCTGACATTGTTCAGGGGTTCCACAGCTGACAGTGTTCAGAATGTAAGGGCAGAGCCAGGATTACATGCCAGGTCTGTCAAGCTACAATCGCTGACCGTCGTAGCATTAAATTCCTAATTTTCCTGAAAATCAATGTCTTTATCATGCAAAAAATGACATTAAAGATAATCCCCAAATGTCTGCCTAGCTCAAAATTGCTATAATTCTATAAGCCTATGATCATTTTGTTATATTTCCTCCTGAGCCCCCTCTTCTATATATTCACATCATCCTAGAAATTCCCTGGATAAATAGCTTCGATATCACTGAGTCACAGCAATTACTCCGTGTCTATTTACAAGTATGTTAAAAAAATGAATTATAATAACTACTTGGTAGAGTTATGAGGAAGAAATCAGGTAAGAGAAATAAAATGCCCTCATTATAATGAATAGTGAATAGTACATGTAAATAATTGTATATATTTATATATAATTATATTCCATTTTATTTATATACCATCATATATTTCATATATATACATATATGTGCATATATATACACATATATATATAAATTTAAGCAATTTTATTCGTTGTAACGTGCTGTTTTGATTCCATGGCTTCTGAGAATGAAAGATGGTCACAAATCCTTTGAAGATCCCATCCATAATAATCAAGGTCTATGTTTCTCTCCTAGAATATTTTGAAGTTCTAAGCCACTATGTTAAAAAAAAAAAAAAAAAAAAAAAAAAAGATTTTTCTGCCAGTGTGTGAGGAAGATCAAGATAGTCTCATGGAGAGGTCACATGGAAGGACAGATTACCAATGGAAAGATAGATTTTGATTCCTCCCCTTTAGTTCAGCCATCTCAGTCTAAGTGAAAGAAAGTGAAGAAGCTTCTTGATGACGCCAATCTCAGCTACCATCGAACTGCCACTATATGAGGGACTCCAAATGACAACCATCTAGTTTGGCCCATCAATCCCCAAAATCATTAAAGATAATAATATATTATTTAAACCATTAAGTTTTATGGCAGTTATTATATAGAAACACATAACCAGAATATATATGGCTCTAATTACAAGATAGACAAAATTTTTGGAATCTCTGTGTAGGTTAATAACTAAAGGCTGCTTGCAACCTATTCCCTCTGTCTCTGTCTGTCTCGCCCACTCTCTATCTTCTTCTTCTACCTATATATATACCAATATGAAGACATGTATCTATTTAAATATCTATATCTACATATATATCTATGAACTCATTTTTATATATAGCATTATTCTCAGACTGTCAAAATAAAATTTGGATCTAAAGTGAAAAGCAGTGTAAAGTGGACAGTAAAATATATTAACAATGGCAGCAAATATAAATTTGATTGACTATCAACTTGACTGTGAAGTTTCCAGCACCAGAAGTCAAATAAAATAAAATATTGTATATTTCTCATTATTAAAATAAAGGAAACACATTAACTACACAAGATATGTATAATTTACCTAGACTCAAAGGGAAATTTTGTTTTAATGGTGGATATCATACAGGTCACTGACTAACATAAAAACAGTCTCTGCCACTACTCATAACTAATTTCTATATCACACCCACAAGTCGTAAAAGAAGATAATATGAAATATAAATTCAGAAATAAAATTTTAAAAAATTGAAAACTTTCTTCAAGCTATGTATCAAGTATTAATGTCCTTAATATTTGAAGAGTTCTTAAAAATTAATTTTAAAATGTGATACTGGTCTGAGCAAGCATTTCACACAAAAAAATGAAACTGCTTTAAATATATGAAAATATGCTCATCCCACTATTGTATTAGAGAATGCAAGTTAAAATAAAAAATGATGCATTGTTTTCAAATCTCCAGCAAAGATAACATACATCCAATGACATACCCCAAGGTGGAGGATGTCCCTTTCATTTCACTGTTGATGTGACTCTCCATGGTCATTGAAGGGCAATTCTGAAATAACTATCCAGCATGTCCATCTCTAGGACTCCACCTTACATAAATACTTTCATACATTTGTAAGTATTTCTATAAAAAGATGGTCATTATCCAATTATTATTGGTGACAGTTTATTAATAATACTAAAATTAATATTTGACTATACAAACATTGAAATGGTATGTAATGTGTGGTAAGATATAACTACATATTTAATTTTGGAGTGATTTCTAAGATTTTTTCTTAGTTGTACACATTAATGTACAAATTAGTATAATTTTTATTTCCTCATTGGTGTAACATGGCTGGCTGTGTGCATGTCCACAGATATTTTTGGAAGAAATCATGAGAAACTATTAACAATAACATATCTGTAAAATAGAATAGAGAAATTATAATGGGAAGCTGATTCATTTTTACATAAGTTTTTTATTATTTGATTTTTTAAAATATCATGCCATTATTTTTGAACTAAATTAAGTAGGAAGAACAAAATAATTTCCAATTAGCTTCCAAATGACTTAAGCAAACTAACAAATATGATCCAAGACCTGAGTATTCTCATGGCTGAATTTAATACATTTTACAACAGTGGTTTTAAGTCACATTCCAGAGGGCCCTAGGATTGCGGATAGTTCCCTAGTCCCAGTGTGGAGACCGAAAGGGAGGAAACACAGTCAGAATTATGCTAAATATGGCCCACTCTCACCAACTTCGATCAAACCGTGTTACTTTTTATATTATAACTGAAGTGACACAAATATTTTGTTTGAATGGAAAATTTTCACTGTTAGAAAAATTTGAAAATTCCTTACATAAGCAAACACATTAATAACATATCCCCTAGCTGTCAACTGTGCTACATAACAACAGTTGGATAGTTCTATTTTAAACTGCATAATTCCATAACAGATAAAGAGCCCTTTCTGAAATGTGACAGCTGTATATATGTATAAGTAAAGTCTCATACACCTATACCTCTCTTGTTTGAATATATTTTGACTATGGTTCAGTACCTAGGAAAATATAGGCACTTTAAGAGCCAAATTTCCAAACAGGAAAAATACAAAACCAAAATGTTTTTCATTTAATTCTGTAAGGTTGTCTGGGTTTTATAAAACAGTTAGCAGTCATTTCACATCAGCCTGCCACATTGATTGAAGAACAAATTACTGGAACCTATAACTTCATAGAACACATCGTGGTATTTTTTTTTTTTTTTTTAAATAAGGAGAGCTTTCCATTCTCAAGTTTTGGCTTAGTTTCTAATGTTTCTGCTTGGATCATTAAATTTCCTTTCTAATTGCAGCTAAATATGTCTTCTACCTCACTTCACTTCTGGCTATTATTTAAAATGCATTTGGCTCAAATATCTGATTACAAAATGAACAATCTGTTTGTCTATATGTGTCAGACACATTACTGTGTCTTCTTCCCCTTCAAAATCAGAAAAAAATAGTGCTCTGCGGAATAGATGACTTTTTTTTTAATTTATTTATTATTATTATACTTTAAGTTGTAGGGTACATGTGCATAACGTGCAGGTTTGTTACATATGTATACTTGTGCCTTGTTGGTGTGCTGCACCCATCAACTCGTCATTTACATCAGGTATAGATGACTTTTACTGACAATTTTCTCTTCCTATGTTCTGTAGCTTGGGCAGGAACATGTCCTCCAGATGCTCTTGGAGACCCCACTTCACAAATATCAGTCTCTCCTGCCAAGCCTAATTCCTATAAATTAGGGACTTCTTCCCCATGTGTTTAACATTATTTTTAACCAGGATTGGCTACCGGATTCTTCATCGGATTCCTTCTAGATCTATAACTCTTAGGAGCTGATCCTTTTCTGATGGCTGGTTGACCCTCATTTCTGCACTTAATTTTCATTAACATGGTTCACTCTCTCTGAATCCTGTTGACTTGCCACTGTACTTTTCTATCCCCAGGGCAACGGATGGTTTCTTTGTTCTATGCTCCATTGAGATCCAAGACAAGACTTAAACTTCTGTCTGGCTGGGTGGAGGTATTTTTATAGGAAGGATCTTCAAACAAATTAAAGGGGTTTTTAGATTTTGCTGGGTTAATAATGAAAATAAATGGTTTAAGTCCTAAATGCTATTCTATATGTACAATTACAGGTATTCTTTATTATAAACTGACTAATATTAATGAGGAACTTAACACTGTTAATCAAAAATCCATACCTCCAGAGACTATGGTTTTACTAAAAAATTAAAGAAATGGAAGATAAAAAATCCACATATACTATGGTGCACTTAATTTTTATGGAATATCAACCAGTTTCTAGACTACATTTTACCAATATATTGGATAGAGCAGTAACATTTAGTCTGTGGGAATATATTAAACTTTAATGTCTCCCCCATCATTTGGAACTCAGTCATTAGTAATTTGCAAGCCATACTGGGGGTTTGGGAGAAAATTCAGAAATTATCAGATATGAATTCCTTCTCTGAATGACAGTTGTAGGAAATCACCTAATTGAATTAAGGATGAAGACCATGACTGAAAATAATGATTGCATTTCTTTCTCATAATTGTGTTCATATATTTGCATATGAACATTCAAAAATAACAATGAAAAATAGTATGCAGGATAAATGAACTCCCAGTGAGGAATCAACCTTTTTCAGAGCCAGTAGGTGACATTTTAGTTTTCCTGAGGGGGAGTTTAAAGAAAGTGAATGGGGTGAGGGGAGTCTAAGAAATGTCAGCATGCTGTCTGAGAAGAGGAAAGAAGTGAAGACCTGTCAAATGAGGTGGAAAAATAGAGGGGATATGAAATATATTCAACAAAGCAACTCTGTTAGACAAGTCAGTGAACACTACAGTGATTTTCTTTTCATTTTAAAAGATAATTCATCCTCAAACTCAAATATTGTCGCTAAATTCTAAAGTATGTCTCTGTTATAGTCAGTTTTACCATCTAAACTTTTCTCTTTCTAATTTGCAACTGTATTATTTCTTTGAGATCTAAAAGGATGGTTAATAAATATAAAATGAAAGTGAAATGATAAGGAAGGCAGTTCCAAGTTAAAAATAGAAATATGTGGAGTTGTTAACAGAAATTCTATAAAATCTTCGTATATTTCATATTAAACCAGATTTTCCCCAATGCCTCTGCAATTCTAGAGAGACAATTTTGGCATCCTGGAAAGCTGCCTTGTTTTTCTTATCTTCATAAGAGAAATATCAAGTTACCTACAAAAACCTCTTGAACAAGGAAGTCTAATTTTCAGCAACTCTCATACATATCATCAAACCAACAGCTGAAACAACCTTAAAGTCCTACCTTTGAAGCTCTAGGAGAAATATTAAATACCAAAATATGCCCTATTTGTGAAACATTTTAAAAATAAATATCCAAAAATCACTTGATAATCTCTTGCAAAATGTTGAATAAATTATCAATCTTGTTTCAACAGTAAAACTTCAAAATATTAAATTATTTTAAGAAGATTTTTAAGAATACTTTTAGATTTACAGAAAAATTAGGAGCAGATTACAAAGAGTTTCCTTATACTCCATGTGAGATGTTATCACAGGCACACCTCAGAGAAATTGTGGGTTTAGTTCCAGACCACTGCAACAAATCTAATATTGCAATTAAGCAAGTGACATGACGTTTTTTTGTTTTGTTTTGTTTTCCAGGATATATAAAATTTATGGTTGCACTATACTGTAGTCTATTAATTGTATGATAGCCTTTTGTCTAAAAAACAAGGTATACACCTTAATTAAAAAATACTTCATTGCAAAAAAGTGTGAATGATCATCTGAGTCCTCAGTGAATCTTAATATTTTTGCTGATGAAGAGTTTTGGCTTGATGTTGATGGCTGTTGACTGGTGGCTGCTGAAGGGTGGGGTGGCTGTGACAATTCATTAAATAAATCAATAATGAAGTTTGCTGCATTGACTTAGTATTCCTTTCACAAAAGATTTCTCTGTAGCATACAATGATGTTTGATAACATTTTTCCTATAGTTGAACTTCTTTCAAAATTGGAGTCAACTCCTGTTAATGTTGATATTTTGAGCCCCTTCCATGAATCATGACTATTCTTTTTTTTTATTATTATTATACTTTAAGTTCTAGGGTACATGTGCATAACGTGCAGGTTTGTTACATATGTATACTTGTGCCATGTTGCTGTGCTGCACCCATCAACTCGTCAGCACCCATCAACACATCATTTACATCAGGTATAACTCCCAATGCACTAGCATCTAGAATGGCAAAACTTTTCGAAATCATTTTCAATTTACTTTACCCAGATCTATCAGAGGGATCACTTTCTACTGCAGATATAGAATTATAAAATGTATTTCTAAAATAATGAGACTTAAAAGTAAAAATGACTCCTTAATTTATGGGCTACAGAATGGATGCTGTGTGAACATGCATAAAAACAACATTAATCTCTTTGTACATCTTCCTCAGAGCTCTTGAGTGACCAGGTGCATTGTCAATGAGCAGTAGTAATATTTTGAAAGTAGCTCTCAACCCTTAAGGTTAAAATATTCAGTACATCATTGTGAAAACAGATGTCCAATCTTAGTTGTTTCATTTACAGAGCACAGGCATAGTAGATCTAGCATTAAGACTTAAGGACCCTAGATTTTCATAATGGCAAGTGTGCATTGGTTTCAACTTAGTTACCAACTGCATTAGCCCCTAACAAGAAAGTCAGCCTATCCTTTGAAGTTTTGAAGCCAGGCATTGACTTCTCTCTAGCTATGAAAGTCCTACAGGGTATTTTCCTCCAATACAAGACTGCTTTGTCTACACTGAAAATCTGTTGTTTAGTGTAGCCACACTTATCAACTATCTTAGCTAGATCATCTGAATAACTGGCTGTAGTTTCTACATCAGGACTTGTGACTTCACCTTGCATTTTTATGTTACAGAGACAGCTATTTTTTTTTTCTTAAACCTCATGAACCAACCTTCTCTAGTTTCCAACATTTCTTCTGCAGCTTCCTCACCTCTCTCTGGCTTCACCGAATTGATGAGTTAGGGACTTGTTCTGTATTAGGCTTTGGTTTAAGTCAATGTTGGATTGGTTTGATCTTCTGTTCAGACAACTAAAACTTTCTCCATCTCAGAAATAAAGTTCTGTTTTGCTTTCTTGTTTTTCGTGCATTCACTACAGTAGCAATTTTTTTTTTGAGGGGGTGGGGGTGGGGATGGAATCTTGCCCTGTTGCCCAGGCTGGATTGCAATGGAGCAATCTTGGCTCACTGCAACCTCTGCACCCTGGGTTCAAGTGATTCTCCTGCCTCAGCCTCCTGAGTAACTAGGATTACAGGCATGTACCACCACACCCGGCTAATTTTTTGTATATTTAGTAGAGACGGGGTTTCAACATGTTCACCAGGCTGGTCTCGAACTCCTGACCTTGTGATCTGCCCTCCTCGGCCTCCCAAAATGCTGGGATTACAAGCGTGATTAACTACACCCGGCCAGAAGTAGCACTTTTAATATTCTTCAATAATTTTTCCTTAGTATTCACAACCCGGCTGTTTGGCCTAAGAGGCCTAGTTTTCAGACTATCTTGGCTTTCTACATGTCTTTTTCCTTAACCATTTTTAGCTTTTGATTTAAAGTAAAAGAAAGGCAACTCTTCCTTTCACTGCAACTCTTAGAGGCCATTGTATGGTTATTAACTGGCTTAGTTTCATTATTGCTGTGAATCAGCTGATAGAAGGAATTAAGAGACCTCGGGAAAGTCTTGGAGCAATCAGAACGCACATTTATCTATTAAGTTCAGTCTTATATGGCATGGTTTGTGGTGTCCCACCACAAATAAAATAGTAATTAAAGTTCACTGATCACAGATCACTAAAATGAATATCATAATGCAAAAGTTTGAAATACTGCAAGAATTGCTAAAATGTGGCAGAAACACAGAGTGAGCACATTCTCTTGGAAAAATGGTGGTGATAGACTTGCTAAAAGCGACATTGGCACAAACTTTCAATTTGTAAAAAAAATGCAATAGTTGCAAAGTATAATAAAACAAAGTATGCTTGTATTAACATTTTATGTTATTATGGTGTATTTGTCACAATTATTTTTAACTAAAGTTCATCTTTCACTCAAATTTCCTTAGTTTATACCTAAGGAAAACTAAGGTATAGTTTTCTGTCCCAGCATCCAATCCAGGATTCCACAATATAGTTTGTCCTCATGTCTCCTTAGGCTCCTGTTTGAGCCTTTGCAATCAAATGCGGAGAAAATACATTTTGATTTATGTCAACCAAAATAAAGTGATCAAAGAAATATGGCTATTTCATTTACATATGAATAAATAGTCAGGCCAAGCATTAATATATTTCAATATAGGTAAAGAAATATTTCTGGTTGCTGATATAAAATATATTGTATTTAAAAGGTGGTTAAATAAACAAAATGTATTTAAAATATTTTTTAGACTGTTTCATAGTAAAATTTGTAGAAGTCGTTTGCAAATTAATATAAATAAATGACAGAAACTAAAACAAAACTAGCCTTTCTTATAAGTCAGACACATTCTAATGCTTTTAATGTATTAGCTCATTTAATCCTCTAAACCATTAAAATTATTTTTCTTATTTTTATCTGAGAAATCCATAGCATGAAGCAAACATCAATCTAAGAAGTAAAATGTATGTGTGTATATAAATATTTTAGTTTTTACTGAATTTTAAAGTTTTGTTTTAATGAAAGTCCAAGGGCTTCTGAGTTCAGAGATCATCTTGACTACTGTTCTTAGCATGATCTTCATGTTAGAATAACCTAGGAATTTAAATATAACACCAATATAGAGCCTTAGTCAGACTGATTGTTCTCAAATTTAGGTATAAATCAAAATTATGAGGAGGATTAAGATTACTGATTGCTAGGTCCCACCCTCTGGGGTTCTGATTCGGTAGATCTGGAGTGGATCCCAATAATTCATATTTCAAACAAATGTCCTGGTAATAACATTAGTCTAGATACCACACTATAGTAACTACTGACTCAAAATACCAAATCAGAATCTCTAGAACTGGTAGAACTAAAGCCTGACCAAAGTTTGTTGTTGTTATTTTTGTTTTATGAAATTTTGCAACCATACAAAATATAGGGAGAATGAATCCCCATGTAACAATTGTAAACTGAGAGACCAAAACCGAGCCTCTTTCATCAACTAAGACAGACCCTAAGGTTAAGGAAACAAAAGTTACCTATGGGTCAACGTTTCAGGGCCCATCTGGCATGGCAAAATTAATAATTGTCTAAATTCCTTAAGCTACAAGAAGACCCACATTTTTGCTGAACTATCTAACAATAGGAGTCATCAGTCAAATTATCAGATTCCTCCTAACTCTGATTTACAACCCAGATCACAACTCTGATTGGACCAAAGACTTGTCTTACATGCATTCTTTTTTGATAAGCAACTATAGATCTTAAACCAGGTTCAGCAACTCACAGAAGCTGTGCACAAACTGTCTTTCTGTCCTGTAGTTCACATTGTAAAGTAAGAGCCAAATGCCACCTCATTTTAATGTCAAAATCCCTCCCAAAGCTGAACATGGATATATTTTACATATATGTTTTCCCATTTCACATGTGCTTGCCTCCCCTTACAAATATACATAACATTTTTTCTCCAAATCTGCAGAATATTTGTGACCTTATTGTGTCATATGGACCCCGTGATGCATAAAACCCGACCAGCCCCTTCCCTCTTTGAAGAGAGAGCATCTTCAGTCCATACCAGAGACTATGTCTTCCAGGTTTGTAAGCCATATCACCAACAAAGCCCTTGTTTCTACTATTTAGCCATCTTGACTTTTTTGGACAACACGATCAACCAGCCTCAACAATTATAACACTATTTTGTTTTATGTTACTACTAGTCTTTCTTTCCCACTTTGGTCTCACTTTCTTTTCTTCCCTCTTCTTTTCCCTTGCTTCCCTTCATATTTGTTTCTTGATGCTCTTTTTTATTTTTTATTTCTGGAGTCTATTTGAAAGCAAATCCCAGATGTGATTTCCCTTATACAAAATTTACATGAATTTCTAAGTGAGAAGGCTTTAAAGCAATAACAACAAAACAAAAGAAAAAAACAACAACAAAAATCTACCATGCTGTTATTATAAGATTCCATAAAAGCACTCCTTGACCCAGATCTCAATATACAGCCAGGATTGCAAGCCTCCAATTCTAGTCCTATCTTCTTATTTTACATGAAAGAGACTTGCTTGAAGTCATTAAGGATATTGGCTGGAAGACTGAAATTATATGTTTATTTCCTAATTCCTCAATCTTGTAAAGCACATCTTCTGGTAGAAAATTTAAAATAAAAAATTTTAAAGAGTGAAAACGTTAAGTGTAATATGATTAGAGAAGTAATGGAAAGCAGAGTGCTAATGGTCCTGTCTTCAGATTGTGTTTGGATATATTTTAAAAATCAACAAACATCACAGATTTTGTCTCTATACATGTGCTCATTTATCAATATCTTCTGGAATACTGGAAATTTGATTTATTTAGGTTCTCACTCAACCATATACTTGCTGCCTGCACCAAATCCTAAAACAAATCACTTCTTTAAGTTTCAATTTCTTAACCTGGGCAATGTGAATTGGAATAACACTTAACTATGAAAACACATGTTAAAGATCTTATAAAACAATAATTGCAATTCAAAAAAGACAAATTGAAAAAAGGATTATCAAAGAGATTGCTTCAGTTTCTTTATTTGGTCATGTCTTTGATTTAGGGACTACAGATGACTACAGATACTTCTATTTAAATGCGTGCGTGTGTGTGTGTGTGTGTGTGTGTGTGTGTGTGTGTGTGTGAGAGAGACTATGTATGTTTTAATGTGTAGATTTCTATAGGTTCTAACTTTAATTCATTCTAAATCTGGGTTAAGTCTTATTTGTTCTGTCTGGCTTTCAAATTCCCAGTTACTGATAGTTAAATACATATTCAGACTATTATGTGACTTTCTAATATTTTGATTTCCTCTTTTATAGATCATTACATGTGAATCAGATCACTGCTTCCTAGTTTACTGAAATGTAATGAAATACATTGGAAATACATTTTTAAAGTCACAATAAGTCCCCTTAAGAAGATAAATGGAATACATTAACATGTTTGATCTTAATTTTCTTAAACTTGCCATACGTGGGTATTTGTAATTTTTAAGCCTATAGAATTGGAGTTTTCTCTAGCCTGTACAATTTAGAATAGGAGCAATTTCAAGCAGGTAAGTAAGTGTGGAAATTTTTCAGTTTAAAATTAGCCTATGAAGTCCAGCTTCTTTGTTTTATTTTACATTATTAAATAAAAGCACCAGTGAATCTGCATCAACACAAAATATAAAGAGAACTATCCTCTCTGGATTTTCTTTACACGTCTAAACAAAATTTAATCTCACTATCCTCCTATATTACAAAAACAAACAAGCAAACAAACATAAAATACACAACAAACTTATAATACAATTCATTACAGCATATAAAATATAATTGAAAATTAGAGAAATGTTTATATTCAATCTAAATTATACCCAAATAATGTCATATGCCTTCCACAACTAATCTCACAAATGCTACATAAGTTAGCATAGTAATGCAGTTTTACAAAAAACATATTTTAGCATTTTCTGGATTTGTGAGATTAAAAATAGAATAAAATTCTAAGGAAATATGTATCAATGTCTTTGGTACTTAGCACAATTGATTCATTGCTTTTTGGAAAGCTGTTTTCTTTCTCAGGTGAAATATGTCTTTGCATCAGTGGAATTAAAGGCAGTATAGAGGTTTTTCCCTATCATTTATTTCAGCACTTTAGAAACATCTCTCTGTTGTCTGTTTAACCCTATAGAGAAGATAAAAGATTACACCATAAGTCATTATAGGAAAATAAAACAAAGAACAGCTTTTGCATCTTAAAAGCATATTATCTATATAAACTATGTTTCATGCTAGCCTGTCAATATTCACACTATCCAAAATACATATGGGTAGATTTTTATCAAAGTTGAACATTTTATAGTAATAGTTTCACCTTAAAATATAGCTTAAGTGGTGTCTTCAAGATTTATATTAAGGTGGCATCAGACAGGTTGTCGTCCTCAGAGTTACTAAAAGAGAGGTCTAATCGAGACTGGTAGGATTGCCAACAGAAAGCCATGTAAGAAATATTAGAATGACGCCGACAAACAAAGAAAACTTTTATTTCATATGTGAGCTGCTTTTCAAAATCACAAGGTCATACACTCTGTTTTGCAATTGCAGATTCCTATAGCAGATACTTTGTACATGGTCAACTTTGCACCCAGGATGAGAATTGTCAAAGATTTATTTATCTAAAGGTGGTAAGTCAAAATGAAGTATAGCAAAAAACCTTCCTAAAGGCTACAAAATGCCTTTTATGATATCTTCTGAACCCACAGAACTTTTTCCAATGCAGTATTAGAAAAAGGTTGGGTTAAGTAAGTTCTTCCTAAAGGGGAAAAAAAACCTCCACAATTTTTGTATAAATAATTGAATCCATATAGAGGGAGGTTGGTCACACAGTGTGAGTATCCTTAGAAATAGAATATTCCAGTATTGAGGGGACAAAGTTCAGCCCACCTAAGAACACTTCCTATTTTGAACCAGTCATTTTCAAAATGAAACTGATATGTAGTTACATAAATTACTCAACAATGGCAGTAGGAGAACTAGGTGTAATAGCTACAATAATATTCTAGTATAAACGATCTAAGAACCGTTATTAACATATCTCCTTGGTTAGTATTCATTATACTCAAAGCTTGAGGACAACTGAATAATTAGCCCCCAATATTTTCAAAGTTGTTCTACATTGAGAGTTGTCGTCATTTAGTTAAGAAACCTGGAATTTGTACATTTATGTTCTATTGGGCTTCTTGAAAAAAGTTTCCACTGTTAACATGTCATTATTATCTTTTTCAAATGTAATTACTTAGTCAATTAATGTTACTCTTCTGTAAAACACTTATTTGAGCTGTGAGTGAAAGCCATTTCTTTATCATCATACTGTTCTGTTTGTTACTTTTGTAATCTACCCCCTTTTCATAGCAAATTCTTTAAGGGAAGAAACAAAAAGGACTATTTTATTTTACTCTTTTCATTTCTGTTCGTGTGTTTCATTTTCCTGTCTCCTGTATACTGCCTTTTGTTGTTGTTGTTGTTGTTGTTGGTTTGTTTTGACAGAGTCTCGCTCTGTCACCCAGGGTAGAGTGCAGTGGCGCGATCTTGGTTCACTGCAAACACCGTCATCTCTTGGGTACAAGCAATTCTCCTGCCTCAATCTCCTGAGTAGCTGGGATTACAGGTGTGCACCACCATGCCTGGCTAATTTTTGCTTTTTTAGTAGAGATGGGGTTTCACCATGTAGGTCAGGCTGGTCTCGAACTCCTGACCTTGTGATCCCCCCGCCTTGGCCTCTGAAAGTGCTGGGATTACAGGCATGAGCCACCGTACCCAGCCTGTATGCTGCCTTTTAAATTTGAGGATGTCCAGTGACTGAAGTGAGGATCAATGCTAATGAGGTAACTAATGTCCCAAAAGGATTTATGGGAAGGACAAATTTTATTTCATTTTCTAATGCTCCCAATAGTAAAATCAATGTTATTTTTATTTGTTGACATGTGATGTAGTAATTATCTATCATAAGGTAAATATACTGTGTAATAGGCCTCTTATTTATACCCTAACCCACTATCCCACTACTATTTTGGATGTCAAAAATTTCATCTGTTTAAAAAAAAAAAAAAAATCCCTTAGTGTTTCCCTTCTTTGTTGTAACACTTGAAAAATGAGTGACTAGCTTAGCAGCGGAACACTTTAGGCCCCTGGATGAACACATGTCAGGCAAGAGAGTAGAAGTGAGAAAGACTTAAAATATTCATTTTCACCATTTCTCTACAGGAAGGCCCTGTAGATGTTGGGTTAGGCCAACAAAGAAGTGTTTCGGTATTTTTCTGATCCTGATCAGTTCCCCATGATAAATGGAATATGAAAAGTATTAAGTTCTATGCGGATGAGGCATTTTCACATCACGTTGCTAGTTGGAAGGTTTCTTTTTTGAATATTCTCTCCTCTTTTCTCCCTTGTCCCCCACCCCAACCTGTTTGAAGCAATAAAACATGATGATGCTAAACAAATAAATTCATAATTGTGTAAATATAATTTACCAAATCAAAAGATATAGACCCAGTCATAACAGAACCTATTTCTCTTTCTAGTTTTATTTCCCTTTCATTGCACTACTCACCATCTGGCATATTATATGCTTGGCTCACTTAATTGCTTACTATTTGTCTCACACACTAAACTATACCCTCGCCAAGTATTGGGGTTTTTAGTGTCTTTTTATTGCCATATCTCACAGACTGAAACAGTAGCAGAGACATAGTAGGTACTCAGTAAATATTTGCTCAATGAATAAAATAATAGATAAACTAATCAGAAAGAAATATGCACTCTTACGGGATAAGAAAAAAAGAAAGAACGCTCATGTTCTCTAAAATGACACATACATATATGAATGAAAAAATGTTGTATAGAATAACTATTATATTCAAACATAATTTAATGAACAAGTTATCTATATGGCACAATTACTCATCTTGTGAAAAAACAGGCTACTGAAAAAATAATTGTAATTTGTGATGTATATGTAAGTACAAAATTCATTTGGTATTCAAAAAGGCTTGGTTTTTTTCAAAAAATCATTATATATGTAGCAGAAAAAGTATAAAATAAATGTTAAATATACTTTATTAATAGATTTATGTCCTTACCTAATAGTAAATTCTTGGGATTTTAACTGTCAGTAAATACAAAGAAGAAGAAGCAGATTTGAAATAATCTCACACAACACTTAAAATATTTATTTTAATTTTAGCATTGGAAAACATTGTGCCACTGAAAACACTACAATTTATGCTATGAGAACTATAAAAGCTCAGCAGACCAGAGCTTTAAAGCAAAAATAAAATGTGTGTGAATATTTTCCATCCAGCAAATTGAAACATTTTATTTTAAAATTAACAGAAAATAAACCAATTTTTGAAGACCAGCAAATAATGATTACTAAGCACTGAGCACTCTCTACATGACAAATTTTGCTTCAAGCCCTAGAAGATGCAAGAATCAGAGCAACAAAGGTTTTGAACCCACTGGTTACAATAAATCTTATATTACTCACTTCACAATGCATGCTTGATTTAGTGGAATCAAGGAAATGGATTGAGGCTGTCTGAAGAAGGTCTGATATATGAGAGGGGGTCTTTTGTACTGTTCAAGGACAAAAGCAAAATCATAAAATTCTTCATCATATTGGTGGGAGTAAAGGGTTTAAAGTAAAATCCTTTCATTCAAGTCTATTTTTCTTATGAGAAAAATTCAGTTTGGTTTTATGTAATATAAAAAATATAATCCCACAATGTAGCTTAAAATAACCTATATAAACACATTCAAAACAAAGCCCCACATATTATTATTTTGGCATTTGGCTTTCTGATCCTTCCTTAATATCATTCTTCCAACTTTTAACATGAGATCTTCAAAATTAGTGATGGAAATTCCCAGGTGGTTATTCAATATTGTTTGGGTATAATTTATTAACAATCTATGTGTTCAATCTTTAAAACTTCAGCAAATATTTCTGATTTTCTTGTTACATTCACCTCATCCTGTTTTCAGACACATAGTAAGATCCCAAGTCTACTCATCTTGGGGTTGGATGTGGTAGGTGATTAGTTCTGGCCACTTGCAGGCTATGGCTCTTATTTGTTGGAATGGAATCCTCCTAAAGTTTGCTTTGCTCTGGCATGATGAATGTAAACTATTGTGATGTTGGCTGAGTGACTACACAGACCAGGAATTTCACCTTCAAGTCTCTGCCACCAAACTGTAATGGACAAGTTATAGGAGTGAAAAATAAAACTGACTTTAAGCCACTAAAGGTCATGTGGTTGTTTGTTATGCCATGTAACCTAGCATGCATCCTAACAGAATGTTTCCTAACATATTCATGACATTTAGAATAAAACTAAAACAGAGTTGATCCATGTAATTTATGGCTTCTGTATTTGTGAATTCACCTACTCACTAAAATTTTTTTGTAAGCCCAGAAACAATATTCTTGCTGCTCCCACGGTTATTCCTGAACAAGTGCAAAGCAACTAACAAAGACACTTGATATGCACATTCCCAACTGAAGTCAAATAAGGTCCTCATACTGTAAACAAGTGTCCTTTTACAGTCTATTTAATATTCTTTTTTAATTTTGCATTTTTTAGTTTTTAAGGAACTTTGCAGAAGCCTATCTTTCATTTAGTCTTTTACACTTTGAGTTTCCTAACTTGCCCTCATTCCAACATCTCTGCCCAGATGAATCCTAAACTAATTCAGTGGGACCACAACCATGTGCACTATGATTTGTTCACTCTAAAATTCAGATATTGGGAAACTGGGATTTGTTCATATGTGTTCATAGTGGGTGGCATGGGAGATAAGATGGAGTTCTGTCTCCTCCTTTAGATAAAAATAGAATCCTACTGAAGCACTAACAAATCAAGCCCATTTTATACAGCTTGGTTAGGTTCTAGAATTAATGTTTATTATAGATTAAGTAGACATTTTATGGGTTGTCCTGGGAACCCAACCATCATTTTTAATATTGTTTCTATGGTAAAATGCATTCCAAGTTCCAAACAATTGATTCACAAATTAGCTTCGGGAACACTACCAGCTTCTAAAATGTGGACTCCTGTATAGCAAATGAGTAAAGCACAGAAACAAAGAGATAATACCCAGGTTTCCTATCTTTAGTGTGCCAGGATGGTAGCTTAATATTGATAAGACTATCTGCCTGGGCAGCCTGGTAAACCTATATTTACTAAGCACTCACTTATGAGATTTTTTGTCAATTTCTGCTACATAATTTGTAGTCATATGGGAGGAATTTGGCCACAGAAATGATAAAGAAAAAATGATAGAATATATAGTGTCGTGATCCTGTCCACAGTACATCAGTGTATTTGCAATGCAAAGGTCTGTGCCCTGACAATTATCTTCAGCATATTATTACTGTAGCAGAGAATAGATTGGGATCACTAATGGACATGACTTACCACTTCTTTACTGTACCAATTTGCCTCACTGATTGTGTGTGTGTGTGTGTGTGTGTGTGTGTGTGTGTGTGTGTTAGAGAGTAGCCACCAGGTTGAACAAATCTGCCCAATAATGCTGTGTTAAATAGAGAATGCTGATTAGGGGAAGGGAAGACCAAAAGCAAGATTAGAATTATTATCAGAAGTTTATATTTAATATACATACATTTAGGCAAAACATATTGATATTTGGCTATCAGTCTTGCTTGTATGAGATGTCTAGGAATGATGGAAATTAAGAGCTACAGTTCTCATTAAAACATGTTTAATTTCAAACCAGGCAATATTGGCATATTTACAGAATGGATGCTACCCTGAAGAATAATTGAGCCTATTACAAGTTATAAAGAAAAGCCAGGAGTCCACTGTCCACTGAACATGTTAATTGAATCCGACTTTGCAAAAAGATGAAAGAATGTTTTCTCTAATTGCAAAGGTCCCCAGATGGGTACATATTTCTATTTATCACTTCACACTTGAGTGGCCCATGGTGTTTCATACAAACCCTGTTTCTTAGGAAAAGATTCTTAATTTGCAAAATGAGGCCATTTTTTTAAATCAATGTCTTACACAGTGCTTTGGCATGAACCATTGGGAAGAAAGTTCTGATTTATTTCAATGAGATTTGTTTATTTGTACCTAACAACTGTACATATTTATGGGGTACGTATGATATTTGGATACATGCATACAATGTGTAATGAACAAATCAGAGTATTTAAAATATTCATCACCTCCAACATTTATCATTTATCCATATTAAGATTATTAAAAATCCTCTTTTGTAGCTAGTTTGAAATGTACAATATGTTGTTGTCAACTATAGTCACCATATTGTTCAATGGAGCACTGGAACTTATTCGTTCCGTCTAACTTGTATGTTTGAACCCACTAACCAACCTTTCCCCTCTCTCCAGCCTCTAGTAACCATTATGCTACTCTCTACTCCACAAGTGAGAATATACAATTTTTGTCTTTCTCTGCCTGGCTTATTTAACTAAATATAATTATCTCCACTTCCAATGACGTTGTTACAAATGACAGGATTTCATTAATTTTTGTGTCTGAATAATATTTCAACATGTATATATACCACATATTATTTTTCCATTTCTCTATTCATGGGCACTTAGGTTGATCCCTTATATTGGCTACTATCAATAATGCTGTAAAAAACTAGGGGGTGCAGGTGTCCCTTTGATATAACGATTTCCTTTCATTTGGATAAATACCCAATAGTGTGATTGCTGGATCATATGGTAGTTCTATTTTTAGATTTGGGAAAAACAACCATACTGTTTTCCATTATGGCAGTACTAATTTACATTTCCCAAAACAGTATATGAGAGTTTTTCTCCACATCCTTGCCAGCATTTGTTATTTTTTGTCTTTTTGATAATTGCCACTCTAACTGGGGTAAGATGATATCTCATTGTGGTTCTGATTTGCATTTCTCAGATAATTAGTGATGTTGACTGTTAACCGATTGAATGTCTTCTTTTGAAGTGATGCTGTCAGCCATTTGAATGTCTTCTTTTGAAGTGATGTTGAGTGTTGGCCATTTGAATGTCTTCTTTTGAAGAATACCTATTTAGATTATTTGCCCAATTTTTTATGGGAATATTTGTGGGTTTTTTTGCTGGTGAGTTGTTTGATTTCCTTATGTACCTTGGGCGTCAGTGCCTTGTCAAATGAAGAGTTTGCAAATATTTTCTCCCATGTTACATGCGGTCTCTTCACTCTGCTGATTGATTGTTTCTGTGGCTATGCAGACACTTTTTAGTTTAATATAGTCCCATTTGTCTCTTTTTCTTTTTATTACCTGTTTATTTGAAGTCTTGGTCATAAAATCTTTGCACACACCAATCTCTTAAATCATCCCCCCTGTGATTTTTTCTAGTATTTTTATAGTTTTGAGTATTATATTTAATTTTTAATATATTTGAGTTGATTTTTGATATGATGAGAGATATGGATCTAGCTTCCTTCTTTGTGCCCATTGAGACTCAGTTTTCACTGCACCATTTATTATAGAGGGTGTTCTTTCCGCAATGTATGTTCTCAGAACCTTTGCTTAGGTTCTCTATTCTCTATTGGTCTAAGTGTCTGTTTTTACAGCAATACCGTGCTGTTTTGGGTTACAACAGTTTTGTAGTATATTTCAATGTCAGATAGTATGATGCCCCATTTCTGCTCTTTTTGCTCAGTATTGCTTTGTCTGTTTGAGGTTCAAGAGGATTTTCTTCTAATTTATATGTTATAAATAACATTAACAAACCAGTTTTAGAACCAATGACCATTATTCAAGTTCTTTCCAAAGTTAAACCCCAGATAGAAGAAGTTTATCACTTTTATGTTGAAAATAATCACTTTTTTCAGGTTGTCTCTGAAAACAGAAATTTAAATGGATACAGCCTAACTCTAGAAAGTTAAAGTTGCTGGATGGTTGTGTCACACTGTAATCTGTGGATGCTAATAAAAAAGAACAATTACTAAGATTTTAATATAGACAAAATATGTTTAAATTTATAGATTAGTAAGAATATCCCCCACATTTTCTTCTTGGGATATTGGAATATCTAGGAAGAGCTATCCTAGTCCCAATTCTCTGGCAAGTGCAGAATCTAGATAAGAACATACCAGTAAGCCTATAGCAGATGCCAACATTATTAACCAAATGAGCATAGCAACCCATGATGGTAAAGAACAAGTTGCACATCAGCAAAGTGACCATAGATATTGTGATTGATGAGGTCCAGATGCTCTGTTAATTTCATGATGGAAAGTGCTATTATCCTGTGACAGCACTTAGGGTTTTTCAATGGCACTGTTTCTGAGCATGACTAGGATAATTTTACTTATTATAATCTGATGAGTATAAGGTATATTATGACCAAACGTTCTTTTTCTGTCAAAGTTTTATATATGTAATGTAGTGATCAGACTATAAGTGGGGAGTCTTGGCTCTCATATAATATGAATATATGAGTTAGAACTCGAGCCCCAAAAGTATAATATACCTCAAAGAAGATAGTTGGGGATATTCCGTATATCCTATTTCTAATGGCAAATATCTGGTGAATGCCATAATTATATCTTTAGTAGGAATGCATAAAGGACTAACATGTTTAACATTTGAATGTATAAAAATATAGATGCTTAATTTGTGTATTTTAATACAAGAATAATTTTATATAAATAATATCTATAATAAAAAGTACTATCAGACATACCTAAACCTAAATAAAAGCCTAAAGAAGTCTACATATTTATATTTAGTCCGCACGCTGATATACCTAGTTATCTAAGTGAACCAAATATCATCAAATATATCTGAAGTCATATGAGATCATTTATGAACTACAAATCTTCTTCCACCTAATTAGCTTATAGCTGACCTTTAGGAAATGGTACTTAATTAAACAGAAATGTTCAGAAATATGTTCTGAATTTGAACTTAGCATACATGAATAAACAACCAACAAAAAAGATTACATTACTGCATTATTTTGGAATTGAGGCATAAAATATAAATCATACAGATAGAAAAGTGATGTTTTGGAATTACCTACCAAATATGTGGATGAATTCTGTGGATGAATTCTGTATTTTCTATAGAGTGATATGTATCTCATTAATGAATATGCATGTATCTACACACACATATACATATATATATACACACACACATATATGAAATCATGTAATTTCCTGTAATTAAAGATAATATGTAGTATGCTGTCATAATATAAAGGAGTAATCTTTATCTAGGAAAAACTCCTTTGGTTTTAAATACATGTCTTTTAACACCGCTCATATGTGTCATCTTTTCACTCTTTGCCTTTTCTAACTTAAATCACTTATTTATTTACCTCAAATTTAAATGGAAGTTGCCTCTGTATAATTTTTTGCAATGTTCTAAGCTCAATAACATATAGTGAGTGTCTTTGGGAATTAATATGTAATTAATTACAAAAGGTGTTTTAACATAATTTGTATTTCTATTAAAATGATATGCACTTCAAATAAAATATGTAATTTCAGAATTTAGAAAGTATAACTAAATGTTTAAGAAATTTTATTTATATAACGGATATTTAATGTACATCTACCATAAGCCAAGTATTTTCCACACTATCCGAAAACCTCTGCAGACAGAACATACTGAGAATTCCATGCCATTATGGAGCTCCTAATTCCAGCAGTGGTACACAGACAATACAAACAGACATAATAAGCAAGAAAGTTACTTTTAATGTTAGAAGCTTACAAATGTTATGTGGGAAAAAAAAGGATCCAGGTAAGTTTAATAGGGTGTTCTACTAGTAGAAGTGGAAATATTTGATTTTAAATCAAGAAATCAGAGTCAGTGTCGATGAGAAGATTATATCTGAGCAAAGACTTGAAGGAAGTGATGATAGATATTTAGTCATGTGGCTATCTAGTTGGCAGCATGTTCCCATTTAAAAAAAAAAAGGCATAAAGCAACAGAGTAGCCAAATATGTTCATGTAATGGAAAGGAGGCTAGAGTTCCTGAAAAAGAAATAGGGGTAAAAATGCATACGATCCTGTATGCATGAGAGGACTGTAGCTTTTACCAAGAGTGAAAAGGGGACAGATAACTGATTGTTGAAGAGATGACTAAAGTGAGCACCTACTTGTATAAAAGGTTATTCTGTCTGATGTGTTGAGTAGAGGAGAAACAGGGAAGCCAATTAAAAGCTCACTAAAATATTTCAAGTGACAAAGGAGCATCATTTGTACCTTACTGGCTTTGCAGTGAAAATGATAAATTTGGCTCAGATTTTAAAAATATTTTGAGAGATTTCATAGTGGGCTAGTTACATATAAGAGACAAAAAGATGAGTTAAAGACGATGCCAGGGTACTTGGACTGAGCATGTAACAGGATGGAGTAGTCATCAGATGAGGTGGAGACAATAGCAGATGTACCAGCTTTGTTGGTATCGCTGGGGGTGCTATCAGGGCAATGTTAAATTTGAGGTACTTTTCAGGTAGCCACTTAGAGATAAGGAGTAGGCAGCTGGATGTTCAACTGTGGCGTTCAGGAGAGAGCTCTGAGCTGGACATAGGTATTTTGGAGTCACTGACCTATGAATGGTATTTAAAGAACTGAAATGCATGAGACTTGCAGGAGAGTGAGGTATGTTCAATAACTGAGAAGTACCTAGGACGCAATCCTATGACACTTCAACATTAAAAAGTGATACAAACCAAGAAATTCCAGTAAAACAGACAGAATGACAAGTGAATTAGGAAAAACAACATAATGCCAAGTAAAGAAAATAATTATTTTTTAAAAAAGGAGATAGTGATACACCATGCCAAATGTTTATTATAGGTTAACAGGCTGAGAGTTTAAAATAACCATTGGATTTGTCAAAGTGCAGATCATTTATGGCCTTGATATGATGAACTTTAGTGAACTGGTAGCAATGAAAGCCTGATTGGAGATGTGTAGGAGAGAAAGAGTGTTGAGGAACTGAAGACACATGGATGGTTTAGTAGAAAATGTGAAGAGAGGTATGTGAAGGCAACTGACATGCCAAGATTGGTCGAGGAATACATTCTTTTTTAATTTAGAAAAAATAACTGTATATTTGTACATCTTGGATGATCTAATGTCAGAAAAATAATTGATGACGTACAAGAAAAAGAGTAGGGAATGTCTGGAGCAATATCCTTTTGGTAGTAATGGGGATAAAAACTAGAGTTCAAATGGGTAAATACTGCCTGATGTCCTTTGCATGGAGAGATGGAGAAATAGTATAGACTCTTCTCTTTTCTACATGAAAAATAGTCTTCACAAGATGAGAACTGCTTGAAAAACTATCTTCTAATTTCTTTCATCTATCAGGCTTCCTGTCTGTCATTCTTAAACCTCTCTAAGTCTCTATTAACAAAAATTAATGTGAATCTTAGGGGAGCTTTTCTCCAGCAGGGAAAAGATCTGATGCTTCAAGCAGTTATGAGGATTTACAGGCAGACTTCTGACCAGTGAGCTCACTAGTCAACCTCTGAAGTGCATGCACATGTGTACATGCACACAAACACACACAATCATGTTTACCGATTACTTATAAGGCACATTTCTTAGAAAGGAGAAGGCAACAATTCCTAAATTTCTGGAAAAGTATAAAATCTGAAAATGGATGCATGAAGAAATAAAGAATCTGAATAGTCTCTTGTCTTAAGACTTCAAATAGACTTTCTGACCCAAGGCGATCATCTCTTAAGTCTCAATTACAAGCAGTTAGCAGCAATTCATACAGGATATAGGTGGAGGAGAACATGGATGCTGCAAAAAGGGATCAAAGGAGATCTCAGAGGCAGCAAAAATGTGCTCTCCAACACTAACCATGAAGATACCAAGATGGCAACCAATAACTTGCCCTCACAGAACCAAGGACCCAATGATTTTACAGTTAAGTTCTACCAAATGTTCAATTTTTGCTGCAGAAAATTGAAAGAGATGGAAAACCACTAACTCATGTTATGACTAAAATAAAATAACCTTTTTTTTTTTTTTTTTTTTTTAGATGGAGTCTTGCTCTGTCACTGAGGTTCGAGTGCAGTGGTATGATCTCGGCTCACTGCAACCTCCATCTCCCAAGTTCAAGCAATTCTTCTGCCTCAGCCTTCCGAGTAGCTGAGACTACAGGCACCCGCTACCACGCCTTGCTAATTTTTGTATTTTTAGTAAAGACAGGGTTTCACCATATTGGCCAGGCTGGTCTCGAACTCCTGACCTCGTGATCCTCCAGCCTTGGCATCCCAAAGTGTTGGAATTATAGGCGTAAGTCACCTTGGCCAGCCATAACCTTGATTCTAAAATTGGTAAATAAAATATGAGACAAAAGAAAACATAGGCTCAATTTGTTCAAGAACATAAATTTGAGAAACCCAAATAAAATACTAACTATATTCAAAAACATATTAAAATATTGAAGTAAGACGCCAGAATGTAAGGATGGTTTACAATATGCACATATGCTCTAATAATGGACACGTATGTTACTCTACTCCCAGCTATCACAAATGCAGAGTGATTAACATACTGGAAATCACAATTTTTAAGTAGTTTCCTCTAGTCTCATTCCCTCTTACAACTCTATGATCAGACTTCCTTGCTATCACTGCACTAAAGCTCATCTTATCTTAATCATGGATGATCTGCACTACGACAAACCCAATGGACAATTTTAAGCTCTCTGCTTGTTAACCTATAAGAAATATTTGGCATGGTGAATCACCATCTCCTTTTAAAAGTTTTTTCTTTACTTGACATTATGTTTTTATCCTAATTCACTTGACACTGTGTTTTTTACTGGAATCTCTTGATTTGTACCACTTTTTAATGTTGAAGTATCTCAGGATTCTGTCCTAGGTACTTCTCAGTTATTGAACACACCTCACTGTAGGTGTGTTCAATAGATCAGTGACTCCAAAATGCCTAGGTTCAGCTAAGACTTCTCTCCTGAATTTCACACTTGAACATCAGACATCAACTGCCCACTCCCCATCTCCATGTGTATACTTAAAAAGTGCCTCAGATTTCACATTGCCCCGGTAGCACCCCTAGTGAATCCACGAAACCTGCTTCATCTGCGACTGTCTCCACCTCATCTGATGACTACTCCATTCTTTTATATGCTCAGCTCCAGCACCCAGGCATCACCTTTAATTGCTGTTTTTGTCTCTCATATGTAGCTGTCCAATCATGAAATCACTCAAAACATATGCAGATTATGGCCTATTTTTATGGTTTTCACTGAAAAGCCAGTAAGGTACAAATAATGTTTCTTTGTAACTTGAAATATTTCAGTGCGCTTTTTTTGTTTGTTTGTTTCCCTGGTTCTCCTCTATTCAGCGCACCAGCCAAAATTACCTTTCATGCAAGTGGGTGCTCATATGGTAGATCATCATACCATTCAGTGGTTGGAAACAATAAAATCGATATTCATTCAGTACCATAAGTAGATGGTTAAAGTGTAGTGCTGAAAAAATAGAAAAGAAAAATCTATAGCACAATAGCAGTTATAGAAAGCAAAAACTTACAAAGCTCTGTGTATTTAGCAAAGATATGTAAATATGTGCACATCCAGGGACATACATTAAGACATTAAAGTGCTAATTTGCCCTTGAGAAAGAAAAGAATGAACATGGGGACTGGAAAGAAGAAACATATTAAATACACATAGCTAATGAAACAGAGAAATTTGTGGTTACAGGCCAATCATGATAGGGTAGTAAGAACTGAAGGCTATAATTAACTCAAATCTCTGAATGTGGGTTTTAAACAAAAACTGAAATGATATTTCTTACCTCTTAGGGTTATTTGAAGATAATTTTAGAAAATGTGTTTAAAGGGCTTAGCACAGCTTGATATATAGTGAGTATTAAATAAGGGATAACCATTATGCTTTTGTTATTATTGTTGTTATTATTATAGCTGATTTTTTTACTCTCCTTGTTGGTTACTTACAAAAATGTTTGTTTTCCTCCAAAAATTACATATCGCAAGAAGCCATTAATATAAGCTGTAACTCACTTTTAGAAACATAATGTGAAATTTGTTGATCGTATTTTAACACTGTATTGGCTTTCCTAGGACTGAGACAGAGGCCAGTTGGAATAGGTTCACTTTTAAGTGAAACAACATGAATGAATCTTCATTATTATTATTATTTTTTTCCTAAATCTTCAGACAGGTTTGGAAGCTGGAAGTTAAGAGATACCACATAATCTGATATCATACTGGATTTCACTCTGGAGTTCCTGAGACTGGGGAATGAGATGAAGGATAAATAGCTTTGTAAATTCTATCCATAATCAAAGCTGATTTGCTGCAAAATGATTTTTAGAAAAGCAAAACCTGTAGTCTTACCCCAGTCAGTCAAAAATAATGTGATAAAGCCATTCTCTTTTGATGGGATCCATGCTGGAAGAAATCCCAGATAATACAATGAAACATTTCCCGGAGCGGAGAGCTTGGTTCATTGTGCCAAACAATGGCTGGATCAGTGGCTATTATTGGAAAGCAGGCCTGCCAGCTTTGCTTTCTGGAGGCTGTCTGCTGAGAAAACAACTGCTGCTCAGTAATTAACTCCTCCCAAATGTCAGACAAGGAAGCAGCAACAGTGACCTCTTGTGCCACTCCCAGTCCCATTTCCCCATGTTCAAGCCAGTGTTCGCTTTTTCTAGGGCTATTACTAGACATGTACACATTATTGCTACTGGTCCCACAGGCCTTTCAAGCAGGTTCCTTCCTAGTGTTCAGTTATTACTTTGAAAGTACCTGACACCTTTACTGAAAAAAAAAACTCCAAGCACTGAATAGAGTGAATACTTACGATTTTATAAGCAATTTTAATAAAAGTGGGAGCAATTAAGGTGGAATTGAAGAAAGGAAGAAAATAAGATTAAAGAAATGATGAAGAAAAACAGGATTTCATGTCCTTAGTGTAGCAATTTTAGGTGGTTAATCATGCAGGATTTGAATTTAGAAACACTAGTAGAATCTTGCCTTTCCTCCTTCCTTGTATAATTAAGTTAAAGTCTCTATATCTTCGTTTATTCAGCTGTAAAACTGTGCCCAGTGCTGCCAGAATAATTAAATCAAAGAAAATGACATTATCTTTTTAGACTGATTATCATAATACCCAGCAAAAAAACAGGCTCAATAAATAATTTATATTTACTATAATTGTGAACTACAATTAACAAATATTATTACCAATTCTATTTAACACACCATGTTACTTTTAGTAATAAATAGCAAAACAACAAGAAAATTTATTCCTACTATTACTACTACTTAGGTAACAATTAGGGTATACTCTGTCCAAGGCATAGTTAACACTTCTGCCTCTAAACTACTATTTGCCTTATCAAGTATTTTTCCCCAGGGGCTATGAAAATGCATTAAGATGTCATTCATATAGTATTTTCTTTAAATTCTACAACCTAATTTTTGGACAGTTTACTCTCAGTTTTCCATATATTCTACCACATACTTAGAGGTAAATTGACTACGAAACAGATTTTCTTCAGTTCTCCACTGCGTAAGTCAGATGTATCTAATGGCTTAGTCAAAGAGAAAGTAGTAAATTGTCATTGATTAATTCTGTAAATAAGTAATGAGTCTATTATGTCTTAGGCATACTTTGTGTTCCCTTCATAGATAATCCTGCAGTTTAGTAAACTATAGCAGCTGCAAAATTAATAATTATAGAATAACAAGATAAATTAAGATAGACATATAAATGATAGACACAGAGATACTACATATAGATAGGTAAACTGTGAAACTCCAGTGGGAATGATTGGCTATTTAGAAATATAAAAAACATTTTACAGTCTGCAATGTTTGAGATTGGAGGGGGTGGAAATGTTTACAAAGAAGAAAAAGAGAATTATGATCAGAGGGGAAAATGTGAAATCATCAGAGCAGCATAAAATAATCAAACAGATGGAGGCTTTATGAAATTCTTGGCCTGAGCTTCTTAGTTTGCAAGTTCCATCACACATCAAGTAACTTTTAAGCTGCATCTGAGTCTCTCACTGAATGGAGGGGATTTGAGTTGCAGGTGACTATTTGGCATAAAATTAATATTTTTTTTACAAATTTAGATAAATGTTGACTTTGATTTTTCCTTTTAAAAAACAACTCTGTAGCCAATATTCTCTTGACATCTTCTGTGTTTTTGTAGGTCTGGATAAGTTAATAGTCCTTAGAAATTGTACCTGGAATGCTTGGTAGACAAAAGCATGCCTACATATGTGCAATGGTGCAGAGTGGGGAGTGTGGCTAGATAGCGAACATGAAAGAAATGCCCTGAGAGAAATCTGAAAAGGGAGACTGGGTTCAAATTATGAATGGCACAATAAAGTATTTTTTAAAAGAAAATCAAAGTATTAGGGAGATCAAATTATATGAAGAATGGCTAAATTATAAGGTAGAGGGATTAATAAAATGGAAAAACCATTGGAATACCAAAGAACACTTGAGAGGTTAACACAAAACTCTAAAAATGTTTCATGGTTGTTGCACTATCTCAATGCCTATGAAGACAAAAATATTAGAGAACCAGAAAAATATGAGATGCTCATGACATTTTCAGTATTCTTTGAGGGAATTTCAGCCATATTTACCTTGGGAGTACATGTTGCTGCATACATCCCTCTACATTTCATTCCTGACAAAAGATTTAGTCAATAATAATCACACACACACACACACACACACACACACACACACACACACACACACGGCAAACTGAGCTGCAACTGTGTCTTGTATAATTGAAAGAATAAACAAAATCACTAGTTACCTTGAAGCTGCAGGAGATTCATACATTATTATAAATGATGACAGTCATGTAACATATGCATCATTAATGAATAAACTAAATCTTATGAAACATTAGTTTAGTTTGTAAAACACATATAGGGTATATGTTAATACCACTGTTTATATAATTCTTACCCAGTAGAAGATTAAAAATATGTATTAAGAATATAAATACTTTCTACCAATTATTATAAATCTGTCTGATAGGAATTAAAATTAATTTACATTTATTCATTTATTCACATATTTGTTGAGAACTTATTGTTTGTTCCACACTGTTCAAATCCTGGCAACAAAAAAAAGAGATAAAGATTCCTGTCTTCATGGACTTTATGTTCTAGAAAGAAAATGTTTAGTATATTTTAAAGTGAAGGACTATATAAGTGAATTTTATTAGGATGCTTTTATCTTCCTAGTGTAGACTTTTCTAAAAGGTCTATGATAGTCAACTTTTACATTTAAAGGGAATAGATGAAGTCTGCTCCAACATAGAATGGGACTTCTACTACTAAAAATTCTATATATTTGGATTTATATATTTATATATATATTTTTTCAACTTTAAACAAAAGAGACTCCGTTATTCAAATAAATGATACATTTTACAGTATTTCCTTTTGTTTCTCACAAAAATGCCATAGTAAAATTTGGATATTAAATGATATACAAAGCATTTTTCAGGTTACAAGGTGTCTTTATAAGCAAGTGTTGGAATTGCATCTTAACACACTTTTTAGTCTCAGAAATCTCTTCAATTTCTGAATAAAATTTAGATTGGAAATGTATTTTAGGTTAGAGAAAATAGAATAAAATAAAAATCAAACAATGAATGAAGAGTGGTCAAGTTTCTGTCCCACTTGAAGTTAGCTCATTAGCTTATATATATATATGCAGTCAAAAATAACCATATCTTTGTGTGGGCATTTGTTCAAGACATGTAATAGGAAATATTGCACAGATATAAGAGTAAGATAATATTTTAATGGTTTATTAGAAAAAATGTATTTCAGCATATTTTTATCCCTAATAATAATAATTTAAAATAGGAAAAAGTTTTTTTAAATCCTAAATAATGAACAACGGCTTCACGGTATTTAATTTTAAAATCATAAAATGTTTTTCTTAACAATGTTATCTTGCCCCCATTAAAAAGTGTGACTTTGTATTTAAGCACACTTTGTCAATGTTATCTTGCCCCCATTAAAAAGTGTGACTTTGTATTTAAGCACACTTTGTCATTAAGAGGACAGAAAATAGATTGAATTTAAAAAGCCAATTCAGAATGACAAAGAACCAAATACGACAATAGTATTAGGTGTGTAGGTTGGTATACTCATACATTACTGCTAAGTAGTAGTAGTACAACCCGATGAAGAGTAGTTCTTAATGTTCAAAATAAAAAATGCACAATTCATTTCACCCATCACTTATATTTCTAGTGCCCTGGAAATTTTGATAGGAATTGCATTAAATTTGAATGTTATTTTGAATTTGGATATCACACTGGGTAAGCATAGACATTATAGTAATATCAATTCTTCCATGAACACAGAATATGTTTTTACTTATTTATGTATTCTTCAGTTTAATTATCAATGCTGTATAGTTTTCAGTGTACAAATGTTTCATTCCCTTTGTTAAATTTATTAATAAATATTTTATTCTTTTTGATGCTATTATGGGATTGTTTTATTGATTTCATTTTAGATAGATAATTATTAATGTAAAGAAATGCACCTGATTTTTTTATATGTTAATTGTGTATCCTGCAACTTTACTGAATTCATATATTAGTTCTAACAGGGTGTGTGTGTGTGTGTGTGTGTGTGTGTGTATATGTGTGTGTGTGTGTGTGTGTTGTGTTTAGAGTCCTTAGGGTTTTCTACATGTAAGATTATTTTATCTGCAAGTAAGGATAGTTTTACTTCTTCCTTTCTGATTTAGTTGCCTTCTATTTATTTACATTGCCTAACTGTTCTTGCTAGTATCTAGCACTATGTTGAGTAGAAGTGATAAAAATGGGCATGTTTGTTTTTTGCATTGGATCTTAGAGGAAATGCTTTCAGTTTTTCCCATTGATTATGTTACTTGTAAGATGTTTATAAATGGCCTTTATTAAGTTGAGGGAGTTTCCTTTTGTGTCTAATTTAACAAGATATTTTATTATGAAATGATGTGTAACTTTATCAAATGCTTTTTGGCCCTTATTGAAATGATTATGTGGTTTTATTTTTCATTCTGTTAATGTCATATATCACATTAATTGATTTGTGTATGTGTAATCTTCTGCTGGGTATAAACCTTATATTCCTGAGATGAATCTCTTCCTGTTGAATATGTTCTTTATATTTCAGAGTAGAAATCATACAGACTGTCTACTTCCTTATAAACTATCAGAGCACCACTAAAATAATCCTTTTTAAAATTTTCCTTGGTCATATAATAAGCAGAAAATTGCACAATATAGTCTATTTTAGTATCCGTTGGAAAAAGTATTTGACATTCCAAATATTGACATTTAAAACTAGAGGAGATAAAAGTACATTTTACAATTAGACACCTTTCTCCATTTCTGATTATGATAATCTCATTTCTCAAATTTCCCACTTTTCTAAGTATGGTGAACAAGGGTCACCAATTGTATCTATTAACTAGCTATAGTAAATCACTAATTTTCAAGTTAGATCATATTAAGGGTTGGGAGACCAGGATGAAATAAAATCAATGTCCTTATGAAGCATAATGTTGGAGCTAGAAGTTGGTCATGATTGTCTTCTTTTTATATGTATTCCCAAAAGTACATATTTACTATGACTAAAGGAAATAGAAATGACTCATGTTTGGGATTTTGACTTAACATCTCGATGGGAAGATCGAGATACCCATTCATAAATAATCTGCTAATTTAATGAGTTGACTGAAAAACAGTATTAGGGCATTTTGAGGTTGTTCTATAAAAAGTTTGTCTTAGCAAAACCTATAGAGAGCCATATTTTTTTTCCTCAAATTTACTTATGTCAGTAGTAAATTTTAAGTTTCAAAAAGAGGCTCAACATTTCACAGTTGGTAAAACCCACACTGTTAAAAGCTTTTAAGACAAAAAAAAAAAAAAAAGAAAAATGTGAACTCCCAAATAAAGACATATATAATACAATACAAAAAAATAACACTAAAAAGTGATTTTACTAGTTTTTTCATTATAAATACCAAAATTAATAGGTTTTATGCAATATTTTCTATCCTTGCTCTTTCCCTTAGTAACAACCTCCCCAACCTCAACAAAACAGAACAACAAGAAAATACCTACATTCTCCTGGTTATTGGAACTTTAGCCATTATCATAATTAGCCTCAATTCAGATGAATAAACAGTGATGACCATTGTAAGTAAGCCTTGCTTTCCATCATATTCTCATGAAAGAAAAAATCTAATGTAAATGAAAGTGTTTTCATTTTTGTTCAGGATGACTATGTAATTACATATGTCATCTATCACTTCTAGGATCCTCCTAAAATAAAATTATGAAAGCACAAAAAGGAATAAATTGACAACAGTGAAGAGAAGAAAATGGGGTTCAGGGCTAAGGGCTGGGTATCAGGAGAATCATCAAACTTGAGGAAAGGAAAGCATATGGAGCAATTTGAAAGATAAAGTAGGCAGGAAAAGCTAAATTCAGAGTTTAACAGGAGGGCCCGTAGAGGTGGGGCTCAAGATCTTTTCTGAGGGCTTTGTTGTTCGGTTAAAGCTAACCCTGGCCACAGAGAATTAAAGGAACAAGCAAGGCCGAAAGCAATCAAAGTTGAATTTCTGATATACAATTTCATATATAGACATCTAAGCTAGTGTCTCTCATGTGATGTCACTACAGAACAAAAAAAAAAAGTTCTTATAATTTCTGAGATCTTCATTTGTGAGTTTAATAATGCTCTCTAGGATAAATAAAAAGAGGCTCAGTGGAGAAACATGTTGATATAGCATTGTGAAATTTTCTAACAGGGACTATAAAGATATATGAAATTCAAAAGGGTGTCAGTAAAAGACTTTCTATGCGTCTAACCCAGCACTCATGCTGAGCTTTTGTATGGCCATTGAGGTAGGAATATTTTTTAATTGTTGAAAATAATTTTAAAAAACTGTATTTGTGACATTTGGAAATTACATCATATTCAAACTCATTTTCCATAAATAGCTTTATTGGCACATAGCCACTCTTTAATTTTCACATATTATCCATCTCTGTATTAGCACTGAAACTACAGCAGCAGAGATTGAGATCCTGTGGCCCAAAAAATAAAAATTCACCTAATCATAGTGTATCTATAAATAAAACTAAAATGAAAAACACATTATAAGCAAAGAATAATCAAAAGGAAAACAGAATTATTTGGTACTGAAGGTACGATATTTTTACTTTGAAGTGCTTAAGACTCAAAAGCATCTAAATCATAAAAAAGGAAAAGTAATATGTAAAATATGAAGCCTAAAATAGTTCGTATCTCCCCTTTTACAGAGATATTTGCTCATGTGTATTCTATAATACAAAACAGCAAAACAAAATAATGGGCATAATAAAAGAAAAATAAGTTGTGTTTTTTTGTTTTTTTGTTTTTTTTTTTTCAGCTATAGTAGGGGATAGAAGACAATGCTTTTAAAGTTTTTAGGAATAAAAATTATTCTTAAACTAGGATTCTATAGCCAGAGAAATATCCAAATATAGGGTAGAATAATTACATTTTCAAACAGATAAGGACTCAGAAAATTTATTTGCTGTGATCCAATTTTAAAGTCTTACTTGAGGATATATTCCAGCAAAATGAAGGGGGAAAAAACAAGTGAGATTGGATTGTGGAAACAGAAACCACCCAGAACACAAGAAGAGAAGATTTAGAATTAGAGTTGTACTTCATGTTTAAATGCATCATATTGTTTTTAACAAGAGATAGTTTTATGCTTAACCAGAAACAATGCAATTAATATCTCAAGAAAAAAATAAAAATTCACCAAATCATTGTGCATATATAAATAAAACTAAAATGAGAAACAAATTTTAAGCAAAGAATGTCCAGTAGGAAAATATATTTATTTGGGATTGAAGGTAGGAAAATTCTACCTTTGAAGTGCTTAGGACTCAAAGAATCTAAATCATAACAAAAGGAAATGTAATCATAGAACAATACATGGTCAAGAAATAAAGGGTATAACATCATAATAACAGTCATAATAATGAAAGTGATTTTTTTCCAACATTTATAGCCAACCTATAAACAAAGAATGTCTTTTTTATTAGTGCAGAATGTAACTGTTAATAACATTAGAAATATGAAGCTTTTCTGAAAATAAAAGTGCTACTGATTGTGGGAGATTGGAGTTAGAGAGGAAAGTCAGGGCACTGATACTCTCATTCTCTATGGCATGTAAATAAATGGAATACCGCCTTATGTGCATAGTGGGATCAAAATGTCTAAAAAGTGGAAAATGGGGACAAAAGTATATACTTTAAAACAGGAATTGCAAACACCAGTGCCTAAGGCATATCAATGAGTAAAAGAAAACAGCGAGTGTAAGAAAATGTGTGCTGGACTGGTGCTGTTGCAAGCAGTCACCCACCAGATATTTAACTGTTTTTTAGCACACGATGCAGACCACACAGAACTCACAGGCAAGATGGGCCTCTAACTCTGGATAATATTTTGTAACTTCATATTTAAGGTTATGAACTAATCAAAAGAAGAGGGCAATATGACAATATAAGAATTTAATATTAGAAGAAAAAAGATAAATGAAAGTCATAATAAAATCAGACTTTTATCTTTCATGGGAAAGCTTTGACAAGTTCTCTTATTGTTGATTAATTAAATAAGTATTTTTGAAATGTTGGAGGCAAATCTTTAAATAATTAAGCAAAAGTTATTATAAAGTTTAGCTCTGAAGATGAGAAAGAGTTGAAGAATGCTGCTTTTCCTCATGAATTCTTTTTATATATTCCAGCTTTTGAAAAATTATAATATCCATGTATTATATTTGTTTTATAAGGTTGAATTAAAAATGTTTGTGACAAAATAGCAAGTTTTTAAACACAGGAAAGTTTATAGTCTCAGTTTATGCAGAAACCTCATATATCTCTAAGTGCATTTGTAAACTGAGGCCCAGCATAATCAACTTCCTATAATAATGAGATGGCAAACAATATAGCTATAAGGCATATGAACAAATGTGAGATGGCTAGGGTAGAAAGCGAAATAGGGAGGGAGGCCAGTTTGACAGAGCTGAAGCAGAAACTGTTGAAGGTCCAATAATGAAATTTGCTCCTAGGACACCAAATAAATTTTCTATGTGGGAAAATGCCATGCTTCGTTGTAGATTGCAGAAATTTTGATGACAGTATGTAAGCAGGTGTCCACATCTTCCAGCATTACAAAACTCCACACAATAAGGTATCCCATGAATCCATCTATTACACAGCAACACTAGGTGATGTGAACTGTAACAGCAGTGAAAGAGAAACATCTGAGGAGAGATTGTTTGTGTTTCTTTCCACAAGTCAATGTTAACAGTGACTGACTCAATGGAGAAAGAATTGCACTAATCAGATAGTAGCAGTTATCAACGGCTGTAAGACAGGAGAAAGGAGTGAAGATATTCTCACAATAGTAGTTTAAAGACCCAAAGTCATGTTCATTTAAAATGAGACTTTTGAAACTCTGGTGCCAACAGAAATGATTTTTTCTTTAGATTTTTTTCTAGAACTATCTCTACACACTACTATAGCACATACCCATTTCTTACATAATATCTATAATTGCTTTGGGACTACAAGTGTTGGAGTTGACTAGTTGGCAATGAGATCACATTGGCCTGCAAAGATTAAAATGTATATTATAGTGCATTTTATTGGGGGGGAAAGTGCAAAAAAATATGAACAGATAGTAAAGGACAAATTTGGAGACAAAACAGGCTTCAATCTTAAAACGGAGGTCAAAACAAATCTGACCACCTCCAGTTTTTGCATGGCTCATTAGCGAAAATTAATTTGCATTTAATAAGATCAGCAAACATTTAGTAATATCGTTAAACATTTATTTAACTCGAAAATCCACTGGGTAGATAAGGGTTGACTGATCTAAACTGGGCTTGCATCCATTCGCATATTGCTCATACTCCTCTAAGACAAACACATTAGCGTATGTATTTTCATTTCCTTCAAAACAATATTTAATTACATGTGACAATTAAATGAAATTAAAATTTTGGTGTCAGTAAAGTTTTATTAGAAAGCAGACATTTCCGTTTGTTACGTATTATGTATAGTTGCTTCAGTACTAAAAGTGTTGGAGTTGAGTAGTTGGTAAAGTGATCATATAGCCTGCAAAGCTTAATATACTTACCCTCTGTGCCTTTACAGAAGAGTTTGCAGACCCCTTCCCTAGGAGGTTGGCAAGAATGGGAACTCTTACTAAGCTGAGGTTAGGGATATGTTGATAGGATCATTAGGATTGCTTTTTGTTTTCTTCCTTCATCCTCAGAGTAGTACCTGAAGTATAGTTGCCTTGTCTCCACATTTAGGAGGTGGATGACACTCAGAGAAATCCCAAGGAATTACTTTGCTATTTTGCTTTGTCTTATTTTGTTTTTAGCTGTCTTAGACTGGAGCATGGGGAACAGGAATTATAACCCAAAGGTCCACCAATGAACATAAAAATCAATTCTCACTATTTTATCTGTATTTTACATGTTATCTTTTGTCTTAACTTTTATTCAATAAAACGTATCAAATGTAGCAATGACTTAAGAGAAGAGGCCCATGTGAAAAATATTACACCAAATTCCATCTAATGATCAACTACAAATCAGAACTTACTCTGTGTCAAGTATGGGGCTAATTCCTAGGAATAATAACCAAGGAACTTACCTTGTAGAAAAATGAAAGCCCAGAAGAAAAAACATCAAGAAGATAAATTAAAGGATTATCTGCTTTAAAATTACTTTAACAAATAGGAGAAAAGACCGTTTGTGTAAAAATGTAATAGGCTAGAAACTATTTCTGGTAACTAGACAAAGTTGTTCAGCTAAAAATGAATTACAGAATGAGTGAAATTTTAAGACTGGCCTAAGAGAGTTGCAGAGAGGAAGGGGGATCGAAACACAACTGATCTAAACATATGGAAGTCAAAAGGTGTAAGATGCTTCCAGAAAGAAGTCAAAAAGCATTGAGTAGGATGTTTTAAAGGCAAGATGATTACTCACAGAACCTTTTAAGATAAAACTCAGATAAGTCAAGGAAAGAAGATAAGACCATGAGATTTACATTAAGAATTTAAAAAATACAACAATTTAAAGTTGAATATCTAATAAAATTTTTAAATGAGATAACCTGAAATATTTATAAATAATCTTTTATTTTTAACAAAAGTGAAAAAGAAATTGGTAAAATTCTGTCCATAAATTAATATATTTATTCATATGTATTTGTATATAAATGTATGTATATATTATATATGATTTTCATAATATGATAAATTTACATTGTAGCTAAAATAGAAAATCATTTCATATAATATACTAGATTTGAATCTATTTTATACTAACAACATATCTGAAATTCAAATATTAAATACGGAATTTTATCAGGAGACTAAAATGATCTCCTATGACCCACTGCTAGAGAAAATGATATGTTAATGAACATCATTTTATTAACATGTTCCAACTTAATATTTTCATCATTCTAAGATGATTAAAAAGAAATGCTGTTTGATATTTACTAGAGATGATTTGGTAGATAACATACTTACATGTTCTTTTGTTGTGAATTGTATTTTCCAACAAATGTTCTAAACATTTTACTTCAGAATATTTTACTCAGTTTTTAGTATCACACAAAATTATTACTTGGGATTTATCTATTTCGTAGATTTTCTTCCTATATGCACAGTTGACAACAAGGTAAAAATAATGGTAATTCTATTAGCCCAGTCATCGAAATATGACTCATATCACATAAAATTCCCTTTTAAAGTATGTAACTAAGTGGCTTTGAGTATATTTAGCCCAACCTTCAGCATTGTCAACTTTTAGACAATATGCATTACTCCAAAAACAGCTCCATACCTATTAACAGTCACTCTCTATTCACCATTACCCACAGCCCATAACAACCGCTAATTTAAAAGCTGGTTCTATAGATTTGCCTTTTTTTCTGGACATTTTCAGATTATAGCCTATAAAGTAGGTATTCATTTGATAAGAAACATCTTCTAAACGACATTATTCAAAGATACCTTAAAGAACAGTAAGCAGAAAATTTAACAAAATAGAACTATATGGAATGCTTATAAAATTAAGAAGAAAAGGCACCATATTTTGAGTTGTGCATGAGAAACCATCAAATATTATTCCTATACATTCCCATAATGTTAAACCATTCAATCAACACAAGAGTAGTTTTAACATTTTAGCCAAGGATGACAAAGTAGGCAAGAAGTCTCATATGGGATATAAATTGTAGGTTAAATGTAATGACCTTCCTCTAACCTGCAGAACATGTCTCATAACTAATTTAGAATTTAAAATAACATTTTATTTTAAGTTGTTATTAGCATTCTAGACTGTGAAAGAAATTGAAAGGTCTTTTCCAACATAGCAGCTTATTCAGTTCAGATTTTGTTAGGAACAAGAAGGCAGAGCATATTAAAATAATCCAGTGGTATGTTGTGCTTGGCATGGGAAGAAGAAGGCAATAAGGATTGAGGAAGGCAGAGTATTTAATTCAGCATATACTGTGTGTTCCACTACCTATAAAAGGTAGACATGACCTTAATAAGTTTATTTTATAGATAAGAAAGAATACCAAAGGAATAAAACAAATGGCACATAGTTCATAATTTTGCCTATCTCTATAAATCAACAAAGGGAAAATAATAGCATATTGTTGATACACTTGTCAAGAGACTCCTTACTGCAGATAAAGTGTGTTGAGTATAATTTAGAGTACAATGTACATAAATTACTAAAAATAAGGACTTTAGAAGTTATCATGCATCTTAGTTATACCCAGCAGCAACCTAGACTTACTCATAAATGTGATCCCTAAAAGAAGACACATTGTTTCCTAAAGGGTCAGAGTAAAAATTATCATACATCTGCAAATTATTTAATTATTTAAAAAACTGTTTTATTTGTTATGCTTCTCTGGGGGCAAAGGGTTGACAATAGAGAAAATTAACACACTTTAAATTATTTACTTGTTTAAAATGTAAAGGGAAGGATGAATAAAGAAAAGGCAACAGAATTCCTCAAGGTAGGATGCACTGTAGAATATCAGATACAGTTGTATGCATACAGAGAGAACTAAAATTTTGTCACGTTAATAAAATGATAAGCTAACATGCCAACATCTAAGATGCCTATATATATTATATACATACGAACTTTGCTGGGCTAGAATGAAACAAATGGTTGAGGAAAACCAAAAAAAATACACATGCACACATATGCCTATAGTCACACTAAGAATGCACACTGTTTCCAGAACTAACTAGCTCGCTTATAAGGTAAAGGAGGGAAAACTCCTATGTTTAGAGCAAGGAATACTAACTGCTTTCTACACAGGAGCTTGTTGATGGAAGGCCCATTCAAGGCTGGAAGCCTTACCACCTACTAGACTCCAGAGGATGGAAATTTTCTGATCCTATGAAAATCCTAAATAAATACGCAACATACCTTGTTGTGCAGCAGGGGCAGACATAGCAGGACAGATAATAAGATTTTAATTAAGCAAGCTATTTATCAAACTTCATGTTTTTATATTCCAATAATTTTAATGCTTACATATCATAAGGACAAAATTATCTTCATTTTTAAAATGTAAATTTTTAAATAGAAAAGGAAAAGCTTTATGAGGGTATAAGCAGCATCAATTTACACTTTGTTTTCAGTTTTAAAAAGGCTTTAGAATCCACAGTAATAATTCTGATGTGTTGACTACCAGAAATTGAGGAAGACACACAAGAAGAAAGGCTAATACCTTAAACTATTTTGTCCAGATGTATTTTTGCATGAGGCTAAGTGAAAGATGTTACATATGACAAGATGTCTAACTCCACAAGAAAATGTATGAGAAGATGATAGCTAGCCTTTCTCCAAAAAGGAACACTAAAAGTGGCAAATGAATGTCCTGTTTTAAGATACACACAATTATTTTGGGATCCACATCCCATAATTGCTATTGCTGTGGTTGGGATAGAACTAATTATTCTTTGTGCTGGATTTGAGCCATTGCAGTGTGTTCCCTAGTAATGTCAGGGGGTATCTTGAGACCCTACTTGGCTTATCTTCCTTACATAATCAAAATTAAAAGTGGGATGTTGGCCAATGGATAGTAGTGCCCTTAGACCTGAGAAAGGTTGCTTGTGTCCTCGTCTTATACTATGAAAGGTCTCATATATTACAAACCTATGCAAACTTTAATTAATTAAATAGTCCCAGGGCATCCTTGTCTGGCTCTCAATTATGTAACAATGCCTCATCTAATTGTAGGCATCTACCCTGCTAATGAACACTTTCCAGGCTACAGACAAATGCTGCCTTTTCTCATTTGCTCCATGTCTTCAAAACATAAGCCAACTTCATCACAATGCTATGAATGCCTGTGGGTTGTACTACCGTTTACATTGGGAACGGCTTTGGTGTATAGGAAAGAGCTGGAAAATCTTATATGAGGGGAAAAAAATGCTTATATGAGAAAAAAAAGCAAATTAATTAATTTGCCAAACTCTCACTCTGAAGGAATAGTTTTCCAGAAGTGCCAAACATCAATTTCTAGTCCTCTGCTTGTATTCCAATTATGTTTTCAAAGAGAGTCATTAATTGGCATCTTAATTGCAACAGTTGATGTGGCAATTTAAAAAATTGTGATATTTAAAAATATAATTATTTATACGTTTACAGACATGAAATGGTTTGCAACTAGATGGAAAATTATTTCTATAATTGCAAATACTTTTAAGAAATAGATCAAGTTAAGAAAGTATTAAAGGTATGATATTAAATGGAACAAATGATGCTTTTTTAAAAGCTCATATCTCCATGTAGAAAAAATTAGAAAGAAATTAAGAAATTCTGAAATGACTTAAATTTTGTTTTAGGACAAAGAGTAATCACTATATATACTCTTAAATTATATAACAGAACTAAATTATTTTATAATACTTAATTATAACTTATTATGCGACTCCATTATCATTTCATACATATTTCATTTTGAGTCTAAGTATTGTTTGTAAAATTTTGTTGACAATCTCTTTTGCTAATGCTGCAGAAGAGGAAAATTTCTCCAAAATAAAAGTCATGGAAAAAACTAACAATGAACTGCAATGGCTCAAAAATTTTACATAGCAATAATGATGCTAGAAAAAAAAAAACAAAAGTGTTGATGTATTATCATAATTAGAGACTTTCTAAAATTAATAGCACATATAGTTATATTCAGAAAACAAGCTATTTATGTAAAATACTGTATTTATACCTTAGAGAAATCATATAACAATTTCCTACAAATTCTCAAGTGTGTTCCTTTCATTTTATTGCTAATCTAATGTAAAATATCTTTATCTCAGTTTAAAAAAACAGTATCTTGTGGGTCTGAGAAGAGTTACCTGCCACTAGCTTTTCTCACACACACACACACATACAACAGTGTTACTCATTAAAACTTCTGATTTCAGAATCAGCAGTGGCTTTTATTCTAAAACTTTTCCAAAGCATCTGATTGAATGTTTGTCTTATAAGCTATTAATATATGCTGTGAAATGTCAAACTTATGACACAAATGAGTGTATTTTCTTATGACAAATGTCAAACTTATGACACAAAATGAGTGTATTTTCTTAAATTAAAATGTAAAATTGTAAAGCGTTTCTATATTAGCTCTCACTAACTGAAATATTAATTATATGTGCATATATGTGAAATAAATGAAATGGTATAGTCATAGCAAAATACTTACTTCTTTTAAAATGACTTGGAAAAATTCTAACAAATCTACACATGGTAAGAGCAATTCACTTTTTAAAGAAGTATAACACTATGGTAAATAAAGTTTTTGAGGTAGGTAATGGTGACATGAAAGAGAATAAGAACTACTTCAAAAGCTGTAATTAAATGCATTATGTAAAAGTTCTTGAAGTACATGCTTATACTTAGTTTCAGGACTTAACGAAGCCAGATATTCCCCTGACTTCTTGGTGGGACTCGTGAAGGTAGTGCCGGGTTTACTCAGCCCAGAGCTCTCAACTCTTCACAGAAGGGAGTGCATAAGCAAGTGAGGCATGAATAGGAGTACACCAGCGCTTGAGTCATCTGGCTTCTCTGGTGCCGGCAGTGACAAACTGTACTCAGTTGGACTCCCTGTATTCACCCCTCGTGGGAGGGGTCACTCAGGTGAGCAGGTACAGGAGTGGGGCAGAATCTTTGGGTGCTGGCAGGAGTCAACCAAGTGCCAGCCCTGTGGCAGCATCTGTGGGGATGCCCACAAACCCTGTAGCCCCAGAGGGAGTGTTACAGTGCTCTTTAGCTCTGCCGTCTGTGGATCGTGTAAGGGTTAACAACTCAGTGGACCCTCTGTCTTTTCATGTGGGGTGGCTGCCTTCCACCAGTGAGGGCAAAGTGTCAGTGTGATAACCTTTTCACATCCACATTGGTGGTATCCAAGCTCTTGTCCAATGTCCAGAAGAAATGAAGTCTCATGAATGAATTGAAGGATGGTAAATGCGGATGATTTTCTTGCCAATGGAAGGGAACTTGGAAAGGAAATAGGGTGGGAAGCTAATCTTCTCCTGAAGTCTGGCCACCTCTGGCCAATTTCTTCTCTGAAGTTATGCCATCAGGCTGTCCCACTGAAGTCAAGCCATTTCTCTCCAATGTCATCCAACCACAGTCTCCTGCCTCCACCTGCTTCTCTTCTCTATGATGGCTGAGCTTGGGGTTTTTATGGGCACAGGATGGCAGGCAGGTCAGGCCATGGATTTTTTTGGAAAAGGCAACATTCGAACAGGAAAACAGGGATGTAAGTTCTCACTTTGGGCCACAGCTTCATGCTTTTCAGATTGAGGGGTGGGCCCTCGCCAGAGACCTGCCCTCATCTTCCCAGAATCTCCCTGTCTCCTGTCCCTATCATTACAATCAAGCTCAACTTATTTAAAGTTATAATCCCTAGATGTATAAAATCTGGACCATACTTTTCCCCTCATATTACAACATGCATTTTTAAATAGTTTATAAGAATCTCAACCAAAGTAACCTAAGGTACCTGCAACAATACCATACTAATGTTAACATGTTGGATAAAAAGAACATAATGTTACAAGGGTGTCAAGTACTAAAATACTAAGTGTATTGAGTACTTATTTTGCATAATATATCTATTATATTAAGATACAATGCTGGACTCTGAAAAACACAAAAGAATTTCAGGTATGAGGATTCCCTCCATTCAAAGTCTAACAGTCTAGTTGAAGAAACTTGAACACTGAATGCAGACAAAATGACACTAATGAAGAGCGGCACATAAAATAAGGACAAAGTTCAACTCAGGTTAAGAAAAGGGAAATATTTTTCTGTATTAGTTTGCACATGATAGAAGGCATCTTGGAGTGGTGGAAAAATGTGTTTACAAATGGGTTCATATACTTGACTTAAAAAATCCATTACTAAATGTTTAGTTGACCATTTTAACACTTTAGATTTATACCTCTATAATTGTATTCCGTCCAAATTCATGTATAATCTATACTGGCTGACTCTTCAAAATTAATAAAAAGTAAATTATTAAATATCATGTTTAAACATCCATTTCACAGTTTTATTGATTTAACTCTCACCATTAAGATCTTTTAGTATCTCCAAATAGCATTTTAAATAATATAATTCTGGAGAAAAATGTATAAGGTTATTATCTATTTAAAGAACAACAGAGTTAGTTGGGCCAGCATCCATAATTTCTATGGGAAAAAGATCTAATTTCGAACAGAGAGACCACATTTTTGCTCTGTTGAAGGGGAAGTCAATTACATTGAATTTGAGGAGTTATATTTTATATAACAAATACATCTTTACTCAATTTAAAAATAAATATGTGTGTTTTACATTTCTGGTACTAGGAAAAATGCAAATGATACAGAGGAAGATTACAGAGAGTTTCTGTGTGTCAGGATACCATGGATTAGTTGGAGGCCTGATGAGTTTGATAAGAAAATGAGTGATTATAAGGCTTGATTCAGAGGGACTACTTGGATTATTATAAAGGAAGATTCAAGACTATAAGAATGTAAAACAGAGGTGAAACATTCTCAGCATCAAGGTATTTAGTCTTCATAAAAGGTGGAAGACCCAGTCCTGATTATAATGCCAGAGAAGCATCATCCTCTTGTATCAATGGTGCAAAAAAATAAGGGAAAACAAGACACTGAAATTCTGTATTATACTCCACGATATAATGCAAATAATACATGATACAGTAAATAGGTCAATAATCGAATATTAAGAATTACAAACACCTTTTAGTAATTCTCATAGAACATAAAGAGTAATGAAAAATTGATTTTACTTGCTATAAAATCTTACAGAATTTTATGATTTAGCAAATTACTTGAAATCCAAAACCTGGAAAAATCTCCTTTGTATACCAGGATAATAAGTAAAATGTATTTTTCTCCATTTTTACACAACTAATTGAATCACAATATTAGGAGGAAAAAATATTCACTCTTTCAGTGGTCTTAGAGTCATTAATATTACAGCAGCTAACTCTGTATCTAAAGACTACAGGTACTTTTCTTCAGTCTGTGACTGGCCGTTTTATTCTCTTAACAGTGCTTATCAAGAGGAAGTGTTTTTTTTTTTAATAAAAAGTACAATTTATAAATTTAACACTTCTTGAATCATAAAAGAATAATGTTGTACCATTTGGTTTAATGTCTAAGATTTGATTAAGCCAAGGTCAAAAATATGTTCTTGTATTTTTTTCTAAAAATTTTATTTGTTTCTGTTTCTTTTAGGTTTTACTATTTAGGATCTACAATCAATTTTTAGTTAATTATTATTTTTATTTTTTTATGGAGTCTTGCTCTGTCATCTGGGCTGGAGTGCAGTGGTGTGATCTCGGCTCACTGCAACCTCCACCTCCCAGGCTCAAGTGATTCTCCTGACCCAGTCTCCCGAGTTGCTGTGATTACAGGTGTCAGCCAACATGCCTAGCTAATTTTAGTTAAACTTTTATATGCTACAAGTGGTGGTCTAATTAAAGTTTTTTTTTTTTTCAAACAAATATTCAATTAGAGCACCACTTGTTAAAAATAATATACCATTTTCATTTAATTGTATATAGTCATTTGTTGAAAACTAATTAAACATATGTAAAAATCTCCTTTTGAATTCTCTATTCTATTCTATTTTCTATCTTGTTGACAATATCATACTTTTTTTTCTATTACTCAAATCAGGTAGATCTAGTCCTCCAACACAGATCTTTTTCAGATCTGATCTGGCTAAGATAAGTACTTTATATATGTATGAGAATCTTAAAATCAATTTGTCAATTTCTACCCAAAAGCCAGTTAGAATTCTAACTGGAATTGCATTATATCTATATAGTAATTTGTGACTAATTAACATTTTAACAATATTGAGTTGTTTTACTTATTAACACAGTATATTTTCCATCACTATGGAAATAAAAGTCTTCTTTAACTTTTCTCAGCAGTTTTGCAGTTTTTAGCACACAAATCTTTTATATTTTTTCTCAGATTTATCTCTCAGTATTTCATATCTCAGGTCTCTACTGTAAATAAAATTGATTTTAATTTCATTTCCCATTTGTTCATTGCTAACATACAGAATAGCAGTAATTGTTGTACATTGTTCTTTTGCCTTGCAACATTGATAAAAATAATTTATAAGTTCTACTATCCTTATAACACATTCCATCTAAATTTTCTCCATGGGCATTCATGTTTTCTGCAAATAAAGTCATTTTTGTTTCTTCCATCCCAATTGGATGATTTTTATTTATCTTTATTTTCTTATTGATCTGACTAGAATGTCTAGTACAATGCCAGCTAGTTAAATAGAGTAGACATTTCTGCCTTGTTCCAGCTATTAGAAGGAAAATGCTGTATCTTTTACCATTTTGAGGCTTTTATAGATACCTACAAGTAAAATCTCATATACTATTAGTTTGTTGAAAGTTACTGAATCACAATAGATTCTGTTCAAATGCTTTTTCCTTGTCTATTGCAATAATCATAAAAATTTTCTTTTTAGTTTTCCGTTACTGTGGTTTCATTAATCGATTTGTCTAATGTTAAACTAACCTTTCATTCCCTATAAAAACTCCTGTTTGTCATGATGTGTTACTTTTTCAATGTATTGTTATATTCGTTGTGCTAAAACATTAACAATTTTTTCATTAGTTTCATGATGGATGCATGTCATTCATTTTCTTATCTTCTAAAGTGTTTTTCTTAGTTTTGTATCAGGGTGGTTTTACAGAATTATTTCAGCAAGGTTTACCTCCACCATAATGTCTTGGAATATTTTGTGTATCATTGTTGTTATTGTTTCCTGGAATGTTCAGTGCACTTTAACAGTGAAGTTACCTGTAATGGAGTTAAATTTGTTGAGGTTTTTTGCACAAACTCAATTTGTTAAATAGATATTCAGTATTCATGTTATCTATTTATTCTTCAGGGTACTTGAGTAATTTGTTTTCAAAGAATGTGTCTATTTATTCAAAATTGTCTCACAGTTGGCATAAAGTTATTATTAGATTTTAATATCTGTATAATCTCTGGTGATGTCATTTATTCATTCTTGATGTAATTTGCTTCTTCTGTTTCCTGATCATTCTGGTTGAGGTTTATCAATTTTATCGGTTTTCTCAAAGTTTTAGCTTTGATTTTTTATTAATTTTCTCTATCATTTTTCTATTTATTGTTTACAACCCTTATCTTAATATAGCCTTTATTGTGCTTCTTTCAACTTGCTCTCTTTTTTTATTTAATTAAGATGTAACATGAAGCCACTAATTTTATATATTTCTTCTCTTTTTATATAGGGGTGTGGTACCATCGGTTTTCTCCTAAGTATTGTTACAGTGGATCTCCACAATTTTACATTGTGTTTTAATTTTCTTAATTTTAAATATCTCTAGATTAACTTTCAATGTTTTTATTAAATCAATTAACACATAATTATTGAATTTGATTCAATAATTTGAAATAATTATGTAAAAGTGTGTTCTTTAGTGTCTAAGTAGTTGTGGAGGTTCTAGAAACCTTTCTGTTACTGGTTTCTGCTTTAATTTAGTTTTAATCAGAGAACATACTTCATATAACTTGAATTATTTTAAGTTTTTTGATACTTGATTTACGTCTTAGAATGTATTGGTATATTTTAGCTTATTTCTACAAACATTCAGAGAGAATGTCTTTGAGTTCTGTAGAATGATGTGTTTGACCTAATCAATTAGTGTTTGACCTAATCAATTAAAGCATTCTTTAACTTTAATAATTTGTCATCTACCTATCCCATCAATTACTGTGAAATTATCATTGAAATTTAAGAATATAATTGTGTATTTATCTATTTCTTCTAGAATATCTGTCAGTTATCATTTTGCATCTCTGTTAGTATGTATAAAAAATTCAGGACACTTATTGTACTAGATGAATTGAGTTCTCTATCATTATGAAATGATCTTCATTCTTGTAATAGAATTGGTTCTGAAATCTACTCTACCTGTATTTTTGCTCTTAAATTGACTACAGCTATCTTTTTATTAGTGTTAATGCAATATATACTGCATTATAGATACATATATATGTATAAATTCTCTCTCTCAGAGAGAGAGCACTATGTGTTCATATTTAAAGAAGTTTTTTGACAACATATTTTAGGGCTTACTTTTTATTCAATGTGATAAATTTTGTCTTTTAAATGGTATAACTAGGTCATGTAAGTTTAACATGATTTTTAAAAGGTTTAAGTCTGTATTGTTTCCTATTAAAATATTGTTGTTATTGTTTTACACATTTTGTGCACTCTCATGAATTACATTTTTTGTATTCTATTTTATTTCCTTTGTTGGTTTTTTTTTATTAATATCCATTTTTCCCATTGTTTTTCCATTTTCTGATAATTTGTTGGTCTAGAGTGTACAGTATTACCTACCTTAGTTTAAATTAATGTGACATTCTATCATTTTACAATGATTGTGAGAACTTACCATGGCATTCTTTATTTTCTCCTCTCCATCCTTTGTGCAATTATTGTCACATATTTGACTTCTACACATTCTACAAACCCCACATTATATTGCTATTACTGTTACAAACAGGCAATTATCCTTTAAAGGCATTTTTATAATACGAAAAATCTGACATATTTACCCATGTAGTAACCATGTAGTAACATTTAAATTTCAATTCCAAATAGATTCAATACAAAAAAAAAAGTATATATACAACAGCTTTAAGTAAATCAAAAATTAAAATAGTGAATTTTTGTTGAAATGTTTGGTGACCAGATTATTCACTATCTTCTTGAACGAAATGAAATCTTCTCACTGTTGTCTTTAATTTGTTTTTGTTTTAATGTATGGAATTGCAATCACAATGAAACAGAAACAGCATAGCTTGTTTCCTGCCTACATAAAATCTTCTTGTCACGACTAAGGCTCCATCTCTCACTTCTAGAGTGTTGCTAATTTATGCTACTTGTGTTTCTTAAAAATTACATCTGTGAGCTCTGAGGGAAAAAATTCAGGTCATAAAGCTAACAATTAGGACTTCCAAAAACTTAAAAACTTTAGCTAATTGGATATCTGATATCATTGGAATTAAAATTAATTTGAAATTCTAAAACTGTTAAACCTAACTATTTTCAAAATAGCAATCTACATGGAATGTGCATGCTCCAAGCAAATCTCTTAAGACAAATTTTCTTGTTATTACATTGTCCCACTAACTAAAACACAGTAAATGAGTAAGCTATTTCTGTGTTTTCCAAAATTTTATGTTACTTTAAATGGAATATTTCATGTATTCAAAAAGGAATGACAATAATACTAATAAATTTGAAACCCAAATGTCATCCCCGTAAAAAATAAAAAAAAAGAGCCCATATAGATTAGTAAAGCCTCTTACACAAATCTCCATGATTCCATTTCCCTCCTCTTTATCTTGCGGGTAACTATTATTCTATGCGTGAAGGTTGTCATTCTTATATATATTGTTCCCAACAAACACTTATCTAAGCTCTAGGGAGACTGTAGTAAATAATACTGTAAACATCTTCATGCACATATGTTTTGTCTGATTGTGAGAAGTACTATGAAAAATAAAGAAAGCAAGAGTAATTGGGATAGGCAGAGCTATCATTTAAACACACACACACTCCACACACAAATCTCTCCAATTATATACTCCTTCATTGACCTCATTGATCAGTGGATATTTCAGCAGGAATTGGAAGAAAGTAAAGGCATGTGGATATTTTGCAAAACAGAATTACAGATAAATGTTCAAAGATCTAAATCCGAACAATCTGTGTTTTTAAAATGAGGCTGGTGTGGCTGAGAAGAATGAGTTTTGGGTAGACTAGAAGATATGAAGTCACAGATTAATTAATTAATTAATTAATTAATCATATAATTAATATAAATATGATGTTTTAATAGATTTTGATTTTATTCTGAATGCTATGGAAGGCATTGCAGAGTTCTGAGTGGAGGATTGATATTTTCCAATTCACACTTCAAGAAAACACTTTGGCAGCTGTTGAAAATGTATTATTGGAAGGCAAGGTTGAAAAGTTGGAGACCTGTTTGGAGACTATTACAAATATGCAGGTAAGAGAACAATAGTGACTTGGGACCAAGTGGTAGGGATAAAAATTAGATTGATTCTGGGTATAATATGAAGAGATATTTCAGAGTTTTTCTGGTGCTTTAGATAACTGATATAAAACATACATTTTTCCTTACACACTGCCGGCAGAAATGTAAATTACTTTTATCATTGTGTAAAGCTGTGTGGCGGTTACTTGAAGAACTTAGAACAGAAGTAGCATTCAACCCAGTAATTTCATTATTGGGTATATACCTAAAGGAACATAAGTTGTTCTACCATAAAGACACATGCATACATATATTCATGGCAGTACTATTCACAATACCAAAATCAGAGAATCAACCTAAATTCCCATTAATGGTAGATATGATAAAGAAAAGGTGGTAGGTATACCCCACTGAATACTACACAACTATAGTAAAGAACAAGATCATGTCCTTTGCAGGCAACATGGATGGAGCTGGAGGCCATAAGCAAAGATTGCATGTTTTCACTCATAAGGGGGAGCTAAACATTGAGTACCCATGGACACAAAGAAAGTAACAAAAGACACCATGGCCCACTTAAGGGTGGAGAATGAGAGGAGGGAGGTCATCAGAAAACTACCTATTGGGTACCACGCTTATTACCTGGGTGACAAAATAATCTGTATATCAAATCCCTATGACATGCAATTTACCTGTATAACAAACCTGTCCATGTATCCCTGAACCTAAAATAAGAGTTAAAAAATAAAAGTAACTAGAAGAAACATTTTCTATATTTTGTGTAATCTTTTAACAAACATTTTTAGTTTTAATGTAATCTAATGGATCATTCATTTCTATGATTTATAATTTTTTATCCTCTTCTTCCCCAAGAACATAACTGCATTTCCCTAAACATTCTTGTAAATATTTATATTATTATTTCTATGATTTCAATTCATTTGGAATATATCTTTGTGCCTGGTGCAAGGCAAGGATACTTGTTTGTTTTGCTCACATGTACAACCACTGTCACTGCACTGTTTATTGATCAATCCTTCTTTCTCCTGTTGAGAAGCAGTGCCCTATCTGTTGTATATGAAGTCCTCATATATGTGTGGTTTATTTCTGGGTTCTATCATTTCTAACGCTTTTTATCTATATTTTAACATATTCGAAGCATTATTTACTGCAGTTTGATAAATCGTAATATAAGGAAAACAAATTCTCCACTTTTTCAAACGCTATTGCTTCTGTTCTTGGCTATTTATATCTCCATATTTATATTGAAATGAGTTTCATAATTTCCCAGTTATTATTAGTATAGTTTTTTATTAAAATGTCAACTTAGGGGTTAAAACACAGAGATATTTAACATATTAACATCAGATTTACATATCCACAGGCATAAAATATCTCTCTAGCTCTTTATTAACATCTTTCAAAAGCATATTTAATTATTCAATTACAAAGTCATGACATTTTATATATGTGTGTGTATATATATATATATATATATATATATATATATATATATTTTTTTTTTTTTTTTTTTTTGAGACAGAGTCTTGCTCTGTTGCCCAGGCTGGAGTGCAGTGGCACAATATTGGCTCACTGCAACCTCTGCCTCCCGGGCTCAAGTGATTCTCCTGCCTCAGCCTCCCAAGTAGCTGGGATTACAGGTGTCCCTCACCATACCCAGTTAATTTTTGTATTTTTAGTAGAGATGGGGTTTCGTCATATTGGCCAAGCTGGTCTTGAACTCCGAACCTTGCATCCACCTGCCTCGGCCTTCTAGAGAGCTGGAATTACAGGCGTGAGCTACTATGCCTAACCTGATGTTATAATATTTAAACTCAAAACTTTTAATAGTGAAAAATCTAATTTTAAGATATACTTATTTTATGAAAACACGAATAGTCATGTACTTAAAGAATATAAATGCATACAGTTGGTAAATTATAATGAGGGAAAGTTTGGCTGAGGCAAAGTTTTAGTCAGGGAAGGAAGATGGAAATGTCTAATGTAAGAAATCAAAAGGAATTTAAGTGAAATAAATCAGAAAAAAATAATAAATAAAGAATGATGCTTTGTGGGGTAAAGAAAAAATAAGGTTCAAGGCTTTCATAAATATAGATACTCTATAGATATATACCTATTTTGTATAAGCTTAAAGGTACGAAGATATTGATACAAACAACCTACATTGGTTACCCGGAGGGCGTGGTATTACAAGAGTAATTGGGGAAGAAGAGAGTATTCGCTATTATTTTTAATATACCACAGTATTTTCACCTTGCATTTTTGACAATGTATTGTTACTTTGAAAATTATCAAATAGTTAATTAAATGATTTAAAAGCACACAAATTAGTGAGAACATTTGGTACAGTTGGCCATTAGCTAACAACTCTGTTGTTAACATTTGGAATAATAACCAAGATTTCATCTACCTTCCTCTTCCATTTTTCCTTAATCCAAAAAACACATATCAGGGAAACTGAGATTCATTGTTTAACTCCCATCCTCCTGCTCTGCAAAGTATTGCCTCAATTAAATTTTTAAAAATTAAGAATGGAAAATTTAAAGATGGGAAAAAAAGTGGAAAATCAGGGTAACTAACAATGAAACAGGGAGAAACAGAGAAAAGGTATGAGAAATGAAAACAAAATCTATAGAACTTGGGATTTATAACTCTCATAAAAAGCCATAGATAGTACATTGGCAGAGAAGTTACATATATTTACAATAATAAAGGCACATGAATAGAATTTTTTCAATGCTGTAAAAGAATTTTGCATAATTACTTGTAATAGAGAAATTTTTTTCCCACATGCTATGAAAGAGCTGAATGCATGGCAAAAGTAGTTTCCATGTCAACTTTTATTAATCAAGTTATATCCAATGTGTTAATATTCTAAAATAACATTCCATAGCCACAAATAAAAGTTCATCATTTTTAAAATTTTGTTTACCTATTTCTATATTTGTTTATTTTATTCATAGCAGTAGTATCTGATCTTTTTAACCCAATGCCAAAAATTCTTAATTATGGAAATTAATTAAAGCAATTAACATATATCCAACCTAGTTAAGGAGTTTGATATTACTGTTGTAAAGGGAGGACTGACCCTTTCAAATCAAACATAAATACTTTATTTAGAAGGCCCTGGATTTCCAGTTCCTTATTTTTTTTTTTTTTTTTTTTTTGAGACGGAGTCTCGCTCTGTCGCCCAGGCTGGAGTGCAGTGGCCGGATCTCAGCTCACTGCGAGCTCCGCCCCCCGGGTTCACGCCATTCTCCTGCCTCAGCCTCCCGAGTAGCTGGGACTACAGGCGCCCACCACCTCCCCCGGCTATTTTTTTGTATTTTATTAGTAGAGACGGGGGTTCACCGTGTTAGCCAGGATGGTCTCGATCTCCTGACCTCGTGATCCATCCGTCTCGGCCTCCCAAAGTGCTGGGATTACAGGCTTGAGCCACCGCGCCCGGCCTCCAGTTCCTTATTTTAAGATTCCCTTAGTGAAATATTAAAACATAAATTAGAAAAGATAAATACCAGAATAAACATACAAGAAACATATTACACATATCAGTGCCTTTACAATTCTAAGACAAAATTGTTTTGGTTAAAACATTTAAATAAGTTTTCAGTTTTAATGAAACAGGAATTTCAATGCTGTATTATAAACATTTTAAACATTATGACACACAAGTTATTATATCTTGTATAAATACTGTTTAATAAGACGTAGGTTTATTTTTGGCTTTTGTTTTGATTAATTTTGTTTTCTCTTGGGCTTTAGTTTGTTTCCAGAGAATGCTTTACTGATTATTTAGAAAAATGGAATGAAATTATCCTAGGAGATCCTAATTACCATCAGTGAGAAGTTTAAGTTCAGTTCACAAAGACTCCATCCTACTGAGTTATAAGTTTATATAAGAAAATAAATCTACCGATACTAATTGTCTTGGCAAATTTGCATAAAGATAATTAATTTATTATGTACTTATAGAAAGTGCAAAGTATTTAAAAACTGGCATTTCTGTCCAGTTAGGTAAATTTTGTAATTGGTAACTATCAAGATAGGTGGTTATAAGTAGGAACATTTACTGTGCTTGAAAAAAATCCATTGTATTATTCAGAAAAAAATAATAATTTTGCCTCCACTATAACGAAAACTTCATAAAGGGTTATCTTCTGTTGAAAATATTTTCATTGATTTCTATCACATCTTAATTTCTGAATTCTGTATATATTTTACATGTCAAATTTTACCTTGGAAGAGTAATTTTGTTCCCATATTTGCGGGTGATTTCCACATGTGGTTTTGTCCTAGTTTTGGTTTCACATAATATAAAAGCGATAAGTATAATGACGGCCATACAATTTGAATCTCTCCATCTTCTTTTTAGAAGTTACACACATGAACAGAAAAATCAAATACCATCACTCTTATCCCAAATTTACAGAGGAAGTAGGAGACAAAAGGATCTCAAGTTTCAATATACATGTAATTGGAGAAATGAATAAGAGCTGCTGAGTCAGCCCCTTAGCAGAGAATCAGGCAGGGCATGCACAGAAAAGGAGAGTTTGGACCCTTTAAAGTGGATAAGCCCTGAAAATATACCCACAGCTTCCACCCAGAAGATTATTCTCCACACCTAAGTGAAACATTTTAAAGGAAATTTGAGTTCTGGAGGTTCAGAAGAATAGTTACAAGGAAGCTAAAAGGAAAGGGCTTGGAAAGTGTGGAGGTTCAAGCTCACAGTTTTGGAACAGAGGCACCTCGGATGGTGATGTCTGGTTTTGTAAAGAAGGCTAATAAAGAAAAAAATGGCTCTATTTATATAAGTACTAAAAGTTTAGAAAACAGAAAGCACTATTCATTGAAGATATGACACTTCTCTCTAGAAACAATAGAAGTAGTAAAAGAAACAAAAATTCAAACTAAATATGCCATCTAACCCTTCTCCCATAGGGTTTCTAACTATAGCTGATCTAGAAACACAACACAAATGTGTGTAAAGTGAGGGTATGAAGAAGACATCAGAATGAAGCATCGTTAAAAAGTACCACAAAGAACAGAAGATAAATGGACCAAATGGATCACATTGTCTTTCTTATTTCCTTCCTTCCATCCTCCCTCCCTCCTTCCCTCCCTCCCTCCCTCCCTCTCTCTCTCTCTCTCTCTCTCTTTCTTTCTCTCTTTCTTTCTTTTTTCAGATGGAGTTTTCCTCTTGTTGTCCAGGCTGTAGTGCAATGGCGCAATCTTGGCTCACCACAACCTCTGCCTCCTGGGTTCAAGCAATTTTCCTGCCTCAGCCTAGCCTCCCAAGTAGCTAGGATTACAGGCATGCGCCACCAAGCCCCGTTAATTTTGTATTTTTAGTAGACAGGGGTTTTCTCCATGTTGGTCATGCTGGTCTCGAACTACCGACCTCAAGTGATCCGCCCACCTCAGCCTCCCAAAGTGTTGGGATTACAGGCATGAGCCCCTGTGCCTGGCCTCTCTTTCTTATTTCTAAGAGATTATATTTAAGAAAAAAAAATGTTATACACACAACACACACACACAAATAGCTACATGCTCATTAAATACTATTTTACTATGCCACCTAAGCATATGTTACAACTGCTAACACTCTTCTATATATGATATAAAATATCTTTCCCCCTGGATTATAAAGGATTGAAAATAACATTTATTAAATATGAAATTTTCAATCAGTAGGAAATAAGTTAAAGTCAATACAACAGTCAACTCAGTATCTACATTGTTTTATACCTTTATTAAATAAGAATCTGCTGATTAGTCTGAAGTATAATGGCTAAAGCAATATATTTATACTGTCATCCTATTAATCACAATTCCTTGAGAAAATTGTCACAGATTATTTTTTCCTCCACAAATAAGCTAACAATAAAAAGAGGTAAAATGTAGATGATAAAATACAGGAAAAATGTAGAAGAGATGCCTGAGCACAAAAAGAAACAATTCAGAACGAGGAATATTGAGTATAGAAGAAGAAAGGGAAAAGAAATAGAAATAAAATCACACATTAAAAATGATCAAAGAAATAGGAATATGGCATATATTGAAGACTGGAAATAGAACAAAATTAATATTTAAAAAGAAATCCTTCCTGAAATGGGGTCGGGGGCCTTTGAATCTACATAATTAATGGTTTCAGAACTTGCCAGGGAAAATATTATTATTATTATCATTTATTTATTTTATTTTATTTTATTTTTTGAGACGGGGTCTCCCTCTGTCACCCAGGCTGGAGTGCAGTGTTGTGATCTCGGCTGACTGTAAACTCCGCCTCCCAGGTTCACATAATTCTCCCGCCTCTGCCTCCTGAGTAGCTAGGACAACAGGTGCCCGCCACCACTACTGGCTAGTTTTCGTTTTTGCATTTTTAGTAGAGATGGGGTTTCACCGTATTAGCCAGGATGGTCTTGATCTCCTGACCTCGTGATCCGCCTGCCTTGGTCTCCCAAATTATTTTTTCCAGTCAAAATCATTTTTGACTGGAAAAATTTGTTTTTAACAGTCAAAATATATGAACCTCCAAGTAAAACAGACCAAGTCACATACACAGGAAAGAAAATGAGGCATGAGTCAGAATTCTGGATGGCAACATACAGGGTATGACAGCACGGAAGTAACAAGAAGAAATCCATTATTTCTTTCACTGGACAAGCATAGATCCACCTAAGCTGACCTTCAAGTATAAAGGCTACAGAAATAAAGTTCCAAATATGCCACAATATAATTAGCATTGTGCCTAAGAGCCACTATTACTAAAGAACCTACTAGAGAATGACCTTCATTTCAGAAAACATAAGTAGAAAAAAAATGAGCAAAATAATTAATTAATGTAGCTGAAGATTTTAGATTAAAATAAAGGTTGGGGAGAGGGATAAGAGTAAATATGCATTAGGTTGGTGCAAAAGTTATTGCAGTTTATGCCATTTTTTTAAATGATGAAAACCGCAATTACTTTTGCACCAACTTAATATTATGACAAATTAGAAACACATAACTGAAATATGGATGAAGAAGGGAGAAGAGATAAACAGAAATCACTCACTGATTGCTTGGAGGTAATAGGTGGAAGTCTGAGATACAATTCAAAGCTGATAAACAGGATAGCAGAATTGAAATAAGGGAAAGGTAATAAGGCTACTATAGAAAGTTTTAGTATGGAAGCAAACACTAGAATGAAACAGAATTTCCCAAGGAAAAAAAGTAAAATAAAACTCTAAAATTTAAGATTGCAATGAAACTGAAAACACAATAAATAATTCAGTGTATATATAATACAATGTGTATAGTAGCAAAATATTTTATTGAAGAACTGAGACAAGAGGTCCATTGTACTGATGAATGCAAATAAGCTTAGCTCACTTATTAAAAGCAAAATGTGTTGTTATTGGCATATGTAGAAAAACCTAACTCTTATATAAAAGACATATTTTACTTGTAATTGGAATGGATTTTAAAAATAGTCAATATAATGCAAAACAAATGTGAACAAAAAATAAACTGAGGGTGATGATATGGATATCTGACAAGTTATAATTTACATCAAATAATAAAATGGAACGAAGTAGGACACCAAACAACACAGCAGTGAGCAATACTCTTCATAATGTCAAACGATTAAAATAAAAGAACAGAAATGCACTAGTTATATGCAACTTTGACACATTTCTCTTAGTGCGAAACAAATCATGTGGACAAGAAATGCATAAGAGTATAGACAAGCCAACTGATCAAATTAATGAGGTAGTTATTGTGGATTTTTTATTAGACATAGAACTAAAAATTTAGAAAAGTGGCAAAGTAAACAAAATGAGAGAAAGATATAAGCAAAATGGTATATTTTAATACAGAAAAACACTGAGGCCAATAAATATACTGTTTCTTTGAAAAATATGTAAATTCAGAAAAGAAGAAGTCAGAAATGTACACACACACCAAAAATAATAAGGGGAAAGAAATAATTGGTACTCTAAAAATTGATCATATAATTGAGTCTTTCTTTACATAACTAACTGTAACAGAGTCAAGAGGCCAGGAGTAAAAAGCACTCAGGGCATGTATTAGTCTGTTTTCACACTGCTGATAAAGACATACCTGAGACTGGGTAATTAATAAAGAAAAAGAAGTTTAAGGACTCACAGTACCACGTGGCTGGGGAGGCTTAACAATCATAGCGGAAGACAAAAGGCACATCTCACAAGGTTCCAGACGAGAGAATGAGGACCAAGTAAAACGGGGTTCCCTACATAAAACCATTAGATCTGATGAGACATATTGGCTACCATGAGAACAGTATAGGGCAACTGTCCCCATGATTCAATTATCTCCCATCAGGTCCCTCCACACCACATATGGGAATTATGGAAGCCACAATTCAAGATGAGATTTGGGTGGGGACACAGCCAAACCATATCATGGCACAAAACATTAAGAATGTAATTCTCTACAAGCCTAATTTCTGAAACAGTCTGTTCTTACCTAAAAGCAGTTTTACCTAATAGCTCCTGAAACAACCAGCTGTAACTCTAAGACTAGTTATATCCATCTCTGTAACCAATCAGAACTTGCCTATTAACTTTCTTTCAAAACAATAAATAACATTTCTTCTTTTTATAAAATCTCCAATCTTGTCTTCGTTCTTTGGACATACTGAAGACCACCTAGCCTTTGTGTTTGTTCTGAATTGCAAATTTTCATTTCCCAAATAAAACATTTTAAACTTAGAGATTGTCTGTTACAGTACACTGGAAATTTAAAACAACAAATTTGAAAGAGCAAAGGAAAGGAAGGAAGGAAACTAATTAAATTAGTCACTTTTTCTAAGAAAATGTATTTCATAAAAACTGCAGCAGAGACAGAAGGTTTAATTTGCAATTTTCTAAGTAGTGGGATTTATCTAAGACCTCTTTCCTACCCACACTAAGACACAGTCTCACATATTTTCAAAGGGGAATACTACCACACCTTCAGAAACCAGATAATCCTAACAACATTTTAAGAAGCACAGAAAAAGTGAAAGTAGCAATGATACCTGTGGTAGAGTGAATGTTGGCTCAAAAAACATATGACAGTCTCCTAACCCTGGAACCTGTGAATGTGATCTTATTTGAAAAAGAACCTTTGCAGATGTAATTAAGTTAAGGACTTGAGATGCAGAGATTATTGTAGAATATCCAGGTGGGCCTTACATGGCATCACAAGTGTTCCTATACGAGGAGGCAGAGGGAAATTGGACACATAGAGAGAGCAGAAGGCTATGTGAAGATCAAACAGAAGGACACAAGGCCACATGCCAAGGAATGCTGACAATCACCAGTAGGTGGAAGAGGCAAGGAATGGATTATCTGTCGAGCTACTAAAGGACATGTGGCTCTGCTGACGGCTGAGATTTGGCATTTTGGCCTCAAAAATCTGTGGGAAAGTAAATAGTTATTAAATTATCAAGTTTGTAGTCATTTGTTAGCAGCCACAGGAAACGAATAGGTATCTAACCTTGCTAAAAGTGGAAAGAAAGGAGAATTACAGAGCAATAAAAATGCAAAAATATAAAGCAATATGTTAAAAAGAACAATGCATTGGCAGATTTTTAAGAAATGATGATGGAGATCTATTCTACGATTGCATTCAAGGCTCGATGTTAGTACATCCATTAATTAAGCTATGAGATGTAGAAGAAAAGTAATATGTAGTCATGTGTTCCCTTTTTTTTTTTTTTTTTTTTTTGAATTACCAAAAAGGCAATGTTTATTTCTGGTTTTCACAAACTTAATAAAATAGAAATAGACGCTTTCTTAATTTGATTATATATATATATAGCCACATATATATGTGTGTAAGCTGGGGCTTCAGTCACATACCATGAAGTCTGGACTGAATTTATCTGTGATAAATTCATTGTTATCATCTTTATTATCTATGGATGGTGATAGCCTTTGTAGCTATGACTCAGAATCAAGTTTCTGTAACTTTTAATTAATTCAACCAAAAAAAGAGATACTGTAAATAAATATTAATCTATTTGTTTACATGGATGCAAAAACTGCAAATCAAATGTTAATGATAAACTAGATTGTGAATGCATGGATGTTCATTGTTCTATTCTTTCTACTTTTACCTGTTAGCCATTTCTTTTTCCAGATTAAAAAAGAGGTATAATTCAATGAGATCTCCTTTGGCACCCACCAAAAGCAAGTTTAGTGATAATTGTGTATCAAAATTTGTCCCAATTTTTAAAAGCAGAAGAATGGAAAATTCCAGATCAAGAGAAAAAATATAGATATTATAGTACAAATCTAGGATAAGTAGAGAAATTTACCTTTTAGAATTCACCAGTTATCTTTGTAGTCATAATTGAAGAGTGCTAGTTTAATGGGGAAAGGATTCCCTATTGCTTAAATGGTGTTGGGAAAACTGGCTAGCCATATGCAGAAAACTGAAACTGGACTCCTTCCTTACATCTTGTACAAAAATTAACTCAAATGGATTAAAGATTTAAACACAAGACCTAAAACCATAAAACCCTACAAGAAAACCTAGGCAATACCATTCAGGACATAGGCATGAGCAAAGACTTCATGACTAAAACAACAAAAGCATTTGCAACAAAAGACAAAATTGGCAAATGGGATTTAATTAAACTAAGAGCTTCTACAGAGCAAAAGAAACTATCATCAGTGTGAACAGGCAACCTACAGAATGGGAGAAAACTTTTGCAATCTATCAAAGGGCTAATATCCAGAATCTACAAGGAACTTAAACAAATTTACAAGAAAGAAACAACCCCATCAAAAAGTGGGCAAAGGTTATGAACAGACACTTCTCAAAAGAAGACATTAATGCGGCCAAAAATCATATGAAATAAAAGCTCATCATCACTGGTCATTAGAGAGATGCAAATCAAAACCACAATGAGATACCATCTTGCTCCAGTTAGAATAGTGATCATTAAAAAGTCAGGGAACAAAAGATGCTGCAGAGGATGTGGAGAAACAGGAACACTTTTACACTGTTGGGGGAAGTGTAGATTAGCTCAACCATTGGTAAAGACAGTATGGCGATTCCTCAAGGATCTAGAACTAGAAATATCATTTGACCCAGCAATCCTTTTTTTTTTTTTTTTTTTTTTTTTTTGAGACGGAATCTCGCTGTGTCTCCCAGGCTGGAGTGCAGTGGCCGGATCTCGGCTCACTGCAAGCTCCGCCTCCCGGGTTCACGCCATTCTCCCGCCTCAGCCTCCCAAGTAGCTGAGACTACAGGCGCCCGCCACCACGCCCGGCTAGTTTTTTGTATTTTTAGTAGAGACGGGGTTTCACCATGTTAGCCAGGATAGTCTCGATCTCCTGACCTCGTGATCCACCCGCCTCGGCCTCCCAAAGTGCTGGGATTACAGGCTTGAGCCACCGCGCCCGGCCAGACCCAGCAATCCTGTTACTGGTTATATACTCAAAGGATTAGAAATCATTCTTCTATGAAGACACATGCACACGTATGTTTATTGCAGTGTTATTCACAATAGCAAAGACTTGGAACCAACCAAAATGTCCATCAATGTTAGGCTGGATAAAGAAAATGTGGAACATATACACCATGAAATACTATGCAGCTATAAAAAAGAATGAGTTCATGTCCTTCGAAGGGACATGGATGAAGCTGGAAACCATCATTCTCTGCAAACTAACACAGGAACAAAAAACCAAAAACCATATGTTCTCACCCATAAGTGGGAGTTTAACAATGAGAACATATGGGCACAGGGAGAAGAACATCACATACCAGGGCCTGTCAGGGGGTGGGGGGCAAGGGGAGGGTTAGCATTAGGAGACATACCTAATGTAGATGACGGGTTGATGGGTGCAGTAAACCACCATGGCACATGTATACCTATGTAACAAACCTGCACATTCTGCACATGTACCCCAGAACTTAAAGTGTAATTTAAAAAGAAAAAAAGAGTGCTATTTTTATTTTTTAATTTTAAAGTTTCTATTTTATAAGCAGACACACAAATATGCATGTGCATCTATATGTCTCACTATTAATAAAAGCTATCTATCTCCTAAAAATTGCTAATAATTGGGATGGCCTGTTAATTTAGGGTTGCTGTATTTAGGAAATTGGAAAATAAATCACGAATTGAACATTCCTGATATGATACAAATATCATAAGAAAAATAAAACCAGTTATTGTTAATTGATTATTAATTCAAATGAAATAATAGAGAAATAAAACATTGTCTTCAGGTTAGGTAATAAAGTAAAACAAATAAATTGCCAATGTTTATTAGAAGTTAGAATCTTTTGCCAAAACAGCAAGAAAGAAGAAATCTAAATCCAGCTCTGTTGTAGTAACAAAAGTGAAAGTATTGTCAAGTATTCTCATATAATTTGTTTCCCATTTGAAGTCACCTTAAATATTAAAAGGACTATTCTTTCAATTTGTTTAAAATTGACAATTTGTTGAATCATAAATTAGCTGCAAATATATTTTCTAACACTGAAAAACATTCAGAACTATGCTAAATGACATTTAAACACATATTCATCCCATGACAGATGAAAAGGAAAAAGAGGAACTAAGCTGAAAAGGATGAATATACTGGATATTTCATACTATTCTATAGATTCCAATGCATAGCATTAAATGGAGAAAGAAGGGAGGTGAAGGAAAAAGGATTGACTGGAAAATTAACTATGAATGAAGTTACCAAAAAAAGAGAGGGAATATTAAAGTCCCAATCATGCCTATTGGGATGTCTAAGTTTGAAATTATACAAAAATTGTGAATATAGACATGTCAGTGTCAATGTCTTGCTTTCTCTCTGCTTTTTCTTTCTTCCAATGTTTGCTTAATGAGGCAGAAAATTTCAGTTCCTAGATTGGTGTTTGAACACTTTGGTTTTCTTGCTTTTTTTTTTTTCCTCCATCCCTGGTAAATAATCTAAATTACAGTGAATAAAAGGGATGAAAACTCCCAACCATTCAACTCCTCTGTTACCAGAGAGGGAAAAATACCATTCAACTTCTCTGTTACCAGAAAATTAAGTGTGAACCAGGTCTCAGTTCAACCTTGTTTGTATTCTGACTTCTGAGACACAGGACAAGCTACTCAACCTTTTTGAGCTTCAGTTTCATCTTTAAAAGAAATACTAATAGTAGTAATTATATCTGAAAGCCCATACTACATAAAACAAAGAGACATTGAAAAATAAATATGCTACAAAACATCTGAAATCAATTGTATTCTTTTTGTGGTTTGCTTTATACACTAGTAAGAGTTGTTTGGGATTTCAGTTAATGTGGTAAGAAATGAAAATACACAATGTATCTCACTTCCTGTCAAGCTCTATTAAAAAGAATGTTAAAAACACCAAAAATATTCCAAGAACTTCACAAATGTAAGCATCAGATGTAGGTAGGTGATGAAAACAGGAGGATCAGGTGCAACTTTGCATTTCAAACCTCTTGATCCTTTGATTCATTTCATACAGTTTTATCCCACTACCCATCCTGTACCTTAAGAAAAGACTCAAATAAAATTACTCTTTGGAAAAATTGAATCAGAGAAGCCTTTCACTTGAGAAACACCAGACACAGATGAGGGTGGTAAGTGGGGACATACTAGAAACAAGAGGTTTACCAGAAATATTTGTATTTAAACAACGGAAAGGCACACAGTTCTTCTATTCAGTACCTAGAATGCTGGTAGTCAGGTCTTTACCTGCAAAAAATGTTAGAGTATTCATCTACGCCTGAGTCAACCAGTTTGCAACCACTCCTATATGGAGAGATTCTAATTAACTTTTTTCATTTTTCAGTGTTAAAAATGAATGAATTAATAAATATCACCATGTAGTTGAGAAGCACATTGACACACACACACACAAAAACACACCATAGGAACAAACAGAATAAAGAAACCTGGAAAATAACATCATGTTTATGATCAAAGCAGTTCTCACATATATACAGAGATAGATATGTTTATATCTATATATAACATTCTCAGAGAAATAAAAAGTTTATTTAATAAGATAAAAATAAGTTCTAAAAAGAAAACATTCAGAGAATGAAGGTTCTAGAGAAATATTTTTTAAACGATGGAAGAAAATCTATGTAAAGGGTTAGAAGAGAAAGTCAAAGTGAATCTCCAAAATGTGATATCATAAAAATGGGAAGCTAAATATGATCAAGGAGGGAATGTGAGATCCAATGAAAAAGAGTTCTAGCATGTGGTGGATTGCATTATTGGTCTCAATTGTTGAGCCTCATCTACATGTGCATACTCGCTGTAGTCTCACCATGGGTGGAATATATTTCTTTTCTAATGTTTCCAATGAAAGCAAAACTGTGCTAATACTAAGCCTGTGTCTTAAGAGGCTTTATTTTTCCAGTTGCCCTATTGTATAACTGCCATTGCCATCTGAAGAACATACCTAGTTAATCCACTACTCTGAGAGACATATGGTGTTGAGTCTCTCCAACTGACTCACAGGCCTGTAGTGTGAAGCAGCACCATTCAGCTAAGGCTTGTGAAGTAATCAAACCACAGTAAGAAAGCAGAATAATAAGAAAATAAATGATCCTTATAAAAGTCTACATTCTGGGGTGGTTTGTACACAGCGACTGCTAACAGAAATACAGAGAGACAGATAAAACAGAAGTCATAAAATGATTAAAGAAATATTAATTTCAAAAACTGAAGAGAATGTAATGCTGAAAGTTCAAAGGCATAAAGAAGTGTCAAACACAATGGATAATAATAATGACTATAATAATAACAGATATAAACCAAGTAACAATTGTGATATTAAATAACAAAATGGATATGAAATTACTCCATACTTTCTGAAGGCATTGGTAAGTGTAGTAAACAGTTTTCATATAAACCATAAAGTGAAAAACCATTAAGTATTATTAATAGTAACAAGTATCTATGAGACAACTGTAGAGAAATGATTTAAAAATTCCATGGGGAAATTATTTTCAACTGAGAATTCTATATCCAGGCAATTTATACTCAAGGGTAAGAGTTGAAAAAAGGCATGATAGAAATGTAATATCATAGAATGTCTCAGTCCCAGGGATGCTTCTTTAATAAGCCCCTTGAGGAAATCATTCAACAACAAAGAGAAATAAAAAGTATTTTTTAGATTATGCTGACATGGGATTCTATGTCTCCAGAAATGCATCAGGCTTAATGAGCGATAGAATCAAACAGGAGGAAACAAGAAAATGGTGCCAGCAAAACAAAATATAAATGATTGTAAAGTGTGGGAACAAAATAGATTCTCTGCAAACTAAACCAAAGAAAAAAATAGTGCATTATTTTTCTAACTTCAGGACTTAAAAAATAGTTGTGAAATAAAATTTAAAAATAGTTATAAAAACCACAGAATTAAGATTAGAATTATGTTCACATCATTAAAATATTATAAATTTAAAACTTGTTACATTAGGGCATCAGAGGATTGGAGTGAAGGAAAGTGTGTTGGGAGGGTTTTTATAGTGGAGTATAAGTGTAAGGAGTCTAAATCATTGTTTTTCACAGCTGAAAGTCTGCAAATAATATCAACGATTGAAAAATCAAGAGTCACACACACAATAGCTTCCAAGGAAGAGCTAGGATAAAACTGGTTAGCATTGGGTTGTGTGAACAATTTGGGGGGAGAAAGAAACAGAGGGTTGTTAATCTGTTTCATTATGAATTTTATGGTACTATTCAGCATCTAGATCTGGATACATATTACTTGATAAAAATTATGTTAAAGAAAAAACAACAGTTTAAAATAATTAAGAAACTAAAATACAAAATGAAAAGAGAGACATAGGGGGATCATAATTCCATAGGCATCTAATGACCTGGCTAAGCTAGCTCTAAACTCCTCAGTTGTCAGAAATCAAACATGGAACTGCATTTTTCACAAGACTAAGTGCAAAAAGTTACAAAGAATAGGTTAGGGTTTTTTTTACATTAACATTTTACATTACATTTTACATAACATTTTACATTACATTAAATATATCATCTATGAAAAACAAATCAAGATTCACCTATATTTTCAAAGTGTAGTTCTTTAAAAATATTTGTTCTTCCATATCTTGGGAAAATGTGTGTTACAGGATAAGTTTGTATCTGCAAAATCATTTCCAATTTATAAAAATACGGTACCCATGAATAATTACTGCAGCAAACAAAAACAGAATTTTTTTCAGTAGGAAATTTGAGAATTTTAGATTAAAGAAACATTTTAAAGTTTAGAACTTCTTATTAGTTATTGCAGACATTTGAACTGTGAAAGGGCAATGATTAACTATGGAAATGTATTTATATCCTGTTTCTGTCTGATGCAAATCTGTCAAAATATATTAATAATCATGATTATTAATGTCTAAAATATTTTCCTGAAGGGCCCACAATAGTTGGAAAAGTAATTTATAAGAAAGTCAATATACTCAGACTTATTTATTGTATACTTAGGAGAACGAACTTCAAAACTGAAAACAATCAATTCTGTATCTGATACATTTCTTAATTTTCCATTCTACTGAGATTAAGAAGCCACCCTATTCAGGGATATGTAAAAAAGAATTAATTGTTAATTAAACAGAATTTTCAATTCTTTTATCAGGTTCAATTCTATCATCTTAAGTAGACAATCATAAGCTAAATCTCATACTTTATATTTAATCCCAACATGTATTAATGGATATGCTTAATATTTGTAATCAGATTTGTAGATAGATCTAGGCACTGATTGATCTAAGGTAATTATTCTCATTAAAGATTGTCTTTAAATTGAGTAAAAGTAATTATAAATATTTTTAAGTATAAATACAATCTCAAAAATGTCACCAATCACCTCATTCTCATTATAAAACCTCATTTTAAATCGAAAGCTCAGCTTGCTGACTATTCTGTTAATGTTCCAGTACAGAATGGTACCACTACATGCTATTACAGGATGTTAGGATTCTTTTTACTATTTTGTACAATGTTTGTTGCATCAGAAACGAATGCTGATTTGCAAGTACCCCAGAAATCTAAACTGGACAGAATTCAACATAATAAATCATAAGAGACTCACGACAATAGGCAATAAAATACAAAGAGCACACCTGCAATGCAGTGTCTATCCCTATGTATTGGAGTTATTAGAAAGATTGCCCTGTCTAAATGAGAGGTCAAAATATAGTGGTGAGGAAGATATATGAAAAATAACAGGTGAATGCAATTTTTAAAGAAATGAAACTAAAAAGGGACATGAGGAGAAGATAAAATACTTTAGTTAAAACATCCTATACAAAACAAAATATATGATAGGAATAATAAAGTTTTATAGATGTTTATATTAATCTTAAAGATCTGAGATACCTATTAGGACTATCACTATATATTTTAATTATCTTCTTTGATGGCAACATTTCATTTGTCTTTCAGGCTTCTCATTTTAAGAAAAGGTGAATACGAGAACCCCTGGGTCATAAGTTCTGTTTCTTTCACTATTTTTTTTTTCCTGAGGACAGTAAGTGTTCAGTTGCGCCAGAGAACATTATAGTGTTCGTTTTCACTTCCAACACCCCCAAAATACATTAATGAGGACTTCATAATATCACCAGGTAAGCCAATCATTTTGAGTGTAGGTATTTCTGAGAACTCTGGGAACACAAAAACAAATAAAATATAAAGATATGCATTAAAACATGGCGTAAAGCATTTTTTTAGTTTTAGCCTTTATTTATTTAGAAAATCCTTCTGAGGAAATAAGGGGATATGCAATAGTGTTCTATAATATCAAGCTACATGCATAATGTAGGTAATGACTTCTAATGTAATCTGGAAAATTCAGTTAGACTGCCAGAAGAGGAATGAAACCCGAGACAAGCTAAGAGTGAATGGACAGCTCAACTCAGTGCAATCATAAAATACAATTATTTCCCAGGCTTGTTTATACATGAGAAAAGTTTATCATGGTCTCAAAGAGTCTGAAGGAATAAAAAAAAAAAATACGGTCAGTGATGACAGGCACCGTCACTTTGGACAACAGATTACACTCACTCTCAGGAGACGGCTTAAGACAAAAAGAACAGCAAAGTTAGAAATAGCCTGCAGGCATCTGCTGAGTTTGACAGCCCTGAAATCTTCAGGAAAGCACCTAGTAGCCTAATACCAGTGCAGCTGATCCCTCTCGGGCATTTACCTATAGAGTTAAATGATCAGAACTCTTTCGGTACTAAAGGCAAATTATCAAAGACACCAAATGTTGCACAATTTTTTTTTTTTTGGTTTTTTGTTTGTTTGTTTTTTAACTGGTACACTGTTCAAATTCATTGCAATTTTCAGTAGTTTTATTGTATAGTCTTGGTATGGTCACTTAAAAGCAGTACACACTTTCTGCTACCAGGTTTTCTTTTCAAGCACTGGCACTTTCCTAGCTATTTGTTAAGATATAGGTGTTACTGTAGAATCTATTTTTGTCTTGTGTGAGCTCAAATCAATGTTATTGACACTAAAAAAGAGACTGGTTCTGACTATCCAGCTAAGCAATCTCACATATCTCTAATCCTCTGACACGCAAATGTTCTTCCAGGTCTCTCAAATATGAATAAAATATGTGAAAATTGTATTTTAAGAAATAGGTATATGGAAGAAGGGGTATGAACTATGTGTATAGTATGATCCTGGCATACCATATGAGCTGACTCCAATGTTTACATAGAGGATTGCAAAAGAGATTTCAGAGAGGTACAATGGCATGAGAGGCCAGACAGTTCTCAGGAGTGAGCACAATTCAGGTCTAAATATAGATTTTTTTGAACCTAGAGCCCATGCTCCTTTTATTATGCTACACTGCCCTGGCCTATGTGTTGTTTCACATTCCCTCTTCCTCTAAAATAAAACAGTTTGTGGCCAAGCATTTTGGCACACACCTGTAATCCCAGCACTTTGGGAGGCCAAAGAGGGCAGATCACGAGGTCAGGAGATCGATGCCATCCTCGCTAACACGGTGAAACCCTGTCTCTACGAAAAATACAAAAAGTTAGCCAGGCATGGTGGCATGCACCTGTAATCCAAGCTACTTGGGAAGCCGAGGCAGGAGAATCTCTTGAACCTGGGAGGTGGAGGTTGCAGTGAGCTGAGATTGCGCCAGTGCACTCCAGCCTGGGAGATAGAGTGAGACTCTGTCTCAAAAATAAATAAATAAATAAATAAATAAATAAATAAATAAATAACAAAACAGTTTGGGTCCATACTGTGGCACATTAAAATTTAAACAAACATTGTAAAAATGAATTCATTCAGAAGCTCATGGAACATGTGTGATACTACTAAAGATCCAAGATTAAATATACGCAGCTTGGTTCGGGATGATTTTCATAGAGAAAACCTGTATTATTTTTTAGCTCCAATTCTGAGTTGACATCTATATTAAGTAAAAAGCCAAATACAAAGTGTGTGCATGTACACGTCTATTACCTATTCATCTATGTTTAATGATTATCTGATTGTTTCTAAACACTTGGAATTATACAGCTTTAGCTATATCTCTCAAGATAGGTCTCTGTTCTCTATTTTGAAAGAAGGCAAGATACCACATCTTCTGGGATATTGAAAAATGCAGTTATATCTGTATAGTTATACCAATTGTGAATAAATGTATTTTAAATATTGATATGACTGAATAGTTTATCAGCATCTTAAAAACATTGAATATTAGAAATAAAGAGATATTTTTGTCTTTCCATTTTTGCATACCCTTTTATTAGACAGAATAATACTCTGATTAAGACAGTTATATTCAAGGATGTCCTTGAATGAGGGTAAGTTTGAAAAATGATTACATGCCTATTTTAAGTACCTTTGAAACTGCATTTTATGAGTGCCTCTTAAAACCAAAGACTGGAGTGTAAATTGCCATTGTGTTAGGTTGTCTCTGAAGTAAACCTAATTATCCACATGTTTGGCCTGCATGTTACTTTGACCCATAGCCAGAAACTAACTCAGGGAAACTTCAGAGATAATAGGACCCCAGAGGGCAGATACGGGCCAAGGTTAGAGTACAGTATTTGTCCCATCCCGAATTCACCTAGGAAGGTTTGCTGTATAATGCTTATGTTCCAATTTTGTTACAGGAATCTAGATTCTGGTTTCCTTTCTTATCCTAACACTAAGCCCACCGTTGAAATAGTGAATAATTCATTCTAGCACTCAGAAAATAATCAAAATGCATTTTTTTCTTATCAATATATTTTGTTATTTTATGGTGTACACTCCAGAATCTGAAATGCCGCATTTAATGTTTTCTTAGTAAACCTCTCTGATTTTAAGACAAAAATACTGAACAACCAACCAACCAACAACCCCCTAGAAATAAATTTCCATTGGCAACATTTCAACAGTATTAATCATATTAATAGCCATAAAAAACTACTATTATTAGGTTATGACTAACCTAGCTACTGAAATACAAGTCAAAAACATTCAGAATGAAGAAGGATGTCAGGCAATTAATCTTGATATCCTAGTAACACCTTCAAAGAGTATATTTCTTAAATATTAAATGCAGAGTAGGATGTACCTAGGAGGGGCCTTGGAATATAGAACAGTAAAGGTAGAGAATGAGGGAGGACTTTAAGGATATAAAGCACTATCTCTGCATTTGTTGAATTTATATTTTGATTTTAAAAACATATAAGTACAAATAAATTAAATACATCTACATGTATTCATTGTGATACCTAAAAGTAAGAACTAGTCTAAATCTCAAAGTTATTTGAGGGTTAAGCAAGCTGAGGCATTATTCCCTATGAAACACTTAGCCCTGTGCTTTCAGTCTGCTTTTCCAGTCTCTGTATGTGTCAAGCTGAATGTTGGGACATCACATGTGAAAATATAAGATCATCAGCCAGAGGACAGGTGGATTAGATGCCCTCCCACATGATAATATTTTCTGATTTGAAATATAGACAATAAAATATTGTTTTCTTACTGCAGTGAATCTGACATAGCACCTGTATATGCATGTTTAGGTTTTGTAATAGAAACATAAGAGAAAAGAGGCTGAGTAGGAAGCTATGAAAAATACACAAAAGCCAGCCTCTTTATGGTAGCCTCCTGCCTTGTTTAAATTTCCACGCCTACCTCTTCTCCACCCTTGTTCATTTTCTCAGCCACTTCCTTTTTCTGAACTTTGATTCTGATTTGTTCCATATACTAACTTACAGTTTGCCACCAGTTTGGAGTGTTCAGGGGGTCAACTAGATTCTATGTTTAATTCTCAGTCCCATTTCCCTGGTTTTGACTGCAATTTCTCTAGATGATAATGCTGGATACTGACCCCAACTATAGGGCCCTTTCCACAAGTAACTGCAAACACTCTCCCAATTCCAGTTCCAAGCCAACCTTCATGCTCTCCTACCTCTATACCTTAGACAGTGCATCCATCAGGCTGCTTCTTGCATTAAAATACCATTCTTTATATCTTGAAAAAAAAAAGACTATCTCTTGAGGATATCTCATTTAGCTTCTGCTATATCTGGAGAATCTAAGAGTGCCAAATTATGAATATTTATCATTTTCACCCCTTCCCATCAGAATAAAATCCCATATACAATAAAAAGGAAAAAAAAAATGGTTCTTACTCTTATGTAATTATAAAACACCAGAGAAGAGAAACATTTTGTCTTATTCTATAAAATAATTCAAAGAATTTTAAATAAATGATTCTTTTGACCAGACAATAACATAGAAAGATATTATGGATATTTATATTTATGAGAATGTGTCTCATTCAATATTCAAAATAAATCTGCACATTATTATTCTGATAATCTAAAACTAAAAGCTTCATTTATGATACTATGTGCCATTTAAAGGAACTTTTCAGAATACCTGCAAAGTAATTTAGCTTATCAATTAAGAATTGCTTAGCAAAGTTGTTTTTTTTCTTTTTTTATTAACAGTTTAAACTGCTGGATCAGCCCTTCAATACAAAGTAAGTTCAATAATATACAACTTCCCCCCAAATTAAACAGGATTACAGTATTGAAATTGAGAAAAACAAAACCATAAAAGATATCGAATTGTAATATCCTATATAATTCTCTTTTTGAGTTGTTAGTAATATTTCTATCTTAGAAGTTTAGCTAGATAATCTATTATACTGTACTGGCAAATAAAATATAAACGATACTGAAACACTTGTCAAGCCTGTAAAAGTTTTGCTTTTCCTGAGTTGTATTATGAAATTAATGGAGTATACATGAATAAGTATACATATATATACACACACACACGCATATTTATACACATGTATACAATGCATATATGCATACATATCTTCATCTTATGCTTTATGTAAGTGGTTACAAATAGCACCTAGATATTGCTCTGTACCCTCAGTCAACGTTTGTTTCATGGTATATTATAGCAAAAATACAAATGATATTTGAATGAGCACATCTGGGTTTAAATCCGGTAGGCCATTTTCTGCCTCTATGTAAGCACGAACTGATATGCTTTTAATATTCATCTGTAAAATGAGGATAACAGCTCCAATCTAGCAAACAGATTACACCCAAACTGGGTCTTGTGGATGTATGTAGTCATCACAGGTTGTAAATTATAATTTATAGTTCACTAGCTACAATGTAAAATATCTATGGAAGATAAAATATTCTTCTGTGTGTTCACACTATATTTATCCCTATTTCAAGATTACTTTTCAGATGCTGTTATATCAAGCAAATTCTAGCATTCAGATTCTTAATATGACACTAGAAAAGAGCAGGAAGTTACCATACAATATCACTAATTACCATTTACAAAAAACTATAGCATAATTCTAATATTTAAAAATCATTATCAGAGCTATCATAAAACTTTAGACATTTCAATAATGTATTATTTATTCATTGCCATGATATATTATTAATCGTAAAAAAAAGTGAATAAGTACTTTTGCTTACCTTAAATTCAGCATAAGAATAACACACTCGAATTCACTGAGCATACAAATTAGTAGAGTTCTTTTTGAGGACAATTTGCCTATATAAAAATGTAAATATTTATTAATGACCTCCCTAATTTCAAGTTAACCTATTGATATATTTATAGACAAGGCACCCTGCAAGAAATGATAAGGTATAATTTACCATCAGTAGAGGACTCGTTTTAAAAAGTCTGGGATATTTGTGAGTTGAGTGTTAAATGAAGTAAGCAGGAAGCCATTAACCTGATGCTGTGCCCCCCATTGAGTTCCCACGTAATGAACTGAAACCTTACTTTATATATACATAAACAAACTAAATTTTGATTTAGTATTATAACAGTTTAAACCAATCACAGATAGCCAACTCATCATGGCTGTTAATGTGGCCATGGAAAATAGGACATATGCCAGTTGTAGTCAATCAGATAATTTCTCTATATACCTTCAACTCTGCTTAGTTTATCTAAAGTTATTCATCTAACATGAGAAAAGCAAAATGCATAATAGCATCGATGAATATAACGCTTTTTGGTAAACAAAATAAAATCATGACACATGTGTGTGCCTATAAGTTCATACTTTTCTTTGAGTATGTATTTTGAAATAAAACAGGAAAATGTTAATAGTGGTTACCTATGGAGAGAGGGACTGGAGAGGCGAGCAAGAAAAGTTAACTCTGCTTTTTGTCTGTACATGTAGTTTGAATTCTTAAAATTGTAAGTTTTATATTTTAATGGTGAATAAAATATATGGACATTATGATCATTTATTTCCTTCATGCATTCTGTTTTAAACATTTTATAAATAATTCAACTCTGTTAAATTCACCAACCCTTGTTTATCCCGTGTTTTGGTATAAAATGTCATTTCATGGGAGCAGAAATCAGTCCATTTACCTTTGGGTGCTTAGTTTAAATAGGTGGGGAGAAAACCTTCTTGAATATTTTCAGTCTATAAAACTAATTATACAGTATTTTCAAAACACATTTTGGATGAAAATAAAAGTACCTTAAGCTTTTATTGGATATGGCCTGAATTATGTAAGATTCATAAATTTAGGTATGCCAATGGGAGACTAAATTGACAGGCTTGTCTGATTCCGGAAAAAAAAAAAGTGTTCTAAATCATATTTTGGAAACCACAGATGATAATGCTGTTGAGTCTGGTTCTGTGAACACTTCGTCTTGTAAAAGTCCTGAGCAGTAATTGGTAATTAGTATTAGAGGCTTTATCATTCTTGCTGAGCAAATTACCAGAAAGAATGCTATATTTTCTGAATGAAATCACAAATTAATCATGCCACTGAGCTTAACTGTACCACTAGTGAAGACATACAAATACCGGGGCAAGCTTCTTTTTAAAAGACCATTGAAGAACAAAATCCAGAATTACATGAGTTAAGCGTACAATGTGAAAGTACGAAGTCCTAAAAAGACATATCACAAATGTCTGTTTCAAAAGGAAAGGTAGGGATGGTATTTACAATTGAGTAGCCTAAAAAACTCAAACATCAAAATGATTACAGAAAACTCAAGTCATTTACTTAGGGTAATTCAAAATTTTTAAATAAATTAGGAATTAATAACTACCACGTGTTTGTTGCCACACAGAATAATCAACTAAAATTCAATAATCTTTGTTGAAGTAACTTGTACTCATTTTGCATTAATATGTAATTAAACATAAACATTAAAGTTACATGATGTTATATGATTTTTTGTGTACTTACTTAATATGTCCATGTGTGATATGTGTAAAACAGTTTTTCTTGGTGCAAACATGCATCGCTTTTCACTAGGTGACAGTTTTCAGAGAAAAGGCATAGAGTTTTAGAATTAAAATCTACTCAGTGTTCCTTGCAATCTGCTGTGGGTGTCCAAGAAGGCCCAGACCCTTTTTATGTTTTTAGGAGACAAAGAACAATTGATTAGCAAGTTCCAATATGTTTCCAAAACTAAAGCTAGGGTAAGGTGGATGACCTGGTACCAAGACACCCCTGAGGGCCTGATGGCTTCCTTTTATACACTGATGGTTTTCGTTATGATTCTTATAGAAAGAAGACAGACATTTTTAAGCTAGACTGCACATGGTAGGTTAAACCAATAATCCTCTTTTGTATTTCCCACAAATCATTTTCAAAGTAAAAACTGTATTTGGAGCCTATATACTGAATGTCACTGTAGGTGTCATTATATTAATAAGTCAGCTGAATAACTAGTCTCTTGGATTAGTATTTATAAAATAGCAATCTGTCTTATAGGTTTTTTAAGATATTTAGCAAGCACAGGCTTATTAGATTTCTAGTGATCAAATCATGTGCACAACATAAGGAATTGTTGCATATGCATATATAGAGGATTATATCACTTTAGAAACATTAGATAATACATATTTGGTTCATTATAAATCTTTCAGGATTCTGTATTACCTAATAAAGAATGGAATTTTCCACATTTGTTTTCAGTACTAGCTTATTCCAAAGGGATCCTTTATGAGGCAAACTTTTAAACGTATAAAATAAGCTTTTAAAAGGTCTAATTAGAAACTCTAAATATATTGACATTTATTTGTGAATATGTTCTCTCTTTTAAATGCAACATACCAAGAACTCAATAAAGCCATAGAGGATCTTTTTCATTAGCAGGTTCTGCTGATGACTTGAATATAATAAAGAACATGCAATAATGATACAGTGAAAGAGTTATCCCAGATTTGTTTCTACTGTACATTTTATTTTGAAAAGGCAATTAACTTCTTATCTATAAAATATCCTTGGAGAATCTTATGATTCCTCTTAATCATACCATTTAAATTTGTCTGTTTTCAAGAAAAATACAAATTTAGGGCATGACATTGCAAACAGCCTAAGCAACCTTCTTCTCCATTTAATCTCTTCTCATTAGTGGAAAATAAATAAGAAACCCCAGTGTCTATTAGATGTCAGGATTATAGCTCTAAAATATAAACGTGATATTATTAGGTAAAGCATGATGAATAGCAGAACTAAAATCTCTAAAGGGTGAAACCAGTAAGAATCATCAAAAAGTAACCATAAATAACAGATCGAGAAAACATAAAGCAGAGTTCCTTTGCAGATAAAATTATTCATTCATTAATCAAAGTTTATCAAATGCTGTTAAATGGCAGACAATGTGCTATTTTTTATAGATAGTATGTACACACTAGTGAGTCAAAAACACTAAAATGGTAAATGACTAAAAATAGTTTTAGGAGTTTACTCAAAAAGTTTATAACTATGAGAACATGCAATACAGTACAGCAGGCAATTTGGACTATAACACTGAACGCAGAAACTTGTTTGAGAACAACTACAAAGTGATTCTGCTTTCTCCTGCAGAATGAGGATGCACAATTGCTGGTGCTAGGTTTCATTTAAGAACCAGATAAAGGGAAGTACATAGATTATTATTTTAAGTTCTTATGGAATGATGATACAAGCAAAAGTACAAGAGAACAATGTTCAGGCAAGAATTGATTATCATTCTTAATTCTGAAGGACCTAAATAGAGAGGGCAATTAGCAGCTGAGTGTCCTTGGAGGCAAAGAAAGAAAGAAAGAAAGAAAGAAAGAAAGAAAGAAAGAAAGAAAGAAAGAAAGAAAGAAAGAAAGAAAGAAAGAAAGAAAGAAAGAAAGAAAGAAAGAAAGAAAGAAAGAAAGAAAGAAAGAAAGAAAGAAAGAAAGAAAGAAAGAAAGAAAGAAAGAAAGAAAGAAAGAAAGAAAGAAAGAAAGAAAGAAAGAAAGAAAGAAAGAAAGAAAGAAAGAAAGAAAGAAAGAAAGAAAGAAAGAAAGAAAGAAAGAAAGAAAGAAAGAAAGAAAGAAAGAAAGAAAGAAAGAAAGAAAGAAAGAAAGAAAGAAAGAAAGAAAGAAAGAAAGAAAGAAAGAAAGAAAGAAAGAAAGAAAGAAAGAAAGAAAGAAAGAAAGAAAGAAAGAAAGAAAGAAAGAAAGAAAGAAAGAAAGAAAGAAAGAAAGAAAGAAAGAAAGAAAGAAAGAAAGAAAGAAAGAAAGAAAGAAAGAAAGAAAGAAAGAAAGAAAGAAAGAAAGAAAGAAAGAAAGAAAGAAAGAAAGAAAGAAAGAAAGAAGAAAGAAAGAAAGAAAGAAAGAAAGAAAGAAAGAAAGAAAGATCTTGCAAAATATTCACATTAAATTATCCTAATTGGTGTAGCTACTTCGTTCCCAGAAAGTTTTGAATCCTTAGCTAAATAAACTAGAAAAATGCAGTTTTCCCCCACTTGTCTGAAATCCAGTGGAGTAAATGATTGAAAAGAGATTAGGCTGTAGTGATAAGCAGAGATCAATAATGATAACCCTAAACTTTTTTATGTAATTTGGGTTTTATCTGGAGAGAAATGAAGAAGATTTGAATAGCTTTAATGAGAAAACTATCATGATATCATCTAAAATTTGTGCGAGCAAAGATGAAGTGGGAAGAAGTGATTGGAACACAAGACTAGAAATGATTAAGCAATGAAAAATTGTGGCCATGAGCCTCAAAATTGGTAGTGGTTACAGGGTAAGAGAAAAGACGAGGAATCAAAAAGATATTTGATTGGTTGACTAGAAGGACTCGATGACTGGCTAAGAGAGAAGAAAACACTTGAGGTTTAGTCTGGGCAAATGGTTAATGTTGGCGAGTTTAAGAAATCTGGAAGACCTTAGCGGGCAGAAGGCCATGGGACATATTTATTTTGGTGTGCTGAAGTGGCTATGTGAATGGTTATGTTCAAACTTCAATTAAAAATATAACTAAAAAAAGAAAATAATTAAATAAGAATTGAATGATTACACTGGAGAAAATAATTGGGAGATCATAGGCATATGAATGGTAACTGCAATCATAAAAATGGATGAAGTAGTCCAGAGGGAGCATGGACCGTTGACAAGAAAAATTGTCAAGAAAAATTATGTAGGGTCCTTCAGAATTAAGAATATTATTAATATTATTTTAATATCTTATTAATGGGTATTATTGTATTTCATTATTCTATTATTATTATTGCATTATTAATATTATTATTATATTCCATAATACTCTTATATTATTATCATGTGTATTGGGATGGCTAAAATAAAAGTATTGGTGAGACTATGAAAGCACATTTAATGTAGTATGCACTATACTAGAATCAGTTAAAACACACAAGAAGGAAGCGGAGAAAGCCATTGTAGGAACCTCCTTCGAGAATTATTTGTTTTATTTTGGATGGGTTCTATTGATATGTCTTCAATTAATTAATATTTTCTTTGTCTACATCGAATCTGCTGTTTATCCCAGTCTGTATATTTTTCACTGGACATGTTTTGGTTTATATATCTGGGACTTCAACCTGGGCCTTTTTAAAACATATTTCATGCCTCTGCTTAACACTTTGAACACATATAGTTGTTATAAAAATTATTTTATTTATCAGAAATTCTGTTTCAGCACTGGGTATTAATTATGTAATTGCCACACTACCCTGAATGCACCCAATGTATTATCTCATTATGGGTCATATGTTCCTGCCTCTTTGCACACCTATCTTGAATTGTATGCCAGACATTGTGTATTTTATCTCGTTCAGCACTGGATATTTTTCTTTCCTAATAAATACACTTGGGCTTTGTTCTGGGACATAGTTTAGTTACTTGGAAACAGTTTGATACTTTCAGGTCCTGATATTAAAATTTGCTAGGTAGGACCCATGCGGTGCTCATCAATAAGTCCCCACTGCTGAAGCAAGAGTATTATGTGTATTCTACCCCAAACCACCTGAATCTTAAGGTTTCCAGTGGGTTGATGTGAACAGGCACTATCCTCAGCCCTGTGTTAACTCCAGACACTATTGTCTCTAATCCTGTGGGTGGTTTTTTTCAAGCTTTAGGTAGTTTTCTCAAGTATTCACACTGATCGGTACTCAACTGGATACTTGACATCTCTAGAGCTTTCTCTCTGTGTGGCTCTCTTCTGCAGTATTCTGTCCTAGGACATCTATGCATCATGGTCTCTTCAGGCCGTCAATTCAGGGAGTCAGTTCAGATTTTCCTGGGATACTCCTCCCTGCACCACTGTCTAGAAACTCTTTAGGCAGTAAACTCTTTCAGGCAAGAAGTTAAATACAGTGCCTATTACACTATTTTAGTCAGGATGGCTTTCACATCAGCGTGTACTTAAATATTCCTCTACTCCCCTAAAAATCTTTAAATTATAAGATTTGGGGACTTGCTTAAATTTAAATTCAATTATTTTGGGGGGAAAATTATTTTATAGGAAGTAGCATGTTTTGACTTAATGCATATGAGTTTAGTAGACACAGAATGTTGATCTTATTTCTAGCTCTCTTCTGGGGCTCATTTTATAATAAAATCATACATAGTTAATATTGATGCACAGGTATCTTTGATTCAAAAAATACCCCAAATATGAGGTCAACTTTTCAGTTTCTTACCAAAACAGAAACTATCTTTATTTTATTGGACACCATTGGAGGTAATGATAACTGAGGTTGTTACATTTTTAACAGGACAGAAAACTACTAATTGTCAATGGCTTCTACGGCTTATTTTTCAGGACATTTTATTTCTCACTTACACAAATAACAGAAAACATACTAGACACTGTCAAAAATATAATCAAAATTATATTGTGATTATCATTCATCTCAGTTGAAATTACTGTTTGTCTCTAATGAAGCATTCACTATTTTACCATAGAAACATCCTTACTATGCCACTACCAACTTTAGAGAATTTGGTCACACTCATCAATGGTCAAGACTACTTTCATTATGGCTCTGAAAGAGTTGTGGTTTTGTGAGGTTTTTTACTCTATGAAACAAGGGTAAATAGATATTAGTTTACATAGCTTGACTCCCACAGGTCTAACCACTTACTAATTGATAAGTATAATATATTTTTATGGATATAAAATATACAGTATAGAGTTTCATATATATTTCCAAATACAGTGAATTTTTGTAATAATCTGTGACATATATGTTCATGTTTTTCCAACGTATTCATTTATATGACCAAACTTGGGTTACAAATCACATTCTGTTTTCCATAATTCAAGGAAGTTAATATTCTTTTGGTCAAATAAACCACAGGTCCTTCTGGATTCTTCTCATAGTACATTATACACATATAATGGACAAATAAAACTTTCAAATTCCTTTTGCTCATTTTAGAAAGTAACAATTTAAAGTGAATTGGTGTATAAGACATTTTTCTGGCCAGGAAATTTCAGAACTTCTTCCAAGTATGGCAAGGAGTAACAATGTTTCCATTGTTGCTTTAAAGCATTCATAGTTATGTCCATTAGTAAAATTGTCCTCACAGGTTGCTAAACAGTATGAGTCCAAAGGAAATGTATGTAACACTGATAGTTAAACTGTTTGAGAAAGGCATGCTCCTATATGTATTGTACCTATTTAGTCTTAACTCCAGCATTACTTTTTTCAATTGGGTCAAACCTAATTATATCAACAGACTTGTGTGATCAATACAACAATATTTTTGTCCTTTTCCTCAGGTTTCAACAAATTTAATAAGCCTTAAGGATTGCTGAGTTTGCCAACTGTAGTAAATACAAAGGGTATATGTTATACTAAATCCAAAATATTTTGAGACTCACAAGTAATATAAAGTGTGCATCATTTTCCCCCAATAGAAGCTTATTTTTTAATAAAAAAGAATTTTGAAGTGGCTCTGCCTTTATTCTGATTGTGTATAAATGTTTTATGTATTATGTGTTGATATGAAGCGAAGTGCACACTGCCCATCAGCCACATTCATCTCTTTGTATGTGAACAAAAACAAGCAGACAAGTGGGTAATTGCAATTGAAAATAAAATATAGGAATGGTCAGGTTCCAAGAGCAAAAAAAAAAAAAAAAAAAAAAAAAAAAAAAAAAAAAAAAAAAAAAAAAAACAACAACAACAACAAACAAACAAAAAGCTGAAACCTGGCAATGATCTGAAGTATGATTTAATAATTTCAGACTGCATGGGATTATTGCAATTTTCTATAACAATATGAATAAAGCAAGCATATTTAAACTCCATATGCTAGAATGACTAGAGTTATATTGATAAGAAATCTAACATAATGTATATCATCCTGTAGATATTTTATTCCATAATGATATGTATTCTAGCCTATGAGGCATAACAAAAAATGGAAGGCTGAGCATAGTGGCCTACACTTGTAATCCTGGCATTTTGGAGGCTGAGGAAGGAGGCTCACTTGAGCCCAGAAGTTCAAGACCAACCTGGGAAGCAAAGTGAGACTTTGTCTCTATAAAAAATAAAATAAAATAAAACTAAATTAGCCAGGTGCAGTGGTATGTACCTGTAATCTAAGATACTAGAGAGGCTGAGGTGGTAGGATCACTTGAGTCCAGTAGGTGCAGGCTGCAGTGAGCCATGATCACACCACTGCACAAGGTATGTGACATTGAAGGTTAAACTGTTTGAGAAAGCCATGCTACTAAATGTATTCTACTTATTTAATATTAATTCCAGCATGACATTTTTCAACTGCGTCAAACTCAATTGCATCAGCAGCCTTGTATGATCAGTATAACAATACATTTGTCCTTTTCCCTGGCCTTCAACAAATGTAATTAAAATTTAAAGTATTTAATTAATTATTAAATGAGATAGTGTGACAGAATTCTGTTACCTGAGTAACAGAATGAGACAGGAAAGAAAGAAAAAGAAAGAAAGAGAGAGAGAGAGAAAGAGAGAGAGAGAGAAAGAGAAAGAAAGAAAGGAAAGAAAGAAAGAAAGAAAGAAAGAAAGAAAGAAAGAAAGAAAGAAAGAAAGAAAGAAAGAAAGAAAGAAAGAGAAAGAAAGAAAGAAAGAAAGAAAGAAAGAAAGAAAGAAAGAAAGAAAGAAAGAAAGAAAGAAAGAAAGAAAGAAAGAAAGAAAGAAAGAAAAAGAAAAAGAAAGGAAGGAGGGAGGGAGGAAGGAAGGAAGGGGAGAGAGACGAAGGAAGGAAGGAAGGAAGGAAGGAAGGAAGGAAGGAAGGAAGGAAGGAAGGAAGGAAGGAAAAGGAGAAAAGAAAAAGAAAGAAAGGGAGTACTGACATATAAACAGAAGAGTCTCCCTACTAGGAGCTGGATTAACCAATGTAGTTTTGTTTAATCATCATTGTTGCACTATAGTATACACATCACTAAGTGTATTAAGGAGATAACTCAAAATTTCCCAGAAGAAATACATAGAAAAGTGTGAGAGACATTGTTTTCCTGTGTGTGTATGTGTATGTGTGCGTGCACAAATATGTTTTCATCTCATATGAAAATCTATGATATAGACGTTGAGATTCTCATACTACCCTTTCCTTTATCAACTCATTTCTAATGGAGGGAGCACTTCCTTTAAAATCTTTAAGAAAGGTACAAGGAGTGAGTCTTCAGTCAATAGCTTCAATTAGGAGACTCTCTTTATAACTTTATAAGTAATTACAAAGCAAGTATGCATTTATAAACATACACCAGAACAATGATGCTGAGAAACATCATAAAGATGAATCAAGATTGTACAACACTGTTATGATTAAGCATTTTTTTCCTCCAAGAAGTTGTTTACATTTATATTGTCATTTTGTAGTTTAATAAAAATGTAAATGCTACTCTGAGTGAGAACAATAAGGAAAACAATGAAAGAAAAAAAGGAAGGTAGGTGTCCCAGAGCACCTGAGCAACAGATGGCAAGGATGATGGCCTGGGTCCACCGAGGAGGTTTTAACACTCACATTGCTTCGCATGGTGTTTGAAAGTGGAAATCACCACCTCTATTCCAGAGGCAGCTGAATAAAGGTATATTCTTAGTTCAAGCGCCATAAAAATTGCCTAAAGCAGTAAATGGGCATATATATATGCAACAGTATAATGCGGTAAGTTACAATGATAAAAATTTCCTTTAGTTCCAAGGTAGTCATATCGTACTTAAGCATTTTATTTCATTTTAGCCCTACTTGTGCCCATCCTTGATATTTTCACAATTTACAAGTTGGTAATAAGGGTAATGTGCTGATGCTTAAATAGAAAAAAAAAAAAAGAAACAAACAAACAACAACAACAACAAAGTGCTTTTAAGAAGAGGGATACCTTGAAAGGTCTGTTCCTTTAAACTAGTGTCGGGTAAATGCAAACCCTGTTGTAGATCTGACCACTAGATGGCAAACTGACTTTTAAACTCATCTTGGAAACACAGATGTAAAGCTGGTGTATGAGTATTCTTTAGAACCAAGAGGGTGTGCATGCACACACACAGAGATTGATTTTAGGAAACTGACTCACAGGATCAAGAGGGCTGGCAGTCGGAAATCTGCAGGGTAGGCTAACAGGCTGGAGACCCATAGAAATGTTGAGTGGCATTCTTGAGTCCAAAACAGTGTGGAGACAGTATTTCTTCAGGTTTGGAACTGATTTTTAATAGGTTCCTTTATTGTGGAATCTGTTAAATAATTTAGGAGAGTTCCCAGGACTATTGTGTAAATCGCACTGGATGGTACATGCACAGGTGTATTGTACTGGAGATCAGCCAGACACGGTATTGGTGTGTACTGCAGTGGTTCTCGGACCTGGCTGCAACTAGGACCAACTGCAGAGCTTTTAAAACATACTAATGCCAGTCGCTTTTCATTAGTCTTATTTAATTTGAAAGATTCCCTTGTGATTCTGATGTACAACCAGAGATAAAAACTACTTTTATGGGAAGTAGAGGGGTCTAGAAATAATTAGGAGAAGGATATCATCTTTCGTATGTCAGAGATATAAACTTGAGCATTGCTCAAGTTCACAGATTTACTATATAGCATCACATTGTCTTGAGTATTTGCCCGGGGCTACTGGAAACATTCCTAGATGTAGGTGGTACATCAACAAAACATAATTCTTTCTCTGACTTTGATTTGTTACCTAGTGTAGAGAAGAGTTTGTCAAAGCATCTTTTAAGTGAAAGTAAAATTAATACGATGCAAAATCCATGCTATTCCATGGTATTTCATACTTAAAATAATGTAACACAAGAAAATTCTAGTATCTACAAATCAGTTACCTTATATTTTCTGAGAGGAAAAAAATTGCCATTGCTTTTACGACATCAGTGTCACTGAATGAACTTCAGTGTATACATTTATTGCATGCCCACTGTGAGCTCTGCCTTTCTGTAGACAGTGGGGGTATAATGATTACCTCCAGAATGCCTTCCCTCTGGAGCTCATCACTAATGGAGAGCCAGCCAACATGAAAATATGCACAGAGATTACTATTTATATCATTTATTCCTTAATTTGGTGAACTACAAACATGGATGAAGTGATGAAAATCATGGAATACTATGCAGCCATAAAAAAGGATGAGTTTGTGTCCTTTGTAGGGACATGGATGAAGCTGGAAACCATCATTCTCAGCAAACTATCACAAGAACAGAAAACCAAACACCGCATGTTCTCACTCATAGGTGGGAACTGAACAATGAGATCACTTGGACTTGGGAAGGGGAACATCACACACCAGGTCCTATTATGGGGAGGGGGGAGGGGGGAGGGATTGCACTGGGAGTTATACCTGATGTAAAGGACGAGTTGATGGGTGCAGCACACCAACGTGGCACAAGTATACATATGTAACAAACCTGCACGTTATGCACATGTATCCTAAAATTTAAAGTATAATAATAATAATTAATTAATTAATTAATTTAAAAAAAAAAAAGAAAAGAAAAAGAAAAATATGCCACATATCAAAACTGAAAATCAAAGTATACTAGAGACAGGTTAATTAACATAAATAAAATTTATCAATAATATATCAGATATCTATTTTGTCCTAATTTTTATGTTGAAATTGATAGATCATATAGAGATAATTCATGTTATTTAAGGAGTCAAATATCTAATTGGAGGTAGGGGAAATATTATATGATGATCCCCAATAAATAAATAATAATAATAATGGTTATCATTTGTTAATCAATTACTATGTATTAAACACTTTCAGCGCCTACATCCACTGACTCATTTAATTTTTATAAAAACATAGGAAGCAGTAACTACAATTATGCAGATGAGGAAATGTGTAAAATTTGTAAGGGAATTGTGCAAGTTATACAGCTAATTCCTGGTCAAATTAGAATAAAAACAGAAGATAAGAAAAATTGGAATGGAGAAGGACTCAAGAGAAATGTCTGGCATCAAAACGCAGACTTAAAAAATCATTCACATAGAGATGACCATGGAAGATACAGGAAGGAACTGAAATCACCTACAAAAGAATATAATGGGGAAAAAACAAAACAGTTACCATTCTCCCCAGACCCTTTTCCCACTCTTATTCTCCCTACTTCTTTCTGTTGTCTTCCACTATGGGCAATCCTTATCAAGCATATTATCCAAAACACAGCACACCTATTTATATCTGCCAAGAGAGAAAATCGTCTTTTATGAGATGTGCTTTTTCCTTTCTTGCCCATAGTGAATGTTCCGTGATATATCCACTGGGAGCCTTTCAGGCCGCTCTATCTACTGGCTCTCAGAACATTTTTCACATTACCCTTGGGTTGCTCAACTTTATTTATTGGCGTATCTGTCACCCTCAGGGATTGAGTACACCCTCGAGGAGAGTTCCTCAATTATAGGTATTCATTTATGAGTTGCTCAATGAAAGAATGAATCTCCAGCTGGGGCAATGCCCCAGTTTAAAACAAACAAAAATCCAAACCAATAAAATGAAACCAAAAACCAAAACAGGAAAAGAAGAAAGGCAGGCTGAGGCTAGTACAGCAGGATTGTGTTCCTGGCAGCAAGATTGGAGCAGAGATAGAGTCGCTGACCACTCTCTCCCATGAGAGGAAAAGGAATCAGGAGGAAAAGAAAAGCCTAATCTTGGCCTGCCTTTATTTTTATTTTTACCTTTTATTCTGTCCTTTTTTTTTTTTTTTTTTTTTTTACTAGAGCATTGCCCTGGCTGGGCTTTTAATGATTAATTTGAGACAAAAATATCTACAAAAAGAGTATTTTATAAACCTTAACTCTCAACAGTTTTAATTATATATTTTAATGTCATGGGATGGCTTTTAGCCATATTCTATCACTGTTAGTTAAACCATATTTAAATTCCAATAACAGAATGGCAGAAATAAACAGTATATTTTAAACTCTAATTGTCTCTCAGAAATGAACAAAGCTATCAGAAAAAGAGCAACAAGTTTGACTAAGAATTTAAAGTGAATGAATCTGCCAAGCCTTCCTTCCATCCACTTGATAGTGGTTTCTCAACTGAGGGAATCATTTCTTCAACGTATAAATGTGCATCTTTGTAAAATGCCAGAAATCTGTTGGTAAACAAGCAGTTTCTCAAGAGCAGAGGGAAAAGTTAGTGATATAAATATGTGTAAACAGCTTTATTCCTAGGAATGTGCTTCCTCAGAGAACACTAAAATCATTCCTAGAAAGTTTCCCAACTTTTACAACTCAGGTATGTCTGCCTAGTGACTTTCCGTTGTCGTTGTTATTAGGACATTAGATCACAAGAAGGGCAGTGGAAAATCGAAGTTAGAACACTTTGATTTCTTTTCAATCATAGTTTAAGCTTGGATTGGAATTTTGAGCTGAAAGCTAATTACTGAGTAGCATTCAATTTCCCACCTCCTTGCAGGGAAAGGCCACTATATTCTTAAAATTTAACTTGTGGGTGAAAAATTGAAAAGCAAAAATGGATTTTAAGGTCTGTTTCCTGCTGTGAAACATAGACTATAGAACTTACTTTAATTCTAAAATAGAAATACATTTTTATCTATCATAATGTAATTAAAGCAAATGTTTATCTGAACAGTATAAATAAAGCATTTTGGGTAATTGTTAATTGTTATCCTCTGCTACAGATTTTATCTAAGGTTTAGTCTTTAGTGATAACTTAATAAAACACCTGCTTTAAAAAATTTGAATTTCATTTGAGATTTATAGGTGGTATTCAAGCTAATAAATGTACTAACAAATTTACAGGGTTTTTTACTTGCTCAAATTTAAGCAAAACATTATACCCTGAACTATATCTCCAGCTTTAAAGCAAGAGAAGAATCATAATACTTATCTCTTATTTTCACACACTGTTACCTAATTAATTCTTCAAAAGCTTGGGGAATTGTGCTTTGATCCTGTTTTTAAGTTACCAAAATTAGCTTTATGTTCATCCAGTACGAGCTGCTAAAACATCAACTGTCATAGTGAATTTTAAAAATGTGTGGTTTTTTAAAAGAAGCGTCTCATAAATTGGAATCAAATTAACGTTTTAAGCTGTCATTTTAGGAATCAAAAAATCAAGAAACAATGAAAGAGAAAAAATATTAAGTGGAGCTACAGATCTACAAGTATTGAAATCCAAAGACAGAAGAAGAGTGGCTTATGGGTGATACAATAGAGAAAAGGAAACAAAATATAGAGGCAACAGGTAGCTTGAAAGAAATTAACACCTGTGTTGAAAATTTACATTTCCCTGGTTTGCCATATTTAGGTATTAAAATATATTTATAGCTTTTTGTGCATTAACTTGCAACAATTTACTTTGTGATTATTTTCCATATTTTTAAGCAAATTGTTTGAAAATATTTATGTATGTACACCTATATGCATATATCTGATCTGATCATTAACTAATAATTTTTAGAGAAATAAATTTATAACTTTTCTAAACATTGCTGTTTCCCTTGCCAGTAAGTTAGAATTGTTTTCATTACAATCCGTAAGGATATGCTTCATAGTTTATATTGCGATTGAATATTGCTCAATTTTATATAATATTTTCCATTAATGAAATTTAACTTGTGTTCTATTTTTCCCCTTAAAATTAATGCCATGAATGTTATCATCCTTATAAAGTTAAATATTTTCAAGATTTCCACTTCTACATAAGGGGTTTTCATTTAACTATTTAATTTTTAAGAATAGTATGCATACATTTTAAATCTTAGCTCTTCGTTATATTGCCACAACCATTATCTCCCAAGTTGCTAATTTTCATTTTCTCATTTTTTTTTACTTTATTTATTTATTTATCTATTTATTTTTGAGACAGAGCCTCGCTCTATCACCCAGGCTGGAGTGCTGTGGTGCAATCTCGGCTCACTGCAACCTCCGCCTCCCTTATTCAAGCAATTTTCCTGCCTCAGCCTCCTGAGTAGCTGGGATTACAGGCATGCGCCACCACACCCGGCTAATTTTTGTATTTTTAGTAGAGACGGGGTTTCACCATGTTGGTCAGACTGGTCTCAAACTTGTAACCTCGTGATCCACCCGCCTTGGCCTCCCAAAGTGCTGGGATTACAGGCGTGATCCACTGCGCCTGGCCTCTCAAATTTTTAATGATGTTACTGATGGCTTTTAGTAGTTGTGCCATACTTAGAAAAGCTAATATATAAAATTAAATATTAAATTTAAGATTCTAATTATTACATTAAAGCAATATGTATTCATCTTTTCTCCTGGTGTTTCATGGATTTTTTCCACTTTTTAAAAATACTGTAATTGCTTTTTTAACCTAGAGAATATTATGGCTTAAAACATCAGATATGAATCCAATTTCTTCTCTTTCTCTAAATAGTTAAGTATTTGCCAAGGGCAGTGGCTCATGCCTGTAATCCCAGCACTTTGGGGGACCAAGGCGGGCAGATCACTTGAGGTCAGGAGTTCCAGACGAGCCTGACCAACATGGTGAAACACCATCCCTACTAAAAATACAAAAATTAGCCAAGTGAGGCAGTTTGGTCCCAGGTACTCAGAGGATGAGGCAGAATCTCTTGAACCTGGGAGGTAGAGGTTGCTGTGGGCTGAGAAGGCGCCACTGCATTCCAGCCTGGGTGACAGAGTAAGACTCCCTCTCAAAAAGAAAAAAAAAAAAAAAAGGTTAAAAGTTAAGTATTTGTCCCTGCCCCATTTATTAAACAATTTATTGTTAGCTTGATAAATGAACAGAAATCCATATATTATTAAATTCTTCATTCTGTTTAAGTAATTTATTATCATGATAGTTTGATTAGTATACTTTGATAACAGCTTTTTAAAATAGCCTTTAGTTTTTAGAGAGGTTTCAGGTTCATAGCAATTCCACGCAGAAGGTTCTCATGCATAGCTTTTTTTACTGTCAACATCCCTCTGTTGAGTGGCACATTTGTTATCATTGATAAGCCTACAGTGACACGTCATACGCACCCAGTGTGCATGGTTGACGTTAGAGTTGACTCTTGTTGTTGTACATTCTATGGGTTTGGACAAATGTATAACAACATGCATTCATCATCAGATTATCATACAAAGTTGTTTTCAGTGTCCTAAAAACTCTCTGTGCTGCACCAGCTCATCCCTCACTGTTTCCTAAACTCTGAATTTTTTTTTTACTATTTCCATAGTTTTGCCTTTTCCAGAATGTCATATGGAAGTTGGAATCTTAGAATATGTAGCTTTTGAAATATGCTTCTTTCACTTGTAATATGTATTTAAGTTTCCTCCATGTCCTTTTATGTCTTGATGGCTAATTTGTTTTTAATGCTGAATAATATTCTGTTATATGGATATACCATAGTGTATTTGTCCATTCACCTACTAAAGGATACGTTGGTTGTTTCCAAGTTTTGGTAGTTATGAATAATGCTGCTTAAACATCTTTACTGATTTTAGTGGAAACATGTTTTCAACTCAACAATAGGTTTTAATAGTTCATACTGTTACTCTTCTTTCTCCTAAAGTTTCTTGACTAAATTCACATATACAAATATGTGATTCATTCACATATACAAAGTTGAATTTTACTTTAATGAGTATAAAAGTAGTGCTCTTTTAGTTTATTAGGGCATATTAAATAGCCTTTAGATTTTAGAGAGGTTTTTATTAAGAACCAACATTTTCAAGAAGAGAATAATGTAGAATTTGACAAAAATCATATAATTTATGAATAAGTCACATACTGTATAATCACTAAATTAATCATGACTGGTTAAGTTTATGCAGGGACAATTCATGTTAATATGAATTGTTAAAGAGTTTTCATTATATTATTAACTGATTATAATTTGTAATATGTTTGATGTTTTTATCTGGAACATTATTGCCCTCCATTACTGCCATGGCCTGATGAAACCACATTCTGGTTAAAGCCCTGTTGGCCAGGCTGGTCTCGAACTCCCAACCTAATGTGATCCACCTGCCTTGGCTGGGTAGTTAGTTTGTGAACACAGGAAGACAGATTACTTTTTCCAAACTGAATAATTGAATACTGTAGTGGAAGCTGTTGTTCTAACCAAAGTATCCTTGCCCACGCCTACCTTGGCATTTACTTGCAACTGTGAGACAATTTCCGCAAGTTCACAACTTTTACTTAAATCTTTGCCTCTCCCCTTATATGCAGGACTATTTGTGCTGTAACCAGGGGATCTTACTCATTTCAAACAAGCCAAACTAAAGTTTGATGTGTTTATACCCTGGGAAAAGTGGAAGGTGACTCACAGACAATATGGAAGGAGGTTGGTGGTTTTAGGCCCAGTTTCCCCATCATCTGATGAGATAGGCTGAAACAGGCTAACATAGGGTTTCTCAGAGTGTTCTCAGTGCATTTAAATTCCAGATTTTCATAGTGGTAACTTGCTCGTTAGTACAACCTACTGTTTGTCTCCATTCTCTTACTTTCCTCCTCTCTTTGTGCTTTCTGAGATCATCTCTGAAATAAATTAACTATATCCAAGTAGTTTTTTAATCTCTGTTTTTAAAGGAACCTCATCTAAGGCATGTATCTATTAAATTTGCTTGTATCCCAATTAAATTAAATATTTTTTTCAGATTTCTCTACAGTGCCAATTATGCTTTCAACTTAATCAGGAACATGTTAAGAATAGTAAATTAAGTTTTTCCATTATGATTATGTTTTTTTCACATTTCTCCTAGTTTTTAATTTCAATTTGCATTATATGCATTTTAATGCTATGCTATTTGGAAGAGAGTTCTTCAGAATCATAGCTCTGACTTAGCTTTTTTTTTTTTTTAATGGGTACCAGAATCCTAACTCTAATAATAGGAAGAATCCAACATATACATTTGAAAAGGAGAAAAAAACACCTGAACTTTTCAATTTAAGGTTTTATAAAGACAAAAACCTTCCTTGAAAATCACTAAGTTTTCTTTATTAAAAGATAATTTTATTGTTCTGTAATGGATAAAATTATCTTGAAAAATACTCAATGTCAGATGTATTTTTATGGGATTTTGCTTTTATACATGTAACCTGCTATTAATTTTGCAAAAACATGATATTACAACATTACCGTGGAATGTCCTAATTCAGATGAATAGAATAGAAATAGTAAAACACAAATTTGAAAAGTCCAGAGTTATACAAATGGAAAACAAACTTACCAGTTGAGGACTGTTTACTTTCTCTAATTTTAACATGGTAACAGAATAGACTCTGTGTTAATTCAGGTTTGTGGAATTGTTGCAATGCATTGTTTTCTGAACGTCTAAGAAAGTGTAATTTTGGCCACCTACAGCTATAACTTTCTTTTTTACCCACTCTCTTGAAGAATAAATGCAAAAGTTCAAAAGATAACAATTTAAGTAGGGTATATTAAAAGAAAAGAAAACCACCTAAATCATTTTTTTCCTTTAACAAAAAGACCACAAGCCAGTGCAATCTCAGCAATAAGAATTTTACCTTGAAGGAAAAGTTGCAGTCATGGAACACTGCTGCTACTTTAAAGTATCTAATGTAATCATTAAAACAACTACATGGAAGAAGTACTTTACAGATTAGAACACCTTGAAACAGAGTTGTGATATATTTCATAAATTATCACAACTGAAAAAAGTTGAGCCAGTATTCACATAGAACAGCTTTTTTCTCTCTTGAGTAAACTGTAATCCTGTAGGGAAAATAACCCCTATTGGTGATGGACCTAAATATAGGTCTGCCATTATGCAGTAAAATTTTTTATTAATAATCCCATGTCCACTAATCTGCTTCCAATAGCATTGAAGAAAATTTGGTATGCCTTTTCTCTAATAGATTACAAAACTTTCACTTGTTGAGCACTTTTAAAAGTAAAACAATAAAGCTAATATTTATTAAGAAGTCACTGCATACTAGACAATTTTTATTTATGCATTACCTTATTTTCGACAACTATCTTACATGTTAGATATAATTGTTAAACTTATTTAACTAATAACCAGAATCAAGGCTTGGGAAAGCTGTTTATAAACTAAATCACTCTAATGGCCAGTAAGTGGAAAACTAAGATATATAATCCAGCCTACTTGGTATGCAAGACCATGCCACCTCCCACCATAAAATAGTACATTCATGTTGGATTGAAGGTTAAAAAAGGGAATATTACCAATTTTCTACATTAACAAAACTCAGGATCAGATGTGTGTGCATTAAGTATGAAATTGGGTAAAAATAACCAAAAACTATAAGAAATATAGAGGAAGTATAAGGAGCATCCAGACAGAAGAGAAATAGCTGATGTTTCAGGAGGTCAGAGATCTTATTACAGTATATTATACTGAATGGAAGGAGTACGGACACACTGGGCAGAAAGTAGCATCATTTTAATAACAGAAAAACCTTCCTAAATACAAATTTACATTTTTTAATCATTAAACTCTAAAATTAGCTTCAGGGAGAAAAATACAATCTTAGTAATTTACTCAAGTATGTATATTCCTGCCAACTTTTAAAGTTTTTTAGATGAGCTTCCCTGAGTCAGCTAGTAGGGAGTTTCACAGGTGAGCATCTGTCTCCATCTCTGACTTTGCATACTCCAGCATGGCCTCAGATACTATGTAATTCTCAAAATATAAGTTATTGTATTCCACTTAATTCAAATAATGTTTACTTATACAATTTAAAGGAATGTTAAGTATCAAAAGGAAACAATGAGAAGATACCTCCCTTTCAAATCGGCTAGGAAGAGTTAGGCCTGACAATTTGCTGCCTCTCAATCTTAGTTGTTAGACTCAAGTCAGGGTGAGAAGACTTAAGTCCAAATAAGATTGTTGGAACACACTTTTTTTTTTATAATAATCACATATTTTAATATTAATAAATTCTGTAAATTCTTCCTTCAAAATACACTCTCTACCATGAATATGCCCTGTCAATTCTATCTTCAAAATACTCTCTCCAAATTTCCAAAGAGCTTGATTACTTGAGTTTTTGGGTGTCTGCTCAAAATATCACTTTTACACACTGGTGATTACTGGCCATCTAACTAAAATTAGTACCTTCAAAACACTTGTCTTTGCCCATTTTGTGTTGCTATAAAGGAAGGTGCAGGGAGGGATGTGTACCGAGATCACGTGGCAAGACAGAAAGCAAGAGAAAGAGGGGAGGGAGGTACCAGGCTCTTTTTAACAATCAAATCTTGTGGGAACTAATTGAATGAAAGCTCACCCCAAAGAAGGGCATTAATCTACTTGTGAAGGATCCACTCTGACCCAAACACCTCCCTTTATGCCCCATCTTCAACATAGGGGACCCAGTTTGCACACTAGATTTAGAAAAGACAAACATCCAAACCATAGCAACACTACTTTCTAATCTCTTACCTGCTTTTTATTTCTAACTGATACTATTTAGCAAAACTTGCAACAATACTATAACAGATAAGATGTCCAATTATTAAGGTATCACATTATTTTGAGGACAGTGGAAAACATTTTTAGATGTACTTGTATTGTTAAAAATGTATACAGGTTAAGCATACCTAATCTAAAAATCCAAAATCTGAAATGCTTCAAAATCTGAAACTTTTTCAGTCCTGGTATGATGCCGTAAGTGGAAAATCCTATATCTGACCTTATATAATAGGTTGCAGTTAAAACTTTGTTCCATGCAAAAAATTCTTTACAATATTGCACACAATTACTTTCAGGCTATGTATAAAAGGTATAAGTGAAGGATAAATGAATTTCATGTTTAAACTTGGGTCTCATCACCAAGATATCTCATTATGTATATGCAAATATGCCAAACTAAAAAAGAAAATCAAAATTCAAAACACTTTGGTCCCAAGTCTTTTGGATAAGGGATACACAACTTTTCCTGAAATAATATGGTCCCAAGCAATCACAAAGCAGGAGCTTCCTAACTTATCTCCTATCCACTTCCCTTCTCTTTGAAAATCATAATTTTAGAGAGCCCTTATTGGAGAACAGAATTAGGCAAACTGGCAATCAACTGCCAGTTGTACTATATCTGAATAATAGTCATCTCAGGTAAATATTTCTGGGTTTTATTTTATTGGACAGTTATGTATTCAATTATTTGTTAGCTTTAATCCCACACTACAATGTAGGCTCCATGAGGACAAGAACTTTGCTTGGTTCACTGCTTTATATGCAGTGCAATAACAGTAGAGGCTCAATAAGTACATGCTAAAACAATTACTGGATTGATCTGATTGCTATGGAATATGCTAGGGTGTAACTTATGTTTCTAAGAAGACTTCAGAGGGCCCCAGGCACTTTCTCTACCCACAAAACGCTTGTAGATTTTAGAAAAGCTGCCTTTGAGAATAGAAAAAGAGGCTTCTCAGTCATGGACAGAGTTTAAAAAAGCATCTGAAGTATGAGACAAAGCAGCCGTCAAACGAGTCATTTCTAGAATAGCATCTCTCATTCCATCATCATGCAGCCAGCTTCCAACACTAGACTTCAGGTTCTTCTGATAATGTCATTTTTAAATAGACAATGATTGGAAATGTTCCAAGAATGTTCTCTCTTACTTAGGAAGCTAAATTTAAATGGAAAAAAAAGTCCCAAATTTTGCCATGCATATAAAATATAATCCACCATAGAAAGAGCAAAGGATTGATGTTTGACTACTGCATACTTGGAAAATACAGTTCCAAAAGAAACAATGAAAAAACGTATAGAAAATAAATCAGGTGGATTGATATATTATTTGGCTTTGGAAAATTTTAAACATGAAAAAAATAATAATCCCACCACACTTGATATGCTTAATGCTTACTTATCATACCAATGTTAAAATCTGTAGGATTTTCCTTCCAAGCACTCTTGCGTTCAAAATATAACTAAAGAGCATTGCAATGACACTTACTCAAAGAAATAGATTCTGTAGATTGTCCCTGATTATCTTCTTTCCTCACTTATTGTGCTGCCTCTCCCTTCATGCCTTTACAGACTAAGAAAAACAAAATCTAGTTTTATTTAATATTTCTGACCTTCACGATGGTGTTGGCCCTATAGTATGATACTTCTTCGACAAATAAAACATGTGAAGTGCCAAGGTTATGTTACAGTTAAATGTAAAATGTAAGCAATAATACCTTAATTATTTGTGTGTACTAGTGTATCACTCACTGTTGGAATAGGAAAACCGACTTAGCTAGTACAGATACCCCTACCTCCTCCCCAACAGATACCAAACATAAGAATATAATCATCATTCATTGTTGGACATGAATATCTTTTTTTTCCTCTCAGATAAAAGAAAAACATTTGGTTGTAAAAGAGACATGGAGGGCAGAAGGTGAGTATGGTGTGGCTTGAATGTATGGTATGACATCCTGTCAATGTGACTCCTCAGACTGGGTTTGAGAAACTGTGGTTAAATAATGAAGGACAGAACTCAAACATACTATTTGCCTAAGAGACAGCATAAGGGTAAGGATAAAGATTTGTGAATCAGAAGTCAAAAGACTGTTCAAAAGTGAATTATTAGAATCTGGTCTTAAGGATAGACCAAGGATATAGCCTGGCAAGATGGAAAATGATCATTCTTTCTATGCCAGTCCAGAACTCATTGGTACCCTTTATCTCTGTGGATTATAAATTTTGGGTGCATGGTAGAAACAAAGTGCTTGGCACAAACACTTTCACAAGAGATGCCATCATTTGGTGTTGTGAATGTGACTTTTTTGACCTCATATGTTGATTAGAAAGTAATAATTATGAGGGTAAGTAATGTGACTATTCTGTTCACCACTCTAGTCAAGTGCCTAGAACCATGCTTAGGCCAGAATATCCCATTGATAAATATGAGTAAATGAACGAATGAAGTGCAAGTGGAAAAGAGCACTTAAGTGCTCTTCCTGGCCTTACTGGTACTATGTACTAAGGCACTAATTAAGAGACATAAAGTGGCTGAATAGATAAAACACACAAGACCAAACTATATGCTGTCTATAAGAAATTTACTTCACCTGTAAGGACATACATAGACTGAAACTGACAGATGGAAAAAATATTCCATACAAATTGAAACCAAAAAGTAGCAGGAATAACTATTTATATCAAATAAAATGGACTTTAAGTAAAAAAAAAAACTATAAAAAGATGGAAATGACCATTATGTAATGATAAACAGGTCAATACAGAAAGAGAAAATAATAAACGTAAAAATATGAGTATCCAATATTGATGCACCTAAATACATGAAGCAAATATTAATTGACCAAATGGAGAGACAGAATGTAATGCAATGATAGTATAAGACTTCAGCATCCCACTTTTCTGCAGTGGATTGATCATTCACACAGAAACTCAACAAAGAAATATAGAATTTAAACTGGACTCTAGACTAAATGGACCCACCAGATATTTTAAAAACATTCCATTCAACATCTGCAGGGTACGTGAAAATTAACCAGCATAACTTGAAATATCAATGGGTCAATCAATAAATTTAAAAATAAATTTAAAAATTCCTGAGATGAATGCAAATGGAAACACAATATACCATAACCTATAATGAAACAGAGTAAAAGCAGTTCAAAAAAAGAAGTTTATAGCAATAAACATCTACATGAAAGAAGTAGAAAGATTTCAACTAAAGGAGCTAGTGTTGTACCTGAAGAACCTAGAAAAACAACAACAAACCAAACACAAAATTAGAAGGAAATAAATGATAAAGATTAGAGAAGAAATAACCTAAACATATAAGAAAAATATTTAAAAATGAAATAAAGAGTTGGGTTTTTAAAAGCTAAAAGTTGAGAAATCTTTAACATTAACTAAGAGAAAAGAGACAAGACTCAAATAAATAAATTCAGGCATGAAAAAGGAGATGTTACAACTGATATCACAGAAATTAAAAAGATCATTAGATAATATTATTAACAACCATACAACAACAAATTGGAAAACTGAGGGGATATGGAAAAATTCTTAGACACATATAATCTACCAAAACTGAATCACAAAGACATAAAAAACTTTAACAAACTAATAATGATTAATGTGATTAGATCAGTAACAAAAAGTCTCCCATAAGAGAAAAGTCCAGGATCTGATGAATTTACTGCTGAGTTCTACTAAACATTCGAAGAAAAAACACCAATTATTCTAAAACTATTCAAAAATATTGGAGTGGAGAGAATTCTTCCAACCTCATTATATGACGTCAGCATTACTCTGCTACCAAAATCAGCTAGGGATGCAACGTAAAAAGATAACTTCAGACAAATAAACCTGATTAACATGCATGTAAAATTCCTCAACAAAATACAAGTCAACTAAATCCAAGAGAACATCAAAAAGGTTATTCGGTAATATCAAGTGGGATTTATCCCAGGGATGCAAAAATGGTTCAACATATGCAAATCAATAAACATGATATATTATATCAACAGAGTGAAGGATAAAAACCATATGATTATCTCAATAGAAGAAGAAAAAGCATTTGATAAAAACCAATGTCCCTTATGATAACATCCACAACATCCCTTTATGATAAATATTCCCAACTAATTCTTTATAGGAGGAACATAACTCAGCACGATAAAGGCTGCACATGACAAACTCACAACTAACATTATCCTGAATGAGGAAATGTTAAAAGTTTTGCTTCTAAAATCTAGAATAAGCAAATAATGACTATTTTTACCACTTTTCCACTTCAATATAGTACTAGATGTCATAGCCTGAGCAATTAGGCAAAAGGAAGAAGTAAATTGGAAAAAAGGAAGTCAAATTATCCTTCTTTGCAGACAGCATGATCTTATATATAGAATACACTACAGATTCCACCAAAAGAAGTTCAAGACTAATAAATGAATTCAGTAAAGTTACAGGATACAAATTCACCATACAATAATTAGTAGCATTTATATATGCCAGTAACAAACTACATGACAAAGAAATCAAGAGATTAATCTCATTTGCAATAGCTGCAAAAAAAAAACCTGTAAGAATAAATTTAATAGCTTTGTTCTTTTTGCTTAGGATTGCCTTGGTTATTCAAGCTATTTTTTTTTTTTTTTGGTTCCATATGAATTTTTTAATAGTTTCTTCTAGTCTGTGAAGAATGTCAATGGTAGTTTAATGAAAACAACATTGAATCAATAAATTGCTTTGGGTAGTATGGTCGTTGTAATGCTATTGATTCGTCCTGTCCATGAGCATGGAAGGTTTTTTTGTTTGTTTGTTTGTTTTTTTCATTAGTTTGTGTCATGCATGATTTATTTTACCAGTGATTTGTAGTTCTACTTGTAGAACTTATTAGTGTAAGAAGCTCTGGGGCTGAGATGATGATGTTTTCTAGATATATGATCATGTCATCTGCAAACACTAATAGCTTGACTTCCTCTCTTCATATTTGAATGCCTTTTCTTTCTTTCTCTTGCCTGATTTTGCTGGCCAGAACTTTCAACGCAATGTTAAATAGGAGTGATTAGAGAGGGCATCCTTTTCTTGAACCAGTTTTCAAGAGGAATGCTCCCAGCTTTTCCCCACTCAATATGATGTTGGTGGTGAGTCTATCATATATATTTTTATTATTTTGAGGCATGTTCTTTCAATACCTAGTTCATTTAGAGTTTTTTCTTAACATGAAGTGATGTTGAATTTTATTAAAAGCCTTTTCTGCATCTATTGAGATAACCATGTGTTTGTTTCCTATAGCTCGGTTTATGTGATGAAGCACATTTATTGATTTGTGTATGTTGAACCAACCTTGCATTCTGGGGATGAACCCTATTTAATCATGGTAGATAAGCTTTTTGATGTGCTGCTGGAGTCAGTTTGCCAATGTTTTGTCAAGGATTTTTGCATCAACGTTCATCAAGGATATTGGCCTGAAGTTGTCTTTTTTGTTGTTTTTGTATCTCTGTCAGGCTTTGGTATAAGGAGGATGCTGACCTCATAGAATGAGTTAGGGAGGAATCTCTCCTTTTCAATTTTTTGGAATAGTGTCAGTAGGTATGGTACAGGATCTTCTTGGTACATCTTGTAGACTTCAGCTGTGAATCGATCTGGTTCTGGGTTTTTTTAGATTAATAGGCTATTTATTACTCCCTCAATTTCAGAACTCATTATTGGTCCGATCAGGGATTTGACTTCTTCCTGGTTCAGTCTTAGGAGCATGTATGTGTCCAGAAATTCATCTATTACTTCTAGATCTTCTATTTTATGTGCATACAGATGTTCATAATATTCTTTGATGGTTGTTTGTATTTCTGTGGGGTCAATGGTAATATTCCGCTTATCATTTCTGATGGTATTTAGTCTTTTCTGTTCTTTCTTTATTAATCTGGCTAATAGTCTATTTATTTTATTAATTTTTTTTCAAAAAAAACAGCTTCTGGATTCTTTGATCTTTTCAATGGTTTTTAGTGCCCCTGTCTCCTTCAGTTCAGCTCTGATTTTGGTTATTTCTTGTCTTTTGCTAGCTTTGAGATTTGTTTAGTATTGGTTCTCTAGTTCTTTTAGTTGCAAATTTGGGTTGTTGACTCCATATCTTTCTAACTTTTTGATGTGGATTTTTAGTGCTATAAATTTCCCTCTTAACAGTATCTTAACTGTGTCCCAGATATTTTGGTATATTGTGTCTTTGTTCTCATTAGTTTCAAAGAAACTCTTGATTTCTACCTTCATTTCATTATTTACTCAAAAGTCATTCTAGAGCAGGTTATTCAATTTCCATGTAATTGTATAGTTTTGAGTAAATTTCTTAGACTTGAATTTTAATATGATTCTTCTGTGGTGTGAGAGACTGTTATTATTTTAGTTCTTTTGCATTTGCTGAGGAGTGTTTTACTTCTGATTATCTTATTGATTTTAGAGTAAGTTCCATGTGCCAATGAGAAGAATATATATTCTGTTGTTTGGGGTGGAGAGTTCTATAGATGTCTATCAGGTGCATTTGATCCAGCACCGAGTTCAGGTCCTGAATATCTTTGTTAATTTTCTGTCTCAATGATCTAATACTGTCAGTGGGGTGTTATATTTACCCACTATAATTGTGTAATAATCTATGTATCTTTGAAGGTCTCTAAGAAGTTGCTGTATGAATCTGGGTGCTCTTGTATTTGGTGCATATATTTTTAGGATGGCAAATCTTCTTGGTGAATCAAAACCTTTACCATTAGGTAGGCCTTTTTGTTTTTTTGATCTTTGATGGTTTAAAGTCTGTTTTGTCAGATACTAGGATTGCAACCTCTGCCTTTTTCTGTTTTCTATTTGCTCGGTAGATTTTTCTCCATCTCTTTATTTTGAGTTTTTGTGTGTCATTGCATGAGAGATGGGTCTCTTGAAGATAGCATACCAATAGGTCTTGGTTCTTTATCCAGATTGCCACTCTGTGCCTTTCAATTGTGGCATTTAGACATTCCAGGTTAGTATTGTTATGTGTGGATATGATCCTTTCATCATGATATTAGGGTGCTATTTTGCAGACTTGTTTGCATGATTGCTTTATAGTGTCACTAATCTCTAAACTTCAGTGTTTTTGTAGTGGCTGCTAATGGTCTTTCCTTTCCGTATTATTTCTTCCTTCCTTGTAAGGAGCTCTTACAAGGCAGATCTGGCGGTAACAAATTCTCTCAATATTTGTTTGTCTGAAAAGGATCTTATTTTTCCTTTTCATATGAAGTTTAGTTTGGCTGAATATGAAATTCTGGATTGGAATTTCTTTCCTTTAAAAACATTGAATATTGGTCCCCAATCTCTTCTAGCTTGTAGGATTTCCAGTGAGATGTCTGCTGTTAGTCTGATGGGCTTCCCTTTGCAGGTAACTGGTCTTTTTCTCTAGCTGCCCTTAATGTTTTTTTCCTTCATTTCGACTTTGGTGAATCTGATGATTCTGCATCTTGGAAATGATCTTCTCCTGGTGTATCTTACTAGGGTTCTCTGCATTTTCTGAATTTGAATGTTGAACTTTCTAGCTAGGTTGGCAAAGTTTTCATGGATGATTGCCTTAAATATGTTTTCCAAGTTGGTTCCATTCTTCCCATCTCTTTCAGGTGTTGGGATGATTGGCTAGCCATATGCAGAGCAATGAAAATGAATCCCTTTCTTACACTGTACATAAACATTAACTCAAGGTGGATTAAAGACTTAAATGTAAAAGCCATTCAGGTCATAAGCATGGGCAAATATTTCATTATAAAGAAGCCAAAAGCAATTGTAACCAAAGAAAAATTGACAAATGATATCTAACTAAAGAGTTTCTGCACAACAAAAGAAACTGTCAACAGAGTAAATAGACAACCTGAAGAATGGGAGAAAATTTTTGCAAATTATGCATCCAATAAAGGGCTAATGTCCATAATCTGTAAGGAATTTAAATGAATTTTTACAAAAAAAAAACCAAAAACCTCCACAAAAGTGGGCAAAGTACATAAACAGACTCTTTTCAAAAGAAGATTTACATGCAGCTAATAATTATCTTTAGAAAAGCTCAACATTACAGTTTATTAGAGAAACATAAATGAAAACCACAGTGTGATGCCATCTCACACCAATAAGAATGGTCATTAAAAATAAAAAAATAACAGATGCTAGTGAGATTGTGGAGAAAAAGGAATACACAAGGAATATACTTATACACTGTTAGTGGGAGTGTAAATTAGTTCAGCCACTGTAGAAGACAGTGTGGCAATTCCTCAAAGACCTAAAGACTGAAATATCATTCAGAATAGAAATCCCATTACTCAATATATACCCAAAGGAATATAAATTATTCTATTGTAAAGATACATACTGTGGTGGTGTGTGTCTGTAATCCCAGCTACTTGGGACGCTAAGGCAGGAGAATCACTTGAACCTAGGAGGCAGAGTTTGCAGTGAGTTGAGATCATGCCACTGCAATACAGCATACAGCCTGGATGAAAGAGTGAGACTTCATCTCAAAGGAAAAAAAAAAAAAAAGGACACATGGATACATGCAAGCATATGTTCACTGCAGCACTATTCTCAACAGCAAAGACATGAATCAACCTAAATGTCCATCAGTGATTGACTGGATAAAGATATGGTACAAATACACCATGAAATACTATGCATACATAAAAACAAATGACATCGCATCTTTTGCAGGAACATGGATGGATCTGGAGGCCATTATCTTTAGCAAACTAACACAGGAACAGAAAACAAAATACTACATGTTCTCACTTACAAGTGGGAGCCACATGATGAGCTACATGATGAGAAAACATGGACACTGAGAGGGGAAAAACACATACTGGGCCTTTTGGAGAGTGGAGGGTGGGAGTAGGGAGAGGATCAGGAAAAACAACTAATGGGTACAAAGTTAATACCTAGTTAACAAGATAATCTATACAACAAGCCCCATGACACAATTTTACCTATATTACAAACCTGCACTAGTACCCCTGAACTTAAAGTTAAAAAATAAAAAGGATAAAATTTATAAAAGATGTCTATAAAAATTATAAATGATCTCTACTGTTAAAAATCCAAAACATATATGAAAATATTGAAAAGAATACAAACAAATGGAAAGTCATCCTATATTCATCCTACGAAGTGGAAGAATTAATATTGTTAAAATGTTCATACCACCAAAAGAAATCTACAAATTCAATGCGATCCCTAACAAAATACCAAAGACATTATTCGTAGAAATGGAAAAAATAATCTTAAAATTTGTATGGAACCATAAAAGACCCCAGATAGCCAAAGCAGCCTTGAGCAAAAGAACGGAGACATCAAACTACCTGACTTCAAAAAACACTGTATCGTCATAGTAAACAAGACAGCATGTTACTGGCATAAAAACAGATACCAGAGAAATAGAATAGGGAACTCAGATATAAATTCTTGCATTTACAGCCAACTGATTTTCGCCAAAAGCACCAAGAACACACAATGGGGAAAGGGCAGTCTGTTTAATAAATTGTGCTTGGAAAATGTGATATCCACAGGCAAAAGAATAAAACTGGACCCCTATATCTTACCGTATACAAAAATCAACTCAAAATGAATAAGAGTTAAATGTAACACCCAAAACTCTGAAACTACTGGAAAAAATTACCAAGCAAAACACTTCATGATATTGTTCTGGGGAATGATTTTTTTGTTAAGACCTCAAAAGAATAGGCAACAAAAGCAAAAATAGACAAATGGGATTTTGTCAATCCACAAAGCTTCTGCCCAGCAAAGGAAACAATCATCAGAATGAAAAGATAGTTTACAGAATGGAAGAAAATGTTTGCAAACTATGTATCTGACAAATGATTTGTGTTTAAATGTAAAGGGAACATAACTCAATACCAAAAAATGCTAATAATCCTTTTGAAAACTGGGCAAAAGCTCTGAATAGATATTTTTCAACAGAAGATATGCATATAGCCAATAAGTGTCACATTTATGCCTAGTGTTCCATTATTGGAATGCTAAGCATGTGGGAGTTATTTATATCCCACTGCTCAAGGTCATCAAGGTCTGATTGCAAAAATTCAAACAATTGCAACCTCAGGCATAAATGGGTTAAACACATGCTGATCACAAACATCAGGAAAGTACACATCAAATGAGACATTATTTCACCTTAGTTAGAATAGTTATTATCAAAAAGACAAAAAACAAATATTGGTAAGAATGTGGAGAAAGAAAAGCTCTTGGGAATATAAACTAGTAGAGTCATTATGAAAAACAGTATGGAGGTTCCTCAGAAAATTAAATATGTAACTATCATATGATCCAGAAATCCCACTGCTGTATATATATATGCCAAGGATTTAAAATAGGTATGTCAAGGAGATGCCTGCAATCCATGTTTAGTACAGTCATTAGGGAAAAACAGTACGGAAGTTCCTTAAAAAATTAAATATAGAACTACCATACAATCCAGTAATTCCACTACTAGGCATTTATCCAAGGAAACTGTATCAGTATATTGAAGAGATACTTGCATTCCAGTGTGATTAATGATAAACACTTGCTTTCCTTTTGGGGTCTGGAACTTCAATAACCATAGTCAGTCACACAGACATTATGTCCCTATGGGACTAATCCATAATAAAACTCCTGGATTTCTAGGCTAGGTGAGTTTCCCTTCAAAAAACACTTTGCACATGTTGTCAAAACTTACTGATGGATGAATGAAGTGTGTGCTTTGCAATTCTACTGGGAGGGCACTCCTGGAAACTTGTGCCTAATGTGCTCTATTTATGCCCCATTTATTCCTTTGCTGCTTTTGTTTTGTATTATTTCACTGTAATAAATTGTAACTGTGAATACAATGATGACCATTTCCTATGGGTGATATTATCAAATAACCAAACTTGAGGGTGATCCTGGGAATATCTTCCATAATAGTTTTTAAACTAAAAGATAAATGAAGGAAACAAGAAATAAAAAGTAAATACAGTTACTCAATTAGTGAAAAGAGTAATCAACCAAATATATCTATTTATATAGATAAATATATATTTGCAATTTTTTCTATATGTATGGGTTAAATGATTTTTTACATACAACATATATATTATTCAAATCAGAAATGCTTCAAACATAGCCATAGAGAAAATATAATAATTTATATGTTCTACATTGTTGTATTAATAAGTAAAATATGTAGGTTATTTTTATAAAAGCATACAATAAAATTATGCTTTTTTTTCTGGAGACATGAATTAGTCTTGTCCATATAGGGTCCTTAGAAAGAGGTAATGACCATTGATTTCTTTCATTCTAGAATGCTATTAAGATGAAAATCCCTAGGCTTGTATAGGCTCATAGTTTTGCTGAATTTTTTTTTTTTATTTTATTATATATTTTTAGAGATTGAGGTCTTTCTATGTTGATCAGGCTCATCTCAAACTCCTGGCCTCAAGTCATCCTCCTGCCTCTACCTTCGGAGTCACTGAGATTACAGGTGTGATTCACTGCACCTGGCTTGGAGCTTACGTTCTTATTAATCAATGCTTCTAAACAGAGGTCTCTTCTCGCTGCTTATTTCCCTTTAAGCAGTTTTACTGTGTATCAAGAACCAGTATTTTACGAGGCAGAAAATCTCCCTACCTCCTAAAACTTCAACATTTCCAAAAAATGCTTGTACTTCATGCTTGACTTAAATGGAAGACTTTTTTTTCTTTTGCTCATAGAATAGAAGTTTATTTTTAAATCTATACAAATTATAATGACATTTGGTTACAGTCATTTACAGTATAAAGACATATTGTTTACTGTCATTTGAACTATTTATATGATATTTATAAGCCAAATGCCTTCTATATTTATGACTACATTGTTTGACCAATTATTCTGATATTTATGGGTCCTCATTATTGCCTCAGTGGAATACTTATTCACCCACATTTAGAGCATTGAAACTTAGCTGACAGCTTTTATTTATATCAGCTTTAATATCTTCCACTTTCACCCACTTCAGGGACACAAACTCATGAGCACAACTGAGGTTTGTCATCATCAGATTCTTTCAGCTTCATTTACGCTCAGCATTTTTCTTTCTTACCATCTCCTTGAATTCTAAAACTCTTGCACACCCATTTATCAAGTGTATAACAACACTCAAAGAATCCACCCACTTCCTTTGTGGTTTATTTCCTTTCCTTCCTTCATTCTCTTTCTCTCATAGCATCGGTCTGACGCACATCTATTTAAGCATTTTATAGCCAGCAGTCACAACTTTCTTATTACTTTGTCTCATTGTTGAATGTTCTCTGACAAACAATAACCTGCTTAAATCCACCTGTCATAACACTTTTGATTACTGCTAGAGTGCTGCTATTAAATTTGATGGCACAATAACATGCAATATTTAATTTTAGTTGGCTACTTATTAGATTTTCCTACACATCACCGATAGCATATACTTGAGTACTGAAAACACACATGTATAGCATCTATCACCAGAGCCTAAATGTCTTTTAGAGTCTGTTCTGTGATAATGACTATACCTATCACATTGTAATTTTAATTATGACACTTGTCTTCATGACTGTATATAATTAAGCCTATACTCAAGTTAAAAAGAGGTAAACATAAAATTTTAATAAATTCAAAGTCATAATCAATGATAAAATTTTAGAGAGAGAATGGTTAGCCTCCAGATTTATTTAAAATACAGGTAGGTTCAGTCCTGCAGGATTTATCAAATCTAACGTGCAATTTATTTTATGAGTGGCTAGTATCAAGGTAAAGGTAACACTTCCAAATAAAACACTGCGAATTTATGTTTATAGCTGAAAAACATTGTAATTTTCTCCAACTCACAAACATCCCACCCACCATTTTTAAATTGGTACTAAGTGTATATTTTCTTTAAATTCTGTAATTTAAAATGTGGCTTTGTACTTTTTTTAACAAAACATTTTAATTATTTAGGCTAAGGTTTATTTTAAGATGTTCTCAGAGATAAAGCTTATTTTCTCAATAAACAACAACTGATTCCTACTTATGAGAGTGTCTACAGTGTAGTGCCTTAAGGAATTATCTAAACAGAACAGCTGTTAGTACATTAGCAGAACTTAGCCTAGTATCAATCAATGCATAGCAAGTTAGGCAGTCATGTCAAATTTCTTTGGCAGAAGAATTGAACTGGAGAATTTTCATTATAAGCAGAGGAAAGGTAATTGATTTTGACTTTGGACATTTCAAATAAATATAAGATACTTCTGTTGATGTATTATTATCAGACCATTATTATTAATTAAGTATTAAATTACATATATACACCAATTTGAATTTTTTTCCTAGAATTCTCAGAGCCAATTAGGAAAAAGCTGAAAAAGAAACTTAGTTTAATCTGTTTTTGGAATAATTTTACATAAAGAAGAACAATAGCGATTGAATCATCATCACCAATTTAAAATTATCATGAGAAGTATAAAACAATTGCCTAGATATTCAAAATTGTCAATGGGGAAATATTTGCCTTATTGGTGAGTATTTACAGCCAAAAACAGCTTGTTTTTAAGCTAAAGTGTTATCCAGCAATGCAGTAAGAAACACACTAGAATAATATTCAGAAAGTAAATGCAATAAAAAGTGTTGTAATCTTTCTTTTAAAGTGATATTTCAAGTAGTTTAGTACCACCGAAAAAAAAAACTGGTAGTGTTGTATAAGACATTAGCACTAATACATTCAAATCAAACTTAATATTATTATTTAATTATAAAAAAATTATTTTCCATAGACTCAACTCAATATAAATCAATTATTTAAGAGACATATACCACTTGAAATACTTAAACGACCATAACTTTCATTTCCTTTTAAAAGAAAAATAATTACCCACTGAGGCAATTTTATAAATTTAGTTATAAGATTAAAAGTCAATGCATTACTTATCTTTCAACATTCTCTAAAACTGTCATTTAAATAGTGATTACAGAATTTTATTTCTGCCAATAATAAATGTGTCAGAAACAGAACAGGTTTGTCTTGCCATACCAGCAGTTAGAAAATTACCTCTGTCTTGATATATCATAAAATTTTATTTAAAAGCCATTGAGAAGGAATAAATATGGAATATCATTATTTCATTTTTACATTCACTTTTTCAGAGAATATCTTCACTTTAAAATATGTGCTTTTATACTTTATAGGCAGTACTTAGCTTCCTAATGTAACATTCACTTCCCACTGTTACCCCATGAATAATTCTGGTATGGAAAGTTATCTCAGTAAATCTCTCATACATCTCAAGTAAGAAGTACTTCCATTTGTATCTGCTTGTCCGAGAGAGATGAGTAGTTAACATCGAATATTGCTTTAAGAATTTCTAAAGCTCATTATTTAAACACAGACAGCAAAAACATGGTCTTCTATTTTTCTGCCACCTCTAAAGCATCAAAATATTATACTGGCTTGGGGAGTAAATATTATTCAATGCATTAGGTTATTTTTATATCAATCTAAATATACACAAATAATGGTTCAAACAACTAAACAATTTTTAAAAACAACACTTTATGTGAAATGTAGAAAATCAATGACTCCCCAACGTAAAAGAAATTAAAGCAAAGGAACTTAGAAAGAAGTATTTGAGTTTAAAAATAAACTAAAAGTTTACAGAAACTCAAAAATTGTTTTTCTACCTAAAAACCTGCTTTTACCCATGAAGTTTTAACTGTTATAAAACTTGTCCTCCCAAAACAAACAGAAAAAAAATTGAAAAATAAACAAAACAACAACTTACAGACATTGGACAACAGGCAGCAGAGGACTGTCATGCATGTAAAAAGGGAAATAAACAGAAAGTGTTCTATACAATCCTAGTTTTCTGTCAGGAGGAAATTTAGCAACTATAATTCAGAAAGAAAACACAAACTGAATCAAAGGTTTTGCCACACTGAGGAGGCAGAGATCACAGTTGAGGGACACTAAGTTTCCTAGAATTTGCAAGACAGAGAAACTAAGAAGAGGAAGCTATAAAGAGACAGAGTTCCACAAAGAGCTTCAGACATACAGGGCTACCCATGAGTCTATGGTTGAGTAACAATCTGCACACAAAACTCCATGAGTCTGGGCAAGGAACAATTGATAAAGAAAATTTATCATGAATGTATAAGCTAAATAATTTTCTTTTCTCATGAAGTGCTACAAATCTTTTGAGTATCCAATAGCCAGTAAAGTGACATCATGGAATACATAGGGATTGTCCTAGGGACCTCGGAAGAGCCACATATTTGTAGTGGAGCTACTTAGCCCTAGAGTAAAGGCTATGCTAGACTTTACTTTAGAAAGCTAAAAAACGTACATCAAAACGATTAAGTTGAGGTGGATAATATCAGTGTAACCTATATCTAATTTTATTGCCTAGGTAAGCATGTGTGGAAGACAGAAAATAAATATTTAAATAAATGACAGCTGAGAAATTACCACATTTAATAGAAAACATAAGGCAATGGATCCAAGAAGGTCAATAAAGCTTAAGGAAGATAAACACAAATAAAATCACATCAAAGCATGTCATGATGAAGTTGTTAAAAGCCAGATAAAAAGCCAATTTAAAGCCTTCAAAATACATATTACATTCAGAGGAAGAAAGATACGAACAATTACAGAGAGATAGGACTTCTGGGATGGCAAGTAAAAAGTTTGGCTTATCCTATTTCCAATAATATGACAACGTAACTATTAGTGAAACTATATCTTAAAAATTATGTAAAATGTCTGGAACATTTTCTAAGACCATATAGCATATGGAAAAATGTTTGCTCAAAAGCCTGCTGAATTTCATTGAGAATCCTTGGCATTTCAGCCACAATCAGCCTCCCTTATCCCTCTCTTTTAGATATGTTTCGGAAGTTCTACCCTGGGTATTTTATTGCAGGAAAGGGTGGTTAAGAAGACAGAGGCTCCATTGGCCCCCATCTCTCAGTCTACATCTGATTTCACCCTGGGTAGGATAGAGTGCTAGTATTTTTCATTCCACTTCTAGACCCAGTTGCAAAAGCTTAATTCTCAGAAATCATGGTAGAAAGGACTGGGTCTCACTTCTCCCACCCAGCCAGTCCACATAAGGTTGAGATTCTACATCAGTCACAACATGCTGAGAATATTGTGGCTCCTATTTCCCCTGCCCCATCTTGCACTTTAGATAGAGGTTTCACACTGGTTGGGGAAAGTCAGAACTGCAGGAGCTGCCACCTTTACCCAGTTATCAGGGAGTAATTCCAGAAAAATGAGTTTGGCATCTAGCTTTTGTGCAATGGCACAGGGGTTTAGCCAGGGAGAGAGGCAGACCAGAAAAATGAACAAAACTGCATCTTAGCCTGAAAGGGCTGCTTCTATTTACAACAGAATTTGAAGAGCTCAATGTGTAAGGTTGTTATTTTCAATCTTACACATGGAGCTCTTCAAATTCTGTTCTAAATAGAAGAATTTGTAGAAATCTTGGTGGAGAACAATTAAGAAGAAATCTCAGCTCCAGAAAACAAACAAAAATGGCAGAACAGCTTGTTTAATTTAAGAAAAAAAAAATGAGGAAGACAGTTAAGAATAGGTCTCCTGCGATTCCATTCAACTTCAGTATTTGAGAAGGCTGTGCACAGGCACTAAGCTGCACCTACTCAAGGGGAATCAGAACAGAATGCATGGATTGTACTTGAGAGCATTAGGCAAGCCATACAAAAAAATCATCAATAGAGAGCAAAACCCTCACTGGTCCATGAAGTTTTAGCCCTACTTCTGACCACTCACTGACTGAACAATAAGCCACTCTGATCTAGGAGTGACTACCAGGAATACAGACTTAAAAATAAAATAAAAGCAGTAATTCTTGGCTGCCTTGAAAGTTTTGTGCACGAGCAAAACTGCAATGTATCAGAAATTTTCACAAGGGAATCTACAAGCTTTTAGTTCTGGGTTGACCATACAGCAAAGAAAGAAAAAAGAAAAGGAAAAAAAAAAATAACTCTCAGAGCTGTAAAAGCAGCCTTTTCTCCTCAAATCACTCTCACATTCAAGGCTTAAAGGTACAAATCCAACTGGCAAAGGGGATTTTGGCACAACCAATTGATGCATAAATGTTTATATCAATCCAGGACTCCTAGACAATAGCCCCTAGATTGATACAAGCATTTATTCGTCAAAGATTGGCTAAAAGATCATAAAAAGGGTAACAAATACAAATACAAGGAAGGACATCACGGGTTACACAATACAGGGTAAACAGACTTTACGGAATTAGTACCACCAGGTCACTAAGCAAGTAAACAAATAGCCAAGCAGGTAACTAACCCTCTGGATCAGTGAGTAGAAGTAGGATCAGTCTCAATAATGACTCAGTGTAAGACCTAATAATTTCTATTTTCAATGATAATAACAGCAACAAAAGTGTGATGAGTGCACAGGGAAAAAATGCAGGCAATAGGTATGGCCTTGAAGAAATTCAAATGTTAGGTTCAGCAGAAAAAAACTTCAAAGAAGATATTATAGATATGTTCAAATAATTAAAGTCAATGATGTTTAGAGAAGTAAAGGAAGACTTGATAGTAATGTCTTACAAAATATATGCAATCAATAAAGAGAGGAAAATTATAAAAAAGAGCCAAATGAAAATTATGGAGTTAAAATGTACAATAACTAAATGAAAAATTCACTAGCTGATGTTATCAATAGATTTGAGGTGGCTGAAGAAATAATCAGTAAAGTTGAGGCTAAGAGACTATACAATCTCTTAGATTAGACAATAAATACAGGTAAACAGAGCCTCAGAGAAATGTGGTATACCAATAAGTGCTGCAACATGATATGAGTATAACTAGAGGAGTACAGAGAGGGACAGAAAAATACTCAATTAAATAAAGACTGAAACCTTGCCAAATTTGAAAAAAAATCTTAACACATCCAAGAAGCACAATGAACACTAGGTTGAGTAAATGCACAGACCCACACTCAAATACGCTATAGTCATATTGTTAAAAAACAAAGCTAGGTGGGGCATGGTCGCTCATGCCTGTAACCCCAACCCTTTGGGAGGACAAGGTGGGTAAATTGCTTGAGCCCAAGAGTTAAAGACCAGCCTGGGTAACATGGTGAAAACTTGTCACTACAAAAAATTAGCTGTGCGTGTTATCATGCACCTGTAGCTATTCAAGAGACTGGAGTGGGACAATTGATTGAGCCCAGGAGGTCAAGGTTGCAGTGAGCCGTGATCGTACCACTGATCTCCAGCCTGGGTGAAAGAGACAAACCTTGTCTCCAAAAAAAAAAAAAAAAAAAAAAAAGCAAAGAATAAATAGCTGAATAAATAGCTAAATTCTAACTGCATACATTTGAGCCAGAAGGATGACATATTCAAAGTCCTGAGAGAAGGAATATGTGATCAAAAGTTTTATATCTAGCAAAGCTCTTTCAACAGATGAAGGTAAAATAAAGACATCCTTATGTAAACAAAACTGAAATAACTGGCTGATAGCTGACCTGCCTTATAAAATATGTTGGAGGAAATTCTTCAGACTGAAATTAAGTGATTCTGGGCAGTCATTCAAATCCAAATAAGAAGGAAAGAGTCATGGAAAAGTTCATTATTTATAGAATTACAAACTGGAGTATAGTGGCACATATATTCTTCCTTTCCTCAGTGATTTTAGGTAATTGCATAAATCCATATTTCTAGTTTCTTTGTGATTTTCATAATTGACAGAGAAAGTATGTTACTTGATTAGAATCCATTTTAAATTTAAGGCTTGTTTTATGGTCTAACACATAGTCTGTTCTGGAGAAAAGTCTATATACATTACATATTGAGATGAAAGTATAATCTGCTGTTGGATAAAATGTTCTACAAATGTCTGTTTGGTCTAGTTTGTTTATAATTTTGTTCCACACTTCATTTTCTTGTCAATCTTCAGCATAATTCTACCCATTAATAAAAGTAAGGTATGAAGATTTTCAACTACTATTATTGAATAACTGTTTCTTTATTTTATAGTCTACTTTGACATTCATATAGCCACTTTAGCTCCTTCATAATTTTTTGTTTGGGTTTATATTTTTTCATTCATTTTACTTTAAACTTGTGCATCTCTGAGTCTAAAATGTGTCCCCTGCAAACCACAAGTAATTGAATCAACTAACTTTTGATTGGATTGCTTAATATATTCATTTGTAATATTATTATTTTGTGGTTGAATTTACATCTGCCATTTTGCTTCTTTTATTCTTTTTGACTTTTTTGTCTTTTGTTTATTTCCTATTTTACTGTTAAGTGGATATTTTCTAAAGTTAAATTTTATTCCATTTAATAATTTTTATTTATATATTGGTTACTTTCCTAGTGGTTGCTCTAGATTTTGCAACATGCATCCCATCAGGATCTACCTCAGATTTATGGTGATTGAAGTCCACTGAAATATAAAATTTTTACTCCTGTATAATTCTACTCTATTTCCCTCTCTTTGGATGCTATTGAAATATATATGTAACATAAACATTTATAAGTTTATTATAATTATTTCTTCACACAAACTTATGTGTGTACATTTTTGAAAAAGAAATCCACAGCTGGAGAACTCATACTTCCTAACTGTAAGACTTACTACAGTGTTAGTAATAAGTAAAGTGCCATACTGTCATGAGTAATAGACACACAGATTAATGAAATCAAATCATAAATTTGCAAATAAGCCTTAGTATTTATGGTAAATTAATTGTTGACAAGGGTGTCAATAATAGCTTTTCAACAAATAGTGCTAGTACAACTGGATATGCACCTGCAATAAAATGACATTGGACCCCTATCAAACCATACAGAAAAGTCAGCTCAAGTGGATTATATACCTAAATATGTATGAGTTAAAACCATGAAACTCTTACAGGAGAAAATAAGTGTACATATTCATGGTCTTGGATTAGTCAATGATTTCTTAAATACAAAACAAAAATTACAATCAATGGACTAAAATATACATAAACATATATAAACTCTATTTCCTGAAAATTAAAAACTCTTGGGCTACAAATATTAACATTAAGTAAGTAAAAGGGAAATATACAGAGTGGAAAAAAAAAACATTTAAATGTCCTAAATCTGTTAAGGGACTTCTATCCAGAATTTACAAAGAATTATCAGAACTCCATAATAAAAAGACATATAATCCAATTAAAAATGGGAAAGGGGTTTCAATAGACATTTCCCCAAAGACCACATACAATGGCCAAAAGCGGAGCAAAGATTAGTGAATAGGGAAATGAAACTCAAGACAATGCTGAAAAATAGATTCATACCCACAAGTATGATTGTATTCAACAGCACATAACAACTTGTGTGGTCCATGTAGAGAAATTAGAATACTCATGCCTTATTGGTGGGAATGTAAAAGATTACAAATTCTTTAAAAAACAGATTTTTCACTTTCTCAAAATGTTCAACATACTACCCATGAATTTCACGTCTACTTATATATTAAAGATAAGTGAAAACACATTCCCACACACAAACTATATACAACTGTTCAAAGCAGCATTATTCATGATAGCCAAAGAATGGAAACAATTCATGTGCCTTTCGACTGATGAATGGATAAATAAAATGTTGACTAAGCATATAATGGAATTTTATTCGTTAATAAGAAATGAATGATTACAAATGACTATATCATAGGATTCTATTTTTATAAAATGTCTAGAATAGGCAAATCTGTAAGACAGAAAGTAGATCGGTGGTTTCTTACAGGTAGGGGTAGGGTGAGATTCAAAAGGATGGAAAATGGCTGCAAATGGGTTGAATATTTTGGGGAGGAGGAAAAATAATTTTAGATTTGAATCATCACTGAAGAGTGATGATTGCACACGGCGGGAACTTACTTAAAACTTTGGCTTGTACATTTTAAATGGGTGAGTTGTATTGTATATGAATTATATCTCAATGAAATTTAAAAACATAAACCACAGATTTCTCATAAGAAATCCCATCAACCAGAAGATCATAAAAAATAGTCAAAGAACTGTGATCCAAAAAAAAAAAAAAACAAACACAAATGCACATGCATGGGCGTGCACACACACAGACACAGACACAGACTTGACTTACTTTTTTGTAAGTAATAACACAGTTTTGATGAATTGATCATTAGTAATTATAATACGATTTCATAAAATTTCAGCCACTAGAATGTTTATTTGCTTGGAATACATTTTTATATCGAAAATAAAATATTTTTAAAACTAAAATTAACATACACACAGAGTTAGACAATTAAGTAACTACACTACAGAAAATAGGAACCACGTTTTTAATGGCCAGAGAAAGACTTTACAAATAATCAAGTGAGGGGGGAAATACAAACCTTGTGCTGATGAATTTAATTAGAAATATTAGTTTGAATTCATTTTAATTTTAGCATATAAGAATAGCTAAGAAAATATAGACAGACATATATATGGGTGTGTATATGTGTGTGTGTGTGTGTGTGTGTGTGTCTATACATACTATATATGGGCTTATATGTGGTAATCATACAATGGAAAACTGATATGAAAAAGCCAAATGTGCAAGACGAATAATCTTAATATATTGTTTTAAACTAATGTTTCAGTTATTATTGACTGCTTTCATAATTGGCTGGGTTTTGAAAAGGTCAGGTAAATAAAATTAAACAATCTCTGCATAACTTTCCATTGATTTTAAAAAGCTAATTTGTTTTATGAGTCTCCACAAAATAGGCAAAATACGTAGTTTAGCTGGACTTATTTAACCCCAGAATACTTTTGGGGCAATTTTTATTGGGAAAGTGTTCTGTAGAAAATGACAGGTTAGAACAAATTAATTTCAATAAAAGATAAAACGAAAAAAATTAAAGGAGGTAATAAAACATCAGAATACATCATTTTACATGTAATTTTTGTTTTGTTTTGTTTTGTTTTGTTTTGTTTTGTTTTGTTTTGTTTTGAGAACAGCATCTTGCTTTGTCACCCAGGCTGGAGTACACTGTTGCAATCATCACTCGCTGCAGCCCGGACGTCCAGGCCTCAAGAGATCCTCCCACCTTAGCCTCCTGAGTAGTTAGGACTACAGGTGCACACCATGATGCCTGGCTGATTTTTTTTTTTTTTTAACTTTTTGTAGAGGCAAGGTCTCACTCTGCTGCCCACGCTTGAACTCCTGAGCATAAGCAATCCTCCTGCTTTGGCCTCACAAAGTGCTAGGATTGCAAACATCAGCCACTGCGCCTGGCTGAAAAGAAGTACATTTTAAAAAGCTTTGATTTTGAATTGGCTTGGCTTACTTTTTTGTAAGTAATAGCACAGCTTTGATGAATTGATCATTAATAATGATAATACAATTTCAAAAAATTTCAGCCATTAAAATGTTTACTTCCTTGGGAAAATAATTGTATATTGAAAAGAAAATATTTTTAAAACTAAAATTAACAGCATTTAAATTAAAAGAGCAAACCAATAGAAGATAGAAAACATTGTTTCTGAATACTCAACCAAACTTATTTCTAGGAAAAGACTTAGTTTGAGTGTTCTGAAACCCATTTTGTAAGAATCTTTCTCTCTGAATGCTGCCCCGTCTTTCACACTACTTGAGTTCATTTATTTCACAGAAGCTCACATCAAATATCTGGCAAGATGATTCTATCTACATGTAGATAAATGTAAGTGGAAAGATGTGAAATGAAAAAGTGAATTCTCTTGAAATTCTATCAAGTTCAAAATGTATAAAGATTAGCTGGCAATTTCTAGAATCCTGTGATTTAAATTCTCTTTTACCTACGGGTAAGTATAAATCTGTTGGGTTTAGCCTGTATCTACTCTTAAGTGCAGCTTCATTAATGTTTATGCTTCTGAAGAAGAAAATGGATTCCAAAGATTCCATGTTCCTTATTCAAATGTAAAATGACTGAGCAATTGAAGAATGCAATTATCTCCACCAAAATGTTTCTAAACATCTTTAAGAAGGTTGAGTTGTTATATTTTAAAGTCAAAATTACACTTAAGTTTTGTTCTGAGTCTCAATGACTCATTGCAGATCTGTAATTGATGAAAATGTCTACAAAGGCATGGGGTATTTGATTCTGCATGATACTTGAACCTAGATAGCTTCTGATAAACTGAAAAGACTTCTACAGAATATAAAATTAGTGTACTTGTAAAATGACTCGAAATTCCACAGCATTGCTGCACCCAAGAAAAGCAAATCAAGCATCCACATTGTATAAAGTGTGTTCACTTACCTCAAATAAAAAAATATTCAAGTGACCTACTTTTCATTAAGACACTCTAAAATGAGAAATGAAGCACATAAACATGGCACCATGTGTCTCATATCTCCTGAAGTGACAAATGAATTCTGATTACACATAACCTCATTTTTCAATACTCAATTGTATAATAGCACAATGAAAACTGAGTCATATTATGCCAAGTACGAAATATACTCAGTACTATATAAGTAGCAGCTGTAGTAGATGATTGCTCTCTTCAGAATGAACTTGCACCTGAACCTTAAAGCAGAAGCTGACAGTGACCTTTGTGATAGACAGGATTTTAAAATAGCTTCCCAAATTCCTATCCCTTGCTATGCATGCTACATAACGGCCTCATAAGTTCGGATAGGCTATCTTGATGACCCCCTTACAGAAGGGGGCCCAGATGTTACAGATAGAAGTCACAGCAATTCAATGCTGCAACAAATACCATCCTGTTGATTTTGAAGGAATAAACTGCCATGTTTGCTCAGGGCCAGATGACTAGGAATGGTAGGTATCCTCTAGGAGTTGAAAAATGGTGTCTAGTTGACAGCTAGCAACACATTGTGGGCTTTGGTCATTGTTTTGTTGCCTGTCAACTACAGAACATTTTTGAATTTTACAAACAATTGGTGAGATTGGGAGAGTACTGAATTTTTACATAATTTTCATATGCATCCATAGCAACCTTGATTTCTTCTTGGTGAGACACTGAGCAGAGAAAATAGCTTATCCAAACCCAGACTCCTGACCTACACAAATGAAGCAAAAATAAATACGTTTTAAGTTGCTAAATCTGTGGTAATTTGACAGTAATAGAAAACTAATACAATTTTCATATGATCTTTGAGATCATAGGATTTGAAAATCATAGGATTTGAGAAAAATACATTTGAATACAAAATAATGCTATCAACCATCCTAAAATAATTGTAAAGGAGCAATTTAAATTATCTTCTTTTTATAGACTTCCTACACACACACACACAGACACACACACACAAATAATGTTGCATCTCTCACCATGTCTCATTATTCTAGGTTTCTTATTCTTCATTCTAAAAATAAAAATCTTAATCAGTTTTCTTAGATGTCTTTGTACATTCTTTTAAAATTCTTATGTAATTTAATTGTCAAGATCGAACCCTGACTCAGCTAAAATAAATGAATGGTTATCCAATTAAAAATGCATCCCCTAGTATTTGTAGCCCAAAATAATATTCTATGTTGACATGTAATTTGTATATCTGTTCAATTTGTAATGTTTTAAATAACAAGTTAAAATAAAATTCTTCTAAGTTTAACTTGAAGTACAATATTAAAATATATGATTTAAATTGATAAAATTATATTTATTTGGTAATAGTTCCTTTTAGAATGAAAGATTCCAAATATCATATAAAATAGGCTAAGTCAATGTGAAAGCTGTTTTTGAAGTCTACTTAATGCATTGAAATAATTAGGTAATTTTTATTGTGTGAATATAAAAATGCACACCTTTTGCAAATTATGAGATACTTGTTTTCCATCAGATGCAAAAAGAGTTTACAAAATGTAACATTTAAGATAAATATGTTAGCTAAAATGAGTCATAGTGAAACTATGAGAAAAGAAATTGTTTTTTTTTTTTTTTTTTTTTAAATTTATTTATTATTATTATACTTTAAGTTGTAGGGTACATGTTCATAACGTGCAGGTTTGTTACATATGTATACTTGTGCCATGTTGGTGTGCTGCACCCTTCAACTTGTCATTTACATCAGGTATAACTCCCAATGCAATCCCTCCCCCCTCCCCCCTCTCCATGACAGGCCCCTGTGTGTGATGTTCCCCTTCCTGAGTCCAAGTGATCTCATTGTTCAGTTCCCACCTATGAGTGAGAACATGTGGTGTTTGGTTTTCTGTTCTTGTGATAGATTGCTAAGAATGATGGTTTCCAGCTGCATCCATGTCCCTACAAAGGACACAAACTCATCCTTTTTGATGGCTGCATAGTATTCCATGGTGTATATGTGCCACATTTTCTTAATCCAATCTGTCACTGATGGACATTTGGGTTGATTCCAAGTCTTTGCTATTGTGAATAGTGCCGCAATAAACATACGAGTGCATGTGTCTTTATAGCAGCATAATTTATAATCCTTTGGGTATATACCCAGTAATGGGATGGCTGGGTCATATGGTACAACTAGTTCTAGATCCTTGAGGAATTGCCATACTGTTTTCCATAATGGTTGAACTAGTTTACAATCCCACCAACAGTGTAAAAGCGTTCCTATTTCTCCACATCGTCTCCAGCACCTGTTGTTTCCTGACTTTTTAATGATGGCCATTCTAACTGGTGTGAGATGGTATCTCATTGTGGTTTTGATTTGCATTTCTCTGATGGCCAGTGATGATGAGCATTTTTTCATGTGTCTGTTGGCTGTATGAATGTCTTCTTTTGAGAAATGTCTGTTCATATCCTTTGCCCACTTTTTGATGGGGTTGTTTGTTTTTTTCTTGTAAATTTGTTTGAGTTCTTTGTAGGTTCTGGATATTAGCCCTTTGTCAGATGAGTAGATTGCAAAAATTTTCTCCCATTCTGTAGGTTGCCTGTTCACGCTGATGGTAGTTTCTTTTGCTGTGCAGAAGCTCTTTAGTTTAATGAGATCCCATTTGTCAATTTTGGCATTTGCTGCCGTTGCTTTTGGTGTTTTAGACATGAAGTCTTTGCCCATGCCTATGTCCTGAATGGTACTACCTAGGTTTTCCTCTAGGATTTTTATGGTATTAGGTCTAACATTTAAGTCTCTAATCCATCTTGAATTAATTTTCGTATAAGGAGTAAGGAAAGGATCCAGTTTCAGCTTTCTACTTATGGCTAGCCAATTTTCCCAGCACCATTTATTAAATAGGGAATCCTTTCCCCATTTCTTGTTTCTCTCAGGTTTGTCAAAGATCAGATGGCTGTAGATGTGTGGTATTATTTCTGAGGACTCTGTTCTGTTCCATTGGTCTATATCTCTGTTTTGGTACCAGTACCATGCTGTTTTGGTTACTGTAGCCTTGTAGTATAGTTTGAAGTCAGGTAGCGTGATGCCTCCAGCTTTGTTCTTTTGACTTAGGATTGTCTTGGAGATGCGGGCTCTTTTTTGGTTCCATATGCACTTTAAAGCAGTTTTTTTTCCAATTCTGTGAAGAAACTCATTGGTAGCTTGATGGGGATGGCATTAAATCTATAAATTACCTTGGGCAGTATGGTCATTTTCACGATATTGATTCTTCCTATCCATGAGCATGGTATGTTCTTCCATTTGTTTGTGTCCTCTTTTATTTCACTGAGCAGTGGTTTGTAGTTCTCCTTGAAGAGGTCCTTTACATCCCTTGTAAGCTGGATTCCTAGGTATTTGATTCTGTTTGAAGCAATTGTGAATGGAAGTTCACTCCTGATTTGGCTCTCTGTTTGTCTGTTACTGGTGTATAAGAATGCTTGTGATTTTTGCACATTAATTTTGTATCCTGAGACTTTGCTGAAGTTGCTTATCAGCTTAAGGAGATTTTGGGCTGAGACAATGGGGTTTTCTAAATATACAATCATGTCATCTGCAAACAGGGACAATTTGACTTCTTCTTTTCCTAACTGAATACCCTTGATTTCTTTCTCTTGCCTGATTGCCCTAGCCAGAACTTCCAACACTATGTTGAATAGGAGTGGTGAGAGAGGGCATCCCTGTCTTGTGCCAGTTTTCAAAGGAAATTTTTCCAGTTTTTGCCCATTCAGTATGATATTGGCTGTGGGTTTGTCATAAATAGCTCTTATTATTTTGAGGTACGTTCCATCAATACCGAATTTATTGAGCGTTTTTAGCATGAAGGGCTGTTGAATTTTGTCAAAAGCCTTTTCTGCATCTATTGAGATAATCATGTGGTTCTTGTCTTTGGTTCTGTTTATATGCTGGATTATGTTTATTGATTTACGAATGTTGAACCAGCCTTGCATCCCAGGGATGAAGCCCACTTGATCATGGTGGATAAGCTTTTTGATGTGTTGCTGAATCTGGTTTGCCAGTATTTTATTGAGGATTGTTGCATCGATGTTCATCAGGGATATTGGTCTAAAATTCTCTTTTTTTGTTGTGTCTCTGCCAGGCTTTGGTATCAGGATGATGTTGGCCTCATAAAATGAGTTAGGGAGGATTCCCTCTTTTTCTATTGATTGGAATAGTTTCAGAAGGAATGGTACCAACTCCTCCTTGTAACTCTGGTAGAATTCAGTTGTGAATCCATCTGGTCCTGGACTTTTTTTGGTTGGTAGGCTATTAATTATTGCCTCAATTTCAGAGCTTGCTATTGGTCTATTCAGGGATTCAACTTCTTCCTGGTTTAGTCTTGGAAGAGTGTAAGTGTCCAGGAAATTATGCATTTCTTCTAGATTTTCCAGTTTATTTGCATAGAGGTGTTTATAGTATTCTCTGATGGTAGTTTGTATTTCTGTGGGGTCGGTGGTGATATCCCCTTTATCATTTTTAATTGCGTCAATTTGATTCTTCTCTCTTTTCTTCTTTATTAGTCTTGCTAGTGGTCTGTCAATTTTGTTGATCTTTTCAAAAAACCAACTCCTGGATTCATTGATTTTTTGGAGGGTTTTTTGTGTCTCTATCTCCTTCAGTTCTGCTCTGATCTTAGTTATTTCTTGCCTTCTGCTAGCTTTTGAATGTGTTTGCTCTTGCTTCTCTGGTTCTTTTAATTGCGATGTTAGAGTGTCAATTTTAGATCTCTCCTGCTTTCTCTTGTGGGCATTTAGTGCTATAAATTTCCCTCTACACACTGCTTTAAATGTGTCCCAGAGATTCTGGTATGTTGTATCTTTGTTCTCATTGGTTTCAAAGAACATCTTTATTTCTGCCTTCATTTCGTTATGTACACAGTAGTCATTCAGGAGCAGGTTGTTCAGTTTCCATGTAGTTGAGTGGTTTTGATTGAGTTTCTTAGTCCTGAGTTCTAGTTTGATTGCACTGTGGTCTGAGAGACAGTTTGTTATAATTTCTGTTCTTGTACATTTGCTGAGGAGTGCTTTACTTCCAATTACGTGGTCGATTTTGGAGTAAGTACGATGTGGTGCTGAGAAGAATGTATATTCTGTTGATTTGGGGTGGAGAGTTCTATAGATGTCTATTAGGTCTGCTTGCTGCAGAGATGAGTTCAATTCCTGGATATCCTTGTTAACTTTCTGTCTTGTTGATCTGTCTAATGTTGACAGTGGAGTGTTGAAGTCTCCCATTATTACTGTATGGGAGTCTAAGTCTCTTTGTAAGTCTGTAAGGACTTGCTTTATGAATCTGGGTGCTCCTGTATTGGGTGCATATATATTTAGCATAGTTAGCTCTTCCTGTTGAATTGATCCCTTTACCATTATGTAATGGCCTTCTTTGTCTCTTTTGATCTTTGATGGTTTAAAGTCTGTTTTATCAGAGGCTAGTATTGCAACCCCTGCTTTTTTTTGTTCTCCATTTGCTTGGTAAATCTTCCTCCATCCCTTTATTTTGAGCCTATGTATGTCTCTGCGTGTGAGATGGGTCTCCTGAATACAGCAGACTGATGGGTCTTGACTCTTTATCCAGTTTGCCAGTCTGTGTCTTTTAATTGGAGCATTTAGTCCATTTACATTTAAGGTTAAGATTGTTATGTGTGAACTTGATCCTGCCATTATGATATTAACTGGTTATTTTGCTCGTTAGTTGATGCAGTTTCTTCCTAGCCTCGATGGTCTTTACATTTTGGCATGTTTTTGCAATGGCTGGTACCGGTTGTTCCTTTCCATGTTTAGTGCTTCCTTCAGGGTCTCTTGTAAGGCAGGCCTAGTGGTGACAAAATCTCTAAGCATTTGCTTATCTGTAAAGGATTTTATTTCTCCTTCACTTATGAAACTTAGTTTGGCTGGATATGAAATTCTGGGTTTAAAATTCTTTTCTTTAAGAATGTTGAATATTGGCCCCCACTCTCTTCTGGCTTGGAGAGTTTCTGCCGAGAGATCTGCTGTTAGTCTGATGGGCTTCCCTTTGTGGGTAACCCGACCTTTCTCTCTGGCTGCCCTTAAGACTTTTTCCTTCATTTCAACTTTGGTGAATCTGGCAATTATGTGTCTTGGAGTTGCTCTTCTCGAGGAGTATCTTTGTGGCGTTCTCTGTATTTCCTGGATTTGAATGTTGGCCTGCCCTACTAGGTTGGGGAAGTTCTCCTGGATGATATCCTGAAGAGTGTTTTCCAACTTGGTTCTATTTTCCCCCTCACTTTCAGGCACCCCAATCAGACGTAGATTTGGTCTTTTTACATAATCCCATACTTTCTGCAGGCTTTGTTCATTTCTTTTTCCTCTTTTTTCTTTTGGTTTCTCTTCTCGCTTCATTTCATTCATTTGATCCTCAATCGTTGATACTCTTTCTTCCAGTTGATCGAGTCGGTTACTGAAGCTTGTGCATTTGTCACGTATTTCTCGTGTCATGGTTTTCATCTCTTTCATTTCGTTTAGGACCTTCTCTGCATTAATTACTCTAGCCATCAATTCTTCCACTTTTTTTTCAAGATTTTTAGTTTCTTTGCGCTGGGTACGTAATTCCTCCTTCAGCTCTGAGAAATTTGATGGACTGAAGCCTTCTTCTCTCATCTCGTCAAAGTCATTCTCCGTCCAGCTTTGATCCATTGCTGGCGATGAGCTGCGCTCCTTTGCCGGGGGAGATGCGCTGTTATTTTTTGAATTTCCAGCTTTTCTGCCCTGCTTTTTCCCCATCTTTGTGGTTTTATCTGCCTCTGGTCTTTGATGATGGTGATGTACTGATGGGGTTTTGGTGTAGGTGTCCTTCCTGTTTGATAGTTTTCCTTCTAACAGTCAGGACCCTCAGCTGTAGGTCTGTTGGAGATTGCTTGAGGTCCACTCCAGACCCTGTTTGCCTGGGTATCAGCAGCAGAGGCTGCAGAAGATAGAATATTTCTGAACAGCGAGTGTACCTGTCTGATTCTTGCTTTGGAAGCTTCCTCTCAGGGGTGTACTCCACCCTGTGAGGTGTGGGGTGTCAGACTGCCCCTAGTGGGGGATGTCTCCCAGTTAGGCTACTCAGGGGTCAGGGACCCACTTGAGCAGGGAGTCTGTCCCTTCTCAGATCTCAACCTCCGTGTTGGGAGATCCACTGCTCTCTTCAAAGCTGTCAGACAGAGTCGTTTGCGTCTGCTGAGGTTTCGGCTGTGTTTGTTATTGTTTACTGTGCCCTGTCCCCAGAGGTGGAGTCTACAGAGACAGGCAGGTTTCCTTGAGCTGCTGTGAGCTCCACCCAGTTCGAGCTTCCCAGCAGCTTTGTTTACCTACTTAAGCCTCAGCAATGTCGGGCGCCCCTCCCCCAGCCTCGCTACTGCCTTGCCGGTAGATCACAGACTGCTGTGCTAGCAATGAGGGAGGCTCCGTGGGTGTGGGACCCTCCCGGCCAGGTGTGGGATATGATCTCCTGGTGTGCCTGTTTGCTTAAAGTGCAGTATTGGGGTGGGAGTTACCCGATTTTCCAGGTGTTGTGTGTCTCAGTTCCCCTGGCTAGGAAAAGGGATTCCCTTCCCCCTTGAGCTTCCCAGGTGAGGCAATGCCTCGCCCTGCTTCAGCTCTCGCTGGTCGGGCTGCAGCAGCTGACCAGCACCGATCATCCAGCACTCCCCAGTGAGATGAACCCAGTACCTCAGTTGAAAATGCAGAAATCACCGGTCTTCTGTGTCGCTCGCGCTGGGAGTTGGAGACTGGAGCTGTTCCTATTCGGCCATCTTGCTCCGCCCCTCCATGGCTACAGTTTTCTGAAAGCTGATTGAATACTCAGTGACTTTAAAGATTAATGCGTGAAATAGTAACATAGCTCATAAAAACGTGGAATATTTGTTAAATTAAGATTATATATATAGGTATATACATATAATTACTTTTTAAAATAGAATTTAAAAAATCTTAACCACAGCATCTACAAATTTTAAAATATAACAATTATCTTGAAATTGCATACGATCAAAGCCATATAATTTTTATAAAAAATCTCACTCAACAGGTTATAGTGGAGATTAAATGAAAAAAAGGGCATGTAAAGCAGTTACCATGTATCAGTCAAATAAACATTCAATAAGTATTAATTTATACCACAATCATAAAATATGTGACTACCTTTTGATAACACAATGCACAATAATTCTTGGGAGGTAAGTGGCTGTCATCTACATATGCATGAACATGAACATACACACACACATATGCACACACACATCGACATACACACACACACACACACATATGGACACATACACACACATACACCAGCTGAGTGCAGATATGTTTGGAAACCACTGGATTCTATATCCTTTCTGAAAGTATTATAATCTGAGCTATCAAATCAATGTTATGAAAATAAAAAGAAAGAAACCCAAGTAATTTGAGTTTTCTTTTCTTTTTAATTTTTTTATTATTTTTTAATTTGAGACGGAGTTTAGCTCTTGTCACCCAGGCCGGAGTGCAATGGCATGATCTTCCATTTGAATATAAACACTTTCGTATAGCACAATTGGGAAAAACTGGTCCAGAAAGTGACCAATTTGGGTCTTTATGAATTTGCATGATTTATATAATAATTTGACATTTTAATGACTCAGGGTCCACAAATACCTAAATACAAAAGCTTAGTCATAGAAAAGATAATGGTTTGTTGTGTGGAATCCTTCAGATTTAGACAAGAACAAGAGCTGAGGTGTTTTTCTTAACCATGATCAATTTAAGGTATCCAAATTAAAATTATTCTGGTTAATTAAAAAAATGTGTAATCATTGTGCCACTTTTCAAAGTTAAAAATAACCCAAGGGATATCTACATGTATAAACTGAGGTATAATATCAGAACTTGTGATTTGAGTGATTTTGATAATCAAACAGGACAAATGTTACCCTATTTATTTTAGAAAAAACCATCCTGGACTCCCTTATTTAGGATTTTATTTTTTGAAAATTTTTTAAAATTATATTTTATTATGACTTGGTGGGGTAGACCATAATTAAAGTGGGATACATTTTTACATGTTTTGGCTCTACCATAAATTTTAGCATGACTTTAGAAAATAATAGAAATGCATGCATGCCTGCATTCTGTAAGGACTGCAATATCCTTTGGTTCAATGAAATTAGCATGGGAAGAGAACAGTTCCATTTTTTATCCTTTCATATATTATATTACAAATTATTTTTTCCAAACTAAAAAACTAACACAAGAATCCTATGTGGCTATCAACTGAAATCAATACAGATTTTACTTCGGATAGTTTAAAAAGCATTGCTACATTTTTAGATAAGCAGTGAAACTGAAATGAAAAGCTTCTCAGAAAAGAAATTTCTAATCATGTCAGTGTGTTTAACTCAAAGTTTTATCTGGGCTTCAAGTAGACCTAGAATGTATAAACCTGCAGATGAGATTAACCATGCACGTAACTTTGAGTTACTTTTTCATGTAACTTTCAGATTTTAAAAGTTGACATAGAATTTCCAAAGTTGTGAGCTTTCTAAAACGGTTGGGGAAAATTGTATTGAACTTTTATTCAAAAGTTATTTCTATTGAATATTTTACATTATTTCAAGAGAATATTAGGTACTGTACTATGCTGTATATAGGGTAGTATAATAAAATTAATAATTATAATAAAGAAATCAGGTAAAGTGGGAAGTCATACTGTGTTGTGTGGTCAAGATAAAAGCTAGGAAGCAAAACTGCTGTCAAATTATCCTACATAAAGGTAACTGAATATTGCAAGTTCAAATGTCAGGTCCAAATAACCAAAGCAAAGCAAAGCAAAACAAAACAAAACAAAAAATATTTTTATTTCATAACAACAAAAGCTGAAAATACATAAAATACACTTAATATACTATTGTGTTAGTAACCTTGATGCAAATGCATCACAGAGAGAAAGTCAGAGAAAGCAATTACTTAAGAAATTGGAGTAAGGCAAAGAGAGGTAAGTCCGACCAATCTGTCAAAGTATGCACACATCCAAACATCTGGGCTAATTCAGAAATAAAATCAAGGATCAAGAACAATGATCTGAAATGTCCTCAAAAGCTTTTAGGATATAGTAAATAGTAAATGTATAAAATTTCCTGCTGCAATACAATGTTGAAAGGTGAAGACTGTGACAAATATTAGAGCACATAGTTCACTGTTAAAAACAATAAACACTGGGTGTCCAAAACCAAAACCCAAACCTAAAAACCAAATCCAAACCAAGCAGATGAGGAAGGAAAATGAGGCTCTCAGACTTACAGCATTCTCCTGCTTCAGAGGAATATCTGGGGTACAACTCAAAAAAGAATTCAAGGTTATAGTTACGAATCAAATTCCTTAGTCTACATATATTCTGTTTTTCAATTAGGGGAGAATCCTCCACTTAACAATGTATGTGTGATTTATACGGCCGTCCCATTATATGGATTGAACCAATTGAGAACAATTTACACAAATGTTTTAGGGAACCATCATCGAAATTAATATGTCATGATACATAGTACCTTTTATTTTTCCCTACATAACTTCTCAAATTTCTCCACATTCAATTTGATAAGGACTTCGGCATCAATCTGCATTTAAGTTTAAACTTGCAGAAAATTGGGTTCTAAACGTGTAAGTCATACGTCAGCAGCAAAACATTATTTATGATTCTTAAGAAACAACTGTGACTTTGAGTCACAAATCATAGAGCTATTGAAACTCCCAGCTGGAAGGAACCTTGGAGACAATCTAACCTTTTATAGATGAAGAAACAGCTACCTAGAGAGATCAAGAAATTGTCAAATGGCTTTGCAGTTTAATAGTGAAGGCAGGATTAGAACTTGTGTCTCCTGACTCCAAAATGAAAACTTCGCCACTATCTTCCACTATGGCTTATTGCTTCTCATAATATATAACAGATTAACAACAGAGACTTTTTTGTATTATGGCCTGCCAGATATGTGTTAAAAAGTTCTACTGAACTGAATATATTAACTCTAAAAATGTTGATTTTCTCTTATAGTAAATTATAGCAATGTTGACAGTGTTTTAATAACTCCAATATGTTTTTTGAATATTTGGATGGTAAAAAGCCAAATTTTTTCTTCATATGGTAGAATTACATAATGATTTGGAAAAACATACTCCTAAAGTCAAAACCAAATTATTAGTACTTTTTTCCCCCAAGTTCATTATTTAATATTTCAGGTAAATTTATAAAGGGATTGTGAAAGTATGGAATGTGGGAGTGTGGAATTTACAACAAAAAATTTCAGAAAAGCTATAGTTTAAAATCACTAGCTGAACATGTTTTTCTCCCTTTATTATTTAAAAAAAGTTTCTAAACTACAAACATTTCAAGAACTTGTGTCCTAATCTTAAAAGTCCATCTTCTTACTGGAAGATGTGATGAGCTAACTTCTGCTAAGTATAGATTCTGGTGTTTCCTTGTTTGTTCTGGTAATTTAGCTTTTAAAATTTATTTATTCCTGTAAAAAACTCTTTAAAATTCAAAAGTAAAAATAACAGAGAATAGTGGAAAATAATTTTTCCTTCTGCTGAGACCTCAAACTAATTATCCTCCTTGTATCAAACACTGATTTAGGTTTGTGATTATACGTTTAGAAATATTTTATGCATTTATAAGCATACATACTCATTTATTATATACATGTGTGTTAATATATGTACACACATATATACTATATATAAAAAATATATATACATACACACGCACACACTTGAGACAGGATGTTTCTCTTTCTACAGGCTAGAGTGCAGTGGAGCGATCGTGGCTTACTAAAGTCTCAACCTCCTGGGTTCAAGTGATCTTCACATGTCAACCTCCCAAGTAGCTGGGACCACAGACATGCACCAACATGAGTGGCTAATTTGTTTATTTATTTGTTTTTGTTTTTTTTTTTTTTAACAGATATGGGTCTTTCTATGTTACCCAGGCTGGTCTCAAACTCCTGACCTCAACCAGCCCTCCCAACTCAGCCTTTCAAAGTGGTGGGATTACAGGCGTGAGTCACCACACGTTTGTTTTATTTTATATGCTAAAGAAAGCATTCATTAATATTTTCTCCTTAATATTTATTGTCCCAAAAAGCCATTTTGGAAAGAAAAATGTCTGATCTATCCTTTTCAGTAACAGACATTAAATTTCTTTGTCATATTTTAAGCAAGTCTATATGTGCTCCTGATTGCCCTGTATGTGCAAGGTAAGTAGGACATACAGAAAAAAATCAGGCACAGTGACCACCATAGAGAAGAACATTGACAAAACTTGATATCATTCTTATTCTATTTCTAAAAGTATTATCAAAACACTGGTTTGATACTAGGAGACCCTCTGTTCTCACACATTTTCTTCTGACATTAAAATAGAAATGCCATTTGGACAAAATTCACTAAATGTTTAGGGATTTAGCTACCTATTTCAAAAATTGTTGTTGCTTTTTTTTTTTTTTACTAGGTTTGGTGAAGACTTAAAAAATAATTTTGATAATCTTCATATGGCAAATAAGCAGTTTGATGTATTTCTCTCCTTCTTAACACAAAGTTCCTCTAATAAAGCAACCTCTTTTATTAAGCCCAAATCCAAAACTTTAGTTGATCCAGTTATGTATTTGCTGTTTGTATGTTCACGAGAATCATATAGAAGCTTAGAAATGATATTATTATTATCTAGAGGAGACTGAATATAAAATATTAATTCACTTACTCAAGTAAAGAATGTAGCCAAATAAATGCCACTCACACCTTTTCATTGGCGATTGAAATCCCTATTTAAGTGACTATTTCAGTGGCTATTCTCAAGGAGATTTGGAGAGAGGGCTTATAATACATTAACTTGTGGTTAGTGTTCTTATTAATGCCTAATATCAGAGTTCCTTCTGAAGGGGAAAAACATTTTGATAAGTGTTGAAAAATGTTCCATTAAAGTACTAAAAGAACTTTAATAAAATGCAATTAAAGAGATGCTGGAAATGAGAGATATTAACTTTACCTAAAACTAGTCCATTTTCTTAAATCAAAATGGTATTTATGAGAATACTGACTCGTGGAAATTTAAATAACGTCTTGTTATAAAAAGTTTGAGAGTGGTTAAACCCTGTTAGACTGGCTACTTTATTTCAATATTTGCAATTTAATTTAATTTAATAAAGCTATTTGCATTGTATCCTTTATAATCAAGATTTAGTATTTTCCAAACTAACTTGTTTTAATAATTATTTTTTATTCTAGGGCATCTTATGGGATTAATGCTCCTAGAATGTACTTCCACACAGTGTTTGGAACTTGGATTTTAGCTACAGGATAGTGCCGTGGGCAAATAATTCATGGTACCCTGAGGGCTTCCACTGTGATTTTGTGGACCATCTCTCTTTCCCCAGGTCAATGATTAACAGGTATCTGAGAATTCTTCCAGTGAACCTAGGGGAGAAAATTGTTGGTTTATCCTTGCTCAGATACCACAGAGAGGCTTTTATTTTAAGAACCTTGACACCTTTTGTAAATACAATTGGCAGTTGGAAGAATGAAGTGTATTAAATTTAAAGATTGTTTTCTAACCACAGGGGTCTAGGCCAAGCCACTGGAAGGATTGGTATACCATATTTCTTCAGACATTTGCTTCAGTGTTTTATCATTCTCAGTCACTTGCTTTCCCAAAGCAGAAAGAACAGAAGGAGAAGTAATTAAATACAATTTCTTCCTCCTCTACAGGAAACCAAGATGACAATGGCAATTTGTTACCTTCTGGAAATAAGGGCGCAATTAAGAGAGAAATAAATCTTCAAGGATTTTCCTAAATCTTTAACTCGTTTTACAGCAGCCTATTACCAAGTGCTAGTGTGTATATTGGCTTCATTTGGAACATTGTCTTACCTATATTTGACACCTAATAACTTTGGTGATGAATTGATTGACTGAACAACTGCTGGCAAAAAGAGTAATAAGATGTAAAAAGTAAGAGTTGAGCAGATTTTAAGATAATGTGATTAATGCTCTTTGTAGAAACTTAGAGGATCCAACAATCCACATTCATATAAAGACTGTGAGAAACAGATGCAACAAAGATTTACGAAAAGGCTTCTGTTTTCTGTAGTCAGGCTCTCACTTAGTTACCTAGGTGTATGTAGTGTGTCCCTGCCTCATAGATTACATCAAACCCGTATTGTTGTACTCAGTTCTGCTAATAAAACCTCAACTTGTTTTGCTCTGCCTGAAACTTGATCTTGGGCATCTATGTAATATTCTCTAGTATTGACTACGCCTTTTTTTTTTTAATCTACCTTTCTTTCAATTAGAGCTCATGGTTATAATATTACATCATATTAAAGATATTTTTAAATATTAAATGAACAACATGTCAGAAATGCTTGTTTATAAACACACAATTACATCACAGGTGATAAAACAGATGGATAATACTGAAACAATGTAAATAAGTTATTTAATATTTGTGATTTAAATGTTGTGAAATTTAATCATGAATAAGCATTTAATTATAATAAACTAAATACTTTTTATTAAAACTTTATTTTTATATTGATATAAAGATGTAGAAAGAACAGTAGCTATAAATCTTGCTGTTTCTTGGTGTTTTCTGAGTATCCTTTTCATATGTGTACAAGCAAAGGACATTTAGACTATAATTATTGCTAACTGTATATTAGCACAAAACAACACTATTTTTTAGAATACTTTATCAGATGCTATCTTTTGTAGCCAACTTCCTAATCTTCTACTTCAATTACATTTTTAAAAAGGTGTACCAAATATCAAAATATTTACATTTCACATCTCAGATGCAAAATTTTATCTTATTTTCTTTAAACCAAGATACTCAACGGGTAGACTAGAGACCCATGGGGCTGCTTGGCATCTTTTTGAGGAGTCTTCAAAGGCAAAACAATTTCTAAATATTAATAAGATGATTTTTTTTACTCACTACCATTCTCTCATGAGTATATAGTCATAATATTCTAAGGATTTAGAATGTGTGAAGATTTCATATAATAAAATATTTTAATATATGAATACCTACATAACTCAGTGACTAATATTTTCCAAATGACTGATGCATGATGTTACAAAATCACTCAAGGTAAGAGATGCAGTCAAATTACAAGATTGAAGTGTGTATTTTAGAAACAATACAAAACGTTTTTGTATGTGGTTACAGATTTCTCATTGAAACTACTTTTAAGAAACTACCACTTGATGAGATTTGGTTTAGTATTGCAGAGGTCAAGAAAAAACTTCCCTTTTGTCCTCTGAAAGTTTGCTGATAATCACTGGCAAAAGGCAGATTAATAGGAGAAAAGGCCTACAAATTTATTAACATGTACCTGGGAGCCTTTAGAATGAAAACCTAAAGATATATGGGAAATTGTGCATTAATGATTGGGTTCGGCAAAGCATAGACAACCGTGTAAAAATATGATTAGACAAAAAAAGTGTAATCAAATGTTAATAGACTGAGTGGGGAAACCGAGCAATACTTGTCTATCTAGATTCTTGTCCTCTCTGAGCATGTATTGCTTCCCTCTGGGTATGGGACAGGACCTTTTCTTGATAAGGGTTTTATGACCTACAGTGAAACAAAGCAGGTCAAATAATTTCTTTATGACCAGTTTTTACACAGAAAGGCAAAGGAGAAGATAGAATAATATTTTTAAGTTTTATGGCTGGCTGTGGGGAAATGGAGTTCCAGTGTTTATGACCTGCTTGGAGAAAGAGATTCTACTTTCTACTCTAGCTTAGGTGGACAATAGGACTGACAGGCAGGAGAGCAGGAGAAGGTCAGAGAAAAGCTTTGGCTTCTGAGGCTGCTTTTGAGGCCATTGTTTTGGGGGGAGATATATATATATATATATATATATATATATATATATATACACACACACACACACACACACATATACACACACACACACACACACACACACATACACATACACATATATATATATATATATATATATATATATATATTTTTTTTTTTTTTTTTTGAGACAGAGTCCTGCTCTGTCGCCCAGGCTGGAGTGCAGTGGTGCGATCTCGGTTCACTGCAAACTACGCCTCCATGTTCAACTGATTCAGCCTCCTGAGTAGCTGGGATTACAGAAGCTCGTCACCACACCCAGCTAATTTTTGTATTTTTAGTAGAGACGGGGTTTCATCATGTTGGTCAGGCTGGTCTCGAACTCCTGACCTCAAGTGATCTGCCTTCCGAAGTGCTAGGATTACAGGTGTAAGCCACCGCGCCTGGCCAGGGCATTGATTTTGAGTCCCTACAGCACCTGATAATAATATTTTCTGTCTGAAAAGGCTACTAAATACCCCTTTGTATTTCAACTATAAATCTTGGAAGGCTAAATTTATTTATCATAATCCAAGAAATAAACGTGTTATAAAAGATTGAATGCAGAAGGAGATGTGATAATCTAGGTGTCTTTCATTAAGGTAGATTTTTTTTCCCACTACTATTTGGAAAATATTATTTTTTTCATTAAACTATGCTATTTATACTAAAACATAGCAGATTTAGTATTATCTTTAAATTAATTAATAAGTAGTTATTTTGAAGTTCACAATTTAAGTTTCATCTAGTTAATATTGATATGTATAGCCCACATAAAGAAAAGTTCTTTGTGGTCCTAAATAACTCTTAAGAATGAAGAAAATATGCTGTAACCAAAAAGGTTGAGAAACTCCATCTTAAAAAAAAAGTCATCATGCAAATCAAGAAATTGAACATGTGTATATCCTTATTCTAATGTGGCTACTTCTCTTGTATTTAATCCCCATAATTGTTTACATTCAAGCCTTTGTGGATTATTACTCTCTGTTAGGCTTCTGTGCATCTTCCTTTCAAAAAGAATTTTCAAAAATATACCTTTATCCTTTGTTGGTTTGTGTTGTAGGAATTCAGATTTCCAAAGTACTGAACAGTCTTCCAATTTTAAGCTCCACACATATTCATCTCCCTGGAAAGTATGCTTTTTAATCTCATTCTTCGAGAAAATTATCTCTGCTATCCTTACTACTTGGCTTCCGTATGCCTTGTTTTCTGTATACTTTTTGATATGGTTTGGCTGTGTCCCCACCCAAATCTCATCTTGAATTGTAGCTGCCATAATTCCCATGTGTTGTGGGAGGGACCTGATGGGAGGTAATTGAATTGTGGGCAGTTTCCCCCCCAATACTGTTCTCATGATAATTAATAAATCTCACAAGATCTGATGATTTTATAAGGGAAACCCTTTTCACTTGGCTCTCATTCTCTTTCTCTCTTTTCTGCTTCCATGTAAGACGTGCTTTTTGCCTTCTGCCATGATTGTGTGACCTCCCTAGCAGCATGGAACTGTGAGCTCATTAAACGTGTTTTTCTTTATAAATTACCCAGTCTCAAGTATGTCTTTATCAGCAGCTTAAAAAGGGACTAATACAATTCTTTAACCACTCATCAATCAAAAACTAAAGAAAATAATTTCAGGTGAAAACAAGGAGGAACACAACTCAGACTGTGTCTTTCTGAATAACAATGTCTGCTCGATTCTCCCTTGGAGATGGCAGAAGACACTTAAAAGCATTTTTTTTTTTTCTGCTAGCTTCACAGCATCTGCAAATCACACAGTTGTTACTTTTTACTACTCAAGTCTTCTCCATAAATTTTAGAATCAATTGGTGAGAAAAAGGATGGTAGGTAATAAGTTCTTTTATAGGAATATTTGACCAGATACCTTGGGATTCATAATATTTGATATTTAGTGCTTTGTGACTGCAAGTTAAGCCAAAATTTAATACAATCAGATAGATCATTTCATCTAGGCAATAAATATATCAGATTTTTTTGTGAATTTGATCACATGGTCTGTGTATTTCAATAACTGCTCCTCTGTAATTTTATATCAGCTAATAGAGACTTTATATAAACTGCTACCAACTATAAAGGCTCAAATTTAAAATGACACTAAAAAGTTAATGATTTTCTCCAAAATGAGTACAGAAGAACAAATCCTGTGAAGAGAAATGACACTTATAAAGAAATATAGGAATAAAGCTAAATTAACTGACTAAAGAAGTACTAAGGGTATTTGAAAAAGATAAATAATATAAATAAAGAGGTTGAAGAAAATTAATTTAACATGATTTTAGAGGTAAGAGAGGTTAAAAAAGAACTGGTAAGTCAAATTTAATAGTAAAATGTTAGCAAGTCCTTCAAGTAACACTTTACTTGTGAATTGGTTAATACTGATGTTTGTTGTCTTTTACTTCCAGAAAAAACAGGATATAAATTAACAAATATTAAATATTTTGAGCACTGAAGTCCTATTTTCAGTATTTTAGGATCGAAAAGCACTTCTAATATATTTAACTTGGAAACTCTACAGTTATCTTTCAATAGCTGAGAAAACTGTGACCCATGAGCTCCAAAGTCAAAATATGGATGCTTGGTTTTTACTCTTACTCATAGTTCATTGTTTTACATTTTACTAAAATTATACATTTGCATAAAATTTTAGTAAATAAAAAATAACCTGGTAGAGGAAATAAATGGACAAAAAATGGCCAAATAAAGATAATAGTTTGTGGGTTTTTTTGGTTTTTTTGTTTGTTTGTTTTTACAAAACTAAACATGCAACTACCATTTGTTCCAGCAATTGCACTTTTGAGAATTTACCTCATAGAATAATAAAACTTAAGTTCATGCAAAAACCTTATATAGATGCTTATCACACCTAATTTTTGTAGCCCAAATTGGTAACAATCCATACAAGTTAATGGTTACACAAGCTGTGCCACATCCCTACCATGGAGTGCTATTCAACAATACAAAGGAATATACTATTAATACTGACACACATTATCTTTTTGACGAACTTTAGCCAGGCTTCTCTGAGCTCTCTTTCGACTAGAACTAAACCTTGGCCTATGAAGATTTGAACAAAACAGTAACATAGGTTAGTTTCTAACAGCTAAAGCTACATTCCTAAAATGACCCTAACTCTCCTTAAATATCACCTGAGAAAACTGAAGGCTGAGAGACAGGGGCTAATATTAAAGACAAGTTCCCTGTCTCCCAGTCTCTGTTGGAGGACAGGAACATAACTTCGATTAGCAGCAGTTAACAAACGAAGATGGGTTTCACATACAACAACTCACTTCTCCCATGTTTGTAATGTTTCACTTCCCTAACCCTATTGAGTCCCTTCTTCCTTATTCTGTCATTCCCTCCTTAAATTCCCAATCACCTGTCTATGCAAATTGCATTTCAGCTCATGCTGCTCTTTTTCCTACTGCAATAATAGCTTGCTGATTAAAATCTATCCTTTCTACTCTAACTCACGTCAGGCTTTGTTTATCTTTGACAATATATGTAACATTCTGGATTATGAACAGAGCAGGAGCACCGTCATCTCAGACAACCACTGCCACTTTTAAGTTCCAGCTCCCTTTCTAGCCTCATGCATTTCAAGGAAATCACTTCTCTTCTGACTACAAGCAGACAGAAAGAGCAGACAGTAAAACACAGGAGGTTGGGGGAAGTCTCTTGGGTAACTGCCAAACTTCACCCTCACACAACAGGCCCCAGTAAAATAGTGGGCCTTAATAAACGCATTCCTTTCCCTTCAGGTGCACTAAGCAGACTCAGGGGATATGCCTGCAGCTGCAGGAAGATGTATGGGAACAGACACATAACTCTCCCTCCCAGATAAGCACAACAAAGAGACACAGAAGTAGTCCAAGCCTCTGATAAACTCTCCCACCTGAATCTTTAAAAACTCTTAGTCTGGGCTGGGCGTGGTGGCTCACGCCTGTAATTCTAGCACTTTGGGAGGCCAAGGCGCGCGGAATACGAGGTCAGGAGTTTGAGGCCAGCCTGGCCAATATGGTGAAACCCCGTCTCTACTAAAAATACAAAAAACTAGCCGGGCAAGGTGGCGCATGCCTGTAGTCCCAGTTACTTGGGAGGCTGAGGCAGAATTGCTTGAACCCTGGAAGCTGAGGTTGCAGTTAATGGAGATTGCACTACTGCATTCCAGCCTGGGCAACAGAGTGAGATTCCATCTCAAAAAAAAAAAAAAAAAAAAACCTCTTAGTTAGTCTTTAAGAGAGTGTGGCTCTGACTTCACTCGTCCAGACACCCCTTCAGGTTTATTTAAAATAAGCTTATCCCTGTTGACTGAAAACCCACTCTTCATGTTTCACTCCTCTTTCTTTAATTCTTACAGATCACCCTCCAGCGAATTATGTTGAGTGTAAAAAAAAAAAAAAATCCCAACAGATTATATACTGTAAAATTCTATTTGTATAACATTCTTGGAAAGACAAGATTATAGAAATGGAGAACAGATTCAAGGTTTCTGGGGGTTAAAGTCAAGGTGCGTGGGGATGGGTGGAAGGGAAGTGAGTGTGGTTACAAAAAGGCAAGATACAGGGCCCCTGTGGCAATGGAATTGTCATGCATCTTGACGGTATCAAAGTCAAAGCCCTAGCTTTGATACTCTATTACAGTTCTGTAAGATGTTACTATGGGGAAAACTGAGTAAAGCATATGCTATATTTTTCTGTATAATTTCTATAACTTTTTACAAACATATAATTTACTCAAAGAAAAAATAAAAGTGCATTTATGATCATTAGAAAATGTATAGAGCTATATATTTAAAATGTATGATAGATCTTCTCCAAAATTTATGATTCCATTATGTGTATCATTTTCTTTTACAATTTCTCAGTTGTGAAATTATATTAAAAGCATTGTTTCTCTCAGAAGCTTTTACTATAAATGTCAAGCAACTTCTTTGTTGTTACTTAAGACCTAAGAATATGATGTATATTACACATCATAAACATATGATGTATATTATCTTTTGAAGAGGTAATGCAACATGAAAATGTTCAATAGATATGTGATATTGAATGTTATTTAACTTCTCTAAACCTCTTTAATCAAGTCAGTAATGTGTGATAAATGTACCTAATACCATAACGTACATCTTTGAGGAAAGAATGGCATGTTTATAAGGTACATATAGAGATACATTGCCACATGGCAAAACTCAAAACTCAGTAGTTACAAGTACTATAAGTACTATTTATAAATGAGTTTCATTTATTTGAAAGAGAAAATCAGATTAGGAAGCAATTAATTTAAGGAATTATTTCAAAACATTAGCTGTGTGTGTGTGTATGTGTGTGTGTGTGTATATATATATGTATGTATATATATTTATTTATATGTTTTTTAATCTAGAAAGAACATAAATCATTCTTATTCTAGGAACACAACATAATATTTCCAATTCACTGTAACAATTCTCTATAGTATAATGTTAACTTGCCTACCAGTGAGCATTCAAAATGATTGAGAATGATACTTCATAATCTACTAACATTCTATTGCAAATAGAGTATTCTGTTGTGAAAGTATTCTATAAATGAATAAGAGATATCTCTCTCTGACTTCTCTTCTGTATTCTTTTAAATAAAATTCCAGTTTGATTGAGATATAATTAATAAAACATGTATATATTTAAGGTGTAGAATGTGATGATTTTATATACACACACACACACACACACACACACACACACCCCAAGCTAATTAACATATTACCACCTTACACAGTTATTATTGTATGTATTTCTTTGTGTGTGCGTTTGCAGTAAGAATGCTGAAGATCTACTCTCTCAGCAAATTTCAAGTATGCAATACAGTATTACTAATTATAGTCACCATGCTGTATATTAGACTCCCCAGAATTTATTTGATTACGACTGAAAGTTTGGAATCTCTGACTAACTCCCAGCCCCTGGCAACAACCATTCTACTCTCTGCTTATGTGATGTTGTTTTTAGATTTCACATAGAAGTGAGATCATATGGTATTTGTCTTTCTTTACCTGGCTTAGTTCACTTAGCACAATGCCATTTAGATTTATCCATGCTGGTACAAATGGCAAGATTTTCTTCTGTTTTTGACTAAATAATATGCATTGAATATACAGATGCTCCTCAATTTATGATACGGTTGTGCCCCATTAAACTCATCATAAATCGAAAGTATTTTAAAGTCAGAAATGCATTTAATACTGGCAGCACAGCAAACGGTCTTCAACTTAGAATAGTTCACATTATGATTTTTTTTTTAATTTTACGATGGTGCAAAAGCAATATTCAGTAGAAACTATCAATTCATTATAAGTCATAGGAGGCCTGGAAGTTATAATGGGTCATATCCAGATAAACTCATCCTAAAGTCAAAAATTCTTAAGTCAAACCATTGTATCTACCAAATACTTTCTATTTATCTGTCGACAGACACTGATTGTTTTCGTATCTTGACTACAGTGAATAACGCTGCAATGAACATGGGAGTGAAGATATCTTGTAGAGATGCAGATTTTATTTACATTGGATATAGAGATGCTCCTCAATCTACAATGGTGATACATCACAATAAACCTATGGTAAGCTGAAAATATTGTAAGTCAAAACTGCATTTAATACACCTATCCTACTGAACATCATAGTGTAGAATAGCTTACCTTAAATGCACTTAGAACACTTACATTAGCATGGATGGTTGGGAGCTGGAGTTCATTGCTACTACCCAGCATCATGAGAGAGTACCGTGTGGCATGTTGCTAGCTAGGAAAATGTCAAAATTCAAAATTTGAACTATAGTCTCTACTGAATGCATATTGAATTCACATCATTGTAAAGTTACAAAATCATAAGTTGAACCATCGTAAGTCTGACCAATCTGTATCTCTAGAAATAGAATTGCTGGATCATGTGGTACTTCTATTTTTAATTTTTTTAGGAACTTCCATACTGTTTTCCACAGCAGCTATGCCAATTTATATTTTATCCAATAATGCTTAAGAATTCTCTTCTCTACAAACCCTTGCAAACATTTGTTATATATTGTCGTTTTGATAATAGTCATTCTGACAGATGTGATATCTCACTGTGGTTTTAATTTGCATTTCCTTGATGAATAGAGATGGTGAACACATTTTTATTTGTTCTATAGGTCCATTTTTTCTATAGTGTTATTCAAATCTGCTATTTCCTTATTGATTTTCTGTCTGGATGATCTATACATTGATGAAAGTGGGTCACTGAAATTCCATACTGTTAGTGTACGCTGTCTATTTCTCCTTTCAGTTATGTTAATATTTGCTTTATATATTTTATTGCTCCAACGTTGAGTGCATATATATTTAAAATTATATTCTCTTATGACTGGCCTCTTTATCATTACGTAATAATCTCTTTTGTCTCTTGTGACAGATTTGACTAAAAATCTCTTTAGTCTTATATAAGTATAGCCATGACTGCTCTATTTAGTTTACCATTTCCATAAAATAACATTGTTAATCCCTTCACTTTCAACCTATGTGTGTCCTCAAACCAAAGTGAGTCTTCCATAGGCAGAATACTATTGGATGTTTTCAAATTAACTTATCCACTATTTCTTTTGATTGGAAAATTTAATTCTTTTTTGCTGAATTATGGCTAGGTAAAGATTTATGATTACCATTTTGTTAATTGTTTTTTGACTGATTTGTAGTTTATTTGTTATTTTCTTTCTCCTCTGTTGTCTTAATTGTGATTTGATGATTTTTTTGTAGTGGCATATTTTGATTGCATTCTAATTAACTTTTGTGTGTCTACTTGAGAATTTTTATTTGTGATTACCATGAGATTTACATAAAAC